>NC_000073.6:9636554-12036554 GCF_000001635.26 Mus musculus | reverse complement strand
AGTTTTTCATTGTTCATAAACATAAGCAGGGCCTTTCCCTTTTACCCAACCTCTTAGACAGTTTTAACATCACAAGAGTGTTTGGTACCCAAAGTGTAGATACTTTGATCCTTCTTAGAAGGGGGAACAAAATACCCATGGAAGGAGTTACAGAGACAAAGTTTGGAGCAGAGACTGAAGGAATGACCATCCAGAGACAGCACCACCTGGGGATCCATCCCATAAACAACTACCAAACCTAGACACTATTGCAAATGCCAACAAGAGCTTGCTGACAGGAGCCTGATATAGCTGTCTCCTGAGAGACTCTGCCAGTGCCTGACTAATACAGAAGTGGATGCTTGAAGTCATCCTTTAGATGGAGCAGAGGGTCCCCAATGAAGGAGGTAGAGAAAGTACACAAGGAGCTGAAGGGGTTTGCAGCCCATTAGGAGGAAAGTAACTCCAGAGCTCCCTGGGACTAAACCACTAATCAAAGAAACCACACGGAGAGACTCATGTCTCTAGCTGCATGTGGAGCTGAGGATGGCCTAGTAGGTCATCAATGAGAGGAGACACCCTGGTCTCTTTTCTTTTCTCTTCTTTTCTTTTCTTTTCTTTTCTTTTCTTTTCTTTTCTTTTCTTTTCTTTTCTTTTCTTTTCTTTTCTTTTCTTTTCCTTTCCTTTCCTTTCCTTTCCTTTCCTTTCCTTTCCTTTCCTTTCCTTTCCTTTCCTTTCTTTTCTTTTCTTTTCTTTTCTTTTCTTTTCTTTTTTCTTCTGAGACAATGTTTCTCTGTATAGCTTTGGCTGTCCTGGAACTCACTTTGTAGACCAGGCTTGCCTCGAACTCAGAAATTTGCCTGCCTCTGCCTCCAAAGTGCTGGGATTAAAGGCATGCGCCACCACAGCCTGACAATGCCCTGGTCTTGTGAAGGTTCTATGCCCATTATAGGGGAATGCCAGGGCCAGGAAGCAGGAGTAGGTGGGTTGGGGAGCAGGGGGAAGGGGGGAATGGATAGGGGATTTTCAGAGGGGGAAAACTAGAGAAAGGGATAACATTTGAAATGTAAATAAGAAAATATCTAATTAAAAAAAAAAAAAGAGTGGTCCCAAAGACACTCAGGTTAAATGGCTGAGGTGCATATTAACATATTAGAGCAGATGCTGGCTAATAGAATCTCACATTTCAAGTATCTCTTATAGAGTCTTAGCTCCTCTCATCACTTCTCATACCAGGCACATAAACCTCTCTAGACCCTGAGTTTCACTTTCCTTCCCCCAGATTTTCTCTGCTATAAAACCCATCAATTTGTCCATGTGCTATTGTGCTCTTGTTTCTTCTCAGGGTCCTCTTCTTGTTTTTTGAACATGCCACTTTGCTTTGTTTTTGGTTTGTTTTTTGATTTTTTGTCCCTCTTTTCTATGTCTTTTCTCCCCTGCTTCCTCTCTCCTTTTGTGTCCCAGTTCAGTATGCTGGCCATGTCAAAGTACTACTGTTTCTTGGTGCCATGACTGCTCCAGATACCTCTGGATGTGCTCACCTTCAATATCTACAATAAAAACCTTCTTGTCAATGATGCTTGATGTGGTCATATTTATATTTTCCTTCAAAAATGTCCAGGTATTAAGGGGTATGGGAGAAGGAAAACATCATAGATCAGTGTGCATCACCTTCTTCAGATTAAGATTTTGAAATGCTTCATCCATGTTGTATAGTTCCTCTTTGTTGACTTTTATGTTGTAGAGAATTCCAATGTCTGTGCATAAAACAATTTATACACATTGGGTAAAGAATCACGTAAGTCCTTTACTGTGAACTATCATGAAGGAGTCTGCTGGGAATTTTGCTTTAAATGAATCCTAGTGCACACAGGAATGAATTCCAATATAGTAAGTTTCATAAGGCATCATTCTATATTAGGGATTGCCTTCCTCAATATAATTGCAGAAGATTTGAAACAAATTATAGCTGTCACAATACATCCAGTATCAGCAGATTGCTCTCTTTGATCTGTTTTTGTTAACTCTTTTTTTTTTTTTTTTTTGCTTTTTGAGACAGGGTTTCTCTGTATAGCCCTGGCTGTCCTGGAACTCACTTTGTAGACCAGGCTGGCCTCGAGCTCAGAAATTCCCCTGTCTCTGCCTCCCAAGTGCTGAGATTTTTTTGTTAACTCTTAATGTCTGAATTTTAAGTTGATTTTTAAACACATGCTTTGAAAATTGGTAAACTAATTTTTCTCATGAATCCTCTTTAAACATGAAAAAAATGTAGATGCCACAAAGCTTTAAGGCTAAGCCATGCCCAAAGCAGTATTGAAGATGATGTGGACATTCAAGAATTTATTGTCAAGGATGGTTTAATGAGTAAATCCAAAAACCAACACAGTAACAACAACAACACACACACACACACACACACACACACACACACATATATATATTACATAAGAATACCAAACTGTCACTATTTAAGCCTACAGGGACATCTCCTTTGCTGTTCAGTAGTAGTGAAGTGATGGTAAATCATTTAAATAATCCAAATGCATTACCTCCTTCTGCAGTGAATTATTTTCCTCTAACCTATTTACCCAGTTCTACAAGTTAACTGCTTTATTGTGGAATCAATTACTGGAAAGCATTTTCCCTTTCATTCTCTCTCTGTGGATAACGTTGCCTTGCACAAATGAAAAATCCCCTTTCATCACCAGCCATTATCACCTCATATTTACTTGCTAGTACTCCAGTTCAATTAAAAAAGTCTAAAAGAAGTCAGGGAAATGGATCTGACTATAACATTCCTTGTCCCTCAATGTAAGGATCTGAGTTCTAATCCAGGGATATAAAAAGTGAAAGGAGAAAACCAATTCTTACCCAGTAGCATAGGTAAGGAAAACCCTTTGGAAGACTATGGGCTTCTAGTCTTTATTTCTTCCAAGGTCGAGCTCACTGTCTTCTCACAATGAGCTACATTCTTGAATTTTAAGAACCAGATATGGGATGGAAAGATATTTCAGAGCATAAAGGTGCTTGAAGTAGAAATATGATCATCTGGTTTGGGATCTAAAGAACACAGGAAAGCTCAGCTTCAAGTGCTAGAGAGATGGCTCAGTGCTTACTAGCATCTGTTACTTTTTCAGGTGTCCAAAGTCCTGTTTCTAGAACATTATGTGGCAGCTCACAACTGTTGTGAATTCAAATCCAGGGGATCTGATATCCCCTTCTGACAGACAAGGTCTCCTTCACACCTGTGGTACACTCTGTTACAAACACATGAAATAAAATTTTGGAAAGTCAGATCGAGCTGCACATTTCTGTCATATCACCTTCCTTTTTTTTCTTTATTATTAGATATTTTCTTTATTTACATTTCAAATGTTATCCCTTTCCCTAGATTCCCCTCTGAAAATCCCCTATCCCCCTCCCCCTGTTCTTCAACCCACTCACTCCTGCTTCCTGGCCCTTGCAGTCCCTTATACTGGGGCATAGAACCTCCACAGGACAAAGGGTCTCTCCTTCCATTAATGACTGATTAGGCCATTCTCTGCTATATATGCAGCTAAAGTCCCACCATATGCTTTCTTTGCTTAGTGGTTTAATCCCAGGGAGCTCTGGAGTTACTGGTTAGTTCATATTGTTGTTCCTCCTATGGGGCTGCGAACCCCTTCAGCTCTTTGGGTATTTTCTCTAGCTCCTTCATTGGGGACCTTGTGCTCCATCCAATGGATGGATGTGAGCATCCATTTCTGTATTTGTCAGGCACTGGCAGAGCCTCCCAGGAGATAGCTATATCAGGCTCCTGTCAGCAAGCTCTTGTTGACATCTGCAATAGTGTCTGGGTTTGGTGGTTGTTTATAGGATGGATCTCCAGGTGGGGCAGTCTCTAGATGGTCATTCCTCCAATCTCTGCTCCAAACTTTGTCTCTGTAACTCCTTACATGGATATTTTGTTCCCCCTTCTAAGAAGGAAAGAAGTATCTACACTTTGGTCTTCCTTCTTCTTGAGTTTCATGTGCTTTACAATTTGTATCTTGGGTATTCAGAACTTCTGGGCTAATATTCACTTAGCAGTGATTGCATATCATGTGTGTTCTTTTGTGATTGGGTTACTTCACTCAGAATGATATCCTCCAGATTCATCCATTTGTCTATGAATTTCATAAATTCATTGTGTTTAATAGCTGTGTAGTATTCCATTGTGTAAATGTACCACATTTTCTGCATCTGTTCCTCTGTTGAGGGACATCTGGGTTCTTTCCAGCTTCTGGCTATTATCTCCCATTGCTGGTAGGATTGCAAGCTGGTACAACCACTCTGGAAATCAGGTTGGCAGTTCCTCAGAAAATTGGACATAATACTACCCGAAGATTCAGCAATACCACTCCTGAGCATGCAGAAGATGCTCCAACATCTAATGAGAACACATATTCCACTATGTTCATAGCAGTCTTATTTATAATAGCCAGAACCTGAAAAGAACCCAGATATCCCTAAACAGAGGAATGGATACAGATCACCTTCCTAAGAGATATGGAGAATGATGGAGACAATCTGTATGATCTTCAGGGCCACTTTACCAGGGGTAAATATTGCTGAGTAAGAGAGACTGTCTCAAGTTACTTTCAAGTTAAAGCTTACCAGCCCTACAAAGAGGCACCCACTAACACATACAGACACACACCAGGAAAACAAACAAAAAGAAGAAACACATAATCATCAACATGCATGTATTAATTGGAAATAATAGCCACTATTTAGTCATTAGAAAAATTTTAGTGAATGAATGGAAAAACTACTCATATGCTTGACCCTCACATGCTGTTGAAATGAAAGAACAAATTTTAAAAATCCAGAATTTAATTTTCTTTATCATTTGTTTTTAGTTTAATTAATTTTTTTTACTTATTTACTTTATATCTCACTTACTGCCTGCCTCACTCCTGCTCATTGTTTCTCACAATCCTTCCCCATCCCCTTCCCCTCTGAGTGTGTGGGGACCCCCAGGGTATCACCAGTATACCCTGGCACTTCAATTCTCTGTTAGCCTAGGCATTTCCTCTCCCACGGAGGCCAGGTAAGGCATCCCAGCTAGTAGAACATATCCCACGTGGTGCAGGCAGCAGCTTTAAGGGTAGCCCCGTTCCAGTTGTTTGGGACACACATGAAGGTCTATCTGCACATCAGCTATACATAGTAGGAGGCCTAAGTACAGTCCATGTAACCTGAAACCTTGAGGCTCTCAAAGTCTGACCCACCAACCAGAATCTAATTTAAACTTCTTCACTAGCTAAGTGCTATTTAGAAACTACATGCTTATTCATGTGAAGATGAGACACTTAGCTGAAGCACTGCTAGCATGTAGTGTAGAAGAAACACAGTTAAGTCTGATTTGTGTTAATTCTTCACATGGCAGCCATATGTGTATGACTGAAAAAAGCTACTGTTACACAAAAAAAGTTATTGTTAACTGTTTTTTGTTTTTGTTTTTGTTTTTTTTCATGTAAGAATCCTCTCATGAGCCTGCTGATTGGTTTTGTGGCTGATGGACTTTCATATGTGCTGCATGTGAGAGGCTTCTCTGGCTTATTATGACATAATAACCTTGGATTCTGAGACTCCATAGAAGTCTTTATGGCACTTGGGACAGAAAAATGCCTCTGTTTACTCTATGCTTTCTGGAGGGCAGAGAGGTTGCAGGTTTTTGAAGGTTCTGTGACATTCTACACATCTGTGTGATTTTAGGACTCAATGGAGTCTCTCATGATCCTCAGATGTAGAGGTTACTTTATAATTCTGACAAACAAGGACAGACTCAGAGGTAGCCTGGTCTGGCCTGGGAAAGAACCTTGGTTCATTCATAGGGACATCTTCAGAAAAAAGTTGTTCTTGGGCACAGTTCCCATGACCTGGTGGTTCCTTTATTTGTTTTGGCATCCCGAGATACCTCCTTCTTCAAGTTCAGGATCCTGATCTCTAGATAATGAGAAGGCAGTCCATCACAGTTCTAAGATTACTACATTGTCATTTCCTTCACTAGAGTTCCAGGGAGGGTTGTGACCCTCTTCTCTGTTTCATGCCCTATAGAAATAAGACAGTCTATGAAAATGAACCCCATAAGGGGTTGCCATATATCCCTCTTCTTCTGTCATTCTTTCTGTGTCAATTCTTGATAATAACATGTTTTGGAGGATCTGGAAGGGGGCCCTGTGTTGTCTTGTGTTGGACTTGTTGATTGTTGTTGATTCAAAAGATTGATGACTTATTTTAAGTACATGTTCTAATAAAAGAGGATTTTCTGCCCCTGTATGGAGAAGTGGACCTATAAACAAAGCCAGGTGAGCATTGTCAATGAATCTCTGGATGGTAGAAATCTATCCTCAACCTGCTTGCACAGTATCCGGAATCTCTTGGTTATCTCTCATCTCTAACAATGTCATCCTGGCATTCATAAGGTCTGTTCTCTAATGTCACTACTCATACTGTGTTGAGTCACTACCATGAAGGGAAACACAAGCCAGGTTCCTGTGAGCTCTGGCCATAATACTGTGTTCAACCTCTCAGTAGACAGAAGGAAGGTCAGATAAGTTAGGCCAACCAGGAAAAACGGGGACTAGTTTCTTTATGAGAGAATGTTTATTGTCTCTGAAACTCTGTGACCAGATACTGTAATTATTTCTAAATGGCTGTCCTGTAAAAAAGAGAACAAAGCTGGGTAGGACAGGGAATAAAGAGAGGAAGTGTGAATAGATGGACTTCCCAAAGGAGGCTGTAATACATCTGATCTAGAATATTCTGGAATTTCCTATCATGGTGGCTCTCTTACCCACTTGATAGGATCTCATTTTCTTTCTTTCTTTCTTTCTTTCTTTCTTTCTTTCTTTCTTTCTTTCTTTCTTTCTTTCTTTCTTTTTACAGTTTTTTTTCAAGAACATTTATAGATATTTTTAATTAGATTAGCTTTACAAGCAACGTGAGAGGCTTTCATAGGAAATACCCCTTCCAAACCACAAGAGTCTCTCTGCGAATCCTGAAGTGCCCTGCCTGTCATGCAAAAAAGGGCTGTTCCACAACTGGTTAATGTGTTGAACAGAAACAGTGTCATAAAGCTTTCTCTTTAACCAGGATTAACACACACAGGCCACAAATGGTTTTAAATAAGAGTCTAACATGAAATTGAGTTTAAATGGGCATTAAGGGGTAAACTGACCTGATTTGTTTGTTTGTTTTCTCAGAGACCTCCAGGCAAGCACACACTTTCCAAAAGATAGATAATTTAAATTTCTTCTGGCAAGCACACCCCACCCCAACCGCTGCCACAGAATCTGGGACCTGGTACATCAGTAAAGGTCTGAGATACAAAGGACTACAGGGTCTCCAGAATTAAAAAGGCTGCTGCTCCAGGCAATCACACCTTCTGCCAACAATGCCAAACAGTTCCTCCCAACTCCAAACCATGGTGCTTCAGGGCCAGGTGGGCAAACCTTGAGCTGGCCAACAGCAGAGGCACTTGCTGGAGAGGTGTGGTCAGGGGATATGGGTCAGAAGGAGACTTCCTGTGGAGAGCCCCTCAGGCAAGCACAGTGCTGAGTAGGCCCTCATCCACACACAGCTCTACTTGGTTGTTTTCATGTTTTACATGAACAATAGCAATCTCTTAATAAGAATTACTGAGCTTTCCATAGAAAGGGTTTCTAACTGGATACAAACTACACAGGCGCTAAGACGGGTGTAAAGGGAAATACACAGAAATAGTTCTGCATACACACATTTTGGCAAAGATCAAGGTCGGAGATAGAGCACCTAAGGGGACAGGAGTTACTGGCCATGGCCGCTGCAGGGCGGGCCGTGGGCTGGGAGCGGGTCAGCAGCAGGGCAGTTGGGGCGCCAGCCCTGGGCTGCCACCCTTTGCAGGAGGCTCGAGCCCCCTCGCCTCCCATGCCTTGCCCGGGTCGCCTAGCAACGCATCGCACCAGAGAGAGAGAGCGGCCAGAGCAGTGCACAGTGCCCTCAGCCTCATTTTCTGTTTAAATAGATTGTCATTTTTACAAAAAAAAAAAAAAAAAAAAAAAAAAAAAAAGTCTCTGTAGCTGGTACTTTTCAGTTCCACATAAATCTGTAGTTCCTTATCTATACTGTTTTATCTGCCTCTAGGATCTATAATTATTACACTTTGCTCAGAACCCTTGACGTCTCTACATTCCTTCTCTAGTGGTTGCTATCATTCTCATGTGTAACTAATTTTTTAAACCTTCTTTTACAGTGTTTTTTAAACATTTTAACCTCCCTTCTAGCCTACCACCCACCAGAGGTATTGGAAAAGAAAGGATACAGGGGAAGTAGACTTGTTTAGAAATGGTACATTGGAGTAAATCCCATCTGTACTGCCAGGAGATCAGTAGTTTAGTTTAGAGGTCAGCAGTGGCAGCTTGATCTACTCGCAAAATTTTATGGGTATTTTTATATCCATATTGATTTTATCAGTTTAATTTGGTATTGTCAGGATAGCAGTAGCAAGTAGCAGGACCTAGTAGGAGCAGCCAGGCCTCAGCCCAATTAGCATGAGTCACCAGGAAGAATTCAGACCAGAAGCAATGCATGGAGATTTTGGCTTTCTCTCAGCAAAGTGAATATCAGTGAAAACTCAGAACAAATGTTATACAGCTAGCTCTACCAGCAAGCCAAACTCTTCTCACAGTCTGTTGAGTCTTTTTTTAAAATTCATGTTCCCTCCCTGCCCCTGGAAACCCCCTGTCTATCCCCACCTCCCCGTGCTTTTATGAGGGTACTTCCCCACCCACCAACCCACCCACCATATACAGTCACCAAACACAGACACTATTGTGGATGTCTGTTGAGTCGTATTTATATTCCCTCCTATCATCATGTCTCTTCCATGGATCTTGCTCCACTATGTGTCTTGTGGGTATGTCTCAGCAGATGTCACTCTTACAATTGGTCTGAGTCCAAGAATGTGGCAAGAAGGAGCAGAACACCATCAGAAGATTTTTTGTCTTGTCTTGTCTTGTTTTGTTTTTTGGTGTGTTTCTCTCTGTCTCAACAAAAGGAGCTCAACTATGCAATGTAAAGCAGGCCAATACACGTGTGTTTTTAGTAAAGAGTCTTTTATCATGTGTTCTTTTAAGTGTTTGTTTTAGTAGAACATCCTCTTATCTGTGTCTGTTTTAGGGAAATGTTCCTTCAGGAATCTGTCTTAGTCTTTCACATGTGTTGTTTCAGCGAAATGTTTCTTTAAGTGTCTGTTTTAGTGAAACACCCTTTCACCTCTGTCTGCTTCTTGAAAACACTCCTTCATGTGCTTGCCTCAGTAAAACACTCTCCAACACAGCTAACTTTTCAAAGAATCCTTAACATTTCATTTCCCTAGTGGAAACTTCTATTTTAGCATTCAGCCCTTGATCCATAATTGGTATTTTCTGTCTGGAATCCTCAGGATCTCTACATGAATTCTACAGTAGCTGCCATCCAGGTATCCTGGCCTCAGACAGTCAAATGTTACCTTCTGTCTTGGAATCTCATAACTGTAATTTTCACTCTCAGGTAGCTGAGGTCTTCTCATCCCCCATCTCTAGCAACTAGTCTAGTGGCCCTTCATTTTCTAATGTCGCACACTCTGCTATATGAATGTTCTCTATTTAAACATACACAATCCTTTGTCTATCCCATTGATTACTAGCCATAGACAACCAGCCTTGAACTAAAATGCCTTTAACATCATAGCTTTAGTTGGGGGAACTTGATGATTGTTAATTCATTGTTGGGTCCTCAGCAGAACTCACAACTGACTGAAACAAGTCCAGTACCTACACTTGTCTCCACCACTGCCTACTGTCTCTGCTCATAGTCACATCACTGAACATTATAAAAACAGCTTGGAACTGTTTTATCATGAAACTCTATTTAAAAAAAAACACAGAGGAGTGAAAGTGTGGAATAAATCAAACTATAAAATGACAGCTTGTTTATAGAGGAAAAACTTAAATAAACAGCAGGATGTGGAGGTCCACACACACCTTTAATCCCAAATGAGAACCAGAGGTATTATAATTTCCAAGGGTTCCTGGCTTCAAATGAACAACAAAATCAAACAAAAACAAATCAGCAAGACAAAACAAAAAATGAAAAGAAAAGGAAAAATAGCAACCAACCAAACAAATATTTAAACAAAATTCTAAAACTCTAAGAAGTTATTTGAACAATGTCTAGTAATGTGTACATGGGGTGTTTGAAAAATTTCACTACCTCTTCATTATGACAATGACAAGAATTCCCAATCTAAATCCCGGGAAACGAGAATTTAGATTAAAGGTTATATTAAGTCCTTTCAGATTTGAAAATTTCCCCGAAGCACTAATATTCAAGACATTTCTCACAGGTGCGTCTCTAATCAGTATGTATGTGAGAGCCATACTTTAACATTTGAAACCTTACTCTACCATTGTGAGACTCCAGCTTTCTATACAGGATATTTTAATGATGTATAGAAGCCCATTTGGAAAGCCATAATGCCACTTAGGTCTCCATATGTACTGGAATCATATTGCTAGCCTTAAGCATATTTTTAATTGTGTCCTAAGGTTTCTACACACTCTTCCTGATTATAGTATGAGCTTCCTTATTGAAGCATCTCCTAGTTCCAAGACATCTTGTCAACATCCTTAAGTTTTGTCCAAATATCAACTCACCATTGCATATGTCACCATGTAAATAAACTAAATTTAAATATATCAAGCAAAGAACTCATGAGTTTATTTTATTTTATTTATGCTAATTTAGAGCACTGGATATTCTACCATGTAAGGATTTTGATGACAAAAGAAGTTTATCTCACTAATAACAATACCTACAATAACTTCTCAGTATTTATTTCCAAATCCCAATGCCTATCTTATGCCCTATAGTAGCTATCTTTCAACCTACGTACTTACCATGACAATCGGCTTCAAGAACTCATCAGTCAAACCCTTTAGTAAACCCCCATATTTCTTTCTGCCACTTTATTCCCAATTCTCTGTCATGGCAAACTTGACCTTGCAGTGCCCAGTGATAAGAAACTGTTTCGAGACCAGTTGAGAAATAATCTGCTCCTGGCTCATCATTTCTGGCTGCAATTACTGGGTAAAAATCTCTCAGAGTTTGCAACTCCTGCTTTGCCAAGGAGACATGGTCATTTGTGGAATAGTCGAACTAAACACTTGGTTAGTGAAAGAAGTCTTCTCCAGACTGTGCAACAGGGTTAGAATAAACTCCACTGTCTAGTTTAAGATCATTTGCTTGTATCTTAGGCTTATAAGATTCTTTGAGCTGTGAAGCCATTCTATTGACAGATAATCTATCCTCAGATTTAACTATGGCAATTTCATGTCTTCCTTGTGATAAGGGTTTGTCTCAACAATTGATAGAAGTGTAAAAGCTATAGATAAAAAGAGAAGAGACACAGAATGAAAGTGAAATTAGCTAAGATTTCTGTCCCAGTTGGTTTCATCCTTATCTGACTGTTTCCTAACTACAGCAGCAAAATAAGCAAACATACAAAAACAAGAGAGACTTTTATTTCCTTCTGACTGAATCACTGATATAATTCTCAGCCGCACCTCTGTATCTCTAATGAATGTCTTTGATATCATTGGTTATTTATTTATTTATTTTATTGGATATTTTATTTATTTACATTTCAAATGTTATCCCCCTTCCTGATTCCTCCCCCAGAAACACCCTATCCCATCTCCCCCATTCCTGCTTCTATCAGGGTGTGCCCCCAACTATCCACCCACTCCTACCTACACTCACATTCCACTACACTAGGGCGTCAAGCCTTCACAGAAACAAGGACCTCTTCTCCCATTGATGCCAGACAAGGCCATCCTCTGCTGCATATACGTCTGGTGCCATGGGTCACACCATGTGTACTCCTCCGTTGGTGGTTCAGACCCTGAAAGCACTGGTTGGTTGATGTTGTTCTTCCTATGGGAATACAAACACCTTCAGCTTCTTCCACCCTTTCTCTAACTCTTCCATTGGGTTGACTATGAGCATTCACCTCTATATATGTCAGGCTCTGGCAGAGCGTCTCAGGAGACAGCTATACCAGGTTCCTGTCAACATGAAACTTTTTGGCATCTACAATAGTGTCTGTGTTTGGTAACTGTATATGGGATGAATCTCCAGGTGGGGCACTCTCTGGATATCATTTTCTTCAGTCTCTGTCCCACACTTTGTCTTTGTATTTGCTCCAGTGAGTGTTGTGTTATCCTTTTTAGGAGGAACTGAAGCATACACACTTAAGTTTTCCTTCTTCTTGAACTTCATGTGGTCTGTGAATTGGTTATTCAGACATTTTGGGCTAATACCCACTTATTGGTGAATGCATACCATGTGTATTTTTTCGGGACAGATTACCTCACTCAGGATGATATTTTCTAATTCCATCCATTTGCCTAAAAATTTCATGAATCCAATTTTTAATAGCTGAGTTGTACTCCATTGTGTAAATGTACCATATTTTCTGTATTTATTACTCTGTTGAACGACACCTGGATTCTTTCCAGCTTCTGGTTATTATAAATAAGGTTGCTATTTACATAGTGGAACATGTATTCTTGTTATATGTTGGAACATCTTCAGGGTGTATGCCCAGGAGTGATATACCTGGGTCCTCTGGTAGATCTATGTCCAATTTTCTGAGGAATTGCCAAACTAGTTTCAAGAGTGGTTGTACCAGCTTGCAATCCAACAACAATGCAAGAGTGTATAGCATTGGAAATGTAAATGAGCTAAATACCTAATAAAAAATGGAAAAAAAAAGAGTTTAGAACATTAAAAAAAAAAAAGAGTGTTCCTCTTTCTCCACATCCTTGCCAGCATCTGCTGTCACCTGAGTTTTTGATCTTAGCCATTCTAAATAGCATAAGGTAGAATCTCAGGGTTATTTTGATTTGCATTTTCCTGATGACTAAGAATGTTGAACATTTCTTTAGGTGCTTCTCAACCATTCGAGTTTCCTCAGTTGAGAATTCTTTGTTTATCTCTGTACCCCATTTTTAATAATGTTATTTGGTTGTCTGGAGTCTAATTTCTTGAGGTGGATATTAGCCCTCTCTTGGATATAGGATTGATAAGGATCTTTTCCCTATCTGTTGGGTGCCTTTTTGTTTTATTGAAAATGTTGTTTGCCTTACAGAAGCTTTGCAATTTTATGAGGTCTCATTTGTCAATTCTTGATCTTCAGGCATAAGTCATGGGTGTTCTGTTCAGGAAATTTCCCCTTGTGCCCATGTGTACAATGTTTTTCACCAATTTCTCTTCTATTAGTAGTAGTGTGTCTGGTTTTACCTGGGGGTCCTTGATCCACTTCGAATTGATCTTTGTACATGGAGATAAGAATCTCTGGATCACTTTGAACCAGACTAACTCCTCAGCCAGTCCCACAACACCCAGAGGATGATCCACTCCCAGGTGCTCTATCAAGCCCAGGATCATAGGATCAAAGGTAAGCAGGACACAACATCTGCCCCAACACCAGAAGTAACTAGGACCCAGGCACCCAGGAACTCTGTTTGGTAAGTGACATGGGTTCCTTCCAGTCTGGGCCCATGCCCTGAGCAGAACTTGGATGCTAACTCCACAGACACTCCCACAACACCCAGAATAAGCCCCACTCCCAGGTATACTAACAAGCCCAGGACCACAGGATCCCAGGATCCCAGGAGCTTGGTCACACCAGTATCTCAGGGTCCCAGAGGCTGCTGGATTCCCAGGATCTCTGACACACCCAGGATCTCAGGATCACCAGATCCTAGAATCACAGGATCACACAGATAGCTGAACTCTGAGGAGTTCTGACACAATCAGGGTCACAGGAAGGACCAGCTCCAGTCAGGTATAGTGAGGGCAGGTAGCACTAGAGATAATCAGATGGTGGTAGGCAAGGTTAAAAACATAAGCAAAGGAAACCAAGGTTATGTGGCATCATCAGAACCAAATTCTCTCACCATAGCAAGTCCTGGATACAGCATCCCACTAGAAAAGCAGAATTTGGATCTAAAATCACTTCTCATAATGATGATAGAAGTCTTTAAGAAGGACATAAATTACTCCATTAAAGAAATAGAGGAGAACACAGTTAAACATCTAGAAGCCCTTAAGGAAGAAATGCAAATATCTCTTAAAGAATTACAGGAAAACACAATCAAACAGGAAAAGGAAATGAACAAATCCGTCTAATATCTAAAAATGGAAATACAAACAATAAAGAAATTACAAACCTGGAGTTAGAAAACCTAGGAAAGAGATCAGGAGTCATAGATGCAAGCAGCACCAGCAAAATACAAGAGACATAAGAGTGAATCTCAGATGCAGAAGATTCCATAGAAAACATTGAAACTACAGTCAAAGAAAATGCAAAAAAACAAAAGGCTCCTAACCCAAAATATCCAGGAAATCCAGGACACAATGAGAAGACAAAACCCAAGGATAATAGGTATAGAAGAGAGTGAAGATTCAGAACTTAAGGATCCAGTAAATGTCTTTAAAATATTATAGCAGAACATACAAAAAGCCTACAGAATTCCAAATAGGATGGATCAGAAAGGAAATTCCTCCAATTCCTCCCATCACATAATAATCAAAACACCAAATGAAGTAAACAAAGAAAGAATATTAATAGCAGTAAGGGAAAAAGGTCAAGTGACATATGAAGGCATACCTATAAGAATTATACCAGACTTCTCACCAGAGACTCTGAAAGGTAGAAGATCCTGGGCAGATATCATACAGACCCTAAGAGCACACAAGTGCCAGCCCAGATTAATATACCCAGCAAATCTCTCAATTACCATAGATGGAGAAACCAAGATATTCCATGGCAAAACCAAATTTACTCAATATCTTTCTATAAACCCAGACCTACAAAGAATAATGGATGGAAAATGCCAACACAAGGAGTGATGCTACACCCTAGAAAAATTGAGAAAGTCCTCTTCTTTCAACAAACCCCAAAGAAGATAGCTACACAAACATAATTCCACCTCTAACAACAAAAATAACAGGAAGAAACAATTACTTTTCCTTAATATCTCCTAACTTCAATAGTCTCAATTCCCTATAAAAGACACAGACTAACAGACTGAATATGTAAACAGGACACAGCATTTTGCTGCATACAGGAAACACATCTCAGTGTCAAAGGCAGATACTACCTCAGAGTAAAAGGTTGAAAAACAACTTTCCAAGCAAATGGTCCCAAGAAAGAAAGCTGGAGTAGCCATTCTAATATCAAATAAAATTAACTTTCAACCAAAAGTTGTCAAAAAAGATAAGGAAGGACACTTCATACACTTCAAAGGAAAAAATCTATCAAGATGAACTCTAAATTCTGAACATCTATGTTCCAAATGCAAGGGCACCCACATTCATAAAAGAAACTTTACTAAAGATCAAAGCACGTATCGCATCCCACACAATAATAGTGGGAGACTTCAACACCCCACTCTTTGCAATGGACATATCATGGAAACAGACGAAAGAGACACAGTGAAACTCACAGAAGTTATGAAACAAATGAATCTAACATATTTATAGAACATTTCATCCTATAACAAAAGGATATACCTTCTTCTTAGCACCTCATGGTACCTTCTCCAAAATTTGCCATGTAATTCATCACAAAATAGGTCTCAACAGATACAAGAAGGTTGAAATAATCCCATGTACCCTATCAGATCACCAAGGACTAAGGCCATTCTTAAATACTAACAAAAACAATGGAAAGCACATGTCCACATGGAAGCTGAACAATGTTCTACTCAATGATAACTTGGTAAAGGAAGAAATAAAGAAAGAAATTAAAGGCCTTTTAGGATTTAATGAAAATGAAGACACAGCATACCAAAACTAATGGGACACAATGAAAGTAATTGTCAGTGGAAAACTCATAGCTCTAAGTGCCTCCAGAAAGAAACTGGAGAGAGCTTACACTAGTAGCTTGACAGCACCCCTGAAAGCTCTAGAATGAAAAGAAACAAATACACCCAAGAGGAGCATATGGCAGGAAATAATCAAACTCATGGCTGAAATCAACCAAATAGAAACAAAAAGGACTATACAAAGATCAACTAGACCAGGAGCTGATTCTTTGAGAAAAATCAACAAGATAGACAAATCCTTAGCCAGACTAACCAGAGGGCACAAAGAGAGTATCCAAATTAATAAATCAGAAATGAAAAGGTAGCATAACAATGAAATATATCTTAAAATAATTATACTGTTTGTTGAATATTAACAGTTGCAAATATAAAATTCATGTTCTACCAAAAAACATAATAATGGATCAATTTGCATTCTTCTACATGTGACTGCCAGTTGAACCTACATCATTTGTTGAAAATGCTGCCTTTTTCCTACTGGATGTTTTTAGCTCCTTTGTCAAAGATCAATTGTCCATAGGTGTGTGGGTTCATTTCTGGGACTGAAACTGTACCAATTCCATGCAGCTTTATCACTATATCTCTGTAGTACAGGGATGATAATTCCCCCAGAATTTCAATAGTTGAGAATAGTTTTCGCTGTCCTGGGTTTTTTGTTATTTTAGATGAATTTGCAAATTTCTTGTTCTAACTCTATGAAGAACTGAGTTGGGATTTTGATGGGTATTGCATTGAATCTGTAGATTGCTTTCAGCTAGATGGCCATTTTTACTATATTACCTGCCAATCCACAAGCATCTTTCCATCTTCTGAGATCTTCTTCAATTTCTTTCTTCACAGACTTCATGTTCTTGTTATAGAGATCTTTCACTTGCTTGGTTAGAGTCACACCAAGCTATTTTAGAATATTTGTGACTATTGTGAAGGGTCTTGTTTCCCTAATTTCATTCTTGCCTGTTTATCCTTTAAGTAGAGGAAGGCTACTGATTTGTTTGAGTTAATTTCATATCCAACCAGTTTGCTGAAGCTGTTTCTCAGGTTTAGGAGTTCTCTGGTGGAATGTTTGGGGTCACCTAAGTATACTACCATATCATCTGCAAATAATGATATTTTCACTTCTTCCTTTCCAATTTGTATCCCTTTAACCTTCTTTTGTTGTTCAATTTCTTTGGCTAGGATTTCTAGTACTATATTGATTAGAATGGGGGAGAGTGGGCAGTCTTGTCTAGTCCCTGACTTTAGTGGGATTCTTCCAAGATTCTTTCCATTTAGATTGATGTTGGCTACTGGTTTGCTGTATATTGCTTTTACTATTTTTAGGTATGGGCCTTGAATTCCTGATCTTTCCAAGATGTTTACCATGAAGGGGTGTTGAATATTGTTAAATGCTTTCTCAGCATCTAATGAGATGATCACATGTTTTTTTTTTTTTCCTTTGAGTTTTTCTATATAGTGGACCGGGTTGATGGATTTCCGTATACTGAACGATCCCTGCATTCCTGGGATAAAGCCTGCTTGATCATGATGGATGATTGCTTTGATGTGTTCTTGGATTCTGTTTTTGAGAATTTTATTAAGTATTTTTGCATTAATATTTATAAGAGGAATTGTTCTGATTTTGCCTTTCTTTGTTGGGTCTTTGTGTGGTTTAGGGATTAGTGTAATTGTGTCTTCATAGAACAAATTGGGTAGTGTTCCTTCTTTTTCTATTTTGTGGAATAGTTTGAAGAGAATTGATATTAGGTCTTCTTTGAAGGTCTGATAGAATTCTGCACGAAACCCATCTGGTCCTGGGGCTTTTTTGGTTGGAAGACTTTTAATGAGTGATGCTATTTCTTTAGGGGTTATGTGACTGTTTAGATTGTTTATCTTATCCTGATTTAACTTTGGTACCTGGTAACTGCTTAGAAAATTGTTCATCTCATCCAGATTTTCCAGTTTTGTTAAGTTTAGGCTGTGTCATAGGATCTGATTTTTTTTTTTAAATTTCCTCAGTTTTTGATGTTATTACTCCCTTTTCAGTTCTGATTTTATTAATTTGAATACTGTCTGTGTGCCCTGCGGTTAGTCTAGCTAAGGGTTTATCTTTCTTGTTGATTTTCTCAAGGAACCAGCTCCTGGCTTTGTTTATTCTTTGTTTTATTCTTTTTGTTTCTACTTTCTTGCATTATTTATTTCTTGACTCATTTGCCAAATACTAGTGCGTTGCTCAGATTCCATGATCTTGTAGGATTTTTTTGTGTGTGTGTGTGTTTATTGTTGTTGAAGTCCAGCTTTAACCCCTGGTGGTCTGATAATACATAGGAGGGTTATTTCAAAATTTTTATAGCTATATAGATTTGCTTAGTGGATGTGTTTATGGTCAGTTTTGGAAAAGGTTCACAGAGGTGCTGAGAAGAAGGTATGTTCATTGTGTCTGAATAAAGTGTTTTGTAAATATTATTTAGACTATGTGAATTTCATATATGTCAGTTCCATTATTTCTCTATTTAATATTTTTCTGGATTACCTGTCTATTGATGAGTCCATGGTAGTGAGGTCTCCAAATACCATTATATGGGGATCGATTTGTGGCTGGGTCTGGGTCTGGGCCTGGGTCTGGGCCTGGGTCTGGGACAGGGGTTGGAGTTGGGGCTGGGGCTGGGGCTAGGACTGGGGCCGGGGCTAAATGGGATGAGGCCAGGGCTAAATGGACCAGGGCTAAATGGGCCTGGGCCTGGGACTAAATGGGCTGGGCCCTGGGGCTAAATGGGCTGGGCCCTGGGGCTAAATGGGCTGGACTCTGGGGCTAAATGGGCAGGGCCCTGAGGCTAAATGGCCTGGGGTCTGACACTAAATGGGCAGGGCTCTGGGGCTAAATAGGCTGGGCCCTGGGACTAAAAGGGCTGGGCCCTGGGGCTAAATGGGCTGGGCCCTGGGGCTAAATGGGCTGGGGCCAAGGGATAAATGGGCTGAGGCCTGGGGATAAATGGGCTGCACCCTGGGGGTAAATGGGCTGCGCCCTGGGGCAAAATGGGCTGCGCCCAGGGGCTAAATTGGCTGGGCCCTGGGGCTAAATGGGTTGCACCCTGGGGCTAAATGGGCTGCGCCCTGGGGCTAAGTGGGCTGTGCCCTGGGGCAAAATGGGTTGGGCCCTGGGGCTAAATGGGTTGCACCCTGGGGCTAAATGAGCTTTGCCCTGGGGCTAAATGGGCTGGGCCCTGGGGCAAAATGGGATGTGCCCTGGGGCTAAATGGGTTGGGGCCTGGGGCTAAATCCATTGGACCCTGGGGCTAAATGGGGTGTGCCCTGGGGCTAAATGGGCTGGGCCCTGGGGCAAAATGGTATGCGCCCTGGGGAATAATGGGATATTCCCTGAGGCTAAATGGGTTGGGACCTGGGGCTAAATCCATTGGACCCTGCGGCTAAATGGGTTCGGCCCTGGGGCTATATGGGCTGGACCCTGGGGGTAAATGTGTTCGGCCCTGGGGCTATATGGGCTGGACCCTGGGGCTAAATGACTTTGGGCCTGGGGCTAAATTGTCTGTGCCCTAAGGTAAAATAGGATGCGCCCTGGGGCAAAATGGGATGTGCCCTGGGGCAAAATGTGATGCGCCCTGGGGCTAAATGGTCTGGGCGCTGGGGCAAAATGGGCTGTGCCCTGGGGCTAAATGGGCTGCGCCCTGGGGCTAAATGGTCTGGGCGCTGGGGCAAAATGGGCTGTGCCCTGGGGCTAAATGGGCTGCGCCCTGAGGCAAAACGGGATGCACCCTGGGGCAAAATGGGCTGTGCCCCGGGGCAAAATGTGATGTGCCCAGGGGCTAAATGGGTGGGGCCTGGGGCTAAATCCATTGGGCCCTGGGGCTAAAAGACTTTGGGCCTCGGGCTAAATGGGCTGGGCCCTGGGGCTAAATGGGCTGGGCCCTGGGGATAAATGGGCTGCGCCCTGAGGCAAAATGGGATGCGCCCTGGGGCAAAATGGGCTGGGCCCTGGGGCTAAATGGGTTGGGGCCTAGGGCTAAATCCATTGTGCCTGGGGTTAAATGGGCTGCGCCCTGGGGCAAAATGGAATGTGCCCTCGGGCTAAATGGGTTGGGGCCTAGGGCTAAATCCATTGGGCCCTGGGGCTAAATGGGCTGGGCACTGGGGCTAAATGGGTTAGGGCCTAGGGCTAAATCCATTGGGCCCTGGGGCTAAATGGGCTGTGCCCTGGGGCAAAATGGGATGTGTCCTGGGCCTAAATGGGTTGGGGCCAAAGGCTAAATCCATTGGGCCCTGGGACTAAATGGGTTGGGCCCTGGGGCCAAATGGGCTGTGACTTGGGGCTAAATGGGTTGGGGCCTGTGGTTAAATGGGCTATGCCCCGGGGCTAAATGGCTTTGGGCCTTGGGCTAAATCGGTTGGCCCTGGGGCTAAATGGGCTGGGCCCTGGGGCAAAATTGGATGCGCCCTGGGGCTAAATGGGTTGGGGCCTGGGGCTAAATGGGTTGGTGCCTGGGGCTAAATTGTTTATGTCCTGGGGATAAATGGGTTATGCCCTGGGGTTAAAAGAATTATGCCCTGGGGCTAAATGGCTTTGGGCCTCGGGCTAAATGGGCTGGGCCCTGGGGCTAAATGTGCTGCACTCTGGGGCTAAATGGGCTGGGCCCTGGGGCAAAATGGGATGCGCCCTGAGGCAAAATGTGATGTGCCCTGGGGCTAAATGTGTTGGGGTCTGAGGCTAAATCCATTGGGGCCTGGGGCTAAATGGGTTATGCCCTGGGGCAAAATGGGATGCGCCCTGGGGCAAACTGTGATGTGCCCTGGGGCTAAATGTGTTGGGGCCTTGGGCTAAATCCATTGGGCCCTGGGGCTAAATGGGTTATGCCCTGGGGCTAAATGGGTTATGCCCTGGGGCTAAATGGCTTTGGGCCTCAGGATAAATGGGCTGGGCCCTGGGGCTAAATGGGCTGCGCCCTAAGGTAAAATAGGATGCGCCCTGGGGCAAAATGGGATGTGCCCTGGGGCAAAATGTGATGCGCCCTGGGGCTAAATCCATTGGGCCCTGGGGCTAAATGGGTTATGCCCTGGGGCTAAATGGGTTAGCCCCTGGGGCCAAATGGGCTGTGCCCTGGGGCTAAATGGGTTGGGGCCTGGGGCTAAATGGGTTATGCCCCGAGGATAAATGGTTTGGGGCCTGGGGCTAAATCCATAGGCCCTGGGGCTAAATGGGCTGCGCCCTGAGGCAAAACAAGATGCGCCCTGGGGCAAAATGGGCTGTGACCTGAGACTAAATGGGTTGGAACCTGGGGCTAAATGGCTTTGAGCCTCGGGCTAAATGGGCTGGGCCCTGGGGCTAAATGGGCTGTTCCCTGAGGCAAGATGGGATGTGCCCTGTGGCAAAATTGGATTGCCCTGGGGCTAAATGGGTTGGGGCCTGGGGCTAAGTCCATTGGGCCCTGGGGCTAAATGGGCTGTGCCCTGGGGCAAAATGGTCTGTGCCCTGGGGCTAAATGGGTTGGGGCCTGGGGCTAATCGGTTTATGTCCTTGGGCTAAATGGGTTATGCTCTGGGGCTAAAAGGGTTATGCCCTGGGGCTAAATGTCTTTGGGCCTCAGGCTAAATGGGCTGTGCCCTGGGGCAAAATGGTCTGTGCCCTGGGGCTAAATGGGTTGGGACCTGGGGCTAATCGGTTTATGTCCTTGGGTAAATGGGTTATGCTCTGGGGCTAAAAGGGTTATGCCCTGGGGCTAAATGTCTTTGGGCCTCAGGCTAAATGGGCTGGGCCCTGGGGCTAAATGGGCTGGGCCCTGGGGCAAAATGGGATTCGCACTGGGGAAAATGGGATGTACCCTGGGGCTAAGTGGGTTGTGGCCGGGGGCTAAAACCTTTAAGGCCCGGGGCTAAATGGGTTGGGCAATAGGGCTAAATGGGCTGTACCCTGTGGCAAAATGAGATGTGCGCTGCGGAAAAATGGGATGAGCCCTGGGGGTAAATGTGTTGGGCCCTGGGGCAAAATGGGATGTGCCCTGGGGCAAAATGGGATGTGCCCTGGGGCTAAATGGGTTGGGGCCTCGGGCTAAATCCATTGGGCCCTGGGGCTAAATGGGCTGTGCCCTGGGGCAAAATGGGCTGGGCCCTGGGGCTAAATGTGTTGGGGCCTGTGGCTAAATGGGTTATTCCCTGGGGCTAAAAGGGTTATAACCTGGAGCTAAATAGCTTTGGGCCTCGGGCTAAATTGGCTGGGCCCTGGGGCTAAATGGGCTCTGCCCTAAGGCAAAATGGGATGCGCCCTGGGTCTAAATGGGTTGGGGCCTGGGGCTAAATGGTTTATGTCCTGGGGCTAAAAGGGTTATGCCCTGGGGCTAATTGGCTTTGTGCCTCTGGCTAAGTGGGCTGGGCCCTGGGCCTAATTGGGCTGCGTCCTGGGGCAAAATGGGATGTGCCCTGGGGCAAAATGGGATGTGCCCTGGGGCTAAGTGGGTTGGGGCCTGGGGCTAAATCCATTGGGACCTGGGGATAAATGAGTTGGGCCCTGGGGTAAATGGGATGCGTCCTGAGGCAAAACGGGATGCACCCTGGGGCTAAATGAGTTTGGGCCTGGGGCTATATGGGTTATGCCCCGGGGCGAAATGGCTTTGAGCCTTGGGCTAAATTGACTGAGCCTTGGGGCTAACTGGGATGCGCCCTGGAGCAAAATGGGATGTGCCCTCGGGCTAAATGTGTTGGAGCTTGGGGCTAAATCCACTGGGCCCTGGGGCTAAATGGCTTTGGGCCTCGGGGTAAATGGGCTGGGCCTTGGGGCTAAATGGGGTGTGCCCTAAGGCAAAATGGGATGTGCCCTGGGGCAAAATTGGATGTGCCTTGGGGCTACATGGGTTGGGGCCTGGAACTAAGTCCATTGGAACTGGGGCAAAATGGGATGCGCCCTGGGGCAAAATGGGATGTGCCCTGGGGCTTAATGTCTTGGGGTCTGGGGCTAAATCCATTGGGCCCCGGGGCTAAAGGGGTTGGGCCCTGGGGCTAAATGGGCTGTGCCCTGGGGCAAAATGGGCTGTGCCCCGGGGCTGAATGGGTTGGTGCCTGGGGCTAAATTGTTTATGTCCTGGGGATAAATGGGTTATGCCCTGGGGTTAAAAGGGTTATGCCCTGGGGCTAAATGGCTTTGGGCCTCGGGCTAAATGGGCTGGGCCCTGGGGCTAAATGGTCTGGGCCCTGGGGCAAAAACGGATGCGCCCTGGGGCAAAAAGTGATGTGCCCTGGGGCTAAATGTGTTGGGGCCTGGGGCTAATTCCATTGGGCCCTGGGGCTAAATGGGTTATGCCCTGGGGCTAAATGGGTTATGTCCTGGGGTTAAATGGCTTTGGGCCTCGGGCTAAATGGGCTGGGCCCTGGGGCTAAATGGGTTTTCCCTGGGGCAAAATGGGATGTGCCCTGTGGTAAAATGGGATGTGCCCTAAGGCTTAATGTTTTGGGGCCTCGGTCTAAATCCATTGGGCCCTGGGGCTAAATGTATTGGGCCCTGGGGCTAAATGGGCTGCACCCTGGGCCAAAATGGGCTGTGGCCCTGGGGAAAAATGGGCTGTGCCCTGGGGCTAAATAGCTTTTTGCCTCGGGCAAAATGGGCTGGGCCCTGGGGCTTAATGGGTTGGGGCCTGGGGCTAAATCCATTGGTCCCCAGGGCTAAATGGGTTAGGACCTGGGGCTAAATGGGCTGCGCCCTGGGGCAAAATGGGCTGCGCCCTGGGGCAAAATGGGATGTGCCCTGGGGCTAAATGGGCTGGGGCCTGGGGCTAAATCCATTGGGCCCTGGGGCTAAATGGGCTGCGCCCTAAGGCAAAATAGGATGCGCCCTGAGGCAAAATGGGATGCGCCCTGGGGCAAAATGGGATGCACCCTGGGGCTAAATCCATTGGGCTCTGGGGCTAAATGGGTTATACCCTGGGGCTAAATGGGTTATGGCCTGGGGCTATGTGGGTTAGGCCCTGGGGTAAAATGGGTTATGCCCTGGGGCTAAATTGCTTTTTGCCTCGGGCTAAATGGGCTGGGCCCTGGGGCTAAATGTGCTGGGCCCTGGGCAAAATGGGATGCGCCCTGGGGCTTAATGGGTTGGGGCTGGGGCTAAAATCATTGGGGCCCAGGGCTAAATGGGTTGGGCCCTGGGGCTAAATGGGCTGCGCCTTGGGGCAAAATAGGATGTGCCCTGGGGCAAAATGGGGTGTGCCCTGGGGCTAAATGGGTTGGGGCCTGGGGCTAAATCCATTGGGCCCTGGGGCTAAATGGGCTGTGCCCTGGGGCTAAATGGGTTAGGGCCTGGGGCTAAATGGGTTAGGGCCTGGGGCTAAATGTGTTATTCCCTGGGGCTAAAAGGGTTATATTCTGTGGCTAAATAGCTTTGGGCCTCAGGCTAAATTGGCTGGGCCCTGGGGCTAAATGGGCTGTGCCCTAAGGCAAAATGGGATGCGCCCTGGGGCTAAATGTGTTGGGCCATGGGGCTAAGTGGCCTGCGCCCTGTGGTAAAATGGGATGTGCCCTAAGGCTTAATGTTTTGGGGCCTCGGTCTAAATCCATTGGGCCCTGGGGCTAAATGTGTTGGGCCCTGGGGCTAAATGGGCTGCAACCTGGGGCAAAATAGGCTGTGGCCCTGGGGAAAAATGGGCTGTGCCCTGGGGCTAAATAGCTTTTTGCTTCGGGCTAAATGGGCTGGGCCCTGGGGAAAATGGGCTGGGCCCTGGGACAAAATGGCATGTGCCCTGGGGCTTAATGGGTTGGGGTCTTGGGCTAAACCCATTGCGCCCCAGGGCTAAATGGGTTAGGCCCTGGGGCTAAATGGGCTGTGCCCTGGGGCAAAATGGGATGTGCCCTGGGGCTAAATGGGCTGGGGACTGGGGCTAAATCCATTGGGACCTGGGGCTAAATGGGCTGCGCCCTAAGGCAAAATAGGATGCGCCCTGGGGCAAAATGGGATGCGCCCTGGGGCAAAATGGGATGCACCCTGGGGCTAAATCCATTGGGCCCTGGGGCTAAATGGGTTATACCCTGGGACTAAATGGGTTATGGCCTGGGGCTATGTGGGTTAGGCCCTGGGGTAAAATGGGTTATGCCCTGGGGCTAAATAGCTTTTTGCCTCGGGCTAAATGGGCTGTGCCCTGGGGCTAAATGTGTTAGTGCCTGGGGCTAAAAGGGTTATTCCCTGGGGCTAAAAGGGTTATATTCTGTGGCTAAATAGCTTTGGGCCTCAGGCTAAATTGGCTGGGCCCTGGGGCTAAATGGGCTGTGCCCTAAGGCAAAATGGGATGCGCCCTGGGGCTACATGGGTTGGGGCCTGGGGCTAAATGGGCTGCGCCCTGGGGAAAAATGGGCTGTGCCCCGGGGCTAAATGGGTTGGTGCCTGGGGCTAAATTGTTTATATCCTGGGGCTAAATGGTTTATGCCTTGGGGCTAAAGGGCTATGCCTGGGGCTAAATGGCTTTGGGCCTCGGGCTAAATGGGCTGGGCCCTGGGGCTAAATGGGATGCGCCCTTGGGCAAAATGGGATGTGCACTGGGGCTAAATGGGTTGGGGCCTGGGACTAAATCCATTGGGCCCGGCACTAAATAGCTTGGGCCTTGGGGCTAAATGGACTGAGTACTGGGGCAAAATGGGATGCACCCTGGGGCAAAATGTGTTGGGGCCTGGGGCTAAATCCATTGGGCCCAGGGGCTAAATGGCTTATGCCCTGGGGCTAAATGGGTTATTCCCTGGGGCTAAATGGCTTTGGGCCTCGGGCTAAATGGGCTGGGCCCTGGGGCTAAATTGGATGGGCCCTAAGGCAAAATGGGCTGCGCCCTGGGGAAAAAATGGGATGCGCCCTGGGGCTTAATGGGTTGGGGCCTGGGGCTAAATCCATTGGGCCCCAGGGCTAAATGGGTTAGGCCCTGGGGCTAAATGGGCTGCGCCCTGGGGCAAAATGGGATGCGCCCTGTGGCAAAATTGGATGTGCCCTGGGGCTAAATGGGCTGGGGCCTGGGGCTAAATCCATTGGGCCCTGGGGCTAAATGGGCTGCGCCCTAAGGCAAAATAGGATGCGCCCTGGGGCAAAATGGGATGTGCCTGGGGCAAAATGGGATCCACCCTGGGGCTAAATCCATTGCGCCCTGGGGCTAAATGGGTTATACCCTGGGGCTAAATGGGTTATGCCCTGGGGCTAAATGGGTTATGCCCTGGGGCTAAATGGCTTTAAGCCTCGGGCTAAATGGTCTGGGCCCTGGGGCAAAATGGGATGCGCCCTGGGGCAAAATGGCATGTGCCCTGGGGCTAAATGGTTTGGGGCCTGGGGCTAAATCCATTGGGCCCTTGGGCTAAATGGGTTGGGCGCACACATACTCACACACACACTTTCCAGGTAGATTTTTCTCCAATTTAACTTTTTAAACATACTTTCTATAATTTTATAGTAGAATTTCTATTTCCATAATCAAAAAGGGAGTAGTCTTATTATTTTGGTTAGGTGCTGATCTATTGAAATGTTATGATGTGAAACAATTTCAAGGTAATAAAAAACTTGGAAAAGTTGATAAAAAGCTTACTCATACAATTTTACTTAGTTTCTGTCATCACCTAAGACTGTTTCATGTGTGTGGACAATATGAATGCTGAGTGCTTGCCTAAAAAAAAGAAGTCCTCTATGATCCATATAGAGTACTGTTGCAGCATTTGACATAGACATCTTACTGTACATGTGCTGTCTAAAACACATATTACATCACATAACCCCAGTTTAATTATTAAAAATAGATAATTTATTTCTATGTAGAAAAATTATCTCATATTTTAGCACCATTAATATTTTCATCACAATGGTCCAGTTTGTGGCAGAAGAAAGTACAATATTCTCATGGAAAATCTTAGCTAAGAGTAACTGTAACATTAACAACCTTCCTTCTTTAGAATATGTTTATATTTAAATTGTGGAAAAATAATATGATAAGACAAACAATTGTTCAGAAAAATTAAAATATGAGAGTAAATCCTCAGATGATTTGGAGCTGGTCACTAAGAGATACTTTCTACAATATTCAAAGAATGAATTAGACAAAATAATTGAATAAGAGAAGATTGAAATATGTTCAGTTTCATTCAAACAAAAATAAGAAAATTATTTCCTGTCTTGTGAAAAGGTAAATAGAAATAAAACTAAAGATAAGCTAACTGAATGAAACAAACCTAAAAGTATAGGTAGATACAGACCCTCTAATCAGACTGGAAGACAGTGCATATGGTTTGGTGGTGTCAAAATTATTTAGAAAATGATAAGTTCCCTATTCTAAGGAGGAATGAAGTATCCATGTGTTAGTCTTTCTTCTTCTTGATTTTCTTGTGTTTTGCAATTTGGATCTTGGGTATTCTAAGTATCTGTGCTAATATCCACTTATCACTGAGTACATATCAAGTGAATTCTTTTGTGATTGGGTTACCTCACTCAGGATGATATCCTCCAGATACATCCATTTGCCTAAGAATTTCATAAACTCATTGTTCTTAATAGCTGAGCAGTACTCCATTTTGAAAATGTACCACATTTTCTGTATCCATTTCTCTGTTGAGGAAAATCTGGGTTCTTTCCAACTTCTGGCTATTATAAATAGGGCTGCTATGAACATAGTGGAGCACAAAGTTTGGAGCTGAGTCAAAAGGATGGACTGCCCCACCCGGGAAACCATCCCATAATCAGCCACCAAACACAGACACTATTGCATATGCCAGCAAGATTTTGCTGAAGGGACCCTGATATAGCTGTCGCTTGTGAGGCTATGCCAGTGCCTGGCAAATACAGAAGTGGATGCTCACAGTAATCTATTGGATGGATCACAGGGCTCCCAATGGAGGAGCTAGAGAAAGAACCCAAGGAGCTAAAGGGCCTGCAACCCTATAGGTAGAGCAACAATATGAAGTAACCAGTACCCCGGAGCTCATGTCTCTAGCTGTATATCTAGCAGAAGACGGCCTAGTCGGCCATCATTGGGAATAGAGGCCCCTTGGTCTTGCAAACTTTATATGCACTGGTACAGGGGGACGCCAGGGCCAAGAAGTGGGAGTGGGGGGGGTGTAGGGGAGCAGGGCGGGGGGGGGATATAGGGGGCTTTTGGGATAGCATTTGAAATGTAAATGAAGAAAATATCTAATAAAAAATGGAAGAAAAAAAAGAAAGAAAAAGAAAACAATAGGCCTGTGCCTCATAAGCATGTCAGTAAAGGCAGGTTTTGAAAGCCACCAAATTCCATGTTATATACGTTGCAGTCCACATGGATGTGTTGGAACATTTAGAAGGTCAGTGGTGTGCACATGGTTTAGTGGCATGTACATATTTTAGAGTTCAGAGCAGGCATATTTTTCTTTGCAGAAATATGGTGCTTTTCCTCTAGGAAAAGTCATTATAAATTAAGTACATTATTGATGTAATTCCCCATGAGAAACGAAGACTCCCAATGGTATATTTCACTGAAAATGTGAAAATATGCAAAGAACAGAATGTATACACAATTAAAATATTTTGATGAACCTTGTTGAAAGTGCATGTCGCAGCACACAGAATGTTATAAGAGTAAAATGAACTGAATATGTCATAGGGGATGATTACAGTTTTATTTACTTGACATTTTAAAATATACATTAATTTGACATAGTAATGGATTACATTATGAAACTTTCATTCATGCACATAATGTGATTATGTCATCTTTATTATTTCATTTGTGTGCTCCTTTTCTGCTCTTGGTTCTATTGTTCTTAGTAGTTCATGTTTTACTCTGATTCCTTTTTGTTCCTTAATTTCACATGAATGAAAACATATTTGCCTTTGTGAAGCTATCTAATATTTTTAAGATGACATCTATTCCATTTATTTTTCTATAACATTTTCCAAACAGTGGTGACATTTGAAAGACTGTAGCGTATACTAAAGGAACGAACAACAGTTTGGATCTGGAGAGCAGGTTCATTGGGGGAAATGCTCATCCTGATTTGCAAAGGACCTGAGTTCTGTTCCCAGTAAGTATAATATACAAGGTGGCTCACAACTACATTTAACTCCAGTTCTAGAGGATCTGATGTGCTCTTTTTGCACCTGTAGGCATCAGGCAATGTACATGGTGCACATGCACGCACTGAGACTCACAAATACACAAAATAAAAAAATTAAACTATGATTAAAAGAAACCTTAAGGACATAAGAGATAGCTTGGTGGGTGAGAGCACTAACTGCTCTTCTGGAGTACCCAGGTTTTATTTCCTGCACTCAGTGTTGGCACTCAAGTGTCTATAACTCCAGTTCTTCTGGGTGTAATGCCATCTTCTTTTCTCTGCAAGTACATTGTACATGTGGTACACAAACATAAATGCAGGAAAAAAGTTAACATACACATAAAAATGAAGGTATGTACACATATATATGAATATATACATACAGAGAGGAGAGGAGACAGAGACAGAGACAGAGATACAGAGAGACAGAGTGACAGACAGAGATCAAGTCCTTGGTCCTGTGAGGGCTCTATGCCCCAGTGTAGGGGAATGCCAGGTCAGGAAATGGGAAAGGGTGGGTTGGTGAGCAGGGGGAGGGAGGAGAGAATAGGGGGTTTTTGGAGGGGAAACCAGAAAAGGGGATAACATTTGAAATATAAATAAAGAAAATATCAAATAAAAAAAAAGAAATCATTTCTGGAATCCTCACACTATACATATAAGACTGTGCTATGCATGTAGGTCGCAAGACCCACGTTCCTCCTGGTCCCTCCTGATGACTGATGCAGAGGCTGGTGCTGGCTGTCTCTACTAGGTAGTACAGTTGCTGCTGATTCCTGTTGGCTGTCCAGACTCTACTGAACTGGTTTGCTGGTGTATCTGTGAAGTGTTTACAAGTGGATAGAGCTGTTGCTTCTGCTGCTAACCTGCGAATTGAACTGCCTATTTCCACACAGCGAAGAACCTTTCTAAATAGGTCCACTCCTCCCCAAATCCTTTCTTTCCCACTACCTCTGGTGAGTGGTGGACTAAAGGGAGGTTAAAGCAATTAAGAACCATCATTAAAAATAAAGTCTGAAAAATTAAAATTACGCCCATGTTCTACTATAATTTGCCTATTACCATGAAGTAACTCTTATAACCTGATTCTATGTATTTGAAACATTATTTAATAGAATAAAATTCTGTAAAAAAAAAAAACACCTATTTAAAACACCTAGTGATAAAGCTACATGATAAATAAAGGAGGCTATTAAAAAATGACTGATATTTTAAAACAGCTGTCTTGTCAATCTACAATAGGTAAAAGGACATGGCCATATGCAAGAAAAGAGATATAACCTTGTTCATGCAATATTTGGAGGGAACTTATCACAGAAGGATAAAAACAGACTACAACAAGATTGGAAATTGCTGGTGAGAATGAAGGGGAAATATATTGCAAAGCATATTTCTAAAAATATGAATACACATACCTTCCATAGCACTGAGTCTTTGGAGTACCTTCTAAAGATGTCATGTATAGAAGAGATTGAGTAAGAGATGAAAAATGTGCACACCAGGATGAGGATAGTTTGGGTGTCTGTGTCTTCAGGTGAGTACTTTTAGAAAGGGCATGTCATACACTGTGTGGCAAGAGGACATTATAGTTCATTAGGTGCACAGAGCCTAATGCTGGCGTGAAAGTCACACACTTACCCAGCAAGCTGAGTCTGCTAGGACGGCATCTTCTGGACCTGGGTGCTCAGCAGCAAGAACTGTGCTCTAATGTCTATGAGCCCCACATAGTTGGGGTTTGGGGGTGGGTTTCTGGTTTAAATCAAGTCTGAGGCAGTGACCAGTGGTCTCATGTCTATGGAGTGTGACCTGTGAATGCTAAGATCTCTTGAATTTGAGTATTGGTTCTTTTTTTTATAGAGTGTAAACCAAGTTTTATATTCTGTAATGCAAACAGGTACCTATCTGTTTCTGAATAAAACTGTTTACATTCATCAAGAATAAAATGCTGAGCACCATGGATATGCTTGACTTTTCCCTTGTGTCTGTAGAGGGCACTCACCATGGAGATACTTGAGCAGGCCATGAGACCCAGAGACAAGCCACCAGAGAAGCTGAGTGGAAACATATACAGTGCGGTTGCCACATTTCTGGAAGTAAACCATGAACAGTACTCAAAACTCATCATGTTAGTTTTATTTTTGTTGTAACTGGATCCTAACAGTCTTGCTGGAGTATGTTTAGAAGCAGGTACACAAGCCATCTGACTAAGCAGGATGTACTTGGTGGCTCTGTGCTTAAGCATTATCTACCTGGAGTTGCTGGGGCTGATTGTGATTGCTTGTAAGGCACATGGCATACAGGGACATTGCCCTTATTATTTGGTAAATGCACATTATCAATTTGCATCCAATGTCATCTAGGAAATCTTTAAATCCAAAATCTGACAGTATCTCTGCAATGCATTTTGAGATGACAGACAAGCAGTTAGCAAAATTCAAGTGCTTTATAATCAGGTCTTTAGAGATTAAATGCTTTCCAGTGACTATCAGAAAAATAAAATATTACTGAGTAGATGCCAAGAACTCCAACTGTAATCTGAGAGAGAAGGAATATTCCCATTGCCAAGTTTACAGGATTCATTTTCATTACTATTAAAAAGGTAAATAAATTAATTATGTTCAATACCCTGGAAATAAACTGAGTGCCCATTACTTCCTATAGTTAGTTTAAACAAGATCATCATCACCTTCTTGGATTTATATTTCTCTTTCACAGAAGAATATTTAAAAGTTTTTTTCTTTATATAAGTAGGTATTTTCTGTTATTTCAATGAAACACATTACATATATTTACTGAAATTTATTATTTTCCCTGGATGTGATGGTGGATTCCTTTCATCTTAGGACTCCAGAGACAAAGAAAGACAGAACTATGAAGTTGAAATTAATCTGGTCTTACTGCAGGACAGTCATTGTTATACTCAGACAACAGTGTTCTCCAAAAAGCATGAAAAGAGGCAATGAGAAACAACAGAAAATATTTGAAAATAATATTCACAATGAATGATTAAATATTCAGAATATTTAAAGAATATTTTACTTTAAAATGTTTTAAATGATGTGTGTGTGTGTGTTCGGCCATTACATGTAAGTTTGAGTGCCAGCAGAGACCAGAGGCTTGGGATCTCCTACAGTTGGATTTGTAGATAGTTGTAAGCCACCAGTCGGAGCCAGGAACTGAACACAGATCCAAAGTAGTAACAGTATGCACTGCTCCCCCTCTACTTTAAAAATAATGTTTTAAACTAAATTTGGAAAAAAAAAACCTAAAATATAAATCAAATGAAAAAACAGGTTCATGACTGTCATATTTTTAATAAACTATTCAAAATGATCAAAATGCGTGTGAAATGAAGCTCAATATCACCAATAATTATGGGAATACAGTGATGGTATGCTAGTCAGAGTAGCAAAGAGAGATCATTATGTACCTTATAAACAGATAGTTAAAACTTACAAAAATAAAAGCAGGAGTTTAAGGGGCTGAGCATATGGAGATTTAAGGATCCTAATGCAGACTTTATGGAAAGCAAGATTTCAAAAAAACTATACAATTTACTATTGTTTTTTTAAACAAAATTGAAAATAATTATCAAGTTCCAATATAGTGTTATTGCATCTCTAACATATTGAGTCAGCAATTTTCATTATTAATAATAGAAAAAGCTGGACAAGAATCTGGGAATATGAGAGGATACAAATCCACAGAGGAAGTGACCAGTGTTGAGTAAGGTTAAATGAGGTTTTCACTGTCACTGCCCTCAAGAGTCTCAGCAGTTCTTAGGAAGAATTTACAAAGATGTCATCATTCATGTCTTGAATATTTCTTGTGACTAGGTGCTCAGACCTTCTGATAATGAAAGGATTTGTGTAAAATGGTTATCCATCTGCAGATTAATGGGATTGTGTCTATATCTCTTCACCTTGCACAAAATTAATAATATATCATTCAAAAGCTGAAATGTTAAACTCTTAGAGAAAAATGTAGGTAGAGGCAACAATATGAAAAGCACAGGAAAGGTCCCAAGATTTAATGGGTATAACGGCTTTAAAAGCTGCACATTAAAGAAAACTACCAGCAAAGCTGACATATAACTTATAGAACAGGAGAAAATAATTGATTTCTATATTTCAACCAAGGGCTTAAAACCTAGTCTCTTCACCAACTTTCTTTTTTTTTTTTTAAATTTTTTTAAATTAGGTATTTTCTTCATTTACATTTCCAATGCTATCCCAAAAGTCCCCCATACCCTGCGCCCCTCCCCTACCCACCCACTCCCACTTCTTGGCCCTGGTGTTCCCCTGTACTGAGGCATATAAAGTTTGCAAGACCAATAGGCCTCTCTTTCCACTAATGGCCGACTAGGTTATCTTCTGATACATATGCAGCTAGAGACACAAGCTCCGGGGGGTACTGGTTAGTTCATATTGTTGTTCCACCTATTTGGTTGCAGACCCCTTTAGCTCCTTGGGTACTTTCTCTAGCTCCTCCACTGGGGGCCCTGTGATCCATCCAATAGCTGACTGTGAGCATCCACTTATGTGTTTGCTAGACCCAAGAATAGCCTCACAAGAGAGAGCTATATCAGGGTTCTTTCAACAAAATCTTGCTAGTGTATGCAATGGTGTCAGCGTTTGGAGGCTGATTATGGGATGAATCCCAGGGTATGGCAGCCTCTAGACTTTCAAGTCAACAAATGTGTTAGTGAAATAGGAGAGATTTCTTTATGAATAAAGCACAAATGGAAAGTAAATTCCTTTTTAAAGTGTTCAACATAGCTACCAATGAAATAAAAATTACAGATATATTGAGACTCCATTGTATCCCTGAGTATGATTAACATCAGAAAATAGACACTAACAAATGCTGATAATATTATGGGACAGAAAAAGACCCTCGTTCTATATTGGTATGAATGGGAAATACTATGTTCATTATAGAAATAGGTACAAAGATTTCTCAAAAAATATAGATAGGATTTCAATATAACACAGATACATAATTTTGGCCATATACCTTGAGGACTCTGTCCTACCATAAAGATACTGCACGTCCATATAAACTGCTGCTTTATTCACAATAACAAACAAGCTATGCTCATCCTAGAGGTTCATCAGTAGATTATGAAAGTGTGCTACCTAGACACAGTAGAATTTCATCCATCTTTAAAGGAAAATGAAATCATGAAAATTTCTGGAACTAGATGAACTTGCAAAGAACTCAGCAATGTGACACAGACCCAGGGAAAAAAACACATGTTCTTTCTGAGACATGGATCACAATGTCCATTTGTTAAGTGTTAAGAGAAAGTAGTTATGGGCTATAACATTAGAAAAGAAATCAAAGGTAAGGAGTACATGAGATGTTGAAGAACCAAGGGGAGGATGATAGGATAATGTGTCACTAAGCTATGAGTAAAAAAGAATAAAATCAGGCTTTAGAAGAGGTACTTTCATAGTCATTTCCATAGCATAATTATTCCAACAGCTGAAAGATGCAATCATTTCATATGTTCATCAAAAAAACATGCATGAAGACAAAGAGCATTGTATATACAAACAATGGTGTGTTGACACATTCTAAAACATAGATGACCATAAAAGACTCTGTGTTAAGTTCTATGACCACTTATACAGCTGTATGAATCCAACTAGCTTTAGTAATTACAAATGATCAACTCGAAACACAGAGAATCTAAAACAATGAGGCCAGAGAGACTGCTCAGCCATTTAAGGTGGTTTCCAATGACCAAAGTTCATTCCAGAGTCCCAATCATGAATGGACAGACACAATCTGAAAACATATCTTCTAACATCCTCACATGTATGCTACCTTTTATACACAGGTGCCTCCCCAACAATAAATGAATTACGTAATGAAAATTTAAAAGATATTAGAATGATTGGCATGAATGAACTGTGGAAGTGATAGATGTTACTTTCAAGGACAGCGTTTTATGATTGTAATGAAACATTCTGGAGATCAGCTACAGAACAATAGGATCATTCACTATTCACATGACTGGACTATACAATCATAACGGTTAACATGATAAATATTTGTAGTTTAACATACCTCTACTCTTAAATGTAAGGGGATTGTAGTTAATATATAAGAAGTTCTGGTTATATTGTAGAGCATTGATCTATATTGATATTAGTCAACTAAAATAAAAATATAAGTTAGTGATATTAAATTTAGGGTCACAATGATGAGTTTATATTTTTGTCTGTAAGAAAAAATATAAGACTATTAGGTGTACAATATGGTAGTTTTTTATTGTTTTTTTTTCTGTTTTGTTTTTGTTTTGGATTGATTTGGTTTCACTTATTAACAGCAATCCCTGACATCTGGCACATATATGGTAGTTTCTGAAACTCCAGACAGTGGCCACAACAGTAGTCTATTTTCCAGAAGTTGACACATTGAAGTAGACAGGTTTCATGTGACAAGAGCACTGCATCTATATATTCTTGCACATAGCATGAGGTAGATTCATATTATAGCTAGTTTAGAGGCACACTTAATAAATGTTGAAACAGATTCAGGAAAACATCTGTCATATTTCAGAATAGTTGAAGTACAAAGACATTTAACAGATTCCTTAACAATACATTAAATATGCATTTACTCCGTACTTGTAATTTGTTGAATTTTAACTAAATCTTCAAGCATCCATAAAATTCTTTTTTTTTTTTTCTGGTAGAAAAATCATCTTGAAATTCTATCATTGGTAAGACAATTTAATTTACTAGTGTGTGTATTTTATTTACTCATTTCTATGATCTAGTACTGAGACACAAAAATAGAATGCTGGAATACCCAGATGTATGCAAATTATTTAGGAGGAGGGATGATAGGAATAAAAGCACTCAAGCTATTTAGCATAAAATGGGGATGTAGCTCATGGCTTTTCCAGCTATTGCAAGGCCCTGTATGTGATACCCAGTGTCATCAGTGAAGAAAAACAAAGAATTCAAATAAATCTTTTTAAAACTAAAACCTAGAAAGTGGCATGCAAAAGGAGATAGAGATAAGGTAAAGTATATGGAAATGGTGGAAAAGACAGAGGAGAGTCCATGATAGAGGCAATGTGAAGAAAATGAGGTGATATCAGAGACTCAGTAGCAGCTTATGAGAGGAACAGGGTCACAGAGCTTGGAGAGAGTGGACTCTGCCTTCTGTTGAAAATGTGCAAATTCAGGAGAGCTCCACCCAGTTGGGAGAAGGGGAGGGAGGATGAGGGATGGATTGTAAGAGAGGGTAACTGGGAGGGGCAGTGAGCAACATGTACAGTGAAAAGTAAAAATAAAAAATAGATCAAAAATAAAATTTAACAAAAAAAAAGTGCCCAAATCCATCCAAAAGCCTATTCAAGATCCCATTCCTTAAAATAATACCGGTCCTATTTTCCTAATCTGTCCATTCTGTCAGTTTCCCCCTGCTCCCCTCCCTGTCTCCCTTTCTCTCCTTCTTTCCTCTTTTGTTCCTTCCTTCTGTACTTTTATACTTCCTTACTTCCTTGTTTTCAGTAGAGCTTTTGAAGAATTTCATAATAAAGATTTTATGTACAACTAACCTAAAGAAAGGCACTTGGTAAGCAAATAACATGCATCCAAGAGCAGAAGTGGGGCTTCTTTAAGGAATACTTAAAAGTCTTTAGTTCTTATTATTTCTGTGCTATGGTCACTCCCCTTAGTGCTCAGTAACACTACAACAACAGGGTCTCTGCTAAAAGTGTACTGAGACACTAGCCCTGACTTAAAGGCTCATGATCTTCTGGTGTTCCCTCCTAGCAGATTGGGAATCATCAACTTGACTCTCAATCCATGACAGCACCTCCACAAAGGTGAGAAAGGTGTTAGGTAACTTTTTGAACACATTCAACTAGTAGAAAAGAAAGCATAATAAATAAATAAATAAATATAAAATATTTAAAAAGAAAAAAAGAGGAGGATGAAGTTGTTAGAACCCCCTTAAGTATAACAGCAAAGAAGCCACCAGAGACATAAAAGGAAAAGGAAAAGTCAAATTAAAATATGAAGAACTCAAAGTCAGATGCTAAATCAGTGCAGAACCTTCATGCTACGATGGAAAGAAAGTTGATGAGAGAGTCTGGAAAACTAAAATTAGTCACAGATTAAAAATGACAACAGTGTAAAGGTGATAAACTGCTGACTGATCCTGGCTCACTGGATTCACCTAGCCCTGGTGTTGTGCTTTATAAAAAATAAAGGGAGAGCAGGAATATGTTTGTTAGAGGTACGGTATGGTGCAGAGGGAGGGGTGCCTCTAAGGGACCATGCAGAGGCATCCCTTCCCCCTGAGGTACCAGCCACACAAAGGGTACAGTATAGAGTTTATTTAGAGGAAGGGGAGAAGAGTTGAGGAGGTAGTAGAGGCAGAGACAGAGAGAAGTAGAGGCCGGCCATCCCCTTTTATAGTGAGTTGGGCATGCCTGGCTGTTGCCAGGTAACTGTGGAGCAGAGCCTAGAAGAATTGTTAACACCTGGGATAGAGAATGCCATACAATTACCACTGAGTAACTTGCAACTGCATCATTTCCTGTTGATTCCAAGAAGAATAAAGGCGATTGTTCAAATTAACAACTTTAAGTATGGAAAAGGAGATTCTAAAATTCAGAATTCTTTAGGGTGAAATGAAAATCTTAGTGTTAATGGAGGAGGCTGGAGTGAAAAGTCTGTAAAACTCAGGTGAGGGAAAGTGGAACTCTGTCCCACCTGCTTCATCTGCTTGGACTCAAGTCACCAGTGACGGCAATATAAATGGGATAAACTGGGGAAGGAATTGCATTGATCCCTCAATATTTTCTGGCATTGTGTCTACTGCTGAGCCAGTTTTTCAAACTACCACTTCTGGTTATCAGTGGGATGTTAGCTGTAATCAACCCTATATCATTGATGAATGGTCTGGGTTAAGTGGTTTGTCTTCTGCTGATCCCAGCTTGAACTGGAATGCACCAGCAGAGGAGTGGGAGAAATGAGTAGATGTAGAAAAATCTTCACTTCTGAAGTCCTGGGAACCAATTTCTAATGATCAAAAGTTTTCACATGATGATAAAGAAAAAAGAGAGGAAGCTCTACCAACTGGACAATCTAAAAAGAAAAAAAAATAGGAGAAGAAAAGGAAGAAGCAAGATAAAGACAATTCTCTCACATAGGACACACAAGAACCAAAAAAGGACATTAGAGAAGAGCTTCTAGTGAATTCCTCCAAAGCAGGAGAAGCCATCCCATAATCAGCCACCAAACACAGACACCATTGCATACGCCAGCAAGATTTTGCTGAAAGGACCCTGATATAGCTGTCATCTGTGAGGCTATGCCAGTGCCTGGCAAACACAGAAGTGGATGCTCACAGTCAGCTATTAGATGAAACACAGGGCCCCCAATGGAGAAGCTAGAGAAAGTACCCAAGGAGCTAAAGGGATCTGCAACCCTATAGGTGGAACAACATTATGAACTAACCAGTACCCTGGAGCTCGTGTCTCTAGTTGCATATGTAGCAGAAGATGCCTAGTCGGCCATCTTTGGGAAGAGAGACCCCTTGCAAACATTTTATGCCCCAGTACAGGGGAACGCCAGGGCCAAGAAGTGGGAGTGGGTGGGTAGGGGAGCAGTGGGGGGGGGGGTTATAGGGGACTTTTGGGATAGCATTTGAAATTTAAATGAAGAAAATACCTAATAAAAAACGGGAAAGAAAAAAAAAAAGACCACGAGCACTGGTGATCCAGCTGAAGTACTGATCCAAAATAGCCAGCCTCTCAAGACTCTTCCACCTGAGAACTCTGACCGGCCATTTGTTACCTTATCTAAAGATGCCTCTGATAAGAGCTCTTCCCAAGTGTCACAACTACTACAAGGAACAGACAGATGTGCCCATGTCAAATGCTAAGCAAACAAGAGTCTTGAGGACTATGCTGTTAATGCAATCATTTTAAAAGATGGACACAGCTTTATATAAATTTAAACCAATTTTAAAACAAAACTGAACACAAAACACCATAAAATGAAATCCAAAGAAAGTTAATTTATGAAATTAAGACATCAACAAAATGCATGCTATACAGGAAGACACTTCGGTTGAATGAGAATGATCTTAGTTTCATACTATGATCCTGTTTTTAACGACAGTTCTCTGTTTACAACACATTGTGCCCTGTCTCATCTGCAGGGGAAGAATAACGGATTCTGATTAGAGAGAGGACTGCCTAGAGACCAGTAGGCAAGTCCTTGGGTCTTATGCATGAACTAAGAAAATTTGGATCTGTTTTAGGCTTAAATCAAAATGCTTTGATCAAATGCATAATCTGCCATATCTTACATATCTGTTGTATCGATTTGTATTAAAAGAATCAGAAGTGCAAATAAAAAGTCATTTATCATCTGTTTAACTAAACTGCCTTGGTTTAGTTTACAGTTCTTTAAAAGCTCTTAATTAAAACATTGAAAAGTGCAATTAACAGACCCTTGTATGGCTTACAAAGTTATTTTTGATAGTCTTATATTACTTAAATTATTTAAAGTAACAGTATATTTTAAATTTTAAATGGTAAACTATATTATTTATTTGATCTATATAAGCCTGACTTGAAGACTTTTCAGGCAAAATCCAACTTAAAATTTTTCCCTTTTCCTACCAATTTTCTAGTGTCGACTCTTAGTTGCTAGTAAATTTTTTTACCTTAAGAATGAAGTAATTCACAACTTGTGAGCACCTGAGAGGGAGTGGAAACGTAGTCAGACAGTTTTAATTGATATTGTCTCAAGTCCTCCAGTTATCAGGAATACATTTTTTTTTACTGCTTTAAACTGTGGTGCTTAGAATATGCATCAATCTCTTAAACATCTCCAAACATGCTTCTTGCAGTACTGTACTTACTGGTCACACTGGAATGGAGACTCAGCACATCTTTGAAAGCATCCTGGCTGTCTCAGAAATGCTTTCAAAAAAATTGCCAGAGAAATGGCACTGTGTGAAACTCTTGTTCTTATCTTTTCCTGGTTTGTCAAGTCTCAGGACAAAAACATCATATTCCTCCATATTTGAAGAAAAATGAACTAAAAAAATAGGAAGAATGAAAAAGAAAAGTTGAAGAGGAAGAAATATTAAGGAAAAAGTCCAAGAAAGCTGCATCTCTTTTTAACTCAAGGTGGTTTAGGGTGTAAAACCAGCAGTGTTCTAGGGAAGGAAGGGCACACCTCCACAGAAGAAAAAGGCCAGTTACATAAACATACAACCAAACGTGACAGATGAGTGTAAAGGAACAGTTCCACAGCTGGTACCGATAGGAGAAACTCCAGGTGATGCAAGAAAATAGCACAAGAAAAAAAACCTCCAAAAATGAGATCTGATCCAAGTACACTTTAGGGCAAGACCTCAGGAGCCTGAGGACTTTGGGGAAGAAACAAACAAACAAATAAACAAAAATATGTACAAGAACTCAGAAATCCAGAAGAAATCTCTACTCCCAGGAAATCCACAAGGAAAGCTTCCAACACACCCAAAGACAACAAACTACAGGCAGCCCACTCGTGCTCCGATTACTATGCTGGCCTGAAGGACAGCTGAGTTAACCTAAGATCTTTTCAAGAATAATTAGCCAGGATAAAGTGGCATACCCTGTGAGATGCAAGATAGGCAGATGTGAGTGAGTTTGAGACTAGCCTAGTTGTCTACTAAGGTTGTTGGGATCACAAAACTACTTAGTGAGAGCTTGTCTCAGCAGACAGACAAATGTGGCCAGAATTGAGTGTGCATACCTTCATTTCTCATGCTCAGGAAACCAAGGTCAGAGAGTTGGGAGTTTGAGGAGAGCACCTGGAATGAAGCAAGATTTTGTATTTAAGGCCAAATTTATGTCCTGGGCTTGGTGGTAGAACACTGCCTGGGTTCAGTACCTGAAATTATCAAAAAACAAAACAAAAAGACCCCACACAAGCTGGAGAGATGGCTTAGTAGATAATAGCACTGAGTGCTCTTCCAGAGGCCCAGAGTTCAATTCCCAGAAAACACATGGTGGCTCACAACCATCTGTAATGGAATCCAATGCCCTCTTCTGGTGTTTCTGAAGAGAGGAACTGTGTACTCACATACATAAAATAAGTAAATTAAAATAACAATAACAAAAATAAATAAATAAGTAAATACACACACACACACACACACACACACACACACACACACACACAAATCCCAAAAGATACTCTGGTACATGACTACATAACAGCCCTTTTCAACAGTGAGTTCTGGACTTTTTTTTTTTTTGAAGTGTCCCTAGGTGACTCAGAATTTAATATTTCTGTTTGTAAAATTTAGGTGCTTGGGGCAAAAAAATTTTTTAATTGTTCAGAGCATTTGCTGATAAATGCTTCTGTGTGCTTGTGGCCTTTTAATTAATATATGACATCTGCTTCAAGGTAAAAATGTTGTCTCAGCATTCTACAACAGACAAAAAGATTATGCATATCTAGAAGTAAAGAGACAGCAAGGGCTCATACCACACTTAGAGGTAAACTATCTTTTACCACAGCTTGGTAAAACCAGGCTCGTACCAGAATTCATGTTGGTGATGAGAACAAAGGAGCAAAATATCAGAAAGCATATTTATAGAAATGTAAATACACTTACTCCTTGTAGCATTAGATATTTGGGGTAGGTCATAAAATATACCACTGACATACAAGAGCTCTTTGAAACAGGAAGTGCAAATATATACACTCAAGCACACACACACATAAGATAACATTTTGGAAGGACAGAACCAATGGCAGAGACATTTGCCATATCAGCTTCCTAGGAGATGAGGGGAAAGAATATAAGAGGATTTGTATGTGCTTCAGAGTCACCTTGCCTGGAAAACAAAACGCTAAACAAGAAAGACTCTGTCTCAAATAAGTTGGAAGATAAGGTGCACACGGCACTTGCACCCCACACACTGGATTCACAAACACACTGGATATACAAAGGAGAAACACAGAATCATCAACATGTATTTACGACTGGGAAATCAGATAATAGCCAATATTTAGGCGCTTGGAAAACTGCCAAGGGCCATGCAGGAGGAACTACAAATGGCTTTAGAACTCATGGAATGCTACCCATCGGTTATCACGGCCACATGGGTGAGCCTCCGCATGGCATGACCCCATGGACTTCATCCTGTTATGGAGTTTTGCTGTGCTTGCTACCTCACATCCCTCTTAATCTAAGAATTGCATGAAGTCTTTAAGGGGGCTCTCAGTCCCTCACTGATCAGTCTCTCTGGCACTCACAATTAATAATGCTTGATCTCTTTCAGGCCTTGCTGCTGGAGCAGATTAATGACTCAGTCAGCACCCCCTTAGAAAACATTTGGAAAAATAAAGTTGTTAGTAAAGCTAGGTTAAGATGTTTTTATTACTGGCTCTGATGTAAAAAAAAAATCTTAGGGAACAATCTGAAGTTGAGAAAGGCATACTTTTATTAGTTAAGCTAGGATCTTTTATAATCAGGGAGTAAGACAAATGGCAGCACTGGCTGGAGTGACTCTCTGAGGCTGGGCTAGTGATGATTGATTTCTTATACCCACTTTCACCCTTGGGTTCCTGATGTGATTTATTAAGAATTGCAAATGAGTAGATACCTATCCTGAGAATTTAAGGTAGATATGACTGATTTCTATAAGAAGGTTAGTTTTATAAATCCTTTAATATTCTTACAAGATTGCTTTTAAAGGTAATAAAATAATTGCTACTTTCTTTGTAACCATAAATTGCTGTCTGCCAGTAAGAGAAAATGGCTGAGAAAACTACTTTGCTTGCTTACACTTTGTTAGTCTATGTCAAGTTGCTTAGCTACAAATGTACATGGGTCTTTTGGGAATAGTTTGTTTTCTTTACCTGTGCTACATAATGTTATTTCTTGTAAACATATTGGATAACACACTGTTTTTTTCACAATTATTTACTAAAAGAAAAGTAAAGTGTAATCACATTGTAATTTTATACTGCTTGAAAGGTTTTGCTGGGATATATAAGTTATGGAAGAAAAAATAAAGTGTGGAGGATTAGAACATTGTTCCTTTCATCCATCAGCTATGTGCATGCTAGCATATGTGTAAGGTTTGTGTGAGTGGGCCTTGGAATAGTTCCTTCCACCCATCAAGCATGTATGTATACATGCAAAGCTTTTCTGTGTTTGTGTTGGAGCTTGCTCCATTGACCAATAGTGTGTGTGTGTGTGTGTGTGTGTGTGTGTGTATGTATGTATGTATGTATGTATGTATATGTATGTGTGAAATGCTTGAAGCCTGATTGCTGGAGCTTTGCTCTAAACATTCAGTGTGTGAATCTGTCTGTCTGTCTGTCTGTCTGTCTGTATGTATGCATGCATGTATATACTTGTGAGTATAAAGTTCTTGGATTCTGCCTTTAGTTTTATCCACTCAGTGTGTGTGTGTGTGTGTGTGTGTGTGTGTGTGTGTTTTCTCATTCTCCTTCTCTCTCTCCTGAGTCCCAAGGAGTTTAGAGAGTTCATAGTTTTCTGCTGGCCACAGGAAGTGCCAGCCCCAGTAAATTAAACTTTGTTCCCACAGAAAAACGTCTTCTGAGTAACTTCTCATTTTTTTGGTCTGTTTTTAATTGGATAGTTTCATTATTTACATTTCAAATGCTATCCCCTTTCCCAGTTTCCCCCATGAAGCCCCTCCCCATCCATTCCCTTTCCCCTGCTTCTATGAGGGTGCTCCTCAACCCATACACCCACCTCCATACCATGGCATTACCCTACACGAGGGCATTGAGCCTTCATAGGACCAAGGGCCTTTCTGCCCATTGATGCCCAAGAAGGCCATCCTCTGCTACATATGCATGGAGTCATGTGTCTCTCCATGTGTACTCTTTGGTTGGTGGTTTAGTCCCTGGGAGCTCTGGAGGATCTGGTTGGTTGATATTTTTGTTCTTTCTATGGGGTTGTAAACCCTTTCTGCTCCTTCAGTCCTTTCTCTAACTCCTCCATTGGGGACCCCGTGCTCAGTCCAATGGTTGGCTGAGAGCATCCACCTCTGTATTTGTCAGACTCTGGCAGATCGTCTTGGGAGACAGCTCTATCAGGCTGCTGACAGCATGTACTTCTTGGCATCCACAGTAGTGTCTGGAATTGGTGACTATATATAAGATGGATACCCAGGTGGGGCAATTTCTGGATAGCCTTTCCTTCCATCTCTGCCCCACACTTTGTCTCTTTATTTCCTCCCATGAGTATTTTGTTCCCCCTTCTAAGAAGGACTGAAACATCCACACTTTGGTCTTACTTCTTCTTGAGTTTCTTATGGTCTGTGAATTTTATCTTGGGTATTCTGAGGTTTTTGGCTAATATCCACTTATCAGTAAGTGCATACCATGTGTGTTCTTTTGCGACTGGGTTACCTTCCTCAGGGTGATATTTTCTAGTTCCATCCATTTACCTAAGAATTTCATGAAGTCATTCTTTTTAATAGCTGAGTAGTACTCCATTGTGTAAATGTACCACATTTTCTGTATCCATTCCTCTGTTGAAGGATGTCTGGGTTCTTTCCAGCTCCTGGCTATTATAAATAAGGCTGTTATGAACATGGTGGAGCATGTGTCATTATTACATGTTGGAGCATCTTCTGGGCATATGTCCAGGAGTGGTATATCTGGGTCCTTAGGTAGTACGATGCACAATTTTCTGAGAAACCACCAGACTGATTTCCAGAGTGGTTGGACCAGCTTGCAATCCCACCAGCAATGGAGGAGTGTTCCTCTTTCTCTACATCCTTGCCAGCATCTGCTGTCACGTGAGATTTTGATCTTCGCCATTCTGACTGGTGTGAGATTAGTAACTTCTCTAATCACTGGCTGTCATAGGCAGCAGCCCCATAGGTATCTTGTTTCATCTCCATCAGTGACTCTAAGCACTGACCTCTAATGGCTGCCTGCCCCAGTTTACCTGCCACATGAATGCTAAAGTTGGTAACTGGCAGAAAGAAAACTTTAGTGAACAAACTGACAAAAACCTCTTTTTACCCTCACATACCAATGGCATGGGGCAGCACATGGAAGGAAACAATCTGAATGTTAAGTGAAACAACTTCACTGGCTAACTCCTATTGAGAAGCTACACGCTTCTTCATGTGCAGATGAGACACTGAGGCTGAATCAAGCCCTGCTTTTCTCTGGGGAGGAGATTGTTCAGTCAGAGTTGTGGTCATTCTTCAGATGATGGTGGTATGTGGATGATTGACAGAAGCTACTGTTGCACAGGGAGGAGGTGCTGGGCTTCTGTCCTGTGTGAAGTCTCTCATAAGTCTGCAGGTCAATCTTGTATCTGCAGGGATTTCCACATGTACTGCATGGGAAAGGCTTCTTTGACTTGTGTACTCACAAGTTCAAAAACCATGGGAATACAATTTTTCAATTTCCCGGGAAGCATAATGACCCCCTCAGGAGGAGCTATTGACAAGGGGCCTTTTATTAATAATGGTCCTGGCTTAGGGAGGATAAGTCTGGACCTGACTCAGCTCCTGGTACAGGAGACTGGAGGAGATAACAAAGTCAGAACAGAGCTGGTCACTGAAACCCTTCAAGGTCTCACCAAATATAGTGAAACTAACATAGTAGCCAATCAAAATTGTACTAATGTCACTCATTTGCCCCTATAAACTTTATGAGATGTTACCCAGTTCTTCTGTAAAATTCCCAAAGCCCTGCGTAAAATGAGGCAAATGAGCCCCTCAAACTGTCACCTTTTTGACAAATGAATGACCTACTGCATGCTGCTCGTTTCTGCAGGATACGTGCACTTGATAATAAGAGAGATTATAATTTACACCTGAGTTCTTGGCCAGCCAGGGCTACACTATGAAACCATACCTCAAATGGGAAAACAAAACAAAAACAAACAAACAAAACAAGGACCCACAAACAAACTGAAATCAAAAACCAAAATATATAAAACAGGAGGAACTGATTTTTATAACAATGACCTCTTACAATGTGAGTAAGGGTGTTTGAGCAATGTCTCCAGTTTGGTGATTTCTGCCAATGACTGAGAAATATAGAAATCTAAACCCAAAAAGAAGATCCGACGTATTTACATTTACATTAAGTCTTTCAAGGTTTGAAAATTTGCACTGAAGCATCAATATTCATCAAGGCATCTCATTTGAGTGTGTAACTATTGCATATGCAAACAAACAAAATATTGGAAAGATACAAAATATTGGAAAGAGTTTTGGATCCCAGATGCTTCAGTGAACAGGGTCAAGCCTTTGGCAGTGGAATGGGACAAAGGGCCAGAGACCCTCCCGAATGTGTCAGAATCACAACAGGAAAAAAATAAAATAATAAATAAAATAAAAGACACTGTTGCTGAACAGGGCTCATCTCTGTAAGCAGAGAGGGGTTTACAGATTATTTGTAGAAAATATGTAATGTTTGGTAAACATTGTGTGAAAACTGTGGTCTGGATGGAATTAAAGTGCTGTGACCAAAAAACCAACTACTTGTTTTCTCTTTTTTTTCTTTCCTTTTCCATTTATGTGTGTGTGTGTGTGTGTGTGTGTGTGTGTGTTTGCTTGTTTTCTCAAAAGTATGTCTTTTAGTCTTTCTGCTCACAAGCTCACTAAGCAGTTGAAAATGACCTTGTACTCCAATCTTATGCCTTTTACCTCTCTAGTTCTGGGATTCCCTCACAAGAATCATTTTCTTATAGTTTTTGTTTTTCTGAGCAAGTATCTCACTAGAACTGGCTGTCCTGGAACACCCCATGTAGATTAGGATGGTGTGGGACTCACAGACATCTGCCTGTTTCTATCTCCTCTATGCTGGAATCTAAGGCCTGGGCCAATCTCTCCAAGCATTGTAATTGTTAGGTTGAAATGTGTGTCCTGAAATTCAGGAGTTGAGGGATTAACCTCAGAGACCTTAGACTGTGGCTTTATTTCAAATGAGTTCTGAACCTCTTCACAAAAGTCAGAACCCGAAATGTCATCAGCCCAAAGAAGGCTGGAAGTTCAGGATGAAAAAGAAAAAAGAAAAGAGAAAAAAAAAAAAAGTCACCTGATAGAATTAAGAAATCCAATTTCTGGGAGTCAGCCACAAGATATACCAACATTTGAGTTCAGTGGAAGAAATTTTCGTCATTTGGGTGCATTGACATCCTTTCCTGTTGATGAAATACTGGATTTTAATAAGTCATAGAAACATTGATCAGAAGCATCCTATAAAAATAGTTGTTTTCATGAGATTAAAAAACACTTAAGCTGAGAGCCAGGAAATGTTGACTTTAGTCAGTGAATGGATGTGGTATTGTGGATTTTGTGTATGCGCTCTTGTGCGCGCGCGCGCACGTGTGTGTGTGTGTGTGTGTGTGTGTGTGTGTGTGTATACACGCACACATGCGCAGGCATGCCTTTTTGGATGTGCCAGCATGTGTTACACGTAGGGGTCAGGGGGCGGAGCACGTCTTGTGGTGAGGGAGCACGCATTTATTGTGCACATGCCTGTGTGTGAGTGTGTGTATGTGTGAGTGTATGTGTGTGAGAGAGAGTGTGAGTTCGCTTGTATATGTGTGTGGTGTGTGTGTGTACACGCACGCATGCGCGGGTGTGCCTGTTGTGTTACACGTCGGGGGCAGGGGACAGCGCACGTCTTGTGGGGAGCACGCATTTATTGTGCACATGCCGGTGTGTGTGTGTGTGTGTGTGTGTGTGTGTGTGTGTGTGTGTTGGACAGTTTAGTGTGTTACCCACAACAGAAAACACTCGTACACTAAAATGGAAACAAAAGATCAAAACATGGCTCAGAAGCGTGGGTGTAGTGGTCCTAAAATTAGCCAGCTGCACAAGAGTGACCATTTCATCTGCCTGTCTAGAAACCAGACCATCAGGACCCCTCGTATGGAGCAAAAGGAGGCAAGGAGGGATGCCATATTCAGACCAGTCAGGAAAAGCAACAGGCAGCTACAATCCTTATACGTCACGTAGCCGTAGCCCAACAAGACCCCGAAGTTTCTGGAAAACGCCTCCCTCGTAAGGCTTTTTCACACGTACCTGCAACTCTCCTCCGTAAGACTCCGAAGTTTCTGGAAAACGCCCAGAAAAGTTTCTTCATATGCATCTCCAGCAGCGTCTCACGCTAAGACCCCAAAGTTTCTGGAAAACATCCTACACGGCTTCTTCAGGTACAGGTACGGAACAGGGACCGGTTTCTCTAGACGGTATGTAACAGCCCCAAATGGACAAAGGGCTGAGGGTGCTCCAAAGCACTTCCAGTGAGGTACTTCGTCTTGATGTCACCCCGTGAATTTCCCCAGAACCCACCCTAAGTTCAGGTGTGGGCAAGAGTAGAAGTCCAGAGTTAAGTAAAAGTGAGCTTATGCTGCTCTGGGATGAACATCCGCCACCCCCGTGGGGTTTTTATACGAACTTCCTTGGTCTTCGGGTTCTGGGTATTTGCTTGTGCGTACAGGGCATCTGCCAACAGCTTCAGTGTTCGCCACAGTGTTTGGTCAGAGTTCTTAGACGTGAGACATTGTGTGGCAAGTGCCAGATGCAGGCTGAACTCAGCCCACCGTCAATGCTGGGTACGGCCATGGTGGTTTAGATTCTTTTGCTCCAGTTCCTTTGGTTTATATTCTTTTCTCCGGCTTAATGTTCATTTCTAATTGTGTAAGAGAAGTAGAGATTCTTGGAATCCCTCTGGGCCTGTACTGTGTGTCCGTTTTAGCAACTGATTCTGTAGCGCTCCTGCCCTCCAACACCACCCCAATCTCCCGTGCTAAGTGTGTTGTGTCCTTATCCATAAATATTTCACCAGTAAACATCAGTCAGAGAGAAAAAGCTGGATTCCCAAGTGAGCAGTTTTCAGCTTGGGAAAACGGTGCATTAATCTGTGGATGGTGTTTTTGTTTGTTGGTTTGTTTGTTTTTATTCACGTGAGAACTTTAAAAATGAAATACCCTTTCTGTTAAATTGATCAAACAAAAATATGACCGTAAGAGTTTAAGGAAAATGCAAGAAAAAATAATAGAAAATCTCCCATTCAAACAGATAGCACAGACATAGGTAGCCAATATGGCTTCATAATCCTTTCCAATATGTTTTGGGATTAACTGGCTTTGTACACCTCCCTACCGGATGGGTCAGCATTTTTACCTTAGAGTATGGCTCTGCTGAGCTAATTAATTCACACTGTTTTTTTTTTTTTTTTTTTTTTTTTTTACATCATTCTGCTCTTTAAAAAATTCTGACAAAGCAGAGACTGTAGGTCCTTTGTAAGGTGTTTGCCTAATATTCTAGAATCCCTGGGTTTCATCACATACCATATCATCCCTGGGTGGATACCCAAGTATCAGAAGTTAGAGGTCATTTTTAACTGCATATCAAGTTCTTATGTCCCAAGGGAGCTTGGGATATAAGAGATGTGACTAAAAGACTCCTTTTCTCAAGGGTTAGAAGTCTGTATACACAAATGTTAATTTTTTTCAATTCCTATCTTACTAGTGTCATGATTTTATGTTGCTTCCAGTAGGTGAAAATCAGTTCTAAGCACTAATGTAAACAAAACATCAGTTAGCGGGAACTAAATGGTTACAGTCAGTGGCATATGGTGCTTTCCCCTATCTGTCTGTCTGTCTGTCTGTCTGTCTGTCTATTTATTTATTTTACATCCTGATGGATGCTCCCCACTTTCCCCTCTCCTTCCCCCAGTCCCCCCTCCCATCTGCGTCTCTTCTCTGAGAGGGTAGCGGTTCTCCCTTGAGCATGTTTTTTTTTTTTTTTTTTTAAATCCTCGTGAAAACAACTATTTTCATATGGATGCTTCTTCTGATCAAGGTTGCTTTAACATATTAAAATCCAGAATTTCATCAGCAGGAACTATCAGTTCAGCCAAATGATGAATTTTTACATTGAATTCAAACATTGGTATTCTGCTCTTTAAAAAATTCTGACAGAGCAGAGACTGTAGGTCCTTTGTAAGGTGTTTGCCTAATATTCTAGAATCCCTGGGTTTCATCACATACCATATCATCCCTGGGTGGATACCCAAGTATCAGAAGTTAGAGGTCATTTTTAACTGCATATCAAGTTCTTATGTCCCAAGGGAGCTTGGGATATAAGAGATGTGACTAAAAGACTCCTTTTCTCAAGGGTTAGAAGTCTGTATACACAAATGTTAATTTTTTTCAATTCCTATCTTACTAGTGTCATGATTTTATGTTGCTTCCAGTAGGTGAAAATCAGTTCTAAGCACTAATGTAAACAAAACATCAGTTAGCGGGAACTAAATGGTTACAGTCAGTGGCATATGGTGCTTTCCCCTATCTGTCTGTCTGTCTGTCTGTCTGTCTGTCTATTTATTTATTTTACATCCTGATGGATGCTCCCCACTTTCCCCTCTCCTTCCCCCAGTCCCCCCTCCCATCTGCGTCTCTTCTCTGAGAGGGTAGCGGTTCTCCCTTGAGCATGTTTTTTTTTTTTTTTTTTAAATCCTCGTGAAAACAACTATTTTCATATGGATGCTTCTTCTGATCAAGGTTGCTTTAACATATTAAAATCCAGAATTTCATCAGCAGGAACTATCAGTTCAGCCAAATGATGAATTTTTACATTGAATTCAAACATTGGTATTCTGCTCTTTAAAAAATTCTGACAAAGCAGAGACTGTAGGTCCTTTGTAAGGTGTTTGCCTAATATTCTAGAATCCCTGGGTTTCATCACATACCATATCATCCCTGGGTGGATACCCAAGTATCAGAAGTTAGAGGTCATTTTTAACTGCATATCAAGTTCTTATGTCCCAAGGGAGCTTGGGATATAAGAGATGTGACTAAAAGACTCCTTTTCTCAAGGGTTAGAAGTCTGTATACACAAATGTTAATTTTTTTCAATTCCTATCTTACTAGTGTCATGATTTTATGTTGCTTCCAGTAGGTGAAAATCAGTTCTAAGCACTAATGTAAACAAAACATCAGTTAGCGGGAACTAAATGGTTACAGTCAGTGGCATATGGTGCTTTCCCCTATCTGTCTGTCTGTCTGTCTGTCTATTTATTTATTTTACATCCTGATGGATGCTCCCCACTTTCCCCTCTCCTTCCCCCAGTCCCCCCTCCCATCTGCGTCTCTTCTCTGAGAGGGTAGCGGTTCTCCCTTGAGCATGTTTTTTTTTTTTTTTTTAAATCCTCGTGAAAACAACTATTTTCATATGGATGCTTCTTCTGATCAAGGTTGCTTTAACATATTAAGATCCAGAATTTCATCAGCAGGAACTATCAGTTCAGCCAAATGATGAATTTTTACATTGAATTCAAACATTGGTATACCTTGTGGCTAACTGATTCCCAGAATTTGTCTTTCTAACCCAAACAGGTGACTTTTTATTTTCTTCTCTCGTGAAAACTGTAGCTTGTGGTTTCAACATTCGGATTTTTTTCACTGTTGTAATCTAAGGGACTTTAGACTTCAGAATTTTTCATCCCTGAGCTACTATTTTTCTTTGGGCTGATGGTATTTAGAATTCTAACTTTGTACAGAGGTTTAGCACTCTTTGAAATAAGGCTACAGTGTGGAGTATTAAGGGTTAGTCCCTCAACTCTTGAATTTCAGGGCACACAATTCAGCCTAACTATTAGAATGCTTGGAGAAAGCCAGTAGTGATTGTATACCCCTTTAGTCCCAGCATACAGGAGACAGAAGCAGGCAGATCTCTGTGAGTTCCAGTCCACCCTGGTCTACATGGGGAGTTCCAGGATAGCCAGCACTAGAGGAACAGTTTCTCAGAAAACCAAAACCAAAACCAAAACCAAAAACCAAAAGAAAATGATTCTTGTGAGAGAACTCCAGCACTGGGGAGGAAAAGCCATAAAATTGGAGTATAAGGCCATTTCCAACTGCTTAGTAAGTTTATGAGCAGACACCCTTTTGCAAAAACAAGCAAACACACATACATACAGAACAAACAAACAAACAGAAAAGGAAAGAACAAAGAGTCATTTTGGGGCCACAACATTTTAATTCCTCTCAGACTATAGTAGTCACATGATGTCTGACAACCATCATATATTCCCAACAAATAAACTACAAGTCTATCGCTACTTACAGAGATGAGCCCAGTTTAGCCTCCATCTTTCCTTTGTTGTTGTTGAGAGACATTCAGGAGGGCTTCTTGCGTTTGTCTCATTCCACTTCCACGTGTTTGGCCTTGTTCACTGAAGCATCTGGGATCCAAAACTCTCCAGAAATGATAAAAAGTTAACAATTTTAGAATGAGCACAGGATTGGAAGTCGTGGGAGATAAATGCCAATCTCGATATTCCCTTCCAGTGTGGTACTGTCCCCTTTGACCACAGTGACATGCTTGCTTGCTTATAATGAGTTCTCCTCACAGGGAAGCATCAAGCATTGTATTAGAGATACAGACCTGAGACTGAGTTAGGATTCCAGTTGTGATTCAATGAGCAGGGAAAGTGTCTTTTGATTTTTTTTTTCTGATATAGTATTGGAACTGGCAGGTAACTAGTTAACCAACTGTCAGAAATCTCAGCTAAGTTTTTACTTTACTTATGTGTCTCTTTTTACTTTATAGTTTTACACATTCACCAATTGTTGAAGTAGGGCCTCAAGTAAGAAGACAAATATCAAATTGCCATAGTTGAATTTTTCTGAGAATTCTCATCACAATGGCATCACAGTTCAGAGAAACCTTTATGCCCAAGTCATCATCAAATGACTTTGAATTAGATGATGCACAGTTTATTCCAACCCGGGCTTCTGCTCTGCAGTGGGGAGAAGACATCTTTCACTCACCAAGTGTTCAGTTCAATGTTTTCCCAAATAACAATGGCTCCCTGGCAAAGCAGGAGCTGCAAACACTCTGGGAGATGTTTACCTCCTGGTTGCAGCCAGAAAAGCAGACTAAGGAGCAGATGATTTCTCAACTGGTCTTGGAGCAGTTTCTCATCACTGGGCACTGCAAGGACAAGTATGCTTTGACAGAGAAGTGGAAAGCCAGTGGCAGAAACATGGAGAGATTCATGGAGAGTCTGACTGATGAGTGCTTGAAGCCTCCTGTCATGGTGAGTTCCTGGGGTAAGAAATGACTATGTGGGGAGGAAAGACAGACGTTTGTAATGGGAGAAAGTACTAAGAAGTTGTAGTTTTTATTATTAGGGAGACTGTTTTCTCCCCCAAAACCATTACATGCTAGAATTTGCAGTACTCTAAATTAGCATGAATAAATCAGAAAGGATCCCACCAAATGATTGATGGTTGTAATTAAATATAATATATTTACATGGTTTCAGAGAGACTGGGGAGTTGACATATGGACAAGAATTTAAGGGTTTTAGAGGAAATGCCCTTTGTCTGGAGGATGGCTCAATCATATTGTAATTATGAGAACTGTGTTGGAACTTCAGCTCACATCTAAAATTTTGACTCTCAGCACTAGTCTCCGATCCTCTTGTGCCATGAGAAGTTTGTGAACCCCAAAAGAACACAAGAGAGCTGAATCCAATGCAGTTGCATTTTAGTCTCTTTATTCAAGCTTGATCTTGGGATACAGCAGGAAGATAGGGCCCTGAGCCTAGTTTTAGGCAAGCATTTATAGAGGCAAGAAAGGGGTATCTAGCCTGGAATACATCTGACTAGGGAGTTATTATGGCCTTTAATATAGTTCGCTGGTGCTGAGAACTAAACCATAAACTTAACTTCTGTTTTCCTCCTGATTAATAGATATTAGGAAGTGAAGTGTCAGGGCTTGTAACCTGGGGTTGCAGATTTGTTGGGTAATAACTTGGAAACTGGTGCTAGATGCAGTTTTTCTTGCGGGGTAGCCTGGAAACCGGTGCTAGGTACCAGCCTGTTTGTTAAGTTGAGTACAAATTTAGGTTAGCTTCTCTAAGATGGAGTCTGAATCCAGAAGATTTGGTCTCTCAATCCTTGTACATAAAAGGCAGAATCTGGGGATTGAAGTGACTACCTGGCTTTCCAAATTGGCTAATACATGCCAATAAGATACTCTGTCCAGAAAACCAAGGTTGCACAATAGTAGAGTAAGGATTTTGGTGTTGAAATTTTGCTGTCACATCCATACACAACAGTGACGGTTTCGTAAGAAATGCCTTGATGAATACTTCAATGCAGATTTTCAGATCCTGAAAGACTTCATGCAGTTTGTTTGTAGGTTTTTGTTTCTGCTTTTCCCATTTGAAATATTCTTGGCCAAGAACTCAGTTCTAAAACATAATCCCTCTTATAGGTGTGGGAACCATCCCCTCCCCACTGTTTGTTTGAGTTCTCATTCCACACTTGGGCTTTATTTTAAATTACGAATTTCATGATGGAAACTAAATTCCAAGCAAACTGCTGCCATAATATCCAGTCATGTTCCTAAGAGCAGAGGCAGTGAGCATCCTATTCAGAAAATGTAGGTATTGGACTTGATTCAGACAGGTGCGAGTTTAGTTAAGGGTTTAATAATAATAATAATAATAATAATAATAATAATAATAATAAACCTCCCCTTTCCCCAAATTACAGGTTTCTTATTAAGGACATCTTTGGTCAAGGATCATTGTATAGGGCAATGGTGTCATGGGAGGGACAAAAAATTTTAAGTATTAGAAATTAAGCCCACTCTCACAGAAAAGTGAGGGGCCACCTCTAATGGCTAGAAGTGGGAGATGGGAAAGCCTCAGCTACTTTAGAATGAATATGGAGCATCACAAAGTTCCAGGACAGAAACTAACAGTTTCCTGTCTGAGGCCAAGACCTTAAAGGGGGCATCCACTGCACAGTTAATGGGGAGATCCTGAGGATTCTAGACAGAAAATAATAATCACCTATAGTTAAACCCACTGAATGAATGATAGTAAAGACCATCACCCAAATTGCTATTTTCTCTCACACATGACCAGTTCCTCTTAAGTGGGCTTTTATATATAGCTGTGAAGAAAGAGGCATGAGGTTTCTATAGCTTAAAATGCTGAAAGACCAGAGGGTTTCCAAAATTTGGGTGCTTTGTGTTTATGTAGAAATTCGATTGAACCTTTCAAAATTTATCTTATCAGGGTGGAAGTTAGAATAGACTTGAGAGTGAAAGTGGAAGGCCATGGAATTCAAAGACAGAAAGTAACAATTATCTGTCTGAGGCCAAGACACCAAAGTGGTATCTTCTACAGAGTATATATAGAGAGCCTGAGGATTCCAGACTGAAAATTACAATGACCTATTTCTAAGTTCATGATAGTATGAGAGTAAAGACAATCATACATTTTTTTTTTGCTCAAATTAAGCAAGCCCTGTTTTATTTCAGACAAGGATATTTCTCAAAAGTTGGCTTTGAGAAAATAGCAGTGAACCCACAGTGGGGTTTATATAGCTTTAAAAACTGCAGGACTAGGGGGAATCCAAGATTTGGGGGCTTTTTTGTTTATATAGGAATTTGGCTGAACATTTCAAAACTTATCAGGGTGGAGATGAGGATGTAGTCAGAGTATAGGCTTCAGAACATGTCAGATTTCAGAAAATGGGGTCAAGACATGGTCCAATACAAGCTTTACAAAAAAAAAAAAAAAAAAAAAAAAAGCAGTGATTTCATTTTGACCTTGTAATAAGGTTTCTAACCTTAAGATGGAGTCAAACTGGTCCATCACTGACCAGAGGCTAGATGTTAAAGTAGAGGCTTACAGTGGTCACCTGGCTTTGTTTACAGATCCATGTTGCCATGCATGGGCAGGAAGCCCTTTTTTCTGAGAACATGCCCTTAAAAGAAGTCATCACACTTTTGGAACAACAGAAAGTAGCAACAACTCCAACTCAAGAGAATGCAAGGGCACTCTTGGAGATCCCCAAAGATAGGTTCTTGACAACAGGTGAGTCAGAAGGCTGGACATAAGAGGGATGTTGTGTGGATCCCTACTTGTGCACAGTTTCACCAATTGTCTTATTTTCACAGGGCATGAAAATACAGACGATGGCTGCCAAAGTCCCTGGAAGGCTAGCGTTGGAAATGGCAGTGTTAATAGTATTGGAAGTATGAGGGATTCCCTTCTAACTTTCCAGAGAGTACAGTATCCGGAGCTTGAAGAGGGGGATGTTTTTTACACAGTTCCACAGGTTGTCAGAAGAGCAAGTCAAGGTACTTCCAGGCCCCAGGAAATATCCCTGAGGGCACCTTCTTCTGAAGGTATCCTTAAGGAGGTACAACCAGTGCTTCTCTCCCTAACAGAGCAGCCTGAGGATACTGGGAATAGCCACAACAATATTGATATAAGTGGTGGTGGTGTTAGTCTCACACATGAGGGAGATTCTGTTTTCATTATCCAGAGAGAGCAGTATTCTGAACCTGATGTGGAAAGTGTTTCTTATGGAGTGCCTCGGGATTTAAGAGTAGCAATGTGTGGTCCCTCCAGGTCCCTGGAGGAGTCCCTGTGGGCAGTTTCTTCTGATGTTGTCCCTGTGGAGGTACCAGGTTTCCTCTCTAGGCCAGAGCAGCCTACCCCGAAGCCTGTCCCTCTTTTCCAGAATCATGAGGCAAATTCCACCTTTGAGGGTTACCAAGAGAGACTCCAGAGAGATCCCAAACCGTACAAATGTGAGGAATGTCCCAGAACCTTCAAATATCCCTGCAACCTCTCCATCCACCAGAAAACACACAGGAAGGAGAGGCCATTTTTCTGTAAGGAGTGCCAGATAGGCTTTTACCAAAAGTCAGAACTTCACGATCATGAGGTCATACACAAGGCAGAGAAGCCTTTCGCATGCAGTACGTGTGGAAGGGCCTTCAGATACAAGACCAACCTGCAGGCTCATGAGAGAATTCACACAGGAGAGAAGCCTTATTCTTGCTCCCTGTGTAATAGTAGCTTCCGCCAGTCATCCACATTCCACCGTCACTTGAGGAAGTTCCACAAATCAGAATGAACTGTGGACCTTCCTCACCAGAGGCAAGCGTGCTTTCAGCCTCAGCATGTCATCTGCACATGAAGCAGCATGTAGCTATTCAGTAAGAGTTAGCCGGGGAAGTTGTTTCATTTAACATTCAGATTGCTTCTTTCCATGTGTTGTCACATGCCATTGGCATGTGAGGGTAAAAAATGAGGCTTTTGTCAGTTTGTTCACCAAAGTTTTTCAAGTGCCTAAATGCTGACTGTTATCTGATATCCCAGCAGTAAATAAATGTTGATGGTTCAGTTTCTCCTGTGTGTTATGTTTCTTGTGTGTTTGTGTATCTTGTGTGTTAATGGGTGCCAGTGGGTGGGGCTATTGGGTCTTACCGTCTACCTTATTTGAGATGGTCTTTCTTGTTTAACAAGTTGTTCTCCAGGAAAGGTGACCCCGAAGAGCATACAAATCCTTTTGTCTTCATTGTCCACAGTTCTTAGGAAGCTGAGATCTGACAAATGTCTTGCCACTGGATTTGCCTTTCAAAATTTTTTATTTTATGAATGTGTGCTTGTGTGCTTGAGTGTGTATATTTGCTCTTCCTGTTTTATGTGTTTGTGGGTCCATCAGATCTCCTGCTTTTGCTTATGTTAATTTGTTTTGACTAGAACCTGATCTACACCGAATGTGATCTCACCTTGCAGTTTGACTTGCGTCCTTCATTGTATTTCCTTAATTTTGGAGGATGTGTTTCATTTTGCATAAAGTTTGGACATTTCTGAATTGTTTATAGGAAATTTATCCAAGTGTTAATCCATTCCTCATTTGTTTTATATTTTCGTTTTTTTTTTCAAATTTAGTTTTAAATATTTTCTATATCATACAGACATGTCAGAGGATAGGGTTTATTTTCAAATTTAGCTTTATATATTTTCTTTTTGGTAGAGTCATGTCAGAGGGTAAGAGTACATACTGCTCTGATGTTGGATCTGAGTTTATTACCGAGCTCCTGCCAGTGACTCACAAATGTCTATAAATTCAGCTGTAGACAGTCTCATGCCTGTGGCCTCTGTTGACCCTCACACTTACATGCAGCCTCCTCCAGCAAAAATAATCAAAACCAAAATAAGTCTTAGATGAAATTAATCATTATAAAATGTGAATGTTTAGCCACTCATCTTAAATATGATTGTCAAATATTTTCTGTTGTTTCTTTTGATGGATTTTGAATTTCATTTATGTTAATTTATGAAATAATGGCATTTTTTGTTTGTTTGTTTCTTTGGTTTTTTGTTTGTTTGTTTGTTTTTGTTTTTCGAGACAGAGTTTCTCTGTGTAGCTCTGGCTGTCCTGGAACTCACTCTGTAGACTAGGCTGGCCTCGAACTCAGATATCTGCCTGCCTCTGCCTCCCAAGTGCTGGGATTAAAGGCGTGCACCACCATGCCCGGCTTTAATGACATGTTTTAAAAGTCTGTCTTTGGAAAAATGATTAGTATTTATTCAAAAATAATGAAATCAATATCCCACCCCCTTTTTTTAGACAGGGTTTCTCTGCATGAAGCCTGACTTTTAGCCTCAAATTTATTGGTCTGTCTGTCTTTCTGACTCAGCCTCTTGGGTGCTAGGATTAAGGTTTATGCCATCACATCTAGTGAAAATATTAATCTTTAGGAAACATATCTATTACTTTCCATTTAAATAATAGAGAACATCTACTTCTGTAAAGGACATTTCTTCACTGAGAGAGCTATGTAAATAAAATGGAGTAATGACTTTTATTTGAACTAACTTCATGAAATAATGCACACTCAGAATGCATTTCTATGGTCTGTTGACCCCATTAAATTTATTTCTTAATAGGAATAGAAATGACTACTACAAACTTGGCTATGGGAATTCCCCCACCCCAACCCCCAGATTTCGGTGGGAATGCTTGGCAAGTCCTCAGTATTATTGTGTGTCTTTTTCATACTTACTGCGAAGCATTTAACTCCCCAAGACCTGATTATAAAGCAAGTTACTTTTGCCAATTGCTTGTCTATCATCTCAAATAGCATTTCACAGACAAGATTAGGTTTTGTATTTAAGGATGATATTGGATATAAATTGATGCTGAATAACAAGGGGGATGTCTGTGCATGCCATATGTATACTGAGTAGCTTCCAAGAAATCACAGCCCCAGCAACTCCAGGTGAATGAAGCTTAAGCACAGAGCCACCAAGTACATTGGTGCCTGTTAGTCACAGAGGTAGCTTGTGCATTGCTTCTAAACATCTTGACTCCAGCAAGAGTGTCAGACCCCAGGTATAACAAAACTGTGACTTAACAGGATGCATTATGGGTACTGCTCATTGTTTGCTTCTGGTAGTATAGCAACTGCATCCATTATGTTCTTACTGTCTCTTTCTTATGGACTGTGTCTGGGACTCATGTCTTGCTCAAGTATCTCTATGGTGCATATCTGCTACAGATGCAAGAGACAAGTAATGTATATCCACAGTACTCAGTACTTTCTGAAATTCTCCTTTGAGGACAGAGCCACTCAAGTTACCCTCATCCTGCTGTGCAAATGTGTTATCTCTTACTCATTCTCTTCTACTGTGGTCATCTTTACAACCTACTCCAAATATCCAGTGCTAAGGAAGGTTAAGTGTATTTATATTTCTAGAAATATGTTTTCACACATGTTCTCCCTTTGGTGTCATTAGTAATAGGAAGTTGAGTTCCAGCGTGTTTTACCCTGCTGTGGTAAAAGATAGCTACGTTCAAGTGTGGTATGAACTCTGATTCTCCTTTTACCTCTAAATTTGCATAATCTTTTTGTCAGTCTAAGGATGCTAAGACAATAGTATGGAAACACTCAGTCTTCTAGTAACTGACTTTTTCAGTGTGGAGCTCACGAGTCATTTGATCATAGCATTTTTCTTACAGAGTTTACTATCCAATAATGTAGAATTTTTCAAATAAATTTATCTATAGAAATAATATATATTTATACAAATTTATGCAACTTTTTATATGAAATTGAACAATATGTAAATGAAGATGATAAATTATAAGGAGAAGACGTGTATCAGGAAAATGTGTGTGTGTAAACCTTTATTTTTATTTTATATGTATGGGTATTTTTTTCCTGCATGTATGTCTATACCACATGCATAAAATACCTGAAAATGTCAGAAGAGGGCATTGGACCCCTTAGGAGTGAAGTTACTCCCCTAAGGAGTGAGGTTTGAGCTGAAAATAAACACTGGATCACGACATGCTTTTAACCTCTGAGCCAGCTTTCCAGCTCCAACCTGTTGTTCTCATATGTAGATACTACAGTCCTCCAAATGTCACCCATTTGTCTGAAAATGTTCTAAAAGTTATGGCAATGTAGGTCATCTTAAGAAAATTATCCTCAGAAAAGCAAATGTAACCTTTTCTATTATATGAATCAGAGTAAAATATGAACTTCTGAGATGAGGAAAAGATCCAGAGAGCAGGAAATGGGAGCATAGATGAGACACTGAAGGATGAATATGACACAGGTACATAATACACACGTATGAAAATACACATTGTAATCCATTAGTATGTATAATTAGTATACTCTTTAAATTAAAAAGTAACAAAAACCTGCCACGTGGTGCACTCCGTTCATGGTACTCCCTATGTCATTCTTCATGAGTCCAGTAACATCCACTTTCTAGGAGGTGCATCAGAATACTTTAATTGTGTAAAATTATGCTTCTTGTATGTATTTATATCTTAAGAAAATATATCACTGACTTCTTTTCTCAGGAGGAGTTGCATGGCTAACATACTTAATTTATAATAACCTTTTCTAGGAAAAAAAAAAACTTTGTGCAAAGAAAGAAATCAATTTTGCACATGGTCATCTGGTCCCCTGGAGTGTGCACGTCCTGATAACCCAAGTCCTTTCCATTGAGCAGCTAAGAGCTGGGTCACCTCCTTGGTGAGAGGAGACATGATAACAGAAGAAACCATCTGAAGAAACACTCCAGTTCTAGCTTTAATGCTGTTCTTTAGAGGCATTGACATACTGTTCTCTAAACTGTGACCCTCTAAGGCAGGAGCACCAGGCTCAAGTGTGCATACATGGCCTGTACCCACACTTTTAAAATTGTTTTATTCAGATATTTCATTTTTAGTTTTACTTTCATTTTCCCATTCCACAAAAGAGACAGTTTTTATTATTTTTCTTTGTATAAGCCTGAACATTGTTTTAAATCTTCTCTGATTTAATTCTCAGCCTCTTCTCTACTGAATTATCTGTGAGCTTTCTCTGCACATTACAGAAATTATTATTTGATGACCAGCTTCAAAACATCGGGGGATTTTGTTCTTATTTTGTGTATCTTCTGAGCAGTAGTTTGTCTTATGGAATCTGTTTTCCAGCGAATAAAATTTGGATGTAAACATACTCTAAAGAAAGAAGGTTGCTAAAAGCTACATTTAATCCTGGTTTAGAATTTCACCAGGATGCTTTATTTTCTTTTGCCACAAAAGGTATAATTATTTGGAAAATGTGAAAGTAGCTAAGAGATGAGATAATGTTCCTACATGAATATAATAATCTGGATTTCTGGATTTGACAATTCAACTGGGCTTATATGGTGTAATGCTGGTTTGGGGAGGAAATTATATTGTAAGCTCTTTTTTTTTTTTTTTTTTTTTTTTTTTTTTGTAGCATATAGTGTAAACCATGCTAGGTATGGGTCCTTGTTTACTGCATTAGAAAGGCAAGCATTCTGCCTTCAGAATATCCTCTTCACAGCCAGAACAGAGTCTCATCTGGTCTGAATAAAGTTGAATGAGAAAAATTTTTTATTCAATTTTTGAAATTTTTTGACCATCTTGAAGTAGTCCCATACATTTAAAAAAATTCAACAATTAGCAAAAATAGCAACATGTCTCATTTTAATATATAGAAAATACTGAAGTATTATAAATTTAGCAGAAGCATTTTAAATCTATGAAATTTGAAAACCAAAGTTACTTTTAATTAAAGTTAGCCAAAGTTAACTTTAATTTCAGCACTCAGGATACAGAGGCAGATGAATCTCTGTGACTATGAAGCCAGTCCAGTCTACTTAGCAAGTCCAATAAAGCTAGGGCTAGAGAGAGAGAGAGAGAGAGAGAGAGAGAGAGAGAGAGAGAGAGAGAGAGAGAGAGAGAGACTGCATCTAAAGGACATAACAACACAGACAAGCATACAGAAAGAATAAAGAGTGCTTGAGGACGTAGAACAGTCCTGGATCCCCAGCACTGGGGAGGTAAAGCTATAGGGCAATGTCAGGCTCACATACTTAATTTGTAAACTTACTAGGATACCAGGAGTTACCCACAAACCACAAAAACAGCAGTTTGTGTGTCCAACAGGGATGGTGTATTGAATGCTCACCCTAATACTGATTCATGAGGACAGTTGCTCAGACTACAGACAAAAATACAATATTTAGTGGGTAGATCAGTACCCGTAGTTATAGCTTTTAAACAGTGTCATTCCTCATGCCACCAGAAAACAAGTTGCTATTTATAGTTCACATGGTAAAACATACACTATTTACAGTTACAGAGAGGCCTGCCAGTTTCCTAGGGATCACATAGTGCCTGAACATAGTGACAGATCACACATCACTTAAATCAACAGTTCCAAGCAGAAAATTCTCCTTCCTTGACCACAATTGCAATAGTTACATGAAAATTTTTGTAAAAACATGAAACCCCTTCAAGAAATTGATGCATATTTAATGCAGTACAGGCAAGGCTGTAAAAAAATAGTCCTGATAACAAGGTCTTAAGACAATGTCAATTAAGGCTGTCTAACTATGTTTCCACTCTCATATGCTCAAAAGTTGTGAATAACGTCATTCTTAAGGTTAAACAAAAAAAAAAAAAAATCTAGCAACTAAGAGTGGACACTGGGAAATTGGTAGGAAAAGGGAAAAATTAAGTTGAACTTTGCCTGAAAAGTCTTCAAATCATAAACAAGAGCACTCTCAGTCTTAAGTATGTCAAACAAATAATTTAGTTTACCTTTTTAAATTCACAATCCGCTGCTACTTGGAATAATTTAACTGATGTAAGACTATCAAAAATAACTTTGTAAGCTATACAAGTGTCTGACAATTGCATTTTTCAATGTTTTAATTAAGAACTTTTAAAGAACTGTAAACTAAACCAAGACAGTTTAGTTAAACAGATGATAAATGACTTTTTATTTGCACTTCTGATTCTTTTAATACAAATCACTACAACAAATGTGAAAGATATGGCAGATTATGCATTTGATCAAAGCACTTTGATTTAAGCCTAAAACATCCAGATGGTCTAAGGTCATGCCTAAGTCCCAAGGACTTGCCCACTGGCCTCTAGGCAGTCTTCTCTCTAATCAGAATCTATTATTCAACAGCTGCAGATGAGACAGGGCACAATCTGTTGTAAACAGAGAACTGTCATAAAAACAGGATCATAGTCTTAAATTAAAATCGTTTTTGTTCACTTTAAAAGACTCTCCCAAGTGTCTTCCAAGTGTCTAGAGGATGTATCTTGTTGACCTCTTAATTTCATATATTAACTTCACCTTGATTCCATTTTATGGTGTATGTGTTCAGTTTTGTTTTTAAAACTTGGTTTAAATTTATATACAGCTCTGTACATGTTAACAAATTATTGCATAAAGAACATAATTTTCAAGATAGTGTTTGTAAACTCATGTCCAACTTAAGAAAAAAAGTAAAATCACATTTCCCATCAGGATTTTTTCTTTTTTATTTGTTTTGGAGAATTGTAGTTTGTTTCAGACCTGATCTGAGACAGAGGTGGGGGAGGCACACTGTTTTGCTTAGCATTTGACTTGTGCTTGTCTGTGAACCTTGTAACATTTGTGGCACTTGAGAAGAGCTCAGCAGAGATAGCAGGCAGAGGAGTCTGGATAGGATGCCAGTTTTTGATCTGTACTTTAGCTGGATCATTGTACTCATGGTCTTCAGGGAACAAGCCTTTTCCTGTTTTTGAACTGCTTTGAAGGTATTCACTAGAAGTTCTCTAATGTCCTTTTCTAGTTCTTCAGTGTTCTGTATGAAATAGATGTCTCCACCTTGCTCCTTCTTCTTCTTTCCTTTTCTTTTTTATTCATTTTAGATAGTCCAGATTAGGTAGTACTCCCTCTCCTTTTCCTTTATCATCATCTGAAAACTTTTGATCATTAGAAATCAGCTCCTGGGATTTCAGAAGTGAACCTCTTTCTTCATCTACCCAGTTCCCCTCTCTTCTGCAGGTGCATTCCAGTCTCAGCTGGGATCAGCAGAAGACAAGCCATTTAATGCCGCAGTCTCCTACCCGCAGAGACAAGAACAACACTGACACCAAGTCGGGTTCACACAACAGCTTCTTCTTTTACTTGCAGCTTTCTCTCTTATAGCTCTCCACCCAGGGCAAGGGCAACAACACCAACAACCCTCCTATTCTCGCACAGACTGACCTCATCTAGCTCCACACCACCTCATCCAATCAGAAATCACACACGCTCCAGGAAAGAGCTCAGGTCTGTCACCTAGGCTGACAGATCCGGATCACCAGGAATACGCATGCTTTTTCACTGCGCATGCTCAGGGAAGGCAGTAAACGTGGGGTTCACGGGGCCTGGCAATGGGCCAGAATGCCGGCTTGGCCCATTTGGCCGCACCTGCTTCCCGCAATTTACCTCAGACCATTCATCATCGATACAGGGTTGATTATGGCTAACATCCCATTGATAATCAGAAGTGGTAGTCTGAAAAACTGGCTCAACAGACTCAAATGCCAGAAAATACTGAGTAATCACTCCAGTTCTTTCCCCAGTTTTTATCATTTGCATTTCCATCACTGGTGTCTTGAGTCCAAGCAGATGGCTCTGCTTTTCTTGTCTGCAGAGGCAGGTGGGACAGAGTTCCACTTCCCCTTACATGTACTCAACAGTGAAGCGAGTTTTACAGAGTTTTCACTCCAGACTCCTCCATTAACAGTAAGATTGCCCAGCTTCCCTGAAGAATCCTGAATTGTAGTATCTCCTTTCCAGACTAAAATGCTAATTTGAACATTTAGACGAGAAACACCTTTATTCTTCTTGGAATCAACAGGAAATGATGCAGTTGTAAGTTGCGAGGTGGTAACTGTGATGGTATTTTCTAACCCAGGATTAGTTGAATCCCAGTGAACCAGAGTCAGTCAATACTTTATCCCATTTATCACTGTGACTAATATTAGTTTCCCAGGCCCCTTCATGGACTTCCTTACTAGTATGGCACAGGCTGTTTGGCACTGCTTTAGCATCTGACTTTGATGATTTCTTATTTTTCTTTGACTTTTTGTTTTCCGTGTCTCTCTTCGGTGGCTGCTTTGCTGGTATACTACGGGAAACAACTTCATCCTCGGGTAATTCCACCAACAGTCTATTTTGTTTGGGCTTTTCAGGTAGCCTCTTTGGTTGTTCTTTTGCTCTTGGCTTCTGATACTCTCCTATGTGCCTGAGTCCTTGGACCACAGCTGCTCCTTTGCCTCTGGCCTGTGCGGGCACAATCAGCAGCCCAGCCCTAGCCTAGAAGGAAGAGCAGCCACAGTGAGAGCAGCATCAACCAGCACCCCCTGCACCACTTCTGCTCTAGCACCAGATACAGGACTAACTAGGTGCGCACGCGCAGAAAACCTACGTTGCTGGAGAACAACTGCTGACCGAACAGAGAACCTTTTTCTACGATATGGGCCAGCTTTTTTGGCCCTCTCTTTCCTCTCTTAAGACAGACTCAAGGGGTGAAACCCTGGAGCACAGAAGAGTCTTGGGAGATAAGGAGGGCCATGACACTTCAGGGGGAGCATATCGCAGCAGCTTCTAACTCCCGGAGCGGGGAAGGCCAACCCTGCAGCCTGGCCTCTTGCTGCTGCTACTTCTAAGAGGACACAGGGAGGCGTGACCTGAGTGTCTCCAGAAGTGGCCGCTAAGTGGCATCAGCATTAGGCCCCGTTGTTGTCCCCTGCTGGAACAACAGTTGCTGTAGCCAAGATCCAAGCGCACATGCAGAGTCCTGCCGAGTCATATCTGTAATAATTTTCTTAAATCTTCTTATGGTATATTTAGAAAAGTGAATCTCAACATTTAATGTACTTAGTGAAAGTTATTCTTTATGCATGCCTATGTATACCTGGACTTAATTACAGCAAAGTTCGCAGCAGCGTCATTCACCATAGTTCAGAATAAGACAGTCTTCTATACGCATACAATGGAGGGTGGAAGATGGGAGGAGGAAGGGGAGAAGGGAGGGAAGAGAGGGTAGGAGGTACAGGGGAGGAGGGAAGAGAGAGAGGGGAGAGGGAAGAAGGAAGTAGAGAAAGAGAGAAGAGAAGGCCAAGGAATCCAAGAGAACAAAGTGGGAAGAAGAGAACCAAGAGAGGAGAACCAAAGAAAGTACCAAGATCACCTGAATACATGGTTAAAATTTACTAAATCAGGGTTCTTTTAGTTTTTTAAAACTAAAAACTACAAAGAGATGTGCAAGACTAGAAGAAGACCTCCTTGAAGAAGCCACGCTCGTTATCTAGATAAATCTTATTTTCTTCCCAAGGGGATTACTGTTACTAAGTGAAACAAAACAAAAACAACAAATATCTACCATATTATATACCTGACTAATATCCTTTTATATTTTTCTTATAGACAAAACTATAAGTTTGTCATTATGACCCTAAATCCAATATCTCTAAATTATAAATCAAAGTCAGTTTTGACTTTCATTGACCACCATCAGTGCAGCTGCACCATACAACATGACCAGAACTTCTCATGTATTAAACATAATCCTTTTGTATTTAAGATGAGAACTGATTTCAAACTACAAATATTTATCATGTTAACCATTATGATTATACAGTTGATTCATGTGAATAATGATCCTGATGTTTTACAGATGATCTCCAGAACATTTTTGTCACAAACACACAACTCTGTGTTCTTGAACAAACATCTGTCCCTTTCACATTGTATTCCTGTCTATCATCATTCTAATATCTTTAAATTTTTCATTACATAATTTGTTCTTGGGGTGAACATGTGTGCATAAGAGCGCATATATGTGCAGAGATTAGAAGATATGTTTTGGGACTGTGTCTGTTCTTCCATGATTGGGAGCCTGGATTGAACTTTAGTCATTGGGCTTCTTGGAAAACACATTTACCTGCTGAGCAGTCTTGCTGGCCTCATCATTTTAGTTGCTGTGTATTTGTAGTTGATCACTGTAATTACAACAGCTAGATGGACTCATAAATCAGCATCAGTGGTCACTTAACACAGAGTCTCTTGTGGTTATCTATGTTTTAGAAGGTGTCAGCTTTCATCTTTGACCATAAATGCTTCATCATTGTGCACACTGTCTTATCTTCATGCATGTCTTCGTTGGTGAACATGTGGAATGATTCTGCTATGGAAGTGATTATGAAGGTACCTCTTCTAGACCCTGATTTTATTTATTTATTTTTTTTTTACTAGTAGTTTAATGGCACATTGCCCTGTTATCCTCCCCTTGATTCTTCAACATCTTCTTTTCCCCTGACCTTTGATCTCTTTTCTGAGATATAGCCTATAGCCATATTCTCTTAACACTTATAAACATATGGACATTGTGACCTGTGTACTTGTTTCAGAAAGAACATGTGTTCTTCCCTGTGTCTGTGTCCCCTTGCTGAATTCTTTGCAAGTTCATCTAGTTCTTGAAAATTTCATGGTTTCTTTTTTCTTTACAGATGAATGAAATTTCACTGTGTCTAGATATCACACTTTCATTATCTGTTGACAAACCTCTAGGATGAGCATAGCTTCTTTGCCATTGTGAATAAAGCAGCAGTTTACTTGGATGTGCAGTATCTTTGTGGTAGAACATAGAGTCCTTGGAGGATATGTCCTAAATTATATATCTGTGTTATATTGTAATCCTGTCTATATTTTATTGAGAAACCTTTGTACTTATCTCTGTAAATGAATATAGTGTTTCCCCTACAAGCCAGTACAAATTGAAGATTTCTTTCCTGTATCATCATCATCATTTGTTGGTATCTATTCTCTTGATGCTCATTCTAAGGGGTGTAATGGGGTCTCAACATATTTGTAATTTTCATTCCCCTTGTAGCTAAATATGTTGAATGTTTTTAAAAGGAATTTATTAGTTATTTGTGCTTCATCCATAATAAAGAAAAATCCCTCTTATTTCATTAACACATTTGTTGACTTGAAAGTTGTTGAAAAGACTGCTTAATCTTTACTTTTCTTTATACAATCTGGGTTTTTAGCTCCTTGTTAAAGTATAGGAGTGAATGATTTTTCTCCCATTCTGTAAGTTACATGTCCACTTGGATGGCATTTTCTTCTAATGTGCAGAAATCTTTTAATGCAGTTCTACTCCTTAACTCTTGGTGCCTTTCCTGTGCTATTTGCATTATTACCTTTATCTACATCTGGTATGGTTAGCATTTTCCTCTGAGAGTTTTAGCTTTTCAGCTTTTGAATAAGTTAACATTAATTTTTGTGCAAGGTATAGGATTATAAACACAACCTTTACTCTTCAATTGGATACCCATTTTACACAAATATATTCAGAATCAGAAGGTCTGAGAACCTATTCACTCCAGACATTCAAAAAAGGAATGATTTCATCTTCGCAAATTCTTTCTGAGAATTGCTGAAACTCAGAAGAGCAATGGCAGGGAAAACCAGACATCCTGGTTATCTTTACTCAATACTTATCATTCCATGTGTGTCTTAGTATCTTCTCATATCCCCAGATTCTTGCCCAGCATTTGCCATTATTAATAACAAGATCTGATGACTCAATTTGTGGGAAATGCAGTAAAACTACATTGGAACTTGGTAATTATTTTTCAATTTTGTTAAAGCAAAAACAATTATAAATTGTATAGTGTCTACAACATTTTACTTTCAATAAAGTCTGCATTAGGATTCTTATTTATTTATATGTTCAGCACCTTACACTCTTGTTTTTATTTAAGTAACAGGTAATTTTAAATACCTGTTTATAAGGTATGCAATGATCTCTCTTTGCTATTCTGATTAACATCTCATTACTGTATTTCGATAATTATTGGTGACATTGAGTCTCTTTTGCACATATTTTGGACATTTCTGAATAGTTTAAAATTTTTCCAGTCATGAACCCATTTCTCATTTATTTTATATTTTTGTTTCCTTCAAATTAAGTTTTAATTCTTCTTTTTATGGTAGAGAGGGGAATCAGTGGTTAAGAGTGCATATTGCTAATACTTTGGATCTGTGGTCAGTCCCTAGCTCCAGTGGGTGGCTCACAAACATCTACAAATCCAGGTGTAGAAGATCGTAAGCCTCTGTTCTCTGCCAGCACTCACACCCACATGCAACAGCCATTAAAAAAAGATAAGTCCTCGCTTCGGCAGCACATATACTAAAATTGGAACGATACAGAGAAGATTAGCATGGCCCCTGCGCAAGGATGACACGCAAATTCGTGAAGCGTTCCATATTTTTATGAAATTCCTAGGCAAATGGATGGACCTGGAGGGTATCATCCTAAGTGAAGTAACCCAATCACAAAGGAACTCGCACAATATGTACTCACTGATAAGTGGATAATAGCTCAGAAACTTAGGATACCCAAGATATAAGATACAACTTGCCAAACGCATGAAATACAAGAAGAACGAAGACCAAAGTGTGGACACTTTACCCTTTCTTAGAAATGGGAACAAAACACCCATAGAAGGAGTTACAGAGACAAAATTTGGAGCTGTGACGAAAGGGTGGACCATCTAGTGATTGCCATATGCAGGGATCCATCCCATAATCAGCTTCCAAATGCTGACACCATTGCATACACTAGCAAGAATTTGCTGAAAGGACCCAGATATAGCTCTCTCTTGTGAGACTATGCCGGGGCCTAGCAAACACAGAAGTGGATGATCACAGTCAGCTATTGGATGGGTCACATGGCCCTCAATGGAGGAGCTAGAGAAACTACCCAAGGAGCTAAAGGGAACTGCAACCCTATAGGTGGAACAACAATATGAACTAACCAGTACCCAGGAGCTCTTGTCTTTAGCTGCATATGTATCAAAAGATGGCCTAGTCGGCCATCACTGCAAAGAGAGGCCCATTGGACTTGCAAACTTTATATGCCCCAGTACAGGGGAATGCCAGGGCCAAAAAGGGGGAGTGGGTGGGTTGGGGATTGGGGGGGTGGGTATGGGGGACCTTTGGGATAGCATTGAAAATGTAAACGAGGAAAATACCTAATTAAAAAAAAACATGTCTTAAAATGAATTATTTTTTTTAAATTCTGAATATTTAGTCACTCATTGTGGATACTATTTTCAAATATTTTATATTTTTCATGATGAATTTTAATGGTTTCATTTGAACTTCAGAGATAATGGCATATTTTTTAAAAATTGATCCCAAATTAATATGTATAGACAAAAGTAATGAATACATTAATCTTCTTTGTTTTCTTTTATGCTTTTTGAGAACATTATTCTCTGTATGTACCAATGACTGTTCTGGAACTGTCTGTGCAGATAAAATTAGCTTCAAATTCATACCTCTCTCTTCCTGTCTCTTGAATTGTAGAATGAAAGGGATCCAACACCACATTCATGGAAAGCATTACATTTTCGTAAACATATATACTGTTTTTGATTGAAATAATAGAGAATCCCTACTTATATAAAGAAAAAAAACTTCTAAATATTCTCATGTGAAAGAGCTATATAAATTCGATAAAGTGATGATCATTTTATTTAAGCTAACTATATGAATTAATGGATACTCAATGTATTTCCAATGTCTCTAGACCACAATGAATATAAGGTAACTTTTACTTGGAAGGTGAATAATTCCTGCAAACTTTGCAATGGGAATTTTCCTTTTCTCCCAGATAACAGTGGGAATGCTTGGCAATTCCTCAATACTATTTTATTATGTCATTTTGATATACACTGGAAAGCCTTTAATACTCAAAGACCTAATTATACAGCGCTTGACTTTTGTCAACTTCATGTCTACCATCTCAAAAGGCATTCCACAGATACTGTCAGATTTGGAATTTAAAGATTTCCTTGCTACTGTGTGGTGTCTTAATTCTTAAGACAATTGGAAAAATGTATTGATAATATAGATGATAATTATCTATTTATATCCAATATCATCCAGGAAATCTTTAGATGCTGAGAAAGCATTTGACAAAATTCAACACCCCTTCATGGTAAAAGTCTTGGAAAGATCAGGAATTCAAGGCCCATACCTAAACCTAGCAAAAGCAATATACAGCAAACCAATAGCCAGCATCAAACTAAATGGAGAGAGACTTGAAGTAATTCCACTAAAATCAGGGATTAGGCAAGGCTGCCCACTCTCTCCCTACCTTTTCAATATAGTACTTGAAGTCCTAGCCAGAGCAATTAGACAACAAAAGGAGGTCAAAGGGATACAAATTGGAAAGGAAGAAGTCAATATATCACTATTTGCAGATGATATGATAGTATACTTAAGTAACCCCAAAATTCCACCAGAGAACTCCTAAACCTGATAAACAACTTCAGCAAAGTGGCTGGATATAAAATTAACTCAAGTAAATCAGTAGCCTTCTTCTCCTCAAAGGATAAACAGACTGAGAAAGAAATTCGGGAAATGACACCCTTAACAATTGTCACAAACAAAATAAAATATTTTGGTATGATTCTAACCAACCAAGTAAAACATCTGTATGACACCAACTTCAAGTCTCTGAAGAAAGAAGTCAAAGAAGACCTCAGAAGATGGAAAGATCTCCCATGTCTGTGGATTGCCAGGATCAACATTGTAAAAATGGCTGTCTTGCCAAAAGCAATCTACAGATTCAATGCAATCCCCATCAAAATTCCAACTCAATTTTTCTTAGAGTAAGTAAGAGAAATTTGAAAATTCATTTGGAATAACAAAAAACCCAGGATAGTAAAATTCTCTACTATAGAAGAATTTCTGAGCAAATCACCATCCCTGACTTCAAGCTGGACTACAGAGTTATTGTGATAAAAACTGCATGGTATTGGTACTGAAACAGGCACGTAGATCCATGTTATAGAATTGAAGACCCAGAAATGAACCCACACACCTATGGTCACTTGATCTTTGACAAAGGAGCTAAAACCATCCAGTGGAAAAAAGACAGCATTTTCAACAAATGTTACTGGTTCAACTGGTGTTCAGCATGAAGATCAATGCACATGGATCTATTCTTATCTCTTTGTACAAAGCTCAAGTCCAAGTGGATCATGGATGTCCATATAAAACCAGACACACTGAAACTAATAGAAGAGAAAGGTTGGAAGAGCACAGGGGAAAATTTCCTGAACAGAACACCTATGGCTTATGCTCTAGGATCAAGAATTGACAAGTAGGTCCTCATAAAATTGCAAAGCTTCTGCAAGGCGAAAAACACTGTCAATAGGATGGAATGCAAAACAATCTTGAGATTCCACATCACACCAGTCAGAATGGCTAAGATCAAAACCAGCAGATGTTGGCTAGGATGTGGAAAAAGGGTAACACTCCTCCATTGTTGTTTGGATTCCAAGCTGGTACAACCACTCTGGAAATCAGTCTGGCAGTTCCTCAGAAAATTGTACATAGTACTACCTGAGGACCCAGCTATACCACTCCTAGACATATACCCAATAGATGCTCCAACATATAACAATGGCACATGTTCCATTATGTTCATAGCAGCCTTATTTATAATAGCCAGAATCTGGGAAGAACCCAGATGTCCTTCAACAAAGGAATGGATAAAAAAAAAATTGTGGTACATTTATACAATGGAGTACTACTCAGCTATTAAAAACAATAACTTCACAAAATTCACAGGTGAATGGATGGAACTAGAAAATATCATTCTAAGTGAGGTTACCCAATCACAAAAGAACGCATATGGTATGCACTCACTGACAAGTGGATATTAGCCCAAAAGCTCAGAATACCCAAGATACAATTCCCACACCACATGAAGTCAAGAAGAAGGAAGACCAAAGTGTTGGTACTTAAGTCCTTCTTAGAAGGGGGAACAAAATACTCACGGGAGCAAATATGGAGACAAAGTGTGGAGCATAGACTGAAGGAAAGTCCATCCAGAGACTGCCCCACCTGAGGGTCAAACCCATATACAGTCACCAAACCGAGACATTATTTTGGATGCCATGATGTGCATGCTGATAGGATCCTGATATAGCTTTCTCCTAAGAGGCTCTGCCAGAGCCTGACATATACAGAGGAGGATGCTCTCAGCCAACCATTGAACTGATCATGGGGTCCTCGGTGTTGAAGGGGTTTGCAACCCCATAGGAAGAACAACAGTATCTACCAACCAGAGCTCCCAGGGTCTATACCACCAACGAAGGAGGACACATGGAGAGACCAATTGCTCCAGCTGTATATGTAGTGGAGGATGGCCTTGTCGGGCATCAATGGGAGAAGAAGTCCTTGGTCCTGTGAAGGTTCGATGCCCCAGAGTGGGGGAATTTGAGGACTCAGAGGTGGAATTGTGTAGGTTGGTGGGGGCACACCCTCATAGAAGCAGGAGGAGGGGGCATAGGGGGTTCCTCGCGGGGGAGGGGGGTCGGGAAAGGGGATAACATTTGAAATGTAAATAAATAAAATATCCTATTAAAAAATAATTAAAAAAGAAGTTGCAATTTATTTTGCACCTCAATCCTCTGGCTTCTTATGTCATTCCAGGCCTGCCTCACTATCTTGCACATCCTTTCGGTTTGTCTGTTTGATTTGGGTTTTTTCTTTGACAAAGTGTCTCCTTATGTCACTGGAACTGTCCTGGAAATAATGTAGTCCAGACTGGCTTCACAGTTACAGAAATGCAACAGGTTCTTCCATGCATGTGTAGTGGGATTAAAAGCCAGAGGCTTTCTTCAACCATTCTCATTGTTAAGATCAAATTGTGTCTTCTGAAATTTACATTCAGAAAGAAAACAGTGACACACCTTCAGATAAGTGGGGTTTTTTCCATGAAAATAAATATTTTCATGTGAATGCTTCTTCTTCTGACCAATATTGCCTAAATCATTAAAACGCAGAATATTATCAGCAGGAATGAAAAGCAATGCAAAAATATGATGCAATTTTTGTACCCTGAAGATTCAATGGTTCACATACCTTGTAGCTAATCCATTTCAAGAATGTGTCTTTCTAACCCTATCATGGCATTTTTTATTATTTCAGGAGAACTGCAACTTGTTGTCAACACTAAAAAACATCAGTGTTGTAGTCATAGAGAAAATTCAGTTTTGTTTTGTTTTGTTTTTTGTTTTTGTTTTTGTTTTTTTTTTTCCCCAAGACAGGGTTTCTCTGTATAGCCCTGGCTGTCCTGGAACTCACTTTGTAGACCAGGCTGGCCTCGAACTCAGAAATCAGCCTGCCTCTACCTCCCGAGTGCTGGGATTAAAGGTGTTTGCCACCATGCCCTGCTCAAAATTTCAGATTTTTAATCACTGAGCTTCCAACCTTCTTTGGGATTGTGGCATTTAGGGGTTTGTTTTTTCTGTTGAGGTCCTGAATTTTTCTGAAATACGACCAAGACCATTGGGATTTAAACCTCAGAGATGTTTCACTGGAATCCCTAAATTAGTCTCTTGCCTCCATACAGTCTACAATAGGCTCCCAAGCCTTAGTCTGCCTGCAACTTCTTCTGGTTTTGTTCCCTGAGACTGGTGAATTGACCCTGGAGTCTGTCTCCAAAGAAACCTGCCTTTTTACTTAAATTTGCCTGAATTAATTTATTCCTTCGGTGGAGAAAAAAAAAAAAAAAAAAAAAAAAAAAAACAAAAAACAAAAACAAAAAAAACCCCTATCATCTTGGTGCGGAAATCCAGGAAAAGTTGAGTCCCCAGCAGGTGGCCTGGATCCTTCCTGGTCATGTGAGGATCACTTTCTCTCCCGTCATTTTTCTCTGGTGGAAACAGTAACTTTTGTACTGGGTAAGTAACCTGTTCCCAGCTACTGCCTAATTCTGGGTCCAGGACCCCATTGGCTCTCTCTGCTGAGTCACGGCCATGTCAGAGTTAGCCCCCATTGGAACAAAGACTAAGTCTTTGTTTTGGAGAACACCTTATAAGACGTCTCTATATATCGAGGTTACCACCCCTGCATAAACAGTTCTTTCTATCCCAGACTATCAACTGGGACGCCAATACCATAGTCTTGAGATCTGCAGCAAACTCTGGGAAGATGGGTACTACTGGGTCCAATATTGATTCCCCAGACACCTCTTGGATGTCTGCTGTGAAATTTAACCAAATTGGGGTCCTCTCAGAACTTGCCCTCCTAAACTTCTGATCCTATTTTCCTCATTAGCTTGGACCCAATACACTCTAGATAATCGATCTATGTGACCACCAGAGGACACCCTAGATTTTTATGCTCAGGTTTCTTTCTTCCTTCCTTCCTTCCTTCCTTCCTTCCTTCCTTCCTTCCTTCCTTCCTTTCTTTCTTTTTCTTTTTTTTCTTACTTTTTCTTTTTAGGAACTGCACTCCTGCCACTTCCTCTGTAGTCCATGCTTAATGGCTCAATTCTTATTTGCCAGGGTACAACACCCATGAATCCTCTTTTTTTTTTTTTTTTTCTGGGAACCCGGAGTCATCTGCCATGACTGAGCTACCACAATCATTGCCTCTTCCCCTTCTTGGACCTCAATCTACTACTCCCCTCTTTTCTGAGACACAGGCCAAGGTCCAGCCTCTTTCGACTTACCCACCTCCCTCCTCCTCTGTCTCTCTTCCCACTGCCCCTCCCTCTTCCGCACCACCACAGGCTTCATCTGATAATCAACTGTCTCCCATTTACCCATCTTCTTCCTATCCTCTTCCCTCTTCAATATCTATTCTGCCCTCTTCCTCTTCTACAACTCCACAACATACACCCTGATCTCACTTGCCAGCCCCACAAGAATTCTTTCCTGTGGTGTCTCACATGCAGTTGAAGCAGGCCTCTGATTTCCTCTGCCCACCATCCCCCAGGTTGCAAAAGTTGAGGGGCTTGTTAGAGTCCACATTCTTTTCTCTGTGTATTACCTTTTCCATATTGAAAAATGGCTAGGTTCTTAATCTGCCAAATCGTCCACCTATATTAAAAGAGTTCTGTTAACTTTGCCAGTCCTATGACTAAACTTGGCACTACCTTTATGTCACACAAGCTTCCACCCTTATTCCTGAAGATTATGGATGCGTTCAGGCAGCCTCCAGGCAATATATAGTTAATAGAGTCCTCGTGGGTAAGGTGGCAGTGCCAGCTAGAGAACCCAAAAGAAATTACCAGCCAGGCCAAAATGCCCACCAGAGGAGGAACCTCTAGGTCTGCTGCCTCCTTCGGGGTATTGAATCGGTCTCAAATAATGTCAACTTTAATATAAGTTTCGCAAAATCACACAACAGATGAAAATCCCGTCATTTTTCTAAAACAGGAGACCATGATCTGATATACCCACTCGGACTCCACCTCCTCAGTGGAAGCCATGGCTTTTCCTACTCACTTTATTTCTCAGTCATAGCCAGATATTCAAAAAAATCTAAAATAGGCGGAGGATGGTCTCCAGCCACTCACGCAGGAGATGGTGAAATGACTTTTGATGTCTTTAACACCCGGCTGAGTCTTCCCAACAGGCTCTGCTACAACAGAAAGCTACGCTCCAGCCAAAGGCTTAGCAGCTGCCCTGAGGCCAACGACATCCCCACAGAGGGATCTAAGGAGGTCTGCCATGCCCCCATCCTCCTGGGGTCAAGCCTAAGTCAACGCTGCCAAGGATATGTTTCAAGTGCGGCAGAGAAGGACATTGGTATCTCAGCTGCTCAACCGAAAGCAGACCATCAAGCCATGCCCTGTCTGCGGGCAGCCTGGCCACTGTAAGTTGGAATGCCCCAAAACAGGCTTGCCCTCTTTGCTCAGCCATGGTGGCCCAGCCCCGTCAGCACAGGTACCACAGACCATTCCAGCCTTTGTGCTCCATGACTTGGTGGAGGACTGACAGCTCCTAGACTCAGCGACCTCCAACACCCTTGCTGAGTCCAGGGTAAAGTTACAGGTAACTGGTAAGTCCATCTCATTTCTGGTGGACACGGGGGAACTACCTTCTACCTTCTCTGTTTTAACTTTCCACTCAGTTCCCACGGTCCCATCACCAACTCTGTAACAGGGGTAGGGATGTAGACAGGAACCCCTCATTTCCACCTAAGACCCTGACGTTCCCCTGTCTTCTTGCAGGATGGATTTTGTTTTTTTTAAATGTCTTTTCTGGTCTTGCCTGTCTGCCAGGCTCCTTTACTCGTCTGTGATACCCTCAGCTGCTTTAGAGCACCCTTTCTCTGGACCCTATAATGCACTTCATAACCTATCCTGACTCCCAACTTCTTTCTCTAGTTGCCTCACAGATTCCCCACCCCAGACTACCTTACCAGATCCGGTTGACTCACAAGTGTGGGATATCTCCACAGTGGCGATTACACCACCAGTCGGTCATCAACCTCTTGAAGGACCCCTCTTCCTCCCTCCTCCAGACCTCAGTTTCCCATCTCTGAAACCCACTGCTGTACCCATCTCCACCTCCTAATTCCTTGTAATTCCTACTGACTCATCGTGTAATGTTACTAGGTGCCTACTGTTAAGTTAAGAATTTCTTCTTCATTATTGAGGCAATTATCCCAGTCACTCTGTGGCTACCAACCCTTACATCCTCCTCTCTAATATTCCTCCTAAAACCTCCCACTTTACTGTTCTGGAACTAAAGGATACCTTTTTTTTACTGTCCCCCCCACAGCCTGACTGGTATTTTCACTTTCTTTTCACCAAGGAGGATCCTGATATGTGGGTTGCAACACAGGTCACATGGACAGAAGTTTTCCCTAAAGGCTTCCAGGACAGTTCACATTATTTTTTTCTTTTTTGCCAAGATTTGAGTTGATATCTCTCCTCCTTTGACCTCATATTTTTGTTTTGTTTTGTTTTGTTTTTCTAGACAGGGCTTCACTGTATAGCTGTGGCGGTCCTGGAACTCACTCTGTAGACCAGAACTCTGGCCTTGAACTCAGAAATCTGCCTGCTTCTGCCTACCAAGTGCTAGGATGAAAGGCATGTGTCACCACTGCCCAGCTTCCTCTTTAAACCTTAATCCTAACACACTTTATTATATAGATGACATTTTATTCTGCAATTCTTTGTCTTTGACCCAAAACCCACTGCTTTACTCCTAAACTACCTCAGTTCACTGGGTGACCATGTCTCTGTCTAAAGCTCAGCCGTGCTCTCCAACTGTTGTGTACTTGGGCATCATACTAAACCCAGTGTCTTCACCTTCACCTGTGACAGAGTCCAGACTTGCAGCCCATGGCTGACGAGATTCTATCATTCTTGGGCCTAATGAGGTTCTTCAGACAATGGATGACCAATTTTGCCAATACGGCTAAGCCACTATACCAGGCAGCCAGAGAGACTCCCTCACCCACCCAGAAACAGTCTGCTGTCACTTCTCTTTACTTTGGGATACCCTCTTACTGGACCCTGTCCTGGCACTGCCAGACTCTCTACTTGCCCCTATCAGCTCTTTACAGATAAGAGGATGAGGGTAGCCACAGGTGTTTTACCTCAATTGTTGGATCCTCCCATCAAGTCATAGTTTTTTTTTTTTTTTTACCCAAACAGTCCACCATTTGTAGATGGCAGTCATGCTTGAGAGCCCTAGCATTGCAGCAGAACTCACCTAAGAGGCCCTCAAAATCACCCTGTTCTAGCTCATCACGGTATCTCCATTGGTTGCCTCTCTGACCTGGTCATTCCTCTCTTTCCGTCTTTGGGAAAGTCCACGCTTTTCATCTACATCTACTGTTCCTAGAAAACCCCCAAGTTATCTTGGCCTCCAAACCTGTCCTCGGTGTCCTCAGCCAGTTAACCTTCCTCCATGTTCCATCACCCTCTGATACCCCTTCTTATCCCTGCCTAGAGGCAGTAGAGATCCTGAGCTTACACCAGCCCAGTCTTCTAGAACAACCTCTCACAGACCCTCAACTCACCCACTTTGTACATGGGAACTATCTCATAGACAAATTGGAAAACCATCAGGCAGCTCATTCTGTAGTTATTAACACTGAAACAGTTGAGGCAAACCACCTCCCTGTGGGGACCTCTTCACAAAAGACTGAGTTAATTGCCTTAACCAGAGCACTCCAAACAGCCACAGATTCAGCTGGCTAACATGTATACTGACTCTAAGTATGCCTTCTCGATAGTTCACATCCACTACTCCCTTTGGAAGGAAAGGGTTTTTCTCACCACCGAGGGCATACCCATTGTCAAGGACCTCCTTATAACAAAACTTTTGGAGGCTCTCCAACCCCCAACAGAGGTGGCCATAATTGACTGCCAAGGGCACCACACCTCCTCGGACACAGTGGCTCTGGGTTATGGCAGAACTGACTCAGTGGCCCAAGGTTTGGCTTCCAGCTCCTCTTGACCCATATGCACATTCTCTTTCTGACATCTGCCTACGAATCTCAATACAAACCAGCCATGGGGGAGAGAGGGACAAATTACATAAGCAAAAGATGGATAGCTTTATCTAAATAACCACCTCATTCATGCCCCAAAGCAGGTGCCTTTGATCATCTCTGACATCCACCAGAGTCTGCACATTGGTCCCAAGACCCTATTCCAAATCCTAGAGGCCCTTTTGATCCTACGAACCTTCAAGCCCACATTGTACAACTCCACGATTCCTGCCAGACATGTGCCATGACCAACCCACAGTGGGCTCTCCAGATAGGATAGCTTCTGCACCAGCTGGTCAAGGACTGGCAGATTGACTACACACACATGCCCACCCACAAAAAGCTCTACTATCTCCTAATACTTGTTGAGACTTTCACAGGTTAGATCAAGGGAAACTGCAGATGTAGCAGCTCAGGTGTTCCCCAAACATATAACTCCTCAGTTACGTGTGCCACACACCATCCAAACAGACAATGATCTAGCCTTCACCTGGAAGATCATTGAGCTAGTGTCTGAAGCGCTCAGAATCTTCTGGAAACTGCATACCCCTACTGCCCACAATCCCTGGGGAAGGTTGGAAGAGCCAGAAGACTTATCAAACAACAGTTCACTAAGCTCACTCTTGAGCTCAGTTTTCTTGGCCCTCACTCCTCCCCATTGCCCTTACTGGCCTATGGGCTACCTCTTGTTATCCTACAGTTTTAAGTCCTTTTGGCTCCTATACAGAAGGCCATTTCTCCTCAGCCATCACTTCTTGTCTCAGACTTCCCCACTGGTGGCTGGGTACCTATCCTACTGCCACCCTATGCATTGCCACCACCTCCCCCCACCCTCAGTCTATCAGATGCTCCCAAGCTATACTCTGCCTTTGACTTCCAGTTTTGTTCTAAGATAGGAGACTAGAGAACTCACCAGGGAGCTCGTTTCCAAATAAACCTGCCTTTTTTATTTTTAATTCTGCCTAATTGGTTTATTTCCTTAGCAGAGAAAACCTATCATTGACAATATAATCAGCAAGACTGGGTTGTTGGAACCTCAGCACACACAATTACACAATGTTCTAAACATTGGTATGTTTTCCCAGTGCATGAGAGGCAAAAACTGTAGATGTTAGTGGCTACATGGCTTTCCAAATTGGATTTGACAAGTCTGTAAGATATTCTGTCCAGAAAACTGGGGTGGCAGAATTGGCAGAGTAAGGTTTCTGAAGTTGAAATATGACTCTCAAACATGCATACACAACAGTAGCACAGGCATAGAAAATAACTTGAATACTAGTGCTTCAGGGCAAATTTTCAAATCTGGAAAGACATAATATTGGTTCCTCTTTTAGTGTCTAAATTTTTATAGTTCTCACAATGAATGAGTTGGTGAAATTTTTCAAACACCCTATACACATATGTCTAGATGACATTGTTCAAATCATTTCTTAGACTTCTTTTTTTCATTTTTGGTCATTTGGGACATGGTTTTAATGTGCAGCCCTGGATGACCAGGAACTCACAGGGAAATTATATTCCCTTTGTTTCTCTAGTGTTGAGATTAAAGGTATCAACCACCATATCCTACTGTTCATTTGAGATTTGTCCTATATAAACAAGTTCTTGCCTTGATGTGTTTATGAAAAGATAAAGAAAGAATATGTTCTATGGGGGTGTGGTGAGCTATGGGGGAAGGGATGTCTCAGTAGGCCCATGCCAAGGCTTCTCTTCCCCCTGAGGGAAATGCCACATGATGGTATGGTATAGAATAGAGTTTATTTATGGCATGGGGAAGAAAGTTTAGATAGTAGTAGAGGAAGAGAAATGCAGGGAGAGAGAGAAAGTAGAGAAGTTGAGGCTGGCCATGAGCACATGGAAAGAGAGGGGTAAATGGAATGGAAAGGGAGGGAGAAAGGGAGCAAGAGCCCAAGAGGGCAAGAAAGGAACAAGAAATCAAGAGAGAGAGGAGGGGGCAAGCAGCCCCTTTTTTAGTGGGTCAGGCCTACCTGGCTCTTGCCAGGTAACTATGGGGTGGAGTTTAGACAGAATGCTAACACCTCTCAGTTTCTTTTATACCACATTTTAACTCCTTTGAGCCTTTTAAATTGAGAATTTCAGGACTGATACCACATCTTAGTAGACTGCTTTTATTACATCCAGCCATGTTTCTAAGAACAGAGGCAGTGTGCATCTGTGGAGATGAATATAGGTGTTGGAATAGTTTCAGTCATGTGTGAACTCTGCAGAAGACTCAGTAATAAATAAACAAAGCCCTTATCACCAAGTTAAAGCAATAATGTTAAGGGCACTTTGCTCGTGTGGTTTTGTAAGGCTAGTAATCAAGCAGTGGACAAAGAAGTATATATGTTAGAAGTAAAGCCCACTCACCCAGCACAGGGAAGTGACAGTTAGGGATTAGAATTGATGACTAATGGCTGGAAGTGGGACATGAAAAACCTCAGCTAACTGAGAGTGCAGTCATAAGGTTCCAAGATAGAAAGTTCAATTGAAAATCTGAATCCAGGACAGAAAATGGCAACTACTAAATAGCTGTAAAGATCTCGAGGATTCCAGACAGAAAAATAACAATTATGAATCAAGGAATGGATGCTTACAGGGGAGCATTCTCTAGAATAGCAGCAACCACCTGGGACAAAAATTTAGACAGGCCAGGGCATCTGCTCACAAAGTAACAGCTGTAGGTATAAGGACAGTTCAAGGAGTGAAAATAAGAAACTAGGTATTGATAAAGAACTAGGGATTGGTTACAAAGTGAGAACTGAAAAATATCATTCACAGAGAGCCCTTTTTGAAAAATCATAAACTTTATTAGAACAAAAATCAGCTCACATCAAGGGGATATAAAGGTCACCAGGGATAGGAGGCCCCTAGAACATTCTGGGTTAGACAGTTTTTAGTCTCCATTGGGAAGTCCCTATCTCCATATTCCCTCTCTTCCTTCTTGGTTCTGCTCAATCTTGGTATCTTTCCCCCAAGATAGCCATTTGTTAATAGTTGCAATGTCTAGGCAGAGAAGGTCTGAGGATGTACCTGGAACAATGAGCAGACTTTCTTAAACAGGACAGTCCCTGTTTTCCTTATGGGCCTAACTTCACCTGATTCTCATACAATGCATCAACTAGTTGAAAACAACATTATGGCCAAAGTTCATGGGAACCTGAATTTGTCTTTCCCTTAGGGACAGTGATTCAACAGTTGATAATATAGTGTGACTCGAGACACCAGAATGTGCGAATACCAGGATGACATAATTAGGAATGAGGGATAGTCAGATGAGCTAATCCTATGCAAACAGATTGAGGGCAGGCTTTCTGTCATCCATAGATTCCTTGACAATGCTTATCTAGCCTATTTTCAGGTCCTCATCTCCATGCACAGGAAGGAAGACCAGTTTTCTGAGAATGTGCCCTTAGAAGAAATCAAGTTTTTGAAACAGCAGTTGCCAATAACATCAACACAAGAGAATGCAAAGACACACTTGCAGATACACCATGACATGTTACTGGCAACAGATCACTAGGAAACCTGGAGAGAATAGGGGTGTTTGTATATTCTTGGACCAGGATCTCTTATGGGGTACATTTTAGTAGAGTGTCTAAATTCCACAGACATGAAACAGACAACAGGACCAAAATATTCCCTGAATCTCTGAGGAAGTAAATGGCAAAGTTAGTATTCTCAAAACTGTTGGACTTCCTTCTCATTTTCCTGAAAGAAGAGTATCCTGAGTCTGAAGAGGGAGGTTTTTCTTATGGAGTTTCTCAGAATTTCAGAATAAGTCAAGTTACATCTAGGTCCCAGGAATTGAGTCTAAGGGCTACTGTTTCTGAAAATGTTCCTATGGATGATACAGGGTTGTTTTCCAGGCCAGAGAAGCCTAACTCTCTCTTGTCTATCAGAATCATGGGGCAATCTCCACATGTTAGAGTCATCAGGAGAGTTTCCACTAAGTTCCCAAATCACACAAATGAGAAGAATGTCTCAGAGTCTTCAAATATTTCTGTGACATTTCCATGTTCCACTGAACACACAGGAAGGGGAGACCATTTTTTTTTCTGTCTTGAGTGTCATGATCACTTCTATGGAGTCTCAGACTCCAAGTTCATGATGTCATACACAAGGCAGGAAAGCCTTTCACATGGGGCACATGTTAAAGGTCCTTCATCCACAAGACCATCTATGATGGTTTGTATATTCTTAGACCAGGGAATGGCACCATCTGGAGGTGTGGCCTTGATGGAATAGGTGTGACCTGGTTGGAATAGGTGTGTCACTGTGGGTGTAGGCTTAAGACTCTCACCACAGTTGCCTGGAAGTCAGTCTTCCAGTAGCAGCCTTTGGAAGAAGATGTAGAACTCTCAGTTCTGCCTGCGCCATGCCTGCCTGGATGCTGCCATGCTCCCACCTTGATGATAATGGGCTGAACCTCTGAAACTGTAATCTAGCCCCAATTAAATGTTGTTTTTTATAAGATTTGCCTTGGTCATGGTGTCTGTTCACAGCAGTAAAACCCTAACTAAGACACCATCCTTAAGGTTCATGAGAGGATTCGCACAGGTGAGAAGCCCTACACCTGCTCCCTATGTAACATTACCTTCTGCAATCATCCACGTACTACTATCATCTGAGGAATTACCACAAATCTGACTGAACTATTTACCTTCCTCACCAAAGGCTAGCAGGATTTCAGCCTCATTCTCTCATCTGCATACGAAGAAACATGTAGCTTCTAAATTGTACTTATCTTGTGAAGATGTTTGAATTAACTTCTGGATTGCTCCATCCATCAGTTGTCACATAACAGTGACATATGAGAGTCAAGCAGGTGAGTAGTTTGTCAGTTTTCCACTAAAGTTTTCCAAATGCCTAAATATTGACTGATATTTTCCTTCTTACTAGTAAATAAAGGTCGAGGCCTTTATGTTTCTTCTTTGTGTTCTGTTTCCTGTGTGTCTATGTGTCCCATGTGTTAGTCCGTGCCTCTGTGCAAGGTTGGTTGGCTTTAAGTTTGGAGTTATTTGAGACAAAGTATCTCCTATTCATCAATATGTACTTCAGGTAAAGAGTCTCCAAAGCTCTTACAGACCATTTTGTCTTCATTCTCCACACCTCTTAGGAAACCAACATGACATAAGTCTCCTTCTGGACCTAACGATTCCAAATTTCATTTAATATGTTTGTTACTGAGTATAATTTATTTGTACCATATGTGTGTAGGAGACCCTGTATATCAGACCCTGTAACCACATCTTCTAGAAGAGGCATTATAGCATTTCTAAGCTGCCATGTAGGTGCTAGAAACTGAATCTGGTTCATAGGAACAAGCAACAAGTAACAGACTCTTAACCACTGAGCTCTTGGTTCTCAGTTTTGTTGGGTTCTTCAATTCCAAACTCAGGTCGTTGAAATTTCTTTCTTTTTTCTTTCTTATTTTATTTTTTTATTAGATATTTTCTTTATATACATTTCAAATGCTATCCTGAAAGTTCCCTATACCCTCCTTCAGCCCTCCTACCCTATCCACCCACTCCTGATTCTTGGCCCTGGCATTCCCCTGTTCTGGGGCATATAAAGTTTGCAATACCAAGGGGCCTCTCTTTCCAATGATGGGCCGACTAGGCCATCTTCTGCTACATATGAAGCTAGAGATACGAGCTCTGTGGGTACTGGTTAGTTCATATTGTTGTTCTACTTATAGGGTTGCAGACCCCTTCAGCTCCTTGGGTGCTTTCTCTAGCTTCTCCCTTGGGGGCCCTGTGTCCCATCTTATAGATCACTGTGAGCATCCACTACTGTATTTGCCAGGCACTGGCATAGCCTCATAAAAGACAGCTATATCAGGGTCCCTTCATTGAAATCTTGCTGGCATATGCAATAGTGTCTGGGTTTGGTGGCTGATTATGGGATGGATCCCCAGGAGGGGTAGTCTCTGGATAGTCCATCCTTTCGTCTTAGCTCCAAACTTTCTCTCTGTAACTCCTTTCATGGGTATTTTGTTCCCTGTTCTAAGGAGGAATGAAGTATCCATACATTGATGTTGCCTCTTCTTGATTTTCTTATGTTTTGCAAATTGTATCTTGGGTGTTCTATGTTTCTGGACTAATATCCACTTATCAGTGAGTGCATATCTAATAACTTCCTTTGTGATTGGGTTACCTCACTAAGGATGATATCCTCCAGATATATCCATTTGTCCAAGAATTTCATAAATCCATTGTTTTTAATTGGTGAGTAGTACTCCATTGTGTAACTGTACCACATTTTCTGTATTCATTCTCCTGTTGAGGGACATCTTGGTTCTTTCCAGCTTCTGGCTATTATAAATAAGGCTGCTATGAACATAGTGGAGCATGTGTTCTTATTACCAGTTGGAACTTCTGGGTATATGACCAGGAGAGGTATTGTTGGATCTTCCGGTAGTATTATGGCCAATTTTCTGAGGAACCTCCAGACTGACTTCCAGAGTGGTTGCACAAGCTTGCAATCCCACCAGCAGTGCAGGAGTGTTCCTCTTTCTCCACATCCACGCCAGCATCTGCTGTCACCTGAATTTTTTAACTTAGCCATTCTGACTGGTGTGATGCGGAATCTCAGGGTTGTTTTGATTTGCATTTCCCTGATGATTAAGGATGTTGAAATTTTTCAGGTGCTTCTCAGCCATTCGGTATTCCTCAGTTAAGAATTCTTTGTTTAGCTCTGAACCCCATTTTTAATGCGGTTATTTGAATTTCTGAAGGCAGCTTCTTGAGCTCTTTGTATATATTGGATATTAGTCCCCTATCAGATTTAGGATTGGTAAAAATCCTTTCCCAATCTATTGGTGGCCTTTTTGTCTCAATGACAGTGTCTTTCACCTTACAGAAGCTTTGCAATTTTATGAGGTCCCATTTTTCAATTCTTGATCTTACAGCACAAGGCATTGCTGTTCTGTTTAGGAATTTTCCCCTGTGCCCATATCTTCGAGGGTTTTCCCTACTTTCTCCTCTATTAATTTCAGTGTCCCTGGTCTTACATGGAGGTCTTTGGGTCACTGAAATTTCTAAGTCAAGCACTGTTATTCACTGAAATATCTTTTCATCTCATGTGTACTGGTTTGAATATGTTGGGCCCCATTAGGTGGTGTGACCTTATTAGTATAGGTGTGACCTGGATGGAGGTATGTCCCTGTGTGATAAGGAGTCTCGACAGCGAGGACACACATACAGGACACACTCGGATCCTTCTGCAGCAAAGCTTTAATGCATCTCGAGAGAAAGATGATCAGCTTCTGGGGAGGAGACCCAGAACACAGGAAACTCAGTCCTTAAATAGACCATGAAGAGCAGTTGGAGCCGTTCACCGCCCTGATTGGTTGCTCACCATCAGCCCAAATGATGCCATGGGACAGGCAGGGCACAAGGAATGGAAAATTACCCCAGCACATGCACAGAGTCCTTGTTTACCAGTTAGAACACCGGATGTCAGCGCCATCTTGTAATGGCGATTGCAAGGGCGGCTCCTCACAGAGGTATCACTGTGGGAGTGGTCTTTGAGACCTTCCCCCAACTGCCTGGAAGTCTGTCTTTTCTTAGGAGCCTTCAGTTCAAGATGTAGAACCCTCAGCTCTTCCAAGGCCATCCCTGGCTAGATGCTGCCATATTCCTGCCTTGATGATAATGGACTGAACTTCTGAAACTGTAATCCAGACTCAATTAAATGATTTCCTTTATAAGAGTTGCCTTGGTCATGGTATCTAGTCACAGCTGTAAAACTATGTATGGTGAGTTCCATAATGGAAGAAACAAAAGACCAGAGCTCACAGTGTTCTAGAGAGGCTTCCATTACCTACTCTGCTGTGAGAGAATTGGTTTTTCCCTTTCACCTTTTGGGTCTCTCAGATGGAATTCAGATCCTCACATTGTGGGGCAAGGGCTGTTTGACCAATTCATTTCTCTGGCCTCATTCAGATTTTGAAATGTACTTTAAGCACTAGCAGTTAAATAGAAAATGATAGTTTCAGGTGACAGAAGCTGTGAAAAACAACATTACCCATAGAGAGACACCAAAAGGGCAAATGTTTTCTAATTGACTCTACAGTAACAAATAGTAGGGAAAGAAGATAACTTGTGGGATCAGGTAAAGCCGGTTAGAGAAAACTAATTCTGTACAGATGGAAGTAATAAGTTTAGGCTGGTTAATGGATTCATTGTCAGTTCACTTCTACTTGTAAACGTTTACTAAACAGACAAGGAGGAGGTGTCCATGTTTGGAAAGTTTAAATATTGGCAGGGAGATATCTAACATTTGTCTAAATGGCACTTCCGCATTAAAATTAGTAAGTATGTACATATGTAATGTGTAGTCCTTGCAACAGCAGAAGCTTGCCTATTCTATACAACCTCTGCTGAGAGCCTCCTGGCCTGGAGAGGGTAGTAACAGGGGCACAGAGTATGATTGTGGTGTGGCTTTAAAATCTGAGCGTCTCTGGACATTCTAGCTCTCTAACTGTACTGAAATGCTGATATTAACTTCTAAAAAGTCCTACAATTTTTTGTGCCCTTTCTGAGGGTAAAAAGATTTCTGGCTTAGGGGATTGATACCTGTAGCAGGGGGCAGGGGATGGGGTAGGGGGCGATTAAGAAATGTAGTTCTTTTTCTATCTCAGCAGGAACTGTGTGGCTGCCCTTTGCCACACAAACAGGGTACTCCTGAAAGGCAGGCTGGGGCTGAAAAAGATTAGACAGTGAGAAAAGAAAGGGGCCAAGACAAAATTTTCTCTGATCAAGGCCCCCAAGTTTATTAAGAGTCTGTGCTTATAACGGTGGGAGGCCCATTCCCTGCCAATCCATTCTTGGTGCCTGGAGCCAGCCTGTAAGCAACTTGCAGGATAGGATGTGTCTCTGGAATGTCTCAAGCGTCTCTCAGCAGGGAGCAGATTCTCAGAGAAAAGCAGCAGTAGTTGACATAACAATAGAGCCATATAAGTTGGAAAGCTACACCCCGAGTGATCTCATATTCAGTGGCAGCAAAGTCTGAATCAGCCTGCTTCAAGGCTGATGGAGCTTACAATTCCTCCCCAAATATAAAATAAAAATTAGCTGGACTGGGGCATAACATTTATGCTCCATAGTCCTGCCTGGGCATTATGGTGGCTGGTGGCCGCGCCTGGCTTGGGGACTCAGATTTTCACAAACTATTCCTATCCATCAAGGAGAATATATGCAGCTTGTTTGTGTTTATTTTGCATAAGCATGGCTCTGTGGTGTATTATTAATAAAACACAGCCTCTTGGCATATACCTCTGTCTTAGATTGATATAGTTCCAAAATCTGGTTGCCCTTCATTGACTGATCAGCCCTCATAGCACATCATATTCCCAAATCAGACCAAAGCTACAATATATACTCAATATGCTTCTTCATATCGATGAATTTCTGCCACCTGCGCTTGCTATAGGCAGAGACGCATGCTTGTTGAAAACAGGCTGTAAGGAGTTGACTGGCCTGCTTGAAAACAAAGTAGAGAAAGTTGAAAAACAACAGGATAAAAGCTTCTTTGGGGAAGTCCAGGTACTCTATTCAGTTGCAAATTAGCAAAAATCAAGCTCAAACTCTGGACTCCTGGTGTGGGGGAGGTGACTTTGAGAATTAACAGAAAGGCTGTAAAATCTCTGGAAGTGGAGGCTGTACTCCAAATTAACTCTTCTGGCTAAAGAAGGATTTTTAGACATCATCAAGGTTGGAATCATACTTACTAGAAGATTCAGGGTCTGTGTCTTTCAGGCAGCCATCATGCTCCATCTTCTTTTTGTGAAAAAAAAAAAAAAACACAGACAGAACCTCTTCCCCAGATTAAAACAGGGTCTGGACCATTCCACATGTTAGTTAATGAGTCCCACCATTTAACCATGGCCTAAGAACTGGAAGTAACTGGATGCCAGTGGCGATCTGCTACAGACTGACCTTTAATATCAGTTTGCGAAAAATTTAAAACAAATAAGACAAAAGAAAGATGTGCTTTTGGTGACCTTGTGGGGTATAATTATAAGGATACCTTCTCAGGAGCTATTTGCAGTCCTTTATCTGCTAAGGACTGTTGTAAATCTCTATAACAGAAAAGCAAGTCCTAAGGGTCTTTTCCCACCATCAAGACATCATCTGTGACACAAGCCATTCAGCCTGTGAGATGGCTTAATGGCCTATGATTTACATCATTCATTACACAAACTTTTGACGTAAGGTAGGACTATTAGCCATACCCTGTGGAAGAACTGTCCATTGATATCTCCTCATAGGTTCCTTAAAATTAATAGAAAGAACACTGAAAGCATATCTTTCACAATCCTCAGGGTACAAAGGAATAGTAAAGAAACAATCCTTCAGATCTACCACAATTTTATAATATCCTTTAGGAATGACTACTGGAGATGGAAGCCCAGGTTGTAAAGGCCCCATAGGTTTCATTAACCTTTCTTAGATCTTATAACAATCTCCACTTACCAGATTTTTTTCTTGATAACAAATATTGGAGTATTCCAAGGAGACTGAGATTCTACTAAATGTCCTGCCTCTAATTGCTCCTGCACTAGCGAAGAGGCGGCTTCTATTTTCTCTTTAGGTAAAGACCACTGATCAACCCACACTGGAGTATCATTAAGCCACTGAATTTTATCAGCATGGGATGCAGGCAAGATAGTGGCCACTACTGAAAATACCCAAGCCTCTTGTGTTAGAGTGAGGTTTAGGACTTTCAAAAGTCTTAATACCTTGTCCTTCCTTTCCTAGCCCATGACCAGGCAAAAATCCTTGTCTTAGCATCTGCTTAGTCAGTGCCTCATTAGGACTGCACATTATAATGCCCATCTGTGACAAGAGATCTCTTCCCCATAGGGTAACAGGCAAATTTGACATAACATATTGCTTAATTTGTCCTGAATTGCCCTCCTCATCTCTCCAGGTTAGCAATTTAGAGCTTTGTTTTGGGTTATTGGCATAACCAATTCCTCGAAGGTGGGTAAGTGTATCAGACAAAGGCCAAGTTGAAGGCCAATCTTGTCCTCTAATAACTGTTACATCAGCTCCGGTATCTATTAATCCTTCAAAGCTTTTTCCTTCAATTATCAATTTAGGGTTAGGTCTCTGATTAGTAATAGACCGAACCCAATACACATCAGAGGAACCAAAGCCACTTTGTTCTCTCTCATTCTTAACAATTCTGGATAGTAGCAGATGCAAAGGAACTAAGATAAGTTGAGTAATTCTTTGATTAGCAGGTACAGTTATAATACTACGAGGGGAAGCAGCCATGATTTTAATTTCTCCCTCATAATCATTATCTATAACACCTGGATAAATCTGCAGACCTTTTACAATAGAACTGCTTCGTCCTAAAAGAAATCCCCAAGTTTCTGCAGCTAGAGGTCCAAAAACTCCTGTAGGCAGTGTTTGAACTTCCATTTCTGGGGTTAATACCGTGTGGGTGGTGGAACAGAGGTCCAATCCTGCACTTCCTGGGGTTGCCCTGACAAGTTCAAAAATGGATTTCTTTGGCTGGGCAGCAGCTTCATGGCCCCATAAGCTGCTTGCTGTGAGTATCTCGGGGCCTGTGGCTGCCCCCTCTTCTCGTTTCCCAGCAATGGATTGCCCTGAATGTCTGTCTTGGATTTACATTCCCTAGCCCAATGGTTGCCCTTCCTGCATGGAGGACAAACTCCTGGAGCATGGCTTGCTTGCCCACTCTCCTCTGCACCTCTATTCTTAGGACAATCATTTTTAAAATGACCCAAACTTCCACACTTAAAACAAGCATTATTCCTTTGTTTCTGTGCAAGCATTGCTTGAACGGTGGTTCCTTGCAAAGCAGCGGCCAAGGCCAAACCCTGATTATATGACAGCCCAGTCTCTGCGCAAAGACGGATATATCCTGCTACGTCTGTCTGTCCTTTGTGCGGCAGAGTAGCAGCGCAAAACGCTGTGTTAGCGTTCTCATAAGCCAATTGTGTAATGAAAGGAATTCCCATTTGAGAATCTCCAAGAATTTTACTAGCTGCTTTCAATAGCCTATCCACAAAGTCCTGGTAAAGCTCATCAGGACCCTGCCGAATGCTGGCTAAACTTCCACCAAGATCCCCTTTAGTTGGTAACTGATTCCAAGAATGGTGGGCAGCCATAGAAACCTGCACATAAACTCCAACAGGAAACCCAGTCTGATTAGCATTGCTTACATATTGACCTTCTAAAAGCATGTTAATATCCCAGTCTGGATTACCTGTCTGAGCTTCGAAGTGGCAGTTTTCTTCCTGGCTTCTCACCATTCAGAACTCCAAAGTAAGAAATCCCTTCCTGACAGAGTCTTCCAATCTTGGCAGGGGTAGGGGGTGAGTGGGGGGGTTAAGTGTGACTCCATGACAGTATCCAATAATGCTTGTGTAAAAGGAGCTGTAGGGCTATATTGTGCAACAGCTATTTTTAACTCCTTTATCACCTTGAACTCCAAAGTCTGGTATTGTCTGATTCTATTATTTTGCTGGTCAATTATCTCAACTACAGGAAAGGCTAGCACATCAGACATATCCTGTCCTTTCCCACAAGCCTGACTCACAGCTCTTTCTAGCGACAATTGGTACATTTCAGAATAGCTGTTCTTCCCTGTATTTGACACCTTTTTTAGCTCCCGAAACTCATTAGTCAATTTCTGCAACTTAATTTCAAACTCTAATTTACTTAGTTGCATGTCCATTTGAGTAGCATCTCCTATAGTGGAGGCCATAGGTAGAGCAGGAGGCACGCAAGACCAATACTCATCAAAATATTTGGCGGCTCCTTTTTCTGAATGATCTTCTTTGTCTAATGTTAGCTCATCATTAGAATCTCTATAACTTTCTAATTTAGGGTTGAGAGGGCCATTTTCTGAGAAAGTCCTCTCTGACAGGCGCTCTCCCTGAGATTCTTTAAGCTCTGCCTGGGTACTATCTGATGCCTGAAAGGTCTCTTCATCAATAGCATCTTTTACGAGCGCCCAGAGGCAGAGGCCTGGGTGTTTCTCAGAGCTTCTCCAATTCTCTCCCAGGTTCTCTTATCTAAGGTTTTTTCTTTTCTGAACTATGGGCAGCAAGAATCTATCTGATCTGAAAAATCTTCTAACAATTGTTCTTCAAACCCTACTCCTCTCCCCTGAAGTAGCTTTTGAAGACTGCGGACAAATGCCTGTTTAGAATTTTCTAATCCCATTTTCAGCTGTCAACCCTTAAGTGGAATCAGCCCCAGGTCAACACTGTCCCAACTTAGCCGGTATCCTATCGCACCTACAGCAACAATTTTAAAAAGATGAAGTTTAAAGCCGGCACTAGCATGAATACCTGTTGCTCACTGTGCCCTATAAGATCTTGTTCTTCCCGTCTCGTGGAGCTCCACATAAGACAGCGTTCCCTTAGTCTGTCCCGCCGTGTTCAAGTCCCACGTTCTGGGTGCCAAACTGTGGCTGCCCGTGGCCATGCAAACCGGGTACTCCAGAAAGGCAGGCTGGGGATGAAAGAGACTAGACGGCAAGAAAAGAAAGAGGCCAAGACAAAGTTTTCTCTGATCAAGGTCCCCGAGTTTACTAAGAGTCTGTGCTTATAAAGGGGGGAGGTACATCCTCCGATTGTAGCCTCCACCAGCCTTGAAACAGGCTAATTCAGACTTTGCTGCCACTGAATATGAGATCACTCGGGGTGTAGACTTCCAATTTAGATGGCTATATTGTTATGTCAACTACCGCTGCTCTTCTCTGAGTCTCTGCTACCTGCTGAGAGACCCTTGAGACATTCCAGAGACACATCCTATCCTGTAAGTCACCTACAGGCTGGCTCCAGGCACCAAGAATGGATTGGCAGGGAATGGGCCTCCCCCCTTTATAAGCACAGACTCTTAGTAAACTCGGGGGCCTTGATCAGAGAAAAATTTGTCTTGGCCTCTTTCTTTTCTTACCGTCTAGTCTCTTTCAGCCCCTCCTGTGTTTCAGGAGTACCCGGTTCGTGCGACTGCAGCTGGCCACAAAACTGCACCATTCTAACTTTTGGAATGCTAGTCAGACGTTAAAGTAAGAAAAAGGGACACTTTGAAAAGTGATTATAGCATTTATTACTAAGTTGTAAAACGTTTTCTATGAACGCTATCTAAGTGAAAAAGAAGAAAGATCCTAAGCAGGGAAAGGGAAAAATTCTTCTCTAATTAAGGAAAGGGAAAAATTTCTTCTCTCTTTTCTCATCTCTTTTCTCATCTCTTTTCAGTACTTATATATCTTTTAGAATACTTGATCACATGTTAAAAAGTTCATTACAAGTTCACACACACACAAAAATCAAATCATAAATTGAAATATAAGTTTACAAGAGAGAATGTTTACATGCATATCCATTAAGAGTAATTAATTACCTGGCTAAACATTTGTCACCTGTCACAGCTCCACAAGTTCACAGAAAATTAGTTTGTAAGATAAACCTAGTCAATATTTTATCTTCTGTTCTAGCACCTATAATGAATCATTAGTTCTCTGTTTATGACCTTTGGTTAATTGGTTTACAACCTCTTGGAATGTGCTCTGAGTAGGAGAAAGTCTGGTTACTATCTAAGAGCAATTAACTGGTGACACATGGGAGACTTAACAGAGCTCTCATTGCAGTTTTGACTATCTGAAAAGGACCTATTATCAGTTTCACTACAAAAGAGCTTAATAAATACTGATATAATTTTAGGAATTCTCATAGGATCATCATTAACAATTAAGAAATCATCTATTTGTCTATATAGCATTACTACAAAACAGTGCATCTTCATAGATTAGCAGAGATCCGCTCAAAAGGGTTGGCTTCTACCCAGCAATTATTATTTATGTTTAATAATAGCAGGAAAAGTATATTAATTGCAGGATTTTTTTCCTAAAATGATTTTCTCCTGGGCCTTGCCTACTGGAATTCTGTCATAGATGTTAATCTAAGGTGGTCACCTCAGGAAGGTCATCTGCTAGTTATTAGCTTGTCCTATGATTGCTCCTGACATTCAAGTAGATGGTATTATGGAAATAGAGTTATTATGAAAATATAAATTGATCTGTTTGAAAAGAGGCTAGGAAAATGTAAGTTTATTTTCATGGAATATACAGTGAAGATGGCTACCACACTTCCTGGAATGCTACTAAAGTAAATAGTGATGTGTATAGTCCTGGAAATGAGATGGGTTCCCTTCTCATTATCTGGAGATTGAAGTACCCTTAGCCTGAAGAGAAAAGTGACTTTTATGGAATTTCTCAGGATACCAGAAGAGCAAATCAAGACATATCCAGGTGCCATAAAGCTCCTGAGGGGAACTGTTTCTGAAGAATTCTCTATGGATGAACCAGGTTTCTGGTCCAGGATAGAGCACCCTAACTCTGACTCTTTCTATGCCTAGCAGAGTCATGAGCCAATCTCCACATGTCAGTGTCACTAAGAGAGAATCCACTGAGTTCTTAAATCACATAAATATGAAGGATGTCTCAGAACCTTCCAATATACTTGTAACCTCTTTCCTACAGAGAATATAAAAGAAGAAATCATTTCTCTGTCCTTAGTGTCATAGAGGCTTCTATGAAGTCTCAGACTTCTGAACTTAGAGTGGTCATCAGATCCCCTGAATCTCAAATTACAAGTCTTGCAAGCTACTATGTGGAAATTTTTAACTGAACCTAGGTCCCCTACAAAAGTAATAAGTGCTCTTAACCACTGAGCCATCTCTCCAGCTTTTAAATCTGAGTTTTACCTCTGTTCTGTACATCTATACTCAGGTCATCAGATTTCTACTTGAAGCAATTTTATTCAGTGAAATATATTCGCATGCTTGAAGGCTTCTTAAAATTCAAGATGGAGCTCATGTGAGAGGACAGGTGAGTTCCAACTTGGAGGAAACAAAGCCCAGAGTCTCACAGTGTTCTAGAGAGGATTAACCTTACCTCCACTACCCTGTGGGATTTGGTTTTGGTTTTTGTTTTCTTTCTTACCTTGTGGGTCCTCCACATGGAATTCAGATTCTCACATTGGGTACAATGGCTGGCTGTTATGCTCTCAGCCACTTAACTGGCCCCTTTTAAACTTTAGAAACGTACACTAAGTAATAGCAAGTAAATAGAAGGTGAAAATGGTTGATGATAGAAGCTGTGCAACGCAAAGCTATCCACAGAGAGAGACCAAAAGAGCAAATACTTTCCTATAATTGATTCTACAATGACAATATTAAGGGAAGGAGGCCAACTTATAGACTCAAATAAACAGATTAGAGAAAAGGAATTCTGTGCAAATGTAGGTACTGGGTTTGGGATGGTTGATGTTTTCACTATCAGTTCACGTCTACTGTTTAACTTCTACTAAACGGGCAGGGAGGAGGTGTCCATGTTGAAAAGCTTAAATAAGAGCAGAGTGGAAATCCTGATGTCTGCCTGATGTTCCCCCCCCCCCTCAAACCTCAATTCTGCTAATTATGTAGCTATGTATTATGATGTCCTAGCTGCCAGCAGAAGTTTGTTTCTTCTAGACTAATCGTTTTCAATCTGTGCATCATCACCCCAATGTGGGTCCAGTATCAGATATCCTGCATATTTGATTCTTAACAGTAGCAAAATTACAGTTATAGAGTAGCAACTAAAATAATTTGACAGTTCGGTCACAACATGAGGAACTGTATTAAATGGTCACAGCATTAGGAAGGTTGGAAAGCACTGATCTAGATGATTGTCTGGTGCTGTACAGCTTTTCACATTGTTATACAAACATCTTTGCAAACAGGAGGGATGGTTTTTCCTTTTGTCATCTGTGTTGTTTTTGTTTTTTTAGATATGTTTTGCCTGTATATGTATGTTGTTTTAAATAAGTTATTTGTGTGGATTTACTCACTACAGCACTATTGTGGGAAATATTAAAAAATGAACCTGCCAACTCTCAGCAGGCCCAGGCCACACTCCTGCGCTCCTGCCACCCATGGCCAACAACTCTAGAGCTAGCCCCTGGGCCAGGTGATCTCATTCGCTCAGTCTCTTGGCCCGCCAATTCACCAGCCCTGCAAGGCCCCATGGCTCCCACCAGGCTGTCTCTCAGACAGGTCCCCGGAGTTCCTCTTGCTTTCACGCAATGCCCTACACACCCCATGATCAGCCATCTCAACACCTAGTTACCTGGTAGAAACAAGACACTTAAACTTATAGTTAACCAATTAAATTTATGCATCCATTTAATCACAATTTACAAGATGCCAATACAATAATTTCAGAGCCAAGTGATAATGATAAAGCTTTAACCCACTTATTCTAACTTTTTGATAACACCACACCGGCCTCCATTCTGTTTCTCTCTCTCCTCTTCAGACCTCTCTCCCTGTCTCCCCAACTCCTCACTTCACCTCCCTTCTCCTGTTCAATCACAAGCCTTCCACTGCCCTAATGTGATTAGACAGGGGAAATCTTGCAACACAGCACCACTGACAACAAAGTCTTGAATGTTCATGCCATGTCAAGCACTGGTTATTGCTTAACAATGAACCTTTGTGCCATCGTATGCATCCTCTAACATACAAGAAACTCTAGGGACTCATGGAAAAAGTTTCTCTTAAGTATTCCTAATTGTTCTTTTGGATTTATTTGTCTAATTTGTTCTTATTTTTACTCCAAGCAAATGTTAACACAAAGTGACTTGAAAGTAAGTTTCAATCCTTCAGGTAGGGATGTTATAGACAGAATTTTTAGTCTGTTTGAAAAGATGCCATGGAATAACAAATTTATGAATTAGAGACTCTGTGTCTGGTCACAAGTGCAGATAGCCTGAGGCATGTGCCACAGGATACACAACTGTGTTCATGGTACACAGCAGCTAAGTGTTTTTCTTTTCATATCAAGACTGTAAAAACAGATGTATTAGGGGCAGGTTGGTTCTGTTTATAGATTTTGATGTAAGATCCTAAAGGGATGCTTATATGTAATAGGCAATAATTCCTTCTATGAGAGACAGTTTTCTCTATATGGAGACTAGTTCTTGCTCTAGGGTCTGCTTCTTGATATATGGAAGTTGCTTGCTACTCAGTGTGTGTGGAAGATTATTCATGGTAGGAAGTGTCCAAATTCTCTATACCCTGTGCAAATATGATTCCTTATGTAACCAGAGCATCTCTGTTTTTGTATACCTTTGAAAGTTGTAATATCTCTCTGTTACCTACTTCTTCCCCTTATGTTCAATAAATAGCCCTCTGCTACAAGTTATAAGTACAGAACTAGACATTTACACAATTATTAAGATAATTTGACTAATTAAATAATACAAATTCTATCTAAGGTAAAATTTACAGTGTATATAAAAAGCATTTTATGTCAATATGTGAGAAATGGACATGTAGATCTATTGTTTTTAATTCTTCAAGAGAATTCATGTGACATGTTCTTTTTTATTTTAAGCAAATTTTTATTAGATATTTTCTTCATTTACATTTCAAATGCTATCCAAAAAGTCCCCTATATCCTCCTCCTGCCCTGCTCCCAAACCCACCCATTCCCACTTCTTGGACCTGGCATTCCCCTGTAATGGGGCATATAACTTTGCAAGACCAAGGGCCTCTCCTCCCAATGATGGCCAACTAGGCCATCTTCTGCTACATGTGTAGCTAGAGACATGAGTACTAGAGCTAGAGTACTAGTAATAGAGTAGCTAGAGCTCTGGGAGTACTAGATAGTTCATATTATTGTTCTACCTATAGGGTTACAGACACTTTTAGCTCATTGGGTACTTTCTCTAGCTCCTCCATTGGGGACCCTGTGTTCCATCCAATAGATGACTGTGAGCATCCACTTCTGTGTTTGCCAGGCACTGTCATAGCCTCACAGAGACAGCAATATCAGGGTCCATGTGGCATGTTCTTAATGGAGTACTTCCCTCAATGCTTAGCACAGTAAGTATTCAGATACATTCAACTTCCTTCTCTTTGAACAGATGTCACAAGAAGGAGAAATTTCTTTGATTTAAATACCTCACACTTGTCAGGATGCTGAATGTAATGGCAGAAGGAACTCAAGAGAAGAAAACTCTTCAGTGACTTGTTAGTTTTTTTTTTTTTAAGTTTACTTATATGTATGTTGATATTTTGCCCCTATGTATGTTTGTGTACCACTTGTACTCCTGGTGCCCATAGAGATCAGAAGATAGTGTAGGGTCATTTGAGATGCCTGTTGTCCACTGACTCAACCCTGGAAACTCAACCTCATCCTTTGTAAAAGTAGTAAGTGCTATTGACTACTGAGATAATTTTCTATTCCCAGATTGTGAAATTCACAACAGCAAGGAAGCCAACAAAAGTAAAACACACAGCATAGATTAATAATTTTTAAATTTTGATCAGAAGAACATGTTTCACACAAAACTATGACCTCTCCCTTCTCTAGTACCTGTACTAGACATTTCAACAAAAATATCTAGTACTTGGACATTTTTATTGAAAATGTACACATGACCAATCCAAGAAAGCATTGAGGAGGTTGCTATTGTATATATGAGGGATAAAACATCCAGATGCATTAGGAAGAATCCAGAGAGGTAAATAAGGTAGTAGAGAAATGTACAGTTGACTGAATGTGCCATGACAGGGTAGAGAAGAGGTTAGTGTGAGAGAAGAAGAAAAGAGAGAAGAGGTGGGACACCAAGGAAAGCAAGAAGACAAAGTGGCAGGAGAAAAAACAAAAGAAGGACCAAGAGACCAAGAGCACATGGTGAAAATGTCTGACTTTATAAGAAAGACATGCTGGGGGAAAGAAATGAGGCACAAGACTTACAGAGGTTTAGAATATGGGGATGGAATGAGAGGTGCTGAGAGGAGTCAGGACTCTGTTAGAGGTACTTGCAATACTGTGAGACTCTGACATACAGCATTTGCTCTTGTGAAAGGCACCTTATTTATCTCTTTGTCTCAAGTGTCTTTGAAAGAAAAGGACACTGGGATGCTGAAATTGTCTAAGATGCTTGGGTGATAAGGAAACTCCCTCCTGGGGCATGCCCTGCAACTTGCTTGTATTTTAATAGCTTTGAAGTTCCTTCTGCATGTGTCAGTGCCACAACCTTAGTGCTCCAAGGACTGGCAGAAAAGTTTCCTGTCCAGATTCCTAATTGCTTCCTTGGAGTAGCTCATTTACTTTGAACTTCTTGTTTTGTTTCATTTTGTATTGTTTCTGACAGGAATGCATTTAAAAGTTTCTTTGGACCTTTGTGGAGATGCTGTCATCATGGGTCTAGAGCTGAGTTGAAAATCACAATTCTTTTGGGAAAGAATACAAGGAGATCATGAATCTTTAAGTAGGGGAGAATGTCTGTCTCACCAGATTTTCAGCATACACTTCTCATGGAGACCATCTTCTTCATGATGTCATCCAGTGCTGAGGTAAGTGACCAGAGCATAGGACTAATACAAACTAAAACATTTGAAAGCAATCCTTGGGGAATCCATGCTCTTGTTTTTCATGCATTTTGCTCTCTTCCTGAGTGTTGCTCTTAATCTTAGTTGTACTTAAAACCTTAATTAACAATGTATTTCAACAGCTCTGTTGAAAAGAAGGAAAGACTGAGAAGAGGAAAGAAAGAAGAAAAGAAGAAAGAAAGAAAAGAAGGAAGAAAGAAGGAAAGAAGGAAAGAAAGAAAGAAAGAAAGAGAGAAAGAAAGAGAAGGAAGGAAGGAAGAAAGAAAGAAAGAAAGAAAGAAAGAAAGAAAGAAAGAAAGAAAGAAAGAAAGAGAAGGAAGGAAGGAAGGAAGAAAGAAAGAAAGAAAAAGAAAGAAAGAAAGAAAGAAAGAAAGAAAGAAAGAAAGAAAGAAAGAAAGGAAGGAAGGAAGGAAGGAAGAAAGGAAGAAAGAAAGAAAGAAAGAAAGAAAGAAAGAAAGAAAGAAAGAAAGAAAGAAAGAAAGAAAGAAAGAAAGAAAGAAAGAAAGAAAGAAAGAAGGGGTGAGGGAGTCAGGGAGGGATGGAGGGAGGGAATAAAGGAAAATAATCCAAGGCACAGATAAGGTTGGGAAAGAGGACTCAGGTATTGTTTAGGAAGTGGGGACTAGAATAGATTTTTGGGTGAAATAGTAGCTATTTTCAACTCAGGGCAGAGCAGATTGTCTCAAGTTCTCGCTAAGCTGTGTAAACCATGTTCCTCCAGTGAGCTGCTGCTGAGTCTTATCACTGAAATCACCTCATTTTCTGCTTTCCTTCTTTCACTTAGCTTCTGTCTTCTCCTCTCTGTCTCTGTCTCTATATTTCTCATACTATGTAGACCACATTTTGTATGTCTTTTCCCACTGTTTAGTTTTTTTTTTTAAAAAAGGATTAATTTGGATTCTTCCTTTTATTTTTTTTTTAAACTAAGGGCACAGGGTTTCTCACCTAGGGCCTTGCATCAGATGGACAAGCCATGAGATATATCATGCCCATCTAAATAGTTTGAAGTATTTTTATTTTTTTAATTTCCCATTCTCAAGGATTTATATGCTTCTGGAAAATTCATTTCCTTTCTTGGTGTGTGTGTTTGAACATTTGGGATATAGTAATGGGGGTTATATAATATCAAAAATATTAATTGTAATTGTTTTATCAATGAGGATTATAGGGTCATTTTCCATAAAGAAACATTAATTTTGTAGAAGATTATAGATAGAATTAAAATTTGTATGACTTACAAGAAAATAAAAGAGAAAATAAATGTTTTCTAGAAGTATGTTTAATTTCTTGGTTGTTCAGCTATTCTGAAATATGATGGATAGTTTCCAGATTCTATTTCTAAGTTATACTCAATAAATCCCTAGAATGATTTGTATCAGATCCCAGATTACTTGTTATTAGAAAGAACATGCAGATACAATGTTCTTGTCATGTAAATGACAAGTCAGGCCACTTCTGAAAAATACACACAGGTGTTGGGCTTTCTCTGTCCCTCTTGTCATGGTCACTGTTTCAGAAGAGAGTTTCAGAAGGTATCATAATCTTCCTGATGTCAGGGATTGCTGTTACTAAGTGAAATCCAAAACAACAGCAAAAATTCTACCATATTATACTTATATGTAATACAGTTCTAAATCTTCCTTAGACACAAAAATGAGCACTTATCATTATGACCCAAAGTTTTATTTCACATACCTGTGAGCCAAAGTTCGTGTCCTTTTTAGTTGACTGTTACAAATGTAGCTCCATTCATACAACATAGCAAGAACTTCTCATTTATTACCAACAATTTTATTATTGTTAAGTCTTTTTAAAAAAGTCAAACTACAAACATTATTCATGTTAACCATTGTGAGCATACCGTTCATGCATGAGAAAGAGAATCCTATTGTTCGGCAGCCAAGCTCCAGACCATTTTCATCAGAAACTCAAAACTCTGTATCCATGAAACAAATATCCATTAACTTCTCCTTGCCTCTCATCAACCATTACTCTAATGTCTTTCAATTTTTATTATATGATCCATATTATTGTTGGGAAGGGTGTATGAACCTAAGACAGCATGTATGTGTTGAGGTTAGAAGATATAACTTTTTTGGAGGTAGTTGTTCTTTTCACCTTGTGGGTCCCCGCATTGTACTCTAGTAACTGGGCATTTGGGAAAGCACATGTCCTTAATGAGCAGTCCTGGTGGGACTCATCCTTTTAGCCTCTGTGTGTTTGTAGTTGATCACTGTAGTACAACCACTAGATGGAATCAAACAGCAGTATAACTGGGCATAGCAGTTAACACAGGGACTCTTGTGGTTATTTATCTTGTAGCATGTATCAACTTTCTTTTCAAAGGATAAATGTTATACCTTTGTATGGATACATCGTGCTGTGTTTCATGTGATTATTTGTTGATGGGCATGAGGAATGATTGCACCATTCAGCTGTTTTGGAAAGTGCTGCTGTGGAAGTGACTAAGGAGGTACCACTTCAAGACCCTTATTTCAATTATTTTCTTAATCATAATAGTAGTAGAATGATATTTCAAATAGCAATTGCTCTTACATATAAAAACGTATTTTATGTACATAGGATAAATATACACTATTAGAACTTCTTCTAGATACGTATTTATAATAGCAACAAAATAAAGCATAAGAAATATCTTAGGAAATGTATTACTTTTAGAAATAAAATGATTAAAATTGGAAATATAATCTATAAAACAAAGAGGAATGTCCAAATTTTGCCATATAGGACAAATAACACAAAAATTGTCATGGCAATATAAATATTGCATGTAAGTTTTTAAGATTTCATTGACTATAAGAACTATCATTATTCAATGGCAATATTTACCATAAAACAATACTAGTTTTTTGTTTGGTTTTTAAAGTTTTTAATTATTGTACATAATACTAAATATCATTATGAAATTTTCAAACAAATTTATTATTGATTCTCCTCTTTCACATTTCTTCTCCAGTCTACCCACAATACCTCCTTGCACTTGTATATGTCCTTTATAATCTCTTTTATTTTAATACCATATTTGCTCTCTTACAATCCTCTGGATTCATAAACAAGAGTTTGTATTGTTTTGTCTCTTTTCTGCTTTGATAGCCCGTAATCATTTTCTCACCACTTACATTCACATGGTCATGTCCAAGTTTGATAAATGACATGTGACTTTGGTATTCTGAAGTCTGTCCTGAATATTTTGCAATTTCATCTAGTACCTTAATATTTTTCATAATTTTATTTCCGTTTACAGATGAAAATAATTCCACTGTGTAGATACACCATACTTATTTCATCTGCTGATGAACATCTCTCTTTGCTATTGTGAGTAAAGCAGCAACTTATATGGATGTGCAAATAGCTCTATGGTAGGACATAGAGTCCTTTGGTTATAGCCCAGAAATTATATAGCTATGCTATGTGGTAATTCTATTTTAATTTCTTGAGAAATCTTTATATTTATTTCTATAATGAATATAGTAATTTTCCCTCCCACAAGATATAATGATGATAATTTTCTTTTCATCATTGGCAAGATTTATAATTGTTTATTATCCTGATATATTCTTTCTAAGGTGTGCAAAGTAGTCTCAAATTATTTATATTTTAATTTCCCAAAAGTAAAAAAGCATTTTTCTGCACATTTGTAATTGTTTTTTGAAGGAAAATATATCCATTTCATTACTTTGTTTGTTGACTGGTTGTTTGTAACAGAGTGTCTAATCTTTATTTTCCTGTATAAATTATAGGTACTAAGTTTCTAAATGATGTGCAAAAGTCAATATTTTTCTCCCACTCTGTAGGTAATATTTTCATTCCACAGTTACTCCCTTAACATCCACAAAACTTTTAATTTCACATAGTTTCAACTCAATTTTTGGTGGATTACCAGTGCTATTGAGTACTGTTGCTTCTACTTTTTTCTTATATTATTAATACTTTTCTCTGAGAGTTTTAAGATTTTGGCTATTGAATAATAATTTAACATTAATTTTTGCGCATGGTGAGGGAACATAGATATAATCCTGTTTTCTACAAGTAAATGTCTATTTTACAAAAAGTTATCAGGATCAGAAGTTCTAACCACCAAGACCTACTAAACATTTGAAAAAATAATAATTTTTTTTCTTTTTAAAATTCTTCCTAAGAACTTTTGAGCTCAGCAAGGCAGTGACAGGAAAACTCAGACCCCTTATTTATCCATTTTAGTCAAAACTGGTCATTCCCTGTGTGGCTTTAGGTCCTTTTATGTCCTATTACCTTTGTAACATTATAGTTGGAACTAGGTTATAAATTATCAATTATTTGAGGGAAAACTCTACTAATTTGAATGTTGCTACAACATTTTACTTTTCTTTACATCTGTACAGAGTTTGTATTTCATCATATTCTCAGCAACTTTAACCTCTGCTTTTATTTATGTTAATTTGTTTTGATTAATGTCTATTTATATTGTATGTGTTGGTCTCTCATTGTAACTTTGATTTGCATCACCTCATTGTATTCCTTTAATTATTGGTGATGTTGAACTTGATAATGAACACATTTTGGAAATCCCAGTTGTCTATAGGAAATTTATGAAGTGTTGATCCCATCTGTTTTATGTTTTAGTTTCCTCCAAGTATAGTTTCAAGCATTATTATGAAGAAGGATAAACAAATGTTTAAGTGTGCGTAATCCTCTAATTTGGATCTGAGTTCAGTTCCTAGCTCCTATCAGTGGCTCAAAGCCAACTTCAAATCCATCTATATCAAATCTCAACATTCGGCTCCTGCTGGCTCTCACACTCACATGCAATCAAGCCCAGCACACACACATAATTAAAAATAAAATAAATATTAAATTAAATGTTCTCTATACATTCTCAACATTTAATCCATCTTTCTAAATATGATTTTCAAATATTTTGTGTTGTTTCTTTTAATGAATTTTGAATTCTGCTTCTTGTCTATTTCAGAAATAAATGACATGTCCTAAAAATTGTATCTTTGAAACTTGACTCCCAAATTATTGTGGTTATTTAAGAGCAATAAAAGCATTAATCATTTTGGGGAAGCTATTAGAGATAAGGTTTTGCATTATATAGCATTGACTGTCATGAAACTAACAATGTAGACCAGATTAGCCTCAAATTCATAACGCTGTCTGCCTCTGTCTCTTGATTGTTATGTTAAAGATCATGTGTCATCTTGTCCAGCAAAAACGTTACTCTAAAGTAGATATATCTAAACTTTCCATTTAATAATAGAGAATATTTAATAAAGAACAAAAGTTTATATATTCTATTTCAACATGAAAGCTGTATAAATACAATAAAGTGATCAATATATTATCTCAGTTAGCATCATGAAACAATGAAAACTTACAATGTGTTTCTCTGGTCTCATACCAATAATAAATTTATTTTATTTTTCAATAGGAATAAAAGTGGCTTTTGAAAGTATTGCACTGGGAATTTTCCTTTTCTCCCAGATGACAGTGGGAATGTTTGGCAATTCCTTAATACTATTTTACTATGTCATATTGAAACTCACTGGAAAACATTTAATGCCCAAAGACCTGATCATAGAGCACTTGACTTTTGCCAATTGCCTGTGTATCATCTCAAAAGGCATTCCACAGACACTGTCAGATTACGGATTAAAAGATTTCCTGGATGATTTTGGATGTAAATTGATATTGTATGTTTATAGAATAACAAGGGGGGTGTCATTTTATGCTATGTGCCTTTTGAGTTGTTTCCAAGCAATCACAATCAGCCCCAGCAACTCCAGATGGATGATGTTTAAATACAGAGCCACCAAGTACTTTGGTTCCTCCTGCTCAATCAGTTGGCTTGTGCACTTGTTTCTAAATATCCTGACACCAGCAAGAGTGTCAGGCCCTAGTTACAACAAAAATATAACTAAAAGGATGATTTATGGTTCTTGTTCATGGTTCTCCTTAAGCAATTTTGCAACTGCACTGTACTTGTTCTTATTGTGCTTTTCTGATGGACTGTGTCTGGGTCTCATGGCTGGCTCAAGTGTCTCCATGGTGAGTATTCTCTACAGACATAAGAAACGAGTCAAGCATATCCACAGTGCTCAGCACTTTTTAAAAGTCTCTCCTGAAGAGAGAGCCACACAAACTATCCTCATCCTGGTGTGCACATTTGTCCTCTCATACTCATTCTCCTCCATTGTGGCCATCTTTACAACCTACTCCAAATATCCATTGCTATGGAGCATAAGTGTATTTACATTAATAGAAATATGCTTTCCCATATGTTGTCCCTTTGTTCTTATCAGCAACATGAAGTCTAGGGCCAGTGTGTTTTTACCCTGCTTTTGTAAGAGATAACTTTCTCAAAGGATTTGAGACCTTATTTCTGACCTTTTTAAAATAAATTGGTATATGCTGTTGTGCAATGCTAATGCAGCAGTTTGAAAATATAAAGCTTACTGTAACTGAATCCTATAATTATGTGGAGTCATCAGTAGTTATTTTATCATTGCATTTTGTTTCTGTACAGAATTTACTATTAAAATATAAGCACAGTTTCAAATATGTATTGAATTATAATATTTTGATGAATGTTATGTGATTTTAGCCAAAGTATAGGTGAACATTAGAAAATACACTGGAGATACCAAACATTATCTGATGGCTCATGAAAAGGTATATTTTTCTTTGTTCATCTTGTGTGTGTATTTCTTTGTGTTTGTGAGATATAATTTTTAATTTTTTATAAGTGGTTATTTTTCTTGTATGTGTATTTGTGTAGGATATGTATAAAATGCTTTCACAGTTTAGAATAAGGCATTACCTATTAGGACTTCATTACTGATAGTTCTGAGCCATTATTGAGTGATGGAAAGAAAACCTGGTACCTCTGGAAGAACAGTTAGTGCTGTTAAGTACAAAGAATTCTCTTCCTTCCCAAAACATTCTGATAATATTTTAAAATTTTACTGTTGTGTATGTTTGTGTGCATAATATATGTGTGTACAAAACATGCATGTCTAGTACCCACATTGGCGAGAAGAACATGTTGGATGCTCTGAAATTTACTTATAGGTGGTGGATAACCACTGTGTGTCTGCTGGGAACTAAACTCGGATCCTTTTCTTTCTTTTTTTTTATTTAAACAATTATTTATTAGATATTTTCTTAATTTACAATTAAAATGCTATCCCAAAAACTCCCCTATGCCCCCCTCCCCCCACTGAACTGCTCCCCAACCCACCCACTCCTGCTTCCTGGCCCTGGCATTCCCCTGTACTGGGGCATAGAATCTTTGCAAGACCAAGGGCATCTCCTCCCAGTGATGGCCAATTAGGCCATCTTCTGCTACATATGCAGCTAGAGACACAAGCTCACGGGGTACTGGTTAGTTTATATTGCTGCTCCTCCTATAGGGTTACAGACATCTTGGAGTCCTTGGGTACTCTCTCTAGCTCCTCCATTGGGGGCCCTGTGTTCCATACAATGGATGACTGTGAGCATTGACTTCTGTATTTGCCAGGCACTGGCATAGCCTACCAAGAGACAGCTATATAAGGGTCCTGTCAGCAAAATCTTGCTGGCATATGCAATAGTATCTGTATTTGGTGGCTGATTATGGTATGTCTCTGCATGGTCCTTCCTTCAATCTCAGCTCCAAATGTTGTCTCTGTAATTCCTTACATGGGTATTTTGTTCCCCATTCTAAGGAGGGATGAAGTATCCACACTTTGGTCTTCCTTCTTCTTGAGTTTCATGTATTTTGCAAATTGTATCTTGGGTATTCTAAGTTTCTGGGCTAATATCCACTTATTGGTGAGTACATATCATGTGAGTTCTTTAGTGATTGGGTTACCTCACTCAGGATGAGGCCCTCCAGGTCCATCCATTTGCCTAGGAATTTTATAAATTCATTCTTTTTAATAGCTGAGTAGTACTCCATTGTGTAAATGTACCACATTTTCTGTATCCATTCCTCTGTTGAGGGACATCTGGGTTCTTTCCAGCTTCTGGCTATTATAAATAAGGCTGCTATGAACATAGTGGAGCATGTGTCCTTCTTACCAGTTGGAACATCTTCTGGATATATTTCCAGGAGAGGTATTGCTGGATCCTCCAGTAGTACTATGTCCAATTTTTTGAGGAACTGCCAGACTGATTTCCAGATGGTGGTACAAGCTTGCAATCTCACCAGCAATGGAGGAGTGTTCCTCTTTCTCCACATCCTCACTAGCATCTGCTGTCACCTGATTTTTTGACCTTAGCCATTCTGACTGGTGTGAGGTAGAATCTCAGGGTTGTTTTGGTTTGCATTTCCCTGATGATTAGGATGTTGAACATTTTTTTCAGGTGCTTCTATGGCCTTTTGGTATTCCTTAGTTGAGAATTCTTTGCTTAGCTCTGAGCCCCATTTTTTTTTGTTTTGTTTTGTTTATCTGTTTTGTTTGTTTTTTCTTTTTTTATTGGATATTTTCTTCATTTACATTTCAAATGCTTTCACAAAAGTCCTCTATACCCTCCCCCACCCCCGGCCTGCTCCCATACCCACTCACTTTCACTTCCTGGCACTGGCTTTCCCCTGTACTGAGGCATATAATGTTTCCTAGACCAAGGGTCCTCTCTTCCCAAAGATGGCCAACTAGGCCATCTTCTACTACATATGCAGCTAGAGACATGAGTTCTTGGGGTACTGATTAGTTCGTATTGTTGTTCCACCTATAGGGTTCCAGACCCCTTCAGCTCTTGGGTACTCTCTCTAGCTCCTACATTGGGCACCCTGTGTTCCATCCTATAGATGACTGTGAGCATCCACTTCTGTATTTGCCAGGCACTGGCAAAGCCTCACAGGAGACAGCTATATCAGGGTCCTTTCAGCAAAATCTTGCTGGCATATGTGATAGTGTCTGTGTTGTTGTACCCCATTTTTAATGGGGTTATTTGATTTTCTGGAGTAAAGCTTCTTGAGTTCTTTGTATATATTGGTTATTAGTCCCCTACTGGATTTAGGATTGGTAAAAATCCTTTCCCAATCTGTTGGTGACCTTTTTGTCTTATTGACAGTGTCTTTTGTCTTATAGAAGCTTTGCAATTTTATGAGGTCCCATTTGTAGATTCTCAATCTTAGAGCATAAGCCATTGCCTTTCTGTTCAGGAATTTTTCCCCTGTGCCCACATCTTCGAGGCTTTTCCCCGACTTTCTCCTCTATAAGTTTTAGTGTCTCTGGTTTTATTTGGCATTCCTTGATCCACTTAGACTTGAGCTTTGTACAAGGAGATAAGAATGGATTAATTTGCATTCTTCTGCATGATAACTGCCAGTTGTGCCAGCACCATTTGCTGAAAATGCTGTCTTTTTTCCACTGGATGGTTTTAGCTCCTTTATGAAAGAATAAGTGACCACAGGTCTGTGGGTTCATTTCTGGGTTTTCAATTTTATTCCATTGATCTATCTGTCTGTCTCTGTACCAGTACAGTTTTTACCACAATTGTTCTGTAGTACAGCTTGAGGTCAGGCATGGTGATTCCACCAGAGGTTCTTTTATTGTTGAGACTAGTTTTTGCTATCCTAGGTTTTTTGTTATTCCAGTTGAATTTGCAAATTGCCCTTTTTAACTCTGTGAAGAAGTGAGTTGAAATTTTGATGGGGATTGCATTGAATCTGTAGATTGCTTTCGGCAGGATAGCCATTTTTACTATATTAATCCTGCCTATCCATGAGCATGGGAGAGCTTTCAATCTTCTGAGATCTGCTTCGATTTCTTTCTTCAGAGACTTGAAGTTCTCATCATAGAGATCTTTCACTTCCTTAGTTAGAGTCACACCAAGGTATTTTAAATTATTTGTGACTATTGTGAAGGGTTTTGTTTCCCTAATTTCTTTCTTATCCTGTTTATCCTTTGTGTAGAGAAAGGCCACTGATTTGTTTGAGTTAATTTTATATCCAGCTACTGCACTGAAGCTGTTTATCAGGTTTAGGAGTTCTCTGCTGGAATTTTGGGGTCACTTAAGTATACTGTCATATCACTTGCAAATAGTGATATATTGACTTCTTCCTTTCCAATTTGTATCCCTTTGACCTCCTTTTGTTGTCTAATTGCTCTGGCTAGGACTTCAAGTACTATATTGAATAGGTAGGGAGAAAGTGGGCAGCATTGTCTAGTCCCTGATTTTAGTGGGATTGCTTCAAATTTCTCTCCATTTAGTTTGATGTTGGCTACTGGTTTATTATATATTGCTCATATTATGTTTAGGTATGGGCCTTGGATTCTGATCTTCCCCAGACTTTTATCATGAATGTGTGTTGGATTTTGTCAAATGCTTTCTCAGCATCTAATGAGATGATCATGTGGTTTTAGTCATTGAGTTTTTTTATATAATGGATTACTTTGATTGATTTCCAAATATTAAACCATACCTGCATTCCTGGGATGAAGCCTACTTGATTATGATGGATGATTGTTTTGATGTGTTCTTGGATTCGGTTTGTGGAGATTTTATTGAGTATTTTTTTCATCAATATTCATAAGGGAACTTGGTCTGACGTTCTCTTTCTTTTTTGGGTCTTTATGTGGTTTACATATCAGAGTAATTGTGACTTCATAGAATGTATTGGGTAGAATACTTTCTGTTTCTATTTTTTGGAATAGTTTGAGGAGAAGTGGAATTAGGTCTTCTTTGAAGGTCTAATAGAACTTTACACTAAACCCATCTTGTTCTGGCTTTTTTTTTTTTTTTTTACAATGACTGTACTAGTAAGATATTCCCATTGCTATTAGAGACTATTAATGACTCTTTCTATTTCTTTAGGGGAATTGAGATTGTTTAGATATATTTTAGTCTCATTTTTGTGAAAACTGTTTTCCACCATATTATCAGAGAAATGGATGAGCATGGACCAGAGGTGGGGTTGTAGGGAAGGATAACTAACAATTTGAATCCTTGAAAATTCCATAAGTTGAGGTCTGTTTGCATGAGTGTTTCCTTTTTGTCATCCTATTGATTATATTGTGCTTATCTTAGAAGACATAGGTTGCCACCTAAAAAGCAATGTGTTTTTGGTCTGAGTGTTTGGGGATCCCCCAAACACTACATACATACTTTTGCCACTGCTCTTGGTTACCAACCAGAAATTTATGGCAAAACTCTCTTACTGAAGACATCACACACTTTGGATATTGGACCTGAAAAATCAACTTCATATTTACCAAGTTGTTTCATCCTTGCTGCGTATATTTTATACCACCTGAGATGCATTTACTATATTGGAGGAAGGAGGTCTCTAATAGTCTTACACAGCTGTGAACATTAAGATCTACAATGACTGTCCTAGTAAGATACTCCCATTGCTACATTGGTAACACAACTATTATTGGGGTAAGCAGCCATTTTCTTTTTGTATTTAGTGCTTGTTCTATAGTAACAGTTCTCAACTAATGAGTTTTTAACCATAGGAAAACTCTTCTTTCCAATGGATTTAGGACTTGAGTGACCACTCAGTAGCAAAATTAGAGCTATGGCAACAAAAAGTAAATTCATGGTTGCACTTTACTAAGACCATATGAAACATGGGTTTTGTTACACAGTCTGAGAGCCACTTCTCTCAGGCAAATCTAGTGTTGCAAATTGGGCCAGAAGTTCATGCTAGGGGACCTCCCAGTCCCCATGGATGCCATTATTTTTTTAAATAGACAGAATGTCAAACTAACATTCAGGTTCTTCTACCTACAGCCATAGATTATTTCAGCACTCAGAACTTATGAGAGAAGTTTCTGAGTATTGTGCAGGTGGTTATCATACAGACCAAATTGCAAAGAAAGTGTACTCTGCCATGCTCTGCCACATATAGGGTACCTAGACCATTCTCCTCCTTGAAGGCTCAGGTCACATCATGGTAAATATGATGGAAATTTTCAAAGAGCAAAATGCGAGGGAGGATCAGACAGAGCCAGTATCTACTGGCTATGATAGGACCTCTGCACTCATGAACTCAAAACATCTGTGGTTGCCTGTATAAGACATACACACAAAATTAGGCCAGTCAATGTTCTAACATGAGGGAGGTGAGGAACTATTGAAAGTTCATGACTTCTGAGCAGGGAGAGGCAGGGTTTCATAGGGGTATGTCAACCAAGCACTAGTGAATAAACTTATATAGCTATGAATATATATATATATATATATATATATATATATATATATATATATATATGAACATGACATAGTAGGTTATAAAAGTTGAATATATGAACACAGGAGTACTTAGGAATATGGACATAAATTATGTTCAGGATTTAGAAAGACAGGCAAAGGGGTGAACACAATCTTAGTGTATTGTATACATGTGATATTAAAAATATCATGAACATACTGAATTTTAAAGTATTTCTGTAACCATAATATGTTCTTAAGTCTATACAGGAAAGCACATGTATGATATAAACCATTTAGAAGGAATTTCAGAGCAAAATAACCCCAAATAAGAAGCTACACATTTAACTTTCCATATAAATTAGTTCAGAAACATGGAGTGGTCTACAACATAGTTTATAAAAATATATGATAACTCTATGGTAAAAATTAATGTATCTTTTGGAAAATGTGGCTTGAAGAAATAAAGAGAGAGACTATTCAAAGCATCTTAACCTTTGTGACTATCAAAATACTTATTCTTCAGAGTTTAAAGAAATCCTCAATGATGTCTGGGCGTTGGGAAAGTTTTTCAGTTCTCCCACATTTATCAAGGCCATGCAATCATCTTTTTGTTCTTAGCTTTGTTTCTCAGTTCCTTCTACATCTTTCCTTGTGACACTGTACACCCAAAGAGACAGTTTCTCCCTAATTATTCCTAAATGTTTAATTCCATTTGTTCCTGTGATTCAGACAGATTTTCATTGACACATAATTAGTAGAAAGTCATTTGAACATTTCTCAATCTCTTATGTAGATGGTGTTCTGGATCTAGATTTGAGTTGAAAAGGGCCACCTGTTAGCAGATAGCATTGCACAGAAACAAGCAAACTCAGAGGCAGACAGGTCTTGTAGTGAGAAGGAAGTATGACATAATGGAGTATTACAGCATAGCAGTCTTGGAATTGTCATTTATCTCCCATGAATTCTGATCCTGTGTTCTCACACGTGGGTCATTCTATAGTTATATATATATATATATATATATATATATATATATATATATATAAATGCCCTCATTTCCACAGTTTTGGTTCCCAAACGCTTCAGTGAACATGGTTTAGCAATTGGCAGCAGAATCAGTCAGGACAAGAGGTACCCAAGAGGAGTCTGAAGCACTATATAGAAAAGACAGAGGGTAAACCAGGCTGATATCTCTTCAGAGGGAGGGACGAGCATGTGATTCCTTTTGGGAAAACATGACAGTTGATATTATGCGAAGATTGTGGTCTGGTTAGAAATTAAAAGGTTTTGACCAAACTGAATAGACTCTTGTTCTTCTTCTTTTACTTTCTTTTCTATTTTTTTCTGTTTTAATTAATAATTAAATTATTTAGAGGACACAAAGTCCTCTAAACTGCTTCTATAAAGTCAAGTTATGTTTCTAAGAGCAGAGGCAGTGTGGATTTTGTGAAGACATATATAGGTGTTGGACTAGTTTCCATCAGGTATGAGTTCTGTTGAAGACTCAGTAATAAATGAACGAACAACCTAACTGCAATTAAGGATATGATATTAAGAACATCTTTGATCAAGAGTCATTGTGTACCACTGGTGATAGATAGATAGATAGATAGATAGATAATTACTATAACTATAACCTGTTCTTAAGTGTATATAGAAAGTGGTACAATCCTGTTAAAAGGAAGTTCAGGGCTAATAATCCCAAATAAGAGGGATTTAATTTAATTTATTTATATAAATTAAATTTATATATTTAATTATTTATATAAATTTATTTATATAAATTAAATTTATGTATTTAATTATTTATATAAATTAATTTATAAACATGGAGTAGACCACAAAACAGTACATATAGAATAAATGACAACTACATAGCAAATATTAATCTATTATAAAATATGGCTTCAAGAAAAGAATACAAAGATCATTCATTACCCCACTTTCCTTCATGAATCTCAATTAGGCCATAGTTCTGAGTTTAAAGAAATATCCAAGAATGTTGGGGCATTGGAGAGGCTTCCAGCTTGATCCATATTTTTTAAGGCCATGCAACCAACTTACATTATCTTAGCACCATATGTGTCTTCACATATGTACACCAGAAAGGTGATCAGATACCTGGATCTGAAATGATGACACTTGTGAGCTGCTATGAAGATTCTGAGAACTAAACCTGGGTCATTTGAACAAATAACAAAGGCTCTTGACCAGATGGCCTCAGAGCCATCTGTGTAGGTCTCAGGTCTGAGTTTTGCTGTGTTCTTTAGATCTAAACTAAAGTCATCAGAATTCTAAGCCAAGCACTTTTATCTACTGAAATATCTTTCCAACTCCTGTGTGCTTAAAATCCAAGAATGTAGCTCATGTAAGAGAATAGTGAGTTTCAACTAGAAAGAAACAAAGACCAGAAGTTCACCATGTTCCAAATTGTCTTCCCTTATCTACTCTACTCTGTGGGAACTGTTTTTCTCCTTCCACCTTTTGGGTTCTTAGATGCAATTCTTATTCACACATTGGGGCAAGGGTTCTTATACTCTGATCAATTTTACTGTCCCCATTCAGAATTTGAAACGTACTCCAAGTACTACTAAGTAAATAGGTGATAATGGCTGGTGTTAGAAGATGTGCAAAGCATCATTATCCACCGAGAGACACCAAAATGGCAATTTTTTTCTAATAATTGATTCCACAATGACAGTAAGAAAGAAAGAAAGCTACCTTGTAGAATCATATGAAGTCCATTAGAGGAAAGGAATTCTGTGCAAATGGAGGTATTGGGTTAGGCTTATGTTTGTTCCTATCTACTAGTAAAATTTCCACTATACAGGAAATTAAGAGGTGTCCATGTAGAAAGGCTTAAATAATGACGGGAATAATTTTATGTCTGCCTGATGACTCTTCCCCAAACTAATTATATACTATCTTGTACCTATGCAGTAGGCAGTCCTTGATGCCAGCAGAAGCTTCCCAATTTTAAACTACTACCATGTGTGTTGTTGTTTTGCACATTATTGTAAGTGCTGCTTGGAAAGCATGACTGGTTTGTTGTTTTGTTTTGTTTTGTTTTGTTTGTCTTTTAGAAACCCTTTGCATTGTTTTGTTTTTCTCTGTAGGATATGAATGTTTTGCCTGAGGGATAAATATTGTTAGTGGAGTTTTCTTTGGATTTAGCCATGAAACCACATTTGGCAAGTCTTGAATGTCCATGGCATCTCTGGCTAGGGCATTGCTTAACATTGAACCTTTGTGCCATATATGTTTCTTCACTGAGCACTCCAAAAACACAGGGGAAAGGGTCCTTCCAACTCTTCATATTTGCTTTCTTCAATATATCTGTGTAATGTTTTATACTCCAAGATTTATACGCCAAGATAATATTATGGTATAGTGATTGGAAAGTAATTTTCAATACTTCAGGTAGATGGGTACACACTTGTCATGAAAATAACAATTGGTCTGTTTGTAAAGAGGCCAGGATATAATAAATTTTAAGTTGGGTACTCAGATCTGATCATAATCACATGAAAAAGTAAGCCGTTCACCATGTGTTTTCATGGTGTACAACATTAGAGTATCTTTCCTTTCATATCAAGAGAATGAAAACAACAGACTATAGAGAGAGATGTAGTAGGGCACTTTGGTTCTATTTCTTGTATTTTAAGTGAGACTCTAAAACATGGTCATGTGTAGTAGGAACACCTAAAACATGGAGGCTTCTCACTGCTACAATAGACTGTTTCCTTAGCTGTGGAAACATCTTGCTACTGAAGGCGACTTCATTTTATATGGAGCTTGCTTGCTACTATATGACAGCAACTCAATGCATGAGTGGCTATAACTTTCTAGGTAGAATGTGCCCTTTCTCTGGAAAAGGTGCAAATATGATTCATTATATAGTAAGAACTTCCCCTTTGTACTTCTCATTTTTAAGACTAATATCTTTTATTTCTGTTGCTTTTCTTTTACCACTTTTCATTAAACATCTAGGTTACAAATCCTAAGTACAGAACTGGAAATCTAAACAGTTGTTAAGATAGTTTAACTAATTAAATAATCACAAGTCTGTGAAAAAGAAAATTTACAGTTTATATAAAATGTTTTTATGTCAGATAAATGAAATAAACATAAAATTTATTTTTATAGTTCTGCAGAAGAATCCACGTGAAGCACTCTTAAAGGAGGATATGTTTAGTGATGAGCACAATAGAGTATTAGGCACACTCATCTTACAGCTCCAGAATGAATAGCACAGGAAGAAAACATTTCTGTAATTTAAGCACCTCAAACTTGTCATGATCCTGAATATAAATGCTGATAGAACTCAAAAGGGGGAAGTAGTCTAGTAATGAGTTATCTATTTTTAAAGAATATTTACTTTTATGTGAATGAATTTTCCCATATACTTGTATGTGTACCACATGTATTACTAATGTCCATAGAGGGCAGAAGAAGGCTTAGGATCAAATGGGTTGTCTGCTATGCTCCAAGTGCCTTCTGGTAGCTTAATAGCTTTCTCTGCAAAAGCAACAATAGTTCATTTCTCCTGATCTAACTCAACACTCACAGGATAGTTCTTTATAGAAAATTATATTTTATTCATAGACAAAAATCATTTTTAATAGCCCATACTAGAAGGATTTATTCAAACAACTGTCAATATATGTTCTTTAATGCATGTACAGTTCTCTACAGCATGAAACCAACAAAGAATGACACATACAACATGGATGAATCATTTCAAAACCTTTTCCTGGAGAATGCAAGGAACACAGAACTATTATGATTCCATACTCCCATACACCTTAATACTTAGAAGTGTTTGAGTGAATTGTAGACATGGCACACTAAGGAATGGATGGAGAGAAGGTTTTATTGTAGATATAATGGAGAGAACATCCAAAGTGATCTAGAAGAGTCCAGAGCAGAGAGAGAAGCAGTAGTTAATTACCCATGGCCAGTATACTCAGCAGGGCCATGAAAAAATAAGGGAAGAGCAAGAGAAGAACTCAAGACAGCAGAGAGAGGGCCAAGGGAAATCAAGTCGACACAGTGGCATGAGAAGAACTAAGAGAAAGAAGACCCTGAGAAGAAGCAAGAGGGCAACAGCAGATGGACACAGTTTATGACAAATAATTTTAATATTTCAAATTGTTTTATAAAATAATATGACAAAATTTCATCGGAAATCGAAGTTGGTGGAACGAAAGTAAAACTTGGGGAAGAGAAGTTTAACTTAGAAGGCAGGGGTAGGGCTGAAAGGAACCAGGACTCTGTTACTTGCAATGCTGTGAAAGTTAGGCAGCTGGCATCTACTCTCATATGTTAATAAGAACCTCACTCAGGTAGCTCTTTGTCCTGCTTGTCTTCAGGAACAAACAATTTTGAGATTTCGAAACTGTCTAGGATGTTTGGCTTTCAGGGGCAAAGCCAGGCAACTTGCTTGAACCTTACTGGCAATGAAGCCCTGTTTCTTCTGAATGTGTCTCTGCAGTACACTTCAAAGACTGACAGAACACCTCCATTTTGATTCCTAATTGCTTCCTTGGAGTTGCTCATGTAATCTGCATGCCTTCAGACCCTTTTGCAGATGCTGTCATTATGAGTCTAGAATTGACTTTAAAATCAACAATCTTCTGGGACGGAATATTAGGAGATCACGAATCTTTAAGTGAGGAAGAAGGTCTCACCACAATTTCAGCAGAGAAACACTTATCATGTGGACTGCCACCACAAGGTGTCATCTATTACTGAGGTCAGTGACCAGATCATAGGTCATAAAACCTAAAGGCATTACAAAGCAGGGTTTGTAGAAGCCACGCTTGTGCTCCTTCCTGGAAGCATCTTACTTTCTTCACAATAGTCTCTCTTAATTTTATTTGTTCTTAAAATATGTGTTATGATTTTTTCCACAGATCTACTGAAGGAAAGAAAGGATGGAAAGTAAGATGGGAAGAAGAAGGAAGGAAGGAAGTAAAGGGGAGGAAGGGAAGAAGGAAGGGAGGAAGGAAGGAAGAGAAAAGAACTCAAGATATAGATTAAGTAAAGAAAAGGGACCCTTGTGTTAGTTTAGGAGGTCGAAACTTGAATTGGCTTTTGAATGAAAATGGGGCCATTGTTATTCAGGACAGAGTAGACTGTCTCCAATCCTCCCTAAGTTGTATGAATCCTGTTCTTCCCATAAGCTGCTACTGAGTTTTTCTTAGGTCTGATATCACCTCAATTTCTTCTTACTTTTCTTCACTTAGCTTCCGTCTCTCCTCTTCACCTTTCTTTCCATATTTCTATATTATTTTGTCTGTCTCTTTCTAGATTGTCATCCTAAATTTGGTATTTCTAACCTATGAACCTATGGCAGTTTTGAATTTAATTGACTGTCTGTACTGTAGCTCTGTACCATGCAATGTAACCTGAACTATATTAACCACAATCCCCTAACCTTTAAGATTAGAACTAATGTCCAACTGCAAGCAATTATCATGTTAACCATTGTGAATTTTCAGTTTATTCATATTTAAAATTGATCCTAATGTCCTGCAGCTGAGCTCCAGAACATTTTCATCACAAACCCAGAAACTCTATATCCTTGAATCCATAGCCCTGTCAAACATTAATCTAATGTTTTTTAAATTTGTATTACATACTTCATTTATTATTAGGGAGGGCATGTGCAGCTAATACAGTGTACATGTGTGGAGGTTAGAAGATTATTATGATTTAAAATATATTCTAGAAAGCAATCATGAATGTACATTTATGCCATGTTCTTCAAGGAAAACTCCAGGGACACAAACAAGACTTTTCTATGCACAAAATAACAACACGGCCACTGTGTCACCAAGAAAAATGGGTTACAAATATCACTTTTGAATAGCTTTTCATGTTGATATAAAATTAATATAGCAAGAGGCAGACTGTAGCTCAGGGGCACAGTGCTCCTCTTTCATGCATGAGAATCTAGGTTGAAAAAATTCCATTAGTAGACAAATCTGACTAGAATAAACATGGCAAATTTAAGTTCTTAACATTATATTGATTATAAGAAATGCCATTATTAAATAGCAAAATTTACTATGAAACAATAATCTTTGTAAGAAATTGGCTCATGTTTTAATTTTTTAGTTAATGTACATGTATTAGATTTTATTATGACTTTTTAATTATTAGTTATTTTATTTACTTACATAAATATATAATGTTGCCCCGCTCTTGGTTACCCTCACAGAGTTCTTCCCTCCACTCCCTCCTGTTTGCCTTTGAGAGCGTGCCTACCTCCAATATTCTCCCTCCTTGGGGTATCAGTTTTCTACATGATTAGGCACAGTGTATGCTCTTTGGTTGGTGGCTTGTCTCTAGGAGCTCTCATGGGTATAGGTTAGTTGATAGTGTTGGTCTTCTTTTGTGGTTGCCATGCCCTTCAGTCCCTTCAATCCTTCCCCTCATTCTTCCATATGGGTCCTGGGTCTAGGAAGTGGTCACTTAAGGATCCAAATCTCCCACTGCTAGTAATCTGCCGGCCTAGAGATTGCCCCGCCCTCCTGTTTATCTCTCTTCTCTCTCCCCTGCATCCTTACTAGACCCTTCTGAGAAAAATTCAATCATCTTCACTTGTGTTCTCCTTGTGATTTGGCATCTTATATTTGGGTCTTTGATTATAACAAAATGTACCATAAAACCATGTGTGTTTTTTTTTAATTGGCTTGAATTTTTTAAATCTTTAATTAACATACACATATTAGATTTCATTAAGACATTTTCAAATACATTTAATTTTCATTCTTCTGTTACAGTTTTCTACACTCCTGATACATTTGAAAAATTTTGAATTTAAATGCACTTTTATTTTAGACAACCCACATTTGTTTTTCCTTAAAAACAAAAACACCAATGCCTCCACTCCAAATAAATCATAGTCAAAATAAAAGTTCAAGATGACGTCAGTCCCATTTGTCCTAAGTCCTGGTGTTGTATGGATGGTAAGCAGCAGCCAATTATGGTGATAGGTGATAGATCCAATTTGTTAACGTTTTCCATCTCTAAGCCATCCTTAAAAAAAATCATGAATAGATTTATGCCATCTTCACAGTAGTCCAGGAGAATAACCGTACCATCTGGCTTCATGAATTCACCAATTTAAAAAACAAAAGACAAAAAACTGGTAGCTATTGAAATTAGCAAGGATGTGCTTAATTTGCTCTGCAGCTCCAGTCATAAAAGACCGTTGAACGCAGATACCTACTTTATTTCCCCTTCTGAGAAAGATTCAATCATCTTCACTTGTGTTCTCCTTGTTATTTGGCATCTTGTCTTTGGGTCTTTGATTATAGCAAATCGTTTCTGTTCTTCAAGTTTGCCTTTGAGTGATTTCATGTAGTCTTTGATGTACTTTTTGTTGGCCTCTTTTGTGAAGCAGGTTTCATGTAAGTGATGGTTCATGACAATGTCAAGACTGGTGACTACTTTGCTTTTGGTACTTTGGCCCTCTGGATCTTCAGCAGAAGCATTTCCACCAATGAGTGAGTCATGGAATGGCAATCTCTGTTCTACCGACCATCTTGCCCTCTAACTCCAGGCACAGCCCATCAATGATTTTGTAGATGTGGGAGAATAGTTCATCATGGCTGATGAGGTCCCAGTAGATGATCATCTTGGAGGCTGGGGACAGCAGTGTTAGCTTGACAGCGCAGAACAAGGGCAGTGTGTCTGGAGTTGTGTTCTGGGAGAGGAGGGAGTGGATGGAAAAAAAAAAAGCCTCCTGATACATTCTTATCCCTCCAATATATACTTTATATTCCTTTTCACTTTAAAGACACATTTGTCCTATTCCCCTTCCCTTGATTCCTCAAGTTTGCTTTTCCCCCCCTCATAGTTTGATCTTCTTTCTGCTATAATAGTCCATAATGTCTTTCTCTCGACAGTTACATAAATATGGACTTTGTGATCCATGTTCCCATTTGAGGACAAATGTGTGATTTTGTTTCCCCAAAGTCTATGCTACCTTGCTAAATATCTTTGTAATTCCATGTGGTTTCTGAAAATTTCAAGATGTCACTTCCTTCCCTCTACACATTAACAAAACTCTGCTGTGTGTCAATACCTCACTTTCATTTTCCACAGATGTATATCATTTCATTTTTATTGTGTATTATGCAGCAATTAACATGGGCATGCAGTATCTCTAAGGTAGGATATACAGTCTTGGGATATATGCTAAAATATATATATAGCTGTCTTTTAAAAAATATATTATTGTTATTTAATCTCTTTTTTATACAGTTCACCCTCCACCAGACAGTTCCTTATCCCAATCGTTCTAACCTGTCTCCAAGAGGATGTCCCCATCCCACTCTTCTCTATTACCCCCCCCCCTTCCTGGGGCTTTAAGTCTCTCTAGGGTTAGGTGCTTCTTCTTGGGGGGCCCTTATATCAACTAGTGTATGATGCCTGATTGGTGGCACTGTGTCTGAGAGATATCAGGGGTCCAGGTTAATTGAGACTGCTAGTTTTCCTATGGGGTTGTACTCCTCCTCAGCTTCTTCCAGCCTTTCCCTAATTCAATCACAAGAATTTTTGACTCTTTCAGCTGCCTGTTTGGCCTCTCAGAGGACAGCCATGGTAGGCTCCTTTCTGTAAGCACACCACAGCATTAGTAATATTGTCAGGCTGTGGAGCTCCCCTTGAAATGGATCCCAATTTGGGTCAGTTACTGGACCTTCTTTCCCCGACTCTTCTCTCCATTTTTGTCCCTGAAGTTCTTTTAGAATGGAACAATTCTGGGTCAGATTTTTTGACTGAATGATGACAACCCCATCCATCCATTTGATGCCCTGTCTATCTATTGGAGGTGGACTCTACAAGTTCCCTCTCTCCATGGGCATTTCATCTAAGGTCCCTCCCTCTGAGTCCTGAGCATCTCTCATCTCCCAGGTCTCTGGTAAACTCTAGAGGGTCCCCTCACCTTCTCCTCTCAATGTTGCCTGTTTCCATTCTTTCTGCTGTCCCTCAGAGAATTGCTCCTGATTCTCCAGCCCAATATCAAATAATGTTAACCCTTTCGTCCCCCTATCTTCTCTCCCACCCAGGTCCCTCCCTTCCTCTGCACCCTGTGATTGTTTTCTTCTCCCTCCCAAGTGGGATTGAAGCATTCTCACATGGGCTCTTCAGCTTGTTAACCTTCTTGAGTTCTATAGATTGTATCCTGGGTATTCTGTAGTTTCTTGACTAACATCCACTTACCAGTGAGTACATATCATGCATGTTCTTTTGAGTCTGAGTTACCTCACTCAGCATGATATTTTCTGGTTCCATCCATTAGAATATAAACCTATTTTCAATTTTTGAGATATCTTTGTAATTTTGTATAATAAATATAGCACTTTAATCTCCTTACATTATTGAGTGAGGATCTTTTTCCAATGCCGTAGTCACTATATGTTGTTGTGAATTCTCTTAGTGTTAATTATTCTAAGTTAGTGTTAATCAGTCTTCAAGAATTTCTGATTTTCATTTCCTTGATAGGTCAATATGTAGAATACTTTGAAACACTATTGATTATCCATTTTTTGCCTTGTCTTTAAAGAAATCTTTGCCCATTTTACAAATATGTTTGCTTACTGTAAAAATTGTAAAGAGACTGTTTAATATTTATAATCCCCTCTACAGTCTTTATTTTAAGCTCTTGATTAAAATATAGAAGTTAATGATTTTCTCCTACTTGGTAGGTTATATCTCCACTGGGCTGTGCAAAAAGGCCATTAAATTCCTTTAATGTGCAGAAAGATTTTTAGGACTTGCAGTTCCACTCCTATATTCTCGATTCCTTTCCTGTGCTATTAGCATTGTTGTCTGTACCTACATCTTGTATTTCTAAAATTTTTCTTTGAGAGTTTTAGCATTTCAGCTTTAGAATAATTTAACCTTATTTTTTGTACAGAATGAGGGAATATGAACATAATTCAGTTCTGTAGGTGGATATTCATTCTACACAAAGGCATTCAGGCTAGAGAATGTCTAACACTGAGTCACACCAACCATTTGAGAAAGAAGTGATTGAGTCTTCCTGAGATTTCTCCTGAGAACTGCTGAGAGTCAGCAGCGCATTGGTGTGAAATGCCCCACTGCTCTTCCACCTTCTTAATCAACAACGGTCATTCCTTGTGTGGCTCTGTATTCTATCATGTCTCCATATCCTTGTATAGTATTTTCTATTATGATTAAAAAGAGTTGATGACTCAATATGTGGGAAATTAGTAACACTACAATTAGAACTTGGTAACTGTTTTTCAATTTTGTTGAAGAAAAACAATATTAATTTGTATAGATTCAACTACTTTACTTTTATAATGAGTCTGCACTAGGGTGCTTTTTACTTCACATGCTCAGCGGCTTCAAATTCTGCTTTTATTTATGCTAATTTGTTTTGATTAACATCATTCTCTTCAGTATGTGATGATCTATCCTTGGAATTTTGATTTGCATCCCCTAGTTGTAGTTCTTTAATTATTGGTGATATTGAGCCTCTTTCTGCCCAAATTTTGACATTTTTGTGTTGTCTGTATGAAGTTTATGCAATGCCTGTAGTCATTTCAACTTTTTTTATATTTTAGGTATTTCCAATTTAGATTTAAATGCTCTTTTTAGGGTAAAGAGATAAGTAAGGGTTTAAGAGGGCATACATTCTGCTGTTCCTTTGTATCTGTGTTCAGTTCCTAGCTCCTATAGGTGGCTCAGAACTGTCTATAAGTTAACTGTAGGAGATGCCAAGCCTCTGGCCTCTACTGGCACTCAAACTCACATTCAACATCCCAAACATACACTTAACAGAAACAAGATAAATCTTAAAACAATGTATTCTTTGTTTCTGTGCTTATTGTAAATACAATTTTCAATTTTTTATTGTTTTTCTTTATAAATTTGAAATCTGTTCCATGTGAATTTTACAAATAATGGCATGTTTTAGATTTTTTTCTTTGAAAATTGACCTGAAACCATTGGTTTACATAAAAGAAAAAAATACACATTTATCTTATTCTCTATTTTTGGTTTTGTTTTTTCATGTATGTAGTTTTAGAACTGCCTTTGTAGACCAGATTAGCCACAAATACATAGACCTGTCTATCTCTCTCTGTTGTATTCTAAAATTAAAGATGCTCACCAGGAAGTCCATATCCAATTTTGTACTTTCCATTGAAATAAGAGAGAATATCTAATCTATTATGAAGACCTTTTGAAACATTTTTTCCGGTGAGGGAATTTTATAAATATTATATAGTAATAAATGTTTTATTGAGCCTAACTTCATGAAATAATGCAAACACATAATACATTTCCAGGATCTCTAGGCCATAGTAAATTTATTTACATTTAAAAAATAGGAATGAAAATGCCTTCTGAAAACTTTGCAATGGGAATCTTTTTCTTCTGCCACATTATAGTGGGAATGGTTGTTAATTCTTCATTACTATTTTATTATGTCATTTTGATATTCACTGAAAAGCATTTAATGCCCAGAGACATAATTAAAGAGCTCTTGATATTTTGCCAACTGCTTGTCTATCATCTTAAGAGGCATCCTATGGATAATGTTATCTTTGTGATTTAAGGATTTACTGAATGACATTGGGTATAAATTGATTGTATATATTTATTGAATAACAAAGGCGATGTCCCTTTTTGGAATATGCCTATTGAGTTTCTTTGAATCAATCACAATCAGTCCCAGAAACTCCAGGCAGATGAAACTTAAATAGAGCCGCCAAGTACATTGTTCCTTTCTCTTCTGTCACTTGGCTTGTACACCTTCTTTTAAGCATCTTGATTCCAACAAGAGTGCCAGAACCCAATTACAAGAAAAATGCAACAAACAGGTTGAATTATGCATACTGCTCACTGTTTGCTCCAAGCAATGTGACCATTGCACTGTATATGTTCTTACTGTGTGTCTCTGATGGACTGTGTCTGTGTCTCATGGCCTGCTCCAGTGTATCCATTGTTAGTATCCTCTGCATACATAAGAGACAAGTCAAGCATATCCACAGTGCTCAGCACTTTCTCAAAGTCTCACCTGAAGACAGAGCCACGAAGACTATCCTCATCCTGCTGTGTGTATTTTCCATCTCTTACTCATTCTCTTCCATTCTGGCTGTCTTTAAAGGGCCTGCTCCAAATATCTAGTGATATGGAGAGTAAATGTATTTATATTTAAGGAACTATGTTTTCCCATATTTTGCCCCTTTGTTCTCATCACCAATATGAAGTCTAGCTTTAGCCTGTTTTTACTATGCTTTTTTAAAGATATAGCTTTCTCCACATATGAGCCCTGGTCATCTCTCTTTTTTATATACATTTTATCATATACATTTATCTTAATTTACAATGCAATAACTGCAATTTGAAAATGTTAAGAGAGACCATGAGAATGGACTAGAGGTATTTGCTATGTGGTCAGGATGAAAGAAAAGTCATGAGAACACACATTGACTAGAGTTATCCTGTTGAAGACCAGCTGGCATGTAACAGGGCATTTGACTGGGTATTAGTAATGTAGTTGGGTTAGAAAAGATCAGAATCTCAGATGGAACAGAACAGAGACCCAGATACCTGCCACCTCCCAGTGCTTTTTGGAGACAGCCTTGAAACTCACTGGAAACAACTAAGTTTCAAGAATGATAGATTTTCCTTCTCTGTGCCATTGAGTATGGGTACATTTATTTGTTTGCTATTATTTGTGGGCATGAGAGATGCTGCAATCATAAATTTGGGGAAATCTCAATGGTTGTGTGGTGGGGTAATCACCAGAGAAAACTCCTTGGAAAAGGGTTTAAAGCAATATAAAGTAATTCTTATCCACTCTGGGACTACACTGAGTGTTCAGAACCTAAGTGTAGACATGAGTCTTTCTCAGGATGGCTTTTAACCATAGAAACCATGTCTTGGCTTGACATACTTCAGATAACAAGATTAGTACATTTAGAGACTTTGCCAGAACTATGGATTTTGAGGATTAGGTCTTCATTTTAGCTTTGGCAAGTACACCATGCTGTCTATGTGCTGAATTTTACAGTGTGATTGGTACTTCCATCATGAAGTCAGTTATGCTAAGGTATTGAGGCTTACTAAGATAGAGGAATTTGTTACATTCCCCACTTATCTTATTGAATGAGTCTGGTGGGTTCATCCTTCTCTAAAGAGGTGTAGTTGGTCATAAAGACCATTAGTTTTACTGAACTGATTCCTAATAGGCCATATAATTTAAAATGCAGGGGGCTCACAATCAATTCAATCATCACAAGAATTAATGACCCAGTTAGTGTTGATAGCAGAGTAATTAGTCAGGGGACCAAGAGAATACAGGGTGGTATCAAGTGTTTGACTTAATGACTTTTTCTCTTTTTGTTTTTTATCTTATTTATTATATTTATCTATTATTTTTCTGTCCATGGAAAAATATTTTCTATTTACTCCTGACCAATTAGCATAGAAACATATTTAGTAAAAACATTGCTATACACCAACCAAGTAATCTCAGGGGCTCAGTACTATCACTGTTATTTAGGTGAATTAATCTGTAAGGAAGAATGGCCTGCATGGGAAGAAGTAGAAGTTATTAAAGTTGTAATAAACAGAAACCCTGGCTGATTTTTGGCTCCAAAGATTAACTCTATATCCAAGATTTCTTCCTGTTGCAAGGATTTTCTTTTCTTTCTCTTTCTTTCTTTCTTTCTTTCTTTCTTTCTTTCTTTCTTTCTTTCTTTCTTTCTTTCTTTCTTTCTTTCTTCCTTCCTTCCTTCCTTCCTTCCTTCCTTCCTTCCTTCCTTTCTTTCTTTCTTTCTTTCTTTCTTTCTTTCTTTCTTTCTTTCTTTCTTTCTTTCTTTCTTTCTTGTCAGAAGTAATAATGGGACAAGCTAATAACTAGCAGGTGATCATCCTGAGATGGCCTGCTTTGGATTATAATATAATCTGTGACAGGTTTGCCCTTATGAAGCAAAACTGTAAGGGATTCATTTTAGGAAAGATTCCTGCTATTAATATGTGTTTCCTGTTATTATTAAGCATATACAACAATCACTAAGTAATAGCACATTCCTTTAGAGCAGATCTACGAAGATGTACTGTCTTGTAGTGATGCTATATAAATAGATGACTTGAGTCTTAATGATGATCCTAAAAGACCCAAAATTATATCAGAGATTATTAAGTTCTTTTATAGTAGGATTGCTATTAGGTACTTTTCTGATATTCAAAACTGCAATGAGAACTCTGCCAGTCTCCCAAGTGTCACCAGTTAATTGCTCTTAGTAGCCAGACTTTCTCCTACTCAGAGCACATTCCAAGAGGTTGTAAAACAAGTAACCAAAGGTCATAAATAGGGAACTAACAATTTATTGTAGGTGCGAGGAATAGGAGATAAAATATTGAGTGGGTTTATCTATACAAAACTTCACTAATAACTTAGTTATGGTTAAACCTTCAGGTTTAACTGAAGGTTATAGTTGTAAACCTTCAGTGAACCTGTGGAGCTGAGACAGGTGATGGATGTTTAGCTAGATAACTACTCCTACTGGATATGCATGTAAACATTCTCTGTTATAAGCTTCTATTTCAATTTATGATTTGATACTTTGTGTGAACTTGTGATGAACTTTGTAACATGTAATCATGTATTCTGAAAGATGTATAAGTACTGAGGACAACAGGAAAGAGAAGTATTTTTTTGCCTTTCCCCACTTAGAAGAATTTTTCCCTTTCCCTACTTAGGATCTTTCCACTTTTCCCTTGAAATAGCTTTTATAGAAAAATTTTTACAACTTATTAATAAATACTATGATATATTTTATTGGATATTTTCTTTATTTACATTTCAAATGTTATCCTTGTTTCTGGTTCCCTCTCTGAAAAACATCCTCTCCTATCCCCTTCCCCCTTCCCCTGCTCACCAACCCACCCACTCTCACTTTCTGGCCCTGGCATTCCCTGATACTGGGGCATAGATCCTTCACAGTTCCAAGGGCCTCTCCTTCCAATGATTTCTGACTAGGCCATCCTCTGCTACATATACTGCTGGAGCCATGAGTCCCACCATGTGTACTCTTTGGTTGGTGGTTTAGTTCCTGGGGGCTCTGGGGGTACTGGTTAGTTCATATTGTTGTTCCGCTTATGGAGCTGCAAAACCCCTTCAGCTCCTTAGGTTCTCTTGTTCCTTTATTGGGGACCCTATGCTCAGTCCAATGGATGGCTGTGAACATCCACTTCTGTATTTGTCAGGCACTGGCAACATCTCTCAGGAGAGAGATTCCTAAGCAAATGGATGGATCTAGAAGGTATCATCCTGAGTGAGGTAACTCAATCACCAAAGAACACACATGATAAGCATTCACTGATAAATGGATATTAGCCCAGAAGCTTGGAATATCCAAGATACCATTCACAAACCACATGAAAAGAAGGAGGAAGACCAAAGTGTGGATACTTCTATCCTTCTTAGAAGAGGGAACAAAACACCCATGGAAGGAGTTACACAGACAAAGTGTGGAGTAGAGACTGAAGAAATGACCATCCAGAGACTGACCCACCTGGGGATCCATCCCATAGATAATATCTTTTCTAAGTGTCCCTTTTTCTTCTTTTGACTTCACACTCTCAGGCTGAAAGCAGAGCAGCTCCTGCTGAGATAGAACAAAGGCCACCTTACTTAATTCCCTGTTGCTAAGGCTACAGGTGTCAATCACTTAAGCCAGCAGCTTTTTACTCTTGGACAGAGCAAGAATGTTTTTGTTTTTTGTTTTTTGTTTTTTGTTTTTTTTTTTTTAGGATTTTTGTAGAAGTTATCATCAGCATTTCAGTACAGTTAAAGAGCTAGAAAGCCAGGAGACCCTCAGATTTTAAAGCCATCACCAGAGTCCTACTCTGTGCCCTCCCCATTACCCCCTCCAGGCTGGGAGGCTCCTAGCACACTTTTTCTCTTTTCCTTTTCCCTTTTCTTTCCTTTTCCTTTTCTTTTCTTTTCCTTTCTTTTCTTTTCTTTTCTTTTCTTTTTCTTTTTCTTTTCCTTTTTCCTTTTCCTTTTCTTTTTCTTTTCCCTTTCCTTTTCCTTTCTCTCTCTCTTTCTTTCTTTCTTTCTTTCTTTCTTTCTTTCTTTCTTTCTTTCTTTCTTTCTTTCCTTCCTTCTTTCTTTTTCCTTTTCCTTTCTTTTTCTCTTCTCTTTCTCTTTCTCTTTCTCTTTCTCTTTCTCTTTCTCTTTCTCTTTCTCTTTCTCTTTCTCTTTCTCTTTCTCTTTCTCTTTCTTTCTCTTTCCTTTCTTTTTTCTGTTTCTCAAAGGCCAGAATCTTTTTAAGGAAAATTTCGGGAAGCCACACTGTTACAATATAAATGTTTACAATCCTACTCTGAGACAGGTTTCTTTAACTTATCTTCAGCTGGTAACCATTAAAGGTATTCTTCTACAAAGTTGGGTTTTCCTATCCAACATTCTGTAGCCTTGTAATTCTTGCAGCAGTGCCTTATTGGCCCTATTACAAATGTTAACCCTGGAAAACTGCTGATAGTAGGGCACAAAATCTGCACTTAGTGTCTTTAAATACTGGGTCAATCTGGACTATGTATGTTGTTTGTTGTAACTTCACACCATGTCTTTATTAGGGTTTTACTGCTGTGAGCAGACACCATGACCAAGGCAAGTCTTATAAAAAACAACATTTAATTGGGGCTGGCTTTCAGATTCAGAGGTTCAGTCCATTACCATCAAGGTGGGAGCATGGCAGCATCCAGGCAGGCATGGTGCAGGAGGAACTAAGAGTTCTACATCTTCATCCAAAGGCCGCTAGTGGAAGAATGACTCCCAGGCAACTAGGTTGAGGATCGTATACCCACACCCACAGTGACACACCTACTCCAACCAGGTCACACCTGTTCCAACAAGGCCACACCTCCAAATGGTGCCACTCTCTGGTCCAAGAATATACAAACCATCACACATTGTGTCTGTCCTTCTCAAAGAAAAGATAGGTTGAGTTTCCTCTGTCAATGTGAGGCTGAAGAACACATTTTTCAGATTCAAGACACACATGTGTCCCTGTTTCTGACACACGCAAGTCAGAGGTCCTAGGTGTCTTCATATGCAGGAAAGGTGTTTTCCAGAGTGACTGGCAGGGAAACAGAATAATTATATGTCCAATCCAGGCAATACGAAGGAATGCAATTTCCTATTTTGTTTTCAAGTACCTTGGGTATTGTTTAACTAGGATTAGGGTAGCTGAACTACTTATTTTCACAATTATAGGAACTTGGTGTTGGACCTGTCCTCTGGTTTGAATACTGAACATACCCCCTGGAATCTTTCTTGTCAATCTGAAAGATAGTCTAACTATATCTTTTGATTGGAGGCAGAAATTTTAGCTACTAGGCCTTCTTTTGTCTTTTGTCTTTTGTAAGACATCAAAATTCTGCTGGGTATCTGTAAGTTTAATTGCATCTCATCATCAGAGGTGGTGACAGTGTCTTTCAGTTAATGCAAAAGTTCTTGTCCCAATGAGTTCTCTATTGCTAAACACTCTTTGAGCGATCTGCAGCAATTGGGGCCTATTGATAGCTTTGAATTATTGTATTATGATTATGATTATGATTATATCTGGGTCTCCTCACTGAGTAAGAAAGTAAATATTTTTAGCAGCTGTCTTTAATCCTTTTCAAAAGGACCCAGTGAAAATAGTTCAGAGTCTCCTTGGTCAGTGTTGCACAGAGGGGAAAATCCATTCTGTTCAGGCTGCATTATTTGGCAGCAATTTCCCTACCCAGCCTGATGGTCTTTGTTCATTTAGATTTTGGATTTGAGGTATTTGTTTGCTTGCATTTTTTTATTTTTCTTCTTTTTCCTTTTTTTCAAATTATATGGATAACTGGCTAAAAAGTCAATATTAATAATGAAAGAGAAAGGAGTAGAACTTTCTTTTTCTTTGGGCTCAGCAAAATGGGAACTTTTCTTCTTTCCCAAAACTGCTTAGAACAGCCATGGAAAAAATTCAATGCTTACCTTGGGAATCTGTTTTCCTTCTCAGTGAGCATTCCTCTTAGACATCAGGGGTCCCTGTGCATGACCAAGAGTAGCAATCAAGCAATGAAACAAAGGCTCCTATTCCTAGAGCAGAAGAGATATAATTTGTTTGTTTGTCTGGGGGACCTTACAGAGCCAAAAGTATTTAAGTTCCCAATAGGAGGGGGCACAGGTCTTAAACCAGGTGGGGGAGGAGCTCAATATAGAGACAGCCATTGGTTCATTCAGGGAAAAAAAAACTGACAGAAGCACATTAAAAGGCACAAAGAGACACATGTGTGCAGTGAGCACTTGAGTGTGCTTACACACACGAACACACACACACTACACACACACACACGCACACACACACAGAGGTGGGAAGGAGAGGGAGAGGGTAAAAAAATGAACAGAGGTAGCTACTTCTTGTGGTCTGAATATGTTGGCTCATAAGGAGTGGTACTGTAAGGAGGTATATTCTTGTTGAAGTAGATGTGTTCTTGTTGGAGGAAGTGTATCACCGAGGGGATGGACTTTGAGACCCTCTTTTCAGCTGCCTAGAAGCCAGTCTTTCCTGGTTTCCTTTGATCAAGACATAGAACGTTCAGCTCCTTCTTCAGCACCATGTCTACCTGTATGCTGCCAAGTTTTCTGCTATGATGATAATGGACTAAACCTCTGAAATGGTAAACCAACCCCAATTAAATGTTTGCTTTTATAAAAGCTGCCTTGGTCATGGTGTCTGTTCTTAGCTATGGAAACCCTAACTTAGACACCACCAAATATTCACATACCTAAACATACAAAGGGATCCAGTGACATATCAATGGAATCCAGACACTGAATCAGCACCCATATCAGAGATCTCCTATGTGTCCAAACAGTAGATGCCTTAACTAGATTTAACTTCAGAGGTAACAGACCAGGAGAATTTATAATTTGTTTCCTTATGTGGTAGAGTTTTCAGGCATCTCTAAGGCGTTAGGCAGACATTGATCAAGGGGAGCACTGGGGAGCTGGGGCATCTCAGGATATGCATCTTTTGCCTTAAAATATGAGGGTCTGAAACAACTTCACCTTTTCCAAGATAGCCCAGAGCTATTGCATACTTTGCTGTGTTCTTACAGCAGATCTTTCCATTCTTGACACTGGAATTTCCCCGATATTAAGTCAAGCATTGGTATACTTCACATCTTCTGTATGTTCTGTTTATTGGAATTATTTTTGTAACACTGGTATGAATTATTTCTTGTCCTGTAACCATGAAACCATCTGTGACAGAAGTTTTGATTGATTATTGATTTTCATTATGTCTATTTTCTCTTTTATTTATTAAACTAATAAAATTTATTTTAAAACATACAACTCAGAATTGACTTTTGTAAATGATAAAAATAATTTATTATAGTTAAATGCCTCTTCAATACACACAATATCTTCTGAAACTAAAAGTAATATGGACTCAGCCAGTTTTTAAAATCTATTTGGATCATTAAACATGATAGAAGTAGAAAAAAATCTCTTATGAAGTTTTCTGTGAAAGGAAATTGTGACAGGTTCCTGATTAGACAGAAATCATTCCATCAACACGGGAGAATATGAGTGTAACTGTGGCTTCATAGAATGAATTGGGTAATGTTTCTTCCATTTCTATTCTTTGGACTTCTTTGAAGAGTATTGGTCTTAGGTCTTCGTGGAAGGTCTGATAGAATTTGGCACTAAACCCATTTGGTTCTGGGCTTTTTTTTTTTTTTGGCTAGGAGACTTTTAATGACTGCATCCATTTCTTTAGGGGTTATGGGACTGTTTAGACAGTTCATCTGATCTCGATTTAACTTAGGTATTTGATATCTGTCTAGAAAATTGTCCATTTCATCCAGATTTTCCAGTTTTGTTGAATACAGGCTTTTGTAGTAAGATCTGATGATTACTTGAATTCCCGTAGTTTCTCTTGTTATATATCCCTTTTCATTTCTGGTTTTAATTTGAATACTGTCCCTGTGCCCTCTGGTTAGTCTGGCTAAGGGTTCATTTTCTCAGAGAACCAGCTCCTGTATTTGTTGATTCTTTGCATAGTTCTTTTTGTTTCTACTTGATTGATTTCAGCCTTGAGTTTTATTATTTCCTGCCATCTACTCCTCTTGGGTGTATTTGCTTCTTTTTATTCTAGAGTTTTCAGGTGTGCTGTTAAGCTGCCAGTGTATGTATTCTCTAGTTTCTCTTTGGAGGCACTCAGACCTATGAGTTTTCCTCTTAGCACTGCTTTCATTGTGTCCTATCAGTTTTGGTATGTTTTGCCTTCATTTTCACTAAATTCTCAAAAGTCTTTCTTTATTTATTTCTTCTTTGACCAAGTTATCATTGAGTAGGGCGTTGTTCAACTCCCATGTGTATGTGGACTTTCTGTTGTTTTTGTTGTTACTGAAGACCAGCCTTAGTCCATGGTGATCTGAGAGGATGTATGGGATTATTTCAATCTTTTTGTATCTGTTCAGGCTTTGGAGAAGGTACCATGAGGTGCTGAGAACAAGGTATATTCTTTAGTTTTAGGATGAAATGTTCTATAGATATCTGTTAAATCCATTTGGCCCATAACGTTTGTTAGTTTCAATGTGTCTCTGTTTAGTTTCTGTTCCCATGATTTGCCCATTGATGAGAGTGAGGTGCACTATTATTGTGTGAGGTGCAATGTGTGCTTTGAGCTTTACTAAAGTTTCTTTTATAAAAGTGGATGCCCTTGCATTTGGAGCATAGATGTTCAGAATTAAGAGTTCTTCTTGGTAGATTTTTCCTTTGATCAGTATGAATTATCCTTCCTTATCTTTTTGGATAACTTTTTGTTGAAAGTTGCCTTTTTAAATATTAGAATAGCTTCTCCAGCTTGTTTCTTGGGACCATTTGATTGGAAAATTGTTTTCCAACCTTTTAGTGTCTGTGTTTAACACTGATGTGCGGTTTCTGTATGCTGCAAAATGCTGGGTCCTGTTTACATATCTGTTCTGTTTTTCTATGTCTTTTTATTGGGAAATTGAGTTCACTGATGTTAAGAGATATTAAGGAATAGTGATTGTTTCTCCCTGTTATTTTTGATGTTTTATGTTTGGGTGGGTATTTGCTTTTGGTTTTGTTGAAAGAAGATTACTTTCTTGATTTTTCTAGGGTGTAGTTTTTCTCCTTGTGTTTGTGTTTGCCATCTATTATCCTTTGTAGGGCTGAGTTTGTGGAAATATATTATGTAAATTTGGTTTTGTCATGGAATATCTTGTTTTCTCCATGTATGGTAATTGAGAATTTTGCTGGATATAGTAGCCTGGGTTGGCATTTGTGTTCTATTAGCATCTGTTTAACATCGGCCCAGGATCTTCTAGCTTTCATAGTCGCTGGTGAGAAATCTGGTGTAATTCTGATAGGTCTGTCTTTATATATTTCTTGACCCTTTTCACTTACTATTTTCAGTATTGTTTCTTTGTTTAGTGCATTTGGTGTTTTGACTATAATGTGAAAGGAGGAATTTCTTTTCTGGTCCAATCTCTTTGGAATTCTGTAGGCCTCTGGTATGTTATGGGCATCTCTTTCTTTAGGTTAGGGACATTTTCTTCTACAATTTTTTGAAGATATCTACTGGCCCTTTAAGTTGGGAATGTTCAGTCTCTCCTTACCTATCATCCTTAAGATTGGTCTTCTCATTGTCTTCTGTATTTTTGGGGGTTAGGATCTTTTTGTATTTTGCATTTTCTTTTACTGTTGTGTCAATGTTTTCTATATTATCTTCTGCACCTGAGATTCTCCTGTTTCTTGTATTCCATTGGTGATGCTTGTATCTATGACTCCTGATCGCTTTCCTAGGTTTTGTATATCCAGGTTTGTCCCTGTTTGTGATTTCTTTTTTGTTTCTATTTCCATTTTTAGATCCTGGAAGGTTTTGTTTAATTCCTTTAGCTGTTTGCTTGTGTTTTCCTATAGTTCTTTAAGGGGTTTTTGTGTTTCCTCTTTAAGGGCTTCTAGCAGTTTACCTGTGTTCTCTTGTAATTCTTTAAGGGAGTTATTTATGTCTTTCTTAAAGTCCCCTATCATCATCATCATGAGATATGATTTTATATCAGATTCTTGCTCTTCTGGTGTTTTGGAGTATCCAGGACTTGCTGTGGTGGGAGAACTGGTTTGTGATGATGCCAAATAGACTTGATTTGTTTTGCTTATGTTCTTGCCTCTTGACGTCTGGTTATCTCTGGTGTTAGCTGGTCTGGATGTCTCTGACTGTGGCTTGTCCCTCCTGCAAGCCGGTATGTCAGTACTCCTGGAGACCAGTTCTCTCTAGGAGGAATTGGGTATAGAGAGCTGTGGCATAGGGTCAGCTCTGGGGTGCAGAAGGAAACAGGAAGAATTCTGTATTAGGCTGTTCCTTGGTTCCTGTGTTCTGATGGCTCTGGACAGGTCCCTCTTGGGCCAGAAATTTGAGCAGAAGCAAAGGTCTTATCTTTGCTCACAGGTGTGATGGCACTCATGGGAGACCAGTATTTGGGTATGGAGTGCTGTAATACAGGATCAGCCACAGGTGCTCTGGTATAGGAGCAGCTATGGGCACAGAAGAAAACCAAAGGATCCTGTCCCAGGCTGCTCCTTGGTTCCTGTGTCCTGAGGTCTCCTGGGAGGGAGGTCCCTTGGAGCAGAAGTGGTGTTCTTACCTGTGCTCACAGACTTTTCGGCACTCTTGGGAGACCTGCTCTGTCCTGGTGTTATTTGTTATGGAATGCTCTGGCACAGGATCTGTCTCTTCCTTTTTAAAGTTATAGTTTTGGACATTGCCAACTATTGAAACAGCTCCTAAAGTCACCATACAGATACTGAATTGCTATTTTTGAAACTTTCTGAGGATTCTTTCTAGAATGGCTTCACAGCTCAGAGAAACCTTTAAGCCTGAGTCACTACCAATAGACCTTCAAATAGACAGTCAAGGGTTTATTTGAAACCAGGATTCTGCTGTGTATTGTGAAGAAGAAAATTCTACCTCCCAAAGTGCTCAGCAAAACGTTCCATGAAATGGCAATGGATTCTTGGCAAAGCAGGAGGTACAAACATTCTGGGAGATGTTCACCTCATGTTTGAAGTCTGAAAAGCTGAGCAAGGATCAGATGATTTCTCAAGTGATCTTAGAACAATTTCTTATCACTGGGCACTGCAAGGATGAGTTTGCCTTGAAAGAGAAGTGAAAATCCATTGGCAGAATGATAGGGAGATTCATTGGGAGTCTGACTGATGCATGCTTGGAGCCTCCTGTCATGGTTAGTACCTGGTTTAAGAGTTGGCTTTGTTGGAGGAAAGGGACTCATTTGAATTTGGGGGGGGGGAAGGTCTGGTAGTTTTTTATCTTAGTGAGAATGTTCTCACTCCATCAAAAACCTTATGGAATATCCACTGACCTGATTTAGCATAAATGAAGCAGAAAGAAGACCATCAATTATTTTATGAAAATACTTAAATTTAATTTATTTATGTGATGGCAGAAACACTGAGGAGTTGACAATTAGGCAAGACTTTAAGGGTTTAGAGGAGGTGCCTTGGGTCTGAGACATGGCTGAGTCATGCTCCTTGTATTATAATCATGAGGACTGACCTGGAACCTCAGTACCCACCTAAATATATGGTTCACAGCACTTATCTGTGATTCCTTGGCCTGAGAGGGATAATTTGGGGTTCAACATCGCTACATGGCTTTCCAAATTGTTTACTACATGGCAATATATAGCCTATCTAGAAAACTGAGGTGACAGAATGATTGAGTATGTTTTCTGATGTTGAAATATGACTTTCATATGCATATTTAACACTCACATACTATATAAAATGCTTAGATCAATACTGGTGCTTCAGTGTAAATTTTCAAAATTAGAAACACTAAATAGAGATATAATTACATTGTATCTGTATTCAATGTTTAGATTTATGTAACTTTTTAGTCATTGACAGAAATGACCGAGGATCGGCAGGAGCATCTTGGTTCCGGGACTCCGCCAAACTTAGTCTGCAGAGGTGAGAGTGTGCACCACAGAAGCTGACAGCTTCTGGGACAGGTGGGAGCCACAGGGCTTCTGAGGCAGCGCCCTTTTCGGGGACCAGACATCCGGCCACCCTCCCGGCCAGAGGACAGGTGTCTGCCCGGCCCAGGAGGCTTTTGCCTCAGGATTGGCAGGAGCCATTTTGGTTCCGGGACTCCTCCCAAAATAATCTGCACAGGTGAGAGTGTGCACCACAGAAGCTGACAGCTTCTGGGACAGGTGGGTGCCACAGAGCTTCTGAGGCAGTGCCCTTTTCGGGCTCCAGACATCTGGCCACCCTCCCTGACAGAGGAAAGGCCAGAGGACAGGTGTCCACCTGGCCTGGGAGGCTTTTGCCTCAGGATCTTCAGGAGACATCTTGGTTCTGGGACTCCACTGAACTTAGTCTGCACAGGTGAAAGTGTGCACCACAGAAGCTGACAGGACAAGGCAACACAGCTTCTGGGAAAGGTACTGTCTTGGGCCTTCATCTTCAGCCAGGAGGAGGTCCAAACGCCAGATATCTGTGCACCTTCCCTGTAAGAGGGAAGCTTGCCTGCAGAGAGGGCTCTAACCACTGAAACTCAAGAGGAGAAAGCTAGTCTCCCAGGTCTGCTGATAGATGGTAACATAATCACCAGAGGAACAATCTCTAAACAGAGACAAATATAACAACTAACTCCAGAGATTGCCAGATGGTGAAAGGTAAACGTAAGAATCTTACTAACAGAAATCAAGACCACTCACCATCATCAGAACCCAGCACTCCCACTTTGCCCAGTCCAGGGCACCCAACACACCCGAAAAGCTGGACCCGGATTTAAAAGCATATCTCATGATGATGGTAGAGGACATCAAGAAGGACATAAATAACTCACTTAAAGAAATACAGGAGAATACTGCTAAACAGGTAGAAGACATTAAAGAGGAAGCACAAAAATTCCTTAAAGAATTGCAGGAAAACACAACCAAACAGGTGATGTAATTGAATAAAACCATCCAAGACCTAAAAAGGGAAGTAGACACAATAAGGAAAACCCAAAGTGAGGCAATGCTGGAGATAGAAACCCTAAGAAAGAAATCTGGAACCATAGATGCCAGCATCAGCAACAGAATACAAGAGATGGAAGAGAGAATCTCAGGTGCAGAAGATTCCATAGAGAGCTTCGGCACAACAATCAAAGAAAGTACAAAATTTAAAAAGATCCTAACTCAAAACATCCAGGAAATCCAGAACACAATGAGAAGACCAAACCTAAGGATAATAGGAATAGATGAGAATGAAGATTTTCAAATCAAAGAACCGGCAAATATTTCCAACAAAATTATAGAAGAGAACTTCCCAAACCTAAAGAAAGAGATGCCCATGAACATACAAGAAGCCTACAGGACTCCAAATAGACTGGACCAGAAAAGAATATCCTCCCGACACATAATAATCAGAACAACAAATGCACTAAATAAAGGGAGAATACTAAAAGCAGTAAGGGAAAAGGTCAAGTAACATATAAAGGCAAGCCTATCAGAATTACACCAGATTTTTCACCAGAGACTATGAGAGCCAGAAGATCCTGGACAGATGTTATAGAGACACCAAGAGAACACAAATGCCAGCCCAGGCTACTATACCCAGCCAAACTCTCAGTTACCATAGATGGAGAAACCAAAGTATTCCACAACAAAACCAAATTCACACATAATCTTTCCACGAATCCAGCCCTTCAAAGGATGATAACTGAAAAAAAAAAAAAAAAAAAAAAAAAACAATACAAGGACGGAAACCACGTCCTAGAAAAAGCAAGAAGGTAATCCCTCAACAAACCTTAAAGAAGACAGCCACAAGAACATAATGCCAACTTTAACAACAAAAATATTAGGAAGCAACAATTAATTTTCCTTAATATCTCTTAATATCAATGGACTCAACGCCCCAATAAAAAGACATAGACTAACAGACTGGCTACACAAACAGGACCCAACATTTTGCTGCTTACAGGAAACTCATAACAGAGAAAAAGATATACACTACCTCAAAATGAAAGGCTGGAAAACAATTTTCCAAGCAAATGGTCTGAAGAAACAAGCTGGAGTAGCCATTCTAATATCTAATAAAATCGACTTCCAATCCAAAGTCATCAAAAAAGAAAAGGAAGGGCACTTCATACTCATCAAAGGTAAAATCCTCCAAGAGGAACTATCAATTCTGAATATCTAAGCTCCAAATACAAGGGCAGCCACATTCATTAAAGAAACTTTAGTAAATCTCAAAGCACACATTGCACCTCACACAATAATAGTGGGAACTTCAACACACCACTTTCATCAATGGACAAATCATGGAAACAGAAACTGAACATGGACACAGAGAAAGTAACAGAAGTTATGAAACAAATGGACTTAACAGATGTCTACAGAACATTTTATCCTAAAACAAAAGGATATACCTTCTTCTCAGCACCTCATGAAACCTTCTCCAAAATTGACCACATAATTGGTCACAAAACAAGCCTCAATATATACAAAAATATTGAAATTGTCCCATGCATCCTATCAGATCACCATGGACTAAGGCGGTTCTTCAATAACAAAATAAATAATAGAAAGTCAACTTTCACGTGGAAACTGAACAACACTCTTCTCAATGATAACTTGGTCAAGGAAGGAATAAAGAAAGAAATTAAGGACTTTTTGGAATTTAATGAAAATGAAGCCACAACATACCCAAACTTATGGGACATAATGAAAGCATTCGTAAGAGGAAAACTCATAGCTCTGAGTGCCTCCAAAAAGAAACTAGAGAGAGCACACATTAGCTGCTTGACAACACACATAAAAGCTCTAGAACAAAAGGAAGCAAATTCACTCAAGAGGAGTAGAAGGCAGGAAATAATCCAACTCAGTGGTGAAATCAACCAAGTGGAAACAAGAAGAACTATTCAAAGAATAAGAGCTGGTTCTTTGAGAAAATCAACAAGATAGATAAACCCTTAGCCAGACTCACTACAGGGCACAGGGAAAGCATCCTAATTAACAAAATTAGAACAGAAAAGGGAGATATAACAACAGATCATGAAGAAATCCAAAACACCATCAGATCCTTCTATAAAAGGCTATACTCAACCAAACTGGAGAACCGGGATGAAATGGACAAGTTTCTAGACAGATACCAGGTACCAAAGTTAAATCAGGATCAGGTAAATGATCTAAACAGTCCTATATCCCCTAAAGAAATAGAAGCAGTCATTAATATTCTCCCAACCAAAAAAAGCCCAGGACCAGATTAGCTTAGTGCAGAGTTCTATCAGACCTTTAAAGAAGATCTAATCCCGGTTTTTCACAAACTATTCCACAATATAGAAACAGAAGGTACTCTACCCAACTCATTCTATGAAGCCACAATTACTCTGATACCTAAACCACAAAAAGACCCAACAAAGATAGAGAACTTCAGACCAATTTCCCTTATGAATATCGATGCAAAATCCTCAATAAAGTTCTCGCTAACCGAATCCAAGAACACATCAAAACAATCATCCATCCTGACCAAGTAAGTTTCATCCCAGGGATGCAGGGATGGTTCAATATATGGAAATCCATCAATGTAATCCAGTATATAAACAAACTTAAAGACAAAAACCACATGATCATCTCGTTAGATGTGGAGAAAGCATTTGACAAAATCCAACACCCATTCATGATAAAAGTCTTGGAAAGATCAGGAATTCAAGGCCCATACCTAAACATGATAAAAGCAATCTACAGCAAACCAGTAGCCAACATCAAAGTAAATGGTGAGAAGCTGGAAGCAATCCCACTAAAATCAGGGACTAGACAAGGCTGTCCACTCTCTCCCTACCTATTCAACATTGTACTTGAAGTCCTAGCCAGAGCAATTCGACAACAAAAGGAGATCAAGGGGATACAAATTGGAAAGGAAGAAGTCAAAATATCACTTTTTGCAGATGATATGGTAGTATATATAAGTGACCCTAAAAATTCCACCGGAGAACTCCTAAGTATTATAAACAGCTTCAATGAAGTAGCTGGATATAAAATTAACTCAAACAAGTCAATGGCCTTTCTGTACATAAAGGATAATCAGGCTGAGAAAGAAATTAGGGAAACAACACACTTCTCAAGAGTCACAAATAATATAAAATACCTTGGCATGACTCTAACTAAGGAAGTGAAAGATCTGTATGATAAGAACTTCAAATCTCTGAAAAAAGAAATTAAAAAGCTCTCAGAAGATGGAAAGATCTTCCATGCTCATGGATTGGCAGGTTCAATATAGTAAAAATGGCTATCTTGCCAAAAGCAATCTACAGATTCAATGCAATCCCCATCAAAATTCCAACTCAATTCTTCAACAAATTAGAAAGGGCAATCTGCAAATTCATCTGGAATAACAAAAAACCTAGGATAGCAAAAACTCTTCTCAAGGATAAAAGAACCTCTGGTGGAATCACCATGCCTGACATAAAGCTGTACTACAGAGCAATTGTGATAAAAACTGCATGGTACTGGTATAGAGACAGACAAGTAGACCAATGGAACAGAATTGAAGACCCTGAGATGAAGTCATACACCTATTGTCACTTGATCTTTGACAAGGGAGCTAAAACCATCCAGTGGAAAAAAGACAGCATTTTCAACAAATGGTGCTGGCACAACTGGTGGTTATCATGTAGAAGAATGTGAATTGATCCATTCCTATCTCCTTGTACTAAGGTCAAATCTAAGTGGATTAAGGAACTCCACATAAAACCAGAGAAACTGAAACTTATAGAGGAGAAAGTAGGGAAAAGCCTCAAAGATATGGGTACAGGGGAAAAATTCCTGAATAGAACAGCAATGGCTTGTGCTGTAAGATCGAGAATCAATAAATTCGACCTCATAAAGTTGCAAAACTTCTGCAAGGCAAAAGACACCGTCAATAAGACAAAAAGACCACCAACAGATTGGGAAAGGATCTTTACCTATCCTAAATCAGGTAGGGGACTAATATCCAATTTATATAAATACTCAAGAATGTGGACTCCAGAAAACCAAATAACCCCTTAAAAAATGAGGCTCAGAACTGAACAAAGAATTCTCACTTGAGGAATACCAAATGGCAGAGAAGCACCTGAAAAAATTTTTCAACATCCTTAATCATCAGGGAAATGCAAATCAAAACAAACCTGAGATTCCACCTCACACCAGTCAGAATGGCTAAGATCAAAAATTAAGGTGACAGGAGATGCTGGCGAGGATGTGGAGAAAGAGGAACACTCCTCCATTTTTGGTGGGATTGCAAGCTTGCACAACCACTCTGGAAATCATTCTGGCGGTTCCTCAGAAAATTAGACATAGTACTACCGGAGGTTCCAGCAATACCTCTCCTTGGTATATATCCAGAAGGTGTCCCAACCGGTAAGAAGGACATGCTCTACAATGTTCATAGCAGCCTTATTTATAATAGCCAGAAGCTGGAAAGAACCCAGATGCCCCTCAACAGAGAAATGGATACAGAAAATGTGGTACATTTACACAATGGAGTACTACTCAGTTATTAAAAAGAATGAATTTATGAAATTCCTAGGCAAATGGATGGACCTGGAGGGCATCATCCTGAGTGAGGTAACACAATTACAAATGAACTCACACAATATATACTCACTGATAAGTGGATATTAGCCCAAAACTTAGGATACCCAATATATAAGATACAATTTGCTAAATGCATGAAACTCAAGAAGAACGAAGACCAACGTGTGGACACTGTGCCCCTTCTTAGAATTGGGAACAGAACACCCATCAAAGGAGCTACAGAGACAAAGTTTGGAGCTGTGATGAAAGGATGGACCATCTACAGACTGCCATATTTAGGGATCCATCCCATAATCAGCTTCCAAACGCTGACACCATTGCATACACTATCAAGATTTTCTTGAAAGGACCCAGATATAGCTGTCTCTTGTGAGACTATGCCGGGCCTAGCAAACACAGAAGTGGATGCTCACAGTCAGCTATTGGATGGATCACAGGGCCCCCAATGGAGGAGCTAGAGAAAGTACCCAAGGAGCTAAAGGTATCTGCAACCCTATAGGTGGAACAACATTATGAACTAACCAGTACCCCGGAGCTCTTGACTCTAGCCGCATATGTATCAAAAGATGGCCTAGTCGGCCATCACTGGAAAGAGAGGCCCATTGGACTTGAAAACTTTATATGCTCCAGTACAGGGGAATGCCAGGGCCAAAAAGTGGGTGTGTGTGTGTGTGAGGGTATGGGGGACTTTTGGGATAGCATTGGAAATGTAAATTAGGAAAATACCTAATTAAAAAAAATGATCAAGGTGGTAAAATGTTTTCAGATACTCCATACATACATTTCCAAAGTTCATTGTATAAACCACTTATCTGTGCTTTAGATTTTTTATTTCAGATTTTGGTGGGTTTCTTTGTTGGGTTGGTTATTTTGACTCTTTATTTTTGTTGTTTGTTTCTTTTATTATTTTTGTTCTGCTTGTTTTGTCATTTGAGACATTGTAGCCCTGGCTAGTCAGGAACTCAGGGAAGTGATAGTCCTCTGTTTCCCAGGTGATGTATTCAAGGAGTAGACTACCATACCGGGCTGTTTATTTGAGTTTTTTAAAAAGAATATAACAAGTTATTTCATAACTTGTTTTGGTTCACATTTCACTCCTTTTAGCTTTAAGTTGAGAATTTTATGATTGAAACTGAATTCTAAGTATACTGCTGTCATAATGCCTAGTGCCATTCCTAAAGCAGAGTCAGTATGCATCTTGTACAGACAAATTATATATATATAATATTTGTGGAACTTATTTCAGTCATGTGTATTTTCTATTAATCACCCAGTAATAGATAAACTCCACTCAAATTAGAGCTATGAGGTTGAAGTTATGTTTAGTCAAGTGGGTTTGTCTGGACTAGTATTCAGTGGCATTCACAAAGAATTATAGGTCTTAGAAATAAAGCCCACTCACACAGCAAAGGGAAGAGACAGATAGGAAGAGGCCACTGAGGACTAATGGCTGGAAGTGGACAGAGGGAAAGCCTCAGCTACCGGAGAATGAAAATTTCTGATATCTTGGATTCCATGACAGAAAGTAACAATTGTCAGTCTGAAGCCAGAACTCCAGTATGACAGCTACTGCAGAAATAAAATAGAGATCCTGAGGATTCCAGACAGAAAATAACAATTATGGATCACATGCTAAAATGTAGAAGATTCTTCTAGGTTTGCAGCCACCACAGAGAAAGAACATAGGGAAGTCAAAAGTTCTGGGCACACACTAACAGCTCTATGTCCTGTGGGCAGCTTAGGGGGTGAATATAAGAAACTGCAAAGGGATGAAAATTGAAATATGTCAGTGTAGTGTTAATCTTTTGTTACTAAAAAATTAAGCTCTATTAGGACAGTTCACTTCAATGGATAAGAGGGGCTCCAGAGATGGGAGACCTCAGGGGATTCTGAGTCAGACAACGTATGGGCTCCCCCAGGCCTTCCTTTCTTCTAGACTCCCCCTGTTTTTGCTTTGTCTTGCCTAACCTTGGTCTCCTTTCCCTAAGCCAGCAACTTTTGTAATAGTTGCAATATATTCTGTGAGATGGGAGACAATTCCCGAAACAATGAGCAACATTTCTTGAAGGGAAATATCCTTACTTTTCAGGATGGCCTAACTTAATATGATCTGTCTTTATTGTACTGACCTGATAAAGAAATTGTTTTACCAAAGTTCTCAGGAAACTTACCTTGTGTTCTCCTCTAGAGAGTGACTGAACACTTGCAAACACAGAATGACTAGTGACTTCATAGAACAGAATTTGTGAGTACCAGGACAATATCATTAGATAGAAGGGCTAGACCTATGAGCTAACCCATAGTCCAATAAGCCTGGGCAAGCAGGTTGAGGACAGGTTTTCTGTCAGCCACAGATTCATTTACAATCTTCACTTTGTTTACAGGTTTGAGTCTCCAAGTAGGGGCAAGAAGCCCTCTTTTCTGAGAACATGTCCTTAAAAGATATCATTAAGCTTTTGAAACAATGACAATCAGCAACAACTCCAACTCTGAAGAATGAAAGGGCACCCTTGCTGATACCCAAAGACATGTTTTTGGCAGCAGGTAAGTCTGGAAAGCTGCACAGAAAAGAGGTGTTGTATGGGGATCACATCTGGGGCAATTTTATAGAATATCTTCTCTCCACAGGATATACAGTAAAAATGGCTGCAACTCTCTCTGGAGTTGTTGTGAAATAAATAGTGGTGTTAATAATCCTGGAAATGAGATGGATCCACTTATCATCCAAACAGATCAATATGTTGAGCCTGAAGAGGGTACTGTTTTCTGTGAAATTCCCCAGGATGATGGAAAAGCAAGTCAAAGCACCTTGTACAGTCTGAGAGGGCACATTCTTCTGAAGCTATTCCTATGGAGGTACAACCTGGATTTCTCTATAAGCCAGGCCCAGCTGAAGTCAATCAAGATGGTTGAAACACTTACTGGGGTGCTAGTAAAGTAGATCGTGGTGTTAGAAGTCCTTCAAATAAGTTGGACTCTCGTTTCCTTATCCAGAGAGAGGATTATCCTGAGTCTAGAGAGAGAGGTGTTTCATATGGAGTCATTGACTATTCTTTAAGAGTAACTCAAGGCACTTCCAGGTCCACAGACATGCCCCTGAGGGCACCTTTTTCTGAAGATGTTGCAGTGGAGGTACTAGGATATGAACTTATTTGCCTATAATGCTGAACCTAATCCAAAATTCTGTAATAACCTACATTTTAGAATCTTGAAAGATTAAAAACGGTAAAATATTCACAAAATTACTATATAAAAATTTTTAATATTGAAACCAAATCATCTAATTGAGGAGGCTTTTGTGCCTGGAGAATAAATCATGAGCAAGGGAGTCATCCTGAGTGCTAGGTCCAGCACAAGATATGGAACAACAACAGGAACTTCATTGTAGAAATGCATAATTTGTGTTGGTGTTTATTCCAGCTGAGGTTCAAAAGCATGCATAAAAACAATTTTTAACTTATCTTTAGGATAGTGATTATCAATTTTATTTAAAATGGTGGTATGAAATAGGCCAAATATCAATATTCTGCAATAACCAAATTAATTGCTGTTTAGAACAAGGAACAGACACTTTGTCAGGTTCTTAAGACACAATTTTTGTTATAGTTTTTCTAAAATATACGAATTTATCTTACAATTCTTTATTAACACCATATCAGCCTTAATAGGATGTTAAAACTTTGCTTTGAGGCAAAGAAAGATGATTTTACATTAATGTTTTCTCTTGCCAAAGAATTGCTGTGGGCACATTTAATAACCATAACTAAAATAAACAGCTAATGTTTAATTACCATTGATTATAATTGATAACAATTATAAAAGCTTCCTTTATTTTCTGCAAAGCCTTTTGTTCTTTCCCAGTTAATTTGTGTCTCTTAAGATAACATCCGACAAAGGTTTAAGTCACTTTAAGACCTTAAGATGAGGCCTTAGCCAATTAACATCTCCTGGAAGCTTTTGAAAATAAAATTTTGAAGCAAATCAATTTTTCATACTTAGATTTTTCTTTACCACAATTTTATAGTATAACTAAAACCATAAATATTAAAAAGATATTGCCTCTGAATCTTTTCTGGAGCAACAGCTATTCCCCAGAACTTTAAAGCTCATTGTGTAAGAGCAAAGATTTGAAGTAAACTTCTCTTGAGAAGCATTAGCTAATAAAATACTTTCTACTTAGAAAACAATATATGCTGAAAGATTCAAACTCTTAGCTTCTTGTATTGAAGCAGAGACAATAAAAATTTTTCTTACATAATGTAAATCTATATTAGCCATACCTAGAGGTAAAATTTTCCAGTAATTACCAGTTCACTAGAAGCAAACCCTTTACAAATATCAGGATGCAAAGGAAATACAAACTTTTAAATCTATAATAACTTTACATGAAGTAGGTAAGCCAGATTGTAATGCCTTTATAAGTTCTACAGCCTGATTGACCTTTTATAATCTTTGAATTTAAACTTTATTTAGAACAGCATCTGGATAGATCTGCAACAGTGTTCTTTTTGCTAAAAGAAAATTCCCCTGGAGGCAAGGAGAGGCAAGTTTTAAGAACTTCCTTAGGCACAGTTTGCAAGACAAAAGAAAGTCACAGGAGCCTCACTGAGGCTGCTCTGAGCTTTGTATGGCTGTATGGCCACAGAGAGCTGTATTAGTGCTCTCATAAGATGATTACTTTTGTAATTATCTTAATTAACAATATATGGGTGAGTAGAAAATCTTAAATTTTCTATCAAACTGCAAGCTGCAGTCAATGGAACATTGGCAATTTTAATCATAATTTTTAAATTTCTTTTGCAACATAAGGATAATATCTACAACTTTGGGAAAGCAAAACCCAATTTCAAAACAATTTATCATCTTAAAAATCAATATTAGAAACATCACTATCATGTTATGACGTTTAGCTGCCAATTTATACCTATGAATGCATGACAGTGCAAATTTTAATGTTTCATTAAAGAGACATTGTTTTAAATCTTATCTTTAAGTCTACCTTTTAGGATAAGAATCACATTAAATATTATCTCAACTAGAAGTATCCTTAGAGGCCTAGATTTTTGGCCTGCTTTATGCCACATGTTTGAAATACTCCAAACCTGAGTTACCAATTTAAAGCTGTCTTTCTACCAATGTTATACCTTTTAAATCATACCCAATAACTTATAAGCTAATATTCTATGATGAAGACTCGCAGAGCATATTATACTTTTAAGATCTGTAAAAAACAAATTAAGTGGCTACAGGAATCCTATAAATTTAGACCAATCAAAGAATTTTACTTTTTCTAGCTATATTTATAAGATAAAAAGGCACTTCATCATTTGCTAAACACAATAATCACGATTGCAGAGAATTTTCTTGGAAAAAACTATATGCTTATTTGCCTTTAAACTAAGAGGTTGCAGACTCCTTTTCTTTAAAAGCAGTTTTTCCAGCAGTGGCTCTCCTGCTGTGCTTGATTCTTGGCTTTAGTGTGGGCCACTCTCAGGCTTTGCTGAACCAGCAGATAACGTCTTAGCCATTTTTATTTTCCAACATGAAACACAGAACATTCAGTCATTCAAACAATGAAAGAAAACATACATACAAACATAAAATTCAATTGGATCTAAAAGATCAAGGTGATATTTATAGCTCCAACCTATTGTCTATTGCTTCTCATATGGGAACACTACAGTTCTTCAAGTGTCATCAAAGGTTGTAAAAATATGAGCTCCTGAGATGAAGAAAAGAACCAGAGAGCAGAAAGGTAGAAACAGATGTAATAATGAAGAATGAATATGACACAAGTTCACTATGCAATATCTTCCTATGAACAATTAATATGGACTTTAAAATAAAACATGTTTAAAACCTATCATCACAGCCCATGTCACATTTGGCTCATTTTACTCACTTGACAATCTCCATGACTCCAGCTCCTCCATGCCATATTTTTAACTCCCATTTTCTAGAAGCTTCATCAAAATACTTTAAATATGTAAAATTATATTCTTCAGATACATTTAGCTCTTCAAGAAAATACGTCTGGATTCCTAATTTTCCTGAGAAACTACCATCACATTTAATTTATAATAAAAAATTCTTTTTGTGCAAAGAAGACATTGGTCTAGGCTGCAGTTCCTGCGAGTATATATACACTAGTAACCCAGTACCTTCAGTATAGAAGCTAATAGCTGTATCATCTTCATGTTGGCAAGAAAAAACAACTGGAAGCACAGGAGGAAACATTCTAATGCTAGTATCATTCTTTCTGTCCTTTTTCAAAAAATTCTTCTCTTATATATTACTTCCTGACTACGGTTTCCCCTTCTTCATCTCCCCTTCTCCAATCTATCCCCAGGATCACTCTGTCACTCTGACCCATCAACATACCTCCTGCCTTCTGCCAGAAAGATCTGGTCTTCCAGGGACATAACAAAAAGTTCACAAGAAGCTACAATAAGAACAGGCACATCCCATCTTATTAAACCTGAACAACGCAACATAATAGGAGGAGAAGTGTCCCACAAGCAGGCTAAACAGTCATGGATATACTTTCGAATGGAATTAGAAAAAAAATATTTTGAGTAAGGTAACCAAGACAATGAAAGAAAAACATTTTATATACTCATTTATAAGTCAAAATATCTACATCTAAGCTGTAATGTAAAAAGTAATCATGCTATAATCCACAGACCAAGAGAGGCTAAGCGGCAGAATGTAAGCATCTCCCTCCTTAGAAGGCAATAGAGAAGTTTTTCTATTCTATTTCCTCCCACTAAAAGGCTTCCTAGAAGAAGACCAAACTACTCAACCATAACAAATATGTAGAGGACATATGTCAGACTCCTATAGACTCTTTAATCATTAAAAGCCCAGAGACGTCTCAGTCAGGTAGGTGATTGCATAGCCTGTCTTCTCATGGTGTCCCTGAAACCCCTTGTTCCCATGATTCTTTGCACCCCTCCTCTGCAGAATTCTCTGAGCTCTGAGTATGTTTGATTCAGTAACTCTACATCTGTTCCTATCAGTTTCTGGAAGAAGTCTTTTTGATCTCTTTGATCTCTCCACTACAATTTGGAAGCAAGAAAAACAGCATGTCTAAGGTTTTATGGTTAAGTTTGTGTCCCAATCCGTCCACTTGTGGCTTTGTCTGGTTACAGATGAGGGCCAGTTCAGGATCCCTATTCTCCATTTCTAGGGACCTTCTAGTAATAGATCCTGTGCTGCCCTCATAGGTTCCATGAAATTTCTACTGCACTAGATTTCCACCTAACACCCCAAGATCTGCCACCCTCAATTTTAGTCATTTATTCCAGTATTTTCTCCCTCACCTCAACTTGATGACTTCTTCTGTTCCCAATCCCTTTCACCCTCAGTCCACCATCTGCGAAATCTATTCTAATTCCCATTGCTAGAGAGATTCTAACATTCCTCCTTCAGCATTCCTTGTTAATTATCCTCTTTATGTTTGTGGAAAATAGTATGATTGTCTTTTGCTTTACAACTGATATCCAATCATAAGTGAGTACATACTGTATTTGTCTATTTGCATTTGGTTACATCACTCAAGATGCTCTTCTGTGAATTCTCACCAGAGGAAGACCGAATGGTTGAGAAGCACATGAAAAAATGTTCAACATCCTTAATCATCAGGGAAATGCAAATCAAAACAAACCTGAGATTTCACCTCACACCAATCAGAATGGCTAAGATCAAAAATTCAGGTGACAGCAGATGCTGGCGAGTATGTGGAGAAAAAGGAACACTCCTCCATTGTTGGTGGGATTGCAAGCTGGTATAACCTCTCTGGAAATCAGTCTGGTGGTTCCTCAGAAAATTGGACATGGTACTACCGGAGAATCCAGCAATACCTCTCCTGGACATATATCCAGAAGATGCCCCAACCGGTAAGAAGGACACATGTTCTACTATGTTCATAGCAGCCTTATTTATAAAAGCCAGAAGCTGGAAAGAACCCAGATGCCCCTCACAGAGGAAATGTCTGTGCAAGACTGCACTACCACCAATATTGGAGGATTGTTTCCATTGCTGGTTATCCTTGCCAGCATTAGCTATCATTTGTGGTTTAGATTACAGCCTTCTAACAGGTGTAAGCTGAAAGTTCAAAGACACTTTAATTTGCATTTTCCTGATGCTTGTGGCTGAGGATATAAGGGTACTGAAAATTTCTTTAAATGCTTCTCATTCTTTTGAGATTCCTCTTTGTGATATGTTCATAGAAACTGGATATTGTTTTGGAGAAGTCAGTTATGACATTGTTATGTGTCATTGTGATACCTGGACTCAGGGCCTGCAGACCTCACCTCATCCTTTTTCAGTATGTGACAATGGTGAAGGCTTCTTGGTCATTTTAGTAATAACATGAGGATAAAGCAATGACACCTAGTGAGAATTCAAAGTGTCATTGCTATGTCTATTTTTTCCCTAAAACTTTCTTTTAAGTCTTGATTTTTGAGAGTCTCAGATTATAGCATTTCATAGTTTGGGTGCTATATCAACTCTTCTGCATATTCATCAACTGCTATCTTCTCCAAAACAATATTCTATTATAACAAGGGTCCAAACTATAGGTTTAAGTGTGGAAAGATGGATACAGAAAATGTGTGGTACATTTACACAATGGAATACTACTCAGCTATTAAAAAGAATGAATTTATGAAGTTGTTAGGCAAACAGATGTTTCTGGAGTATATCATCCTGAGTGAGGTAACCCAATCACAAAAGAACACACATGATATGCACTCACTGATAAGTGGATATTATCCCAGGAACTTAGAATACCCAAGATACAATTTGCAAAACACATGAAACTCAAGAAGAAGGAAGACCAAAGTGTAGATACTTTGTCCCTCCTTCGAATGGGGAGCAAAATACCCATGGAAGTAGTTCCAGAGACAAATTTCAGAGCTGCGACTGAAGGAAGAACCATCCAGAGACTTCCCCACCCGGGGATGCATCCCATAAACAGCCACCAAACCCAGACACTATTACATATGCCAGCAAGATTTTGCTGACAGGACCCTGATATAGCTATCTCTTGACAGGCTATGCCAGTGCCTGGCAAATATAGAAGTGGATGCTCACAGTCATCTATTGGATGGAACACAGGGCCCCCAATGAAGGAGCTACAGAAAGTACCCAAGGAGCTGAATAGGTCTGCAACCATATAGGAGGAACAACAATATGAACTAACCGGTATCCTCCAGAGCTTGTGTCTATAATTACATATGTAACAGAGGACAGCCTAGTCAGCTATCAATGGGAGGAGAGGCCCTTGGTCTTGCAAAGATTATATGCCCCAGTACAGGGGAATGCCAGAGCCAGGAAGCAGGAGAGGGTGGGTTGGAGAGCAGGGCAGGGCTAGGGTATAGGGGACTTTTGGAGAGGAAACTAGGAAAAGGGATAGCATTTGAAATGTAAATGAAGAAAAAATCTAATTAAAAAAACAGCCACAATAAAACACAGAGGAAATAATGTAGAAAAAGGAAAAAATAAATTTTAATATAAATAAGTAGATGTTTTGCCTTTTATCTCAATATGTGCTAAATAAACTTATTTAATAAATAAATAAATATAAATAAGATGCTCTTTGTAGTTACATCCATTTGTCTGCAAATTTCATGATGTCATTTTTTTTTTTTAGTAGCTGAGTAATACTGTATACACATGTATGTATAAATAGGCCACTTTTCTTTATTTGTTCTCCAGTTGAGGGACATCTAGGGTTTTTTTCCATTTTCTGACTACAAGGAATAAAGCTGCTATGAACCTGTTTGATAGAGAAAGTGTCTTTGTCGTAAGATGGGGTATCTTTTGGGTATATGCCCAAGAGTGGTATAGCTGGGTATACCAGGTACACTGATTCCAAATATTCTGAGAAGCAGCCGTATTGACTTCCAGGTGCCTGTACAAGACTGCACTACCACCAATATTGGAGGATTGTTTCCATTGCTGGTTATCCTTGCCAGCATTAGCTATCATTTGTGGTTTAGATTACAGCCTTCTAACAGGTGTAAGCTGAAAGTTCAAAGACACTTTAATTTGCATTTTCCTGATGCTTGTGGCTGAGGATATAAGGGTACTGAAAATTTCTTTAAATGCTTCTCATTCTTTTGAGATTCCTCTTTGTGATATGTTCATAGAAACTGGATATTGTTTTGGAGAAGTCAGTTATGACATTGTTATGTGTCATTGTGATACCTGGACTCAGGGCCTGCAGACCTCACCTCATCCTTTTTCAGTATGTGACAATGGTGAAGGCTTCTTGGTCATTTTAGTAATAACATGAGGATAAAGCAATGACACCTAGTGAGAATTCAAAGTGTCATTGCTATGTCTATTTTTTCCCTAAAACTTTCTTTTAAGTCTTGATTTTTGAGAGTCTCAGATTATAGCATTTCATAGTTTGGGTGCTATATCAACTCTTCTGCATATTCATCAACTGCTATCTTCTCCAAAACAATATTCTATTATAACAAGGGTCCAAACTATAGGTTTAAGTGTGGAAAGATGATCAGAAGCCTTCAGTTGGGTAACTGAGTGTGGTCTGGTGTAAGTGGATCTTACTGGCTGGATCTGTCCATATCAGATAGCTGGCAGCATTGCTTTTCTATGAATCGTGTGATTTTCACATGTGATTTAAATCCTTGCCATCACTCAGGGAATGCCTTCTCTCATAAAGTCAGAAATTGTTCTTACTTTATTTTTCAATTTTTAATTCTTGGTTAGGAGTAATTGCTTTCTTGTTTTTCTGCAATGTGGATTTATTAGTTACTTCTATTCCTATTACAGTCTCTGACTATTTAGCATTTAAGAAAATTTTAGTATTTAGAAAATAGGCAGTATTTCACCAATATAAAAATTGTTTTAAAATTTTGTTAATGACAGGCCTTAGATATCCTATGTGTACTCCCATTTGAATAGTTGGAGCCTGAGACTCAAGGTGATTTGCTGGAAGGAACATGAGAACTGATGCACAAGCAAGGGATCAAGTTCAAGGGCTGAGAGAGTTGTTGAATGAGAGATGCTTTTCCTTCTATAGGCATTTTCCCTTGAGTGGATTACCCAGGTAGTTTACATCCACCACTTCCCTTTCATTCTCTTTACCTCTTGTTTGGCAGCACTCCAGCCATAAAGGGAATAAAAAGCACCCAGTCAATTCAACATTTTTTTTGTCTTTTATTTCATAATGCATGCTGATGTGGTTAATATGGGAGGAAATGTAGATGCTAACCATAGTGACATTTGAGATGATGGCCGGGATTCTCCACATTTCATAGCTTTCCCTTGCTATGATGACCTGTGTCAGGCAACAGGAGTTTGATGTTTTGTGTCCTCACTTCCACTGTGTCTTAGTTACTACAATAACAGGGGCATTTCATCCACTAAGTGCATATAGTAACTCAGTGTCAGCTACTTGGGCAACTGGCTTGTTTGTGTTTAAGACATTTCCTCTTCTCACTAACTATATGGATTTAGTTAGGATTTTTGTAGTCTTGTTAGCATTTAGGCCAGAAGAGAACCCCCAGAATGAAACCATAGTTGGTAGAAAGCATTCTTAGTAAATATTATGGCGGTTACCTGGTTACCTTTTCTTTTCAATAGAGATCTCAATAAACATTGTAGTACTTTAAATATTATGAATGACAGGCCAGTTTTACTACCCCCTAATAAGTTCTAAGTTGCCTTGTTTATTTTAATGGTTTGCATACATTTTTGTTGCACTGATAATAATGATTTTACACCTACACATACTTTTACTGCAAGGTTTAAAATAAACTTTATTCTTATGGGAAAAAATGAGGCTGAAGAGAAGGTTTTTTTTTTTTTTTTTTTTGGAGATCACTGTTTTAATCTTTTTTTTTTTTTCACCAGGGCCAAAAGAAATGGGAATGAGTGGGTAGGGAAGTGGGGGGGAGGATATGGGGGACTTTTGGGATAGCATTGGAAATGTAATTGAGGAAAATATGTAATAAAAAAATAAAAAATAAAAGAAGAGAAGGTTTCATACTTCAGAGCACTGACTGCTCTACCAAAGGCCCCAGGTTTTATTTCCATCACTCACTGGTGGCTTAAAAGTATCCTAAGTGGTACAATGCCCTTTTTAAAGCTTTTTAGACATTTCATGCATGTGGTACACAAATTTGCATTCAAGAAAAACACCCATTCATAAAAAATAAAAATGCACACCCAGAGAGAGAGAGAGACAGACAGACAGACAGACAGAGAGACAGAGACAGAGAGACGGAGAGACAGAGAGACAGAGAATCATATTTTCTTCTGAGCCATAGAAAATGTCTGGTCTCCTAGATGTATTTTTCTCAAGGTCACCTGTACTTTGACTAATATCACATAACATTTTGTTTAATATGATAATCACATAGATTTGAAAATTGCTTAGTATTCGATATCAAATTTTGTAAAAATAAATGCTATGATAAAATGTCTATTGATCACTCCACATAATGAGAGAGTCACTTCCAAGAAGCTTGATGTTTTCAAATTACAGTCTTAACATTTTACAACAGATCAAACAATATGCCAATATAGAAGAAAAATTGACCACAAGATCTATGTCATACATGGAGGAAGTTACCGCTTACCAAAGCAGGGTAAAAATGGGCTGGAACTAGAGTTCATGTTGCTAATGATAACAAAGGGACAAAATATGGGAAAGCATATTTCTATAAATGTAAGTACACTTACCCCCCATAGCATTGGATATTTGGAGTAGGTTGTCAAGATGACCACTATGGAGGAGAATGAGTAAGAGAGGACAAATATGCACATCAGGATGAGGATAGTTTGTGTGGCTCTGTCTTCAGGAGAGTCTTTTAGAGCATGCTGAGCACTGTGGATATGTTTGACTTGTCTTTTATGTCTGTAGAGGACACTCACCATAGAGACACTTGAGCAGGCCATGAGAGTCAGACACAGAGCATCAGAGAAGCACAGTAATAACATATATAGTGCAGTTGCCACATTGCCTGAAGCAACCCATGAGCAGTACCCATAACTCATGTTAGTCACATTTTTCTTGTAACTGGGGCCTGACACTCTTGCTGGAGTCAAGATGTTTAGAAACAGGTGCAGAAGCCAACTGACTGAGCAGCAATGACCAATGTACTTGGTGGCTCTGTGCTTGAGTGTCAAACACCTGCAGTTGCTAGGGTTGATAGTGATTGCTTGGAAACAACTGAGTAGACACATTGCATAAAGGGACATCCCCCTTGTTATTCGGCATATATACACTATCAATTTACATGCAATATCATCAAGAAAATCCTTAAGTCCACAATCTGACATTGCCCGTGGAATGCCTCTTGAGATGATAGACAGGCAATTGGCAAAAGTCAAGTGCTTTAAAATCAGATCTTTGGGCATTAAGTGTTTTCCAGTGAGTATCAAAAAGATGTAATGAAATAGTATTGAGGAATTGCCAAGTATTCCCAATGTAATCTGGGAGAAGAGAAAAATTCCCATTGCAAAATGCCTGGTAGCCATTCTCATTTCTTTTTAAAACTAAACAAACTTATTATGGTCAAGAGATCAGGTAAATACTTTGTCAGTGTACATTGTTTCATGGGGTTAGCTAAAATGATATATTAATCATTTATGTGCATTTATATGGCTTTTTCATTGAAGAAGAATGTCTAAAATGTTCTTTTATTATCTAATATTTAAATGGAAAGTAGTGTATATGTTTACTAAAGAAGGTTTCCACTGGGCAAGATGCCACATGTCCTTTAACATAGCAATCAAGAGATATAGAAAGTAAGAAATATGAATTTGAGGCTAAGCTGGCCTACAGAGTTAGTCCCAGGATAGCCAGTGCTTCATAAAGGAAAATCCCATCTTCAAAAGCCCTACAAAATGATTCATGTTTTTATTGTTTTTTGTCTAAACACAATAATTTGTGGTAAATTTGCAAAGAAAGAATTTTATAACATGTAATTATTTTAGAAATTAACTTGAATCATAATTTAAAATTTATCAAAAGAAATAACAGAAAGCATTTTCAAATTATACTTAGACATAGTAGTAAAATGTTCAAAATATATAAATAATACTTTAAATTAATTTTTATATTTGTGTTCAATTATTCGTGTGCTGAGGGTGTTTGCATGTGAGTGTGAATGCCAACAGGACCCAGAGTTTGAGATCTACTAGAGCTGGATTTTTAGTTGGTTGTGACTCACTGAAAGGGACTAGGAACTGAACTGAGATCCAAAGTAATAGCAGGATGCATTCTTAAACATGTACTCATCTCTTTATCCTCCAAAGAATATTCAAAATTAAATTTGGAAAAAAAACCTAAAATATAAAACAAGTGAGCAATGTGTCATATTTAAGCTAAATCTACTATTAACAATTTGGATGGTCAACATGTGTGTAAAATGGGGGTCAATGTCACAAATAATTAAGGAAAGGCATTGCAGATATACGAATCAAAGTTGTGATAAGAGATCATCACATCCAGGGATAACAGATATTAGTCAAAACAAATTAAGATAAATAAAAGCAGGAGTGAAAGTGGCAGAGCATAGGGTGAAATAAGAGTACTGTGTAGACTTATATGTTGTAGCTACCATTCAAATTAGTAATGGTTTTCTTCAAACAATTGATAAATTATTGGCAAGTTCCAATTATACTGTTATAAAGATCTGGGGACGTAAAAAGATCCAAAGCCACAAAGGGAATGAGCAGTTTTGAATGAGAAGGATACCTGAGAGGTCTGGCTTTCCCCGACGTTACCCAGCTGAGCTCCAGCATTTCTCAGGAAGAATTCGGGGAACACCAGGGCCAAGAAGTGGGAGTGGGAGGGTGGGGGAGTGGGTGGAGGAGCATGTGGGGGACTTTTGGGATAGCATTGGAAATGTAAATGAAATAAATACCCAATAAAAAAAAAGAAACAATCAAAATTTTGTAATTGAATGTTTAGTAGGTCTTGGTGGTCAGAACTTCTGATCATGTGTAAAATGGGTAAAATAGATATTCACCTGCAGAAAAACAGGCTTATGTTTATCATCCCTGACCTTGCACAAAAATTAATGTTAAATTATTCAAAAAACTGAAATGCTAAAACTCTTCATGAAAATTGTTAGTACTACAAGACAGAGTAAGGGGCAACAGGTCTCAATAGCACAGAAATTGCACCAAGAATTAATGAGTGGAACTACATAAAATGAAAGTCATCTGTGCTTTAAGAGAAATCAACTGCTGAGTGAAGATATAACCTACAGAGGGGGAGAAAAAATTTGACTTCTGTACTTTTGTTAGGAGCTTAAAACCTAGAATGTATTAAAGAAAATAAAGATTAAACACCCTTTTGGGGAACATTCCTGTCAACGGAGTAATGGAATGGGCAGAAATTCCTTTTAAAATAATGTGCAGTGAATTCATCTTTAAAATGGTCAACATATTTAGCCTTTCAGGAAATTCAAATTATAAACACTTTGAGACTACATTATGTGCCTTAGAATGATTATTATCAAGAAAATAGACACTAACAAATGCTGGAAATGGTGTGGGGAAAAGGAATCATCATTCTATACTGGTGGGAGGGCATAGTGCTACATTCATTATAGAATTAAATACTAAGATTATTTGAGAAATTAAAAACAGGATTACCATGTAATACAGCCATATAATTTCTGGGCTACACCTGAAAGACTCTATGTCCTACTACAGAGATGGTGGCACATCCACATAAGCTGTTGCTCTATTCACAATAGCAAAGAATTGATGTTCATCCTAGATGGTCATCAGCAGATAATGGAAGTATGGTATCACTACACAGTGGAATTTTGTTTATCTGTAAAGGAAAATGAGATCATGAAAAATATTCAGGAACTATACAGACTTGCAAAGAATTCAAAAAGGTAACAGTCTCAAGAAAGCAAAAATCATATGTTCATCAGAGACATGTCCTTATGAACGTAAGGGGAGAGAAAGTGATGATTATAAAAACTGAAAGGAGATCAAAACATGCAAACAAAAGACATGGAAATAGAATCAAGGGGATGTTAATACAGAAAAGATGACATTAAAGTGAAAAGTATTATAAAGGATACAGAGAGATACTGGGTAGTGTCAAGAGACTGGAAAAACAATGTTGAAGAATATAATCAAAAATAAATTTGTTTGAAAATATAACGAAACCTAATAATCTGCATGGTAATTAAAAATTTAAAAACAAAACCAAAAGAGAATTATGGTTATGAAGTAAATTTTGTTATTGGATAATGATAATTCAATCAATGCGATCTTACATACTTACACTCAATACTTAAAATTAAATGAAATTGTCATGTCATTTCTGCATTATTTGTCTTCTATGAATTTTATTTTATTGGAAGTACTAGGGATTGAACCCAGAGTCTCATGCATAAAAGACCAGCAGTCTTGTCCTACTCTTTCAATAGGAATTTTAAATCAGTATGTTATGTTGTAGAAGAATTAAATTTGCAATTCTTATTTCTTGGTGGTACAGCAGCTATGTTTTTATATTGTTCTAAGATTAATTTGCAGAAAATAGTCTTGCTTGTGTTCCTGAAATTTTGCTTGAAGAACATGGCATAAATATACATTCATCTTTGCTTTATAAAATATATTCTGAATTTTAAAAGTTTTATTCCTAAAAGAAATGCATTTTCCAAGACTTATGCTGTATTTCTTATGCTCTATTAATTTTGTTACTATTATAAATACCTTTCTGAAAGAAGTTCTTATAGTGTCTATGCCCTGAGCATATAAAGTACATTTTCATATGGAAGAGGAATTTCTATTTCAACCATTAACTCCATTTTTAAAATGATTTAAAAAGATTCAAAATCAGGGTCTTGAAAACATATCTCCTTAGTTACTTCCAGAGCAGAATCACTCAAAATAGCTGAAAAGCAATCATTCCACCCATCCATCAACAAAGAACTGAATGAAGACAACAAAGTGTATACATACAATGACATTAATGACATTTGTCCTTTGAAAACACAGTTGATAAATGCTGCAACATAGGTAAGTACAATAGTGTTAAGTGCTATGTCTAGTTATACTGCTATTTGTTTTTGTCTAGCTCTTGTAACTACAGTGAACAACTACCAAAAACACAAACTGAAATTATGAAAGGCAGCAAGCATGCTCATCAGGTAAAGGTCCTTTCAACAAAGAGCAGTGACCAGAGTCCACCAAGGGTCACACATGGTAAAAGGAGAGAATCAGCTCCCAAAACATATCTTCTAACTTCAACACAAGTATGCTGTTTTAGGTGCACATGCCCTCTCCCAAAATAAAGGGATCATTTAATGAAAATTGAAAGGAGAGTAGAATAATGACTGACAGGATGCAAGGAGAAGATGATAGATGTTTGATTCATGGGCAAAGGGCTTCAGATTTGTGATGAAACTTTCTGGAGATCAGCTGCGGAACAATAGGATCCTGTTTCCCATGAGTGAACTATGTAGTCACAGTGGGTAGCATAATAAATATTTGTATTTTGACTTTGGTTTTACCTTTAACAATAAAGGCATTGTGTTTAATAAATGAGAAGTTCTTGTTATGTTGTATGATATGGATCTACACTGATGACAGTCAACCGAATAGGACACTTAGTATAGGTTTGTGATATAAAACTTAGTGTCCCAATGATGAGTTTGAATTTTTTAGTCTCTAAGGATGATTTATAATTGGATAAGAGTATAATATAAGGGGGTTTTGTTGTTGTTTTGGGCTTCACTTACTAACAGCAATCCTTGGCATCAGGAAGATATATAATAACATCTGAAACATCAAAAGTGACTATGTCAATAGGGATAGAGAAAGCCAAACACCAGTGTGTATTTTCCAAAAGTGTACCTGCCTAACTCTTTACATCAAAAGAACACAATATCTGCAGGACCCTCTACCAGGCAAACTAAGGGTTTATTTAGTGAAACATAAAAGTAAAATCAGGAAAACATCAGACATATTTTAGAATAGTTTTTTACCAAAAACTTTAAGCAAACTCCTAGTATGCATTCACTCCTTTCTTGTAAAATTCACTGAATTTTTAATTCTTATTCTCAATCTCCCATAAAATTCATTTTTCCTCATAGAAAATCGCACAGTACTTCTCTTCTGGGATTGTTGATACAATTTTAATTACTGGAAACTATATTCGATACAATCCATTCCTATACTAAAAGAATATAAACACAAAACCAGAATGTAGTATTGTTCTGAAGTATATAAATAGTTGAACAGGACAATTGAAAAGAATAAAATACTTCCAGTTATTTAGCATAAGGTGGGGATGTAGATCATGGCCTGTCTAACCTTGAAAGTCCCTGGATCTGAAAATCAGTGCCATCATTAAACAAGGATGAAGAAACCAAAGAAATCTTCATTTAAAAAGTAAAACTAGGATGACATGGAGAGAGAGAGAGAGAGAGAGAGAGAGAGAGAGAGAGAGAGAGAGAGAGAGAGAGAGAGAGAGACTAAGTGAACAAAAGAAAGAACAAAATGAGATAATGTCAGTGTTAAGAGACAGAGGATTGGAGGCAAGTCTTCTCTGCCCTGTGTTGAAAATCGCTGCAATTTTCCCCAAAATTACATTCAAGTTCCCACTTCTTAAACAGAACCCGAGTTCCTTTTCCTTATCCTATCAATATCTTGAGTTTTTCTTCCTTCCCTCCCTTCCTCCCACCTCCCTCTCTCTTGCTTCCTCTCTCCCTTCTTCCCTCCATTCCTCCCTCTTTCATCCACTCCTTTTCTTCCCTCCTCCCTCCCTCCCTCCCTTCCTCCCTCCCTTCCTTCCTTTCTCTCTTCTATCATTCTTTTCTGCAACAGTGATTTTGAAATAAGTTCTTAATACATACAGACTTTAAATACAGCTACAATTAAGAGATACAGGAAAAAATAAGATGCTTTGGAGAGCACACGAATGGCTTCTCTAAGCATTGCTTTCTAACATCTTGTTTTTACTAGTCCGATGCTCTGGTCACTCACCTCAGTACTTGATGACACCATGGTTATGCCTGACACGATGAGAAATGAGACTCTGATGAAACTGTGGTGAGACACTCTTCTTCACTTAAAGGTTCATGATCTCTGAGTATTCTTTCCCAGAAGATTGGTGATTTTCAAGTCAACTCTGTATCCATGATGACAACCTCTCCACAAGGATCTGCAGTAACTTTTAATCACCTTACTGACAGAACTTTCCAAAACAAAAAGTGGAAATTACATGAGCTACTACAAGAAGGCAATTGGGACTCTGAATAGGAACTTTTCTGTCAGTCTTTAGAGTACAAAGAGTATGGTAGAGAAAGGCATGCAGAAGGAACATCAATGCTATGAAGTATAAGCAAGTTTCATGGCTTTGCCCCTGGAGGGCCATTCCTTATCACTCAGTATCCTAGAGAGTTTAAATGACTCAACCTTCTTTGGTCCCAAAGACCCTGAGGATCAATGGCTTCCTGAGATGTCTATTAACATATCAGAGCATATGCTAGCTGCCAGACTCTCTCAGCATTGCAAGGACCTGTTACAGAGTCCTGATTCTTCTCCATACTTCTCACCCCTGCTTCCTATCCTAAACCTCTGTAGCCTCTGGGATACATTTCCCCTTGCTTCTCTTTTCTACAGATACAGACATTTTCACCATGTGCTCTTGGGCTCTTGGTTCTTCTCCTGGTCATCTTTCTCTTGGTTGCTTGGTTCTTCTACCCCCCCCCCCCCATTAATGAACTTATTTTATCCACTTTACATCCCAATCAAAGCCTGCCTGCTCTTTCCACCAATTTCCACTCACATGGTCCCTACCTCCATTCCCACTCTCATTCACCTCTGAGAATGGGGCGGTACACACTGAATACCAACCGACCCTGACAACTCAAGTCACTACAGGACTGGGTATATACTCTCCTACTTCAACTAGACAAGATAGCTTAGTTAGGAGAATAGGATCCACATGAAGGCAACTGTTGCATGTAACAATTAAAAAACAATCCATGCTATCACAGGCTGGGCACTGGTCGGTGGTCTCGGCCTGTTCTCAGCTCGGCACATAGCCCAACACCCTATGTTTCCCCTAGCCAAAGCCTCTCCCAAGAATGCTGACTCTGCTCTCCAGAACTCAGATAGGTCTCTTAGACCCCATGGGCAGCTGGGGGTGTGCTCTTGCCAGCCTTTGCTCACTATCTTTCAGAGCTCAGTCCTTGCCCAATCTTCCCATCTCAAAGCTTCATGAATTCCACCTTGGCTAAGTTGTTTCCCTTTGTCCCACCTGAGTCACTGTGGAATAGAAGGCACCATACAATCTTAGTTTATTATCAACAGATAACACAATTTTGGGGCATGGAATCTATCACCCTAAATCCATCAACTATTTTATGTTAGAAATCCTCTGGTGGTGGATCCTGGTGGATTTCTCTACTATTCCTTTTCTTTTTTTTTTTTTTTTCCATTTTTTATTAGGTATTTAACTCATTTACATTTCCAATGCTATACCAAAAGTCCCCCATATCCACCCACCCCCACTCCCCTGCCCACCCACTCCCCCTTTTTGGCCCTGGTATTCCCCTGTACTGGGGCATATAAAGTTTGCAAGTCCAATGGGCCTCTCTTTCCAGTGATGGCCGACTAGGCCATCTTTTGATATATATGCAGCTAGAGTCAAGAGCTCCGGGGTACTGGTTAGCTCATAATGTTGTTCCACCTATAGGGTTGCAGATCCCTTTAGCTCCTTGGCTACTTTCTCTAGCTCCTCCATTGGGAGCCCTATGATCCATCCATTAGCTGACTGTGAGCATCCACTTCTGTGTTTGCTGGGCCCCGGCATAGTCTCACAAGAGACAGCTACATCTGCGTCCTTTCAATAAAATCTTGCTAGTGTATGCAATGGTGTCAGCGTTTGGATGCTGATTATGGGGTGGATCCCTGGCTATGGCAGTCTCTACATGGTCCATCCTTTCATCTCAGCTCCAAACTCCGTCTCTGTAACTCCTTCCATGGGTGTTTTGTTCCCAAATCTAAGGAGGGGCATAGTGTCCACACTTCAGTCTTCATTCTCCTTGAGTTTCATGTGTTTAGCAAATTATATCTTATATCTTGGGTATCCTAGGTTTGGGGCTAATATCCACTTATCAGTGAATACATATTGTGTGAGTTTCTTTGTGAATGTGTTACCTCACTCAGGATGATGCCCTCCAGGTCCATCCATTTGGCTAGGAATTTCATAAATTCATTCTTTTTAATAGCTGAGTAGTACTCCATTGTGTAGATGTACCACATTTTCTGTATCCATTCCTCTGTTGAGGGGCATCTAGGTTCTTTCCAGCTTCTGGCTATTATAAATAAGGCTGCTATGAACATAGTGGAGCATGTGTCCTTCTTACCTGTTGGGGCATCTTCTGGATTGGAAACAGAAACTAAACAGGGACACAGTGAAACTAACAGAAGTTATGAAACAAATGGACCTGACAGATATCTACAGAACATTATATCCTAAAACAAAAGGATATACCTTCTTCTCAGCACCTCACGGGACCTTCTCCAAAATTGACCATATAATTGGTCACAAAACAGGCTTCAATAGATACAAAAATATTGAAATTGTCCCATGTATCCTATCAGACCACCATGGCCTAAGACTGATCTTCAATAACAACATAAATAATGGAAAGCCAACATTCACGTGGAAACTGAATAACACTCTTCTCAATGATACCTTGGTCAAGGAAGGAATAAAGAAAGAAATTAAAGACTTTTTAGAGTTTAATGAAAATGAAGCCACAACGTACCCAAACCTATGGGACACAATGAAAGCATTTCTAAGAGGGAAACTCATAGCGCTGAGTGCCTCCAAGAAGAAACGGGAGACAGCACATACTAGCAGCTTGACAACACATCTAAAAGCCCTAGAAAAAAAGGAAGCAAATTCACCCAAGAGGAGTAGACGGCAGGAAATAATCAAACTCAGGGGTGAAATCAACCAAGTGGAAACAAGAAGAACTATTCAAAGAATTAACCAAACGAGGAGTTGGTTCTTTGAGAAAATCAACAAGATAGATAAACCCTTAGCTAGACTCACTAAAGGGCACAGGGACAAAATCCTAATTAACAAAATCAGAAATGAAAAGGGAGACATAACAACAGATCCTGAAGAAATCCAAAACACCATCAGATCCTTCTACAAAAGGCTATACTCAACAAAACTGGAAAACCTGGACGAAATGGACAAATTTCTGGACAGATACCAGGTACCAAAGTTGAATCAGGATCAAGTTGACCATCTAAACAGTCCCATATCACCTAAAGAAATAGAAGCAGTTATTAATAGTCTCCCAACCAAAAAAAGCCCAGGACCAGATGGGTTTAGTGCAGAGTTCTATCAGACCTTCAAAGAAGATCTAATTCCAATTCTGCACAAACTATTTCACAAAATAGAAGTAGAAGGTACTCTACCCAACTCATTTTATGAAGCCACTATTACTCTGATACCTAAACCACAGAAAGATCCAACAAAGATAGAGAACTTCAGACCAATTTCTCTTATGAATATCGATGCAAAAATCCTCAATAAAATTCTCGCTAACCGAATCCAAGAACACATTAAAGCAATCATCCATCCTGACCAAGTAGGTTTTATTCCAGGGATGCAGGGATGGTTTAATATACGAAAATCCATCAATGTAATCCATTATATAAACAAAATCAAAGACAAAAACCACATGATCATCTCGTTAGATGCAGAAAAAGCATTTGACAAGATCCAACACCCATTCATGATAAAAGTTTTGGAAAGATCAGGAATTCAAGGCCCATACCTAAACATGATAAAAGCAATCTACAGCAAACCAGTAGCCAACATCAAAGTAAATGGAGAGAAGCTGGAAGCAATCCCACTAAAATCAGGGACTAGACAAGGCTGCCCACTTTCTCCCTACCTTTTCAACATAGTACTTGAAGTATTAGCCAGAGCAATTCGACAACAAAAGGAGATCAAGGGGATACAAATTGGAAAAGAGGAAGTCAAAATATCACTTTTTGCAGATGATATGATAGTATATATAAGTGACCCTAAAAATTCTACCAGAGAACTCCTAAACCTGATAAACAGCTTCGGTGAAGTAGCTGGATATAAAATAAACTCAAACAAGTCAATGGCCTTTCTCTATACAAAGAATAAACAGGCTGAGAAAGAAATTAGGGAAACAACACCCTTCTCAATAGTCACAAATAATATAAAATATCTTGGCGTGACTCTAACTAAGGAGGTGAAAGATCTGTATGATAAAAACTTCAAATCTCTGAAGAAAGAAATTAAAGAAGATCTCAGAAGATGGAAAGATCTCTCATGCTCATGGATTGGCAGGATCAACATTGTAAAAATGGCTATCTTGCCAAAAGCAATCTACAGATTCAATGCAATCCCCATCAAAATTCCAACTCAATTCTTCAACGAATTGGAAGGAGCAATTTGCAAATTTGTCTGGAATAACAAAAAACCTAGGATAGCAAAAAGTCTTCTCAAGGATAAAAGAACTTCTGGCGGAATCACCATGCCAGACCTAAAGCTTTACTACAGAGCAATTGTGATAAAAACTGCATGGTACTGGTATAGAGACAGACAAGTAGACCAATGGAATAGAATTGAAGATCCAGAAATGAACCCACACACCTTTGGTCACTTGATCTTCGACAAGGGAGCTAAAACCATCCAGTGGAAGAAAGACAGCATTTTCAACAATTGGTGCTGGCACAACTGGTTGTTATCGTGTAGAAGAATGCGAATCGATCCATACTTATCTCCTTGTACTAAGGTCAAATCTAAGTGGATCAAGGAACTTCACATAAAACCAGAGACACTGAAACTTATAGAGGAGAAAGTGGGGAAAAGCCTTGAAGATATGGGCACAGGGGAAAAATTCCTGAACAGAACAGCAATGGCTTGTGCTGTAAGATCGAGAATCGACAAATGGGACCTAATGAAACTCCAAAGTTTCTGCAAGGCAAAAGACACCGTCAATAAGACAAAAAGACCACCAACAGATTGGGAAAGGATCTTTACCTATCCTAAATCAGATAGGGGACTAATATCCAACATATATAAAGAACTCAAGAAGGTGGACTTCAGAAAATCAAATAACCCCATTAAAAAATGGGGCTCAGAACTGAACAAAGAATTCTCACCTGAGGAATACCGAATGGCAGAGAAGCACTTGAAAAAATGTTCAACATCCTTAATCATCAGGGAAATGCAAATCAAAACAACCCTGAGATTCCACCTCACACCAGTCAGAATGGCTAAGATCAAAAATTCAGGTGACAGCAGATGCTGGCGAGGATGTGGAGAAAGAGGAACACTCCTCCATTGTTGGTGGGAGTGCAGGCTTGTACAACCACTCTGGAAATCAGTCTGGCGGTTCCTCAGAAAACTGGACATAGTACTACCGGAGGATCCAGCAATACTTCTCTACTATTTCTAACAGTCCCTGGCCTATATCTTGTTTGCTTTTCTCCTGCCTCTCCATACAAAAGGGGCCCATTCCGTTCTCCTTGTACCCTCTCCCTCAGTTGGACCCGGAAGGCCTGTCTCCTCCTCACCCAGTAATTAGCTTCTTGTCATCTTTATTACCCAATCAATCAATTATGGAAAACTTCTGCTACAGGCAACAAAGTCAGGTTCTTCAGTCCTTCCCTCAACTCTTCTACAAGATTTGCTGAGCTCTATCTGCCTTGAATTTCAGGTAGTGTTACAGCTTTCCTCTTTCTTCTCACATCCACTGGAAGTAAATTTATGATTTCCTACACTCTTTCCAAACAGAGCAATTGTTACTTTTCAGAACCATCCCACCTACCTGAAGGATTGAAAATTACTTTTAAGTCACTTTCACTTAATATTATCTTGAAATAAAAGTAAGAATAAATAAAGCACCAATAAATTCAAAGAAGCAATTATGATGTATTGCAAACCTTTCCCATGAGTGCTTAGAGTGCTCCATGTGTTCCTTGAAGAAGCATAGATGAGAGAAAGGTTCAATGCTAAGCCATGCCCTAGCATGTTACAGAGATGACATGGACATTGAAGACTTTGTTGTCAAGTGTGGTTTAATGTGTAAATCCCAACAACCAACACATTAACAACAGCATGCTTACATGCCTGCAAAACATATCCTGCAAAAACAAACAAACAAACAAACAAACAAGCAAATTTCAATACATTGTAAAATGTTTCCACCAGAAAAGAATATTCCTGTTTGCCAAGAAGCTTTTATATAGTGTGAAGTAGGCAAGCTTTTCCTGGCTGCACGGACTACCCACTGCACAGGAGCATATTTTATAGTTTTATGGTTGTAGATGTACAGAGCTCTTTCTCCATACCCCCTCCCCTTCACCTCTAGGAGGGTACACCCCTCCCAGGAATACCACTTCATGGGTCATCATGTCTACAGATTAAGCTCATCCTCTGCCTCTGAGGCTAGACAAGACAATCTCTGCTACACATGGGTCAAGGGCCTTGGACCAGCCCGTGTATACTCTTTACTTGAGGGTTTAGTCTCTGGCCACACCCAGGTGCCCAGGTTAGTTGACACAGTTGGTCATTCTATGGAGTAATTTTTGGCTACTATCCACTTATCAATGAGTACATACCATGCATGTCCTTTCGGTCTGGGCTCCCTCACTCAGGATATTTTCTATTTCCATCCATTTGCCTGCAAAATCCATGCTGTCTTTGTTTTTAATAGCTGAATACCATTCGATTGTGGAAATGAACCACATATTCTGTATCCATTCTTTGGTTGAGGGACACTTGAGTTGCTTCCAGTTTCTAGCTATTATTAAGAAGGCTGCTATAAATGTAGTGGAGCACTTGTCCTTGTGATATTGTGGAGCATCTTTTGGGTATATGTCTAAGAGCAGTATAATTGGGTCTTTTTGGGTATATGTCTAAGAGCAGTATAATTGGGTCTTTAGGTAGAACTATTTCCAATTTTCTGAGGATCAGCCAGGTTGATTTCCAGAGTGGGTGTAGCCGTTTGCAATCCCACCAGCTATGGAGAAGTGTTCCCCTTTTCCACATCCTAGTCAGTATGTGCTATCATTTGAGTTTTTAATGTTAACCATTCTGATTGGTATTCACGCACACCTCCTCCTTGCCTGTTTTTTGTGTGTGTGTGTGTGTGTGTGTGTGTGTGTGTGTGTGTGTGTGAGTTTGTTTTTTACTCTTTCACAACAGATTTTATTGGTCAGGGAGCAGAGTACAGACCTTCCAATTCTTATCACACATACCCCAAAAGAGCCATATACTGTGTTCACGTAACCAAACTCTGAAGTCACATTGTGTTCATGTACACAAATGAAAAGCTACGTATTGTTTTTCTTTGAACTTGTTCCAGTGACTCGCTAAGTTCCCCTAAGACCTCTCATAACAACCAATGCCTGTAATCCTCAGTCCCACCAATTCACAATGTTACGCCACACACAGAACAGACTCAGGATTTCCATCTTTCACAGCACATTATCACAACTGTTAGGAAAATGGACTGCCATGACCACAGACATCACAGTTCTGACAGGGCAAGGGCCAAGGACTGGCTTTCTTACAAAATGGTTCTACTAGAAACACGGAACCAGATATAACTGAAAATATTCCAGACACAAATACATGAATGAGATGCCAAATTGCCATTTAGTATGCTTTGTATCATAGGATATAAAACTAGCCCCATCTACGGAATGTTATGGTGACCCCCCGAGATGGTCACAGCCTCTCCTGATTCTGTATCCTGCTATTTTCTGGTTGTACCAAAAAATAAACAGCCAGCAAATGATTTAACCTCTTTAAAAAAAAAAATACATTAAAAAAAAAATGGGATGAGGTGGGATTCCCTCACCTTTTAAAAATGTTTCTAGAGCTACTAAAAAACTCTCATTTACAAAATAGTTGATAAAAATATTCCTCTGGATTGTACAAGAAGGGAGGCGGGACCACTGACAGATGTGATGGATGCTTAGTTGGACTTGGCTTCTTTCTATTCTTCAGAGGCTAGACTCTGGTTTTCTGTCTCTCCATTTTCTGCAGGCAGATCTATGGTTTACTGGTCAGCCACGTCAGCCTGTTTGCCCTTCACTCCCCTCTTCCCTTTTATTTGCACTTTTTTGTCTGATGCTTTATCCTTTCCCAAGGTCGGTCGAAGGGCGGGCTTAGTCAACAGCCTCGCAGAGGCACTTGGGTTCCGTCTTTGCAGCTCCATCCCTGCTAACCTTCCTCTGGGCTTCATGGCAGCGCTGGGTGGGAGATTCGTGGGTCGCAGGATCTGTCACTGAGGAGCTGCACTGCTTAGCCACCACCACACGAACTCCCTTGCCTGTTTTAGTAATAATTTATCAGTAGAAGTGAATTGAAAATGAATCCACCGACCAGCCTAAACCCATCTGCACAAAATTCCTTTTCTCTAATCTGCTTTCCCTGATTCTACAAATTAGAAGGACCCATATACTTGGTATATCTGTGCTTAAGGATCATCTACATGGAGTTACTTGGACTAAATGTGATCTAAGGAAGCAACTCAAGGCACATCGCTTAAAGGGATATTCTTCCTTCTGGTTCTTACAAGAGGGATAATAATTAATAGTCTGAATGCTACTACAATCCTCTCTTGTTTTAGAAGCCTGGTTTCGTGTGGTTCACGGATTCGCAGCACAGCTGAAGCATATTAATCAATGAATGTTCAGTCTTAAACCTTGAATTACAATTCATAAAAACCTTATGGCTGTGACTAATTGTCTAGTGCAGAACAATAATAATCACTTCTTCTATTGGTCTTCATCTGCAAAATCAATATAATGCTTAATATGCCAGAATGGTGTAGCCTCCACTTCCCCAGCCTTAATGGTTCCACTATTTACACCTGGATGGAGCTTGCAGCTCAATCGTTCTGCCACGCCCACTGCTGGAGCCTGCGGTTTCCTGTTCCGAAGCCATCACGTGGTCACCCTGCTACTGGCGAGATTATTTGGCGGGAATCGGCCCCCTTCCCCTGCTTCATAACTGCGTGTGGAATAGTTAAATTGAGCTTTGATCAGAATGCCTGTCTTAGCTACATCCTTTTCTTGCCCGCCTAGCCCTTCTTCTCTTCCAGGTTTCCAAAATGCCTTTCCAGGCTAGAACCCAGGCTGTGATCTGCTGGCCAAACACAGCAGAATGGTTTTCATCTAACTTGAGGAAGATCTTCAACATAAACTTGTTTTCTCACATAAAATCTCACGCAGCTGTCCAAGAGAAATAAGAGACATACACTTGTTATTTATTCTCCATTTATCACATATGTGTTTTAAATTTGACTTTGTAGAAGCCTTTGATGAAGAATAAAAATCTGTTTTATATAATATTTTGGATTATTGAAGACATTTTAAGACAGGGCATATAATATCTATGCTTCTTCATATTATTTTTAAATTTTTAAAATATATGTATTCTTTGACAATTTTACATAATATATCATAGTAGGTTCTTTTACATTGGTCAATTCCTCTCAGATCTTGCCTTACTCCACACATACTGGACTTTATATTTATTCTCCTTTTTAAAAATTGGTTATTTAATTTATTTACATTTCAAATGTTAGCCCTCTTCCCAGTTTCCCCTCTGCAAAACCCCTATCCTACCCCATCCATATTCCTCAAAAAAGGAAACTCCAAAGACATGAAAAAAAAAAAAAAGAGAGAAAAAAAAAACACTAAAAATGAGTCCGAAAAGTGTTGTCTAACTCTTCATGACTATGAGGCCTGACCTCAATACCATTGATATTCCTGGTGTCACTCTAGTGAATAAAATTGATTTTACCTGTCTTTTTAGCTATCATTTACAAGTTAGTTCTTACATAGGGCTGGAAATTTCATAAATTCACATCAAAATTAAAATGTAAGTTCAAGGAGGTGGGGAGGAAGGAATGCATGGAAAGAAGTAAGGTTGAGAAATTAAGAGAAGAATTCCACTTAAAGGAGGAAGGTACCAAGGATAGCCTTTGGCATATCAAAACATTTTGGCACCTAGCAATAAGAATCTTCCAATTTCTGTTAAAATCATTTCAATTCTCAATTCCAGTCACAGCATCATGGTCAATATCCCTGCACCTAAATGAGTTTCAAGTTTATAATTATCTATCTCTTGACATGAAGGCAGTTCTCACCTGCATATTGTGTATTGCCACAAGAACAAGTGATGAGCTGAAAGGCTGAGTCTGTTCTGTGTTGACATGAGACTCTGGCTCTTGATGTGTAGGTTTTTTTATTCACAGGTCCTCTTTTCTACTATAGAAGTGATTTTCAACTCAACTCGAGATCCACAACACCATCTACATAAAGGGCCGTGAGAACTTTTAAATGTCTTTCTAACAATTATATGTCAGTGCAAAGGTGTCCACATCACAGGAAAAAATGCAATGGAGCAATTAGGAATAATTAGGAAGTAAAGAGCTGTGTGATCCCACAGTGTTACAAGGAGGGATGCAGAAAGCACAAAGAGCCAACGTGAAGTTCATGAATACAGAGCAAGTTGAGACCTATTCCCAATGTCTAGACATTTTCAGAAAAAATGTTTAGACTCTGAATAGAAATAAAATTAATAAGCCTGAAGGAACTAATTACAGTGAATGGCCTTTGTCTTCCTTTGTTCAGGCCATATTTCCTAAAAGATAGATTAATTTTACTCTGCAATTGTCATTCATTCTTTTTGAATTACACTTTACTCCATTGCAAACATAAAGTAATTTATATGGATAGTTAATTTTTGACCTCTTATTTAAGAGCATTTCCTCTGAAATTTTTCAACTAAGTATGGTGCACACATGACATGTTTACCCGTGCAGACTGAAGACAGCCTTATGATTATTGGTGGAGTTTTGAAAATTAGTATTATTATTAATTCATTGAGGATGTCATATATGCATAAATGTACTTTGATAATTTTCACCCCATTACTTGTCCTTTCAAGTCTGATAGATCCACCTTACATTCTCAATCACTTACAGTTTCATGTCTTCTATTTTTTCTTAACCAACAACATCCATTTTCTGCTGTCTATATACACCAGTTGTGTGGGGACACCTAGATTATTTATCTCCATATAGCAATATTATCTCATTTCTTAGCACCTATCACATTTTCTCCAATAGTCACAATGGTAGCTTTTATGACAAAAGACACATAGCATTTTCAAGAAAAATATAAGCCAGTATAAATGTAGCAATTTTCAAGCTTCTTTCTTTGTAACTTGTAATATGTAGAGAAAGATCACAGATACTGTATTGGATAACAGGTTAAAATTAAATCAGAGAATATTTAAAATAGTGTTAAGCTTCATAAAAATAAACATATATAAATTTTCCTTCTTTCATGAAATGGGCAAATGAAAGTAAAACTGAAAATGAGGTATCTGAACAAAACAATCTTAAAAGTGTGGATACAGACCTAAGAAACAGAGTTGAGGCTGCTGCTCATGGCTTAGTGGTTTCACACATATTTAGCAAATAAAATGTCAATTCTTCTTAAGAATGGCAAGTTGGAGTGATGTTGGAATGTGCCTTCTTTAATCCTAGTACTTTGGAGACTGAGGCAGGAAGTTAAACACCAGTCTACTTACAGAATGACTTCAAGGATAGTCCAGATACACACACAGACTCTATCATGAAAAGTCACAAATAAACATAAAAGAAAGAAAAAGAATGGTGAAGTGTACCACAGAACTGTAATAATAAAAATTGCATGTCTTTGAAATAAAAATAGGAATGACTAGCAATGTAGTTGAACTTAAGTCCCTGACTTAAATCTACAAACCTAAGGATAGCTGAGATTTTAGAAAATATACAATGGGGTAAAAAGAATCTTTAACAAATGGTACTGGTCTAAATAGATATGAGCATGTAGAAGAATGTAAATAGACCTATATTTACCACCCTGGACAAAAATCAGGTCCAAGTAGGTCAAAGTCCTCAATATAAAACAGATACAGTGAGGCTGATAGAAAAGAACCTGGGAAACAATCTTGAACATTTTAGCAGAGGAGACAACTTCCTGAACAGAATGCAGCACCATAGGATATTTCTACTTAAAAATGAGTGCATATAAAGTTTGTTTTTTCATGCTCTATGTTACTTTACTCAGAATAATTTTGGTCTTATTCCATTCAAAAGACTATTCATGACCGTGTAGCTTACTTGTTGAACACTTCCCCTCCTACTAGGTTGCCTTGTTCAGGCTTGATGTGATGGAATATGCCTGTTCTTATTGTAGCTTGTTATGCACTTTGTGTTTTATGTCCCTGAGGGGGCAGATTTTTATAAGGAAAGGTGGGAGGTTTGCTGGTGGATATGGGTAACAGGATGATCCATGAGATATGTTGAGTGGGTGGGAGATGAAGGAGGGGAATCTGAAGTCAGAATATAAAATATGAGAAAAGAATTTTTTGAAAAGGTCAGAAAGTATGGGTCTAAATTTAGAATTTGAACATTTTCTCCCATGGTTTCATTTATTTCCTCTCTGCTTTGAGATGTTGCAGCTATTAGCCTCTATACTGGAACAATTAGGTGGATATTCTGAGAGACCAATGGAGCCCAACCTAGACCGATGTCTTCTTTGCATAAAAGAGAATATTCTCCTAGGAGAAGTTATTATAAATTAAATATGTTAGTAATATAACTTCTCAGGAAACTGGGAAGACAGACATGTATCTTTGAAGAAATAAATATATGCAAAAAAACATAATTGTACACAACTAAAGTATTTTGATGAACTTCTTGAAAGTGGGTGTTATAGAACATGGCATGGAGTAGCTGGAGTCAGGGAGATCGTCAAGTGAGTAAAATGAGCCAAATGTGACACGGAGCTGTAGTGAAAGGTTTTGAATAAGTTTTATTTAAAGAGCATATTAATTGTATATAGAAGGAGATTGCACTGTGAAGTTTACATATCTGTGTGTAGTGAACATATATTATATGTATCCATTATCAAATCTATCTCCCCCTTTCCTACTCTCTTGTTCTTTTCTTATACTCAGTAGTTCATATTTATACAAACTTTTCAGGCCAGTAATGACACTGGAAGAACTGTGTTGTCCTCATATGAGAAGCAATAAACAACAGTTTGGAGTTATAAACAACACCTAAATTCAGTGGAATTTTAGCATATATTTGATATTTCATGTCTCTGAGAATTAACATTTTCTTACAAAATATAAGTGTAAACATTTCTACTGAGCCTCAGTTTGTGGAATCTCAGTGGATATGTTGAGATACCTATAGGTTGCAAAGAACTTCAAGTGTGATTTGCCCTCATGAAATTTTACATATGTAGGTCTCTAAATGTTCTTATAATTAGAGGCATTTTGGAAAAAAAATATGGCCAGGTTAATATGAGTTTGATTTGACACTCTTGAAAAGCCCTTTCTGAGCTTGGCACCTTGTCCCTACCTGTAAATCTTGACAGACTTAATTACTGATTTTGACAGGATTGTGACATGATTCTGAAAGAAAGATGAAATTTCAAGACCGGTAAGTCATATAAAGTACGTAGAAATTGCTGGTTGTTTGTGAGCCTAGAGGTTGCCTGGGGCTGAAAACAAAGAAGAACAAACCTGGGCATGACCTGTCATTAAAGCATTCCTGGGAACAGCTTGACCATAAAGATAAAGAGGAATGTGAGGACATAACAGGGCTATCTGAACTGAGTCAACAACCATCTGGCCTGGCACCTCCCTCTACCCATTGCCCTTTGACGCAGTTTAAAGTCATAAATTAACCGGATACTCTGCTAGCATTGATCCAACTCACAGAACCCTGACATCCTGACCTGCACGTATAATTTTGCTGACATGTAATCTTTCTGCTGATGTTTGAATAAGCCAATAGTGTGTCACTACACTGAATTCCCCACCCTTAAGCCCTTTACCTCATAAAAAACCCCTAGCTTTCGAGCCTCGGGGTCGAATCCACTGTCTCCTGCGTGAGATACATTTCGATCTGGAGCTCCGCAATAAAATGCCTTGTGTGTTTGCAGCAAGAAGGATTCTTGTGTTTCTTTGGGTGCGCCCTCTCTCCCGAGACTAGAGTGGGGGTCCCCAAAAGGGGGCCTTACAATTTCTCACTAGCATTGGATTCATTTGGATCCTTCTGTCTCAAAGTCTTGAACAATGCATATCAATGTTTCTAATGCTTCAATACTTTAAAAGTAGTCCTTATTTGTGATGACCCCCAACCATAAAATTACTTTTGTTTCCATTTCATAATTGTAATTCTGCCCCATCTGTACCCCAAGATCATCCTATGCCACAGCACTCCATACCCAAATACTGCCAGGAGAAAGCTTGTCTCTCAGGAGTGGGGATACACCTGTGAGCACAGGTAAGACCAACATTTCTGCTCAGAAGGACCTGCCAAGAACCCTCAGGACACAGGAACCAAGAAGCAGCCTGAGAAATAATCCTTCCAATTTCCATCTGTGCTGGGAGCTTATCCTGTGCCATAGCAACCTGAGCAGATCCTGTGCCACAGTGCTCCATACCCAAATACCCCTGGAAGAAAGCTGGTCTCCCAGGAGTTCCAACACACCTGTGAGCACAGGTAAGATCACTAATTCTGCCCAAGAGGTACCCACAAAGAGCCATCAGGACACAGGGAACAAGGGATAGCCAGGGACAGGATCCTTCTGGTTTACATTTGTACCCTGGAGCTGACCCTGTGCCACAACTCTCCATACCCAAATTCCTCTCAAAGAGAACTGTTCTCCCAGAAGTACTGACACACTGGCTTGCAGGTGCTACAAGCCACAGTCAGATACACCAAGACCAACTAACATCAGAGATAACCAGATGATGAGAATCAAAGGCAAAAACATAAGCAATAGAAACCAAGGCTCTCTGGCACCATCAGAATCCAGATTTCCCACCATAGTGAGCCCTGGATACCCCAAAACACCAGAAAAAGCAAGCCTTCGAATTAAAATCACACCTCATGATGATGATAGAGGATTTTAAGAAGGACATAAATAACTCCCTTAAGGAAATACGGGAGAACACTGGTAAATAGCTAGAAGCCCTTAGAGAAGAAACACAAAAATCCCTTAAAGAATTACTGGAAAACACAAATAACAAGTGAAAGAATTAAACAAAACCATTCAGGATCAAAAATGGAAATATAAACAATAAAGAAATTACAAAGGGAGATAACCCTGGAGATAGAAAAGCTATGAAAGAGATCAGGAGACATAGATGCAAACATCATCAACAGAATACAAGAGATAGAAGAGAGAATCTCAGGTGCAGAAGATACCACAGAAAACATTGACACAACAGTCAAAAAATGCAAAATACAAAGGCTTCTAATTCGAAACATTCAGGAAATCATAACACAAAGAGAAGACCAATCCTAATGATAATAGGTATAGAACAGAGAGAAGATTCCCACCTTAAAGGGCCAGTAAATATCTTCAACAAAATTGTAGAAGAAAACTTCCCTAACCTAAAAAAAGAGATGCATATAAACATACAAAAGGCCTACAGAACTCCAAATAGATTGGACAAGAAAAGAAATTCCTCCTATCACATAATAATCAAAACACCAAATGCACAAAACAAAGAAAGAATACTAAAAACAGTAAGGTAAAAAGGTCAAGTAACATATAAAGACAGACCTTTCAGAATTACACCAGATTTCTCACCAGAGACTATGAAAGCTAGAAGATCCTGGGCAGATGTCATACACACCCTAAGAGAACAAACACACTGTAATACAGAATAAAAATGTGGCAGAACCTTCCCCTAATGAATAAAGATTATAAGGGGCCAATCACTGGGCAAGTAGGCAGGACTTCTGGATCAGGAAGAGGAAGAAGGAAGGCAGAAGAAAGGAATGGCCCTTTTGGACAGCAGGAGCAAGGGAGTCAGACAGAATGTAGGAAGCCAGAGGCTGTCTGTTTGAGTGGACACTTGAGGATTTAACATAGATTAGTTTACAAAATTAGGATGCTTGGTTCTGTGCCCAGCAATTGTGTCACCTATTGATTCTAAATTAAGATTCTGTCGTGTTTTCCTTCATGTGGCTACTCAACTGGGTTCCAGAGAAAGGTATGGTGGTAGAACATGGGTGTGCAAGAGTACACCACAGCCAGGTACAGGAATTTAGAAGCACAGGGCATGTGTGGCTATAGCTAGCCATGGGAACTCTGTGAGCTGGGTGGAGAGAGCAACTTAGTTCAGGAGGGGCAGAGCCAGTATGGGCGAGACAAGCCCTGACTAAAATGAAAGAATGCAGTCTCGACCTGTCTGCCAGGCTGGAGACAGACCCAGACTGCCAGTAGGTACCTAGCTGGCATAAGCATGGGATGTTTTTCTATATATCACACAACACAAAAGTGACAAAAACTGCATAGTATTTGTACAAAAACAGATACATTGATCAATGCAACTGAATCAAGGACCCAGAAATGAAATCACATCTGTAAGAATACCTGATTTTTGGTAGAAAAAAAATCCAAAACCATATAATGGAAAAATGAAAGCATCTTCAACAAATGGTACTGGAGTAAGTGGAGGTCTACATGTAAAAAATGATAATAGACTTAAACTTATCACCCTGCATAAAACTGAAGTCCATGTGGATCAAGGTTCTTAGCAGAACATGAGACATACAAATCTCATAGAAGAGAAAGTCGAAATACCCTTGAATGGATTGGTATAGGTGACAAGTTCCTGAACAGAATACTAATGGCTCAGGCTCTAAGATCAACAATTGATAAATGAGACCTCATGAAACTGCAAAAACTTTTATAAGGCAAATGACACTGTCAATGGGAAAAATCATCAGTCCACAGATTGAGAAGGGATCTTCAACAACACTATATCTGATAGAGGGCAAATATTCAAAATTTACAAAGAATTCAAGAAATTAGACACTGACAACCCCCCCAAATAATTTAAAATGGGGTACAAAACTAAACATAGTTCTCAACTGAGGAATCCTGAATGGTTGAGAAGCACTTAAAGAAATGTTAAAAGTCCTTAGTTATCACAGAAATACAAATCAAAACAACTATGAGGTTCTTCCTTACAACCATTGGAATGGTTAAGAAGACCAAAAACTCAAAAGATAGCACATGCTAGCCAGGATTTAGATCAAGGAAACACTTGTCTATTGCTTGGGGGAGTGCAAACTCTTACAAACACTTTGGAAATCAATTTGGTGTTTTCTCAGAAAACTAGGATTAGTTCTACCTCAATATCCAGCTATACAACTGAATACCCAAAAGATGCTCCAAGATCTCACAAAGATGCTTCCTCCACTATGTTTATAGCAGCTTTATTCATAATAGCCAAGAACAGTAAACAATCTAGATGTCACTTAACTGAGGAATGCATTTAAAAAATGTGGTGCAACTAGGTAACGGAATGCTATTCAGCTATTAAAAACCACTACATCATGAATTCTGTATGCAAATGAAGGAAATGAGAATATCATCCTGAGTGAGGTAACCCAGTCCCAAAAGTACATGCATAGCTTACTCACTTATAAGTAGATATTAGTTGTAAAATACAAGTACTATGTTGCAGTCCACAGACCCAAAGAAGCTAAACAAGAAGGAAGGCCCAAGCAAGAAATTTGCATCTCACTTAGAAAAAGGAATAAAATTGTCACTTGAGGCAGATGGATGGAGGGAACTGGGATGGAGTCATATGGGGAGGGGAGTAGGGAATTCAGAATCAGGTATGGGGAATGAAAAGAAAGATGGCTAAATGGCCATGAAAATGTATAGAATCGTTTAACTGATGGTGGTGAAGAGGTTGGGGGCATCTGCAGGACAAGCAGAGACCTGGGATAAGGGAGACACAAATGAGCCAGTGGGGATGACCTTGGTTTTGAATACATTGGGCATATACAACTTGAAGAGGCCATCTCTTGTAGCCAGACAGGAACCGCAGTGGAGTGACAGAGTTAGGAACCCATCCACCAGCAGAGTCAACTAACATGGATCTTTGGGTTTCTCAGATTCTGAATCACTGAACAAAGAACAAATATAGGTTGGACTTAGGTTTCCCTGCTCATATGTAGCAGATATGCAGCTTTATATGGGTCCTGAACAACTGCAACAGGGATATATATATAAAGCTATTGCCTGTCCATAGGATTTATTTTACTAGCTGGGTTGCGTTGTCTGGCATCAATGGGAAAGGAAGCATGTAACCTCACAGAAACTTGATGATCTAGGATTGGGAGCATACCCCGGGCCTCCCCACCTACTCAGAGGACAAGGGAGAGGGGATCGGGTAGAATTGTGGGAGTGGATGATAGGAAGAGGGGCAGTGAATGGAATGTAAAGTGAATAAGTATAAATAAATAAATCCACAACAGTAATTTATTCCTGCTTTTGCAATGGTAATTTTGATATTGAGCAGTTTGCAATGGTAATTTTGATATTGAGCAGTGTCTCAGTTCCTAAGACCATAGAACATGTGTGCTTTCTAATGGTCATAAACCACATGTTGGGAATCCCCACTATAGACCAAGTCCCAAAGCCAAGCAGAAAATGGCTGCTTACTCCAATAATAGTTGTGCTGCAAATATAGCCATCTAAGAATCTTACTAGGATGGTCATTGTATTTTACAGTGATCACCACTGAGTAAGATTATTAATCTTTTCTTTCCTTCAACATTCTGAGTGTATCTCAAGTAATCAAGAATGTACCAACATCACGGAATCATATTGGTCAATATGAACTTTTTTTCTCATGTCCTATCTCCAAAGTGTGTGGTATCTTCAGCAAGTTGGTCTTGCAAGAGTGTTGCAGTTGGTAACTAAGAACAATTGTAATTGTTAATATTATTTGGGAGCCTCCAGACACTCAGACCAAAAACTCAAGGATAGGAGAATTGCTTTTTAGTTGGCATCCTATAGCTTCTAAGATGTACATAACAGTCTGTATAGAATAAGCCCCAATGTTCATTCACACAGATAGACATACACTGACCTTCCATATGTCTTTTTCAAGTCTCCTTACTGTTAGTTATCTACTCTTTTCATCCTCATCTATTTCCTTAATTTATGTAATGTTAAGTGATTTTTCTGAAAAGATTAAATTTATACCATAAGTTTCAGGTTTACACATGCATATATGTAAACATATATGCATCAGTACATGTAGGTATGTATGTGTTTGTGTGTATGTATGTGTAAACAAACATATGTATCCTTGTTGATTCTGTGTTAGGATTTTTATGTCAATTTGGTCAGAATCACTTTGTGTCCTCATGGTCAATTATGAATTTTATAGTTAGAAAAACCTGTGCCATTTAACTTTTAAATATAAACTTTAATTAAAGGATTGATTTATATTTAAAATACTTGGCAGAGGTGGGAGATTATATCTTTTGTTCCCAAATAATTGCATAGCATTTCTATACCCCCTCTACCATGTTTTAGCTCCTGAAAAAGACACAGAGACCTGGAATTTTTGTTAAAAAGCTGCAGGCACTAAGCTCAGAAGGTTCTGATCTAATTTAATCCAACTACGGTGCTTATTCTCAGCCAAATGCCCTGATGCATGCCATCTGGTCTTCTACGGCCAACTCGAGTCCACGTGTATGTTCATGGCTACTCTTTCATTAGTATCTCATGGTGAATCCTCTCTGTCCATTCTCTTCCTGTGCCTCTGTCTCTTCTTTTCCTGGGGACCCTTCCAGAATGAGATTGGAAGTCCTACTTTATTCTCTTCTCCCGCCCAGCTATTGGCTGATCAGAACTTTATTAACCAATCATCAGTGATGGAAAGCAATCTGCACACATCACTTATAGAGGAGATACTCCAATGATTATGACAATTCCAACACTTGGTTTGCAAGCAAATCTCTGGACACAAACATCAGCATTTCAATAGACAGGGCACAAAAATACCCTCTAATATTTCTTTAACTAAAAATATGTGTATGTGTCAACATGAGAATTATGACTTCTGGTCCTCTTATTTCATTGTGGATATGACTGTGAGTCTTTCAGAGAGGTTCAATGAGTACAGAAGACCCTTTATTTCTGCATGATATCATCCCATACACTGATGTAGAGTCTTAATTAAAAAAGGCCAAAGAACAAAGAACTGAGCACAAGAATAAACATCTCTACTTCCTGACATTGAACTTAATATTGCCACATTATCTTGTGTTGTTCTCTACACAAATCCATCTCCACAACTACTTCTACCTTATCATTATAGATAGAACCTTCAGAATGGGGGTGAAAGAAACCTTTCCTTCTTTGAGTGCCTTTTTCAGATTTTTTGTCAGAGAAAAAAATAACACATATATTAAATGGATTCCCACAAACTGGCTACTGATCACTCCACATAATGAAGGAGTGAGTTACAGGAAGCTTAACATTTTCAAATTGCAGATTTTGTATTGTATGTTAAGATAAATGTAAATGATAATATATCAGAAAAGAGAGATGACTAGAGTTCATATCATATGTGGAGGAAACTATCTCTTACCAAAGCAGGGTAAAAACAGGCTAAATCTAGACTTCATATTGTTGATGAAAACAACGCGGCAAACTATGGATAAACTTATTTCTATACTCTCCATAACACTGGATATTTGCAGCAGGCCCTAAAGACAGCCAGGATGCAAAAGAATGAGTAAGATCTGACAAATATTCACAGTAAGATGAGCATAGTTTGGTGGGGCTCTATCTTCATGAGACACTTTCAGGAAGTGCTGAGCACTACGGACATGCGTAACATGTCTCTTATAAGTTTTAGAGGATGCTTACTATACAGACACTTGAGCAGATCATAAGACCCAGACACAGAGCATCTGAGAAACACAGTAAGACTGTATATAGTGCAGTTATCCTATTGCTTAAAGTAAACCATGAAACCATGGGTAAGCAAACATAACTCAACGTTTTAGTAGTGTTTTTTTGTTTCTGTTTTGGTTTTTGGGGTTTTTTTTCAATGCAAAATTTGCAATTTGAAAATGTTAAGCTGGATGTTTTCTTCTTTATATCTAAAATAAACCCTTCTCCTTAACCATACCTTATTATGGCATGCACACATTTCATTCAAATATTTCAATGGAATCACTCTGTGTGCCTTCCATTCTCCAGGTCAAGGTTTTGAAATGATTCATTCATGCTGTGTGTGTCATTCTTTGTTGCCTACACACTGTAGAGAACTCCACTGTGCATGCATTAAAGAACTTATATTGATAACTGTTAGATAAATCCTTCTAGTGTGAGCTATCACATAGGATTTTTGCCTATGACTAAAAAATATTTTCCATAAATGACTATCCTATAATTGTTGAGCTAGATCCGGAAACATGAACAACTGTTAATGAGTGTGCTTAATACTCTATTGTGCTCACCATTGAACAAATATTCCTTGAAGAACACTTCACTTGGATTCTTCTGCAGAATTATAAAAATAAACTTATATGTTTATTTCCTTTTATCAACAAAAAAGCATTGTATGTACACTGTAAAATTTTATTTAGACAGACTTGTAATGATTTAATTAGGTAAATTATCTTAAGAAGTGCTTAAATGTCTAGTTCTGTATATAGGATTTGTAGCGAAAAATGTGAAAGGAAAAACCAATTCCCATGTACATACTTGAAGACTCTTTGGAAGACTGTGAGCGTTTGGTCTTCATTTCTTCCTAGTTGGAACTCACTGTTCGCTTACATGAGCTACATTCATGAATTTTAAGCGCACTGGAAAATATTTCAGAGGAAAAATGTTTGACTTAGAATTATGATAACATTAATTTGGATCTAAGGAACAGGGCAAAAGTCAGATCTAAGACCTGCACAGATGGCTCTAAGGCCTTCTGGTCAAGAGCCTTTATTATTTTTTCAGATGATCCAGGTTCAGTTCCCAGAATCTACATGTGTCATTATTTCAGATCTAGGCAACTGGTCCACTTTCTGGCAGACAATCTCTCCTTCACATATATGGTCAAAGTACATGAAGTTGGTTGTACGGCCTTGGAAATATATGGGTCAAGCTTGGGGCCTCTCCAATGTCCAGACATCCTTGGATATTTCTTTAAACTCAGAACTATAACCTAATTGGGAGTCATGAAGGAAGGCAAGGCAATGAATGATCTTCGTATTCTTTTCTTGAAGCCATACTTTCTAAAAGATATATTAAGTTTTACTGTATAGTTGTTATTAATTCTATATTAACTATTCTGTGATTAACTCCATGTTTTAAAATTAGTTTATATAGACATTTAAATGTATAGAGTCTTATTTGAGGTTGTTTTGCCCTCACCTTTCTTTTAAAAGAATTATGCCACACATATATGTATGTTTTGTTATATACACTTAAGGACAAGTTATGGTTATTAGATCTATCTATCACCTATCTATCTATCTATCTATCTATCTATCTATCTATCTATCTATCTATCTATCTATCTATCTATCTATCTTCTATCTATCATCTATCTATCTATCATCTATCTATCTATCTATCTATCTATCTATCTATCTATCTATCTATCTATCTATCTATCATCTAGCTAGCTAGCTACCATCTATTTTTCTTTTCATTTGCCCACAGGCTCTATAGCTGTAACTTTATGCCTGGAACCGTTGGTTTATATACATTGTGATTCTGGTTGTTGCTTCTACTCAAGAGGAAGCTCCTACATTAGCATCTAGATCAATAATGCAAAATTGTTATTTTCTGTCTGGAGTTCTCATGATCTCTATTTGAATTATGTAGTTGCTGGTATTTTGTTGTCCTAGCCTAAGATGGTCTTTATAATTATGACTTTATATCTTGAAACATTCTCACTCTGCAATTTTTACTCTCAGGTAGCTGAGGCTTTCCTATCCTTTATCTCCATTCATTAGTTTATCAGTGGTCCATTCCTCTCCAACTGTTACTTCACAATGTTGTGTGACTGGGCTTTGTTCCTAACATTTATAATTATTTGTCTATCTCTAAGATTCCTAGCCATCTGTAGCTTTAATTGGGGGTAGGTTGTAAGTTTATTATTGAGTCCTCAACAGAACTCATTCCTGACTGAAACCAGTTCATCAACTATGTAGGTCTCCACAACATGCACACTGCCTCTGCTCTTAGACTGTACTTTATAGCAGTAGTTTACTGGACTTGGGGTTAGTCATGAAATTCTTAACTAAAATACAAAAAAATAGAAAAGAAAGTAAAAGAAGATAGAACATGAATCTACTCAGTTTGGTCAAAGTATTGTAATTTCTCGTCAGACCACAATCTTCACATAATGTCTATCAACTACCATGTTTCATCATAAGGAAAAGTAAGCCTTTTTCTATGGAGATGTATTAGCCTGGTTCACCCTCTGTCTTTTATATTATGCTTCAGACTCCTTCTGGGTGCCTCCAGTTCTTTGTCTCATTCCACTGGCAATTGTTAAACCTTGTTCACTGGAGCATTTGAGATCCAAAACTGTGGAAATCAGGACAATTTTTATAACTATGAAATGAGTCATATATGAGAACACAGGATCAGAATTCATGGGAGATAAATGGCAATTTTAAGACTGATATGCTATAATATTCCATCTGTCATGCTCCTCATTCACTACCAGGTCCTGTCTGTCTCTGAAATTGCCTGATTCTGTGCAATGTTATTTGCTGACAGGAGTGCTTTTCAACTCAAATGTGTATCCACAACATTGTCTACATAAGAGACTGAAAAACTTTAAAATTACTTTCTAACAATTATTTGTCAGTGCAAATATGTCTGATTCACAGGAACAAAAGTAATCAATCAATTAGGAGTAATTGGGAAGAAACCATCTCTGTGATTTCACAAAGTCACAAGGAAGGATAGAGATGGAAATAAGAAACAAAGCTAAGAACATGAAGTTGGTTGCATGGCAATGATAAATGTGGAAGAACTGAGAACTTTCCCCAATGCCAAGACATCCTTGAGGATTTCTTTAAACTCTGAAGGACAACTAAGTTGATAGTCATGAAGGAAAAAGATGCGTTGAATAGTCTCTCTCTTCCTTTCTTCAAGCCACATTTTCTAAAAGATAGATTGATTTTTACTGTATAGTTGTCACATGCTATATATAAACTATGTTGTAGACCATGCCGCATTTATAAACTAATTGTATGGATAGTTAAATGTGTAGCCCCTTATTTGGGGTTATTTGCTCTGAAATTCCTTGTAAATGGTTTATAATATACATGTTTTTCTGCATAGACTTAAGAGCAGATTATGGTTATAGAATACTTTAATATATAGTACGTTGATAAAAATTTCAAGTTACATATGTGTACAACACATTAAGATCATTTTCCACCCCTTTGCCAGTCCTCATAAGTCTTGTAGATTTATGTCCACATTTCCAAATACACTCATTTTCGTATATTTGAATTTTATAACTCACCATGTCAAGTTCTGGTATACATATATTTATAGATAAGTAAGATTATTCACCAGTGCTTGGATAATCTCTAAGGGATCATACCCTTATGAAACACTTCCCCTCTCTGCCCAGAAGACATGAACTGTCAATAGCTTCTCAGTTAGGACTGGGCTACCATGAAACCCTGCATCATACTCTAATGTTGACTAGCCAAATATTTTGTGTGTGTCTTATGGAGGCACCCACAACTTTTGTAAGTTCCTGAGTGAAGTGGTCCTGTCATAGCCAGAAGATACTCAATTCATCTGATTCACCATCACATTTGGTTCTTTGGAATTTCCCATTGTATTTACCGTGATGTTACCTGAACCATTAGAGAGTGGAATGATGTAGATAGCCCATGTGTGACTGACCATTACAGAGTAACTCATTCTCTTCAATCTAGCCAGTGTGATACCTACATTCACAATACCCAGAAACTTTTTTGATGAGTTCTGCATCTTGCACAATTCTATTTCTATAGATATAAAAATTTGAAGGGGACAATAAATGTTGTGTTAACAATGTATCAATGGAAGTGTCTTAATAAGACAGTCATTCTTGTAGTTCATAATGTTCACGGCATGGTAAGACTATTATTGACTTCCTTCCACCAATATCCTGAATGCATTTCAGGTGGTATGGAATATATATGTCAAGAATGAATCATCTTGGTCTTGGTGAACTTGATTTTTCATTTTCTATATTCAAAGTGTATGTTGTACTCAGCAAGTGGGTCTTGGCATCAATTTGTGGTTTGTAACCAAGAGCAATGGGAATAGTATATATTGTTTTGGGGGTCTCCAAACATTCAGACAAAAACTCAATGGACGCTTCTCATATATTGCTTTTTATGGCTTCAGAGATGGGCATAATATTCTGCATAGCATAACTCCAAAGAAACCCTCCCATAGACAGTGATTTTTAGTCCTACCTTATGAATTTTGCAAGGATTCATAGTGTTAGTTACCCTTCCCCACATCACCACCCTGGTCCATGCTCATCCATTTCCATGATAATATAATAGAATCCTGTTTTCTTTGGGACTAAAATATATCATGAGTGAAAATATTTGGGGGTTTACATAAATAGATATGTAAAGGGAGTGAAGTATGCACACATGTTTGTGTGTGTGTGTGTGAATATATATATATATATATTGTTACATATACATATACATATACATATACATATATATATATATATATATATATATATATATATATGTTGGTTTCTGTTTTGGGATTATTTCATCTATTATGGCACATATTATTTTATCTCCTCATGTTTAATTATGCATTTTAGAGTTGGGAACCTGATACCACTTTAACCTAAAAATATAGGCTTCTATTAGAAGACTGGTTATTGTAGTTAAAAATCATATGTATGAGTATCAACTTGACAGTATTTGTTTGTATTTTTTAGTCTTCATTGTCCATATGACTGTTTGGGTATTTCAGCAAGGTTCAACTAAGGGCAGAAGATCCACTTGAATATGGGTGATATGATCCCATTGCTGGTATAGAGTTTTAATGAATAGCCCTCCACCCAAATATGTGAAACAATAAACATCAGCTTGGAGACAGAGAACTAACTCACATTTTTAACGCTTTTAGTGATTTTGAAAAGGACCTGAGTTTAGCTCCTAGCAAACATATAGTGTCTCACCAGTACTTGTAACTATATTTCCAGAGGATCCAACACATTTTTCTTGTCTCTGTGGGCAGCAGGAATGCCTCTTCTGTACATACTTATGTTATGCACAAAAATATATACAAAATTAAAAATTTAAAATAATATCAGAACAGTTCGGGGATGTACACAAATTTTGCTAACTAACAGCACTGACTGTTCTTATAGAAGTCCCAGTTTTTCTTTCCATCACTTAATAATGGCTTAAATCTATCAGGAACTGAAGTCCTAAGAGGTAATGTCATATTCCACACTATGAACATATTTTATACATGTCATACACAAACATATGCATGAAAAATAAACATTCATCAAAAATAAAAATGATGTTTTACATGTACACACACACACACAATTATTTCATGAACCACTAGCTAATATCTGGTCTCCCCAATGTATTTTCTCATGTTCACCCATACTTTGACTAACATTTTGTATAATATTATAATTATTGGCTAATAAATACTGTAAACATATCATATGATTAAAAAAGAAAAACTAGGCTATGCTAGTGCCTAGCAAATACAGAAATGGATGCTCACAATCATATTGGATGGAACACAGGACCCCCAATGGAGAAGCTAGAGAAAGTACCCAAGGAACTGAAGGGGTCGGCAACCCTATAGGAGGAACAACAATATGAATTAACCAGTACCCCCAGAACTCGTTTCTCTAACTGCATATGTAGCAGAAGATGGCCTAGTCAGCTTATATGCCCCAGTGCAGAAAAATGCCAGGGCCAGGAAGCAGGAGTGTGTGGGTTGGGGAGCAGAGTGGGGGGGAGTGTATAGGGGACTTTCGGGATAGTATTTGAAATGTAAATGAAGAAAATATCTAATAAAAAGCATACTCGGTAATAAAAAATAAGAAAAAGAAATAAAAAAGAAAAACTATTGATGATACTACATAATATCTAAGTGAGTTATAGAAAGCTTTATATTTTTAAGATAATGTCATAGCATTGCACAACAGATAACAGCATACACCAATACATAATAAAGGTCAGACAATGAGGCTTCATCTTATTCTTTGAGAAAGCTATCTCTTACCAAAGCAAGGCAAAAGTATGCTGGACCTAGACTTCATGCTGCTGATGAGAACAAAGGGGCAAAATATAGGAAAACATATTTCTAGAAATGTAAATATACTTACCACCCATAGCATTGGATATTTGGAGTAGGTTGTAAAGATTATCAAAATAGAGGAGTATAAGTAAGATAGGACAAATGTGCACACCAGGATGAGGATAGTCTGTGTGGCTCTGTCTTCAGGAGAGACTTTTAAAAAGTGCTGAGCACTGTGGATATGTTTGACTTGTTTCTTATGTCTGTAGAGAATACTCACCATGGAGACACTTGAATAGGCCATGAGACCCAGACACAGTCCATCACAGAAGCACAGCAAGAATAAATACAGCGCAGTTGCAAAGTTGCCTGAAGCAAACGATGAACAGTACCCAAGATGCATCCTGTTAATAGTATTTTTGTTGTAATGGGGACCTGACACTCTTGCTGCAGCCAATATGTTTAGAAATAGTTGTACAAGCCAGCAAAGTGAGCAGGAGGGACCAAGGTACTTGGTGGCTCTGTGTTTAAACATCATCCATCTGGAATAGTTGGGGCTGATTGTGATTGCTTGGAAGCAACACAATAGACACATAGCATAAAGGGACATCCCTCTTGTTATTCGATAAGCATATATTATCAATTTACATCCAAAGTCATCTAGGAAATTTTTATATCCATAATTTGACAGTGTCTGTGGAATACCTTTTGAGATGATGAACAGGCAATTGGCAAAAGTCAAGTGCTCTATGATCAGGTCTTTGGGCATTAAATATTTTCCAGTGAGTTTCAAACTGACATAATAAACTAGTATTAAAGAATTGCCAATTATTCCCATGGCAATCTGGAAGAAGAGGAAAATTCCAAGTACAATATTTTCAAAAGCCATCCTGATTCCTATTAAAGAAGAAAATAATTTTATTATTGATCTGAGACTGGAGTAATACAGTATAAGTGTGCATTACTTCATATTGTTAACTAAAATAATATATTTATCACTTTATTGTATTTATATACATTTCCCCTTGAGGAAGAATGTCTAAACATTCCTCTTTATTAAAGCAAATATCCTCTATTATTAAATGGAAAGATTTAGAAGTACTTATTGAAGACTTATGTTTTCACTGGAAAAGGTGCTACATGTTCTATAAAATAACAATCAAGATATAGAGGCAGATAGAGGTATGAATTTGAGTCTAACCTGGTCCACATTGTAAGTATCAGGGAAGTCAATGCTATAAAAGCAAAACCCTGTCACAAATAGCTCCCGAAAATGAACATCAGTGTCATTTCTTTTGAACAAACACAATAATTTGGGGTTGATGATTGAATAAAATTTCCAAAAGAAGTTTTAAGATATGCTATTATTTCTGAAATTCACAAGAAATGGAATTCTAAATTCATTAAAAGAAATAACAGATACTTAAAAATCATGTGTAGAAAAAGGGCTTCAATACTCAAAATGTATAAAAATATTGACTTTTAGTTTTTACTTTCTTTTTCATTATGTGTGAGTGCTGGGGTTGGTTGCATGTGAGATGAGAGCTAGCAAGGGCAGAATGTTGGGACCTGCTACACCTGGATTTGAAGAAGGCTGTGAGCCTCTGATAGAAGCTAATAACAGAGTTCAATACAAGGAAACAGTATTATGCATTATTAAACAGTGGCTTACCCACATATCCAATAAAAACATTGAAAGTATATTTGAAAAATACTGAAACATAAAACAAATGACAAATGGGTTCTACACGTGAATCAATTTCCTAGGCACAATTCAGATGTTTAAAATGTGTACAAAATCAGGCTCAACATCACCATTAATTAATGGAATACAATGAGGAAATTCAAATCAAATTTGCAATGACTGATCAACACATACTGTGTAAATAGATATTAATAAAAATAAATTTGAGTGCTGCCAACTCCCCAGTGGAGAAGCTGAGATTTTTGACAGCTATGCAGTCACAGTTATGACTGGTGGAAAGCCATACACTCTTGGACTTTTTGATACTACAGGGCAAGAGGATTATGACAGACTATGACCGCTCAGTTTTCCACAGACAGACGTTTTTCTAGTATGTTTCTCAGTGGTCTCTCCATCCTCACTTGAAAATGTGAAAGAAAAGTGGGTGCCTGAGATAACTGTCCACTGTTTAAAGACTCCTTTCTTGCTTGTTGGGACCCAAATTGATCTCAGAGATGACACCTCTATTATTGAGAAACTTGCCAAAAACAAAGCAAAGCCTATTACTCCAGAGACTGCTGAAAAGCTGCCATGGGATCTGAAGGCTGTCAAGTATGTGGAGTGCTCTGCCCTCACACAGAAAGGCCTAAAGGATGTGTTTGATGAAGCAATATTGGCTGCCCTGGAGCCTCCAGAACCAAAGGAGAGCAGCAGGTACATGCTGCTATGAACGCATCTCCAGAGCCCTTTCTGCACAGCTGGTGTTGTCATACTAAAAGCAATATTTAAATCAAACTAAAGATTAAAAATTAAAATTTGTTTCTGCAATAATGACAAATACCCTGCACCTACCCACATGCACTCATATGAGACAATGCCCATTAGTATGGCCCCTCCTTGCCCTTCCAGTATTAGTTAATTTTGAATAATTATGTATTGTCTGGAAAGCAATGAGTGCTACTCTTTGTTTTCCTTGTTTTTTTTTTTAAACCAACAAACATCCCCCACAAAGGTTTTGTTTTGTTTTGTTTAAAAGCAAGCATGCTTGCATTGACTGTAACAGACTAATTCAAATTGTCAAAGCTGCTCCCTGGTTCCATTTTGGAGAGTAATCTGGGGCATCTTAGTGTCTTCTGTTTTTGTTTTGTTTTGTTTTTCCTCAACCCTTCTCTCCTATTGGGGCATGTATGGGGTTGTTTCTTAGACTTGTATTTTAAAATTTGTTAACCATAAGACAGCCTGTGGGGGAAGAGGACAGATTATTTCCACATTCCACTCCCTAGGTCTAGTTTAGCAAATATACCCCCATCTGGTGCTCTTAGGAAGGAGTATAGAAATGCCTCGATTAACAACATACTCCTTTTTGAAAGTTGCCTTTTCTCTCCACCTTTGAGTGGATCCAGTCTTTGATGAAACTCATGAAGGTGGGTGGAAGCTGTCTCACCCCTCTTTCTAGGATGCACTCTATATGTGACTGTGACTTTCAAGGGTGTTTGTTTGCCATTTGCTGATTTGGCGAGGAGGAAAATTTCTAACTTCTTTCATTGAAAAATGGAAAGTACTGCACCTTTAAAATACAGCAAATGGATTGAGTTCCTAATTTAAAAAGTTCTTTTGCAAATAAATAAATAAAAATAAAATAGAATAAATTAACAGGATTCTGTACCAAATCTCCCAGAACTGATCCCCTGCCACAGTGATACATACTCAAATACTGCTGGGAGAGAGCTAGCTTCTCAAAAGTGCAGACAAGCTTGTGAGTGCAGGTAAGACCACCACTGCTGCTCAGAGGAACCCTCCAGGAACCCTCAGGACCCAGGAACCGAGGAGCAGCCTTGGACAAGAGCCTTCCAGTCTCTCTCTGCTCCCAGAGCTAACCCTGTGCCACAGCACTTCATACCTAAATACTGCCAGGAGAGAGAAAGCCTCTAAGGAGTGCGAACAAGCTTGTGAGCAAAGGCAAGACCACCACTTCTGTTCAAATCCCTGGCCTGAGAGAGACCTGCACAGAGCCATAACAACACAGGAACCAAGGAACAGCTGGGGACAGGATACTTCTGGATGGCAAGAGGCAAGGTCAAAGACATAAGCAACAGAAAACAAGGGTACTTGGCATCATTAGAACTCAGTTCTCCCACCACAATGAGCCCTAGCTACTGCAACACACCAGAAAAGCAAGACACTGATTTAAAATCACATCTCATAATGATGATAGAGGACTTTAGAAGGACATAAATAACTTCCTTAAAGAAATACATGAGAACACAAGTAAAAAGGTAGAACCCCTTAAGAGTAAGCAGAGAAATCCTTTAAAGAATTACAGGAAAACACAAACAAACAGCTGAAGGAATTGAACAAAACAATCCAGAATCTAAAATTGGAAATAAAAACAGTAAAGAACTCACAAAGGGAGACAACCATGGAGATAGAAAACCTAGCAAAGAGATCAGGAGTCATCAATGCAAATATCATCAACAGTAAAGAAGAGATAGAATCTCAGGTGCAGAAGATACCGTAGAAAACAGTGATACAACAGTAAAAGAAAATGGAAAATGTAAAAAACACTTAATCCAAAAAATCCAGAAAATCCATGACACAATAATAAGACAAAACCTAAGGATAATAGATATAGAAGAGAGTGAAGATGCCCAACTTAAAGGGCCAGTAAATGTCTTCAACAAATTTATACAAGAAAATGTCACTATCCTAAAGAAAGAGATGCACATAAACATACAATAAACCTACAGAACTCCAAACAGATTGGGCAAGAATATTCCTCTCTTCACATAATAGTCAAAACACCAAGTGCACAAAACAAAGGATATTAAAAGCAGTAAAGGAAAAAATGTCAAGTAACATATAAAGGTAGACCTATCAGAATTGCATCAGACTTCTCACCAGAAACTATGAAAGCTAGAAGATCCTGCTGGGCAAATCTAATACAGACCCTAAAAGAACACAAATGCCAGCCCAGGCTATTATACCCAGCAAAACTATCAATTACCATAGATGGGGAAACCAAGATATTACATGGTAAAAAAAGTTTACATAATATCTTTCCACAAATCCAACCATTCAAAGAATAATAGATGGAAAACACCAACACAAAGAGGAACACTAAACCCTACAAAAAGCAAGAAATTAGTCTTCTTTCAACAAACCCAAAAGAAGATAGCCACACAAATGTAAAAGTAACATCAAATATAACAGGAAGCAACAACCACTACTGATTAATATCTCTTAACATCAATGGACTCAATTCCCCAATAAAAAGACATAGACTAACATATTGTACATGTAAATGGGATCCAGCATGTTGCTGCATACAAGAAATGCATCTCAGTGTCAAAAATAGATACTACCTCAGAGGAAAGATCTAGAAAACAACTTTCCAAGCAAATGGTTCCATGAAACAAGCTGGAGTAGCCATTCACATATTGGATAAAATTGAGTTTCAACCAAAAGTTATCAAAAAAGACAAGGAAGGACACTTCATACTCATCAAAGGAAAAATCTACCAAGAAGAACTCTCAATTTTGAACATCTATGTTCCAAATGCAAGGGCACCCACATTCATAAAAGAAACGTTACTAAAGTTCAAAGCACACATTGTACCTCACACAATAATAGTGGGAGACTTCAACACCCCACTCTCATCAACAGACAAATCATGGAAACAGGAACTAAACATAGACACAGTGAAACTAACAGAAGTTATAAACCAGATGGACTTAACAGATATTTACAGAACATTTCATCCTAAAACAAAAGAATATACCTTCTTCTCAGCACCTCATGGTACCTACTCAAAAATTGACCATATAATCAATGACAAAACATACCTTAACAAATATAAGAAGATTGAAATAATCCCATACATCTGATCAGATCACCATGGATTAAGGCTGGTCTTCAATAGCAACAAAAACAACAGAAAGCCCACATACACATTGAAGCTCAACAACATACACATTGAAGCTCAACAACCCTCTACTCAATGGTAACATGGTCAAAAAAGAAATAAAGAAATTAAAGACCTTTTAAAATATTATGAAAATGAAGGTAAAATATGCCCAAACTTATGGGTCACAATGAAAGCAGTGCTAAGAGGAAAACTCATAGATCTGAGTGACTCCAAAAAGAGAATGTAGAAAGCATACACTAGCCGCTTAACAGCACATCTGAAAGCTCTAGTACAAAAAGAAGAAAATACACCCAAGAGGAGTAGAGGGCAGGGAATAATCAAACTAAGGACTAAAATCAACCAATTAGAAACAAAAAGAACTATACAAAGAATCAACAAAACCAGGAGCTGGTTCTTTTAGAAAATCAACGAGATAGCCATACTAACCAGATAGCCCTTAGCCATACTAATCAGAGAACACAGAGACAGTATCCAAATTAACAAAATGAGAAATTAAAAGGGAGACATAACAACAGAAACTGAGGAAATTAAAAAAAAAAAAATCATCGGATCCTTACTACAAAAGCCTATATTCAACAAAAGTGGGAAATCTGGATGAAATGGACAATTTTCTAGACATATGTAGAATATCAAAGTTAAATCAGGATCTGAAAAATGATCTAAACAGTCCCATAGCTCCTAAAGAAATAGAAGCATCATTAAAAGTCTCTCAACCAAAAAAGCCCAGGACCAGATGGGTTTAGTGCAGAATTCTATCAGACCTTCAAAGAACCCCTCATACAAATATTCAATCCATTCTACAAAACAGAAACAGAATGAACACTACCCAATTCATTCTATGAAGCCACAGTTACACTGATACAAAAACCTCACAAAAACCCAACAAACATTAAGAACTTCAGACCAATTTCCCTTATGAATATTGATGCACAAATACTCAATAAAATTCTCACCAGATGAGTCCAAGAGCATATCAAAATGATCATCCATCATGTTCAAGTAGGCTTTCCCTCAGGGATGCCTGGATGGTTCAATATACTGAAATCCATCAGTGTAATCCACTACATAAACAAACTCTAAAGAAAAAAACCACACAAACATTTCACTAGATGCTGAAAAAACATCCGAAAAAATTCAAAATCCATTCATGATAAAAATCTTGGGAAGATCAGGTATTCAAGACCCATAAGTAGAGATAGTAAAAGTAATATACGGCAAACCAGTAGCCAACAACAAACTAAATGGGGAGAAACTTGAAGCAATCACACTAAAATCAGGGACTAGACAAAGCTGCTCTCTCTCTCCCTACCTATTCAATATAATACTTGAAGTTCTAGCTAGAGCAGTTAGACAACAAAAAGACTTGAAAGGGATACAAATTGAAAAGGAATAAGTCAAAATATCACTGTTTGCAGGTGATAAGGTAGTATACTAAAGTGACCCCAAAAACTCCACCAGAGAACTCCTAAACCTAATAAACAACTTCAGCAATTGGCCAGACATAAAATTAACTCAAATGAACCAGTAGCCTTCCTATACTCAAAGGATAAACAGGTTGAAAAAGATATTAGGGAAACAACATCCTTCACAATAATCACAAACAATATAAAATATCTTGCTATGACTCTAAGCAAACAAATGGAATATCTTTATGACAAGAACTTCAAGTCTCTGAAGAAATAATTCGAAGAAGACCTCAGAAGATGAATAGATCTTCCGACCTCATGGATTGGAAAGATTAATATAGTAAAAGTGGCCATCTTGCTGAAAGCAATTTATAGATTCACTGTAATCCCCATGAAAATTTCAAGTCAATTCTTGATAGAGTTAGAAAGAGCAATTTTCAACTTCATTTAGTACAACTAAAAACCCAGGATAGTGAAAACTATCCATCCCTGATCTCAAGCTGTAATAGAGAGCAATACTGATAATTACTGCTTGGTACTGGTACAGTGACCAGCAGGTAGTTCAATGGAATAGAATTGAAGACCCAGAAATGAAACCACACAACTGTGGTCACCTTTGATAAAGCATTTAAAATCACCCACTAGAAATAAGACAGCATCTTAAACAAATGATGCTGGTTCAACTGGCAGTCAACATGTAGAAGAATGCAAATTGATCCATTCTTATCTCCTTGTACAAAGCTTAAATCCAAGTGGATCAAGGATCTCCACATAATACCAGATAGACTAAGACTAATAGAAAGGAAATGGGGAAAAGTCTCAAACTCATGAGCACAGGGGAAAAGTTCCTGAACAAAAGGCAAATGACTTATGCTCTAAGATCAAGAATTGATGAGTGGGACCTCATAAAATTGCAAAGCTTCTTTGTGTAAAGCAAAGGACACTCTCAATAGGACAAAATGGCAACCAACAGATTGGGAAAAGATCTTTACCAATCTCCCATCTGATAGTGGGATATTATCTAGTATATACAAAGAAATAAAGAATTTAGACTCCAGAGAACCAAATATCCTTATTAAAAAATGGGGAACAGAGCTAAACAGAAAATTCTCAACTGAGGAAACTCAAATGGCTGAGAAGCATATAAAGAAATGTTCAACATTCTTAGTCATCAGGGAAATTTAATTCAAAACATCCCTGAGATTCTACCTCACACCAATCAGAATGGCTAAGATCAAAATCTCAGGTGACAGCAGATGCTGTCAAGTATGTCTAGAAAGAGAAATACTCCTCCATTGATGGTGGGATTGCCAGCTGGTATAAGCACTCTGGAAATTGGTCTGGTAGTTTCAGGAAATTGGACATAATACTAATGAGGACTATACTACTCCCTGGCATATACCCATAAGACATTTCAATATGCAATAAAGAGACATGCTCTACTATGTTCATATCAGCCATATTTATAATAGCCAGAAGCCAGAAACAACCCAGGTGTCCCTCAACAGAGGAATGGATGCAGAAAATGTGGTACATTTAAACAGTGGAATACTACTCAGCTATTAAAAGTAGTGACTTCATGAAATTCGCAGGCAAATGGATGAATCTTGAAAATATCATCCTGAGTGAGGTAACACCATCACAAAAGAACACACTGATAAGTGGATATTAGCCCAACCATTTTGAGTGCCCAAGATTCAATTCATGGACCATATGAAGCCAAAGAAAAAGGAAGGCCAAAATGTGGATGCTTCAGTCCTTAGAAGCATGAACAAATTACTCACAGGAGGAAATATGGAGACAAAGTGAGGGGCAGAGACTAAAGGAAAGGACATCCAGAGACGGCCCCACTTGGGGATCCATCCCATATAGAGCCACCAAACCTGGACCTTATTGTGGGTTGCTGGGAAGTGCATGCTGGTGGAAGCCTGATATGGCTGTCTCCTGAGAGGCTCTACCAGAGCCTGACAAATACAGAGGCAAATGCTCTCATCCAACCATTGGATTGAGCACAGGGGTCCCCAGTGGAGGAGTTGGAGAAGGGACTGAAGGAGCTGAGGGGATTTGTAACCTCATGAAGGGAGCAATGGTGACAACAGGCCAGACTCCCCCAGAGCACCCAGGGATTGGGTTACCAACACAAGAACACACATGGAGAGAACCTTCATGTTGTCTGCATATGTGGCAGGGCATGGCCTTGTTGGACATCAGTGGGAGGAGAGGACCTTGGGCTTGAGAATGTTTGATGCCCCAATGTCAGGGAGGGAAGATCAGAGTGGGTGGGTAGGGGAGCACCCTCATAGAAGCAGGGGGCAGGGGAATTGGATAGAGGTTTCTGAAGGGGCAACCTGGAAAGGGGAAAACATTAAAAAATATAAATAAAGAAAACATCCAATAAAAATTAAGATAATTAAAAGTGCCAGATAAAGTTGCAGAGAATATCATGAAATAAGGACCCTTATACAGACAGTAAAAGAAATACAATGTTGCAGTAACAATTAAAATTAGTACAGTTTTATCCTGAAATAATTGTAACCTAGTTCCAGTTATAATGTTACAAAGGTCATGGGACTTGAAAGGCTTCAAAGCCACACTGGGAATGACCAGTTTTGAGTAAAATGGATAAATAAGGGAGCTGAGTTTCTGTATCATTGCCCTGCTTAACCTCAGAAGTTCTCAGGAAGAATTTGAATATACAAAAATCATAATTTCTAGAATGTTTGTTTGGGAGGACTCTGTGGTTAGAACTTCTGATCCTGGATGACTTCTGTAGAATTCATATTCACATGGAGAAAACAGGATTGCATTTATATACCCTAACTATGCACAAAAATTAATGCTAAATTATTCAAACACTGAATGCTAAAACTCTTACAGGAAAGTATTAGTGATTCAAGATACAGGTAGAGGCAACAGGACTACCTGATGTCAAGAACACTAACAATCTACCAAAAAATTGAGTGGTGACTGTGTGAAACTAAAAGATTTTTGGCCTTTAAGAATAAGTGACTGCGGAATGAAAATATTACCTACCAAGTGGGAGATAAACATTGATTTCTGCAAGTCAATTAGAAGACTAATACCTAAAATTTATAGAGTAAAATAATGATTAAACTCTTCACAAACTTTCAGTCAACATACATGGTAATAAAATAGGCACAGATTCCTTTAAATATTTAAAAAATGTACAGTAAATGCTTTTTAAAATTGTTCAACGTTAAGAGCTTTCTAGGAAATGAAATAATAAATACTTTGAGACATTGCACATCTTAAAGTGATTATCAAGATAAGATAAACACTAACAATAAAAATGCTGACCACGATGGGGATATAATCATTATTATATACTGGTATGAGGAAAAATTACTACATTTATTATAGAAATAAATATGAAGATATCTTAAGAAATTAAAAATAGAATTATCATATAACATAGTTATATAATTTCTGTGCTATACCGAAAGAACTCAATGTCCTACCATAAAGATGCTTCCACATCCATATAAGCTGCTGTTTTATTCTTAACAGCAAAATGATGATGCCCATCTTTGATGTTCATCAGCACATAAAGGCAATAAGGTGTATCTGTACAGTGGAATTGTGTTCATCTATAAATAGAAATGAAATCGTGAAAAAATATTGAGATACTAGATGGACTTGCAAACAATTCACAAAGGTTAGAGATACAGGAAATCTAAGGTCACATGCCATTTGTCAAACAGGGACATTTGCATATGAATGTAAGTGGAGAGAAAGTGGCTTGGACTATAAACGCAGAAAGAAAATCAAAAGATGCAAAGAAATGACATGTTGAGAAATCCAGGGGAGAGTAAGAGAGCAAATGTGGCATTAAAATGAAAAAGATTATAAAGTATGTATAGAAGTGCAAGGAGATATTGAGAGGACTGGAGAAAAAAATGTTAAAGAAAAGAATAAAAAATAAATTTGTTTGAAAATCTCATAATGAAATTAATACTATTTATGATGATTAAAAAATTAAAAACCAAACCAAAAGTGGATTATTATTTTATACTATGTATGGCCACTGAATAATGACAGTTCTTATAGTCAAAGCAATTTTAAAAATGCACATGCAGTACTTATATTATCATGACCATTCTTGTGCTTTTTTATCCTCTCTGGCAAAAATGTGCATTCTTCCTTATTTTATAGAATATATTTCCAATGTTAATAATTTTATTCCTAAAAGAAATGCTTTTCATAAGATATTTCTTATGCTTTATTAGTTTTGTTGCGTATATAATACATTACTGGAAGAAATTATTATGGAGTAATAACATATATATAAAGTATTTTTAAATGGAAGAGGAATTGCTATTTGAACTACTACTTCTACTCTTGCTATGATTCAAGCAGAAGTAAAATTAGAGTCTTGAATAAATACTACCTTTGTTACTTCCACAACAGAACTTTCCAAAGCAGCTGAAAGATGCAGTCATTACAGTGCACATCAACAAACAGTCACAGGAAGAAAGCATGATATATTTATACAAAGGTATACCATTTGTCCTTTGGAAAGAATTTTAAGACAAGATAAATTACCACAATAGTTCCTGTGTTAACTTCCATGGTCAATTATACTTCTATTTGATTCCATCTAGTGGTTGGTGTAAGTAGAGTGAACAACTACAAACATACAGAAGGTAAGCTGATGAGACCCATCAAGACTACTCAGCAGGTACATGTTCTTTCCAAAAAGCCCAATGCCTAGAATTTAATCCATGGACCCATGAGGTGACAGGAGTGAACCAGTTCCTTAAATGTATTCTCTAATATCCACACATGTATGTAGTCTCAGGTACATAAGCCCTCACCTACAATAAATAAATCATGTAATGAAAATTTGAATGACATTAGAATAATGATTGATGGAGAAGCAAGGAGAGGTTAATGCATGTTTATGTCATCCACACAGAGTTTTGCATTTGTGATGAAAATGTTCTGGAGCTTGCCTCTAGAATAATAGGATTCTTTTTCTCATGATTGAACTTAGGAAATTCAAGGTTGTTAACATTGAAAATGTTTGCAGCTTGACTTTTTAAGTTTTACAATAAGGGCATTATGGTTTATAAGTGAGGAGTTCTTGCTATATTGTATGATAGGCAGGTACATTTATCACAGTCAACTAAACAGGACACTGACTTGGACTCACAGATTTGTGAAACAAAAATTCATGTCACAATGATGAGTGTTCATTTTTGTATGTAAGAAGGATTTAGAAAAGAATATTAAATAAGCGTATACTATGGTAAAGTTTACTGTTGTTGTTTGGGGGGGGGGGGTTCACTAATTAACAGCAATCCCTGACCTCAGGAAGATTTATGATAGCTTCTGAAACTCCCAACCAAAACATGAGGAACACAGAAAGCCAAATATCTGTGTAAATTTTTCAGAAGTGCACATGCTAAACTCTTTACATCATAAGAATACTGTGTCTGCAGGCTTTTTCTAACAGCAGGTAAGCTGGGTTCCTATATAAACCATTGTAGGACTGACTGCATTAAGTGTAACATAGAAGCCGAGCTAGGAAAATATCTATTAAATTTCAAAATAGCTGAAATATCAAGAAATTAAACATCCTTCTGGTATACATTTACTGTCTGGTTGTAAGTCATACGAATTTTAACTCAATCTACAATGTTCCACGAAATTCCCTTTTCTTCATAGAAAATTACCCTATAATTCTATCATTGATAAAACAATTACAATTAATATTTTCACTATTATATACAGCCCACTATTATATTACATCTATTCAAACACAAACATGGGATTTAATTTTTCATAAGTATATAAATCTGTGAGAAGAAGGATTTAAAGTAATAACACTTCAAACTACTTAGCATAAGATGGGCATGTATCTCATGGCTTGTCATGTTGTTGCAAGGCCCTAGGTGTGATCCCTAGTGCCCAAGTTTTTTTTTTTTTTTAAAGAGAAAGATTCCAAGTAATTCCTTCTTTTAAAAATAAAAACTAAAAAAAAAAAAAAATGCAAACTGAGATGTACATAGGGTGAGAAAGATGGAGTCAGAGACAGAGGTTAATTGAAGGAACTATAGAAGATAATGAGGTTGTATTAGTGATAAGAGACTCGGAAGCTTCTTACTGGAGGATCAGGGTTTACACAGCTTAGGGAGAACTTGAGAACGTCTAATCTGTTCTGGGTTGAAAACAGCTGCAATTCCACCTAAAAGTCCATTCCAATCCCCACTTGCTAAACAATACTGGAGAACCTTTTCCCTACCTTGTTGCTTTGAGATCTTTTCCTTCCTTCTATCCTCCTTCCCTTCCTCTGTCTCTCCTTCCATGCCTCTATCTTTCCCTTCCTACCTTTCTCCCTCCCTACTTTCTCTCCCTTCTCTGTCTCTGTCTCTGTCTGTCTGTCTGTCTGTCTGTCTGTCTGTCTTCTTCTTTTTCCTCTTACCCCCTTTTCTTCTTCTTTCTTCCTTCTTCTCCTATGCAGCATTCATGAAGAGCAGGAACATGGATTCCCCTAGGATTGTTTTCTAATGTCTTTAGTTTTTATTAGCCCTATGCTCTGGACACTCACCTCAGCCCTGGATGACCCCATGATGAGGATGGTCACTATCAGAAGTAAGTGTGTACTGAAACTGTTGTAAGACTCTGTTCCTCACTTAAAGGTTTATGATCTCCTGGTATTCTTTCCCAAAAGAATGGTGATTTTCAACTCAACTCTATACTTATGACTGCGTCTCCACAAGGATCTGAAGTAACTTTTAATTACCTTTCTAACAGAAAATAATTTTTAAAAGTAAACAAAATAAGAAGTTCAAAGTAAATGAGCTACTTCTTCAAGGAAGTAATTAGGAATCTGGACAGGAACTTTTCCGTCAGTCCTGATTAGTGGCAGAGAGGTGTACAGAACTTCTTTCCTATTAAAGTACAAGCAAGTTACATGGCCTTGTCCCTGCAGGGCCTTTCCATATAACCTAGGCAACCCAGACAATTTCAGTATTCCAAATTCCTTTGATCCCAAAGAAATTCAGGACAAAGGGCTAACTGATTTGCCTATTAACATGTCAGAGCAGAGACTGGCTGCCAGGATCTCAGCAAGCAACTCCATCTTACAGAGTCCTGGCTCCTCTAAGCACTTCTCAGCCCAGTTCCCTACCCTAAACCTCTGTTGCCTATAAGCCTCATTTCTTTTCCCTTGCTTCTCGCTCATAAGCCCAGACATTTTCACCATGTTCTCTTTGTTTCTTGGTTCTTCTTTTGCTACTCCTTCTATTTTTTCTTGTCTTGACACTTTGTCTTTTGCTTCTTTTAGCTGCTCTCTCCTCTCTCTTCTCTTTTTCTTACTCTACCTACTTCTCTCACCCATCATGGCCCATGCAGTCAACTGCCCATGTACTGTACTAGCTTCTCAATCTGCCTTCAACTCTTTCTGATACATCTGGATATATTATACCACATATATACACTATAAACCTTTTCCTAAATGATCCCTTGGATTGTTCATGTCCATATTTTCAATAAAAATGTCCACATATTAGGAGGTATGGGAGAAGAGAGAGCTCATAGGTCTGTGTGCAACATATCCTTAAGGTAAAAAATTTTGAAATGATTCATATAAGCTGTGTGTGTGTCACTTTTGTTGGCTGCCATGTGGCAGTGAATCCATTACATAGCTATTAAAGAATTTATATAGACAATTGATAGCTTAATTTTTTTAACATGAGCTATAATGAAGGAGGTTGTTGTGAACTTTTCTTTTGTTTAATTCAGATATATATATAATATATACTAAACTGAATATATATGATATATATATATATGTATATATATATATATATATATATATATGTGTGTATATATATATATATATATATATATATATATAGATGCTTTGGGATCAAAGCTTAAGCTTTGATTAAGTATAACTATATATTGGAATTTCCCTTTTGCAATATATGACAGAAGATTTAAGAAATAATTGCAATAGTAACAATATTTCAAGATCCATAACTAAGATTTGCTCTTTAATCTGTCTTTGTTGATGCTTCATGGTGGCTGAATTTTAATCTGTTTTCTATTACATGGTTTGGAAATTCATACTATTACAATAGCACTTATTTCTTTTACAGAGGGATAGGTTGAGCTTCAAGGACTCAGTGGATAAAGCCATCCCTGATGAATCTACACTATATTCTGCCCTCTATGGGTAACAGGAGAACAAGTGATACACAAATAAATATAGAGCAAAATAGTCACATACATAAAAGTAAAGCTTTTTTTTTAAAGATAGCTAACTAGTCACTGGAGAGCTTTATTAACTTGAGTTTTTTTCTGAAAAAAAAAAACATTATGCATTCTAAGTGTGAGGTGCTTAAATCAGAGAAATTTTTTCTTCCTTTGCCAACTACTCAGAGGGAAGGAAGATGAATGTGCCTAAAACCTAACTGCTCTAATCATTGAAGGAAAATACCCAATAATTCTCTTGAAGAATTAAAAATAATAGATCTACATGTCTGTTTCTCACTCATTGACATAAACAGTTTTTGGATATACAATAATTTCCTTCAGATAAAACTTTTATTATTTAATTAGTTAAACTATTTTAATAAATTTGTGAAAATTTGTAGTTCTGTACTTAGGATTTGAAGGGGAGGGCCATTTAATGAACATAAGGTTTGGGAGTAAATAGCACAAAAAGTATTTCAGCATTCAAAAGTATACTATAAAGAGGAAACTCAGGGCTCCCAATGGAGGAGCTAGAGAAAGTAGCCAAGGAGCTAAAGGGATCTGCAACCCTATAGGTGGAACAACATTATGAACTAACCAGTACCCCAGAGCTCTTGACTCTAGCTGCATATATATCAAAAGATGGCTTAGTCGGCCATCACTGGAAAGAGAGGCCCATTGGACTTGCAAACTTTATATGCCCCAGTACAGGGGAACACCAGGGCCAAAAAGGGGGAGTGGGTGGGCAGGGGAGTGGGGGTGGGTGGATATGGGGGACTTTTGGTATAGCATTGGAAATGTAAATGAGCTAAATACCTAATAAAAAATGGAAAAAAAAAGAGGAAACTCTGATTACATAAGGAGTCATATTTGCACAGGGTATAGAGAATGGGAACACTTCGCCTAGCAAGGGAAAGCCTCCGTATACAGTGATTTCCCTCCATACAGCAGTAAGCAGCTTCCATATAATAGGAAGCAAGAAAAGGGGATAACATTTGAAATGTAAACAAAGAAAATATCCAATTAAGAAAGAAAGAAAGAGAGAAGGAAAGAAAGAAGGAAGAAAGAAAGAAGAACAATGAGGTAGCAGTCATAAGCTATTCTGCTATAACTAATTAAAAACAAAATTAAAAGGAAAAAAAAAGGATTAGCCTCCATATCGAGAGAACTGTCTCTCCTGGAAGAACTTGGCTCCTACTACACATGAACATCCCCTAGGTTCATACTTCAAAACCTAGAAAAAAAACACAAACTACTCCAATCCATGCATTTCTTCAGTATGCTATTCAGAATGCCTTCATGAGAAAGAAAAGATACTTAAATGCTGAATCCCACTAATATAATTTGTCCTGAGGCATATGACTCAGAATATCCTGTGATTGTGATCATAATCTTAGTACACAATTTATAAATTTCTTTTTCCATTGTTTCTTTCCAAAAAGAGCAACTATTCTGCCTGTTACACCATCTATGTTAAGGATTAAGAATTACTTTGAAGTCACCTTGAGTCGACATTATTTTGGTTAAAAACAAGAATAACTTACAGAAACAAATTCAAGAAAACTATTAAGAATATTTGTGAGGAACTTTTTCCATAATTCCTTGGAGTGTTCCATGTATTCCAGAAAGAAGCACCGAGGAGACAAATGTTCAGTGCTAAACCATATCCTATCCAGTATTGGAGAAGACATGAAAACTCAATACTTCGTCGAAACCACTGTCTCCTGTGTGAGATACGTTTCGAACCGGAGCTCCGCCATTATGGCTCCACCATGTGGTCGACACCTCTGTCTCCTATGGGAGATATGTGTCGGCCCGTCATTAAACTACCTCATGCTTTTACATCAAGATGGTCGTCTGTTCATGATTCTTGGGTGCGCACCGAACGGAAATTGAGTGGGGGTTTCCCCACTAGGTTCTTTCATTTGGAGGTCCCACCGAGATCTGCGTGACACCCAGGAACCCCGAAAGACCTCTTGGAGGTACATTTATTTGTGTGCGTCTTACATGTTGTCTGTTGTCTAAGTGTGGCACCGCTGAATTTGTGTCTTGGTTTTTCAAGTCTGAGATTATGAATTTGTGTCTTGGTTTGTGAATTTGTGTCTTGGTTTATGAATTTGTTTGTGCCTTGGTTTTCCGGTTCCGAGATCGTGGGTTTGAGTTCCACCTCGTGCCTTGCTTGGTTTTAGGGTTGTGAGATCGTGGGTTTGAGTCCCACCTCGTGTCTTGGTTTTCGGGTTGCGAGATCATGGGTTCGAATCCCACCTCGAGCCTTGATTTTAGGGTTCTGAGATCGTGGGTTCAAGTCTCACCTCGTGCCTTGGTTTTAAGGTTGCGAGATTGTGGGTTTGAGTCCCACCTCGTGCCTTGGTTTTACATCTGGCAGTGTGAGTAACGAGTGTGTTTAGATACTGGTGTCTTTTATTCTCTCTTGCTGTCTTGTTTTTGTGTTGCTGTCTTGTTTTTGTTTGTGGTTTTCATCATGGGACAGACTGTGTGTGTGGTGCCGACTGTGGACTTGGACTGACGTTAGGACAGAATTTGTCAGTGATAGTTAAAAAAAAAACTGGCCGCATGCAGCCGCAGGACCGGACTGAGAACTTCCGGCTTTGGCGGCGGCAGCAGCACGCACTGGCCACGTGGGAAACCGTGGCCCAGGGAGGAACACCAATAAGGAGGTTTCCCCGGGATCCACCACCACCATGGAATTCACTGCCTGTGGGACGGGCAAGAAAAGAAAGAGGGGCAAAGCCCACAGGGCCCACGCTGGCCCCTCCTGGCTTCCTAGGACTGACTAGAGTTGCCACCTCTGACGCCTCTCCCCCCGAGTTGGCCCAGTGCAGCCAGCTGTGAGAGCTGCCTTCCTTTCCCTGCCCACGTGTTTTCTCTTCTAGGGCGGCCCGCCCAAAGTTGCTAACCAGTGAGGGAGACATCTGTCCACTTAAAACTTAAAACTATCCCAGGTAAGGAGCACCTACGAGTCTAATCACCAGGCTCTGACAAATGGGTATAGAGGTCTAAAAATGGTGAGCTTAGACTGTAAGGAAGAGCAAAGCTTCAGCAGACTCAGGAGAAATAGATACTAGTAAAAAATAGAGATAAAAGAGATTAGAGAGGTCCGAGATGAGAAAGATATCCCAAATGAGAAATATTTAGAGTAGAACCAATAAGTAAGAGGCAGAGAAGGTGTATTATGAGAGAGAGAGAGAGAGAGAGAGAGAGAGAGAGAGAGAGAGAGAGAGGCGAGAGGCAGAAAAAAGGGGACAGGAGGGATCGTAGACAAGAGAAAAATTTGACTAGAATCTTGGCTGCAGTGGTAGGAGAGAAAGAAAAAGACAGGACCTAAAAATCTGGGCAACAGAAGACCGAGCCTCAGCTAAAAAGGCTCAGCTGTGTCAGATTAAAGTTACTTACTTGGGATACATCCCTCGAGACAGGAAGTAGTGGCAAAAAAAAAGCCAGAAAAAAGACTGTAACTCAGATCCCCACCCCAACTACACCAAGGCAAGTAAGAAAATTCTTGGGCACCGCTGGTTTCTACAGGCTCTGGATACCTGGGTTGACGACTTTAGCTGCCCGTTGTACCCCCTAACCAAGGAAGGGAAAGTGTTTGTGTGGACCCCAGATCACCAGAAAGCCTCTAAACAGGCCCTACTGATGGCCAGCCTTAGCCTTGCCTGATGAGAGAGCAGGGGTCACCAGAGGAATCCTTACTCAGATTTGTTGCCAGGTAATTTTCTTGCCTGAAAGCTATTGCTGCCATAGCTCTGCTTGTCAAGGATGCTGATAAGCTCACGCTGGGACAGCAAATAACTGTAGTGGCATCCCACACTCTTGAAAGCATTATCTAAAAGCCCCCTGATGGATGGATGACGACCAACGCTCCTGTGGCACATCAGAGCTTTTTGTTGACTGAATGAGTGACCTTCCACCTACTGACCTCAATCTCACCACACTACTGCCTGAGACTTCACCTACTCATCACTGCGCTGACATTCTGGCAGAAGAAACTGGTACTTAAAATGATCTAAAGGATCTAAAGGATCAGATCAGCCTTGGCCTGAGAGTTCGAGCTGGTACACTGATGACAGTAGCCTCGAGGTTAAAGGTAAGCAGAAGGCAGGGACAGCAATACGGTGGTGGACAGAAACCAAGTAATCTAGGCCAGCAGCCTCCCTAAAGGGACATCAGCCCAAAAAGCTAAACTTGTGACTTTAATACAAAGAGGGCTGTTGACATCTGCAGAAAAGGACCCAAGATGCTGTGGCTAAAGGAAATCAGATGGCAAATCTAACCGCCAAACATGTGGCCCAAAGAGCAATGATCCTGGCAGTCAAAGAGCCTAAAGATTATTATGATGTCAGAGAAACCAGCTTTAGATACACCCCTGAACACTATCAAGTTATGGACATTGCTTGACCCACCTGGGGGCCAAGAAATTAAAAGGTGTGGTTAGGTCCTTTGACTACTATGTTACAGGACTCTCTGACTTGGCAAAAGAAATAGTCAAAAGCTGCAAGGCCTGTGCTATGACGAGGTAGAATTTACAGAAATTAAGCCAGCTAGATATGGCAACAAGTACTTATTAGTGTTTATAGACACCTTTTCAAGATGGATAGAAGCTTTTCCTACCAGGACTGAGACGACCAATGTGATAGCCAAGAAGATCCTAAAAGAAATCTTCCCAAGGTAATGAACCTGCTTTGTTACCCAGATAAATCAGGGACTGGCCAAAATATTAGAGATTGGTTAGAAGTTACATTGTGCATACAGGCTCCAAAGCTCAGGACAGGTAGAAAAGATAAATAAAATTCTAAAAGAGACTGGTGCAGACTTGGTGCTCCTTCCCCATGCCCTATTTAAAACTAGAAATACTCCCTTTTGATTCAGCCTTACTCTTTTTAAGATCCTTTATGGGGCTCCCATGTTCATCACTGTCTTAAATGATGTGTTTAAACCTACATGTTATTGTAATAATAATCTATATGCTAAGTTAAAAGGCTTACAGGTGGTGCAGAAAAAAGCCTGGTCACAATAGGCTACAGTGAATGAGCCGGGTACCACAAAAGACATCTCACCAGTTCCAGCCAGAGATCTGATCCACGTACACCTACATCATGCCCAGACCCTCAAGCCTCACTAGAAGAGTCCCTGCCTAGTTCTGTTTACCATCCCTTCTTATTATGTTGATTTCTGTTCTCCACATAGAGATATAGACTTCTAAAATTCTAAGATTAGAATTACTTAGTAGAAGAAGAGGGGAATGAAAGGAAATAAAACTTGAGACATGTGAATTATGTAATTTATGTCAAATAGCCCAAAGAGTTGTTTGTGAGCTTTGAAACATGGGGCTGTGAACAAAGCAGAACAGGCCAGGACATGCCCAGGCAGGCCAGTTGTTACATGTCCTGACTGGCCTAGTGCCTCCCTATCTCCCTCCCTTCTGACAGTCTGTTGATGATTAAATGGACCAATCATGTGAAACTGTGCCAAATCCTCCCCCATCCCCACCCCTTTTCTATAAAAACCCCTAGCTTCCAAGCCTCGTGTTCGAAACCACTGTCTCCTGCAGGAGATATGTGTTGGCCCGGAGCTCCGTCATTAAACTACCTCATGCTTTTACATCAAAAAAAAAAAAAAAGAAAGAAAAAAAAAACTCAATACTTTCTTTTATTCAGTTGACTTGTGTTGTAGTGAGTAATTCTACATAACCAACCTATTAAAAACTTTTATACATACATGCAGGCAAAACATTCGCACCCTGCAAAGAAAAACAAAACACAGCAAAAAATTTGCAAAAGAAACAATTATCCACCCTGTTTGCCAAGGTACTTGTATAAAACTGTGAAAACCTGTAAAACACATGAGGACAATATGGAACAGTGCTTTTCAACATTCCTAAGGCTGTGACTATTTACTATGGTTCCTCATATTGTGGTGACCAAACTGTGAAATTATTTTAATTGATCCTTCATAACTGTAATTATAACCTGTTAGGTATCAAATGTAAATAACTGATATGCAGAATATCTAATGTATGACCCTCATGGAATCATGATGAGCATGTTGTAAAGCACTTGTCTAGAAGCAAGATTCTTCTGGCATCATACTGCATAGCTACATAATTAATGGTTTTAAGGTTTCAAAGGAGTCATCTGGCAGACATCAGGATTATTCCTCTTCTATAATTAAACCTTTCTACATGCACAACCTTCCCTGACAGTTTAGTAGACGTTTACCTGTAGGTGTGAACTGATAGTGACTCCATCAAGCAGCCTATACCTATTATCTCCATCTGGATGGAATACCTTTTCTCTACCTGTTTACCTGAATAAACAAGTTAACTTCATTTCCTCTTTATCGTCATTGTGGAGTCAGTGATTAGAATTCATTTACTCTTTTGATCTCCCCACAAATAACATTACATTGCACAGCTTCCATCACCAGACTTTTTCAAGTCATGTTTACTTACTATTACTTGGAGTACATTTCAAAAGTCTGAAAGGGGCCAGTGAATTGACTCAGAGCATAACACCCCTTACTTTCCAATGTGAGGATCTCAATTATGTCTGGGGATCCCATAAGTTGAAAAAAGAAAACCAATTACCACACAATTGAGAGTGTAAGGGAACACTGTAAGCTTCTGGTGTTTGTTTCTTCCAAGTTGGTACTCACTGTCCTCCCATATGAGTTACATTCTTGAATTTTAATCATACATGAGATGAAAAGATATTTCAGTGGATAAAAGTGCTTAGGTTAGAATTTCAATGACCCAAGTCCTGATCTTAGAATACAGCAAGCCTCATGTCTAAGAACTGGAGGGATACCTCAGGGGTGAAGAGCCTTTATTAGTCATTCAGATGACATAGGGTTAGTTCCCAGAACCTACACAGGAGCTCACAACTGCTGCAAATCCAGATCCAGGGGAGCCAATGACTACTTTGATATACTGGTCCCCTTTACACAAGTGATGCTAGGGTCCTGTCTGCCAGCATAACAGTATCATTAATAGGTTAAGGATTAGTTCTTGCCCATAGGATGTGCCTAAATTTGGGCCAGCCATTTCTTGACATTTCCCTGTTTCAATGGTCTATTTTTGTTACTGTACATCTTTCCGGCAGGTGACATTTTGGGTTAAAGGTTTTGTGGGTGGATTGGTGTCCTTATCCCTCTATTGGGATTCCGGCCCTGTGATAGGAGGTACCTACTTCAGGCTCCATATCCTTCACTGCTAGGAGTCTCAGCAAGAGTCACCTCCATAGACTCACTGGGTCTACCCCCATAACAGATCTCTGGCATGTCCTAGAGATGCCCCCTCCTGTCTTCCAGTGATTTCTATTCCCTCTTCCTAGCATTTTTGGTGACCACATTGTCTGTTTGTTTTCATGGCATTCAGAAAATTGTCTCCAGTGTCAATGAATTGAAGGATATTTCCTATTTTCTCTTCTGTTGGGTGTAGTGTATCTAATTTTAGGTATAGGTCTTTAATTTAAGTAGCCTTGAGCTTTGTGCTTTCTTTTCTGGTCCAATATATATGGTTTTGGGGAAGCTTCTTGTATGTTTATAGCCATCTATTTCTTTAAGGAAAATTTCTGCCATGATTTTTTTTAAAAAATATTTTCTGTTGCTGACCTCAGACACACATGAAAAGAGTGCACCGGATCTCATTACAGATTGTTGTAAGCCACCATGTGGTTGCTGGGAATTGAACTCAGGACCTCTAGAAGAGAAGTCAGGGCTCTTAACCTCTGAAAGAACAATTTGCAAATTTATTTGGAACAATAAAAAAACACAGGGTAGCAAAAATTATTCTTAACGATAAAAGAACTTCTGGTAGAATCACCATCCCTGACCTCAAGTTGTATTACAGAGCAATAGTGATTAAAAATACTGCATGGTATTGGTACAGAGATAAGCAGGTAGATCAATGGAATAGAATTGAAGACCCAGAAATGAATCCACATACCTATGGTCACTTGACCTTTGAAAAAGAAGCTAAAACCATCCAATAGAAAAAGACAGCATTTTCAAAAATGGGGCTGGTTGTCAGCATGTAGAAGAATACAAATCAATGTATTATTTTTTTTTAATTTGATATTTTATTTATTTACATTTCAAATGTTATCCCCTTACCAAGTTTACCCTACAACCCCCCATCCCATCCCTCATTATCCTGCTTCTATGAGGGTGCTCCCCATCCACCCACCCACCCACCCACCCACTCACTCCTGCCTCACTTTCCTAGCATTTCTCTACACTGGGGCATCAAGCCTTCGAAAGGATCAAGGCCATCCCCTCCCATTGATGCCAGACAAGGGTCATTCAACTCCTTCAGTCCTTCCCCTAACTCCTCCATTGGGGTCCCTGTGCTCATTCTGATGGTTGACTGTGATCATTCACATCTGTATTGGTCAGGATCTGGCAGAGCCTCTCACTAGATAGCTGTATTGACAGGAGCCTGATACAGCTATCTCCTAAAATCAATCCATTCTTTCTCCTTGTACAAAGCTCAAGTCAAAGTGGATCAAAGACCTCGACATAAAACCAGATACACTGAATCTAATAGAAGAAAAAGTGGGAAAGAGCCTCAAAAACATAGGCAGAGGGAAAAATTTCTTGAACAGAACACCAGTAGCTTATGCTCTAAGGTCATCAATCAACAAATTGGACCTCATGAAATTGAAAAGCTTCTGTAAGACAAAAGACACTGTCAATACGACAAAATGGCAACCAACAGAATGGGGAAAAGATTTTTACCAATTTTACATCTGATAGAGGGCTAATATCTGTTGGGATCTATTAAGACAACTCTATTGTCTTGATCTCCGAATTGGGCCTCTTCCCCCCCACCCCGAGAAAAAAAGGGGGTCAAAACTGGGCCACCGACGCACCGCTCCGAGAACAACCACAGAATGTTCCAGCCCTAAGTCAGTGCCAGGTGGCCTGACCACAAGATGTACCCTGATACCACCAAGTTCCTGTTTCCCTGTGTAGTTGCCAAAAGAAAAATTTCCGCTGCCCCATCCCTCCTGCTGAGAAGTACTTCCCCTATTACTTGTGCATTTAAGCCTTGAGCCTTGCTGAATACAGTGAGACCTTGATGTTTCTCAGACTGTTTATGTGTCGTTCCTTGCACTTGGTTTCCGTCTCTCCCTCCCCCCATTTTGTTCTTAGGACAAAGTCCCTCGAGACCCTGGAATAACTGGACCTGCTGGACGGGTCAAATATCAAGTATATACAAAGAACTCAAGAAGTTAGACTCCAGAGAATCAAATAGCCCTATGAAAAATGGGGTAGTGATTCTCAACTGAGGACTGTCGAATGAGTGAGAAGCAACTCTTTAGGTGCTTCAATCTCCTTAGTCATCAGGGAAATACAAATCAAAACAACGATGAGATTCTACCTCACACCAGTCAGAATGGCTAAGATCAAAAATTTAGGTGACTGCAGATGCTGGCAAGGATGTGGAGAAGAGGAACACTCCTCCATTGCTGGTGGAATTACATTCTTGTATAACCTTCCTGGAAACTAGTCTAGTGCTTCCTCAGAAAACTGGATATAGTACTACCTAAGGACCCAGCTATACCACTCCTAGGCATATACACAAAAGGTGCTACAACATATAACAAGGACACATGCTCCAGTAGGTTCATAGCAGGCTTATTTATAATATCCAGAATCTGGAACCCATATGTCCCTCAACAGAGGAATGGATAAAAAAAAAAAAGTGGTACATTTACACAATGGAGTACTACTCAGGTATTAAAAACAAAGAGTTCATGAAACTCTTAGGCAAATGGATGGAACTAGAAAATATCCTGAGTGAGGTAATCCAGTCACGAAAGAACACACATCGTATGCACTAACTGATGAATATTAGACAAACGGCTCAGAATAACCAAGATACAGCTCACAGACTATAGCTGTCCAGCAGCCATGTAGATGTGTGTGTGTGTGTGTGTGTGTGTGTGTGTGTGTGTGTGTAGGGGAAAAACCCAAAGACCCATCTTTTGTTTAGACTGGGTTCTTTTGTAAAACAAGCTCAGCATGTAGTCAACTCCTCAAGGCTCTGTAAGAAATGCAAATGTGGCTTGGCTAGGTGCTGACTCCAGCCAGGTTATAAAACCATCAGAGGTTTGTTTATCCTATCAAGGGCACACTCCCCCAACCCTCCTTTTTCTAAAAAGATGAGCAGAACAAAGGGCACAAGATTTACTTGTATTCCATGACCCCTTCTAGGAAATATGATGGCTAAACAGCTGTGTCTGTCTTAGATCTGGGTCTACATTGCTCCTTCTTACCTTTCTGGGAGAACAAGCACAGCTTGTTGGTGTTTGGGCAAACACAGCCTTTTTGGTGCTTGTCTCTGTCTTAGGTTGATAGGAGCTCAAGAATGACAGTTGCCTGTGTTTGACCACTGGCCCTCATAAGCACACCTTTTGCCCATTCAGACTAAAGCCATGTAGGACATATAAATATGGACTCAATGCATTTCTTCATAGTGATGAGTAACTGCTATGGTGAATATCTGAGCTTTCTGAAGATCATCTTCTGTGAAGGTGAAAAGGTCAGCTTAGGAACTTTGGGAGAGTCAATGAAACACTTGCACCTCTGGAAGGGAAAGGCTAATTAACATTTCTCAGACAACAGGGCAGAACTGACCTGCGAGTGGGGACACATTACACAGGACAGACTGTTACCCACCATAAAACAAGGGAAGTCCTTGTCACCTCATTCCCTAAGGACCAATTAGTTTAAAGTTTGCACTGTTCTGCCATATCATTTTGTGCCTAGTTGCTAATGCTCTATTCGGCCCCTGGAAACCATAGAAAAACTTGCTGAATGGGTGCTGGAGGTCAGCGCCTCTCCTTTGGGTCTGGGACAACCTCAGTGCAATTGAACAATATTTTCTTCTTGCTTTTTGCATCAATCCCAGTTCCATGTGATCCACTCAGGGGGTCTCTGGTAAGCTAAGGCTCCCTGGAGTTTTACATTTGGTGCATTGGCCAGAAAGTGACTCCTTGTGGGAACACACTGGAGCAGTGATTCAGAGGTCTTGAGCTTTTACCATAGGTTCCTGTTTGTCTTTCATTCATCAGAGTCTGAGTCTGTTAAGTCTGTTTGAAATTTTGCTTGCAAGTGTCAGGAGGCTCGGAGAGCTTACCATGTCTGGTATGGTTAACTGGGATGGGCAGACATGCTTTAACATCATGACCATGTGGGGGTGCTGACAGATGATTCAGCCCCCTCCCCCCCAACACACACACACGGAGAAAATCCGGAGGGCTCTGCTCCTTCTGGAAACAGCAAGACAATATTAGCAGGAGCTGAGTCTTGCTATAACCTGGTTTACTTGTCTCCTGACTTATAAGCAGGAGCACCTGGTGTCTGTAACTGGGCCCATGGAAGAGGCAAACTGTGTGTTTGTCTTTTTCTGTGTTCTTGGACCTGGATGCCCGCCCGTGGCAGGGTTGAGCTGTCTGTGTGGTTGACTATTTTTCTCTGTGTTTGTTCGTATCTTGTTCTATGTTCTTGGACTTAGACTGATAAATATTTTTTGGACATTGGACAGATTGAAAAACAAGTTAGTCACTCTCTGTTCCTCCCAATGGCCCACTTTCAGAGAAGGGTAGTCACCTGTAGGGATCTTTGAATTGCACATGATCAAAGCAGGAGAGAGAAGCCAGGATTCCTGAGGCACCCAGACCAAGTGTTCTATATAGTTACCTGGAAAAGTCTAGTGGAAGATACCCCCCTCAATGTTAAAAGCCTTTCTTTCCTAAGACCCACCTCACAGGTTCTGGCTGTCAGGAAGAAGGAAGCACGGGAGGAGAGATCTGGACCTGAGAAGAAGTCGATCCTCCAAGACCTTTCACCAGCAGACCTGTTGCTCCAAGACCCTCCTCCTCCATATCTCCCTACCCTTACTCTCATGGCCCCACCAGTGCAAGTACTTGTTCCTGGATCCTCAGCCCATAGGAGACTGGGACCGTTGCACCCCCCCCTTTATTGGATGGAGGAATAGAAGGAGACCCCCAACTTCCCCATCCTGGATGGGGACTTATAGTCTGAGTGCCACCTCACCTGATATTATAGTGGCTTTCCCACTAAGGGCCTGTTAATCTCTTTGAGACTGTTTTATTTATAATGCAAGTAGCTAGAAGCCAGAAAGAATACCTCCTTGGACACAGGGGCACCATTCATTGACCAGGCTGTCATGGACAGCAGGTTTTCTGTGACTAGACATGACTGGTACTTTAATATTGTAAAAGGTAAGGGACAAGATCTACCACCAAACTCCACTGGCAGGTCTCAAGGAGACTGCATAACAACCCACAAATTTGACCAAGGTATGTGAGGTTAAGCAGAGACCAGATGAGTTGCTTGCAGCCTTTTTAGAGCACCAATGAACACCCCATGACCCCAGCAGCAAAGAGCATAAAACTAATGTGACAATGGCTTTCAGACCAGGTTAGTAGAGATATCAAGAAAAAGTGTCAGAGGCTAGAAAGATGGGATAAGTGTTTGAGGGATTTAGTGCAGATTGCTGAGAAAGTCTATATAACAGGGAGACACAGGAAGAAAAGGAGCAGAGAGAGAAGGAAAATCGAAGGAAAGGAATCTAAAGAGAGTCCTGCCTCTCAGGCTAGAGGATGAATGAATACAAGTTCTTTGAGACCTTGGGCAGGGCACCCCAGAACTCAGACTGTTGGTTTAAGGCCTTTCCCCAGGCCTGGGCTGAGAAAGCAGGGGTGGGAAGGGCCACCAACCAGTTCCCCATCCATATGGAGCTCAGAGCCCAAGACTCCCCAGTGTTTGTGCACCAATATCTGATGTTGAGGGAGGCCTGGGACAGAATCTGGCCTCACATTATCAGGTTCCTGGAACAAAGGATCCTGTAGAAGTGCCAATTGGCTTGGAATACTCCCCTCCTGCCTGTGAAGAATCCTGGGGCCAAAGACAAAGGAAGACTGTCTAGAGGGGACTAAATACCCTTGGAGGAGCTTGGAGTGTTGAGACGGATAGCCTCAGCCAAGAAGGCTCAAATCTGCCAGAGAAAAAGCCCCAAGCAGGCGTAGGAATTTCTAGGTAGGGCTGGATTCTGCTGGCTATGGATCCCAAGGTTTGTTGAATTGGCTGACCCATCCCCTCTACTCTCTGACTAACAGTGGAAGAAGGTCAAAGGCATTTGACATGATTAAGCAGGCTCTGCTCAAGGTCCCTGCTCTAGGACTGCCTGATGACAGTAGACCGTTCTACCTTTATGTGGCTGAGAATAGGGGAATAGCCAAGGGGGTGCTCACTCAGCGGCTGGGTACCTGGAAACACCCAGTTGCCTATCTGTCAAAGAAATTAGACCCTGTCACTGCTGGGTGGCCTGCTTGTCTATGGATAGTGGCAGTGGTGCCAGTTCTAGTTGCTGATAAATTGACTCTGGGGCAGAACCTGTCTGTGACATGCCTTGGAAAGCAGTGTTCACCAGCCCCAGGATTGATGGCTGACCAATGCCTGCATGACTCATTACCAGACTCTGTTGCTAAATTCAGATTAGATGACCTTCACATCATCAGTGGCCCTCAACCTGGCCACTCCCTTATCTGACCCCAACTCAACCTGCCAGCTCATGATTGCTAGCAGATTCTAGCTGAGGACCAGGAATGGTGAAAGGACCCATTGATCAGCCACTCCCTGATGCTGAGGTGACCTGGTTCACTGATGGCAGCAGCTACCTGGTGGAGGGATAATGCAAGGCAGGGGACACCATTGTGGATGGGCACAAGGTGGTCTGGGCAGAACTGCATCCTCCTGGAATGATAGCCAAAATGGCAGAGCTGATAGCTCTGACCAAAGTCTTGGACCTGGGGGCAGGCAAAAAGATCAACATCTACACAGATATCAGGTATGCCTTTGCCACAGCCCATGCCCACAAGGCTATATACCAAGAGAAAGGACTGCTCACATCAGATGGAAAAAAAAAAAAAAAAAAAAAAAAAAAAACCAAGCAGGAAATATTCCATCAGATGTAGCCAGAATCTGTGAGTATTATTCATTGCTCAAGACATCAGAAGGGAAGAGACTCGGTGTCCCTGGGCAATAACCAGGCTATACAGGAGCCTATCCTGGTTATGGGCCTGCAAGGAACACCTCCTGGAAATGGGACTGGACTAAGAGATGGCTTCACTTAAATATATGTATATGAAAAAAAGGACTCAGATTGCTAGCCACCCTACCAACTATTACCAAGAGAAGGTAGGACAATAGCACACACAAGAAGGGAGAACTATAGTCCCCAGAAAGCAAGCAAAAAACTTATTGGACCAAATGCACCAATGGACTAATTTAGGGGATAATAAGCTTGTCCAAGCAGTTAAGGGACCTAAAGTATATATAATATACCTCAGTTTCTGGGCCAAAGAGATAGTAGAACAGTGTAAGGTATGCCAGCCAGTAAATGCTTATGCAGCCAAGAGTTGGTTTGTGCCCCTCCCTGTGGCCTTGAAAACCCCCTACCATTTTAACAGGACCCCTTTTGAGATCCTGCATGGGACACCCACTCCCTTGGCTCTTGATCCCCCCAGAGTGATTTTTCAGGCTGACAAGGATCTTATGGCTTAATTGCAAGCTGTCCAGATCAGCCACCTGGAATTGTGGCCTAATCTTAGTACCCTGTATAATGCAGGTACTCCAGAGGTTCCACACAAGTACCAAGTTGGAGGTTAGGTATGTTAAGAGACATTGTGCTGAACACTGGGAAGAAAAGTGGAGAGGGCCATTCTTGGTATTGCTGACCACCCTGACCTCCATCAAAAGCGAATGGAGTAACTGCCTGGGTTCACATCAGATTATCACCTGTGCCTGAAGCCAGCTAGATACCCAAGCAAAGCCCTTTTGCAAGGCCAGAGAAACCGAGAGAAATCTATGGTGTATTTTCCAGCTCTGAGCCTTGGCAGCCCTCACAATGCCAGGGTGACTTGGCAAGTGCTCTCAGCCACTGATAATGTGGCTTAGTCCACTATAGGAGTTGTATCTGGTGGCTGGACCCTGTCTTAGAACTCTGTGATTTAGTGGTGGGCCTTGAGGTCTGGGGTGTCCCTGCCCTGTACACACATGGGGAGGAATTGCTTTAATGTGGGACACAAGGGACTTGTAAATCTATGCCTCAACCCAGAAGTGGCCGTGGAGGGTAGGGCTTAGGGTGGGGACACCCAAAAATTGAAAAGTGTCCTGTGAAAAAAAAAACATATATGTGACCCCAAGAGAAAAGAAGCCAGCAGGAAGCCCATCAGTGTTAGGGCACCAACCATTTCTTCTATGCTACCTGGGGGTGTGAAACATCAGGAAGCACATACTGGAGACCATTCTAGAGATAGTCAAGGATTCAGTGGCCAAGGTGAGAGAAGGGTTAGCCCAGCAGAAGAGAGAAAAGAGACAGGGCTGTTTTGAGTCTTGGTTTAACAGCTTCCCCTTTTGAAATCCTGCATGGTTCACCCACTCCCTTGGCTCTTGACCCCCCTCCCCCACAGTGACTTGATTTCTGTTGTTAGGACCCCTGATCATTTTGTTCCTGCTTCTGACCTTTGGCTCTTACATTCTAAATTGCTTAGTTGCTTTTATTAAAGCTCAATTAGGTGATGGTCCTGAGACAAAGATATTAAGAGTTAAGTGCAGATGACCAGAGATATGAGCTGCATAACTGTCCACAATAGCTTCAAGATTGAAGTATGAACAATGAAAATTGGGGAGGGGGGGATGAAAAGGTCAGCTTAGAAACTTTGGGAAGGTCATGAAACACTTGCACCTGTGGAAGGTAGAGGCTAATTAACATTTCTCAGACAACAGGGTAGAACTGAACTGTGGGTAGGGACATATTCCACAGGACAGAGTGTTGCTCACCTTCAGACAAGGGAAGTCTTTGTCACCTCATTCCTTAAACACCAATCATTTTAAAGGGTGCACTGTTCTGCCATATCATGTTGTACCTAGTTATTGATGCTCTATTCTGCCCCTGGAAACCATATAAAAACTTGCCGAACGGGTGCTGGGGGGTCCCTGCCTTTCCTTCAGGTCTGGGATGATCCCAGTGCACTGGAACAATAAATTCATTTTTGCTTTTTGCATTGATCCCAATTCCACATTGTTCACTCACTGGATCCCAGTTAAGCTATGGCTCCCTAGAGACTTACAAAGGCAACCAATCTGCCTAAGAAACAACTTCAAAATTAAAAGCACAAAGATTAAAATTGTCTACAGGTATATTCCTGTGTAAAGCCTATACTCTGCCTGGTATACAAATCTACCGTAGCATTGCCCTAATGGGTCCTATTCAGGCAATCTAGGATGAGTCCTTAAATGTCCAAAGACAGTCCTTTAAAGGAACCATACTCTCTCTTAATTTGAGTTGTATTTGCATAAATAATTGCAAAATTTGAGAATTAGAAATATCTAAAAAAGAAAAAAATTTCAAACAACTGTAACTCATGAGCTATTGGATATCTTTATACAAATTAAAAGCATGAATTTTCAAAAACAGTGGCTATAGAATGTAATTCAAAAACTTGTTCTGAAGCAGAGGGAAACTCAAGAGAATAAACAGGTAATCCAATCACATATACTGTTTTCCCATTAGGTAAGCCATCTGTAAATACAGTAAGCACTTCCTCTATTGGCTATATACACAAACTTATAGGAAATAAAAAAGCATTCATAGAAGCAAATTGTAACAACCTGTCTTTTGGATAATGGTTATCAATTTTGCCTAAAATATTTGCTATGCAATAGGCCAAATATCAGTATTCTGCAATAGGCAGTTTAGTTGCTGTTTGAAATAAGGAATAAACGTTTCATCAGGTTCTTAAGACATTCTTTCCAAAGTACTTTCATGATCCTATCCTACAATTCTGTATTAACACAGCAACAGCTTCATAATAGAATGTTAAAACTTTACTTGGAGATGAAGAAAGATGAATTCACATTAATGGTCCCTTTTGCCAAAGAATTGCTGTGTGCACATTGAGTAGCAATAACCAACATAAAGGACAACAATTGAATAGCACAGCTTCCTCTACTTTCTGCAAAGCCATTTGTCTCTCACCAGTTAGTTTACATCCTCCTTGAGGACATTAAACAGTGGCTTAAGTCCTCCTGTGGTGAGCTGAAGGTGAGTGCTTAGCCAATTAATATCTCCTTTAAGCCTTTTAATGTAAGTAAACTACCTTTTCTTTGAATTTTCTGTGTCAATGTTTGCTTAGAATATAACTGATGTCCCAAATATTGAAAAAGATATTGCCTTTGAATCTTTTTCTGGAGCAACAACTACTCCCCAAAACTTCAAAGCTTGTTGTATAAGAGCGAAGGTTTGTAGTAAAATTCCCCGTCAGAGGGATTAGCTAATAAAATATCCATATAATGAATAATGAATAATATACACTGAAGGATTCAATAAATAAACTTCTTTTATTGAAGCAGCAACTATATATATATATATATATATATATATATATATATATATATATATATATATGCAATTAACCATTCCCTGTGGCAAAAGTATCCAATGTTATTGCTTCCTTGGTTCTTTAAAATTGCAAGCAAACAAGCTAATTGCAAACCTTTTACAATCATCAGGATGCAAAGGAAGATTGTATTAAAACAATCTTCAACATTTATAATAATTCTGTATGCATTTCCTGGGATGGCTGCTGGAATAGACAGGCCAAATTTCAAGTTCCATAGCCTCAGTAACCTTTCATAAATCTTAAGTTTGAACTTTGTTTTGAACAACACCTGGATAACGCTGTAGTAATGTTGTTTTGGCTTAAAAATAATACCCCGGTCCCTGGAGGCAAGGGCTCAAAAAACTTCCTTAGGTAGGGTTTGCAAAACAAAAGGGATGCCTCACAATCCTCCACTAAGGCTTCTCTGAGCTTTGCATTAACTCAAATGTAAATGTTTACTGTAGTCTTCCTCAAGGCAACAGCCTGTTCTTGCTTGATTTTTTTTTCCTTAATTACAAATATGGGTGAATTAGAAATGCTGAGCCTGAGATGGAACTGCAAACTGCAGCCAAAGGAACACTGGCAGTTTAACTATCATTTTTAAGTTCTCTTGTAACATTAGAACACAACCACTGTAAGACCCAAAGAGCCTTACATCTGGGATGTCCCACTCAAAGAAACATAGAGATGGAGATCGATGCAACAAGCAAGAGGTTTATTGATCTAGCGCACTGTGACTGTCCTGCAATTGGGGCAGAGAAGACCCCAAATCTCCTAAGCACACACTTTTTATAGAGTTTGAGTGTAGACCTTGGTAACAACCTGAGTTGGCTTAAGCCCATTGTTGGCCCAAACCTACCTTTTCATTCTCACCTTTAGAAATGGTAATTAGCCTCTCCCTTCTGGAGAGAGAAGTGTTTAATGACCTTCCTTAAGCAGAATTGTTGGCCAGGAGTGAGGTGAGGTCTTAATCACCAGAAGAGGGAACCAAAACATATTTGGTTGTTATCTGCACCTGCCTTGAGGGAGGGGGGTTGGGGGAGGATTTCTTGTAAAGCTTGTTTTGCTGGGTCATCCAGGAAGGGAGTGTTCATCTCAACTTTATAGCAGATCCCCAGCATGCTATTCTAGCAAGGTCTTTCAGCAGCCATCTTATGTTCTCTAAGGTCACACATTTGCACATTCCCACACCACAACTTTGGCAATCAAAACCCAATTTTAAACCATCCATTCTTTTTAAAAATCAATTCTGAAAGCATTACTTTCACATCACAGTTTGGCTGCCAGTTGTTATATATGAATGCATAACACTGTAACTTTTAATACCTCATAAAAGAGATATTGCCCTAAATTAGTCTAATTCCTAGGATAAGAATTACATAAAATATTATCCCAATTTAGAAGTATCTTTAGAGACCTGTTTTCCTGTGTTAGCTAGTGCCATGTGTTGTTTAGAATGACTCCAACTCTGAGTTACCAGTTTTAAGCTAACTTTCTGTTACCAGCATTACATTGTTTTAATCATTTCCAATAACTTATAAATCAATACTCTATAACAAAGACATGCAGTAAACCAGTCAGAAACAAAAATGAGTGGCTACATAAATCTTATACATTTGTACCAAACAAAATTCTCTTGCTTTTTCTAGCTATAATTTCAAGAGAAAAAGCACCTTGTCCCTTGCTGAACCCGATAATCACAGTTGCAGAGATTTTTCTAGGAGAAACAACTATCAGCTTACTTGCCTTAGAACTTGAGAAGTTTCTGGTCCCTTTAAAAGCAGCTTTTCTCCAGGTGTGCTTGACTCCCAGCTACAGTGCAGGGTATCTTAACAGTTTCTGCTGTGCAAATTGAAACTGCCTTCTAATCAAGCTAAACTAAATCAAGGGATGGATAGCCAGCAGATAAAATTTTAAACATTATTTTTTCTCTTGAACATGAAACGTAGTACAACAGTCATTCAAACAACTAGACAAAAACAGACACATGTGGACAGATTGGTTCACCAAAGACAGACAATACACAGAGAGGGAAGAGAAGTGGATGTCCTTCTTTGCCAACGAGACCTGGCAAGGGGACAACTGCTTTTCTGAAACCTGTTCTCCCACTCTTTCTCATGTCATATGCATATTTACCATTCCTACTTATTGGATCCATGCACAGCATAAATATAGTTGAGCTAAGAATTTTTGAAACATCTTTGTTGTTGTTTTGTATTTTTCTTATTTGATTTTATTTTAAACCCTGCTCCTTTTGCCTGATGCAACTCTTGGCTGAGGAAAATGCCTATATAGAATCCCCTACCCCAATTTGCTGTCATAACCCTAGGTGAATTCGACATTGGGTCAACACCAACTTAGCCTAGCCAGTGTCCTTTTGCACCTCTTATGAAAACAGCCTCTAAAAGATTAAATTTATGACTAGCACTAGCATGAATTCTGTTTGTTGCTTACTGTGCAGGATACTGTAACTTGATCTGTTTTCTGCGGATCCACCAAGAAAATGTTCCTCAGTTGATCCCTGCCCCCCTCCTCCTGCCGCTGTTTTTAAGCCCCTCCTTCAGATGCCACCTGTAGCTGTAAGCAGCAATGGGGAACTGGGTATACCTGAAAGGGAGGCTGGGAATGAAATAGAATAGGCTAGGTTCTGTTGCCAAATAAGCTTAACAATAGGTCAACTCAATGGTCGATATGAACTTGACTTCTCATGTCTCATCTCAAAGTGTATTGTATCGTTAGAAAGATGGTCTTGCCATAAATTAATGGTTTATAACCAAGAGCAATGGCAATAGTTTATGTCGTTTGAGGGATGTTCAGACACTCACACCAAAAACTCAAGTGAATCTCACAACTGGCCTTTTAGTGGAAATCCTATGGATTATAAGATTATCACAATACTATGCACAGGATAACCCTAAGTAATTACTTCTACAGCATTTATGTGGACAATAATAGAAAGACTTCTCATGTGAAGTTTTTCAAGCACCCTTAGTGTTTGTTACCGACTCCCCCTTCATCCATTTTCTCAGCAATATAATGGAGAATGGATTTCTGAAATAATTAAACTACATAATGAACATAAATGTTTAAGCATGTGTGTGTGTGTGTGTGTGTGTGTGTGTGTGTGTGTGTAGGCATGCATCTTTATCTTTGTTGATTCTGTTGGGATTTTACATCAATTATGGTATATATGAATTTACCTCCTCATGATTAATTATGCATTTTGAAGTTGGGCATCCTGTGCCATTCTGACCTCTAAAATATAGACTTTTATTAAGACATTTATTTTTTACTTAAAAATCATATGTATATCTGTCAAGTTGATAATATGGACTTGAGATAGTTATTCTTCCTTGTCCAAATGAGTGCAAATGTGTTTCAGAGCAGTTCCAGTGAGGGCAGAATATCCACTTTCAATTTGTGTGATACAATTCCATAGACTGATGTAGAATCTAAATAAAAAGCATCCCCCCCAAAACACTGAGCATCACAATTCATGTCCTTCTTTTTCTGATTGTGACCTCAATGATAACATATACCTCATGCATCTCTCACCATAAATCCATCTCCCCCACTGCTTCTACTTTATCATGATAGACTTTACCTTCAGACTGTGGTGTGAAAGAAACGTACCATTCTTTGTATTGCCTTTGTCAGGTATATTATCTGAAGAACAAGAAAATAAATATCAGATCTATCAAGTGGCTTTTGACATGACCTAATATCCTAACTTTCCTATTCCTAGGATGTGAGGTGTGTGTGTTTTATAGGGAACTTTTAAAATCCAATTTCATAGTTTGAAAGTGCTTCCACTTATGCCCCAGTACAGGGGAATGCCAGGAAGTGGGAGGGGGTGGGTTAGGGAGCAGGGCAGAGGGAGGGTATACGGGACTTTCAGGATAACATTTGAAATGTAAATGAAGAAAATATCTAATAAAAAATGAAAAAAGAAGGAAGTGCTTCCACTAAATTCGTAGCATTATTTCAGTATTTCCATGGAACAAAACATGAGAAGTTTTAACACTTCTGCTCATAGTTGAATTTTTGAAAATTTTATGATATGATATAATTTCAAGCTCATAGAAAAATTGCAAAAGTTAATAAAAAGCTTTCCCATCAAACTTTACTCAGATTCCCTTTGTAGATATTACTTGTTTTTTGGGTGGGAACTCTCCAGTGGCAGAAAGTTTTCCTGACAAATGCATTGTCCTTATACAGACCACTGTTTACAACATATGTCACTCAGACCTTACTATATATTTCAACCAGAAACAGCATGGCAGCACATAATCTCACTGTGGTTGCAAGCCCAGAGTAGCTATATCCATGTAGCAACATTATATCATCAATTACAACCTTTCCCAATAATCACAATTGGGATGCATTTGTATCACAAGAAGACAAAGCATTCCTATGGAAAACATAAGCCAGGATTAATGTTGGGAGCTATTAAGACAACACAATTGTCCTGATCTCTGAATTGGGCCTCTCCCCCCCGAGAAGAAAAGGGGGTCAAGAGCGGGCCACCGATGCACCACTCCAAGAACAACCACAGATTGTTCCAGCCCTAAGTCAGCATTGGATGTCCTGACCACAAGATGTACCCTGATACCACCAAGTTCCTGCTTCCCCGTGTAGTCACCAAAAGAAAATTTCCGCTGCCCCATCCCTCCTGCTGAGAAGTACTTCCTCCTTTGCTTGTGCATTTAAGTCTGAATACAGTGAGACCTTGATGCTAATCAGACTGCTTCCATGTGTTGTTCATTGAACTTCGTTCTCATCTCTCCTTCCCCCCATTTGGTTCTTAGGAGAAGGTCCCCTGGAGACCCTTGAATAACTGGACCTGCTGGATGGGTCAAGTGGCGCCAGACGTGGGGCACGAGGTATGACCACCCTCCGGACAACGGATTCAAGAGGTACCACACAGACACTGAAACAGTTCCCCGCCACTTCACTGGCATTCACTTCGCCTGGGCATTCAGTTGTTGTCCCATTTACCATGGGGAATATTCTGTCCAAAGAGACAGTTTTTAGTCAAGAGATGAAGGAATCTCTTTAGGAGAGAGGGACAAGAGTTAAGAAAAAGGATTTAATAAATTTTTTTTGTTTGTTTTGTGGATGAGAGATGTCCATGGCTGGTATTGAATGGTCCTGAAATACACCCTTTAACTGGAATAAAGTAGGCAAAGATATCAATGCTTTAGTAAAACAAGGAGAAGATGTCCCTGAGTCCTTTTTTAGCTATTGGGGAATCGTCAGAGATCTCCTTAAACAGGCAGAAAAGGGCGGAGAGGGCGCTAGCCTCCTAGCCCTTACTGAAGATTTTTTAGAAAACTCCCGATCACTGTCTCACAAAAGTGAAACTAAGCCACCGACGAATCGTCAATCTCGGCCATCATCGATTATTGATGACCCGGTCCCTAAGGACTCCCTGTCTTCTCCTCTTCCTCCCTAAATTACATTAGATTCTAGAAAAGGGGCTACTGCTCGACCGCCTGTTAGACCAAAAAGAATTGACCCCATTTTGTATAAGAAGTTGTCAGATGAACCCCTCGATCCTGCCTTGGAGGCAGAATTGGATGAGGAAGCCTTTTAATATGAACAAGACCACTATGGTCCCGGGCCTGGTGCCTATCTTACCATCGAGCCCTTCAATTTCCACCCTCCTCCTTATTTGCCCCCCTTCTCCCCTAATCCTCAGCCTAATCCTCAGCCTGTATTGCTGGCCCCTTCGTCCGTTCAGCGATTACTTCAAATTAAAAGAGAGAGCTTCAGACTCAGATCACCAATCTTAAAGATGTTCTAAGACTTCAAAAGGGGCTACAAGACCTCAGTCTAAAGACTCAGAGTCTACAAAGAGCTCTTATGGGGAACCTTCAAGGTCCCATCTCAAAAAGTCCTCAAACTGGCCTCAAAGGTCCCTCTCAGAAACAAGGGAATAAAAAATTGGCTTTTCCTGTCCTCACCGGATCTCGAGCCCGTCAGGCTGCTCCAGGTCATGAGAACCCCCCCCCACTCCTCCGATAAAGATCAGGGGGAACCAGAGAGTGATGAGGAGGAGGATCAAGCAAACTCTGATTCCGATGAGGGTGGCATGTCTCTGATGGAGGGTTGGACACCAACAGCCAACCAGTCTACAAAAAGCTAAAACTGAGACATTCAACAGTCAAAAATTATGGGGTTAATGCCCTGTTCACAGTATCTATATTAGGAGGTTTAGCAGGAGAAAGCTACTTGATACCCAATGAATGGAATAAAGTTGTTCAGTCTGTCCTCACTAGAGGCCAATATTTAACTTGGAAGTCAGAGTTTGTGAACAGAGGAGAAAATTTGGCTGCAAATAATAGAAAGAATCCTACTAGTAAGACAGCCTCCTGGACTGATGATAAAATCTGCGATAAAGGCAATTTCGCTGCAGACAAAAAACAATTAGGGCTCTCCCCTGGTGTCCTCGCCCAGACAGCACAGGCGGCCCTGGGAGCTTGGCATGCTGTCCCTGCTGCAGGGGCGCTAACTACGCCCCTAAAAAGATTATACAAGGGCCCCAAGAGTCCTATGCACAGTTCATTGCCAGATTGCAGGAAGCAACTGAGAGAATTTTGGGACCTGAGGAAAGTGAGGGTCTGTTAGTCTGACAACTTGCTCTTGAAAACACCAATTCGGCATGTAGGGCTGCCCTGAGAGGTAAAACCAAGAGTTTAGATATAAATGGTATGATCAAGCTTTGTAATGAGGTAGATGTGTTTTCCCAACAAGTTTCTAAGTCTATCAACCTGGCTATTGGGGCTTCCTTACAAATAAATAAAGGAGAAAAAACTTGCTATAGATGTAATCAACCTGGACATTTTGCTAGAGGATGCCCTACACAAAGACAGAGCACCCTAGTCTCAACCATGCCTGTTACCCAACAAAAATCCCCCCCCCCTTGTCTTTGCCCTAAGTGCAAGAGAGGCCACCATTGGGCACGAGATTGCCGATCTAAGACTGACATCAATGGCCACCCACTCTCTGTGGTCCAGGGAAACGGCCAGAAGGCCCCCCTGTGGGGCCAGTCTCCCCTGATGACAACTGCAGACAACCCCCTAACCCACACAGGAGATTGTGCAGGACCACGGCAGGGAGCTCAGGATTAGACCTGTGTTCCTCCACCACCAGGATTATAACTCCTGAGGAGGGAAGAGTGGTCATCGAAACAGGTGAATTTGGGTCCCCTCCCCAAAAGTTTTTTCTCGTCATTGGCCGAGTGTCCAGACTTTTACAAGGCCTAATGGTGACTCCTACAGGGGTTGACACCAACTACCATGGGGAGATAAAAATCTTAGTCACCGCCATGCAGGGACCACTTACCCTTAGGGCTGAAGAGTGCATAGCCCAAGCCCTACTACTCCCACTATTTGGCCATTTCCCTTGTATGAAAGAGGAGTGAGGACCATCCTCCCCGGGATCCTCAGAAGTCTACTGGGCACAGAAAATAACTGATTCACCGCCCATGCTGACTTTGTTTCTAGAAGGCAAACAGTTTCAAGGGCTCCTGGATACCGGGGCAGATGCGACAGTAATTTCCTCAACAAATTGGCCTGGAGCCTGGCCCTTACAGCCCACTAAGGGATGGTGTAATCCACTGATCCTTAAATTTACTGCTAAGGGGAGGAACTCAGAGGCTTGGGAAAGTTCTCGCCCTCTCACCTGGGGCCTAAGATTGTATCAAGATATCTATGATAATAGCCTGACCTTTAAGGTTCAGCTTCTTAAAACCATCCCTAACAATCATAAAGCATCCATAGGGCCTAATCCCCAGTTACACCACCCTATATCCCCAAGCAATCTTCAACTCTCAGGTACCCGCCCCACTGTTCCTGCCCCAGGGTGTGCTACGATCCTGTTTCAGCCCACTCTCCCTGTGGGGCCCCCTCTTCCACTGATTTACTGTGGTCTATATTGAATGCTTCTGCTTTAGCCTTGTTGGATAAGACACAAAGAAATAATGTGTCAGAATTTGAAGATTGTTGGATGTGCTTTTCCGCTTCCCTGCACTTTTATGAGGGCATAGCCTTATTTGGAAATTTTACCCTGCTTTCAGATGCTAGGCAGCTCCTTTTTGAGTCAGTTCAGCTTACCTTGACAGAGCTCTCTGGGATAGGAAGTTGTGTGTTGGGCCCAGGCATGCTTCCGCCACGGCCCTTGCTAGAGATTTGCAATAATACGTTTAGAGTAAATAAAAATGGGTTTTCTTAACTTCCTGTCCCAAATGATACCTTTTTGGCATGTTCCACGGGCCTTACACGGTACATTATTATACAAGAATTTATAAATAATAGAGATTATTGTATCTTGGTTCAGCTTTTACCAAATTTTAGTATTCATGAGTCAGATGACTTACTGAAGTTTTGGGATCGAGGTGCCTCCTTGCCATCCTGACACAAAAGAGAGCCTATCTCGGCAGTGATCCTTGCTGTCCTTCTTGACCTGGGTGCTGCTGGGACCGAGACTGGGACCGGAATCGCAGCCCTTGTGTTGTCTCACCAGAATGCACGCAATTACCATCTGCTCAATGAGGCTATTAGCCAAGATATAGAGAATATAAAAAGGAGCCTAGATGATCTTACTGATTCCTTGGTCTCCCTTTCAGAAGTTGTCCTTCAAAATAGAAGGGGATTAGATTTGCTCTTTCTACAACAAGAAGGCTTATGCGCTGCACTTAAGGAAGAATTCTGCGTATATGTTGATAAAACTGGATTAGTTAAAGATAGCATTGCTAAGGTTACTGCCAGATTAGAAAAAAGAAAAAGAGAGAGAGAACAACAAGAGTCATGGTATCAAAATTGGTTTTCAACCTCCCCCTGGCTTTCGACCTTGTTGCCCTCCCTTTTGGGGCCCCTATTGGGACTCCTATTATTGATTTCCTTCGGTCCTTGGACATTTCAGAAATTGACCCAATTTGTTAAATCTCAAATTGATTCATCTCTTTCAAGCGCATCTGTTTCAGTTCATTACCATCTGCTGGATGTTGGCGATAACAAGCAGCTTACTGGAGAAGAATCAGACGTGGATACCACTTCATCACCCTCGTCTCCTGGAGAGACACTCAATTTCCATAAAATGATTAAGATCATTCCCCTCACTCTAAATTCGGCCATCAGTCTCATGCCACAAATCATTTATAGATTGCCGTAGTCTGTGCTTCCGACATGTAGTGTACATTCTCACCACTGTGGGAAGCCATTCCGGACTTCCTGGCTAGCCGGATGGAAATATGCTCCAGGCATTAAACAAGCCCATGTTTGGTGGATGGCCTGCCCTTAATCCCTGATTGGCTGAGCTAGCCTGCCTGGTGAGGTGATGTGACCTGTGGTGATTGGTGGCGGCGTGGTTGTGGCTGGAGTGGAGAAAAACACTTGTAACCAGAGAGGCTGGGGGATTTTAAGAAAGAAGCTGCCTGAGTAAAACTGCTTTAAGAAGAACCGGTGGTTGCGTTTTGCTTGCTGGCCGAGTTGGACCCTACAAGTGGTGCTGAAGAAACCCGGGACCCGATTCCCCCACCAAAGAGGATCAGAACTTTCTGCAGTCAGGATCTGTCGACAGGATGAGTACAGTAAGTAACTCACTATCCCGGGATTGGGATTAGGCTCTCAGTAAAAAGAAAAATAGGCTCTCGATAAAGAGACAATAAGGCTCTCTGGCTCTGGAGACAAGAAAGTGAAAGTAAGAGAGAAAGTGAAAGTAAGAGGATAATAGGAACAGTCTATGGGTTAGTTTCTTTTTTATTTATTTTTACTTTTATTTTTTTATTAGATATTTTCTTTTTTTTAATATTTTTTATTACATATTTTCCTCAATTACATTTCCAATGCTATGCCAAAAGTCCCCCATAACCTCCTAGGCCATCTTTTGATACATGTGCAGCTAGAGTCAAGAGCTCCGGGGTACTGGTTAGTTCATAATGTTGATCCACCTATAGGGTTGCAGATCCCTTTAGCTCCTTGGATACTTTCTCTAGCTCCTCCATTGGGGGCCCTGTGATCCATCCAATAGCTGGCTGTGAGCATCCACTTCTGTGTTTGCTAGGCCCCGGCATAGTCTCACAAGAGACAGATACATCTGGGTCCTTTCGATAAAATCTTGCTAGTGTATGCAATGGTGTCAGTGTTTGGATGCTGATTATGGGGTGGATCCCTGTTTCTTTTTCTAGCCATTTGAGTAATTTTTTTGAGGGTGTGAATGACTAGGTATGGGGTCATCACAGTCACAGCCAATTTTTTCAGCGCTCGATGAGCTGCTAAGAGCGAAGGATGCAAATTTTTTTTTTACTACCTTTTGGTTTAAGGACGGGCCAAAAGGATGGCCGATTCAGGAGTCAGAACAAATATTACAAGGCCTGGGCTATGCAAAGAGTCCAAACATAAGTGCCAGGATGCTCCCTTGGAAAGATAAAGAAGGGCATAATGGGATGTTTAAGCCATATGTGCTTGAGCTGCCCTTTACCTTATGGGGCAGGGATTTGTTGATGGATCTACAATTAAGACTTACTAATGAATATTCTGATGCCTCCCAGAAGATGATGAAAGACATGAGATAGCACCCATCCTTTGGGTTGGGAAAAGGGTTGCAAGGAAGTAAGTCCCCGATTCTCCCAATTAAAAGAAAGCCTTGGGAAGGAATGGGTTTTTCCTAGGGGCCACTGGGGGATGCATTCCCATAACCTGGAAAACTGAGGAGCTGGTGGGGGTGCATCAGTGGCCATTATCCTCAGAAAAATTACAAGCTGCTAAGGAATTAGTTGAAGAACAATATTTTCAGAAATTGTTAGGTGCTATCAATTGGATTTGGCCCTATTTGAAGATCCCAAATGTTAAATTAAAACCTCTGTTTCAAATTTTAGAAGGAGACTCAGAGTTAAGTTACAAAAGGGAATTAACACCTGAGGCTAGAAAGGCCCTTACCCTAGTGGAAGAAGAATTGATTAAAGCCCAGCTTCAGCGTTGTAGAGAAGGGTTACCCATCATTTTGATAATATTACCTACTGAGATGCAACCCACAGGATTATTGTGGCAAGAAGGCCCATTGTTATGGATCCATTCCAAAATATCTACTGGGAGGACATTAGATCATTACCCTACAACAGTGGCTTCTTTAGTCTTATTGGGAGTTCAGCATTGTTTACAATTTTTTTGGTATAAAACCTAGCTCTATTGTAATCCCTTATGATAGGTATCAGCAAAAGGTCCTAACAGCAAGTATTGATGAGTGGGCTATTTTAGCCTGTATTAATGAGGGCCCATTTGATAATCATTATCCCAAACATGCTGTAGATGACCTTTTTAAAGGAACATCCAGTCATTTTTCCTCAAGTGGTGAGGAAAACACCCATTAAGGATGCAGTTAACGTGTTTACTGATGGATCAAAAACCGGATGTGGAGTATATATGGTAGAGGGGAAAGATCCTGTGGTCAGGCAGTATTATTTATCCCTGTACTCTCCAGATGGTGGAATTACAAATAGTTATTGAGGTCATTAAGGATTGTGATTTTCCTTTTAATCTAATTTCAGATTCACAATATGTAGTTAATTTAGTTTTATCCCTAGAAGTGGCAGGCCAAATAAAAGCTCGTATTACCATCCAAGCCTTAGCCTTACAATTACAGAAATTGCTGTGGGAAAGACGCCAACCATTATATATTGGACATGTCTGTGCCTATAGTGGTCTTCCAGGACCCTTAAGTAGGGGAAATGATATTGTGGATAATTGTACTCATATGGAGTTCATATTTTTAGCATCCCTTATGGAGTTAGCCTCACAATTTCATTCTAAATTTCATGTTAATGCTAAAACTCTGCAGAGAAAATTTGGAATCTCTAGAGCACAAGCTCGGGATGTAGTCACTACCTGTGGACGTTGCCTTGAGTTTCCACACCCACCTTCTTATGGAGGGAATCCTAGAGGATTGCTCCCTCTACAGGTGTGGCAGAGGGATATGACACATTTTTCAGAATTTGGCAAATTGAAATACGTTCATGTATCCATTGACACATGTTCAGGAATAGTTTATGCATCTCCCATGGCAGGGGAAAAGGCCTCCCATGTTATACAGCATTGTTTGGAGGCCTGGGCAGCTTGGGGTAAGCCCCAACAACTTAAAACAGACAATGGCCCTGCATATACTGCCAAAACCCTGGTGTCTTTTTGTCAACAGATGGAAGTACAAGTTAAACACGGCCTGCCATATAATCCTCAAGGCCAAGGAATCATTGAACGAGCACATAGAACCTTAAAAGAATTATTAATAAAACAAAAGGGGGGAATAGGCTATGACCATACCCCAAAGATAAGACTCTCCTTAGCTCTTTTTACCTTAAATTTTTTGCAATTGGATAAGGAAGGTCACTCTGCTGCTGAATGACATGCTACTACCAGCCTCAGTAAACTGGGGTATGCTAAATGGAAGGATGTGCTTACAGAATCATGGAATGGTCCGGATCCCATGTTAGCCTGGGGGAGAGGGTCTGTCTGCATGTTTCCACAGAATCGCACAGAGCCAGTGTGGGTTCTGGAGCGGCTAGTGCGACGGACGCTGTCAAAATGAAGCAGCTGATCTTGCTGGTGATGAGCATGTGTCTGCCCCTGATGGGTGCGGAACCCAGATGGGAGATACTGTCCATGTTAAGAAACTGGACTGTAAAATTTGATGGCAAGATGAATGAGCTTCCCTCGGCGATTGTCACCGTGAATTCTACCCGAGTGGATCCTGGCTTGGCATCGGGAAAGAATGGACTGGGATAGGTGCCCTCGCTGTGGCCCTTGTTTTGGCATGCATGTTGGGTGTATAGTGTATGTGTCGGTTGCGGAATGCCCAGGTCCACACTGCCGCCATGGTGGTGCAAGCTCTTGCCACAGTGGAAGCAGGGCAGTCACCTCAGATTTGGCTTGTTGCCATGAAGAATGAACAATGAAGCCATCGCTCTGCAGGGTTGTAAGGCTAAGCACTGCAGGGAGGTCAGTCTGGAAGCTGTTTGACGATCTCTGGGAGGTATGTCTGATTGCATGACGGTTGAGTGTTCTAGTGTCCTTCCCCCAGGAAAAACAGCACGGGAGCAGGTCAGGGTTGCTCTGGGTAAAAACCTGTGAGCCTAAGAGTCAATCCTGTTCATGGCCCCTATTTCTGCACACTGGGGATCAGACATCTATCTTCACCCACGGAGCTTGTTCAAAAAAATATAAAAGGGGGAATTGTGGGAAGCCATTCCGGACTTCCTGGTCAGCAGGATGGAAATCTGCTCCAGGCAGTAAATAAGCCCATGTTTGGTGGATGGCCCGCCCTTAATCCCTGATTGGGTGATCAAGCCTGCCTGATGAGGTGATGTGACCTGTGGTGATTGGTGGGGGCGTGGTTGTGGCTGGAGTGGAGAAAAACACTTGTAACCAGAGAGGCTGTGGGATTTGAAGAGAGAAGCTGCCTGAGTAAACTGCTTTAAGAAGAACCGGTGGTTGCGTTTTTTCTTACTGGCTGAGTTGGACGTATCATGCCACATTGGAAACTAAATAGTCATCCTGAAGAATAAAGATAAAAAATTACTGAACTCTTCCTCACCCCAGAGCCCGGCCCCTCCCATCTAGAGATTATTCCCAGAACACTCCTAAACTCTTCACCCCAGAATGCATTCCTGAACTCCTCACCCTAGAGTTCGAACCCTCCCAACTGAAGACTGTTCCAAGAACATTTTTGAGATAAGGGCCTCCTGGAACAACCTCAGAATGAACCGGGTACATTGCCAAATAATAGGACATGACCCCTTAGTTACGTAGAATTCCCTTGGCAGAACCCCTTTTCCCTTGGCAGAACCCCTTAGTTATGCAAACTTGTACTTTCCCTGCCCCGCTCTCCCCCTTGAGTTTTTCCTATATAAGCCTGTAAAAAATTTGGCTCGAGGTCGATTCTCCTCTACACCATACTAGGTGTATGAGTTTCGACCCCAGAGCTCTGGTCTATGTGCTTTCTTGCTGTTACTTTATTAAATCTTGCCCACTACATTTTGAGTTCGGTCTCAGTGTCTTCTTGGGTCCGCGGCTGTCCCGAGGCTTGAGTGAGGGTCTCCCTTCGGGGGTCTTTCAATCCCAGGCTAGACACATCGAAAAATTGGAACTTGAAGCCGTCACCCGTGAGAGTTGTAGGCTAAACACTGCATGGAGATTAGTCTGGAAGCTGTTAGACAGTCTCTGAGAGGCATTTCTGATTGCATGAAGGTTGAGTGCCCTAGGGTCCTTCCCCCAGGAAAAAATGGCATGGGAGCAGGTCAGGGTTACTCTGGGTAAAAATCTGTGGGCCTGAGAGTCAATCCTGTACATAGCCCCTGACATTGCACACTGGGGATCAGACCTCTACCTCTACCCACGGAGCTTGCTTTGTTCCTAAATCCCTTGGCTAGCCCAGGTTATACCCAACAGACTGGAACCGTTAATTCAAGCCTCATAGATGACTTGTCCTTGTGTCCTTCATGGTTTTAGAGAATCATCCAGTGAGCAAACAGACATTTAGGCGGTCGATAAAAAACGTGGCTACAAATTTATTATACAATATGCCTTTATAAAAATATTAAAAAGGGGGAGATATTGGGAGCTATTAAGACAACACAATTGTCCTGATCTCTGAATTGGGCCTCTCCCCCCGAGAAGAAAAGGGGGTCCAAAGCGGGCCACCGACGCACTGCTCTGAGAAAAACCACAGATTGTTCCAGCCCTATGTCAGCACTGGATGTCCTGACCACAAGATGTACCCTGATACCACCAAGTTCCTGCTTCCCTGTGTAGTCACCAAAAGAAAAATTTCAGCTGCCCCTATCCCTCCTGCTGAGAAGTACTTCCTCTTTTTCTGATGCCCCATCCCTCCTGCTGAGAAGTACTTCCTCCTTTACTTGTGTGTTTCCATTGCCCCATTCCTCCTGCTGAGAAGTACTTCCCCCTTTGCTTGTGCATTTAAGCCTTAAGCCTTGCTGAATACAGTGAGACCTTGATACTAATCAGACTGCTTCCGTGTGTCATTCATTGCACTTGGTTCTCGTCTCTCCCTCCCCCCATTTGGCTCTTAGGAGAAGACCCTCGAAAAACTGGATCTGCTGGATGGGTCAGATTAAATGTAGCATTTACTATGCTTTCTTGTTTACAGTATGATTGCATCCCAATTTCATATGGAAAAAAGATGCTTTAATAAGAGTAGGAAAATTATTGAGCAAAAGAAACAAGAAAATGAGAAAATATATTCTCAGTTATTTTGGAGCTGAAGAAACAAATGATAATGTTTTTAATATGCTGAGAAAGCTCACAGATAATATCTTATACAAGAGGCCAAGAACTGAATCTGAGATGATTTTAAAATGTTCAGTTTTATGCAAACATTAATACTAAAAAAAACTCCTGTTTTGAGAAATAAGCAGTTGGAAATAAAACTACAGTTGATTTATTGAAATTTAACAAACTTAAGAGTTTAGTGTAGATATAGACCTTCTAAATAGACTTGAGGATGGTACTAATGGTTTGGTGGTGTCCTGGTTATTTAGAAAAAAATATGTCAATGCCTCTTAAGAAGGGTGCTGAAATCTAAATTTGAATGTCTCTGTTCCAATATAAATCACTTAGCATGTTTTCTATTACCAGGGAGCTCTTAAATACTTAACAGAAAGCACTTGCGATATTGGGGTTTGTATACTCTAGAGGACTGAAGACTTGACCCATTTATTCTTTGCAGAAAATTTCATCAAGTAAAAGTTGTTATAAATAAAATATGCTATAATGTAATTCCTTAGAAATAAGTAGGAGACCAGAAGTATATTTTCTTGAGAAAATGAAATCTGTGCAAACATGAAAATTGTATACAATTGAAGTACTTTGGTGAACTTTCTAGAAAGTTAATTTTAGAGCACATGGCTTGTATGGGAGATGCTAGAGGAACAGAGATAGTCATGGAAGACAAATGTATGAAATGGGCCCCAGAGCGGTGGTGAGAGGTTTCAATTTCTTTTTATTTTAAAGCATATGCTAATTGTCCATAGTAGAGGATTGCATTGTGATATATACATGTGCGCTATGAGCTTGTATCATACCAGGGCTTCTTTATCTAATCTCTGTCTTCCTTTCAACTGTAATTCATATTTAACTCCAGTTTCTCATTGTTCCATGATTTCACACGAAGGAAAATGTTACATTTGCCTTTGTCAAAACAACTAAATTTCTTAAGCTTTCCTTTGTTGCTACTCCCATTTCTTTTGTTTTTTGTTTTTTTTTAATTACATTTTTATTAGATTTTTTATTTACATTTCAGATGCTATCCCGAAAGTTCCCTATACCCTCCCCCTGCCCTGCTCCCCTACCCACCCACTCCCACTTCTTGGCCCTGGCATTCCCCTGTACTGGGGCATATAAAGTTTACAAGACCAAGGGGCCTCTCTTCCCAATGATGGCCAAATAGGCCATCTTCTGCTAAATATGCAGCTAGAGACACGAGCTCTAGGGGTACTGGTTAGTTCATATTGTTGTTCCACCTGTAGTGTTGCAGACCCCTTCAGCTCCATTGGGGGCCCTGTGTCCCATCCAGCAAAACTCTCAATTGCCATAGATGGAGAAACCAAAGTATTCCATGACAAAATCAAATTCACACAATATCTTTCCACGAATCCAGCCCTTCAAAGGATAATAACGGGAAAACACCAATACAAGGATGGAAACTACACCCTAGCAAAAGCAAGAAAGTAATCCTTTAACAAATCTAAAAGAAGACAGCGCAAGAACAGAATCCCTAATTTAACAACAAATATAACAGGAAGCAACAATTACTTTTCTTTAATTTCTCTTAACATCAATGAACTCAATTCCCCAATAAAAAGACACAGACTAATAGACTGGCTACACAAACAGGACCCAACATTTTGCTGCTTACAGGAAACCCACCTCAGGGAAAAAGACAGACACTACATCAGAGTGAAAGGCTGGAAAACAATTTTTACCCATTTCTATAATGCATTCATTGCAGTAATGACACTTGCAACATTGTAGTTTCTACATTTGAGAAGCAATAAACAAAACCTTGGAGCTTGGGAGCTGGCTCAGTATTTAAAAGGATGTAGTGATCTTGCAAATAAACTGAGTTCTGTTTTAAGCAACCACAATGACTGACATATCACTGCCTGTAGCTAGTTCCAAAGGCTCCAACACACTCTTCTTGACTTTGTGTGCAGCAGGTTTGCATGGTGTGGACATAAATACATTTAAGCACACATATATGCATAAAATTAAAATATTAAAACATCAAATATTTCAGTTCTGGGTTTTTTTTTTTAGATATTTTCTTTATATAAATTTCAAATGCGCCCGGGCTACCTTGCCAGCAGAGTCTTGCCCAACACCCGCAAGGGTCCACACAGGACTCCCCACGGGACCCTAAGACCTCTGGTGAGTGGATCACAGTGCCTGCCCCAATCCAATCGCGCGGAACTCGAGACTGCGGTACATAGGGAAGCAGGCTACCCGGGCCTGATCTGGGGCACAAGTCCCTTCCGCTCGACTCGAGACTCGAGCCCCGGGCTACCTTGCCAGCAGAGTCTTGCCCAACACCCGCAAGGGCCCACACGGGACTCCCCACGGGACCCTAAGACCTCTGGTGAGTGGACCACAGTGCCTGCCCCAATCCAATCGCGCGGAACTTGAGACTGCGGTACATAGGGAAGCAGGCTACCCGGGCCTGATCTGGGGCACAAGTCCCTTCCGCTCGACTCGTGACTCGAGCCCCCGGCTACCTTGCCAGCAGAGTCTTGCCCAACACCCGCAAGGGTCCACACAGGACTCCCCACGGGACCCTAAGACCTCTGGTGAGTGGATCACAGTGCCTGCCCCAATCCAATTGCGCGGAACTCGAGACTGCGGTACATAGGGAAGCAGGCTACCCGGGCCTGATCTGGGGCACAAGTCCCTTCCGCTCGACTCGAGACTCGAGCCCCGGGCTACCTTGCCAGCAGAGTCTTGCCCAACACCCGCAAGGGTCCACACGGGACTCCCCACGGGACCCTAAGACCTCTGGTGAGTGGATCACAGTGCCTGCCCCAATCCAATCGCGCGGAACTCGAGACTGCGGTACATAGGGAAGCAGGCTACCCGGGCCTGATCTGGGGCACAAGTCCCTTCCGCTCGACTCGAGACTCGAGCCCCGGGCTACCTTGCCAGCAGAGTCTTGCCCAACACCCGCAAGGGTCCACACGGGACTCCCCACGGGACCCTAAGACCTCTGGTGAGTGGATCACAGTGCCTGCCCCAATCCAATCGCGCGGAACTTGAGACTGCGGTACATAGGGAAGCAGGCTACCCGGGCCTGATCTGGGGAACAAGTCCCTTCCGCTCGACTCGAGACTCGAGCCCCGGGCTACCTTGACAGCAGAGTCTTGCCCAACACCCGCAAGGGCCCACACGGGACTCCCCACGGGACCCTAAGACCTCTGGTGAGTGGAACACAGCGCCTACCCCAATCCAATCGCGTGGAACTTGAGACTGCGGTACATAGGGAAGCAGGCTACCCGGGCTTGATCTGGGGCACAAACCCCTTCCACTCCACTCGAGCCCCGGCTACCTTGCCAGCTGAGTCGCCTGACACCCGCAAGGGCCCACACAGGATTTCACACGTGATCCTAAGACCTCTTGTGAGTGGAACACAACTTCTGCCAGGAGTCTGGTTCGAACACCAGATATCTGGGTACCTGCCTTGCAAGAAGAGAGCTTGCCTGCAGAGAATACTCTGCCCACTGAAACTAAGGAGAGTGCTACCCTCCAGGTCTGCTCATAGAGGCTAACAGAGTCACCTGAAGAACAAGCTCTTAACAGTGACAACTAAAACAGCTAGCTTTAGAGATTACCAGATGGCGAAAGGCAAACGTAAGAATCCTACTAACAGAAATCAAGACCACTCACCATCATCAGAACGCAGCACTCCCACCCCACCTAGTCCTGGGCACCCCAACACAACCGAAAATCTAGACCCAGATTTAAAAACATTTCTCATGATGATGATAGAGGACATCAAGAAGGACTTTCATAAGTCACTTAAAGATTTACAGGAGAGCACTGCTAAAGAGTTACAGGCTCTTAAAGAAAAGCAGGAAAACACAGCCAAACAGGTGATGGAAATGAACAAAACCATACTAGAACTAAAAGGGGAAGTAGACACAATAAAGAAAACCCAAAGCGAGGCAACGCTGGAGATAGAAACCCTAGTAAAGAGATCTGGAACCATAGATGCGAGCATCAGCAACAGAATACAAGAAATGGAAGAGAGAATCTCAGGTGCAGAAGATTCCATAGAGAACATCGACACAACAGTCAAAGAAAATACAAAATGCAAAAGGATCCTAACTCAAAACATCCAGGTAATCCAGGACACAATGAGAAGACCAAACCTACGGATAATAGGAATTGATGAGAATGAAGATTTTCAACTTAAAGGGCCAGCTAATATCTTCAACAAAATAATAGAAGAAAACTTCCCAAACATAAAAAAAGAGATGCCCATGATCATACAAGAAGCATACAGAACTCCAAATAGACTGGACCAGAAAAGAAATTCCTCCCGACACATAATAATCAGAACAACAAATGCACTAAATAAAGATAGAATATTAAAAGCAGTAAGGGAGAAAGGTCAAGTAACATATAAAGGAAGGCCTATCAGAATTACACCAGACTTTTCACCAGAGACTATGAAAGCCAGAAGAGCCTGGACAGATGTTATACAGACACTAAGAGAACACAAATGCCAGCCCAGGCTACTATACCCGGCCAAACTCTCAATTACCATAGATGGAGAAACCAAAGTATTCCACGACAAAACCAAGTTCACACAATATCTTTCCATGAATCCAGCCCTTCAAAGGATAATAACAGAAAAGAAACAATACAAGGACGGAAATCACGCCCTAGAACAACCAAGAAAGTAATCATTCAACAAACCAAAAAGAAGACAGCCACAAGAACAGAATGCCAACTCTAACAACAAAAATAAAAGGGAGCAACAATTACTTTTCCTTAATATCTCTTAATATCAATGGACTCAATTCCCCAATAAAAAGACATAGACTAACAGACTGGCTACACAAACAGGACCCAACATTCTGCTGCTTACAGGAAACCCATCTCAGGGAAAAAGACAGACACTACCTCAGAGTGAAAGGCTGGAAAACAATTTTCCAAGCAAATGGACTGAAGAAACAAGCTGGAGTAGCCATTTTAATATCGGATAAAATCGACTTCCAACCCAAAGTTATCAAAAAAGACAAGGAGGGACACTTCATACTCATCAAAGGTAAAATCCTCCAAGAGGAACTCTCAATTCTGAATATCTACGCTCCAAATGCAAGGGCAGCCACATTCATTAGAGACACTTTAGTAAAGCTCAAAGCATACATTGCACCTCACACAATAATAGTGGGAGACTTCAACACACCACTTTCTTCAAAGGACAGATCGTGGAAACAGAAACTAAACAGGGACACAGTGAAACTAACAGAAGTTATGAAACAAATGGACCTGACAGATATCTACAGAACATTTTATCCTAAAACAAAAGGATATACCTTCTTCTCAGCACCTCACGGGACCTTCTCCAAAATTGACCATATAATTGGTCACAAAACAGGCCTCAATAGATACAAAAATATTGAAATTGTCCCATGTATCCTATCAGACCACCATGGCCTAAGACTGATCTTCAATAACAACATAAATAATGGAAAGCCAACATTCACGTGGAAACTGAATAACACTCTTCTCAATGATACCTTGGTCAAGGAAGGAATAAAGAAAGAAATTAAAGACTTTTTAGAGTTTAATGAAAATGAAGCCACAACGTACCCAAACCTATGGGACACAATGAAAGCATTTCTAAGAGGGAAACTCATAGCTATGAGTGCCTCCAAGAAGAAACGGGAGACAGCACATACTAGCAGCTTGACAACACATCTAAAAGCCCTAGAAAAAAAGGAAGCAAATTCACCCAAGAGGAGTAGACGGCAGGAAATAATCAAACTCAGGGGTGAAATCAACCAAGTGGAAACAAGAAGAACTATTCAAAGTATTAACCAAACGAGGAGTTGGTTCTTTGAGAAAATCAACAAGATAGATAAACCCTTAGCTAGACTCACTAAAGGGCACAGGGACAAAATCCTAATTAACAAAATCAGAAATGAAAAGGGAGACATAACAACAGATCCTGAAGAAATCCAAAACACCATCAGATCCTTCTACAAAAGGCTATACTCAACAAAACTGGAAAACCTGGACGAAATGGACAAATTTCTGGACAGATACCAGGTACCAAAGTTGAATCAGGATCAAGTTGACCATCTAAACAGTCCCATATCATCTAAAGAAATAGAAGCAGTTATTAATAGTCTCCCAACCAAAAAAAGCCCAGGACCAGATGGGTTTAGTGCAGAGTTCTATCAGACCTTCAAAGAAGATCTAATTCCAATTCTGCACAAACTATTTCACAAAATAGAAGTAGAAGGTACTCTACCCAACTCATTTTATGAAGCCACTATTACTCTGATACCTAAACCACAGAAAGATCCAACAAAGATAGAGAACTTCAGACCAATTTCTCTTATGAATATCGATGCAAAAATCCTCAATAAAATTCTCGCTAACCGAATCCAAGAACACATTAAAGCAATCATCCATCCTGACCAAGTAGGTTTTATTCCAGGGATGCAGGGATGGTTTAATATACGAAAATCCATCAATGTAATCCATTATATAAACAAACTCAAAGACAAAAACCACATGATCATCTCGTTAGATGCAGAAAAAGCATTTGACAAGATCCAACACCCATTCATGATAAAAGTTTTGGAAAGATCAGGAATTCAAGGCCCATACCTAAACATGATAAAAGCAATCTACAGCAAACCAGTAACCAACATCAAAGTAAATGGAGAGAAGCTGGAAGCAATCCCACTAAAATCAGGGACTAGACAAGGCTGCCCACTTTCTCCCTACCTTTTCAACATAGTACTTGAAGTATTAGCCAGAGCAATTCGACAACAAAAAGAGATCAAGGGGATACAAATTGGAAAAGAGGAAGTCAAAATATCACTTTTTGCAGATGATATGATAGTATATATAAGTGACCCTAAAAATTCTACCAGAGAACTCCTAAACCTGATAAACAGCTTCGGTGAAGTAGCTGGATATAAAATAAACTCAAACAAGTCAATGGCCTTTCTCTATACAAAGAATAAACAGGCTGAGAAAGAAATTAGGGAAACAACACCCTTCTCAATAGTCACAAATAATATAAAATATCTTGGCGTGACTCTAACTAAGGAGGTGAAAGATCTGTATGATAAAAACTTCAAATCTCTGAAGAAAGAAATTAAAGAAGATCTCAGAAGATGGAAAGATTTCCCATGCTCATTGATTGGCAGGATCAACATTGTAAAAATGGCTATCTTGCCAAAAGCAATCTACAGATTCAATGCAATCCCCATCAAAATTCCAACTCAATTCTTCAACGAATTGGAAGGAGCAATTTGCAAATTCGTCTGGAATAACAAAAAACCTAGGATAGCAAAAAGTCTTCTCAAGGATAAAAGAACTTCTGGCGGAATCACCATGCTAGACCTAAAGCTGTACTACAGAGCAATTGTGATAAAAACTGCATGGTACTGGTATAGAGACAGACAAGTAGACCAATGGAATAGAATTGAAGACCCAGAAATGAACCCACACACCTATGGTCACTTGATCTTCGACAAGGGAGCTAATACCATCCAGTGGAAGAAAGACAGCATTTTCAACAATTGGTGCTGGCACAACTGGTTGTTATCGTGTAGAAGAATGCGAATCGATTCATACTTATCTCCTTGTACTAAGGTCAAATCTAAGTGGATCAAGGAACTTCACATAAAACCAGAGACACTGAAACTTGTAGAGGAGAAAGTGGGGAAAAGCCTTGAAGATATGGGCACAGGAGAAAAATCCCTGAACAGAACAGCAATGGCTTGTGCTGTAAGATCGAGAATTGACAAATGGGACCTAATGAAACTCCAAAGTTTCTGCAAGGCAAAAGACACCGTCAATAAGACAAAAAGACCACCAACAGATTGGGAAAGGATCTTTACCTATCCTAAATCAGATAGGGGATTAATATCCAACATATATAAAGAACTCAAGAAGGTGGACTTCAGAAAATCAAATAACCCCATTAAAATTGGGCTCAGAACTGAACAAAGAATTCTCACCTGAGGAATACCGAATGGCAGAGAAGCACCTGAAAAAATGTTCAACATCCTTAATCATCAGGGAAATGCAAATCAAAACAACCCTGAGATTCCACCTCACACCAGTCAGAATGGCTAAGATCAAAAATTCAGGTGACAGCAGATGCTGGCGTGGATGTGGAGAAAGAGGAACACTCCTCCATTTTTGGTGGGATTGCAGACTTGTACAACCACTCTGGAAATCAGTCTGGCAGTTCCTCAGAAAATTGGACATAGTACTACCAGAGGATCCAGCAATACCTCTCCTGGGCATATATCCAGAAGATGCCCCAACTGGTAAGAAGGACACATGCTCCACTATGTTCATAGCAGCCTTATTTATAATAGCCAGAAGCTGGAAAGAACCCAGATGCCCCTCAACAGAGGAATGGATACAGAAAATGTGGTACATCTACACAATGGAGTACTACTCAGCTATTAAAAAGAATGAATTTATGAAATTCCTAGCCAAATGGATGGACCTGGAGGGCATCATCCTGAGTGAGGTAACACATTCACAAAGAAACTCACACAATATGTACTCACTCATAAGTGGATATTAGCCCCAAACCTAGGATACCCAAGATATAAGATACAATTTGCTAAACACATGAAACTTAAGAAGAATGAAGACTGAAGTGTGGACACCATGCCCCTCCTTAGATTTGGGAACAAAACACCCATGGAAGGAGTTACAGAGACAAAGTTTGGAGCTGAGATGAAAGGATGGACCATGTAGAGACTGCCATATCCAGGGATCCACTCCATAATCAGCATCCAAACGCTGACACCATTGCATACACTAGCAAGATTTTATTGAAAGGACCCAGATGTAGCTGTCTCTTGTGAGACTATGCCGGGGCCTAGCAAACACAGAAGTGGATGCTCACAGTCAGCTAATGGATGGATCACAGGGCTCCCAATGGAGGAGCTAGAGAAAGTAGCCAAGGAGCTAAAGGGATCTGCAACCCTATAGGTGGAACAACATTATGAACTAACCAGTACCCCGGAGCTCTTGACTCTAGCTGCATATATATCAAAAGATGGCCTAGTTGGCCATCACTGGAAAGAGAGGCCCATTGGACTTGCAAACTTTATATGCCCCAGTACAGGGGAATACCAGGGCCAAAAAGGGGGAGTGGGTGGGCAGTGGAGTGGGGGTGGGTGGATATGGGGGACTTTTGGTATAGCATTGGAAATGTAAATGAGCTAAATACCTAATAAAAAATGGAAAAAAAAACCCAGATATTTTCACCATGTGCTTTTGGGCTCCTAGTTTTTCTCTTGGTCCTCTTTCACTTGGTTCTTGTCTTGGCACTTTGTCTTCTTGCTTTCCTTGGAGACTCTCTCACCTCTGACAACTCTTCTTTCAGTGTCTCCCCTTCTATCTTCTCTAGTGACCTATTCAGTTCACTAGGCATATCTACTGTAGGACGTACTATACCTACTCTGGAGTCTTCCTGATAGCTTTAGCTCTTTTATACCTCATATATGCATTAAAAATCTCCTTCTTAATGATTCCTTGGTTTGTTCAAGTAGAAACTTATCACAGTAGGGACAGAGAAATGACTTCTACATTTATGTGTTCTCTGTAGAACAATAGTTATAGTACATGTGGAGGCTCTGGAATATTCCTAATATTTGTATGGTTACAGACTCAGTAGAATACCTCAGTGAATCTCACATGTGGAGTTTTCCTCATGACACTTTCAGATAGGGAATGGCCCCAAAGTTGCTTTTCTGCCTCATATGCAAACCCTGATTCAACCATAAGAACATGTTCATAAAAGCTTGCCTCAGTCTTACATCTTAGGAACTGGAGATACTTTGATTTGCTCTTCTGGCATCCAAAGGAATTCCATAAAAATTACCTTTCTATTCAGGCTCAGACAACTGCTCTTCCTAGATAATGAGAAGGGAATCCATCTCATTTCCTGGACGATTAACACCATTCTTTATTTCAGTAGCATTCCAGGAAATATTATAGTCTTCACAGTTTTCATATGCAGTGGAAATATATTTATTTTTCCCTGTCTCTTTCCATACTGACAAATTATTATTTTCATAACAAATTTGTATCGATAGCACTGTCTATCTGAAGGATTGAAACTTTCATGTCACATCCATTTAATATTATCTTGTAGTAAAAGGAAGAACAAATTACACAAATAATTTCAAGAAAGAAGTTGGAAGGACTCTTTTTTCTATGAGTTCTTGGAGTGCTCAGTGTATTCCTTGAAAAAGCATAGATGGCACAAAGTTTCAATACTAAGCAATGCCCTAGTCAGTATTGGAGATGACATTGAAATTCAAGACTTTTGTTGCCAAAAATGGTTACATAAACCAATCCACACAACCAACACATTAACAATGTACATACAACCATACAACCATACAACCATACAACCATACAACCATACATACAGGCAAAACATGCATAGCCTGCAAAATAAACCACAAATAACTGCAAACAGGCTCCATGAGAAAACAATATAGCCTTGTGCAAAACAGCTAAACACATGGTGATACTCTAGTATAGTTGAACTTCCTCAGTTCCAAGGACTGCAAAGGACTGCATAGGTACATAATTAGTAGATTTATGGTTGTGCAAGTGTCATCAAGTAGACATCATTATCTCCCTACCATTATTTAAGCCTTTTAACATGTAAAACTCCTTGCCTGTTTAGTAGGAGTATACTACTAGAAGTGAACTGCAAGTGAATCCATTGACCAGCCTCAATCCAGTACTTCCATCTGCACAGAATTCCTTTTTGCTACTTGCTTTTCTGATTTCCCAAGTCAGGTTCCTTCCTGTCTTACTGTCATTGTGGAATCAATAATTGGAAAGTACTTACAATTTTGGTATCTATGTGTGGATACTATTGCATTGTACAACATCAATAATCAGCCATTATCACCTGTAGGTTACTTGCTAATGCTGGGGTACACCGAAAACATCTGATGAAATACCTCCTCACATAATAGCCCTTGCCCACTAATATGAGGATCTAAATTCCATCTGAGGGTTCCACATAGTGAAAAGACAAAATTAATTCCTACATAGCAAAGTACGTAATGGGAAGAATGTTTGAAACACTGTCTGGTCTTCACTTCTTCTAGTTGGAACATTCAGTCCTCTCACATGAGTTACATTGTTGAATTTTAAGCACTTGTGGGATAAAAGCACTGGATTTAGAATTATGATGACCTGAGTTTTCATCTAAACAGCTCAGCAAAACTCACATCCAAAAGTTAGAGAGATGGCTCAGTATTTAAGAGTCTTTATTACTTGTTCAGATGGTCCAGGTTAGTTCACAATAATTACACAGAATTACAAGTCTTGGAATTCCAGATTCAGGGAACCCAGTGCCTCTTATGACATATAAAGGCTCTTTCACACATAAGATACATACATAATATACTTAGTCATAAACACATTAAATATTTTTTGGGAAGTCTATTACAGTAGTGTATTTCTGTTATATTTGTTCCTAAGAGATGTACAGAATGAAGACAAGAGGATCTCTGTGAGCTACAGGGAAACTTCACTCAAAGTAGAAATTGCTGAATAAGAGAGAGTCTGTCTCAAACAATTTTCTCCATGGCCTAATAAGTTTATGAGTAGTCTAGGCTATGAGATAATATTTGCTGAAACATGCTAGTAGCAAAAAATAGAAATGGAGTGAAAAAGGAGAACCCCAAATTCCTGGTTTCTGGCCACTCCATTTTAATTCCTTATCTGGTCTATCAATCAATGTTTTATAAGAAGGAAATATACTTTCCTCTCTGTGTAGAAAAAGTTAGTCTGGTTCATCCTTAGACATTTTTTTATATTATGCTCAGACTATTCCTGGTTGCTTCTTGCCCTTATCTCATTCCATAGTTAATGCTTTGATCATGTTCATGCAAAATTTGGGATCTAAACCTCTGTGTAAAACAGGAAATATTTACAACAATGGAAGAAGCCACATGTGACTACACAGAATCAGAATTAATGGGAGATGAATGTGAATCCCAAGACCACTCTGCTGTAATACTCCATCTGCAGGGTTCCTCACTCACTTTTTCTTTCATGGTATTTGCTGACTGGCACGTTTGCCAGCTCAAATCTAGATCCACAACACCATCTACATAAGAACTGAGAAAACTTTTGAATGACTTTCAATAAATTAAGCAACAGTGCAAATGTGTCCACATCACAAGATCAAATGCAATGAAGCAGTTAGGAATAATAAGGAAGAAACCATTTGTGTGAACCCACAGTGTCACAAGGAGGGATTCAAAGCCAGTGCTAAGAGTATGAAGTTGATTCATGACCTTGATAAATGTGGTACAGTCTTAGAGCCTTTTTCAATCCCCAGAAATACTCTGATATATGTTTAAACTTTGAAGAACAACAGAATTAATAGGCCTGAGTCAAGGAGTTACAGTAATTTGTTTTGTCTTCCTTTATTAATGTCATATTTTTAAAGGTAGGTTCATTTTACTGAGCAATTGTCATTCATTCCGTTTGAATTACAGTTTACTCCAATATATGCATAAAGTCATTTATATGGAAAGTTAATGTGTGACTCTTATTCAAGATCATTTTACTCTGGACTTATTCTTTCAACATATTGTAGTACACACATGCATGTTTGCCTATGCAGACTGAAGAGAGAGCCTTGTGATTCTTAGTGTAGTTTGAAATTATGTATTGTTTATTAATTAGTCAATTAACAAATGAACATTGGTCATTGTAGGGTTCATGGGGTCCTGGATCCACTCCACCACAGGGCTCCACTACTCAGGGAGGCAGGATGCGGGGGATTCCACCATGCTTACCCCACACTGTCACTAGGTTAGTGTAGGGCAATAAAGCAGCCCCAGGGACACCACCCCAGGGGTTGGGAAGCATAGTCTGATATGTGGGACAGCTGGAGGTGGCTAGGGTGGGGGGTGTCCCTGGGCCTGCAAGGAGGCCAGAGCAGTCTGGTGCTCAGGCTCTTGGACACCCAGGCTCCACTGGAAGCCCTGGAAGAGCTGAGAATAGAGTGGGGGCCTTTGAGCTAGGTCTAGCCCGAGGAGGGTAGAGGGGAGAGTGAAAGGGGAGCTCTGGCTGGTCCCTTGAGGGAAAGTCCTTGGCTTGACCATGTTTGGCTTGGACTTGGATTGGTGGTGGCCATGGCTGAGAGCATAGAAAGGCCTTTTATAGGAGGTTAGACAGCAGCTTTGCAGGCTTCCTATAGCAGATCCCTACGAAAAGAGGTCATCCATGGTTTTAAGGCATTTATTTTAATGGCAGAAAGAGGATGATTTAAACCATACCCCACTTCTCAGGGCAAGCCTGAGGTCAAAGGCCTTTTGCAGGGATGAGTGTCTGGGAAGGAAAGTTTACTGTCTAAGCCTCCAGGCCTTTAAGTACCTAATTAAAATGGAGCTCTGTCTTGAGCCTATGTGACCTGTGGTCATGTCCTCTACATTTGAAGGGGAATGGGTGCTGCCCTTATGTGACTGATGGCCACAAATATATGGAGAGCTGTGACCTCATGCCCAGGAACAGGTAAAACACCTACTGTCCCTTCAGCATCACTTGGGCTTCAAGTCTTAGCTCAACTGGGAACAAGGCTACTTTTCACAGTCCCACAGGTCATGTTCATTCCCTTACAAATCCTCTAACGTCCTCTAGATCCACCCTCATATTCCCAACCTCTTGTAGCTTCATGTTCTCTCCTTTTTTATAACCACCACATCCAGTTTCTGCTGTCTATGTACACATAGGTGTATGAGGCTATCCAGATTATTCATACATGTTGAAACATTATATCATCCCTTAGCGTATTTCACATTTCCCCAGTAATCGTAGTACTACCTTTTGTGGCAAAGGAAACAAAGCATCCTCATGAAAAAAATCTAAGGAAGGACAAAATATAGTATTTAAAAACCATCTTTCTTTAGTGTATGTTTATATCCAAATTGTATTTTGTCACAGAAAGATTCACTAAGATAAGACAAATTACTGACAGGAAGTATAAAATGAGAACAAAATCCTCAGATGTTTTGGATCTGATCACCAAGTAATAATTTCAGTAATGTGCAGAGAAATCTCATAGATACTTCATTAGTTAATAGGCTAAGAATTAAATCAGAGATTTACAGCAATATTTAACTTCTTTCAAAAAAAATAAGGACAATTGTCCTTTCTTTTTTTTGAAATGGGCAAATGAAAGTAAAACTAAAAGTGAAATATATAAATAAAACAACGTAAAAAGTGTGGATACAGAACCTGTAAAGATGCTTGAGGCTGCTGCTCATAGCTTAGTGATGCCACAGTTATTTAGAAAACGGTATGTCATTGCCTCTTGAGAATGGCAAGCTGGGATGGTGGTGACATATGCCTTTAGTACCAGTACAGGGAGGCAGAGGCAGGCCAGTTTTGAAAGTTCAAGGACAGCCTGGTCTACAGAGTGAATTGCAGGACATACAGGGCTACACAGAGATTCTATCTTGAAAACCACGAAAAAAAAAAAAAGGAAAAAAAAAGAAAAGAAAAGAAAAAAAAAGAAAAGAGAAAAAAAAGATTGGTAAGGTGTGCTACAGAGCTATAGTAATAAAAATGGAATGTCATTATCATAAAAACAGACATGTTAGCCAAGGGAACAGAACTGAAATACCAGACTTAGTTTTATAATACAATGGGACTTGGATTTTGATAAAGATACAAGACATAAACAACAGAAAACAGAAAGCATCTTCAACAAATGTTTTCACTCTAGGTAGGTGTCCATGTGCAGAAGAATTCAAATAGAACTATATTTATTACCATGGACAAATCTCAAATCCAATTAGATCAAAGACCTCAACATAAACCAGATACACTGAGTCTGATCAAAGAGAAAGTGGGGAATAATCCTGAATACATTGGTAGAAGAGACTTCTTGAACAGAACACCAATAGTACAGGCAGCTATGTCATCAATTAATATATTGAATATCAAGAAACCAAAATGGTCCTTTAAGGCAAAAGACCTCATCAATAGGACAAAATGGTAGCCCACAGAATAGCAAAAGATTTTCACAAACTTTACATCTGACAGGGAGTTAATATCTAAAATATAAGAACTCAATAAGAATGGAGTACAGAGCCGGGCATGGTGGCACACACCTTTAATCCCAGCACTCAGGAGGCAGAGGCAGGCAAATTTCTGAATTCGAGGCCAGCCTGGACTACAAAGTGAGTTCCCGGACAGCCAGGGATATACTGAGAAACCCTGTCTCAAAAAACCAAAAAAAAAAAAAAGTATGAATGGATTACAGATATAAAGAGAGCATTCTCAAGAGAATGTCAAATGAATGGGAAGCACTTACAAAATGCTCAACTGCTCAACATCCTTGATGATAGCAATCATGGAACTGCAAATAAAAATGACATTTTATCTTAACCTGACAGAATGGCTGAGATCAAAACACAAATGACAGCTCATGATGGAAAGGATGTGAAGCAAGGGGAACATTCTTCCAGTGTTGGCAGAAGTGCAATATTCTACAGCCACTTTCAGAATTAGTTTAGCAATTGCTAAGAAAATTAAAAATCAAACTACCACAAGGTCCAGATATACCACTTATAGGTATATAACCAAAGAATGCCCCACCATACTACAATGGCACTTGCACCAACCAAAGAACCTACACGCATTAGGCCAAGGCCCTTGGAACATATATAGCAGAGGACTGCCTTGTCTGTCCTCAGTGGGAAAGGATGTGTCTAATCCTATAGAGACTTGATACTCCAGGGAGGGAGCTTTTCAGAGGCTAAGGGCAGGGCATAGGAGGGGAAGAACTCTGAGAGGGGGTATTAGAGAGGCAACACTTGGGATGTAAATAAATAAAATATTCAATACTACTACTACTACTACTACTACTACTACTACTACTACTACTAGTGGATTAATAATGGCATGTGGATAGTCAGATATCTACTTGTTGATACAACTACAACTATAAACCTAGAAATATGTACCTGTATCATGCATAGTCCTGGCAGTCAGCAGAAGCATGCCTAATCTAGGCTATATGAAAGCCTCTTAGCAAAGAGGAGCAATTATTCTTTTCTTTATAAACAGTTTGCAGTGTTTTGAAATTTGTTTGTTCATGTGTTTTGCATCATATAAATGTTTTACTTGCATAGATATATGTTTTCCTTTGTTTTTATTTTGATATTTTCTTTATATACATTTTCAAATTTCAAATGCTATCCTGAAAATTCCCTATACCCTACCCCTGCCCTGCTCCCCTACCCATCCATTAAAACTTCTTGGCCCTGGCATTCCCCTGTACTGGGTCCAGAATTTTTGACACTGTTGGTATTTCTATGGAGTTGCCACCACCTTCAGTTCCTTCAGTCCTTCCATTAACTCTTTCTATAGGGGTCCTAGACCTCAGTCCAATGCTTAGCTGTGAGTATCTCTATCTGTCTCAGTCAGCTGCAGGTTGAGCCTCTCAGAGATCAGCCATGATAGGCTCCTGTCTGCAAGGACAACATAACTTCTGTAATGGTGTTAGGGACTGCTACTTGCCCATAAGATAGATTCCAAGTTGGCCTAGTCACTGGTTGGCCATTTGTTCAGTCTCTGCTCCATTTTTGTTCCTTCATTTCATTTTGTCAGGAACAACTTTGGGTCAAAAAATTTGAAGATGGTTTGATGTCCCCCATTCTTTCACTGGGGGTCTTATCTATCTACTGGAAGTGTGTTCTTCAGCATCCATATCCATACTGTTGGACATTTTGGCAAAGGTCCCCCACATTGTATCCTGGGAATTTATCTCATCTTATATCTCTGAAACTTTCTAGGTTACCCCTACCCCTACCCTTGCAGCTGCATATTTCCATTCATTCTACTGGACATCTGGGCTTTTTTCCTCCCTCCCTACACATCATTTTCCCTGTCCTCTCCCTCTCTCACCCATGTCTCTCCCTCCTTCTGCCTCCCATGATTATTTTGTTCCCTTTCTAAGTGGGATAGAAGGATTTTCACTTGTGCCTTCCTTCTTGTTTAACATCTTAGGTTCTCTGGGGCGTGTCACAGATATTCTATACTTTTTGGCTAATGTTCACTTTACAGTGAGTACATATAATCCATGTCTTTTGGAGTCTGGGTTGCTTGACTTAGAATGATATTTTTTAGTTCCATCCATTTTTCAGCAAAACTAATGATATCCCTGTTTTAATAGCTGAATAGTATCATGATGTGTAAATCAACCACATTTTCTTTGTCCATTCTTTAGTTGAGGGACATCTGGGTTACTTCTGTCTTCTGGCTCAGACAAATAAGGTTTCTAGGATCATAGTGAAACGTGTGTCCTTGTAATATTGTGGAGCATCTTTAGATACATGCCTAGGAGAGTAATGTTTCCCATTATTCCACAAACAGGAGGGACCATTGTATTTTGTACCTCTGTCTTTAAGTATCAACGACCTGGAGTCACTTGGGCTGAGTGGAATTTTTGGAATCAACTCAATAGGCACATCTTTTAAAGGGACATTCTTCTTTCTGACTCATATGAGAGGGATATTAATTTATAGTCTAAACTCAACTCCAATATATTTTTTTATTCCTTATAACATCCTGGTTTCATGTCATACTCTGGTCCTCAGATTCACAGCATAACAGATTCACATTAGTCAATGTTCACCCTTAATCCCTAGACTATGATGAATAAATGCCTATGGTGGTAGTTAACTGTGTAATACAGAATGATAATAGGTACTTTCCTGGTATTCATTTGCATAAGCAACATAATACTTAATTGTCAAAATTTTTTCTCAACTAACCAAAATCAGTCTTCAATATGAACTTGCTTTCCACATCAAATCTCACACAGCTGTCCAAGAGAAATAAGAGACACACACTTGTTAGTTATTCTCCATCTGTCACACATACATTTTCAATTCAACTTTGTAAAAGGCTTTGGTGAAGTAAAAAAAAAAATCTTTTTTGGATAATAATATTTCGGATTATTGAAGAAATTTTAGAATTTGAGGTGTAATATCTATATTTCTTCATATTATTGTTCAAACATTTAAAATGTTTATTCTTTGACAATTCATAAAGTACATTAAAGTGGATTATATCACATTGATCAACTCCTCTCAAATACCCCCTTAACCCATACACACTAAACTTTATATTCATTCTCCTTCTTGAGAAAAGGCCACACCAAAGACAAAAAAAGGGGGAAATATCACTAAAATTAGTCTGAAAACTGTTGCCCAATGATTCCTGAGAATGAGGCCTGACCTCAATGTGGTTGATATTCCTGGTATCACTTTAGTGAAGAGAACTGCTTTTACCTACCCTAGTAGCTATTATTTGCAAGTTTCTCCTTGGCAAGTGCTAGAAATTTAACAAATTTTTATCAAAAGTAGAATGAAAATGCAGGGAGATTAGGATGAAGAAATACCTAGGCAGCAGAAAGAAGAATTGAAGAGAAGAATCCCAGTTAAAGGAGGAAGATATCAAGGATAGTCTTTGGGATCTTGTAGTGGTAAATCCTATTTTCACATGAAGAGTTGACACAAATTTTTCTGCACCTAGCAATAAATATCTTCCAATTCCTCTTAAAATAATTTCAACTCTCAATTCCAGTCATAGCATCATCGTCAATATCTCTGTATCTATGTGAGTTTCAAGTTCATAATTATCCATCTCTTGACATGAAAGCACTTCTCACCTGCATATTGTGTATTGCCACAAGAACAAGTGCTGAGCTTAAAGGCTTAGTCTGTTCTGTGTTGACATGAGATTCTGGCCCTTGATGTGTAGGTATTTATTCACAGGTCCCCTTTCTACTACAGAAGTGACTTTCAACTCAACTCTAGATCCACAACACCATCAACATAGAGGGTTGAGAAAAAATTTTAAATGACATTTTTTGTTGTTGTTGTTGTTTTTGTTGTTTTGTTTTGTTTTGTTTTTCCGAGCTCTGGCTGTCCTGGAACTCATTCTGTAGACCAGGCTGGCCTCGAACTCAGAAATCCTCCTGCCTCTGCCTCCCTCCGGCTTTTAAATGACTTTCTAACAATTATATGTCAGTTCAAAGGTGTGCATATCATAGGAACAAATGCAATGGAGCAATTAGGAATACTTAGGAAGTAAAGAGCTCTGTGATCCCACAGTGTTACAAGGAGGGATGCAGAAAGCACAAAGAGCCAATGTGAAGTTCATGAATACAGAACAAGTTGAGACCTATTTCCAATGTCTAGACATCCTCAGATATATGTTTAGACTCTAAATAGAAACAGAATTAATAAACCTGAAGAAAGGAGTTACAGTGAATGACCTTTGTATCTCTTTCTTCAGTCCATATTTCCTAAAGGATAGATTCATGTTACTCTTCAATTGTGAGTGTTTTTTTTTCTTAAATTACAATTTCCATTGTATGTATAAAGTAATTTATATGGATGGATTTTTAAGAGTATTTCCTCTGAACTCTTTTTTCATCACAGAAGTGTAGTGCTCACTTGAAATATTTGCCTGTGTATATTGAAGACAGCCTTATGTTTATTCTTGGAGTTTTGAAATACAGTATTTTTACTAATTCTTTGAGAGTGTTATACATGCATAAATGCACATTGATCATTTTCATACCCTTACTTGCCCTCTTAAGTCCGCTAGATTCATCCCAATATTCAGATGCCATTGCAGCTTCATGTCTTTTATTTTTCATAATTTACAACATCCAATTTCTGCTATCTGTGTATACAAACGTGTATAAAGCCACCCAGATTATTTATACTCATGTAGCAATATTATCACATTTCCCCCCAAAATCCCAATGGTATCTTTGGTGGCAAAAGATACAAAGCACTTTTAATCAATTTGGGATCCATCCCATGTGTGTACACCAAATCCTGACACTATAACTGTGGCCATATTTTGTGTACAGATAGGAGACTGGCATGGCTGTCCTCTGAGAAGCTCACCCAATAACTGACTGAGACAAATGCAGATACTTTCAGCCAAAACTGGGTTGAGGTCGGGACCAATATAGATGAGTTAGACAAAGGACTGAAAGAGCTGAGTCAGATTGAAAGCTCATAGAAAGAACAACAGTGTTACCCAGCTCAGACCCTCATAGCTCTGAAAGACTAAGCCTGAAACCACGGAGCAAACATGGGTTGGTTCATGACCCCGGAAACATGTAGCAGAGGATTGCCTTGTATAGCTTCAGTGAGAGAGGATGCATTTAACCAGGTGGAAACTTGATGTCCCAGGGAAGAGGGAAGCTGGTGTGGATGAGGTGGGGATGGGTGGACAGGTGGGAGTGAACCTACTCAGAGGTAGGGAGATAGGGGAGTGTGGAGAGGATGAAGATCTCAAGGAGGGGGGACCAGGAAATGGGGCAACATTTGGAGAGTAAATAAATAAAATAATTTAATAAAAAAAGAAAGAAAATCATTCCAAAAATAAAAAGAAAAAAATCTGATGCAGTATTAAATGTAGCATTTAGCAAGCCTTTTAATTTGAAGAATGTTCACATATAAATTGTATTTTCATCAGAAAAACTACAAATATGTACATGTAGAGATATGTATATGTAAATGTAGAGAAAACTCTCAGGTACTTTATTAGACAACAGGCAAATCTGAGATGATTTAAAACAGTGTTAAGCTTCATACAAATAAAAATAAAGATAAAGATAATTGTCCTTTTTATGAAATAGACAAATGAAAGTCAAACTGAAAATGAGATATCTGAACAAATTAATATTAAAAGTGAGGACACAGATTCAATAAACTGAGTTGAGGCTGGTGCACATGGCTTAGTGGTGTCACAGAAAATAAAATGTTAATGCTTCTTAAGAATGGCAAGCTGGAAGAAGGGAGACCAAAGTGTACGTATTTTGGTCCTTCTTAGAAGGAGAACACAATATACCCACAAGAGCAAATATGGAGATACAGTGTAGAGCAGAGACTGAAGGAAAACCTATCCAGACACTGTCCCACTTGGGGATTTATCCCATATACAGTTACCAAACCCAGGCACTATTGTGGATGCCAAGAAGTGCATGCTGAAAGGAGCCTGATATAGCTGTCTCCTGAAAAGCCCTGTCAGAACCTTACAAATTCAAAGACAGATGCTTGCAGCCATTGGACTGAGCATGGGGTCACCAATGGAGGAGTTAGAGAAAGGACCAAAGGAGTTGAAGGGGATCGTAACCCCACAGGAAGATCAACAATACCAACCAACCAGTCCCCCAAGAGTTCCCAGGGACTAACTAAGCCATTAACAAAGGAGTACATATGGTTCCAGCTGCATACATTGCAGAGGATGGCCTTGTCATGCATCAACAGGGGGAGAGGTCCTTGATCCTATGAAGGCCTGATAGATACCCCAGTGAAGGGGAACTGAGGACAGGGAGGTGGGAGTGGGTTGGTGGGTGGAGGAACACCCACATAGAAGCAGGGGAAGGGAGGATGAGATAGAGAGTTTCTGGGGGAGGGGGCAGGAAAGGGGATAAAATTTGAAATGTAAATAAAGAAAATATCCAATAAAAAATAATGAGGCAACATGGAAAAAAAAAGAATGGCAAGCTGGTGTGATGATGGAACAGACTTTTAATCCCAATACTTTGTGGACCGAATCAGGTAGATCTCTGTGAGTTCAAAGCCAACCTAGTCTATAAAATGATTTTCTGGACATTCAGAATACACAGATATACTCTATCTTGCAAAATTACAAATAAAAGGAAAGAAAGGAAAAGAATAGCAAGCTGAACTACAGAAAAGTAGTAATAAAAAGCTACATGGAATTGTCCTAAAAACAGATACATTAATAAAGATAATTGAAATACCAGCTTAAATACACAAACCTATGAATAATTGAATTTTGAGGAAGACTGAAAAATATACTGTCTTAGTCAGGGTTTCTATTCCTGCACAAACATCATGACCAAGAAGCAAGTTGGGGAGGAAAGGGTTTATTCAGCTTACAATTCCATACTGCTGTTTATCACCAAGGAAGTCAGGACTGGAACTCAAACAGGTCAGGAAGCAGAGAGCTGATACAGAGGCCATGGAGGGATGTTCTTTACTGGCTTGCTTCCCCTGGCTTGCTCAGCCTGCTCTCTTATAGAACCAAGACTGCCAGCCCAGAGATGGTCCCACCCACAAGGGGCCTTTCCCCTTGATCACTAATTGAGAAAATGCCTTACAGTTGGATCTCATGGAGGCATTTCCTCAACTGAAGCTCCTTTCTCTGTGATAACTCCAGCTGTGTCAAGTTGACACAAAACTAGCCAGTACATATACACTGGAAACAAAATCTTTAAAAAAAATAGTGCTAGTCTAACTAGATGTCAATATGTAGAAGAATGCCAATAGACCTATGTTTACAACCTTGGTTAAACCTTATGTCCATGAAGATCAAAGGCCTCAACATAATCCAGATACACTGAATCTGATAGAAGAAAATATGGGGAACAATCTTGAATACTTTGGCGGAGGAGAAAACTTAAACAGAACACAATGTAAGATAGGCACTACTGTCATCAGTTGATCAACTGTACCTCATGGAATTAAAATGGTCTTTAAAGCAAAAGAAACATTCAATAGGACAAAATGGCAGCCCACCTAATGGGGAAAGGATTTCACCAACCTTACATTTGACTGAGGGCTAATATCCAAAATATATAAAGAACTCATGTAATTAGACACCAATAAATAGATAACCCAATTAAAATTTGTGTACAGATCTACAAAGAGAACTCTCAACATAGGAATCCGGAGAAAAACATTTAAAGAAAAGTTCAACATTCATGGATCCTCAGCCATAGCCAACAGGGAAATGCAAATAAAAACAACGTTGCAAATTCATCTTACTCCTGTCAGAATGGTTATTATCCAAAACACAAGTGACAGCTAATGCTGGCAAGGATGTCCACAGTTACTTTTGTGTCAATATGACTGTTTCACAGAAAATTGGGAATCAGTCTACCTCAAGACTCAACTATACCAAATCTGGGTATATACCCAAAAGATGCCCCATCATGTCACACAGGCACTTGCCCAGCTAGGTTGATAGTATCTTAATTCATAAAAGGCAGAAACTGGAAATAGCCTAAATGCCCCTCAACTGAAGAATGGATAAAGTAAATGTGGTTCAGTTATACAATGGTGTATTACTCAGCTATTAAAAGTAATGACGTCAGGAAATTTGAAATCAACAGATGTAATTTTAAAAAGAGCTACCTGAGTGAAGTAACTCAAACTCAGAAAAAGAAATATGAAATGTATTCATTTCTAAGTGGACACTGGGTGTAAAGCAAAAGATGGTTCCACTGTTATCCATAGACCCAGAGAAGCTAAGTACAAAGTAGGGCTGTAGGAGGAAATTTAAGAGTATTCCTGTTAAAGGGAAATAAAATAGCTTCTTCAAGTAGACTGGGGTGAAATGGGTTTGGAACAGAAGTGATAATATTGAGGGGAGGGAGATTATACTGGGATAAAAGGGTGAAGTGGTGGGGAGACTATTGGGAATGAGGTGGAAACCTAGTGCAATAGAAACTTTATAGAATCTATGAAAGCAGCATGGAATGTATGACTAGCAGATTACCAGTAAGAGAGGATAGGGACCAGAACTGACCATCTTCTGTAAGCAGGCAAGGCCATAAGTGGAAGGATTGGGTTGCAAACTTAGCTATAAAAGCTTTGACTTGCAGTTTGTCCTGCTTACAAAGTGTTCTGGGGCTGAAGCTCATCATAATTATCATCAACAAGACCAGAGAGATTTCATCTAGCAAATGATCAAAGCAGACAGACGCAGAGTCCTACATCCAAACATAAGCAGAGCTCTGAAGGTCCTATATATAGAGAAGAATCATAGGAACTGGAGGGGTCAGGGACACCATGGGAGCATGGGCTAGAGAATCAACTGATTGGGATTTATGGGGGCTCGCAGAAATCAGGGAGTCTGTAGAGATCTGATTTGGGTCCTCTACATATATGTTATGGTCCTATTCCTTGCTGTTCTTGTGGGAAGTAGATATCAGGGTGAAAAGAAAATATTGTCTATTTCCTTTCCAGGGAGATCCTTGCATCCTGTCTTCAGACCTCTTTGTCACTTAGCCCCTCTGGATTTATGGATTACAGCATGTTTATCTTTTACTTTGCAGCTTATAACTGGATGTTTCCATTTATAAATGAGTACATACGATGTTTGTCCTTCATGGTTTGTTTTTCCTCGCTCAGAATGATTTTATTTTTCTAATTACATTCAATATGACTCTTTAGTCTACTCATGGGAAACTTCTCATATTGGGTTGCCTTTTCCAGTCCATGTTTCTAGATTGGCCTAACTTAACCTGATTCTCCTTTAAGTACATTGTCTCAAAGAAGCACAAGTTCTCTGCTCTCAGGAACATGACTGGATATTGTGAGAGCAGTATGCTTGGTATGTAGTCCCAATCATGAAATTCTAAACTTAAAATAAAACTCTAAGTGTATATGTAGTATAATACTTAACTGGAATGGTATGGTGGTCAAAACATAGCATTTGAGAAGCAGAGGGAGGGTAATTCCAAGGCCAACCAAGACTACAAAAGGAAATCAAGTTGCAAATGACAAATAAAAGTGACAAACCAAGCAATTAACCAAACCAGGAAACAAAAACCCAAACAAAATATCTGAAATAATAGGAACTGTTACTGACTTGATGTGTAGGATTGTGTATATGGTGTGTTTGAAAATTTTAAGCTCCTTCCACATTTCTGTCAATGATTGAGAAATTTGCAAATCTAGGCTTTGAAAAAAGATATAACATAATTATTAAGACTATTGAAATTTGGAATGATGCACCATTATACATCAAGGAAATTGTTATGAATATGACGCTGTTGTGTAGACATGTGCCAAACATATTTCAACATCAGAACCTTACTCTACATTTCTGACACCTCTGTGTTCCAGAAATAGAATCATATGATATGTAGTAGCCAATTTAGTAACCCATGTAGTTAACTTGATCCCCAGGTTTTGCCTCCCAGTTCCTGTGAACCTTGTTTTAAATTGTATATGGCAGGATCTAACACAGTCTTCATGATTGCATGGTTAGCACTTCTCTGAATAAGTCATATCCCACACCCAAATTATCTTGTCTAAAACCTTAAAATATTCCCCCACGTGTCAATTCTTCAATATCTCTGTTAACAAATAAAATAGATATAGTTATGATCACCAAACCTAATAGATGGGCTCCTTTCTGCTATATTCATGGTAATCTGCAGCCATAACTTTTCTTCATTGTAAATATTTTCATTTAGGAAATACAATCCTACTTGGAAAAACAACATAAATGGATAATCAAAAACAAGATGAAACAAAGCCCTCTAATTTTCTCCAAACCCAAATGATGCTACCTTTGCTCCCAACCAAGCTATCCATTACCCTAGGTACTCACCATTACAGGAGGTTTTAAGCACTTGTCATTCAGACTCTCCATGAATCTCCTCATATTTCTGCCACTGGATTTCCAATTTTCTGTCAAAGCAAACTTGTCTTTGGAGTGCCCAGTGCTGAGAAACTGCTGCAAGACCAGTTGAAAAATCATCTGTTCCTTGCTTTGCTTTTCTGGGTGCAACCAGAAGGTAAACATTTCCCAGATGAATGATGATGAATGATGAATGTCCTAGGATCTTCAAATATGCCTGTAACCATTCATCAGACCACAGAATGCTCCAGAAAAAAAAGAGGGAATTTTTCTGTCCCACTTGTCAGAAAATGTTCAGCATGTCTCTGACTTCTGACTTCATGAAGTCATACAGAGACCAGAAAAGGCTTTAATATGCAGCACATGCAAAATGTCTTTCAGCCACAAGACCAACTTGCAGGCTCATGATAGGATTCACACAGGGGAGAAGCCTTTCACCTGTTTCCTATGTAACAGTAGCTTCCACCAATCATCCATATGCCACTATCACTTAAAGAATGTCCAGAAATCTGACTGAACTGTGGCACCTCCTCAAAGAGGCTGGCAGGTCTTCTGCTTTAGTGTGTCATCTGTATATGAAGAGGCATGTAACTTCTAAATAGTACTAGCCAATGAAGATATCCCCTTCATCTCCTTCAGTCTTCCTCATAACTATTCCACAGGGGTCCCTGGCCTCAGTCCAATGGTTAGCTGTAAGTTTCTGCTTTTGTCTCAGTCAGTTGCTGGTAGAGGCTCTCAAAGGGCAGCCATGCTAAGCTCCTCTCTGCAAGTACAATATGTTATCACTAATAACGTCAAGATTTTGTGCCTACCCATGGGATAGTTCCCAAGTTGGGACAGTCACTGGATGGCATTTCCTTCAATCTCTGCTCCATGTTTGTCCCTACATTGCTTTTAGTCAAGAACAATTCTGTGTCAAAAATTTCGAAGGTAGGGTGGTGACATCTCTTCATTTGGGGCCCTGTCGATCTATAGGAGGTGGTTTCTTCAGGTGCCACCGTCCCATTGTTGGGCATTTCAGCAAAGGTCATCCCCACTGAGTTCTGGGAGCATTTCACATCCCAGTTTTCTGGGACTTTCTAGAGGTCTCCCCGTGGAACTACATATTTCTAATCATTCTCCTGTCCCATCTGGACTACTCTCCTATTTCCCAACATATGTGACCCTGCTCCCCTTTGCTTCCCTCTCCCCTCTCCCAGATAGGTCTCTCCCTTTCTATGCCTCCCATGATTATTTTCCCCTTCTGAGTGGGACTGAAGCATCTTTACTTGGGTCTTTCTTCTTGTTAAACTACCTACAGTTTGTTGTTTGAATCATGGGTGTTCTGTAGATTTTTGCTAATATCCACCCAATGAATATATACCATGCATGTACTTTTGGGTCTTGGTTATCTCATTCACAATTATATTTTCTAGTTCCATCCAATTGCTTGTAAAACACATGTCCTCATTTTAATAGCTGAATTGTAGCTCATGGTGTAAATGCACAACATTGACTGTATCCATTCTATAGTTGATGAATATCTGTGTTGTTTCCAGCTTCTGAGTATTATCAATAAAGCTGCTAGAAACATAGTGGAGCATATGGCCTTGTAGTGTGGTAGAGCATCTTTGGTGTATAAGCCCAGGAGTGGTATAGGTGGGGCTTCAGGTAGAGCTATTTCCCATTTTCTGAGGAATTGCCATAATAATTTCCAGAGTGGTTGTACCAGTTTATAATTTCACCAGCAATGGAGGATTGTTTCTCTTTCTCCACATCCTTGCCAGTGTGTGCTATTGCTTGAGGTTTTAATGTTAGCCATTCCCATTAATGTAAAGTGGAATCTCAGGGTAGTTTTGCTTTGCATTTCCCCGATGACTAAGAAATTTGAACATTTCTTTAAGTACTTCTCTGCTATTCAAGATTCCTCAGCTGAGAATTCTGTGTTTAGCTCTGTACCACAACTTTTATTGGGTTTTTAGTTTTTTGGTTTTTTGTTTGTTTGTTTTTTGTTTTTTGTTTTTTTGTTGTTGTTGTTTACTTCGAGATATTTTTATATAGAAAATATTAGTCTTTGATGTTGACTCAATCACACTCTTTGTTTTGTTTTGGATGTTTTTTGTTATTATTATTTTTTTGTGTGTATATATATACACATTTCTTTTCTTTTTTAAATTGAGTATTTATTTCCTTTACATTTCCAATGATATCCCAAAAGTCCCTCACACGCTCCACCACCCACTCCCCCACCCACCCATTCCCACTTCTTGGCCCTGTCATTACCCTGTACTGAGGCATATAAAGTTTGCACGACTAATGGACCTCTCTTTCTATTGATGGCTGACTAGGCCATTTTCTGATCCATATGCAGCTAGAGACACGAGCTCCAGGGGGGTACTGGTTATTTCATATTGTTGTTCCACCTATACGATTACAGATCCCTTTAGCTCCTTGGGTACTTTCTCTAGCTCCTCCATTGGTGGCCCTGTGGTCCATCCAATAGCTGACTGTGAGCATCCACTTCTGTGTTTGCTAGGCCCCAGCCTAATCTCAAAAGAGACAGTTCTATCTGGGTCCTTTCAGCAAAATCTTGCTAGTGTATGCAATGGTGTCAGCATTTGGAAGCTTATTATGGGATGGATCCCTGGATATGACAGTCTCTAGATGGTGCATCCTCTCGTCACAGCTCCAAACTCTGTCTCTGTAACTCCTTCCATGGGTGTTTTGTTCCCAGTTCTAAGAAGAGGCAAAGTGTCCACATTTTGGTCTTTGCTCTTCTTGAGTTTCATGTGTTTTGCAAATTGTATCTTATATCTTGGGTATCTTAAGTTTCTGGGTTAATATCCACTTATCAGTGAGTACATATTGTGTGAGTTCCTTTGTGATTGGGTTACCTCACTCAGAATGATGCCCTCTAGGTCCATCCATTTGCATAGGAATTTCATAAATTCATTCTTTTTAATAGCTGAGTAGTACTCCATTGTGTAAATATACCACATTTTCTGTATCCATTCCTCTGTTGAGGGGCATCTAGGTTGTGTCCAGCTTCTGGCTATTATAAATAAGGCTGATATGAACATACTGGAGCATGTGTTCTTCTTACCAGTTGGAACATCTTCTGGATATATGCCCAGGAGAGGTATGGCAGGATCCTCCTGTAGTACTATGGCATATTTTCTGAGGAACCGCCAGACTGATTTCCAAAGTAGTTGTACAAGCTTGCAATCCCACCAACAATGGAGAAATGTTCCTCTTTCTCCACATCCTTGCCAGCATCTACTGTGACCTGAATTTTTGATCTTAGCCATTCTGACTGGTGTGAGGTGGAAACTCAGGGTTGTTTTGATTTGCATTTCCCCGATGATTAAGGATGTTGAACATTTTTTCAGGTGCTTCTCTGCCATTCGGTATTCCTCAGGTGAGAATTCTTTGTTCAGTTCTGAGCCCCATTTTTTAATGGGGTTATTTGATTTTCTGGAGTCCACCTTCTTGAGTTCTTTATATATATTGGATATTATTCCCCTATCTAATTTAGGATAGGTAAAGATCCTTTCCCAATCTGTTGGTGGTCTTTTTGTCTTATTGACAGTGTCTTTTGCCTTGCAGAAGCTTTGCAACTTTATGAGGTCCCATTTATCAATTCTCGATCTTACAGCACAAGCCATTGCTGTTCTATTCAGGAATTTTTCCCCTGTACCCATATCTTCGAGGCTTTTTCCTACTTTCTCCTCCATAAGTTTCAGTGTCTCTGGTTTTATGTGGAGTTCCTTAATCCACTTAGATTTGACCTTAGTACAAGGAGATAGAAATGGATCAATTCGCATTATTCTACATGATAACCGCCAGTTGTGCCAACACCATTTGTTGAAAATGCTGTCTTTTTTTCACTGGATGGTTTTAGCTTCCTTGTCAAAGATCAAGTGACCATAGGTGTGGGGGTTCATCTCTGGGTCTTCAATTCTATTCAATTGGTTTCCTTGTCTATTGCTATACCAGTACCATGCCGTTTTTATCACAATTGCTGTGTAGTACAGCTTTAGGACAGGCATGGTGATTCCACCAGAAGTTCTTTTATCCTTGAGCAGAGTTTTTGCTATCCTAAGTTTTTGTTATACCAGATGAATCTGCCGATTGCCCTTTCTAATTTGTTGAAGAATTGAGTTGGAATTTTGATGGGGATTGCATTGAATCTGTATATTGCTTTTGGCAAGATAGCCATTTTTACTATATTGATACTGCCAATCCATGAGCATGGGAGATCTTTCCATCTATTGAGATCTTCTTTAATTTCTTTCTTCAGAGACTCGAAGTTCTTATCATAAAGATCTTTCACTTTCCTGCCATCTACTCCTCTTGGGTGAATTTGCTTCCTTTTATTCTAGAGCTTTTAGGTGTTTTGTCAAGCTGCTAATGTGTGCTCTCTCTAGTTTCTTTTTGGAGACCCTCAGAGCTATGAGTTTTCCTCTTAGAAATGCTTTCATTGTGTCCCATAAGTTTGAGTATGTTGTGGCTTCATTTTCATTAAACTCCAACAAGTCCTTAATTTCTTTCTTTATTCCTTCCTTGACCAAGGTATCATTGAGAACAGTGTTGTTCAGTTTCCACATGAATGTTGGCTTTCTATTATTTATTTTGTTATTGAAGATCAGGCTTAGTCCATGGTGATCTGATAGGATGCATGGGACAATTTCAATATTTTTGTATATGTTGAGGCTTGTTTTGTGACCAATTATGTGGTCAATTTTGAAGAAGGTACCATGAGGTGCTGAGAAGAAGGTATATGCTTTTGTTTTAGGATAAAATGTTCTGTAGATATTTGTTAGATCCATTTGTTTCATAACTTCTGTTAGTTTCAATGTGTCCCTGCTTAGTTTCTCTTTCCATGATCTGTCCATTGGTGAAAGTAGTGTGCTGAAGTCTCCCACTATTATTGTGTGAGGTGCAATGTGTGCTTTGAGCATTACTAATATTTCTTTAATGATTGTGGATGCCCTTGTATTTGGAGCATAGATATTCAGAATTGAGAGTTCCTCTGGGAGGATTTTACCTTTGATGAGTATGGAGTCCCCCTCCTTGTCTTTTTTGATGACTTTCGATTGGAAGTCGATTTTATTAAATATTAGAATGGCTACTCCAGCTTGTTTCTTCAGACCATTTGCTTGGAAAATTGTTTTCCAGCCATTCATTCTGAGGTAGTGTCTATCTTTTTCTCTGAGATGAGTTTCCTGTGAGCAGCAAAATGTTGGGTCCTGTTTGTGTAGCCAGTCTGTTAGTCTGTCTTTTTATTGGAGAGTTGAGTCCATTGATATTAAGAGATATTAAGGAAAAGTAATTGTTGCTTCCTATTATATTTGTTGTTAAAGTTGGCATTCTGTTCTTGTGGCTGTCTTCTTTTAGGTTTGTTGAGGAATTACCTTCTTGCTTATTCTAGGACGTGGTTTCTGTCCTTGTATTTGGTTTTTTTTCTGTTATTATCTTTTGAAGGGTGGGGTTCATGAAAAGATAATGTGTGAATTTTGTTCTGCCGTGGAATACTTTCGTTTCTCCATCTGTGGAAATTGAATGTTTGGCTGGGTATAGTAGCCTGGGATGGCATTTGTGTCCTCTTAGTGTCTGTATAACATCTGTCCAGGCTCTTCTGGCTTTCATAGTCTCTGGTGAAAAATCTGGTGGAATTCTGATAGGCTTGCCTTCATATGTTACTTGACTTTATCCCTTACTGCTTTCAATATTCTATCTTTATTTAGTGCATTTGTTGTTCTGATTATTATGTGTCGGGAGGAATTTCTTTTCTGGTCCAGTCTATTTGGAGTTCTGTAGGCTTCTTGTATGTTCATGGGCATCTCTTTCTTTAGGTTTGGGAAGTTTTCTTCTATAATTTTGTTGAAGATATTTACTGGTCCTTTGAGTTGAAAATCTTCTTTCTCATTTATTCCTATTATCCATAGGTCTGGTCTTCTCATTGTGTCCTGGATTTCCTGGATGTTTTGAGTTAGGATATTTTTGCATTTTCCCTTTTCGTTGATTGTTGTGCCAATGTTCTCTATGGAATCTTCTGCACCTGAGATTCTCTCTTTCATCTCTTGTATTCTGTTGCTGATACTTGCTTCTATGGTTCCAGATTTCTTTCCTAGGGTTTCTATCTCCAGCGTTGTCTCGATTTTGGGTTTTCTTTATTGTGTCTCCTTCCCTTTTTATGTCTTGGATGGTTTTATTCAATTCCATCACCTGTTTGGTCGTGTTTTCCTGCAATTCTTTAAAGAATTTTTGTGCTTCCTCTTTAAGATCTTCTACCAGGTTAGCAGTGTTCTCCTGTATTTCTTTAAGTGAGTTATTAAAGTCCTTCTTGATGTCCTCTACCATCATCATGAGATATGCTTTTAAATCTGGGTCTAGCTTTTCAGGTGTGTTGGGGTGCCCTGGACTGGGGGAAGTGGGAGTGCTGGGTTCTGATGATGGTAAGTGGTCTTGGTTTCTCTTAGTAAGATTCTTACATTTACCTTTCACCATCTGTTAATCTCTGGAGTTAGTTGTTATAGTTGTCTCTGGTTAGAGATTGTTCCTCTGGTTATTCTGTTAGCCTCTATCAGCAGACCTGGGAGACTAAATCTCTCCTCTGAGTTTCAGTGGTCAGAGCCCTCTCTGCAGGCAAGCTCTCCTCGTACAGGGAAGGTGCACAGATACCAGGCTTTTGGACCTTCCTCCTGGTCGAAGATGAAGGCACAAAACAGGACCTGTCCCAGAAGCTGTGTTTCTTTAGTCTGTCACAGAAGCTGTTAGCTTCCGTAGTCCACACTCTCACCTGTGCAGACTACTTTCGGTGGAGTCTTTGGAACCAAGATGTCTCCAGCTGATGCTGAAGCAAAGCCGTCCAGGGCCAGGCAGACTTCTATTCTCTGGCCAGGTAGGTGGCTGGATGTCTGGAGCCCAAAAGGGGGGCTGCCTCAGAAGCTCTGTGGCTCCCACCTGTCTCAAAAGCTTTTAGCTTCTGTAGTGCACATTCTCACCTGTGCAGACTACTTTTGGCAGAGTCCCGGATCCAAGATGGCTCCCGCTGATGCTGAGGCAAAGCCCTCCTGGGCTGAGCGGACACCTATCCTCTCTCCACACTCTCACTTGTGCAGACTACTTTCGGTGGAGTCCCGGAACCCCGATCTATTTTTTTTTTAACTCCAGATTTTATTCTACTCCTAGACCACTATCTGACTGTCCCACATCCCATATGTCTTTCCTGCTCCCCTATCTCCATGAGGATTTCTCATCCTTCCACCCCATCAGACATCTAAACTCCCTGGGGCCTCTAGTCTTTTGACAGTTAGGTGTACCATCTCTGATTGGACATAGACTAAGTAGTCCTCTGCTGTATATGTATTGTGGGCCTCATATCAGCTGGTGTATGTTGCCTGGTTGGTGGTCCAGTATCTGAGAAACCTCAGGGGTCCAGGTTAATTGAGAATGCTGGTCCTCCTACAGGATTGCCCTCCTCCTCAGCTTCTTATAGCTTTCTCCTAATTCAACAACAGTGGTCAGTAGGTTTTGTCCATTGTTTGGGTGCAAATATGCCTTGACATGCTCAGGTTTCTGAGTTCCTCTGCATACTTTCCTAGGAAAAGTGAGGCATCCTTTCACACTTGCTGAGAAATAAAATAAACAAAGTTATTATGACTTCATATTTAATTTAATACAGCATTTATCTTCCACACATACATAACTGTGCTCTCTCTTTATTTGATGGATTATGTGGCCATGTATGTAAACCTCAGACTCCTTTATTTAGTTCCCAGCAATGTGCAATGTCCATAGCTCTACTACACAACTGAGCTTTACAGAGAATGATCTTAATAAAATCTTCTTTGTTCACTTGAAAAAGAAAATCTGTATCTGACTCTTTCAGCTACTTATTGGGTCTTTCATAGGGCAGCCATGATAGGTCCCTTTTTGTGAGTGCTCCATTGCCTCAGTAATAGTGTCAGGTCTTAGGACCTCCCCTTGAGCTGCATCCCACTTTGGGTCTGTCACTGGACCTTCTTTTCCTTAGGCTCCTCTCCATTTCCATCCCTGCTGTTCTTTCAGACAGGAACACTTATGGTTCAGAATTTTGACTGTGGGATGGCAACCCCAGCTCTCACTTGATGCCCTCTCTTCCTGCTGGAGGTGGGCTCCCTCTCCCCAATATAGGACATTTCATCTGAAGTCCCTCTCTTTGAGTCCTAAGATTCTCTCATCATCCATGACTCTGATACATTCTGGAGGGTTTTTCAAACGTCCTACCTCCCGAGGTTGCATGTTTCCAGTCTTTCTGCTGGCTCTTAGGGATTTCAGTGCTTTTCCCTCACCCAATAAATGATCATGTCCCCCCACCCCCCGTACCCTTTCTCTCCAAGATACCTCTCTCCCCTTTTGTGGTTGCTTTCTTCTCCCTCCCAAGTGGGACTGAGGCATACTCACTTGGGTCCTTCATCTTGTTGAACGTTATAAGTTCTGTTGGCTATATCTTGAGTATTCGGCACTTTTTTTTTTCTTTTTTTGGGTAATATACACTTATTAGTGAGTACATACCATACATATTCTTTTGGGCCTGAGTTATGGCACTCATGATGATATTTTCTAGTTCCACCCACTGACCTACAAAACTCAGGATGTTCTAGTTCTTAATAGCGGGGTAGTTTTCCATTGTGTAAATGAACCACATTTTCTGTATCCATTCCTCTGTCATGGGTCATCTGGGTTGTTTTCAGCTTCTGACTATCACAAAGAAGGCCTCTATGAACTTAATGGGACATGTGCCATTGTGGCATGGTGGGGCATTTTTGGGTAAATTCCCATTAGCTACCTACAGATTGGGAAAATATCTTCACTAACCCCGTATCTGATAGAGGGCTAATATCCAAAATATATAAAGAACTCAAGAAGCTAACCACCAAAAAACCAAACAAACCAACCAAAAAATTAGTGTATAGAACTAAACCAAGAATTCACAACAGAGGAATCTCAAATGGCTGAGAAACACTTAAAGAAATGGTCAAAATTCTTAGTGATCAGAGAAATGTAAATCAAATGACCCAGAGAGTCCACCTTACACCAATCAGAATGGCTATACCATTCCTGGGCATATACCCAGAAGATGCTCCAACATGTAATAAGGACACAGGCTCCACTATGTTCATAGCAGCCTTATTTATAATAGGCAGAAGCTGGAAAGAATGAAGATGTCCCTCAACAGAGGAATGGATACAAAAAATATGGTTAATTTACACAATGGAGTACTACTCAGCTATTAAAAACAATGAATTTATGAAATTCTTAGACCAATGGATGGAACTAGAAAATATCATCCCAAGTGAGGTAATCCAATCACAAAAGAACACATATGGTATGCACTTACTGATAAGTGGATATTAGCCCAGAAGCTTGGAATATCCATTTTTTATTGGTCATTTGTTTACATTTCAAATGTTATCCCCTTCCCAGTTTCCCCTCCACAAACTCCCTATCTTCTCCCCCCTACACCTTCCTTTATGAGGGTACTCTATCACCCACCAACCCACCCACTCCTGCGACAGCATCCTAACATTCCCCTACACTGGGTCATCTAGCCTTCATAGGACCAAGGGACTCGCTTTCCAGTGATGTCTGATAAGGCAGTCCTCTGCTACATATCCAGCTGGAGCCATGCCCCTCGCCCCCCCCCCCCCCCGATGTGTACTCTTGGATTGGTGGTTTAGTACCTGGAAGCTTTGTGGTTCTGGTTGATATTGTTGTTCTTCCTATGGGGTTGCAAACCCCTTCAGCTCCTATAGTCCTTGCCCTAACTTCTCCATTGACACCTCCCTCCCACAAACACCTCAGTCCAATGTTTGGCTGAGTGCATCCACATCTGTATTGGTCAGGCTCTGGCAGAGCCTCTCAGGAGACAGCTATACTAGGCTATACTAGTCAGTAAGCACTTCTAGGCATCAGCGATAGTGTCTCGGTTTCCTGTGTGGAGATGAGATGGATCCCTAGGTGGGGAAGTCTCTGGATGGCCTTTTCTTCAGTCTCTGTTCTACTCTTTGTCCCTGCATTTCCTTTTGACCGGAGGAATTCTGGATTAATATTTTTGAGGTGGGTGGGTGGCCCCATCCCGCAACAGGGGGTTGTGCCTATCTACTGGATATGGTCTCTAAAGGTTCCCCTTTGTTGGGTATTTTAGCTAATGCCCTCCCTGTTGGGTCCTAGGAACCTCATCGGTCACTGGTATAAGAGAATTTCTAATGGCAGCTCCAAGTTCTCCCTCCCCCACTGCTACATACCTCCTTTCAAATTCCTGACTCTCTGTACTTCTCCCCAATCTTTTCCCATATCTGAACTAGTCCCTCTTTTTCTTTCCTCTTCCTCCTCTTTGTCTTCCAGAACCCTTACTACTTCACTTCCCAGAGATTATTTTCTTCCACATTCTGAGTAGGACTGTAGCATCCACACTTTGGTGTGATCTTCTTTCTTCTTGGGTTTCATATGGTCTGTAAGTTGTATCATGGGTATTCTGAGCTTCTTTTTGTCCAATATCCACTTATCAGTGAGCACATACCACTTGTTTTCTTTTTGTGACTGGGTTACCTCACTCAAGATGATATTTTCCAGTTTCACCCATTTTCCAGTGAATTTCATGAAGTCGTTTTTTTTAACAGCTGAGTATTTAATTTCTATCTTTATTTCTCCCTTGATCCAGTGTTCATTCAGTAGAGAGTTTTTCACTTCATGAATTTGTAGGGTTTCTGTTATTTCTGGTCTAATAACATACAGGGGACTACTCAGTTTTCCTCTATCTCTTGTCTTTTTCTTTGTAAGGTCACTTTTGAAGAGGAACTGTGAGGTGCTGAGAAGAGACTATGTTCTTGTGTCTCTCCATTTGAATCATAGTATATATCAGGGCCGTTACTTCTCTGTTTAGTTTCTGTCTGGATGACCTGTCCATTGATAAGAGTTGGGTTTTGAAGTCTCCCACTCTTATTATGTGGAGTTCGATGTGCAATTTAAGATTTAATAATTATTCCTTTACAGATCTAAGTCCCTATTTGTTTGGGACATAAATGTTCATAATTGAGACATTCTGTTGGTATATTTTTCATTTGATGTATATCGTGTCTTCTCCATCTCTCTCTCTATATATATATTGGGCTTATATGTTCAATTTTGTTGCAAAATAGAATGGCTCTACCAGTTTAACCTTTTGCCCATTTGTTTCAAAAATGTTTTCTAACCCTTTACTCTGAGATAATGTCTCTTTTTTTTATGTTAAACTGCTATTTGCTTATGAAGCAAAAGGATATTTCCTGTTTTTACAACAATTCCTTTAACTTGCATCTTTTTATTGAGGTACTGAACCATCTATTTTGTGAGATTTTAATGATAAATGATAGTAGTAGGACAGCTGGACTCTGGTGGTGCCATAATGCCCTAGCTTTGTTGATTGTGCTGTCATGCTGGCCTCTAATCATCTGGCTTTAGGGTTATTATAAGGACAGGTGCTGATCTATCAGTTTGTCTTTTTGTCTGTTTCTGCCCTTGATTTTCGTTTCCTCTCTGATCTTTTGGCCTGAGTTGCCTGGGGTTTTGCTAACAAGCATGTCTTCAGTTTCAGCAGGATGTCTTTGCTGGGGCTTTGGCCAGAATATGGAGACTATGGGAGGTGGTGCAGGTGGAGGTTGTTGAAGAGGAAAGAGCCTTGAATGGCTCTGGTCTCCAGTAAAGGATCTGGACTACAGGCTGGAATATCTATTGGATTAGTTTTTAAATATAGTATCTTCATTAACTCTTTGAGAATGTTATATTTGCATAAAGTAGTATTTGATCATGTTGACACATTTGCTTGTCCTGTGAATTCCTCTAGATGTGCCTTCACATTACCAAATTCTCCCAACTGCATATTTTTTTTATAATAACCAACCTATCATGTCAATTTCTGTTAACCATATATGTGTAAATGTATGAGTTTATCTACTGGTGGTTGGTCAACCTACTGGGGCTTCACCCTTAGTGAAATTTGCCTCGCCGTGCCCAGAAGCCATGAACTGTCAAAAACTCCTCACCTAGGGTTAGATTTTCATGAACACCTTCCTCATATTAAAATGTTGACTGGCCTAATATTGTGTGTGTATATTGGCAAATGCAACATTTACAGCAAAAACCACAGTGATCCCACAGGCTACAAATTCCCCACCTATTGTGACTTTATTATTACAGTGGTTCAGACAGAGCCAGTAGATATTGCTACCTCTACTTCTACTTCTACTTCTACTTCTACTTCTACTTCTACTTCTACTTCTACTTCTACTTCTACTTCTACTTCTACTTCTACTTCTACTTCCACTTCCTCTTCCTCTTCCTCTTCCTCTTCCTCTTCGTCTTCCTCCTCTTCTTCTTCTTCTTCTTCTTCTTCTTCTTCTTCTTCTTCTTCTTCTTCTTCTTCTTCTTCTTCTTCTTCTACTACCACCATCATCATTATTATTATTTGTGGTACTACTTGACATAATGCCCTTTGAATTTTTTCATCCTATTTACCATGATGTTATCTGGTTTGGAGAATGATATAGACATCCCATTTGTGACAGGGAATTAAAGTTTTACTCATTCTTTGCATTTTGGTGAATATGATAACTACCTTCACAGCACACAGAAGTTTCTCTGATAGACTCTGAATGTTGTACTAACATAAAGTTATGGATATATGAATTTAAAGGCTAGTTTGATACTATGTTCATATATTAAAGTTATGGCATTCATTGTGTTCATGAAGCCTGCAAAGCCCCCTATCATAGATTCCTGGTCCAATTAGCAGCTCTAGGCTTCCTGAAGAGCAGTGATTCTCATCTGTAGCTCAAAACCAGAGGAGGGAAAAACATATTTTTTCTATTTGTATGGACCCAAAACCATAATTTATTTTTGTTGGTACTTCATGACTGTAATTTTTCTAATGAAGTCTTTCAAATACTCGGAAATATATGTTTTCTAATAGTCAGGATCCACAGATTGAGAACCACTGCTGTAGAGCAAGCCCCAAATGCAACTGGAAAGTGACTGATTACCCCAATAAAACTTGTTCGACCAATGTAGTCACAGGAGTATCTTACGAGGTCAGTGTTTGTTGTAGTTCAGAGTGTTCACAGGTAGGTAAGACTATGAATGACTTCCTCAGATAAACTCAGTGCATCTCAGATGCCAAGGAATGTACCAAGCACAGAGAAAACATATTGGTCAATATGAATCTAATTTCATATGTTCCATCTTGAAAGTGTATGGTGTCTTTGACAAGAGGGTCTTGCCATGCATTACTTTTATTTTGTTTTTACTTTTATTATTTTTAACCAACTGCAGTGACAATAGTCTATATTGTTTGAGGGGTCTCCAGACACTCAGATCAAAACCTCAAGTGCATGCATATCACAATTGGTCTTTTTGTGGATACCCTATGAATTGCAATATTGTAATACTCTGTACATAATAAGTACTTCTACAAACAAAAATATATAGACCTTCCATATGACTTTTAAAAGTATACATAGTGTTAGATATCCCCTCCCTCACACTCCACCTGCATCCATGTTTACAGTAATATAATGGAGAACAGTTTTTTGAAATGATTAAAGTATATAATGAGCATAAATATTTGAGGGTTTGCATATGCACATTTGATTTGTGTGTGTGTTTGTGTGTATATGCATCTTTATATTTGTTGATTCTGTGTTGGGATTTTTACATCAATTATGGTATATGTGTATTTACCTCCTCCTGATTAATTATGCATTTTAAAGTTGGGAAACCTGTGTATCTTAACTCAAAAATATAGACTTTTATTAAAATATTTTAATAAAATATTATTTTTATAATTCAAAATCATATGTATGGATGTCAGCTAGACAATATGGACTTGTGATAGTTACCCTTCCTTGTTCACATGAGAGTGAAGGTATTTTACAGAGGTTCCTTTGAGGGCATTAGACCAATTTCCAATTTGTATGATACCATCTCATAGACTTATATAAAATCTAAATAAAAAGCAGCCCCCAAAGAGCCTAACACCACAATTCATTGTCTATTCTTTATGACTGTGAATTCACTGTTTAAACATACCTCATGCTTCTACCACCACGAAAGCATCTCCCCAACTGCTTCTAGCTTTCCATGATGGAATTTACCTTCAGACTATGGAGTGAAAGAAACTGACCCATTCTTTAAATTGGCTTTGTCAAGGAACAAGAAAATAAATATCAGTTCTATCAGTTCTTTCATATGTCCTAAGATCCTGCTTTTCTTATTTCTAGGATGTGAAGAGAGAGTGAGAGAGAGAGAGAGAGAGAGAGAGAGAGAGAGAGAGAGAGAGAGTGTTAGTGTGTGTGTATGTGTATGTGTGTTTTATAGGTAACTTTTTACCTAATTCCAAATTTTGAAAATCGTTTCACTAAATTTGTATTATTACTTCAATTTTTTGATGAAACAAAATGTAAAATGTTTTAGCATTTCTGCTACTAGCTGAATTTTTGAAAATTTTATATTATGAGAAAATTTCAAGCTCATAGAAAAATTGCAAAAGTTACAAAAAAAAACCTTTCCCATCTAACTTTACTCAGATTCCCAGGGTGTGGACAATGCAGTGGTAGAATGTTTTCCTGACAAATGTGTTGCCATAGGAAATTTATACAGGCAACTATTTACAGAATATGTCACACAAAATTTAGTATACATTTCCTAGCAGAAATAGCATCACAGCAAAATCCTCATTGAGACTGCAAAGCCATAGTATTCATCTCTACTTAGCAATACTATCTCATCAGCTACCACCTTCCATATTTCCCAACAACCACAATGGTGCACTTTGTAAGAAGAAAACCAAGTGTTCCTCTGAAAAAGGTAAGCCAGGATTAAATATAGTATTTACCAACCTTCCTTCTCTACAGTATGTTTACATCCAAATCATATATGGAAATAAGTTTCTATACTAAGATTAGGAAATGTATTGTCTAGGAGAAACAAGAAAATGTGGAAACATGTTTTCACTTGTTTTAGAGCTGGATAACAAAGTGATAATGTCTGTAATATGATACATTGCTCACAGATAATGCATTATACTAGAAGATAAGAATTGAATCAGAGAAGCCTTAAATATTTAATGTTATAAATCACAAATATGGAAAATTATTGTTTTGTGAAATTGACAGATGGAAATAAAAATAAAGTTGAAGTATCTTAATGAAACAAATTAAAGTTGTCATATAAATCCTCTAAACCAACTGGAAGATGGTACTTATGGTTTGGTAGTGCCCTGGTTATTTAGTAAATATATAAATGCCCTTTTTTTTTGAGACAGGGTTTCTCTGTGTAGCCCTGGCTGTCCTGAAACTCATTTTGTAGACAAGGCTGGCCTCGAACTCAGAAATTCTTAAGAATGGTGCTAAAGTATGAATTTGAAGGTCTCTGCACAAAGCACAATCCGTTAACATGATTTTTTCCACCATGGAAAAGTTGAAGCTTTTAACTACTTAATGGAAAGCATTTGGGTTATTGGGGTGTGCACACTCTAGAAAATTGCAGACTACTTGACCCATTTATTCTTTGCAGAAAAATAAGAAAATTTATCCTAGTTAAAGTTAGTATAAACTAAGCATGTAAGACATGTAACTCCTTAGAAATAAGCAGGAGGCCACAGGTATATTTTCTTGAGAAAATGAATCTGTGCAAACACCATAATTTGACACAATTAAAGTATTTTGAAGAACTTTCTAGAAAGTTAAAGTTACAGTACATGGCATGCAGGAGAGAAGGGAGGACTATCTCATGCATAGAGATAGTCATGGAAGCAAAATGAATGAAATGAGCCCCAGGGCTGTGATGAGAGGTTTCAATTTCTTTCTATTTTAAAGCATATGCTAATTATCCATGTTAAAATATTAAGGGATTGTGATACTTAAATACATGTAAAATATGAATTTGTGTCATACCAGCTGTTCTTCATCTCCTCTCTATCTCCCTTTCTTTCTCTATGTATCTTTTCAACTGTAATTCATATTTGACTCTGGTTCGTCATTGTTTCATGATTTCACATTAAAGAAAATGTTATGTTTACCTTTGTCAGAACAACTAATTTTATTAAGTTCCCCTCTGTTTGCATCCCCATTTCTATAATGTATTCATAGCAGAGATGACACTTGGAACCGTGTAGTTTCTACACATGAGAAGCAATAAACAAGACCTTGGAGCTTGGGAGCTAGCTCAATATTTAAAATCATGCAATGATCTTGCAAATAAACTGATTTCTGTTCTAAGCAACTACATTGACTGATATGTCACTGCCTGTAGCTACAGTTCCACAGGATCCAAAGCACTCTTCTCGCCTCTGTGGGCAGCAGATCTGTATAGTGTGGACATACACACACTTAAGCACTTACACATGGACAAAATTAAAATATTAAAACATTATTAATAGATTTCAGTTCTGAAAAGATGGCTTGGTAATTATCATTCATGGCTGCTCTTCCAGAGTTCCAGTGTTTTATTATCTCCCAATGCTTGCTTACTTAAAAACTATCAGTAACTCCAGATTTAATTATACAATACAACTTCTAAGCTCTCCAGGTATTTTGTACATGAGGTACACAATAGACATGGAAGAATTATATCCATTCATATACAAAGAGAATATTACAAATGCACATACACTCTCTCAATCAAATATATATTTTCCTGGGCCATCAGATAATTTATAGAATCCCAAATATATTATTTTATGTTCACTGTACTTTTATTAATATTATATAACAATTTATATAAAAGGGTAATCTTATATAGTAGAAATTTTGGTCATTATTGAATAGTAACATGTAAAAATAAAGTTGTGATGACTGATAACTGACTTCTAATGAGTCCATATAGTGAAGGAATTGAAGGAAACTTAATATTTTCAAACTGCAATCATGGCATTGTACTACAGATAAAAGAATAAGGCAAGGTATAAGATAAGAGATATGACCAGGGCTCATATTGTACTTGGACAGAGCTATCACTTACAAAAGCAGGATAAAAACAGGCTAAAACTAGGCTTGATATTGCTCATAAGAACAAAGGGGCAAATTATGGGAAAGCATGTTTCCAGAAATGTAAATACACTTACTCGCAGTAACATTGGATATTTGAAGTAGGACATGAATATAACCATAATGGAGGAGAACAAATAAGAGATGACAAAAGTGCACACTAGGATGAGGATAGATTGGGTGGCTCTGTTTTCAGGTGAAGCATTTAGAAAGTGCTGAGAACTATGGATATATTTGACTTGTCTCTTATGTCTGTAGAGAATACTCACCATGGAGACACTTGAGCAGGTCATGAGACCCAGACATAGTCCATCAGAGAAACACAGTAAGAACATATACAATGCAGCTCCCACATTTCCAAAAGTAAACCATGAGCAGTATTCATAAATCTCCCACTTAGTCACATTTTTGTTGTACCTGGGACCTGATACTCTTAGTGGAATCATGATGTTTAGAAAGAGATGCACAAGCCAGCCCACTGAGCAGGAGGGACCAATGTACTTAGTAGCTCTTTGTTTAAGTGTCACCCACCTGTAGTTGTTGGGGCTAATTGTGATTGCTTGGAAGCAACTCAGTATGCACATTGAATACAGGGACATTCCCCTTGTTATTCGGTAAACATAGTTTATTAACTTACATCCAATATCATCCAGGAAATCTTTAAATCCATAATTCAACAGTGTCTGTGGAATGCCTTTTGAGATGACAGACAAGCAGTTGGCAAAAGTCAAATGCTCTATAATCACGTCTTTGGGCATTAAAGGCTTTCCAGTAGATATCAAAATGATATAATAAAATAGTATTGAAGAATTTCCAAGCATTCCCACTGTAGTCTGGGAGAAGAGAAAAATCCCCATTGCAAAGTCTTCAGAAGCCATTTTGTTTCCTATTTAAAAAGTAAACAAGTTTAGTATGGTTATGAGTCTCTAGAAATATATTATCAGTGTGCACTATTTCATGTTACCTAAAGGAATGTAGTTATTTCTTTATATTTTTATAGCTCTCCCACTGAAGAACTTTCAAAGGCTTTTTCATTGTTACAGTAAATATTCTCTCTTATTTACATGAAAAGTTTGAATATCTTTCCTTAAGAATAATGTTTTTACTGGACAAGGAAATGCACGGCCTTCATCATAGTCACCAAGACATAGAAGTACACAGACAAATGAATATGAGAGTAACCTAGTCTACAGAGTTATTTCCAGGGTAGACAGTGTTACAGAACACATAAATCTATGTTAACCCCCAAAATGATAAATGTTTTTATTGCTTTTAAAAAAATGATGATTTGGGGTCAATTTTCAAAGAAAGAATTTTTAAGACACATTAATTCTGAAATTCACAAGAAATACAATTCAAAATTCCTTCAGAAAAGCAATAGATAATATTTGAAAATGTCATTTTAAAAGAGTGGTTAAATATTCACAACATATAAAGTGTTTTTAATTTTAATATTTATATAATTTTTCATTATGTGTTTTTAACTACTGGGGTGGTTGCATGAGAGTGTAAGTGCCAACAGGGGCCAGAGTTATTGGCTCTGCCATCTTTGGATTTGGAGACAGGGATAAGCCACAAATAGGAACTTTAAACTGAACTCACATAAAAAGTATTAGCAATATGCACTCTGAAGAACTGGGTTATTGTTATCTATCCTATAAAAATATTTGAATCTACATTTGAAAGAAAACATAAAATATAAAACAAATGAAAGACAAGTTCAAGACTTAGATAAGTTAAATATAAGCTGTTCACATGTCGAAAATGTGCAAGATCTGGCCCAATATCCCCAATAATTAAAGGAATAGAATGAAGGGATGCAAATCAAAGCTGCAATAGGACATCATCATATTCAGTATGAACAGGTGTTAATCAAAACAAATTACCATAAATAAAGGCATGATTTAAAGCTACTGAGCATAAGATGAAATAAGATGAAATCCATGTTCAGTCTACTGGAAAGTAAAATATTTTAGCAACTATACTAGTATTGTTTTTCTTCAGGAAACTAATAAATCATTACCAAATTCCAATTGACATGTTACAAGAAGCTAGGGTCCTGAAATGATCCAATGCCATATAAGAAATGACTGGTTTTGAGTAAAAAGTATAAATGAATGCTCTTTGTTTTTGTCACATTGCCCTACTGAGTTTCAGCATCTCTCAGGTAGAATTTGAAAAGCCATAGTAATTACTTTCTGTATTGTTTTGTAGTCAGAATTTCTGACCCTGAGTGATTTTATATAAAATTGATATCAGCATGCCTAAAAACTGGATAATGAGTATATCCTCTCACTTTGCACTAAAATCATCATCTCATTGAAAAGCAGAAATGCAACAACTGTAAGAAGAAAATGCTAGTACACAGATGTAGGTAGAAAAAACAAGACTCAATAGTAGAGACATTGCACAAAGAATTTAGAAGTAGAATTGTTTGAAATTAAAAGCATTCAGCACTTCAAAGGAAAGTAAAACCCTAGCTAGGTAAAACCTACAGGATGGTGGAAAACATTGACTTTTGAACTTGAATCAGGAGCTTAGTACCAACCAGCTATAAAGGAAAATAAAGATTAAACTATATCTTCACTAACATTTCAGTCAGTAGAGTAATGAAACTGACAGTAATTCTTTAAATATGAAACATAGAAGGGCAGGAAATGTCTTTTTTTTTTTTTTACATAAACTCACCTTACTTAGCATTCCCGTGAAATGAAAATTCCAAATATTTTGAGACTATTTTTCAGACCTTAGAATGATTAGCATCAAGAGAATAGACAATAACAAGTGATGAAGATGTTGTGATAAATAATCATAATTCTATACTGGTGGAAGGGCAAAGTAATGCATTCATTACAGAAGTGAATATAAACATTCCTCAAGTAATTAAAAATAGAATTACCATATAACATGCTATATAATTTTGGGGTATATATCTAAAGGACTCTATAATCTACCACACCAGGCATGTGCATCCAGGTAAGCTGCTGTAGTGAAGACATGATGTCCATCCTGTTGGACAACATGATACACATAATGTTCATCAGCAGACAATGGAAATTTACAGTGAAATTTTGCTCAACTGTAATGGAAAATAAAATTGTGAAATATTCAGTAAGGAGACAGATTGGAAAAGAATTCAGCAAGGTAACAAATTAAGATAAACAAGTTGTTCGTAGAACACAGACATGTCTATATGAATGTATGTGGTAAAAAATCATGGAGTATAAAATCAGAAAAGAGTTCAAAACATTGAGACAAAAGAGATATTGAGGAACCAAGACTAGGGTAGTAAATATAGTATATGTGGCAAAAAGTGAATATTATTGTATACTGAAGTGATTGATGCTGAGGGGTTTTGAGAGGAAAACTAGAAGAGAAACAAAACTAAATTTTTTGAAAATGTCATGAAATCCAACGTTATGTATAGTAACTTAGCTTTAAAATACGCCCCTCCATTATTATTGTTTTGCAGTAAATTTTTACAAACAAACATGACAACTTTTGTTGTCAATACAATCTTACAACTTACCCCCTATACTTAAAATTAAGATTTCCTGGTGATTCTTGTGTTATATGTCTTCTATGGAAATTTTCTTATATTTAAAGTACTGCGGATTAAACCTTGAGTTCATGAATAGAAGATGAGTACTCTGCCATGGTGCTATAGTCCTATTTTTTCTATGTGAATTTTAGAACAGTATGCCATGATTTAGGAGAATGAAATTTGAAATATTTATATCTTGGTGATACGGTGGCTATACTGTCATTTTGTGCATAGGAAATTTTGATTAAATCTGTCTTGTTCTTGTCCCAGAATTTTTGCTTGAAGGACATGACATAAATGAACATTCCTCTTTGCTTTATAGAGTAAATTTTAAAGTGTAATAACTTTATTCCTAAAAGCTATGCATTTTCCAAAATATTTCTTATGCTTTATTAATTATGTTTTGATTATAAATACATCTCTGAAAGTCGAGTGTAAATAAATCTCTGAAAGAAGTTCTTATGATATATGTCTATATGTTTGTGATATATTTTTTCATATGAAGGAGGAATTGCTATTTCTTCTACCAATTCCACTTCTTAGTATGATTAAAAATAATTAAAATCAAGGTTTTGAAAAGTACCTTGTCAGTAACTTCCATAACAGAATCACTCAAACAGCAGAAAAGCAATTATTCCACATGTCCATCAACAAAGAATTTCATGAAGACTAAGTAGTGTATACATATAATGGAATGACATTATAAGTATTATAATGTAGATTATACAATATATGCTTTCTACAAAGCCCAATGTCCAGATACCAAAAAGGGTCCAACATGGTGAAAGGAAAGAATTAGCTCACAAAACATATCTTCTAAGCTCCACACTAATATGTTGTCCGAGGTTCACATATTTTTCCTCAAAATAAATGAATTCTATAATAAAAATTTAAAGCAAAGTAGAATAATGATTGACAAGGATATGCAGAGAAGGTGATAAATATTTGATTATGGGCAAAGTGTTTTAGATCTGTGATGAAAAATTCTTGAGATTACTACAGAATAATAAGATCATGTTTCTCATTTTTGAACTGTATACTTAGAATGATTTACATGAAAAATATTTGTAATTTGACTTTGGTTTTTACTTTCACAATGAGGGCATTATGAGTAACATGTGAAAAGTTCTTGTTATGTTTTGAGGTTTGGAGCTATAGTGATGACAGCCAACTAAGCAGGATACTAATTTGTGCTCATAGCTTTCTGATATATAATATAGGGTCACAATGATGAGTTTTTATTTTTGCACATAAGGGAGATTTAGAACTGTATTAGATAAGGGTATAATATGGAAGAGTTTTGCTGTTGTTATTTTGGGTTAGTAACATTAATCCCTGGCATTAGGTAGGTACATGATAGCTTCTGAAATTCTCTACAGTGACCATGACATTGGAATATAGAAAGCCAAACACTTGTGTAGAATTTCAAGAGGTGGATAAGCCTAGCTGTTCATATTAAAAGAACCCTGAATCTGCATGTTATTTTTACCCAATCAAAAAAATGGAGTATAGAACTAAACTGAGGTGACAATTCTTTGTTTAGCTCTGAGACACCCATGGAAGGAGTTACAGAGGCAAAGTTTGGAGCTGAGATGAAAGGATGGACCATCTAGAGACGGCCATACCCGGGGATCCATCCCATAATCAGCCTCCAAACACTGACACCATTGCATACACTAGCAAGATTTTGCTGAAAGGACCCTGATATAGCTGTCTCTTGTGAGGCTATTCTTGGGCCTAGCAAACACAGAAGTGGATGCTCACAGTCAGATGGAACACAGGGCTCCCAACGGAGGAGCTAGAGAAAGTACTCAAGGAGCTAAAGGGATCTGCAACCCTATAGGTGGAACAACAATATGAACTAACCAGTACCCCCCAGAGCTCATATCTCTAGCTGCATATGTATCAGAAGATGGCCTAGTCTGCCATCAGTGGAAAGAGAGGCCCATTGGTCTTGCAAACTTTATATGCCTAAGTACAGGGCCTAACACCAAGGCCAAGAAGTGGGAGTGGGGGGTGGGGGCAGTGGGAGGGTGGGTGTATGGGGGACTATTGGGATAGCATTGGAAATGTAAATGAAGAAAATACCTAATAAAAAAAAGGAAAAAGAAAAAAAAGAACTAAACTGGGAATTCATAACTGAGGAATCTAGAATGGCCAAGAAACACCTAAAGAAATGGTCAAATTCCTTAGTGATCAGAGAAATGACCCTGTGATCCCACCTTACACCAGTCATAATGGCTGAGATCAAAACCGCAGGTGACAACACGTGTTGGAGAGGCTGTGGAGAAAGTGGAATACTCCTCCATTGCTGGTGGGGTTGCAAACTGGTACAACTACTCTTGAAATTTATCTGGAGGTTCCTCAGAAAATTGGAAATAGATCTACCTGAAGACCCAGCTATACCACTCTTGGAACTATCCCCAAAAGGTGTCCCACGATGCAACATGGGCACCTGTTCCACTATGTTCATAGTGGCCTTATTTGTGAAAGCCAGAAGCTGGAAACAACCTAGAGGACCCACGACAGAAGAATGGATATAGAAAATGTGGTTCGTTTGCACAATGAAATACTACTCAGCTATTAAGAAGAGGACATCCTGACTTTTGCAGGCAAATGGATGGAACTAGAAAACATCATCCTGAGTGAGGTAACTCAGACCCAAAATGACATACATGATATGAACTCACTAATAAGTGGATATTAGCCAAAAAACAAAAAGCAAAAAGAAAAAAGAAAAAAAAACCTATACAGAATACTGAAGATATAATGCACAGAATCCAAAAAGCTCAACAAGTTGAAGTACCCAAGTGAGGATGCCTCAGTCCAACTTGGGAGAGAGAAGAAATCAATAACAAGTGGGGAGGGAGGGACTGGGAGGGAATGTGGACAGGGTGGGGTGGCAGTGGGGGATAGAAGGGAAACTGGTCTGGTATTGGGTGATGGAAAATGACTGAAGCCCCGAGTGCCAGCAGAAAGGATGAAAATAAGGCAACCTCAGGAAAGAGGAGGTTAGGGAGGCCCCCCAGAATGCACCAGAGACCTGGGAGGTGAGAGACTCCCAGGACTCATAGGGAGTGACCTTTGAGGATATGCCCGACAGTAGGGAGTGGGAATTTATAGAGCCCACCTCCAGTAGGAATGCATGTCATTTCTAATAATAAGTATCCTGGGATGTTATACTAACCAATCTAAGGGGTTATTTAGTGAAATCTAGAAATGGAATCAGAAAAACATCTGAAACAGTCAAAATAAGTGAAGTAAAAAGAAATTAACATATTCCCAGTATGCATTCCCTACTTTCTTATAACTCATTGAAATTTTGATTCCTATTCTCAATTTTCTACAAAATTCATATTTTCCTTATAGAAAAATCACCCTGTAATTCTATCATTAGTTAAAGAAAATACAAAGTATAAAAATCTACCAGTGCAAAACAGCTAGGAAATTCAGGATACAATAAAAAGATCAAATCTAAGAATAATTGGAATAGCAGAGTGAGAAGATTCCCAGTTCAAAAGGCCAAAAAAAAGGGGGGGGGGAACAAAAATAAAAACAAAAACCTTTCCATAACCTAGAGATAGAAATGGCCATAAATATACATGAAACCTAAAGAACACAGAATAGATTGGACCAGAAAAGAAAATCCTCCCATCATATAATAATAAAAAACAATACTTGCACAGAACAAAGTAAGAACATTAAAAGTTATGCAGGGAAAAAGGAGGAAATATCACAATTATACCAGACTTCTCTATAGAGACTCTAAAAGCCAGCATATCCTGACCAGATGTTAGTCATACTATAAGAGAATACAAATGCTAGCCTATGATACTCACCAAAACTCTCAATACCATGGATAGAGAAACCAATGTATTCCATGGATAAAACTAACTTTATACAATATCTTTCTACTAATCCATCCATAGAGAGGATACTGGAAGAAAACTCCAACACAAGGAAGCTAACTATAATCCAGAAAATATAAGAAATTAAACATGTCACAACAAACCCAAAAGAAGGAAATCACATACACATAATACCACTTCTAACAACAAAAATAATAGGAATGTACAATCATTATTGTTTTTTATATCTCTCAACACAAATGGACTAATTTCCACAATAAAAAGAAACACACTAACAGACTTGATATGCAAGCAGGATCTAGAATTTTGCTGTATACAAGAAACACACTTCAGTGGTAAAGACAGACACTACCTGAGACTGCAGGTCTGGAAAAAAGTTCTTCAAGCTAATGGTCCCAAGAAACAAGCTGGATTAGCCATTCTAATATCCAAGAAAATAGACTTTCACCTTCCAGTCTGAGCTGGTGCCCTGAGCAGATCTTGGGCACTAACTCTGCATCCAATCCCACAACACTCAGAGTAAGTTGGACTCCCAGGATCTCTAAAGATCAGAATCATAGGTGAGACTACAACATCTGCCTCAACACTGGGAGGTACTGGGACACCCAGGGCTCCAGAAATGCAGGAACACCGGCCCAGCCAGTGGCACAGGTTCCGTCCAGTCTGAGTAAGTGTCCTGAGCAGGCTTTGGGTGCTGGCTCCCCACCAAGTCCCACAAGATCCAGAGGACTCTCTACTTCCAAGTGTTCTAACATGCATAGGATCATAGGATCACAGGGTCTCAGGAGTTTGGTCACACCAGAATTTCAGGATCCCAGAGGCAGCTTGACTACTATGAGCTCTTACACCCAGGATCTCATGATTACAGGATCACAGAGACAGCTGGACTCTGAGGAGTTTGGACACAACCAAGATAAGATGAGGAACAGGCTCCAGGTAGAGACAGTGAGTGCATGTAGAAGTAGAGATAACCAGAAGGAGAGAGGCAAGCACAAGAACATAAGCAACAGAAACCTAGATTACTTGAAATCATCAGAATCCAGCCCTACCACCATAGCAAGTCTTTGATACCCCAAAACAAGACTCTGATTTAAAATCATATCTCATGATAATGTTGGAAAACTTTAAGAAGGACATAAATAACTCCCTTAAGGAAATACAGGAGAACACAGGTAAACAGGTAAAAGCTTTTATTGAGGAAACACAAAAATCACTTAAAGAATTAGAGGAAAACACAAACAAGAAGGTAAAGGAATTGAACAAAACCATCCAGGATCTAAAGAAGGAAATAGAAACAATAAAGAAATCACAAAGGGAGATAACCCTAGAGATAGAAAACCTAGGGAAGAGAACAGGAGTCATATACACAAGCATTACCAACAGAGTACAAAAGATAGAAGAGAGAATCTCAAGTGCAGAAGATACCATAGAAAACAGTGGCACAAGAGTCAAAGAAAATGCAAAATGCAAAAAGCTCCTAACCCAAAACATACAGGAAATCAAGGACTCAATGAGAAGACCAAACCTAAGGAAAATCGGTATAGAAAAGAGAGAAGATTCCCAACTTAAAGGGCCAGTGAATATCTTCAACAAAATTATAGAAGAAAACTTCCCTAAATTAAAGAAAGAGATGTGCAAACAAACAAAATTACACATCTTAATAACAAAAATAACAGGAAGCAACAATCACTTTTCCTTATTATCTCTTAATATCAATGAACTAAATTCCACAATAAAAAGACATAGACTAACAGATTGGATATGTAAGCAGGAGTCAGCATTTTTCTGCATACAGGAAATGCACCTCAGTGACAAAGACAGACACTACCTGAGAGTAAAAGGCTGGAAAACATTTTTTCTAGCCAATGGTCCCAAGAAACAAGCTGAAGTAGCCATTCTAATATCAATAAAATTGACTCTCAACCAAAAGTTATCAAAAAAGATAAAGATGGACACTTCATATTGGTTAAAGGAAAAATCTACCAAGATGAATTCTCAATTCTGAACATCTATGCTCCAAATGCAAGAGCAAGGGTGGAGAAAGAGAAACAATCCTCCATTGTTGGTGGGGTTGCAAGCTGGTACAACCATTCTGGAAATCAGTCTAGCAGTTCCTCTGAAAATTGGACATAGTATTACCTGAGGACCCAGCTATAGCAATCCTGGGCATATACCCAAATGATGCCCTAACATACAACAAGGACATATACTCCACTATGTTTATAACAGCCTTATTTATAATAGCCAGAATCTGGAAAAAAACCCAGATGCCCTTAATAGAGAAATAGATACAGAAATGCCACACCCACTCTAGTGGAGTCTGTGTGACAAGTACAAAAGCTTGGCTGTAGTCCTGAGGCACAAAGTTTCATGAAAACTGGTCTTCTGGAGTCTTTGGTGTCCTATAACATGGATGTGGTCCAGATATGTCCTTGCCATAGTGGTGGAGGTTCTTGCATGCTTCCTTTCAGTATTGTTTTATTATAGGTGCGCCCAAGGAATGATTTGACAAATACCTAAGTTAGATTGAACATTGCTTCCTGGCGTCCACTAGTGTCCCAATATCCTAGGCAATCTTTGAGTCGACCTTGGGCTTGGAATTTTATAAGAATGTTACTTATCCAGATGAAATGACTCCAGAGAGATATTGAAAGATATCAGGCATTGTAGTTTTCTGGGTAAGAGCTAGGAATCTCAGGGCTCGTTCAACAAAGTAAACTTAGAATTCTCATTACAGTCAGGTATGGCAGACTGCATTAGATATTAGAAAAAAGTTTGTGAGCTCTTCTGACAAATGGAGGTTCCCTATGGATACTTAAAATAACAGCTAAGTTACTCCCATATGTAGGAATTTACAGTGGTCTAGGAAGAAGGAGGGTTGTGGTTTAAGGAAGAACTAGAGTATTGTATTATTCATGAAAAGGTTAGTAAAATGGAACTCTCCTGGTACATGTTTTTCACTAGGCCCAGAGGGATAGCATAATTAGGTATTTACTAAGGGACCCCTAGTGGTGGGTTAAACAATAGACTAGAATTGCACCTGGGTGTATAGCCCTTTCACCTGGCTCCTAATAATCGCTGACTTAGATAGGGATGACCTTATCTCAGTTGTAAGCACTGCCTGGTTCCTGCTGACTTTTATGTATGCATTTCTTTGTAAAGAGTCATTATGAATCAGATAACCTCGATGTACCTTGGCTAATGTATCACCTAACTTCCTTGTTTTTCTTCTGTATTGTAAGTCTGATGCTTGCTTTGAGAAATTACATCCAGATCCAGCACTCCCTTCTGTTCCTGTCTGTTTGTCACTCAGTGACTCCTTGCCCATCTGAGTACCAGGACCCTGATTTCTCCCATGGGGTGAGGAACTGATTGAGGCAGCATTTGACACAGAAAATATGGTTCATTTACACAATGGAGTACTACTCATCTATTCAAAGCTGAATAGCTCATCTGAATTCATGAAATTTAGGGAAATTAGAAAATATCTTCCTGAGTGAGGAAACCTAATCACAAAAGAACACACATGGTATGTACTCATTGATAAATGGATATTATCCCAAAAGTTTGGAGTGCCCAAGAGTCAATTCATGGACCATATGAAGCATAAGAAGGAAGGCCAACATTTGGGTGCTTCAGTCCTTCTTAGAAGGGGTAACAAAATACTAATGGGTACAAATACAGAGACAAAGTGTGGAGCAGACACTGAAGGAAAGGCCATTCAGAGACTGCCTCACCTGGGAATACACCCACATACAGTTACCAAATGCAGACACTATTGTGGATGAAAAGAATTGCATCCTGACAGGAGCCTGATATAGCTGTCTCCCGAGAGGCTCTGCCAGAGAATGACATATACAGAGGCGGATGCTCACAGCCAGCCTTTGAACTAATCACAGGGCCCCGAATAGAGTAGATAGAGAAAGGACTGAAGGAGCTGAAATGGTTTAAAAACCCATAGGAAGAACATTATCAACCAACCAGAGCTCCCAGTTTTTTAACCACCAACCAAAGAGTGCACATGGAGGGATGCAAGGCTCCATCCATATATGTAGCAGAGGATGGTCTTGTTTGGCCACCAATGGTAGAAGAGTCCCTCAGTCCCATGAAGGCTCGATGCCCCAGTGTACAGAAATGTGTGGGCAGAGAGGTGGTATTTGTGAGTGTCTAGGGGTACACCCTCCTAGAATCAGGAGGAGGGGAGAATGGTGTAGAGGATTTCTGGGGGGAATATTGGGAAAGGGGATAGCATTTGAAATGTATATAAATAAAATATCCAATAAAAAAGAGAATAAACTCTATTTTAATTCCATTGCAAATCTTTCAGCTCTACTTCTTACTGTAATGGATAATTTAATAGATGGTGTAAGAGCCAAGGAATAGACAGAACAGCACCTATATAATATTTCATTGGACAAAGGAAGAAAGTAAGCGCCCATATAGAAAAATAGAGCAATAGATTTCAAAATATGTGGACTCTAACTCTGAATCTCAAAAGTAGAGACCAAAGCTCAAAGAGAAACATCATAAGGAGAGTGTAAGTATGATTTCAAAGCTAATGAAACAGACAGGGAGCATTGCCCATTGAATGAAATCTAAACTATGCCTGTCACAAACCATCAAAATTAGATCAGATCAGGACTGTTCCTTCTATCTCCCCCATGAAACTGTCTTTGAAGAAGGGCTATCTCAGGCCTTGATTCAACGTTCATCAGGTGACTTTGGGGATCTAAAAGAAATTATGTTTCTGTACAGACATATATCAGTATGAATGGGATTCAGAATGACTTTAAGAAAGGCTAAATCAGAGACAATTTTTAAAAATTTTTTCTTAAAATGTTCAGCAGGAGGTAAGACAGGAGTTGGAAGACAGTAGAGGTAGAACAGATTAAAAAGCAGTAGATAAGAATGAAAATCATGAAGCTTGAATAAGAAATCATTAAGGGCAGGGCTAGGAATCCACATTTAAAGAATGTCTCATAGCCGTGAGATTATTCTAGGCATCATGAATCTAAGGTTTCTGGGAGTCTTAAAAATAGGATGACTATGAGAAAAAAAGGAGTAAATATGAACTTCCTCTTCATCACATCCCAGTAGCCAGTAGATGGTGAACATCTCTCTCTCTCTCTCTCTCTCTCTCTCTCTCTCTCTCTCTCTCTCTCTCTCTCTCTCTTTGTGTGTGTCTGTCTTTTTCTCTCTTTCCAGATAATGAATCTTCCTGACAATGTAAACTTTTTCTTCCTAAGACCTTCACTAAAGAATTATCTTCAAGGAGCCAGGATAAATGAAATGGCTTTTAGTTGAAGACCTGGTGAATTGAGAGATAAATCCTGATCTTGGGTCCCGGATCCCTCAGTGATTAGTCTGCACAAGTGAGTGTGCAGACTACAGAAGCTACACAGCTTCTGAGATGGACCCCTTTTCTGGCTTCAGACATCTGGCCACCTTCCCTGTCAGAGGAGAGGTGTCTCCCACGATCTGGAGGGCTCTGCTGCGGAGCACCTGGGGGACCCATCTTGGGTCCTGATTCCCTCAGAAACTAGTCTGCGAAGGTGAGAATTTGGACTATAAAAGCTACACAGTTTCAGGGACAGGCAGAAGTGACACAGATTCTGGGACAGGCCCTGTTTTGGCCTTCATCTTCAGCCAGGGGGCAGGTCCAAATGCCAGATATCTGTGCAAGAGGAGAGCTTGCCTGCAGAGAGTACTCTGATCACTGAAACTCAAGAGAGATCTACGCTCCCAGGTCTGCTGACAGAGGCTAACAGAATCACAGGAGGAACAAGTTCCAAACAGAGAAAACTCTAACAACTAACTCCAGAGATTACCAGATGGCGAAACAAACAGAAACGAAGACCACTCACCATCATCAGAACCCAGCACTCCTACCTCAGCCAGTCCCCCAACATACCCAAAATGCAAGATTTGGATTTAAAATCATATCTTTTGGTGCTGGTAGAGGACATCAAGAAAGACTTTAATAAGTCACTTAAAGAAATTCAGGAGAACACTTCGAAAGAGGTATAAGTCCTTAAAGAAAAACAGGAAAACACAAACAAACAGGGATGGAATTGAACAAAACCATACAAGACCTAAAAAGGGAAGTAGACACAATAAAGAAAACCCACAGTGAGGCAACGATGGAGATAGAAACCCAAAGAAAGAAATCTGGAACCATAGATGCGAGCATCACCAACAGAATACAAGAGATGGAAGAGAGAATCTCAGGTGCAGAAGATTCCGTAGAGAACATCAGCACAACAATCAAAGAAAATTCAAAATGCAGAAAGATCTTAACTCAAAATATCCAGGAAATCCAGGACACAATGAGAAGACCAAACCTACAGATAATAGGAGTAGATGAGAATGAAGATTCTCAAATTAAAGGGCCAGAAAATATCTCCAACAAATGCACTAAATAAAGATAGAATACTAAAAGCAGTAAGGGGAAAAGGTCAAGTAACATATAAAGGCAGGCCTATTAGAATTACACCAGACTTCTCACCAGAGACCATGAAAGCCAGAAGATCCTGGGCAAATGTTATGCAGACCAAAGAGAACACAAGTGCCAGCCAAGGCTACTATACCCAGCAAAATTCTCAATTACCATAGATGGAGAAACCAAAGTACTCCATGATAAAACCAAATTCACACAATATCTTTCCATGAATTCAGCCTTTCAAAGGATAATAAAGGGAAAACACCAACACAAGGAGGGAAACTACACCCTAGAAAATACAAGAAACTAATTTTTCAACAAACCTAAAAGAAGACAGCCCCAAGAACAGAATCCCAACTTTAACAACAAAAATAACAGGAAGCAACAATTACTTTTCTTTAATTTCTCTTAATATCAATGCACTCAATTCCCCAATAAAAAGACAGACTAATAGACTGGCTGCACAAACAGCACCTGTAGGCTCCCCCAGCCTGAAGCAGGCTGATCCAGGCTTTGACCTTGCTGCCACTAAGAAGGAGATTACCTAGGGTGGAGCCTTCAGACCTATTGTTCTGTCACCTTCCACTGCTCTCCTCCAAGACACTGCTACCTGCTGAGAGGCCCCTGAGATATTCTGGAGGAACATCCTATCCTGCATGTTGCCTACAGGCTGGCTCCAGACACCAAGAATGGACTGGTAGGGGATGGACCTTCCCCCTTATAAGCACACTCTCTTAGTAAACTGGTGAGCCTTGAACAGGGAATGGTCTTGGCTCCATTATCTTTCTCGCCATCTAAGTCTTTTTCAGCCCCATCCTGCCTCCAAGGTATACCCGGTTCAAGTAGGCTGCAGGCCAGTTTAAAACAAGGACGCAACATTTTGTTGCTTACAGGAAACCTACCTCAGGGAAAAGGACATACACTACCTCAGAGGGAAAGGCTGGAAAACAATTTTCCAGGCAAATGGTCTGTAAAAACAAACTGGAGTAGTCATTCTTATATCAAATAAAATTGACTTCCAAACCAAAGTTATCCAAAAAGACAAGGAGGGGCTCTTCATACTCATCAAAGGTAAAAATCTACCAAGATGAACTCTTGACTCTGAATATCTATGCTCCAAATACAAGGACAGCCACATTTATTAAAGAAACTTTAGTAAAGCTTGAAACACACATTGCACCTCACACAATAATAGTGGGAGACTTCAACACCCCACTCTCACCAACGGACAGATCCTGAAAACAGAAACTAAACAGAGACACATGGACACTAACAGAAGTTATGAAACAAATGGATTTAACAGATAATGAAAGACCCACAACGTGAGGACTCCCCCACGTTCTGACTCAGGAGAGGCGACACCCCAAAATCACCCACAAGAAACGGTCTTGCTGCAAATTGCAAGAGGGTTTTTATTCAAGAGCATTCTCGGGCCCACGGTCATACACCACACAGGGGTAGAGGACTGTGGCGCCCCGAGTAGCTGAGTAAGGGGTATTTAAAGGAAAAAAACCACAACTCAAGGAGGTGGGAAGGGCGTTGTAAGTGCAAAGTCACAGGTGTCACAAGGAATACCTGGTAATTGTTAACTCTCAAGACAGTTTCCAAGAGCCCCTAACAATAGCACATTTGCATTGCAGGTTCCGGTAATGGTCAGGGTGAATTTCTTTGAATGAATACTCCTTGAACTCAGGAAGTGGGTGGATGGAGGAATGTCACTATCTGTTTTATGATTAGCATACCTTGGAGCACTGAGTTTACTACTCTTTCAATATCTACAGAACATTTTATCTTAAAACAAAAGGATATACCTTATTCTCAGTGCCACATGGTACCTCCTCCAAAATTGACTACATAGTTGGTCATAGGACAGGCCTCAACAGATACAAAAATATTGAAATCATACCATGCATCCTATCTGATCACCATGGACTAAGGCTGATCTTCAATAACAACATAAATAATAGAAAGCCAACATTCACGTGAAAACTGAACAATACTCTACTCAATGATTCCTTGGTCAAGGATGAAATAAAGAAAGAATTTAAAGACTTTTTAGAGTTTAATGAAAATGAAGCCACACATAAACAAACTTATGGGACACAATGAAGTCAGTCCTAAGAGGAAAACTCATAGCCCTGAGTGCCTCCAAAAAGAAACTAGAGAGAGCATACACTAGCAGACTGACAGTACAACTAGATGCTCTAGACGAATGGAAGCAAATTCACCCAAGAGGAGTAGAAGGCAGGAAATAATCAAACTTAGGGCTGAAATCAACCAAGTGAAAACAAAAAGAACTATACAAAGAATCAACCAAACCAGGAGCTGGTTGTTTGAGAAAACCAACAAGATAGAAAAAAACATTAGCCAGACTAACTAGAGGGCACAGAGACAGTATCCTAATTAACAAAATTAAAAATGAAAAGGGAGACATAAGAACAGAACCTGAGGAAATCCAAAACATCATCAGATCGTACTATAAGAGGCTATACTCACTAAACTAGAAAACCTGGATGAAATGGACAACTTCCTAAACAGATACTAGGTACCAAAGTTAAATCAGGAGCAGATTAACGATCTAAACAGTCCGTTTTCCCCTAAAGAAATAGAAGCAGTCATCTATAGTCTCCCAACCAAAAAAAGCCTAGGACCAGATGGGCTTAGTGTAGCGTTCTATCAGACCTTCAAAGAAGACCTAATTCCAACTCTTCTCAAACAATTCCACAAAATAGAAACAGAAGGTACTCTACCCAACTCATTCTATGAAGCCACAATTACTCTGATACCTAAACCACACAAAGATCCAACAAAGAAGGAAAACTTCAGACTGATTTCCCTTATGAATATAGATGCAAAAATACTCAATAAAATCCTCACAAACCGAATCCAAGAACACATCAAAACTATCATCCATCATGACCTAGTAGGCTTCATACCAGGGATGCAGGGATCATTTAACATTCAGAAATCCATCAACGTAATTCACTATATAAACAAACTCAAACACAAAAACCACATGATCATCTCGTTAGATGCTGAGAAAGCATTTGATATAATCCAACACCCCTTCATGATAAAACCTATGGAAAGATAAGGAATTCAAGGACCATACCTAAACATAATAAAAGCAATCTATCACAAACCAGTAGCCAACATCAAACTAAATGGAGAGAAACTCGAAGCAATCCCACTAAAATCACGGACTAGACAAGGCTGCCCATTTTCTCCCTACCTACACAATATAGTACTTGAAGTTCTAGCTAGAGCAATTTGACAACAAAAGGACATCAAGGGGATAAAAGTTGAAAAGAAGAAGTCAAAATATCACTATTTGTAGATGATATGAGAGTATATATAAGTGACCCCAAAAATTCCACCAGAGAACTCCTAAACCTGATAAACAGTTTCAGTGCAACAGCTGTATATAAAATTAACTCAAATAAATCAATGGCCTTTCTCTACACAAAGGATAAATGGACTGAGAAAGAAATTAGGGAGACAACAACCTTCACAATAGTCACAAATAATATAAAATACCTTGGTGCGACTCTAACTAAGAAAGTGAAAGATCTGTATGATAAGAACTTCAAATCTCTGAAGAAATAAATTGAAGAAGATCTCAGAAGATGGAAAGATCTCCCATGCTCATGGATCGGCAGGATTAATATAGTAAAAATTGCTATCCTGCCAAAAACAATCTATAGATTCAATGCAATCCCCATCAAAATTCCAACTCAATTCTTCACTGAGATATAAAGAACAATTTGCAAATTCATCTGGAAAAATAAAAAACTTAGGATAGCAAGAATAAAAAAAATCTCCAGTGGAATCACCATGCTTGACATTAAGCCGAACTACAGAGCAATTGTGATAAAACTGCATTGTACTGGTATAGTGACAGACGGGTAGATCAATGGAATAGAATTTAAGACCCAGAAATGAATCCACACAGCTATGGTCACTTGATCTTTGACAAGAGAGCTAAGACCATTCAGTGGAAAAAATACAGCATTTTCAACAAATGGTGCTGGCACACCTGACAGCATGTAGAAGAATGCAAATTGATACATTCTTATCTCCTTGTACAAAGCTCAAGTCTAAGTGGATTAAAGACCTCTACATAAGACCAGAGACACTGAAATTAATAGAGGAGAAAGTAGGGAAAATCCTTAAAGATATTGTCACAGGGGAAAAATTCCTAAACAGATCAGCAATGGCTTGTGCTGTATGATCAAGAATTGACCAATGGGACCTCATAAAATTGCAAAGCTTCTGTAAGGCAAAAGACACTGTCAACAAGGCAAAAAGACCACCAACAGATTGGGAAAGGATTTTTACCATTCCTAAATCTGATAGGGGACTAATATCCAATATATACAAAGAGCTCAAAAAGCTGGACTCCAGAAATTTAAATAACCCCATTAAAAACGGGGTTCAGGGCTAAACAAAGAATTCTCAACTGAGGAATACTGAATGGCTGAGAAGCACCTGAAAAAAATGTTCAACATCCTTAATGATCAGGGAAATTCAAATCAAAACAACGATGAGATTCCACCTCACACCAGTCAGAATGGCTAGGATCAAAAATTCAGGTGACAGCAGATGCTGGCGAGGATGTGGAGAAAGAGGAACACTCCTCCATTGTTGGTGGGATTGCAAGCTTGTACAACCACTCTGGAACTCAGTCTGGAGGTTCCTCAGAAAATTGGACATAATACTACCAGAAGATCCAGCAATACCTCTCCTTGCATATACCCACAAGAAGGTCCAAATGCTAATAAGAACACATGCTCCACTATGTTTATATCAGCCTTATTTTTGATAGCCAGAAGCTGGAAGAACCCAGATGTCCCTCCACAGAAGAATGGATACAGAAAATGTGGTACATTTACACAATGTACCAAACTATTAAAAACAGTGGATTTATGAAATTCTTGGACAAATCAATGTATCTGGAGGATATCATCCTTAGTGAGATAACCCAATCACAAAAGAAGTCATTAGATATGCACTCACTGATAAGTGGATATTAGCCCAGAGACATAGAGCACCCAAGATACAATTTGCAAAACACAAGAAAATCAAGAAGAGGGAAGACCAATGCGTGGATTCTTCATTCCTCCTTAGAATATGGAACACAATACCCATGAAAGGAGTTACAGAGACAAAGTTTGGAGCTAAAACAAAAGGATGGACTATCCAGAGACTACCCCTCCGGGGGATCCATCCCATAATCAGCCACCAAACCCAGACACTATTGCACAATGCCAGAAAGATTTTTCTGAAGGGACCCTGCTATAGCATTCCACACTTCGGCTTCCTAGCTCAGCCATTCCCCTATACTGGGGTATAGAACCTTCATAGGACTAAGGGTGTCTCCTCCCATTGATGACCTTCTAGGCCATCCTCAGCTACATATGCAGCTAGAGCTATGAATCTTTCCATGTGTTTTCTTTTATTGGTGGTTTATTCCCAGGGAGCTCTGGGTATGGTATACTGGTTAGTTCATATTTTTGTTCCTCTAAGGAGGCTGCAAACCCCATCAGCTCCTTGGTTGATTTCTCTAGCTCCTTCATTGGGGACCTTTTGCTTCGTCTAATGTATAACTGTGAGCATCCACTTGTCACAGGCTTTCTTAAGTGGTCCTTCCACAGCAGACTTCAGAAGCCTACAAAGTCTTTCTCTAATAGTTTTAGATAAAATAACCAACTGGATCAACTCTCACAGTGACATCCTCCTTTACCTATCCTACAATCCCAAATCCAACAATTCCAAAGATGCACTATACTTCATAGAGAATTCCCTTGAATTTGTGACTGATTTATATACAACAATGGAAAGCATGAAGAAGAAGAAAGATGCAGTGGAACATGTGAGATAATTAGATGGAAGGCATGACATTAAACACAGAGCATGTTTTACCTTTTCAAGTGTGCTTTGCTCTTAATAGACAAGTCAAATCAGCATATTCCCATGAAACTGAGATTTGGGGAAATGTAATTCCATTCTAATTTTTTTCCAGCATATTTCCCATCAAGCTGGATGGTCTTGATAAAAGCCTTGGACATTTACCAATCATTCAAATCATATGCTAAGGAGACTCATCTCTGCCTATCTTTACTTCTAATTATTTCAAGTATATAGTGTGAAACAAGTGAATGAGTCACAGATGAATATAACAAGTTCCAACATAATATGCTTTTTAATCACTGATGCATGGTAAGCTTTAAAATGTGTGTAGCTGAGGCATTTGTCTATATATAATTCAAACACCTTACAGTTCACATTGTTCTCCCTGTGCATAATATTTGGAGATAAACCTTTGACAGTGCTTGTTTATAATTAGTGCTAAAAATTTGGACAGTAAAGTCTAGAACTCTATGAAGTCCCATGCTGCTTATATTAGCTTAGTCACTTGCTTTTTCTGAGTATGTTCACAATGTGTTATTGTTGCCACATCCTGTACAAGATGCTTTCTTTCACACACATATCCCTTTATAATTAGAAAAAAACCTGAAGTTAATTTTAAAATCCAAGAAATTTTGACTATATACTAAGTATGTACTTTTCAAAAATATTTATTGAAGTATAGCAATCAGAGGCAGGATGATCAAGAAACTGATTTGTACTACTAAATATTCTGCCGCAAGAAGTGGTGGAGGAGCAGAATTAAGATTAAGTAGCAGAAGCAGGAATAAGGACCAGAAGAAAGAGGAGAAGAGAAAGAAAAAAATAATCATCAACTATTAGATATTAAAGATATTTTGTGGGATTTCAACAGATCATGGGAAGTTACATTCTTCATGATATTACTAACTTTTTTGAGGTTAGGTAGTCTAGAGTTTTATTTGTGTGTTTTCTTTTCTTTCTTTTTCTTTTCTTTTTTTTTGTTTTTAAACTAACTCAGATAATTTATTTAGGTCCTTGTATCCAGAATAATATTTCTTTTTTTTAATTAGGTATTTATTTCATTTACATTTCCAATGCTATCCCAAAAGTCCCCCATCTGCTCCCCCACTCACTCCCCCATCCACCCACTCCTCCATCCACCCACTCCCCCATCCACCCGCTCCCACTTCTTGGTCCTGATGTTCCCCTGTACTGAGGCAGATAAAGTTTGCACGATCAATGGGCCTCTCTTTCCACTGATGGCCGACTAGGCCATCTTCTGATACATATGCAGCTAGAGGCATGAGCTCTGGAGGGTACTGGGTTCATATTGTTGTTCCACCTATAGGGTTGCAGATCCCTTTAGCTTCTTGGTTACTTTCTCTAGCTCCTCCATTGGGGGGCCCTGTGATCCATCCAATAGCTGACTGTGAGCATCCACTTCTGTGTTTGCTAGGCCCCGGTGTATTTTCAAATGGTTAATAATTTCTGAAATGTTGATTAAAGTGTGAATTCCTTAAACTTGCAAAAAAAGTTTCAACCAAAAGTTATCAAAAGAGATGGGTTAGGACATTTTATATTCATAAAAGGAAAAATCCATCGAGAGGAAGTTTTAATCCAGAACATCTATGGGCCAAATTCAAGCACACCCACATTTGTAAAAGAAACTTTACTAAAGCTGAAAACACACATTGAAACTTGAACATTAATAGTAAAAGACCTCAACACCATACTCTCACCAATGATCAGGTTATTGAAACAGAAACTAAAAGGAGACACAGTCAGCCTAACAGAAGTTTGAACCAAATGGATTTACCAGATATATAAAGAGCATTTCATCCCCCAAACAAGAGAATATATCTTCTTCTCAGCACTGGATGGAAACAACTCCAAACTGACCATATAATCTGGCTCAAAACTAGCCTCAACAGGTACAGGAATATTGAAATAATCACAGTCAAATTTCTGACCCAGATTATTCCTGTCTAAAAGAATTGCTGGGACAAAAATGTAGGAGATTGAAGGAAAGGTTGTCCAGTGACTGGCCCAACTTGGGACCCTTCTCACTGGGTGAGGGGAGCACCAAGACATGACAATATTACTGATGATATAATTTACTTACAGACAGGAGACTGGCATAGCTGTCCTCTGAGAGGCCCTACCAGCAGCTGACTAAGAGAGGTGAAGATACTTACACCCAAACATTGGACTGAAGTTAGGGACCCCATGGAGGAATTAGGGAGGATTGAAGGAGTTGAAGGGGAGTGTGACCCCCATAGGAAGATCAGCAGTCTCAACTAAATAGACCTCTGGCAGATCACTGCAGCTGAGCTACCAACCAGGCAGCATACACTGGCTGGTCCGAGCCTACCCCTTCCCCTCCATTCCCCACATCTGACACATATATAGCAGAGGATTGAGTGATATGGCCCCAGTGGGAGAAAATGCACTTAATCCTGGAGAGATCTGAGGCCCCAGCAAAGGGGATACCTGAGAAGGGGGATGAGGGGGAAGAGCCTCTTGGAGACAAGGGGGGTGTAATGGATAGAAGAACTGTGGGGGGCCATGGGAGGGGCAATGAAAATAAATAAAATAATTAAAGAAAAAATGAACAACAGGTTTTTGGCTAGATTGTGGTGGTATACACCTTTAATCTCAGCAGCAGAGAAGGCAGGAGCAGGCAGGAAGACCTCTGAGTTGAGGCCACCCTTCTCTATAATGCAAGTTCCAGGACATGAAGAACTACATAGAGAAACAGTATCTTCTGGGTATGTTGGAAGTTAAGAAAAACCGTCTTTAAATACTAATATCTACTTTTTTATTTTGGGAAGATCCATGAAAGAAATATATTTTAAATATCAAAATATAAAATTTTAAAGAAATAAACATTGCTAATTAACTGGAAAACTTATAGAAAATTTAAAAAATAGAAAAATATAAAAGTGAGTTTTTAAAGAATCAATATAATATTATGTTCAGATGCTAAGAAAAAATATTTCTAATTTATGAGTCTGAGTGGTCAAAATTGCTTTTTAGGAAGTAAAAATGTTCAGTAAAATGGCAGTAGATAGTTCCCCTCTAAGACACAGGACCTCACTAGTCATGAGAATTTGGGTAAGGTGCCAGGCCTGATTTTTCTCCTGTTGAGCAGACCTTATACATTTGGACAGCTCTTGGTTAACCTTATACAATTGGACAGTAGTACCACTTCATTCTTAGGACTGTATTACCACCCTTGTCTTCGTTGTCTATCATAGGTTTCATTGTAATGTAGGATTATTGGTTGCTTCCCTCCTTTGGATGCTTGCATAGAAAGTTCAACACAAAAGGCTTAGAGAGGAAATCTGCTCTAAGACTGTCTCTTAGAAATGATAGGGAAGCTGCACCCATGATACCTCAACAATGTGACTGACTAAAGCAGACCTGAACAAGTGCTAACGTGGAAAGGGAAATTTTCATGGCACGACTCAACCTTGAAATCACATAAAAGTAACACTAAACATACTGAACAAATATATATCTGTAAATATTGATATCTATCTATCTCTATATATAATAAGTAATGAGAAAGGAGGGCATGAATCTGAATCTGAGGGGGAGTAGCAGAGAGGGCATGGGAATGGATAAACTGGACTCAGAGTGTTACCAAAACAAAAACAAACAAACAAACAAGCAAACAAACAAGGGATATAAAGGTGAGAAAGATCAATGTATCTGAGACAGTCTGGGAAAGTCAGACTGAAGGAATTGTGGTTTGACATGATCAATATGCACTCTATAACTCATTTGGAATTTTCAAAACATTTTTAAATGCTTATTTTAGGAAACAATAAGAGCAATGCACTGAAAACTGTAAATAGAGGGGCAATATAGCTAACTAGGATCAAGAATATAATTTTCCCTTGATTCTGAGTAACAGCCATGACAGAGAGTTGGCTTCCATTAGAGAAATGCTGTGTTTATCCTATTCCTGTTTGTCAGGAATAAAGCTGAAAATGAATATACTGATTTGTGCTTGTTATTGTTTGTTGATGTTCCATTTTAAAGGTGAGGTTTTCTTTTATTTCAGTTTTTTTTTTTTTTTAAAGACGGGTTTGTTTATGTAGGACAGGCTGTCCTGGAACTTACTATGTGGACCAGGCTGGACTTGAACTCAGAGTTCTAGCTGGCTCTGCTTTTCAAGTGTTGGAATTAAAGATACTTTGGTGTAGAAATAGGACAAAGATTGTAATTACTTCAGATCAACACTGAGCGCCTCACTGACAAACAACACAAAGGGAATAAGTAAGATAGTCTCCTTCATGTGGTTGTATTCTATAATCACTCACACACACATCTGTTTTTGACATGGGGAGAGTCCCAAGGACATTACTCTATATAACTGCTTTATCTTAGCAACATGCAAATGGTTTGATGATCATGCAGACAGTAGAGATAAGGAGGAACAAAGTAAAAGAGGGAAGCAGATCTCCAATTGGTACTTGTCTTTAGTCAGAAATTAAAACTGAGACATCAACAGTAAGACCTAGGAAGCTACACCTTTCTGCCATACTACTCTCTTGTGAGTGCCCCCAGACCCCTGCCTAGCTTCCTTTTCTTCCTTGGTTGATATCATTCACAGGATCACAATCAGTGAGAGCCCCAAACATTCAGTAAGTTGAGGGCAGAATAGGTAAGAACTTTAAAAAAAAAAAAAAGTGCTCCAATGTCTCCCACAGAGGCCTCTGCACTGTCCTCCCTGTGTCTGTGAACTTGGGAATCTTTCTTTAGTGAAAATAAGTCACCTTCCAGAGAATTTGTAGAGTATCTGATGTGTTTTTATGCAAGGACCTTCCTGAGCAATGTAGGAAGCAACTAATCTTAATTATAATTAATGAGGGACAGTTAACCTGAAGATGGAACTTTCACTTCAAGCTGTTAAGGATGCCAGAATCTTTGATCCTGTAAATAGTGTAACTGACCAAGAGAGTTGAAAAGAGTTGTTTTGCTTTTTATTAATGCAAAACAAATGAAGAGAAGATTCAGTTAATGTATCGGACATTTGATCCCAAAGCACCATATTAAACCTGTGTAATTTTGCTGGAGCAGGAGAGTACGAAAAACAATGTGCAGGTGCACATAATGTCAGAGGCCACAAAAGATGCCATATGTCTTCCTCTATTGCTCCCTGCCTCATCAGCTTGAGAAAGAGGTCTCTCTGTGAACAAGAAACTCTACATAGACATTTATACTCACCTGGCCCCAGCACCAATGCTAGCTGTATAAGTATCATTCACACAGATCTGGCTTTTTATGTAGGTGCTGGGAATTAAACTTGGGTTCTCAGGCTTGAACAGCCTTACCCAGTGAGGAAGTAGAAGATGAAGTCAACCATGACGAGACTCTGGAACGACTTTGACTTTTCTGATGGAACAGTCAGGTAATCAGGTCCTGTCTGTCACCACCTTCAAAAACATTTGCATCTCAAATACCTACAATCTACTGATTTCTGGCTAGGTTTTTTTTTTTTTTTAATATACTTGACTTTCAAAGATCTCAATGATTTCATATTTTATGTAACAAAAGAAAATAAAAATATTTTAAAAAGTGTAAAACACTTTAATCTACTTAGCATAATATGGGGATGTAGACAGTAGCTTGTCTATCCTTGAAAGTAGTCTGGCTCTGAACCCCAGTGGCATCATTAAAGAAAAATGAAGAATCCAGAGAAAACTTTCTTCTAAAACCAAAAGAAGGAAAAAAACATTCAAAAATATAGATATGGCAAGAAAGAAGAAGATAAAGGTAACAGAATGAAGAGACAAAGAAGGAGGTAAAGTAGAGACAAGAAAGAAGAAAATGAGGTGATATCAATGATAAGAGAGGCTCAGCAAGAGCTTATTGGAGGAACATGGATCACTCAGCTGAGGGAGGATTTGAAACAGTCTACTCTGACCTGAGATGGAAATAGCTGCAGTTTGAGCCAAAAATACATTTATGTTCCCTCTTTCTAAATAGCACCTGAGTGCCTTTCCCATAACCTATCTATGTCTTGAGTTTCCCTCCCTCTTTCACACCATTCATCCCTTCTTCTCTCAATCCCTTCTTCCATCCTCCCCTCCCTTCTTCTATTCTGTCCTTATCGCTCCCTTCTTTACTTATTTCCTTCATTTCTTCCTTCCATCTTCATTCCTTCATGTCTGAGTCAAGGTTACTATTCCTGCATAAACACCATGACCAAGAAGCAAGCTGGGGAGAAAAGGGTTTATTCAGCTTACACTTGCACATTGTTGTTCATCACCAAAGGAAGTCAGGACTGGAACTCAAGCAGGTCAGAAAGCAGGAACTGATGCAGAGACTATGGAGGTATGTTCCTTACTAGCTTGCTTCCTTTGCCTTGCTCAGCTTGCTTCCTTATAGAACCCTGGACTATAAGCCCAGGGACGGCACTACCCACAATGGACCTTCTCCCCTTGATCACTAATTGAGAAAATGCCTTCCTGCTGGATCTCATGGAGGCATTTCCTCAAGGGAGACTCCTTTCTGTGTGATAACTCCAGTTTTGTCAAGTTATCACACAAAACCTGCCAGTACACTTCCCCTCTCTTTTTCTTTCTTTTAAAAAAACTTCTTCTTTCTTACCTTCTTTCCTTCTTCCATCATTCTTGTTTGCAGCAGAGGTTTTGAAATATATTCCTAATACATATTTTAAGTACAACTGAGACTTACAGAGACTCAGGAAGAAGGTAAGGGCACATGCCTGCTTTCTCCAAAGATTGCTTTCTAAGGTCCTTCATGTTTACTATTCCTGTGCTATGGCCACTTACCTTAGTGCTTGATGACACCATGGTCATGCCTGGAACCTTGAGAAGTGAATCTCTGCTGAAACCACGGTGCAATACTCCCCGTCACTTAAAGGGGTAAAGTTCTCCTGGGTTTCTTTCCCAGAGGATTGGTGATTTTTAGCTCAGTTCTGGACCCCTGATGACAGCGTCTCCACATGAATCTTCAGTAACTTTTAATCACTTTCCTCTCAGGAAAAAAATACATAACTTAAAAAACCAAGATATACAAATTACATGAGCTATCACAAGGAAGCAATTAGGAATCTGAACAGGAACTATTTTGTCAGTCCTTGCAGCAGAAAACTTACGGCAAAGTGAAACACAGACTGAACTTCAAGGCAATTAAAGTATAAGAAAGTTTCATGGACTTTTCCCTAGAGGGGCTTCTCCTATCACCCAGCCTCTCAGATAGTTTCCACATTAAAAAAAAAAAAAAAAAAATTGGTTACATAGACACACAGGACAAATTGCTAAATTAGGTGCCTATTAACACACTAAAAGGAGATACTAGCTGGACACACTCTCAGAGCCTTGTAAGTACCTCTACAGAGTTTTGATTCCTCTCAACACTTCTCACCCCAGCCTTGTACATTAATCCTTGTAGATGAGCTTCCAGAGTCTAAGTAAAAAACCAAGGAGCATATATGACCTAATTTGTGGCCCTGGGCACACAAATGTAGCAGAGGACTGCCTTGTATAGCATCAGGGGAAGAGGTTGCATTTAGTCATGTGTAAAGTTGATGTCCCAGGAAAGAAGGATGATGGTGGGGGTAGGATACAGATGGGTGGGTACATGGGGTAATGCCCTCTCAGAAGCAGGGGGCAAGAGGGAGGAGGTGAAATCTAGGGGAATGGCAACCAGGAAATGGGGTAACTTTTGGAATGTAAGTAAATAAAATAATTTAACAAAAATAGAAAGAAAATGATTCAAAAATGAAAAAGAAAGGGAAAAAGAGATATGATCAAGTATTAAATGTAGCATTTAGGAAGCCTCTTAATTTGAAGAATGCTCATGTCTAAATTGTATTTTGTCAGAAAAAGAATTCTTAATAAGAGATGAGAAACTTCTGACCAGAGTAACTACAGAATAAGTACAAATTCCTCAGGCATTTTGGAGATGGTCAGCAAGTGATAATTTCTGTAATATGTAGAGAAAGTTCACAAATACTGTACTGTACAAGAGGCTAACATTAAATCCGAAAAGATTTAAAACAGTGTTAAGCTTCATACAAATAAAAATAAAGATAATTGTCCTCCTTTTATGAATTGGGCAAATGAAAGTAAAACTAAAATTGAGATATCTGAACAAATCAATCTTAAAAGTGTGGATACAGACCTAAGAAACAGAGTTGAGTTTGGTGCTCATGGTTTAGCAGTGGCCCAGTTAGTTAGCAAACAAAGTATCAATGCTTCTTACAAATGGCAAGCTGGGGTGATGGTGGTGCTTGCCTTTAATCCCAGTACTTTGGAGACAGAGGCAGGTAGACCTCTTTGAGTTCAAAGCTAGTCTAGTCTACAGAATGACTTCCAGGACTTTCATGATACATAGATAGACTCTATCTCAAAAAAAAAAAAAAAATCACAAATAAAATGACAGAAAAGAAAAGAATGGCTAAGTGTACTACAGAACTATTGTAAAAAAAAGTGGCATGGCATTGACATAAATGCAGACATGTTGATCAATGGAATTGGATTAAAGACCGAGAATTAAATACCCCACCTAAGGATAACTGAATTTTGAGAAAGATTCAACAAATACACGGGGGTGGGGGGGGGTGGGGAGTGGGCTGGTCTAACTAAAAGTCAGTATGCAGAAGAATGCAAATAGACCTACGTTTACAACCCTGGATAAAACTTAAGTCCAAGTAACTCAAAGGCCTCAATATAAACCAGAAATACTGAATCTGATAGAAGAGTTGTGGGGAACAATCTTCAACCATTGGCAAAGGAAACAATTTTTTGAACAGAACACAATAGGGTGGGCACTAATTTCATAAATTAATAAATTGGACCTCATAGAACCAAACATCTTTAAGGCAAAGGGCACCATCCATAGGACAAAATGGCTGTCCACCTAATGGGAAAAGGCTTTCACCAACCCTACATTTGACTACAGTCTAATATCCAAAACATATAAAGAACTCAAGTAATTAGATACCAATAAAACATATAACCCAATTAAAAAATAGAGTACAAATCTAAACAGAACTCTCCACACAGGTATCTCAAAAGAGCCATTTAAAGAAATGTTCAATATTGTTAGATCCTTAGCCATAGCCATCTGGAAAATGCAAATAACAATGACTTTGCAATTTTCTCTTATTTCTACCAGAATGGCTATGATCAAAGACAAAAGTGATAGCTAATGCTGGAAAGGATATCCAGCAATGAGAACACTTCTCCTATGTTGGTGGTAGTACAGTCTTGCACAGCCTCTTAGATATCAATATGGCAATTTCCCAGAAAATTGACAGTCAGTCTACCTCAAAACTCAGCTATAACAAATTTGGGCACAAACCCAGAATATTCCCTACCACATCAAAAGCACTTACAAAGCTAGGTTCATAGCCACTTAATTTATTATAGTCAGAAACTAGAAACAACCTAGAAGTTCCTCAACAGGAGAATGGAGAATGGATAAAGAATAGAAAAGACAGTGGGGAAAACCCACGAAGATATGGGCATAGGTGAAAAATTCCTAAACATAACAGCAATGGCCTGTGCTGAAAGATCAATAATCGACAAATGGGACCTCATAAAATTGCAAAGCTTCTTTAAGGCAAAAGACATTGTCAATAAGACAAAAAGGCCACCAACAGATTGGGAAAGGATTTTTACCAATCTTAAATCTGATAGGGGACTAATATCCAATATATACAAAGAGCTCAAGAAGCTGGACTCCAAAAATTCAAATAACCCCATGAAAAATGGGGTTCAGAGCTAAACAAAGAATTCTCAACTGAGGAATACTCAATGGCTGAGAAGCACTTGAAAAAATGTTCAAAATCCTTAATCATCAGGGAAATGCAAATCAAAACAACCCTGAAATTCCACCTCACACCAGTCAGAATGGCTAGGATCAAAAATTCAGGTGACAGCAGATGCTGGCAAGGATGTGGAGAAAGACGAACACTCATCCATTGCTGGTGGGGTTGCAAGCTTGTACAACCACTCTGGAAATCAGTCTGGCAATTCCTCAGAAAACTCAACATAGTACTACCAGTAGATCCAGCAATACCTCTCCTGGGCATATACCCAGAAGATGTTCCAACTGGTAATAAGGACATATGCTCAACTATGTTTGTAGCAGCCCTGTTTATAATAGCCAAAAGCTGGAAAGAACCCAGATGTCCCTTAACAGAGGAATGGATACAGAAAATGTGGTCCATTTACACAATGGAGTACTACTCAGCTATTAAAAACAATAAATTTATGAAATTCTTGGGCAAGTGGATGTATTTGGAGGCTATCATCCTTAATGAGGTAACCCAATCACAAAAGAAGTCACTTGATATTCACTCACTGATAAGTGGATATTAGCCCAGAAACCTAGGATACCCAAGATACAACTTCTAAAACACAAGAAAACCAAGAAGGAAGACCAACACGTGGATACTTCATCTCTCCCTAGAATAGGATATAAAATATCCATAGAAGGAGTTGCAGAGACAAAGTTTGGAGCTAAGATGAAAGGATGGACCATCCAGAGACTGACCCACCCAGGGGTCCATCCCATAATCAGCCACCAAACACAGACACTATTGCATATGCCAGCAAGATTTTGCTGAAGGAACCCTGATATAGTTGTCTCCTGTGAGGCTTTGCCAGTTCCTGGCAATTACAGAAGTGGATGCTCACAGTCATCTATAGGATGGAACACAAGGGCCCCAATATAGGAGTTAGAGAAAGTACCCAAGAGCTGCCACCCTATAGGTGAAACAACAATATGAACTAATCAGTAACCCCAGAGCTCGTGTCTCTAGCTGCATATGTAGCAGAAGATGGCCTAGTTGGCTATCATTGGGAAGAGGGGCCCCTTGGTCTAGAAAACTTTATATGCCCAGTACAGGGGAAAGGCAGGGCCAAGAAGTGGAAGTGAGTGGGTAGGGGAGCAGGGAGGGTATAGGGGACTTTTGGGATAGCATTTGAAATGTAAATGAAGAAAATATCTAATAAAATGTGGCAAAAAATAATAAAAATGGAATGAAATACAAAAAAAGAAATGGCATATTAATCACCTATTAATAACAATGGCATCATAAAGTTGATATGCAAATGGATGGAACTAGAAAAGAGGTACCTGAGTGAGGTAACCTAGACCCAAGAAAAATATGGTACTCACTTATAATTGGATAGTAGTTGTAAAGCAAAAGATGATTATGCTGTCATCCACAGGCCCAGAGAGGCTAAGTACAAATGAGGGCTGTAGGGGAAACTTAAGGATCTCGTTGTTAAGGGGAACTAGAATTAATTTTTCAGGTGGATTGTGGGAAATAGTGGTTGGTTATAGAAGTGATTAAGTTGGTGGGTGGTGAAAATACTTTAAGAACTAACAAATTGATGGCAGAATTTTGTGGATGAGATAGAAACTTAGTCAATAGAATCTTCATGGAATCTATGAGAGCAGCACAGAATCTATGAATGGCAGGTTTCTAGAGGGACATGGACAGAGCTACAAATCTTCAACTTCAAGGTTGTCTTGCTTGCAAAGTGTTCTAGGACTGGAACCTATCATAATTATCATCAAGGAGACCAGAGAGATTTTATCCATGCAATTTATGAGAACAGAAGCAGAGTCCCACAAACAAACATAGCCAGAGCTCTGAAAGTCATACAGATTAGAGAGGCAAGAATCATTGGAAATGGAGGGGTATGGACACCATGAGAACGTGGGCTAGAGAATCAAATAACTGGGACTTATAGGGACTTACAGAGATCATTGTGCCTGTAGAGATGTAACCTTGGTCCTCTGCATAATTTTTAATGGTTTCATAGCTTGATGTTATTGTGGGAAGCCTATCAGAATGAAGAAATAGAATAGAAAATATTGTCTGTTCCCTTGCTAGGCAGATCCTTGCATGTAGGATTGTGGGTCCTGCATCAGCTCCACCACAGGGCACTGCTGCTCAGGGAGGCAGGACACAGGAGTTGACCCAAGCCATCTCTGGGTGTGTGTTGGGCAGTAGGGAAGCCCTGGGACACTGCTCAGGTATAGGAAAGAGAAGTGTGAGGTGCTGGACAGCCAGAACTGGCTCACAGTCACTGGGCCTGCAAAGAGGTTGGGGGCAGTCTGGCTCTCTGGTTCTTGGATACCCAGATGATTCCGTGATCCATGGAAGAACCTAGATAAGAGTAGGGTCCTATGGAATGGATCTAGCTCAGGGTAGAGGTAAGGGGGAGCTTGAGCTGGTCCCACCATGAGAGTCTTTGGCTTGATGGTGATAGACTTGGCTTGAGATTGGTGGTGGTCATGGCTACAAGTATAGATAGGCCTTCTACAGGAGACTAGACAGGGGATCTCTAGGTGAAGGACTTCTCCTTGACTTCCCAAGGCAGATCCCAATGAAAAGAGACAGTCCATGGTTCTAAGGGATTTATTGTCATGGCAGAAATTGAATGTGTAAAACCATACCCCAATTCACAGGGTGGGCCTGGGATTAAATACCTTTTTCAGGAAGGAATATCTGGTAAGGAAAACTTACTGGCTACAACCTCCAGGCCTCTATTTAGCTCATTAGCATGGAGATCTGTCTTGAGTAGGCATGACCTGTGGTCATGTCCTTTTCCTCATCTACATGTGGAGGGCTTAGGGTGTTGCCCTTATGTGATTGATGGCCACGAATCTGGGAGGAGGGTGCTATGGCTAGTGACAGGGGCTTGGTGCCCAGGAGCAGACAAAGCTCCAACTGTCCCTTCAGGGTCTCTGGGGCTTCTAGCCTTAGGTCAACTGGGGACCATGCTACCTTTCACTGTTCTACACATGAATCTTGACATCACTCCACCTTGTTACCTAGCCTTTCTGAATCTGTGAATTTTACGGATTATAAGTGGATATTTCCATTTATAAGTGAGTACATATCATGATTGATTTTCAGGTTCTGGTTTTCCTCACTCACAATGATTTTTATTTTCTAATTCTATTCAACATGACTCTTTAGCCTACTTATGGGAACTTCTCCTCATACTGGGTTGCCTTTGTCTAGCGTTGATGTGATTTAATGTGCCTATTCTTATTGTAACTTGTTATGCACTCTTAATATGCTGGCCCTGGGAGGCTAGATCTATCTGAGGGAAGAAGGCAGGGGGTGGTAGTGATGACAGATCTGTGTGACAGGTGGTAAGAATATACTTGGAGAGGGCTAGGGCTAAGAAACTGTAGCTAGGATGTAATATATGAGAAAAGACTATTTTAAAAGGCCAGGAAGTATGTATGGCACTAGTGTCAGAATTTGAAGGACGGATATTGTGGTTCCATTTGTTAACGTTTCCTCCACCATGAAAATGATGTAGCTATTCACACCTAGACTGTTAATACTTATGTTTTTAGTGTGTATATCCTTTGAGGATCAAAAGACACTCAGCTAAGACCATTTTCTTCTTTGAAGAAAAAGAAAATTTACTCCTAGAAAAAATTGCTATATATTAAGTATAATAGATATGTAATTCCTCAGGAAAATGAGCAATACAGGGATATTCTTTCTTGAATAAATAAATATATGCAAAGAATACAATTGTACAAATTAAAGTATTTTAATGAATCTTCTGCAAGCTGGATGCTACAGAATATGGCCTGGAGGAGCTGGAGTCATGAAGATCATCATGCAAATGAAACAAAGCAGCAGGCCACAGGGTAACAGTTTTGAAATACATTTTATTTGAAAGAGGATATTAATGGTACATAAGAGATGATTGCACTGTGATAATATCATATCTCTGTGTTAAGTACTTCTGTCATATTTACCACTCATTATCACATGTATTTCTTCTGAATAGTTTATATTTCTACAACCATTTCAGACCAGTGATAACACTGGAATAACTGTAGTGTCTTCATGTGAGAAGCAACAAACAACAGATTGGAGCTCCTATCAGGGCTGATGCTATTTTGATTGTGAAGATTATGTGGTTTTGTTAGCTGGGGCTGAAGAATCATCTGTGATTAACAAGATACCAGGACTACTAAAGCGAAACCTTTGCTGGTTGCTCTTAGCATCTCAGGGGAAAAAAAACAATGGAGGAAAAGAAGTTGTATGATAAAATCAAACAGCCCCGTACACAAGTAAACAATCTAAAAGTTGCTAAGTTTGCCCTTGAAGAGAATCTTCTCTCTAGCAGCCACAGAGCACAAGTTGCAGAAAATCAAACTGAAGCCCTCATTATAAGGCTGGCTGAATTACAGAGAAAATTCAAGTTGCAGCCTCAGAGGGTATCAGCAGTTAAAGTAAGTGCATTCATTGGCAAAGAATGGGATCCTATAACTTGGGATGGGGATGTGTTGGAAGACCCTGTTGAAGCTGAGAGTTTTGAATCTTCAGATTCTCAAGGGTTTGCCTCACCTGAGGAAGTAGTACCCTCAGCCCCACCCCTTGAAATAATGCCTTCCCCACATTAGGAAAATAATCTCTCAGAGTCTGATAAACAAGCAGTGACTTTCGCTGAAGAAAATGCCAGTCAAGAAAATGCCAGACAAGGCAATACTGATGTTTCTTAGGGCTTACCAATAGTTTCTTCTAGACCTATAACCAGACTCAAGGCAAAACAGGCCCCAAGAGGAGAGGTAGAAAGTGTAGTCCATGAGGCAATTTACTACACAACTAAGGAGCTTAATGAGTTTGGTAATTCATTTAAGCAGAAGTCTGAGGAATATGTGTGGAAATGGATTTTAAGGGTGTGGGAAAATGGTGGAAGGAAAATAAAACTACAAGAGGCTGAGTTAATTGACATGGGCCCTCTGAGTTGAGATTCTAGGTTTAACATGGAAGCTAGCACAGTTAAAAGAGGTGACAAACGTTTGTTTGCATAGTTGGCTGAAGTGTTTATCAAAAGATGGCCTACTGAAAAGGAGTTGGAGATGCCTGATATTCCTTGGCTTAGTGTTGATGAAGGGATTTTAAGGATTAGGGAAATTGCAATGCTAGAGTAGATACATTGTGTAAAACCTAATTCGCCACAGTGGGAAGGCCCAGAAGATATGCACTTCGCCAGTCCTGTCATTTCTCAATGGGCACATAAACAAAGTGGTCATGGTGGCCAAGATGGAAGATATGCTTGAGATGAACAACAAGGACTTCAACTCATCAAGACTGACCTGGCTACAGCTGTTGCTGAATGCCAGATCTGCCAACAGCAGAAACCAACACTGAGTCCTAGATATGGCACCATTCCTCAAGGTGACCAGCCAGCCACCTGGTGGCAGGTTTACTACATTGGACCACTTTCTCTATGTAAAAGACAATGTTTTGTTCTTACTGGAGTAGATACTTGTCCTGGTTATGGTTTTGCCTTTCCTGCATGTAATACTTCTGCCAAAACCACCATCCATGGAATCACAGAATGCCTTATGTATCATCATGGTATTCCACACAGTATTGCTTCTGACCAAGGAACTCATTTCACAGCCAGAGAAGTGCAACAGTGGGCCTACAATCATGGAATTCACCGGTCTTCCCGTGTTTCCCATCATCCTGAAGCAGCTGGTCTGTAATAAATATGGAATGGTCTTTTGAAGACACAGTTACAGCTCCAATTAAATGGCAACAGCATGGAGGGCTGGGGCAGAGTTCTTCAGAAGGCAGTATTTTCTTTCAATCAGTAACTGATATATGGTACAGTTTCTACCATAGCCAAGATCCATGGGTCTGGGAATCAAGGAGTGGAAAAGGGCATTCCACTCACTATCACTCCTAGTGACCCTCTATGAAAATTTTTGCTTCCTGTCCCCACAACTCTAGGTTCTGCTGGCATAGAAGTTTTGGTTCCAGATTGGGAAGTGCTCATACCAGGAGCCACAACAAACATTCCATTGAATTGGAAGCACAGACTTCCCCCTGGTCATTTTGGGCTTCTAATGCCCTTAAACCAACAGGCTAAGAACGGAATAATAGGGTTAGGAGGGGTGATAGATCCAGATTGCTATGGGGAAATTGGATTTCCTCTTCACAATGGAGGTAAGCAGGATTATGTTTGGAGTGTAGGAGATCCCTTAGGGCATCCTGTAATTGAAGTAACTTGGGGAACTACAACAGCCTAATCACAGACCCATAAGGAATGAGGTATGGGTCAATCTTCCAAGAAAAGAGCTAAGATCTGCTGAAGTGGTTGCTGAGGGTAAAGGAAGTACAGAACGGGTAGTAGAGGAAGGGAGTTATAAATAACAGCTAAGGCCATGTAACCAGTTGTAGAAATGAGGATTATAAAGTAATATGAATGCTTCTCTTATTTTGTTAAGAATACATTTGTCTTTCAATTTCTTTGACATCAATTGGTATTTAAGTTGAGACACTAAAAGAATGTTCTCAAGGAAGCCTGCCCCATTGTAAATTTACAAATGTATTTGTAATTGTATGAGGAATAGCTATACTGTGTTAGATGTATTCATGACCTTGTGATTGTTTCATATGGACATGAGATATTATTTGTGTCAGGTTGACAAGGGGTGGAGTGTAGTGGCTTCTCCTGATTATCTACTTGACTATATCTAGAATGAACTACAATCCAGAAATGGAAGGCTCACCTGTGATCCTAATCTGGAGGCTGGGAGATAAAAATCTGTGACCTGGATCTTGGCGTTGAGATCTTGAGGCATAGTGGCTATGAATCCCAGAAGATTAAGACAGGGAAATTTCTGAGTTCAAGGTCATCTGGGATTAAAGGCATGGTGGCACACACATTTAATTTGGGCTATACCTTCTCCTGGATATCTACATAAGGACATTGGAAGAAGGAAGATTTACTCTCTCCTTCTGCTTGCCTTGTGGGACTGAGCAACTGCTAGATCCTTGGATTGCATTTACAGCTGCTGCTCACCATTGTTGGGAGTTAGACTACAGACTGTATGTCATCAACAAATTCCCTTACTATATAGAGAGTACTGATAAGTTTTGTGACTCTAGAGAACCCCGACTAATACACTCACACAATCACCACACAACATATACAAAATTGGCAATCCAGAAGTTACATGTTATATCTTCATTGGCTAAGTACTATTTAGTAGCTATATTCTTATCTGAACATGACATAATGAGGCTGAATCCCTAATAGCCTCTGATGAGGAGGTTCCAGAGTTCATTCATATTTGTGATAATTTCTCCATTGATGGTGGTATGTGGATGATTGGCAGAAGCTGTGTTTACATAGGAAACTGGTGTAAGGTTTCACTCCTGTGTGGATCCTCTGATGAGCCTTCATGTTGGTCTTGTTGCTAAAGGACCTTTTGCATGTGCTGCATATTTTCATAGACTTCTCTGGCTTGTGCATAACCTCATGAAGTCTGAAGTCAGAGACTCAACTGAATACTTTATGGTAAGTGAGACAGACTAATGCTCTTCTGTGTGTTCTCTGGTGGGGATTAATGGGTACATGAATATTTGAAAGTCCTAGGACTTTCATCACACTTGTATGTTTTGAGATCTCTACAGAACCTCCCTTGATGACGTTCACATGTAGCGTTTGAATCATGATTTGGGCAAATAAGGACAGGCTGAGAGGTAGGTTGTTGTGGCCTGGAGAGGAACCCAGGTATCTTCCTAGGGTCATCTTCAGCAAAAGGTGCTCCCAGTAAAAGGTGTTTCAGAAGGGAGTCCATTTCATTTATGGGAATATTACCACTACTATTTACTTGGGTCGCCTTCCTGGAAGTGTTACAGCAATCTTCCCTGCCTTTAGAAATGTCTGTTCTGAAGAAAATCCCTGGTTGTGCCTCTGTGAAGACATCTCCAGAAGCAGGAGCACTAGGAACTCTACCTGATAACTGAAGTTGCCTTGACTTCCTCTTCTGTTACCCCCATGAAATCCAAAGGAAATTCTTCTCTCTTCAGGCTCAACATAGTGCTCTTTCTGGATAATAAGAAGGGGATGCAACACATTTCTAGTACAACTGTCAGCAATGTTTACTTCTGTAGCATTCCAGGAAGTATTGCAGCTATTTTCACTGATTTTTATCTTGTGGAAAGAAGACACTCTATGAAAATATGCCCCAAAATGCCACCCCACACAACATGCTTTTCTCCCCAGGTTCCCTACTTACCTGTGGCCAGTGATATATCTTATGGGATATGTACTAGCTCCCTTGCATTTTCTTTTGTCTGACTTGTTGCTGATTGCTCTTGTTTCAAAAGCTTAATGAATTCTTTTCAGGGCATAACTACAGAAAAGAGGGCTTTCTACCCCTGCATAGATGCATGGACCTGTAAACAACATCAGGTAACTGTTGTCAATGAATCTGTGGATTCCAGAACCTCCCTCCAACCTGCTTGATGGAGATGATTGGTCTATGGTTTAGCTCATTTGAGTAGCCCTTATGTCTACTGATCTTTTCCTGCCTTTCACAAGTTCTGTTCTCTAAAATCACTGTAGATGCTGTGTTTTCAAATATTGAGTCTCTGTCCTTAGTGAAACACAAACATGTATTCCTGTGAGCTCTGCACACCTTATTTTTGTCAGCTGCTAAATTCATTGAGGGAGCATCATCCTATTTTAAATGGGCCAGCGGATGGTCCCAGATAGCCCTAACTTTACCTGATGGTCCTTCAAGTACACTGTCTCAAAGAAGCACAAGGCCTCTCCTCTTATGAACATGACTTAATATTATGGGAACAATGTACTTGGCATGCAGTTTTAATCATGAAAACTTGAATTTAAAATAAACCTTGAAGGGTTCATGGAATTTAATACTTAACTGGCAGGGTGTGGTAGTTAACACATTTAACCTAGCATAGAGAAGCAAAGGGAGTATAATTCATCTTATTCCAAGGCCAACCAGGACTATGTTAGGAAACCACATTGCAAATGACAAATACAAGATACCAACCAACCAACAAACTGAACAAGGAAACAAATAATATTCCAGACCCTCCCCCCCAAAAAAAAAACAAAACAAAAAAACTCTGAAATTAAAGGAAGTAATGATTTTTACTTGATGTCTCAGATTGTATATATCGTATGTTTGAAAATTTTCAGCTCCTTGGCCAATTCTGTCTATGACAGAGGATTATGCCAATCTAGATTTGCAAAACAGATCAATGGAATATATCATCTACATTAAGACTATCTAAAATATGAGCTCAAACACCACTATTAATCAAGGAAATTCTAATGTGTATGGGGCTGTTGTGTAGACAAGTACTGAAAGACCTCCGAAGGAAGACCCTCACTCAAGTCTCGGGATAATAGCGGACCCCCAAGAACTCAGGAGAGACCAAACTTGATGCAAACCACATGAGGCTTTATTTGGGGAAAGCCAGAGCTCTGAGGATGCAGTGGTAGAGGAGTCGACCCCGAGGGGGAAGGGGTCCCAGTTTTTATAGGCCCTCAGGGGGAAAGGAGAAATGGGGAGTAGGGGATTTTTCAGATCTAAACAATGTCTATTCTAAAATGATTTCTCAAGAAATGGGTATGGGAGGGGTACAAGGAAAGAGTCTGGTGCAGGTGCAGCAACTCTGGATTGGCCCAGGCTGTGGGAGATTTTTTGACTCTTCCCCAGCAACCAATATTACAAACACCTGGCAGTGGGCTTCATCAGTGGGCACACACATGGGTTCAAGGAACGGTCAGAACATTGGCAGACACACGGGTTCAAGGAGCGGCCAGAGCATTGTGCACCTCTATTTTTCTAAATCAGTGAATCTAGTTCTACTAACAATGAAATCTATTTTGCCAATTTCAGGGTTTCTGTGACCTTTTACATTCTGTCAGGATCTTTCAGTACCAGCCATATTTCAAGATCCGAACCTTACCCTACCATTCTGACAATTCAGTATTCTAAACATAGAATCAAAATGACCTGCAGATGCCAATTTGGTAACCCATGTTGTCAACTTGATCGCCAGTTTCTGCAACCCAAGTGCTAGGATTACAAGCTAGTGCCATAAACCATGTCTTGAACTGTGTGTGGATGTGGAGGATGTACCAGAGTCCACATGATTACACTGTAACACCTCCCTGACCAAGCCATGTCTCACACCTAATGTATCTTCTCTAAACCCTTACAGTCAATGACATATATCAATTCCTCAATCTCTTTCCTAACATGTAAATATAATAGATTTAATTATGCCCATCAAACCCAATTAGTGTGCTCCTTCCTGAAGTACTCATGTTTACTTAGAGCCATATTTCTTCTTCATTGTAAATATTTTCATTTTGGGAATACAATCCCAGTGATAAAAAAAAACAGCATAAACAAGCAATCAAACAAAAACAAAACAAAGCAAAAACACCTACTTTGACCCAAACCGAAATGTTGCTGCCTTTCCTCCCAACTAAGCCACCTCTTACTCTAGGTACTCACCATGGCAGGTGAGCACTCATTAGTCAGACTCTCCATGAATCTCCTCATGATTCTGCCACTAGATTTCTACTTCTCTGTCATGGCAAACTTGACCTTGCCATGTCTAGGGATGAGAAACTGTTTCAAGGCCAGGTGAGAAATCATCTGCTCCTTGCTCTGCTTTTCTGACTGCAACCATGAGTTAAACATCTGCCTTAGACTTTGCAGCTTCTGCTTTGCCCAGCAGCCATTGTGGAGTCAAGTTGAACTTACCAATTGGGGAGTTAGAGATGTCTTCTCCCCATTGTACAGCAGAACTATGAGTTGGAACAAACTCTAGATTGTCTATCTGAAGGTCTTTGTGTGGTAATGGGCCTTTAATGATTCTCTAAATTGTGATGCCATTTTGCTAACAATGTTCAGAAAGATTCAAGTATGGAAGCTTGGTATCTATTTTGTGACTTGAGGACCAGTTCCAACAATATGTGGATGTACAGTAAAGGTAAGAATTAAGAAGAATTAGGAGCTGGGCAGTGGTGGTACACGCCTTTAATCCTAGCACTTGGGAGGCAGAGGCAGGTGGATTTCTGATTTCAAGGCCAGCCTGGTCTACAGAGTGAGTTCCAGGACAGCCAGGGCTATGCAGAGAAACCCTGTCTTGAAAAACCAAAAATTAATTAATTAATTAATTAATTAAAAAATTAGGAGGAAGAGGAGGAGAAGAAAAAGAAGCACACAATTAAAGTAAAAAATTCAAGTGAGATTTTTGCTACAGATTGTTTTATGTTTATGTTTCTGTGAAGAGCTTTTGGGGCTGCTTCTAGGAATTTGGCAGGAATTTGGTATTGGACTGGAACAGCGAATTAGGCTCAAGGCAAAAAGTTCAGAGGAATGTCTTGTATTCTTTGTATCAGGATCATTCTGATAAACACCTAACCATAGTGACCAAGTGACTTTGCTTATTGCCTTGTTTGTGTACTTTGACGTTTGTTGTTTTTGTTCCTTGATAATTTTGTTTATGCCTTAAGGACTGATAATATTCTTTGTATGTACCTAGAATAATATAAATGCATACTGGAATAAAATAAACTTGCCTTCACCTTCAGAACTGGCTGGGGCCATACTACAGTGTTATTTAATTGTCCTTTTTTCTTCTTAATCCTCACTCCTTCCCTAGAGAACCCATTGATTGACTGAGCTGGCCTCATCAGGTTTACACACACACACACACACACACACACACACACACACACACACACACACACAAAATGCTTCATTGTAGTCTACACAAATTATTCTAGGGAAGAACAAGTGGACAGAAGAGTAAATGGAAAGTAAAAAGATATTTGACTCAATATGGAGGAAATCCTGGGCCAAGGATGGGTAAACCTATCACGAGAACACAGCAAGTTTATCTGTTCCTCCCTTGGAAAAGGTGAAATTACTTTTGCTGTTTCTCAATTTTAATTTTCATCCTTGTGTCTCATTCTATAGTATCAGATAATAATATTTTCATAAGAAAAACATTTAAAATGAATCAGCAGCAATATTAAATTCACATTCAAGCAAATATATGTCCATAAACATACATGGATGGTTCCCAAACTACTGTTTCATTTAGAACTTACAAAATCAACCACTTGAACAGAATTGCTGCTCAAAGAAAATGCTTAACCATTTAGCTCTCCCAGTAATTATGATGAGGATTCTCTCAAGCCCACAAAAGCATGCAATGCACACACACACACACACACACACACACACACACACACACACACACACACACTCATTCACAGTCACATATCCAGGACCATAAAGAAGAGTGTAATTGTATCAGACCTCCTGTGCTTGGGTAGATCAGCTTACCACCTTCTCATTAGTACTCAAAATTATAGAAGTAGAGTCAGAAGGAACTCCAGTCCCAGAACAGCCTAGTAGCCTACAAAGTCCAAGGTCAGTCTTGTCTCGAAGATATAATGCCAGAACAAGAAATACAAGCAAGCAAACAAAATAAGGGATAGAGATCTTTTTCTGCTGATTGAATCACAGATGAAATCCTAAGGCAGCCCAAGCTCTGCATCTTTAATGTAATCCTTGAGGATTCCCTGGAAGGGAAATACATCCTAAGGAAGCATTGTAAGTCACTTCACTGAAAGTGCTACATTGGAAAGGAATGCCTAGACTGGCATTTATCTCCCCTGACTTCTAATCCACTGTTCTCACATAGTACTCACTCAAAACTCATTAAAATTTCTTGGCTTCCAGAGAGATTTGGATCCTAAGTACTTCAGTGAATTTTGTAGAATCCTTGACAGTGGAGTCAGACAGAGGGCAGGAAGTACCCAGAAGGTATCTGTAGTAAAATCTAGTAAAGATGGAGGCTGAGAAGAACTTATCTCTTTCAGTTGACTGGGGCATGTATTTACTTTTTGGAAAACATGGATATCATATGAACACTGTAGTCTAGGGAGAAATCAAAATGTGTGGCAAAATAAGGTAGTCTTTGATATTTTCTCCCTCTCCTCCTCCCTTCTTCCATACCTCCCTCTGTCTCTGTTCTCTGTTTCTCTCTGTGTCTCTGTCTCTGTCGGTCTCTCTTTCTGTCTCTCTGTCTATGTCTGTGTCTGTCTGTCTATCTGTCTCTCTTGTTTGCTTGTTTTTTTTTTTTTTCTAATGGCTATATTGTAGCCTAGTCAACTCGCAATCTCACTAAGTTCTTCACAACGATCTTGTACTATAATCCATGGCTTCAAACTCCTCAGTGCTGAGGATCCAGAGCTTCACTATTTCCAGCATCCTTTTTTTGTCTGTCTCTGTTTTGTTTTGTTTCCTTTTGAGACATTGTGTGCCCTTGTATGTCTTGCCATAATAGTTGTACCTATTCCCAAGCACAAAACACCACCAAAGACCCAACTCCAATGCAAGCACACAGGGTCTTTATTTATAAGCTATAACTTGGACCACATGAAGTCTAGCACTCTCAGCAGGACATGGTTTTATAGAAAATGATAAGCAAGCAAGGAGGCTACTAGACTTGCTCACATCTGATTGCAGGGCCATTATGGCATTTTTTCCCCTTTAACACAATTGGCTACTGCTGGGAGCAAAACCATAAACTTACCTTTTTCTCCTGATTGGTGGTTGTGAGGAAGTGAAGTGCCAGTGGCAGGCTTGTAATCTGGAAGTGCAGATTTGTTGGGTAGTAGCCTGGAAACTGGTGCTAGGTTCCTTATTGCTAGTTAACTCCAGTTCAATCGTAGGTTATGTTCTCTAATTTGGATTCAGAGTACAAGATCTGGTATCTCATAGTGGTCCTATTATGTGGATCAGGTTAACCTTAAATTAACCCATACTTTTCTGTACCCCCAGAGTACTTGAATTACAGGTGTTTGCCTTGTGAATGGCTTTTTTTCCAATGATGTTAATTGGTAGGTTCAATTGTGACCCCTAAATTTACATGTTGATGCTTTACCCCCAAAGAAGTCTTATATGGAGGTTGTGCTAAACTTCAGCACAAAACAAAGAACCTTAAATGTTGTCATCCCAAAAAAGGCTGGATTTAGCTCAGAAGTTTAAAATCTTCTAAATCCACAAAACCAAAATTTTTTCAATGTTTATATCTCAAGCTACCCTTTCTCTCTAGAAAAAAAATTGCCACATGACAGAGAAAGCATTGCAAATTCCTCAACTGAATTAGCCATATGTCACAGTCACAACAATGATTGAATTTCTTCATAAAAATGTATGATTTGTCTTAATTGCTACTGAGTCTCATTGATGATGTTTAATATTAATGAATTAATGCAATGTTAATAGGAAGAAACATTCAAATGAATACATTTTATTTCAGGAAAACAATAAACCTTTCACTGTGTGTCACTATTTTCTTCCTGCATGTGAATTTCAAGGGACACAATTCAACCTAACAACTAGAAGACTTGACTGAGGTTAGTGACTTCAATCCCTGCCACACCTTTAATCCTAGAAATCAGAAAAGAGCATCAGGAGTATCTCTATCAGTTCTTTATTTGTGAATTTAGAAGACTTTAGAATTCAGAAGTTATAATTACTGAGCTTCCAGAGTTCTTTGATGTGACGTCATTTAAGATCCTGTGTCTTGTGCTGAAGCTCAACATAACCTTCATATAAGACCTTGGTCTTTGGGAGTAAAACATAAACATGTGAATTTAGGGGTCACAATTGAACCTACAAATTAACATGATTGGAAAAAGCCATTTAAAAAGGCAAACACTTTAATTCAAGCACTCAGAGGTAGAGGAAAGTCAGCCTAGACTTCAAATAGAGTTAAGTATAGCCAGGGTAGCATAAACAGAGGGTGTCACAAAACAAAACAAAAAAAGCAAAACAAAACAAATGCTAGATGTGGTGAGTCTGCCCTTAGAAACCCAGAACTGAAGAGGAAGAAGCCATGGCTTTAATTCTTTTCTTGTGGATAAAATTCATAATCCACAATAGGCTATATAAAAGACACATTCTCTAGGTATTTTATTTTCAAACTTCCAGCCAACACAGGTCAGATTTAGAGCTATTCTAACTTATTCCACAGCAATCAAGTACCTGGTTATTTTCTGATTCTCTGGGCCAAGTGGTCAGAGTCTGTCTCTTCTCATGGTAGCCTTCTCCAATTCTGTCTCTTTTCTATTTTCACTCCCTGTACTTACAAAATCCTCACTTGATCCACAAATCCCACCTTTCTCCCTCAACTGACCAATCATAGCATTTTATTGACCAGTTTAATTCGAGAGCAATGTTCCAACAGCACCATTTGGTATGTGTGCAGATTTGCATTTAGCAGACACCTACATATTGAGAAACCAATATTTTGCATTAGAATACAAGCAACATCAGAATAGCCCACTGCATTTTTTCTCATACTAAGGAGTAAAATTGATAGATAAAATAGCAATTCTTCTTTTGCAGGAAAAGGTATTTACATGCACAGGGATTGGAAAACATGAGAATTGCCCTCAGAAAAGTACTTGTAATGGCAACAAAATTAATAAAGCATAAAATTTAATCTTAACCAAAGCATTGCTTTCAAGAGAGAAATTATTACAATTTAAAATATATTCTGTATAGCAAAGAAGAATGAGCATGTATGCCATGTTCTTCAAGTAAAATATCAGGGACCCAAACATGGCACTTTTCATGTTTTGTTCTATTCCACTCCCACTGATTATTCAACAAATCTCTTTTCTACCTTTTTTGACATCTATTCTGGTTTCATGGACCGGACCATAACCACTTTTCTTGAAACTGAAATACAAATGGACATTATGATGCACATACTTTTTTGGTACAGAATGTTCTTCATGTGTGTGCCTGGGATCTCAGAATATGAACCACCAACCGAAGAACATATATGATCTGGACATAGGCCTTCATGCCCATGTGTTACAAATGTGCAGCGTGGTCTATATATGGGTCTGGGAGATCTGGAATGGGGCTTATTCCAAACACTCTTTCTTGTACATGGATAATGAATGTTCTTCTAATTGGGATGCCCTTCCAGGCTTCAGTTGGAGAGGTGTGTCTAGTCTTGCAGAGACTTGAAGTGCTATCATAGGAACATACACAGGGGAGTCCACAATGGCTCAGATTGGAAGGAGATAGGGAGATGAATAAAAATTTGGAGGCAAGAGACTGGGGGGGGAGGGGAGCAGCAAGCAGGATGTAATGTGAATAAGTAAAAAATAAAATAAGATCTTGGTTCCCGGACTCCATCAAGACTAGTCTGCACAGGTGAGAGTGTGGACTACAGAAGCTAACAGCTTCTGGGACAGGCAGAAGCCACAGAGCTTCTGAGGCAGTCCCCTTTTGGGGCTCCAGACATCCGGGCACCTTCCCTGCCAGAGGAAAGGTGTCTACCCGGCACGGGAGGGAATTGCCAGAGCATCTGAGGGAGACATCTTGGTTCCTGGACTCCACCGAGACTAGTCTGCACAGGTGAGAGGGTGGACTACAGAAGCTAACAGCTTCTGGGACAGGTCCTGTTTCAGGCCTTTATCATCTGCCAGGAGGCAAGTCTGAAGTCCATATATCTGTGCACCTTCCCTGAAAGAAGAGAGCCTGCCTGCAGAGAGTGCTCTAACCACTGAAACTCAGGAGAGAGCGAGACTCCCAGGTCTGCTGGTAGAGAAGAACAGAATCATAAGAGGAACAAGCACTAACCAGAGACAACTACAGCAACTGACTCCAGAGATTACCAGATGGTAAAAGGCAGACATAAGACTCTTACTAACAGAAACCAAGACCACTCACCATCATCAGAACCCAGTGAGAACCCAGCACTCCCACCTCAGCCAATCCAGGACACTCCAACACACCCGAAAACCTAGACCTGGATTTAAAGGCATATCACATGATGATGGTAGAAGATGTCAAGAAGGACGTTAATAACTCACTTAAAGAAATACAGGAGAACACTGCTAAAGAGTTTCATGTCCTTAAAGAAAAACAGGAGAACACATGCAAACAGGTGATGGAAATGAACAACACCATACTAGATCTAAAAAGGGAAGTAGACACAATAAAGAAAACCCAAAGTGAGGCAACGATGGAGACAGAAACCCTAGGAAAGAAATCTGGAACCATAGATGCGAGCATCAGCAACAGAATACAAGAGATCGAAGAGAGAATCTCAGGTGCAGAAGATTCCATAGAGAACATCGGCACAACAATCAAAGAAAAGGCAAAATGCAAAAAGATCGTAACTCAAAACATCCAGGAAATCCAGGACACAATGAGAAGATTCTCAAATTAAAGGGCCAGCAAATATCTTCAACAAAATTATAGAAGAAAACTTCCCAAACCTAAAGAAAGAGATGCCCATGAACATATAAGAAGCCTACAGAACTCCAAATAGACTGGACCAGAAAAGAAATTCCTCCCGACACATAATAATCAGAACAACAAATGCACTAAATAAAGATAGAATATTGAAAGCAATAAGGAAAAAAGGTCAAGTAACATAAAGGCAGGCCTATTAGAATTACACCAGACTTTTCACCAGAGACTATGAAAGCCAGAAGAGCCTGGACAGATGTTATATAGACACTAAGAGAACACAAATGCCAGCCAGGCTACTATTCCCAGCAAAACTTTCAGTTACCATAGATGGAGAAACCAAAGTATTCCACGACAAAACCAAATTCACACAATATTTTTCCATGAATCCAGTCCTTCAAAGGATAATAACAGAAAAAACCCAATACAAGGATGGTAACTACGCCCTAGAAAAGGCAGGAAATCCTTCAACAAACCTAAAAGACAGTCACAAGAACAGAATGCCAACTCTAACAACAACAAAAAATAGGAAGCAACAATTATTTTTCCTTAATATCTCTTAATATCAATGAACTCAACTCCCCAATAAAAAGACATAGACTAACAAACTGGCTACACAAACAGGACCCAACATTTTGCTGCTTACAGGAAACCCATCTCAGGGAAAAAGACAGACACTACCTCAGAGTGAAAGGCTGGAAAAAAATTTCCAAGCAAATGGTCTGAAGAAACAAGCTGGAGTAGCCATTCTAATATCGAATAAAATCGACTTCCACCCTAAAGTCATCAAAAAGGCAAGGGGAGGCACTTCATACACATCAAAGGTAAAATCTTCCAAGAGGAACTCTCAATTCTGAATGTCTAAGCTCCAAATACAAGGGCAGCCACATTTATTAAAGAAACTTTAGTAAAGCTCAAAGCATACATTGCACCTCACACAATAATAGTGGGAGACTTCAACACACCACTTTCATCAATGCACAGATCGTGGAAACAGAAACTAAACAGGGACATAGTGAAGCTAACAGAAGTTACAAAACAAATGGATCTAACAGATATCTACAGAACATTTTATCCTAAAACAAAAGGATGTAACTTTTTCTTAGCACCTCATAGTACCTTCTCCAAAATTGACCATATAACAAAACAAGCTTCAACAGATACAACAATATTGAAATTGTCCCAAGCATCCTATCAGATCACCATGGATTAAGGCTGATCTTCAATAACAGCATAAATAATAGAAAGCCAACATTCATGTGGAAGCTGAACAACAATCTTCTCAATGATAACTTGGTCAAGGAAGTAATAAAGAAAGAAATTAAGGACTTTGTAGAGTTAATGAAAATGAAGCCACAACATACCCAAACCTATGTGACACAGTAAAAGCATTTCTAAGAGTAAAACTCATGGCTCTGAGTGCCTCCAAAAAGAAACTATAGAGAGCACACATTAGCAGCTTGACAACACACTTAAAAGCTCTAGAACAAAGAGAAGCAAATTCACCCAAGAGGAGTAGACAGCAGGAAATAATCAAACTTGGGGGTAAAATCAACCAAGTGGAAACAAGAAGAACTATTCAAAGAATCAACCAAAGGAGGAGCTGGTACTTTGAGAAAATTAACAAGATAGAAAAACCTTTAGCCAGACTCACTAGAGGTCACAGGGACAGCATCCTAATTAACAAAATCAGAAATGAAAAGGGAGACATAACAAGAGATCCTGAACAAATCAAAATCACCATCAGATCCTTCTACAAAAGGCTATACTCAACAAAACTGGAGAACCTCAATGAAATGGACAAGTTTCTAGGCAGATACCAGGTACCAAAGTTAAATCAGGATCAGGTTAATAATCTAAAAGTCCTATAGAAATAGAAGCAGTCATTAATAGTCTCCCAACCAAAAAAGCCCAGGACGCGATGGGTTTAGTTCAGAGTTCTATCAGACCTTTAAAGAAGATCTAATTCCAGTTCTTCACAAAGTATTCCACAAAATAAAAGCACAATGTACTCTACCCAACTCATTCCACGAAGCCACAATTACTCTAATACCTAAACCACAAAAGACCCAACAAAGATAGAGAACTTCAGACCAATTTCTCTTATGAATATCGATGCAAAGATCCTCAATAAAGTTCTTGCTAACCGAATCCAAGAACACATCAAAACAATCATCCATCCTGACCAAGTAGGTTTCATTCCAGGGATGCAGGGATGGTTCAATATACAGAAATCCAACAACACAATCCAGTATATAAACAAACTCAAAGGCAAAAACCACATGATCATCCCGTTAGATGCAGAGAGCATTTGACAAAATCCAACACCCATTCATGATAAAAGACTTGGAAAGATCAGGAATTCAAGGCCCATACCTAACCATGATAAAAGCAATCTACAGCAAGCCAGTAGCCAACACCAAAGTAAATGGTGAGCAGCTGGAAGCAATCCTACTAAAATCAGGAAGTAGACAAGGCTGAACACTTTCTCCCTACCTATTCAACATTGTACTTGAAGTCCTAGCCAGAGCAATTCGACAACAAAAGGAGATCAAGGGGATACAAATTGGAAAGGAAGAAGTCAAAAATATCACTTTTTGCAGATGATATGATATTATATATATATAAGTGACTTTAAAAATTCCACCAGAGAACTTCTAAACCTGAAAAACAGCTTCAATGATGTAGCTGGATATAAAAATAAACTCAAACAAGTCAATGGCCTTTCTGTACACAACGGATAAACAGGCTGAGAAAGAAAATGGGGAAACAACACCCTTCTCAATAGTCACAAATAATATAAAATACCTTGGCATGACTGTAACTATGGAAGTGAAAGATCTTTATTATAAGAACTTCAAGTCTCTGAAGAAAGAAATTAAAGATCTCAGAAGATGGAAAGATTTCCCATGCTCATGGATTGGCAGGATCAATATAGTAAAAATGGCTATCTTGCCAAAAGCAATCTACAGATTCAATGCAATCCTCATCAAAATTCCATCTCAATTCTTCAATGAATTAGAAAGGGCAATGTGCAAATTCATCTGAAATAACAAAAACCTAGGATAGCAAAAATTCTGCTCAAGGATAAAAAAAAAAAACCTCTGGTGGAATCACCATGCCTGACCTAAAGCTTTACTACTGAGCAATTGTGATAAAAAACTGCATGGTACTGGTATAGTGACAGACAAATAGACAAATGGAATAGAATCTAAGACCCAGAAATGAACCCACACACCTATGGTCACTTGATCTTTGACAAGGGATCTAAAACCATCCAGTGGAAAAAAAAGACAGCATTTTCAACAAATGGTGCTGTCACAACTGGCGGTTATCATGTAGAAGAATGCGAATTGATCCATTCCTATCTCCTTGTATTAAGGTCAAATCTAAGTGGATTAAGGAACTCCACATAAAACCAGAGACAGTGAATCTTACAGAGGAGAAAGTGGGGAAAAGCTTCAAAGATATGGGCACAGGGGAAAAAAATTCCTGAATAGAACAGCAATGGCTTGTGCTGTAAGATCGAGAATCGACAAATGGGACCTCATAAAATTGCAAAGCTTCTGCAAGGCAAAAGACATAGTCAATAAGACAAAAAGTCCACCAAAAGATTGGGAAAGGATCTTTACCTATCCTAAATCAGATAGGGGACTAATATCTAATATATTTAAAGAACTCAAGAAGGTGGACTCCAGAAAAGCAAATAACCCGATTAAAAAATGGGGCTCAGAGCTAAACAAAGAATTCTCACCTGAGGAATACCGAATGGCTGAGAAGCACCTGAAAAAATGTTCAACATCCTTAATCATCAGAGAAATGCAAATCAAAACAACCCTGATATGCCACCTCACACCAGTTAGAATAGATAAGATCAAAAATTCAGGTGACAGCAGATGCTGTTGAGGATGTGGAGAAAGAGGAATACTCCTCCATTGTTGTGTGATTGCAAGCTTGTACAACCACTCTGGAAATCGAGGCCTTCATTAGTTTTTCAGGCAAATGGATGGAACTAGAAAATATCATTCTAAGTGAGCTAACTCAGATCTAAAGACAGGGACACCTGTAGTTGAATTAGGGAAACCTGGTGGAAGCTCAGGAGGAGGATGACCCTATAGGAAGACCAGAAGTATTAACTAACTAGGGCCCCTGAAATCTCTCAGACACTGAGCCACCAACCAGGCAGCATACACAAGCTTGTCTGAAACCCTGGACCTATATACAGCAGAGGACTGTCTGGTCTGGTCTCAGTGGGAGAAGAGGAGTCTAACCCTTGAGAGACTTGAGGCCCCATGGTGTTTGAAGGCATTGCAGAAGGTGATGGGGACATCATCTTGTAGACAGGGGAGGAGTAATGGAATGAGGAACTCTAGGAGTCCAGACTGGGAGGAGGGCACTGACAGGATTGTAAAAATATAAAAGTAATAAAAAATATAAAAATCAGCTTTGAAATGAAAGTATATATTTTATGGCCAAAATGGCTCATGTTTCTAATTGAAAATGAATAATTTATTATGACAAGATAAATTCATATATACCAAAATTAATGTAAATTTCCCAACACATAATCAACAGTGATGCATATGTATACAAATATACATAAGTCCATTCATATATACATAGATACATACATTCATACATACATATATGGATATATACATATATGTATATGCAAACTCTCAAATATTTATGATCATGGTATATTTTATCATTTCAGAAAACTACTTGCCATTATATAAACCAGGGAAACAGATGAGGTGGACAGGAGGGAACAACACTAAGGATGACTGAAAGTGCAAATGGAAGCTCTTTATATGCTTGTCTATGTGAGTGTTTATTTTGTCTTATCCTTAAATGAGTATAACATTCATCTCAGAAACAATAAGATGCTGACTAAGAAATCATATGTGAGATGCCTCCCCTTGAGTATTTGTTCTAAGCGTGTAGAGACATCCAAAATAATACACTCAAATGTTATTGATCCTGATTACCAACCAGAATGATATAGCAAGTCCTTCTTGCTGAAGATACCACAAACTTTGGAGATGGGATATCATAAATCAAATACATATTGTCCCAGACTATTCAGCACTGTTGAGTACATTTTATAGCACCTTGAGTGCATTCAAGATGTTGGAGAAATAAAATTTCCCAGCATTTTACACTATGAAAATCATCAACATCCATTTTAGTAACATACTACCATTACCACATTGGTAACATATCTATTATTGGGGTACAGAGTATTCTCCTGGTTGGATTTGGGAATTGCTCTATAATGATGATTCTTAATGTATAATGTATTGGATGAGGGAAAAGTTCTAAAGCCCAGAGGACCTGCAGAAAGAATGTAAACAGGCAACCTCAGGAAATAGGAGGTGTGTGTGTGTGGGGGGGCGGCCAGAGTACACCAGAGACTTGGGAGGTAAGACACTCCCAGGACTCAAAGGTCTCTACCTGCATCTTTGATGCAATGCTGGACAGTAGGAACAGGGAACTTATAGAGCCCACTGCCAGCAGGAAGACTGGACATCAAGTGAGGAATGGGTTACCATTCCACAGTCACACCTCAGATGCAGATATTTGCACCCAACCAATGGACAGAAGCAGCTGGCCCCTGTTGTTGAATTAGGGAAGGCTGAAAGAAGCTGAGGAGAAGGGTGATTTTGTAGAAAGACCAGCAGTCTTAATTAATCTGAACCCTGAGATCTTTCAAACACTGGACCACCAAACAGATAGCATACTCCAGCTGATATAAGGCCCCCAACACACCTACAGTAGAAGACTTTCAGGACTATGTTAATTCAGAGATGATGTACCTAACCCTCAAGAGACCAGAGGCCCCAGGGAGTTTAGAGTTCAGATGGGTTGGAGGGTGAGGGCATCCATGTGTAGACGGGTGTGGTAGGGAGGAGGTTTGGAATTTGGAGCAGTTGGAGGATGGGAGTGAGGAGTGAGGAATGGAATATTGAGTGAAAAGAAATGAATTGCAAATACAATTAAATTTAAAAAAGAATACCATCAGAAAAAACCCAGTGTATTTTTTACTTATATTAAGAAGTAGAATTGGTAGAAAAAATAGCAATTCTTCTTTCTTATGAAAAGGTATTTTATATCAATAGAGTTGTACAACATGAGAACTTCCCTCAGAAAAGTATTTGTATTGGCAACAAAATTAATAAAGCATAAAATAATAGGTCTTAACAAATCTATTACTTTTAGAAGAGAAATTATTACAATTTAGAATATATTCTATAAAGCAAAGAAAAATGAACATGTATGCCATGTTCTTCAAATAAAACATCGGGGACACAAACATGACATGTTTTAATGCACAGAGTTACAGCACAGCAAGTATTTTACAAAGAAATTTGGATTACAAATATTGTTCTCTTGAAGTTTGTCAATATGATATATAGTTCATAAAAAGAGTGAAGTAATGTAGTTCAGTGACAGAGTGCTCATCTTTTATGCATGAGATTATGGGTTCAGACTCTAGGTCAAATAACACAAGAATAACCTTGGCAATGTTGAGTATTTAGTATGAGTTTAACTGACTATAAGAACTGCAGTTAATATGTAATAAAATTCACTATGAAACCATAGTCTTTTAAAAATTAGTTTGTATTTTATATTTTAAATTAATATACATAGTATTAGGGTTCAGTATGATATTTTCAAACATTTATTTTTTCCTCTTGTCTTACATTTTTCTCCATTCCCCTGACACACTCTCACAAGTGTCTAGATGCTTCATTATTCTTTCTCTTTAGTGGCACATTTGTCATAGTTGGCTCCCATGGATTCTTCAACAACTCTTTTTTCCACCTCTTTTGGCCTTTGGTTTCATAGGCTATACCCACATTTTCTTGACAATTAAATACATATGATCATTGCAATTCACATCCTTGTTTGAGACAGAATGTTCTTCAAGACTGTGTTCAGGCTCTCAGAGTCTGATCCTCCAACCAAAGAACATACAAGGGTTAGACCTAGGTCTCCCTCTACACATGTAACAAATGTGCAGCTTGTTCTTCATGTGAGTCTCAAACAACTGTAACAGTGGCTATCCTAAAAAATCATTGCCTACATTTGAGATAGGTTCTTCTTACTGGGGTGCCTTGTCTGGCTTCCTTGTCAGTAGGACAGGAAGCACCTAGTCTTGCAGAGATGTGAATAGCCAGGGTGGGGGATACCTGAGGGGTTTCCTGCTCAGAGGGGAAGGAGTCAGGGGATAGGAGGATTGAGGAAGAGGGTATGTAAAGTGAATATATAAAAAAATAAAATTAAACTAGAAAAAAAGAAAATCTTATACACACACATGCACAAATTATTTTATGTCCATCTGGTTTGTGAAAATTTGATTATTTTATCTTCCTTCACAGATTTACAAAACTCTGCTGTGCATTGTTACCATACTTTTATTATCTGATGAAATGAACATCATTTCTCTGCTGTTTTAAATTATGCATAACTTAATGTGCATGTGCAGTTTCTGTATGGTAGTTTTGTTCTTAGGGTATATGTCCAGAAATTATATATTGTAATACTACTTCTATTTTCGTGAGAAAGCTCTGTACTTATTTGTATTATGAATGAAGTACATTACAAATTACCATTAAAGAATGAGGACTGTCTGCATTTTTTTTTTGTATGAAATGAAAACTTCAGTAAGACAAAGAATGGCAACAAAAGGACAAAAAGCAGCCTACAGCATGGGAAAAGATCTTCACTAACTCTACATCTGACAGAAGGCTGATATCTAAACTGTATAAAGAACTCAAGAAACTAGATAACCAACAAACCAAATAATCTAATTTAAAATATAGTACATATCTTAAACAAAATTTTCAACATAAGAATTTCAAATGGATGATAAGGACTTAAAGGAATGTACAACTTTCTTAGCCACCAGGAAAAAGCAAATCAAAATGATTCTGAAATTCTATCTTACAGCTGGCAGAATGATTGAAATCAATGTGATGAGTGCCAGTTCCTGCTGCTGAGGATATGGAGCAAGGGGATACTCCTCCAATGCCAGTGAGAGTACAAACCTGTACAGCCATAATGGAAACCAATATGGTGGTTCCACAGGAAATTAAAACTCAATCTATGTGAAGACACAGCTATACTAGTCCAGGGTATATATCCAAAGAATGCTTCACTGTAACACAAGAACTCTTGTTTCATTTAATACATTCTTCACAGCTTTATTTATAATAGCCAGACACTGGAAAATAACTATATGTCCCTGAACTGAAGAATGGAAAAAGAAAATGTGGACTATTTACAGAATAAAATATTACACAGCTGATAAAAACATTGACATCATGAAATTTGCAGTCAAATCAATGGGACTAGAAAAGATCACCTTATATGAGTTAAGCTGGTCCCAGAAACACAAACATGATATTTATTCACTTATACATGGATAGCCTCAAAATAAAGGACAACAATTCCTCAATTCACAGACCAAAAGAATCTACCTAAGAAAAAAACTCAAGGGTGGGTCAAATAACTCTGAATGTGAAAAAGAATGAATATATCCAAAAGATAGGGAAAGGGGTCTGAATGGAGGGGTGGATATGAGAAGTTGGAGTAAAGTACATATAGTTCTTAAAGAATAAATGACAATTCAATAGTCAGAATCTATCTGTTAGAAAATATGGCTTGAAGAAAGGGAAACAAAGACCACTCACTGCTTGGAGAAAGTCATTCATAATGGAAAGCATCTTTATTTATAGTAGTCATGTGTTAGACACAAAAGTGTATGAGATTAAGGTCAACTTGGTCCACATATTAGTTCATTTATAAATAGGGTTACACATGCATGCAGTGTCTCAGAAAACAAAACAAAACAAAACAAAGACAATGACAGACACCTGGATTTCTTTACAGACCAGACCAGACTGAAGACAAGGAAGATGGACCACAACACTTACTGGAATGCCAGTGAAGCAAATCATGGTGTTAGCAGTCTTGCAAATAAGATGGGCTTACTTCTCCTCATCCAGATAGTGGAGTATCCTGAGCCTGATGAGACACATGTTTCATATAGAATCATTGACTACTCTAGAAGAGCAACTCCAGGCACCTCCAGGTCTACAAGGGGCCCTGAAGTCACCTTCTTTTGAAAATGTTGCAGTGGAGGTACCAGGGCTCCCTTCCAGGATGGATCTGCCTAACCCTGTACTTGTATCTGTATGCCAGAATAGTGAGGCAAAGTATACATGTGAAGGTCACCAAGAGAGACTTTAGAGAGACCCCAGGACATTTAAATTTGAGGACTGTCCCTAAACTTTTAAGTATCCCATTATTGTTTATTTCACCAGATAGAATACAGGATGGACTAGTCCTTTTTCAGTATTTCAAAAATCCACCAATAATAATTTTTCCTAGGAGAAGGAAAATAAGTTTTCTTCACTGCAATGAGAACAGTAGTGTCAGCCACAATTGAGGTCAGACCTTATACTCAGGAATTATCAACCAACACTTATTCATACTCTATGATTTATAATGATTATTTTCCATTCTCTTTTTTCTTCTTCTTTTTTTATTTTGTCCTTTCTTTAAGAAGGAGAATGAATATAAAGCTCAGTGTGTATGGAGTAAGGGAGGGTCTGAGAGGAGTTTATCAATGTAAAATAATTCATCAAAATGTGTACTATAAGGAATTGTCGATGAATAAATGTATTTCTTTTTATTGGACATTTTATTTATTTACATTTTAAATATTTTCCCCTTACTAGGTCTCCCCTTTTGAAAGCCACTATTTCATCCCCCCTGTGTCTATGAGGGTGCTTTCAAACCCTCCTACCCACTCCCATCTTCCCACCCTGGCATTCTCTTACACTGGGCATCGAACATCCTCAAGCCCAAGGGCCTCTCCTCACACAGATGCCAACAGGCCATCATCTGCCGCATATGTGCCCAGAGCTGTGGGTCCCTCCACGTGTACTCTTTAGTTTGTGGTCCAGTCCCCGGGAGCTCTGGGCAATCTGGACAGTTGACATTGTAACTCCCTCCATGAGGCTGCAAACCTCCTCAGCTTGACCAGTCCCTTCTCCAACATGTCAGAATGGCTACAATAGAAAACTCAGGTGACAGCAGATGCTGGTAAGGATGTGGAGAGAGAGAGGAAAACTCCACTATTACTGGTGGGATTGCAAGCTGGTACAACCACTCTGGAAATCAGTTTGGCAGTTCCTCAGAAAATCAGACATAGTACTACCTGAGGAGTCAGCTATATGACTCCTCGGCATATACATATACCCAGAAGATGCTCCAACATGTAATAAGGACACATGCTCCAGCATGTTCACAGCAGCCTTATTTGTAATAGCTAGAAGCTGGAAAGAACCCTGATGTCCCTCAACAGAGGAATGGATACAGAAAAGGTGGTACATTTACAAAATGGAGTACTACTCTGCTATTAACAACAATGAATTTATGAAATTCCTAGGCAAATGGATGGATCTGGAAAGTATCATCCTGATCACAATCGCAAAAGAACTCACATGATATGCATTCACTGATAAGTGGATTTTAGACAAGAAACTTAGAATACCCAAGATACAATTTGGAAAACACATGAAACTCAAGAAGAAGGAAGACCAAATGTGGATACTTTGTCCCTCCTTAGAATAGGGAACAAAACATCCATGGAAGGAGTTACAGAAACAAAGTGTAGAGCAGAGACTGAATGAAGGGCCACCCAGAGACTGCCACATCTGGGTATCCATCCCATATACAGTCACCAAGCCCAGACACTATTGTGGATGCCAACAAGTGCTTGCTGACAGAGGCCTGATATAGCTGTCCCCTGAGATTTTCTATCAGTGCCTGACAAATAGAGAGATGGTTGCTCTCAGTCAACCATTGGACTGAGCACAGGGTCCCCAATGGAGGAGCTAGAGAAAAGACCCAACGAGCTGAAGGGATTTGCAGCCCTATAGGAGGAACAAGAATATGAACCAATCAGTAACCCCAGAGTTCCCAAGGACTAAACCACCAACCAAAGAGTACACAGGGAGGAACTCATGGCTCCAGCTGCATATATAACAGAGGATGACCTTGTTGGTCATCAGTGGTTAGAGAGGCCCTTGGTCCTGTGAAGGCTCTATGCCCCAGTGTAGGGGAATGCCAGGGCCAGGAATTGGGAGTAGGTGGGTTGATGATCAGGGGGAAAGGGTGGGGGGAGGGGAGAGGGAGTTTTTGGAGGGGAAACCAGGAAAGGGGATAACATTTGAAATGTAAATAACGAAAATATCTAATAAAAAAAAAAAGAACTGAATTGGATTTTTGATGGGGATTGCATTGAGGCAGTAGATAGTGTTTGGCAAGGTGGCCATTTTAACTGTATTAATCCTGCCAATCCAGGAGCATGGGAGACAGTTCCATCTTCTGAGGTCTTTGATTTCTTTCTTCAGAGTCTTGAAGTTATTGTCATACAGATCTTTCCCTTGTTTGGTTAGAGTCACATAAAGATATTTTATATTGTTTTAGAATATTGTGAAGGGTGTCATTTTCCTAATTTCTTTTTCAACCTGTTTATCATTTAAGTGGAGGAAGGCCATTGATTTATTTGAGTTAATTTTATATCTGGCCACTTTGCTGAAGTTGTTTAACAGCTGTAGGAATTCTCTGGTTGAATTTTTTGGGTCACTTAAGTATACTGTCATATCATCTGCAAATAGTGATATTTTCAATTCTTCCTTGCCAATTTGTATCCCTTTGACCTCCTTATGTTCTCTATTTGCTTTTGCTAGGACTTTGAGTACTATATGGAATAGGTAGGAAAAGAGTAGGCAGTCTTGTCTAGTGTCTGACCTGATTTTAGTGGGATTACTTCAAGTTTCTCTCCATTTAATTTAATGTTGGCTACTGGTTTGCTGTATATTGTTTTAACTATGCTTAGGTATGGGCCTTGAATTCCTGATCTTTCCAAGACTTTTAACATGAAGGGATGATGAATTTTGTCACATGCTTTTTTATTATCTAATGAAATGATCACATGTTTATTTTTTTTCCCCTTGAGTTTGTTGATGTAGTGGATTACACTGATGGATTTGAATATATTGAACCAACCCTGGGATGAAGTATTCTTGATTGTGGTGAATGACTGTTTTGATGTGTTCTTGGATTCAGCTTTCAAGAATTTTATTGAGTGTTTTAACATAATATTCATAAGGAAAATTGCTCTGAAATTCTCTTTTTTTGTCGGATCTCCTTGTGGTTTGGTATAAGTGTAAGTGTGGGAAGTATTCCTTCCATTTCTATTTTGTGGAATAGTTTGAAGAGTATTGGTATTAGGTCTTCATTGAAGGTCTAATAGAATTCTGCACTAAGCCTAGCTGATACTGTGCTTTTTTTCTGTTCGGGAGACATTTAATGAGTGCTACTATTTCTTTAGGGGTTATGGTACTTTTTAGATGGTTTAGCTGATCCTGATTTACCTTTGGTACCTGATATCTATCTAGAAAATTTTCCATTTCATCCATATTATCCAGTTTTGTTGACTATAGGCTTTTGTAATAGGATCTGACGATTTTTTTTTTTTAATTTCCCCAGTTTCTGTTGTTTTATGTCTCTTTTCATTCATGATTTTGTTAATTTGGATACTGTCTCTGTGTCCTCTGGTTAGTCTGCCTAAGGGTTTATCTATCTTGTTGATTTTCTCAAAGAACCAGCTCCGGGTTTAGTCTATTCTTTGTATAGTTCTTTTTGTTTATTTCTACTTGGTTGATTTCAGCCCTGAGTTTGATTATTTCCTGCTGTCTACTCCTCTTGAGTGTATTTGCTTCTTTTTGTTCTGTTGTACCCTGAATCCATGGGAAACCTGACCCGTCCAGCAGGTCCAGTTATTCGAGGGTCTCGAGGGGACCTCCTCCTAAGAACCAAGTTGGGGGTAGAGAGAGACGAGGGCCTTGTGATAAACATCTGATCCAATTCACATATACTTTTTTTTTTCCAAAGAAGGATTGTTTTTAATTACAGTAAATGGGATGCATGCATGTATGAATTTATAGGAGATACAAAAGCATGCATATAAGCAATTTTAATTTACTTTTAGGATGAGTATCAATTTTATTTAAAATGATGGTACGTATTAGGTCAAATATCAATATTTTGCAATAACCAATTGCTGTTTGGAACAAGGAATTCTTAATTAGCACCACAGCAGCTTTATAATAGTATGTTAAAACTTTAAGGTGAAGAAGAATGATTTTACATTAATGTTTTTTTTCTTGCCAAAGAATAGCTGTGGACACATTTAATAACAATAAATAGAATATGTAACTAATATTTGATTACCACCAATTATAATCTATACCAATAGATTATAGAAGTTTCCTCTACTTTCTGATAAAGCCTTTTTGGTTCTCACCAGGTAATTTGAATCTCACTTGATAGCACCTAACAAAGGCTTAGGTTCTCCTGTGGTGAGTTTAAGGTGAGGTCTTTAGCCAATTAACATCTCCTGAAAGCTTTTGAAAATAAAATGTTGAAGCAAATTTCTACCACAATTTTTTAGTATAACTAAAAACCCTAAATATTAAAAATATTGCCTCTGAATATTATGGACCAACAATTATTCTCTAGAACTTTAAACTTCCCTTTAGAGGCATTGGCTAATAGAATACTTTTCACTTAGGAAACAATATATACTGAAAGGTTTAAACTCTTTGTTTCTTGTATTGAAGCAGACAATAAAATTTTCTTACATATTGTAAAGCTATGTTAGCCATATCTACAGGCAAAATTATCTAGTGATCACCAGTTCATTAAAAGCAAAACTCTTTGAATTTAAGCATTTTTTTAAACATCTGAATAGATCTGTAACAAAGCTAAAAAGAAATTTTTTTTGAACACAGGGGAAACTTTCTTAGGCACTGTTTGCAAAATAAAAGAAGGTTACAAGCTTCTCTAGGGCTGCCTTGAGCCCTGCATTAACTCAAACGTAAAATATTTTTTAATTTGGGCATTTTGGCCCTCCTGTAATAAGGACCGATTTTAGAGAAACAATTTAACTGTCTATGTCTATAATTTTTGATACTCTTTCTTAAAGATGATTACTCTTATAATTATCTTAATTACAATATATGCGTGAGTTAAAAATCTTAAGCTTTTGATCAAATTGCAAGCTGCAGTCAATGGAACACTGGCAATTTTAACCATAATTTTTAAGTTTCCGTTGCAATATTAGAATATATCTATAACTTTTGGAAAGCAAGACCCAATTTTAAACAATTTATTCTCTTTAAAATTAATACTAGAAACATCACTATCACGTTACAAAGTTTGGCTGGCAATTCATGAATGCATGACAGTGTAAATTTTAATGTTCCATTAAGGAGACATTGTTTTAAAATCTTATCTCTATAAGTCTACTTTTTAGGATAAGAATTATATAAAATTTTATCTCAATTTAGGAGTATCTTTAGAGGACTAGTTTTCTGGGCTGGTTTATGCCAGGTGCTTTTGTTTGAAAATGACTCTAGCCCTGAGTTACTATTTAAGCTAACTTTGTAATCAGTGTTATACCTTTTAAATTATACCCAAATAACTTATAAGCTAATTCTCTATGACCAAGATATGCAGATCATATTTATACCTTTAAGACCAATCAAAAACCAAATGAAGTGGCTATATGAATCTTATAAATTTAGATCAAAGAATTTTACTTTTTATAGTTATACTTATAAGATAAAAACACACTTTGTCATTTGCTAAACAAAATAATCACAAAATTGTAGAGATTTTTTTTAGGAAAAAAACAACTATCAGCTTATTTGCCTTAGAACTAAGAGGTTGCAGATTCCTTTTCTTTAAAAAGAGTTTTTTAGAAGGACCTCTCTTGCTGTGCTTGTTTTTTGGCTAAAGGGAGGGGCCTCTCAGCCTCAGTTGTGCAAACTGAGAGTGATTTAGCAGGTAAAGTTTTTAATCATTTTTTTTCTTTTTAACATGAAACATAAAACAGTGTGATGGTTTGTATATCCTTGGACCAGGAAGTGGCACCATCTGAAGGTGTGGCCTTGTTGGAATAGGTGTGACCTGGTTGGAATGGGTGTGTCACTGTGGGTGTGGGTATAAGATCCTCACCCTAGTTGCCTGGAAGTCAGTCTTCCACTAGCAGCCTTTGGATAAAGACATAGAACTCTCAGCTCCTCCTGTGCCATGCCTGCCTGGATACTGCCATGCTCTCACCTTGATGATAATGGACTGAACCTCTGAACCTGTAAGCCAGCCCCAATTAAATGTTGTTTTTTATAAGACTTGCCTTGGTCATGGTGTCTGTTCACAGCAGTAAAACCCTAACTAAGACAGTCAGTCATTCAGACAATGAAACAATCATTCAGACAACGAGACAGAAAAAATACATGAATTGAAGTGATTGGTGCACCAAACATAGACAATAGAAAGAGGGTAGAGAGCTTCTCCTGTAGGGGCCAGAGAGAATAAAACAGGGTGTCCCCCGATTTCTCCCTGTCCCTGGGAGAGTTCTAAAATCCATTTTCTTTTATTCCTTTCTTTCCTTTCCTGCTTGTAAGAGGTAGCTTGTCAAACCAAGATTAAAATCCAAAATTTTCTAACAGTTTCTGGCAAGCATCTAAAACTTCTAATTTATTTAATCTGAGGGCAAATTTTTGGGAAAACACAAAATCTCTACACACTAAATGTCTCAAATAGTCTAAAAGTTTACCATGCTAAATCTTTTTTGAAGCCATTATCAGTCCACACTTAGTTAAATATTTTATAGCCATCTGCAAAAACGCTCCCTATTTTCTGTAACCAACAAAAACACCATCGACAAAATGAATTATATATGTTTTAGGAAATGATTTCTTAACTTTTAATAAAACCTAATTTATAAATTTTCGACCTTTACGAAGTCTCTTTAAAACCCATTTTTATTTACTCTAAAGGTGTTATTGCAAATCTCTAGCAAGGGCCTAGAAGCATGCCTGGGCCCAACACACAACTTCTTACCCCAGAGAGTTCTGTCAAGGTAAGCTGAACTGACTTGAAGGAAAGCTGCCTAGCATCTGAAAGCAGGGTAAAATTTTTAAATAAGGCTATGCCCTCATAAAAGGGCGGGGAAGCAGAAAAGCACATCCAACAATCTTCAAATTTTGACGCATTATCTCTTTGTGTCTTATCTAACAAGGTTAAAGCAGAAGCATTCAATATAGACCACAGTGAATCAGTGGAAGAGGGGGGCCTCCCCACAGGGAGAGTGGGCTGAAACAGGGTCGTAGCACACCCTGGGGCAGGCACAGGGGAGTGGGTACCTGGAAGTCCTATGGATGCTTTATGATTGTTAGGGATGGTTTTAAGAAGCTGAGCCTTAAAGGTCAGGCTATTGTCATAGTTATCTTGATACAATGTTAGGCCCCAGGTGAGAGGGCAAGAACTTTCTCAAGCCTCTAAGTTCCTTCCCTTAGCAGTAAATTTTATGATCAGTGGATTACACCATCCTTTAGTGGGCTGTAAGGGCCAGGCTGCAGGCCAATGTGTTTGAGGAAATTACTGTCGCATCTGCCCTGGTATCTAGGAGCCCTTGAAACTGTTTGCTTTCTAGAAACAAAGTCAGCATGGGCCATGAATCGGTTATTTTTTTGTGCCCAGTAGACTTCTGAGGATCCCAGGGAAGATGGTCCTTGCTCCTCTTTCAAATAAGGGAAATGGCCGAATAGTGGGAGTCGTAGGGCTTGGGCTATGTGCTCTTCAGCTCTAAGGGTAAGTGGTCCCTGAGTGTCGGTGACTAAGATTTTTATCTCCCCATGGTAGTCAGTGTTAACTACTGTAGGAGTCACCGTTAGGCCTTGTAAAAGTCTGGACACTCAGCAATGATGAGAAAAGACGTCTTTTGGGGAGAGGGCCCAAATTCACCTGTGTTAACTGCTGTTAATTGAGGCATATAATAATCAGGGGTGCCCCAGGCGGCATCTGCACCCAATGTGAGGAAACAGATGTCTACTTCTAACTCGGGCCAATGGGGCTCGGCACCAATCTTGGAGTTAGAGCAGCCCCAATGGCCAGGTTAATAGACTTAGAAACTTGTTGAGAAAACACATCTACCTCATTACAAAGCTTGATCATACCATTTATATTTAAACTCTTGGTTTTACCTATCAGGGCAGCCCTACATGCTGAATTGGCGTTTTCAAGAGCAAGTTGTCAGACTAACAGACCCTCACTTTCCTCAGGTCCCAAAATTCTCTCAGCTGCTTCCTGCAATCTGGCAAGGAACTGTGCATAGGACTCTTGGGGCCCTTGTATAATCTTGGTTAGGGGCGTAGTTAGCGCCCCTGCAGCAGGGACAGCGCGCCAAGCTCTCAGAGCCGCTTGTGCCGTCTGGGCGAGGACAACAGGGGAGAGCCCTAATTGTTTTATGTCTGCAGCGAAATTGCCTTAACCACAGATTTTATCAGCAGTCCAGGAGGCTGTCTTCCACAAACACTGACTTTCAAGTTAAATATTGGCCTCAAGTGAGGACAGACTGAACAACTTTATTCCATTCATTGGGTATCACGTAGCCTTCTGCTAAACCTTCTAATAGAGATACTGTGAACGGGCATAGATAATCGATGACCACCGATTCGCCTGCAGCTTAGCTTTGCTTTTGCGAGATGGTGATCAGGAGTTTTCTAAAACATCTTCAGTAAGGACTAGGAGGCAAGCACCTTCTCTGCCCTCTTCTGCCTGTTTAAGGAGATCTCTGATGATTCCCCAATTGCTAAAAAGGACTCAGGGACATCTCCTCGTTTTGTCAAAGCATTAATATCTTTGCCTACTTTATTCTAAGTTTCAGAACCATTTAATACCAGCCATGGACATCTCTCGTGCACAAAACAAAAATATTTTATTAAATTCCTTTTTTTAAACTCTATCCCTCTCTCCTTAAGAGAACCCTTCATCTCTTGACTAAATTCCCCATGGTTAATGGGACAACAACTGAATGCCTAGGCTTACCTCCCAAAGTCCATGACACTCGAGCAAAGTGGCGGGGAATTGTCTCACTGTCTGCGAGGTACCTCTTTAATCCTTAATCCGTTGTCCAGAGGGTGGTCGTACCTGTTCGGGCGCCAATTGACCTGTCCAGCAGGTCCAGTTATTCGAGGGTCTCGAGGGGACCTCCTCCTAAGAACCAAGTGGGGGTTAGAGAGAGACGAGGGCCTTGTGCGAATAACGACACAGAGATGTTCTGGAATGCATCAGAGCCCCAAATGTATTAGTCAGGCCCGAGGTTTAAATGCACAAGCAAAAGGGGAAGTGCCTTTCAGCAGGAGGAATGGGGCAGAGGAAATGCACCTCAGCAGGAGGGATGGGGCAGCAGAAAGAGAGGAAGTACTTCTCAGCAGGCGGGATGGGGCAGCAGAATTTTTTCCTTTGGCAACTACACGGGGAAGCAGGAACTTGGTGGTATCAGGGTACATCTTGAGGTCAGGACATCCGGCGCTGACTTTCTCAGAGGGTTGCGTCCGGTGGCCTGCTTGTGACCCCCTTTTCTTCACGGGGGGAGAGGCCCAATTCAGAGATCAGGACAATAGCATTGCCTTAATTGCTCCCAACAGAAACCCAAATGAGCCTAAGTTTTGAGAAGTCTGATGCTACTTGAAAAGAGTCTTTTATTGTTTCAAGTTCAAACTTGGATAACCTGCCTTGCACTCACTGTGTGATTGCTGACAAGTGAGCCTGAGTCCAGAAAACACTGGGCTTATATAAAGTATAGTGAATGTTCACAGAAAAGGGGAGTAGAGTGCTGTAATCATTTGGTGGAATGGTACTGAAGGGAGAGGGGTTTAATGGGTGTCTGTTCAGGGACTAATTTTATGGCCAGTCATAACTGTCTGTGACCTGGCCTCTGATCTCTCTTGAGCTTGTTATTTCTCTAAGGTCTCAAGGACAGGCACCTGGAGAGTTCTGCTGCTTATCAGGAGGAGTGTTGGAGGCATAAATTCGGGAAGGATGTCTCCTCAGAATGTTCTCATTAAGGGGGTGTTTTATGGGTAGTGCCATTCTAATGCTTGGGGAGGAGCCAGGGAAGGGGGAGGATGCCTCCTGCTTGCTGCAGGAGGATGCAGCACAGAAACCAGCTGTCTGTGTATCACAATTGCCTTGGGCTGGTGGGGGTATGGGAGCGTCTGGTGGTCAGCAGGGAACACAGAGGCAAACTGTCTGTACCCAACACTGAAGTCTCTTCAGTATCAGTAATTCGGGGGTTACAACATTCCCCACTTCTTTTGGTGACTCTAGAAGCCAATCTTGGACTCTTTATAGGCCTAAATCGTCTGTTAACTGGTTGGTACTAGGATCTTATCACTATCAGTGACAGTGACAATAGCAGAAAAACAATTAGGGGCCCTAACCAGGTGGATATGAAGGTGGTTAAACCAAGACTCTATCATCTACGAATGGGGATTACATTAGTCAAAATACCCAACAAACTGGAGAGAGATCCTCTTGATATATTTATGTACCATGCCCAGTAGACAGGCATGGGCCTCAATTGAGGGATGGTGCCACCCACTCATCTCAAAAGTGTTAACCCATTATTGTTCCTGTCCAAAGGAAAGACAGTGACAGAAATATAACAGACTGAAGGAAAGGCCATCCAAGAACTCCACACCTAGGGATCCATCCCAACTACAGACATCATACACTGATGACACATGCTTGCTGATAGGATCCTAGTATGGCTGTCTTTTGAGAGGTTCTTTCAGAGCCTGACCAATACAGATGCAGATGCTCATAGCCAACCATCGGACTGAGTACTGGAATCCGAACTGAAGAGAATGGGGAAGGACTGAAGGAACTGAAGAACATTGCAACCCCATAGTAAGAACAATATCAATGAATTATACCATCCAGAACTCCCAGAGACTAAACCACCAACCAGAGAGTATACATGGAGGGGTCCATAGCTCCAGATACATATGTAGCAGAGAATGGCCTTGTCTGGCATTAGTGGGAGGAGAGACCTTTAGTCCACTGGAGGCTTCATGCCCCAGGACAGGAGAATTCTAGAGTGGTGAAGTATGAGTGAGTGGTAGGTGGAGGAGCACCCTTATAGAGGCAAAGGGGAAGAGGATAAAGGAGGGATGGCATGTGGTGTTTATGGAAGGGAAACTTGAAATGGGGATATCATTTACAATATAAATGAATAAAATTATTAATAAAAAAATAGCACTAACAGCTGTAGGTCCTGGGGCAGCTGATAATAAGAAACTGCAAAGTGGGCCAGAACCTCCCTCCCCCAACCCCTACCCCCTGAGCTCCCAGGGACTGGGCTACCAACTAAAGACTACACATGGAGCGACCCATGGCATTGGCTATGTAAATGGCAGAAGATGGACTTGTTGGACATCAGTGAGAGAAGAGACTCCTGGGCCTGAGGGTGTTCAATGCCTCAGTGTAAGGGAATGCCAGGGTGGGAGGATGAGAGTGGGTAAATGGGGGAGCACCCTCATTGAGGGAGGGGGAAGGAGTGGGATAAGGGGTTCCTGAAGGGGAGACCTGGAAAGGGGGAAACATTCAAAATGTAAACGAAGAAAATATCCAAGGGTGAGTGGAAGGAAAGAAACTACAAAATGATGAAAATTGAAAGTTGTCAGTGTAGTGATGATTTTTTTTTTGTTATTTTAATAAAAAGAAAAAACTATATTAGGAAAGTTTACTTAAATGGATTAGAGGTGCTCCAGAGATGGGAGACCACAGGGGATTCTGTGTCAGACAATATATGGGCTCTTCGGGGCCTCCTCTTTTTGCTTAGTCTTGCCCAGCCTTGGTCTCCTTTCCCTAGGGTGGCCATTTTTGTAATAGTTCCAATATCTCTTGTGAGATGAGAGAGACGTCCTAGAACAACGGAGTAGCATTTTTGAAGTGGAAAATCCTCACTTTTCTGATTGGCCCAATTTCATCTGATCATCCTTCAACGTATTGGCCTGTTGAAGAAATCATTTTAGCCAAAGCTTGCAGGAAACTAACTTTGTGTTTTCCTCTGGAGAGTGACTGAACACTTCAAATACAGTGTGAATGGTGACTTTATGAACAGAATTTCTGAATGCTAGGACAATATCATCAGATATGAGGGTTAAACAGAAGAGCTAACATATAGTCCAATGATCCTGAGCAAGCAGGTTGAGGGTAGATTTTCTGTCTTCCACAGATTCATTGACAACGGTCACATTGCTTGTTTTACAGGTCTATTTCTCTTTGTAAGGACAGATAGCCTTCTTTTCTGAGAACATACCCTTAAAAGAAGTCATCAAGTTTTAAAAACAATAGCAATCAGTAACACTAGAGAATGAAAGGACACTTGCAGATACTCCAAGACATGTTCTTGGCAGCAGGTGCGTCTGGAAACCTGCACAGAAGACAGATGTTGTGTGCGGATACTTCTGCACTTGATCTTAGCCAAAAGGCCAAGAAGCGATGGGGATCACTTCTGGGCCAGAGTTTCATAGAATGGTTTATCTGCAGAGGACATGAAGGCTGTAAAGATGGACACAACTGATCCTGGAGTTCCAGTGAAGTAAGTAGTGATGTTCATAATCCAGTAAATGAGATAGATCCCTTTATCATCATCCAAAGATATCAATATGCTGAGCCTGAAGGAGGTGGAGCTTTGTGTGTGTCACCCAGGGTGACAGAAGAGCAAGTCAAAGCACCTTGAGGAACCTGGTAGAGTCCCTGAGGGCATATTCCTCTGAAGCTGTCATTTTGGAGGTACAACCTGGATTGCTTTACAAGACATACCAGACTGAAGACAAGGAAGATGGCCTTAAACACTTACTAGAATGCTTGTGAAGTAAATCGTGGTGTTAGCAGCCTTGCAAATGAGATAGACTTTCTTCTCCTTATCCAGACAGAGGAGTATCCTGAGCCTAGAGGTCTTTCATATAGAATCATTGACTACTCTATAATAACTTAAGGCATCTCCAGGTGGGTAGAAGAGTCCCTGAAGACAAATTCTTATGAATATGTTGCAGTGGAGATACTAGGACTCCCTTCCAGGCCAGACTACCTAACACTGTGTTTGCCAGAATAATGAGGCAAAGTACACATGTGAAGGTCACCAAGAGAGATTCTAGAGAGACCTCAGGACATTTAAAATTGATGACTGTCCCTAAACTTTCAAGTATCCCACTATTGTTTTAACCCACCAGAGAAAACACAGGAAGGAGTGGTCCTTTTTCTCTATCAAGTGTCCTAAAAGCATCTATAACATTTTAGAAGTCTGATTACATGAGGTCTTACACAAGCAAAAGAAGCTTTTTACATGTAATATATGCAAATGGTCCTTCACTGCCAAGAATGGACTGTGGGTTTGTGAGGTGGTTTATGAGAAAGAAGCCCTACACCTGTTCCCTTCCAACAGTTGCTTCCACCAATCTTCAACATACCACCATCACCTGAGGACTGTCCACAATTCTGAATAAACTCTTTAACTTCCTCACCAGATGCAAGGAGGGTCTCCTCAGTGTCTCATCTCTACATGAAGAAAATTGTAGCTTTTAACTACCACAGAGTCAGTGAAGATGTGATATGTAACTTCCAGATTATTCCTTTTATCTGTTGTCCCATTCTACTGTCCTGTGAGGTTAAAGAAGATGAGTCATTTGACAATTTTTTCTGAAAAGTGCCTAATTCCTAAAAAAGGAGCTTGTACTTTGTTCCTGATATATATTAAATAAACAAACAGCACATGTGTGTGCCTCTGTTGTATATTTTGTGTGGTCCATATTTGTGTGTGTGTGTTTTGCATTTGTCTGTGTTTTTTTTTTTTGCATTAATTCTACAGCATGAGTGCACAATAGAGTTCTTAGCTGTTCTTCAGTTTTGCCTTGCTTGAGACAGAGTAAGTGTTATTGGTGGCTTTGTGCAACACTTTCTCTGACCTTAGATATTCCAAACACTCTCTGGTCCTATTCTCTGCAGCTCCCATCCCTATATGAGTGGTTGATGGCAGTGGACAGACATTCCCCAAAGAAAAAGCCTAGGTAAATGCAATATTTATTACTGGCTTCGATATTTCATGAGATGCTTTGCTTCTTTTGCCACAAAATGATTTCCATTGTGATTATTAGAAAAAAAAATTAGATAGGTGCTAAGAGGTGAAATAATGTTGCTACATAGATATCTAGATGGCCTCATATACCTGTGTATATGACAGCAGAAATTGGATGTTGTAGGATAGGAAAAATGGAAGACATAAAGTTGCAAGATGTTGGAAATGTGGTTTGGATCCAGAATTACTAGGCCAAGTAAGGGTTAGAAAATTATCAAAGTCCATTTACACATATTTGACATTCTCAGATACCTAATAAATATATTTCAAAACTCCACCAATAATCATAAGGCTGTCTTCAGTCTACACATGAAGACATTTTATGTGTGCACTACAATAAATTAAAATAAAAGTTCACAGTAAAATAATTTTAATAAGTGTTCACATATTAACTACTTATATAAATTACTTTATGCATGGAATGGAGTAAACTGTAATTCAAAAAGAATGAATGATAATTGCAGAGTGAAATGAATTAATCATTTAGGAAGTATGGCTTGAAGAAAGTGAGACAAAGGTCATTCACTATAACTCATTCCTTCAGGCCTATTAATTCCCTTGATTTTTCAGAGTTTAAATGTGGATCAGAGCATGTCTGGGCATTGAAAATAGGTCTCAACTTGTCCTGTATTCATAAACTTCATATTCCTACCATTGGTTCTTTCAGCCTTCTGCATCCTGCCTTGTAATGCTGTGGGATCACAAAGCAGTTTTCTTCCTAATTGTTCCTCATTGCTTCATTGCATTTGCTCCTATGAGAAGGATATCTTTGAATTGACATGTAATTGCTGGAAAGTCATTAAAAGTTTTCTTGGTGCTTGTATAGATGGTGTTTTGGATCTTGGTTTGAGTTGAAAGTCATTACTGTAATAGTAAATGGGACTTGGGAATAATAAACTTACATATCAGGGTTCAGAGTCTCATCTCCACACAGAACAGATGCGCCGCTTTAGCTCAGCACTTGTTCTTGGGGCAATGCACAATATCCAAGGGAGAACTACTTTCCTGCCAAGAGATGTTTAAAATTGGAAATCACCTGGGCATCGAGGAATTGGCCATGATGCTGTGATTGAGACCAGAAAACATTTTAACAGAAATTGGAAGATATTTACTGCTAGGTGTAGAAAAGTTTGTGTCCAACTCATCATGTGAAAATGTAATAACTTCCAGCGGATCCCAAAGGATACACTTGATACTTTCCTCCTTTAAGTGAGATTCTTCTTTTCATTTCTTAATTCTGTCCATGTACTCCTTCCTTCCCACCTCCTTGCATTTTCATTCAATATTTAACACTTTTTTTTTCAATTTCTAGCCTTAACGAAGGAGCAACTTGAAACTGAGAGTGATTAGGAGAGGGTAAATCAGTTTTTTTTCACTAAAATGACACCAGGAACTGAAACATTGAGGTCAGGCCTCATACTCAGGAATCATTAGCCAATACATTTTAGACTGATTTTCAGTGTTATTTTTCCCTTTTTCTTGTCTTTGATGTTGCCTTCTCTTAAGAAGGAAAATGAATATAAAATTTAGTATGTATAGAGCAAAGGAGTATCTGAGAGGAGTTGATCAATGTGAAAGAATCTATTATAATATAATATATAAAATTGTTAAAGAATAAATATATTATAATACTTGAAGAATAATATGAAAACATATATTACATGCCCAATTCTAAAATGTCTTTAATAATCCTATATATATATGTGTGTATATATATATATGTGTATATATATATATATATATATATATATATATATATATATATATAAATGCTTCCTCACAGTGAAATGGAAAACTGATGTTTGACAAATGGAGAATAAATAGCAAGTATGTGTCCTAGTTATTCTTGGAAAGCGACATGAGATTTAACGTGAAAAAAAAAGATTGTGTTGAAAACTTCCTTTCGTTAGTTAGGTACTTGCATGAGAGAGAAGAGGGGCAGTGGAAAAGGGGAGCAGGTTCAAGTATGGGGAGAGAAAGGAGAGAAGTCCAGAGGGCCAGGAGAATGAATGAAAATATGGAGCTGCTGGCAGTAAGAGTGATGACAACCTCTAGAAATTCCCAGAGACCTGGGATGGGGGAAGCTCCAGGACTCAGTGTGGGTGACCTTAGACAAAATGCCCAACAGTGAAGATATGGAACATGAAGAGACTACTTCCTAGACAGGGTCCACTGTGGAGGGATAGGGACACCAACTCACCTTTAAAATTTTCTACCCAAAATTGTTCCTGCCAAAAAGAAATGCAGGGACAAAAATAGAGCAAGGACTGAACAAATGGCCAACCAGTGACCAGTGTTCCTTGGGATCCATCCCATTGGTAAGCAAGATACCCTGACACTATTTATTGATCCTACGTGGTGCTTGAAGATAGGATCTTCACATGGCTATCCTCTGAGAGGCTCAACCAACAGCTGACTGAGACAGATGGAAATACTCACAGCCAAGAATTGGAATGAGGTCGGGGAACCCTCTGAAAAGTTACAGTAAGGATTGAAGAAACTGAAACTGATGGCAACTCCATAAGGAAGACCAACAGTCTCAAGTAACCTGTACCCCTGGCAGGTCCAAGAGACTAAGCCACCAAGCAAAAAGTATACCTGGATGGTTCAAGGCCCCTGGCACATATGTAGCAGAGGACTGCCTTTAAAACAAAAAAAAGCAAACACTAAAAGAGAAGTAGATAGGAAATCATCCAACTCTGGGTTGAAATCAATAAACTAGGGACAAAGAGAACAATTCAAGAACTCAACAAAACCACGAGATGATATTTTCAAAAATTCAACAAGAGAGAAATTTCCTATGCACACTAACTAAAAGACACAGAGAGAATATTAAAATTAAGAAAATAATAAATGAACAGGGTTATATAATAACAGACCAAGGAAATCCAAAGAATTTTTATGTCTAATTTCAGCAGCCTGTATTCCACAAATTTGGAAAATCTAAATGAAACATGATTTTCTAGATAGATACCACTTAAGAAACTTAAATCAAGATAAGGTAAACAATGCAAACATTCCTAAAGACCCCATGAAAATTCAAGCAGTAAGAAAAAGTCTCTCAACCAATAAAAGCCCAGGGCCACATGGATTTTGTATAAGAATCTATCAGTCTTTCAAAGAAGAGCTAATACTAATACTTTTCAAACTATGCTACAAAATAGAGACAGAAGGAAAATTACCAAATTTACTTATGATGAGTAATGAATCCAAAGTTAGGCTGATAATCAAATCAAACAAAGACTCAGCAAAGAAAGTGAATTTCTGGCCAATTCCTTGAACTAATTTTCATGCAAAAATACATGAAAACTGAATTCAAGGCCACAAGATCTGCCACGATCAGTAGGCCTTATCCCATGTATGCAGGGGAGGTTCACGATATGAAAATCTATTAAAGTAATCCACAAGATAAGCAAACTGGAAGAAAAAAGAAACAAATGATCATCTCATTAGATGTTGAAAAGTCTTTTGACAGAATCCAATACCCCTTCATGTTAAAAGTCTCGGAAAGAACCGGGATAACAGGCTCATCGCTACACATAATAAAGGCAATATACAGCAAGCCAATGGCCAATATCAAATTAAATGGAGAGAAACGTAAACCAATTGTATTAAAATAAAGGACAAAACAAGGCTGTTCACTCTCTTCATATCTTTTCTTTTTTTTTTTTAATTAAGATTTTCCTCGTTTACATTTTCAATGCTATCCCAAAGGTCCCCCATACCCACCCCCCCAATCCTCTACCCATCCACTCCCCGTTTTGGCCCTGGCATTCCCCTGTACTGGGGCATATAAAGTTTGCAAGTCCAATGGGACTCTCTTTGCAGTGATAGAATTTTAAGTTCTAGTCAGAACAATAAGACAGCTAAAGCATATGAAGGGCATACACATTTGAAAAGAACTAATCAAAATATAGCTCTTTGCAGATAATATGGTAGTGTACATTTGTGAACCTAAAAGTTCTATTAGAGAACTTCTACCACAGATAAATACCTTCATTAATGTTGCTGGATAAAAAAAATAATAATAACTAAAACCAAAAATGAGTATACTCCCTTTATAAAAATAATAAATAGCCTGGAAAGAAATCAAGAAAACAGCCTTCACAATAGCCACAAGTAATATACAATACCTTGATGGTACTCTAACTAAGCAAGTGAAAGACTTGTAGGTCAAAAATGAAACTCAAGAAGAACGAAGACCAAAGTGTGGACACTTTGCCCCTTCTTAGAATTGGGAACAAAACACCCATGGAAGGAGTTACAGAGACAAAGTTTGGAGCTGTGATGAAAGGATGGGCCATCTAGAGACTGCCATATCCGGGGATCCATCCCATAATCAGCTTCCAAACGCTGTCACCATTGTACACACTAGCAAGATTTTGCTGAAAGGACCCAGATAGAGCTGTCTCTTGTGAGACTATGCCAGGGCCTAGCAAACACAAAAGTGGATGCTCACAGTCAGCTATTGGATGGATCAAAGGGCCCCCAATGGAGGATCTAGAGAAAGTACCCAAGGAGCTAAAGGGATCTGCAACCCTATAGGTGGAACAACATTATAAACTAACCAGTACCCCGGAGCTCTTGACTCTAGCTGCATATGTATCAAAAGATGGCCTAGTCGGCCATCACTGGAAAGAGAGGCCCATTGGACTTGCAAACTTTATATGCCCCAGTACAGGGGAATGCCAGGGCCAAAAAGTGGGAGTGGGTGGGTAGGGGAGTGGGGGGAGGGTATGGGGGACTTTTGGGATAGCATTGGAATTGTAAATGAGGAAAATAAGTAATAAAAATATAAAAAAAAAGAATTTCAAGTCTCTGAAGAAAGAAATTGAAGAAGGTATCCAAAGATGCCCCTTGCTCACGTATTGGTAGATTTTATACAATAAAAAAGCCATCTTACCAAACACATTGGCTGCAACTTCTTAAACCTTATACCAATGGCTCAGGCACTAAGATGAAAAATTGCTAAATGGTACCTCATAAAAGTGAGAGTCTTCAGTAAGGTAAACACACTATGAATAGAACAAAACAACATCCTACAGATGGAGAAAAGAGTTTACCAACCCTACATCCAAGAGATTTATACCACATACAAAACATATAAAGAACTCAGGAAGTTAGACATCAATAAACCAAATAACACAAATATAAAGGGGGTACAGAGCTAAACAGGGCATTCTAGGTGGAGGAATCTCTAATCACCTATAAACAAAGAAAGGTTCAAAGTCCTTAGTCATCAGGGAGATGCAAATCAAAATGAATCTAAGATTCTATTGTATAGCGAACACAATGGCTAAGATCAAAAGACCCACAAACTCAACTAACCTGGAAACATATGGGCTCAGAGAGATTGGGCCATCAACCATGGAGCATGCAGGAGCTAGACCTAGACCCCCTATACATTAGTAGCAAATATGCAGCATGGACTTTATGTGGGGCCCCTAAAAAATGGCCTGGGGTCTATCTCCATCTCTGTTACCTGCCATTTGGCCACAGCTGTTCAGCATACTGCTAGAACTACATGTCCCAGGGTGGGATGGTACCCAAGTGGGGATCCCCTTCTCTGAGTAGAAGAGGGGGTAGTAATGGAAAAAGGATTTGTAAGGTTGAGACTGGGAATAGAAGAGGAAGTCGGGCTGTGAATGAAATGTAAAGTCAATTAAAAAAATTTAAAAAATAAGAATAACTTACTCTAGTTTTAGTCTACCAAAATAAACAAAAAGCAACAACAACAGAATAAGAATAAGAACAACAACAACAATAAAACAAACACAGAAAACTCAGGACAGCATAAGGTTGCAAGAATGTTGAGCCAGGTCAACACTCTCCATTGGTGGTAGGAGTACAATCTTATGCAAATACTCTGGAAATCCATTTTGTGGTTTCTCAGAAAACTGGGGAAATCTCAAGATGCGGCTATATCACTCCTAGCCATATACCCAAAAAGTGCTGTAACACTGGCTCGAGTATATTTATAGTATTTTTATTTGTAATAGCCAGAAATTGGAAACAACTCAGATCCCCTAAACCAAAGAATAGATAAAGAAACGTGGTTCATTTACACAACGGGATACTAGTCAGCTATTATAAATAAAGCAACCTTGAAATTTGCAGGCCAAGGAATGAAACTAGAAAATATCATTTTAGTCGGTTAACCCAGACCCAAAGACATGCATTGTATGTACCTATTTATAAGTAGATATTAGCCATAAAGTAAACAATCCATATGCTTTAATCCATGGGCTCATGGGAGTACTCTTGAATCCCACTAAGTCAGGAAAACAAAATAGATACCAGAAGTGAATGGATGTGGGGAATTGGGTGAGACAGGGGTTGGGGAAGGTAACAAGTGATGTGTAATATGGTAGGGGAGCATTTCTGGGATGTGTCAAAGACATTGGATGGGGGAGGCTCCAGCAGTCTATGAGGGTGACTCTAGCTGTGATTCCAAGCAGTGGGGTATATGGAACCTGAAGTGGCCACCTCTGGTAGATAGACAAGATTCCCAGGGATGAGGACACCAACCCTCACGTAAAACATTCACCCCAAAATATGTCCAGACTATAAGAATTGCAGGGTTAAAGATGGAGCAAAGGCTGGCCAACCAATAACTGGCCCAACTTGAGACATATCCCATGAGTAAATAATAATCCCTGCCACAGTTAATTACTTTCCCCTGAGAGCCTTCACCCAGCAGCTGGCCAAAACTAATGTAGAAACTCACAGCAAAGCAGATGGAGCTCAGTAAATCTTGTGGAAGAGATGAGGGAGGGATTAAAGAACCAGAAGAGATGATACAAACTCCCCAAGAAGACCAACAGAATCAACTATATTGGGCCCTTGGAGGCTTTCAGAGACTGAATCACCAACCAAAGAGCATACAAGGCTGGACTTATGCCCTGCACAAATGTAGCAGAGGTGTAGTTTGTTCTTCATGTGGGTTCCACAAAAACTTGAGCAGAGACATACTCTCACTCTGCTACCTTCCTGTGGATCCTGTTCTCCTAACTGAGCTAGGAGAGAAGTTGTTTGACCTCAGTGGAAGAGTATAGACCTAGCTCTGCAGTGAAATGTGTTGCCAGGGTGGGTTGATATCCATAGAGGACACCCCACTTCTCATACATAAATGAGAGTGGGGATAGGTGTAGGGGCCATGTACAGGGGTAGGGAAGGAATTGGATGTAAGGGCTGGCTTTGCTTGGAATTTAACGTGAATATGTAAATTAATTAATTAATGGAAAAAATAGAGAATAATCAAGAGAAGGTCCACCGACAAAGAAATAATCCACCGACACAGAAGCACATGGTGAAAATGTCAAGGTTTATAAAAAAGAGAAGCTGGGCAAAAGGAAATGAATTTCAGGCTCAATAGAGGTTTAGGGTAGGGGCCTGAGGTGAGAATGCTGATAGTAGCCAGGACTCTGTAGGAGCTACTTGCAATGCTCTGAGAGTCTGGCAGCTAGCATCGCTTTCATATATTAATAGGCACCTAAATTAGCCATTTGTCCTGAGTGTCTTTGGGAGGATAAAATTTTGAGATGTAGGTGATAGGGAATGACCCTCCAGGAACAAGGCCACGCAACTTGCTTATCCTTCTCCTTGCCTTTTTGACATACCCTTGGTGCTCCAAATTCTGACAAAAGTGTTCCAATTCAAATTCCTAATTGCTTCCTTGGAGTAGTGCGTGTAATTTGCACATCTTGTTTTGTTTGCTTTTGTATTGTTTTCTGACAGGAAGGTATTTAAAAGTTACTGCAGATCCTTGTTGAGAGGCTGTCATCATGGTTCCAGAGTTGAGTTGAAAATGACCAATCTTCTGGGATACAATAATAGGAGATCAGGAATCTTTAAGTCAGCACAAGTGTTTCATCAGACTTTCAGCAGAGACTCACTTCTCATCGTGACAGGTATAACCATGGTGTCTTCAAGGACTGAGGTGAGTGATCAGAGCACAGGACTAGTAAAAACTAAAGATTTTAAAAAGCTATGTTCAGAGAAGCCACTTGTGTGTTGTCAAGTGCTTCATATTTTCTTCCTGAGTGCTTCTCTTAATCTTAATTGTGTTTAAAATCCGTAGTAAAAATTTGTTTTAAAATCGCTGCTGAAAAGAAGGATGATGGAGCAAAGGAAAGAAGGAAGGAAGGAAAGAATAAAAGGGGGAAAGCATAGTAAGGAAGAAAGACAAAGAAAGAAGATAGAGAAAGAATGGAAGAAAGAAAAGAAGGAAGGAAACACAGAAAGAAGGAAAGAAGGAAGGAAGGAAGCATACAAGGAAGAAAAGAAGGAAAACTCAACACAGGTAGGTTAAGTAAAAGGCATTCAGGAATTGTTTATGAAGTGCGAACTTAAATGCCCTTTTGGGTAAAATTCCTTCTATTTCCACCTCAGGTCAGAGTAGTCTGTCTCTAAACTTCTCGAAGCTTTATGACCTTCTTCTTCACATAATCTGCTGCTAAATCTTTCTTAGCACTGATATTAGCTCATTTTCTTCTTTCTATTCTTCACTTATCCTCTGACTCTGTCTCTCTTCTCTGTTTATGTACTTTTCATTATCTTTTACATCCTCTCTGTATCTTTTTTTTTGTTTTTTTGTGTGTTTTATTTTTATTGGTTATTTTCTTTATTTACATTTCAAATGTTATCCCCCTTCCTGTTTTCCTCTCTGTAAACCCCATATCCCTCCCCCCTCCCCTCTGCTTCTATGCGGGCACTCACCCACCCAACTACCCACTCCCACCTCACTGACTTAGAATTCCACTACATTGGGGTATTGAGTCTCCACAGGGCCAAGGGTCTTCCCTTCCATTGATTCCAGATAATAAGGCAATCCTCTGCTACATAAGCAGCTGAAGCCATGGGTCATTCCATTCTTTGTTGGTGGTTTAGTCCCTGTGAGCTCTGGGGTGGGAGTAGGTCTGGTTCCTCGATTATGTGGATCTTCCTACGGGGTTCTAAAGCCCTTCAGCTTCTTCAGTCCTTCCCTTAACTCCTCCATTGGGGTCCCCATGTTCAGTCTGATGGTTGGCTGCGCAAGCATCCACATCTATATTGGTCAGGTTCTGGCAAAGCCTCTCAAAGGACAGCTATACCAGACTCAATTTAGCAAGTGCTTTTTGGCATCAGTAATCGTGTCTGGGTTTGGTGTTGGCAGATGGGATGGATCCCTAGGTGTGGCAATCTCTGGATGGCTTTTCCTTCAGTCTCTGCTCCACTCTTTGTCCCTCCACTTTCTTTAGAAGGAACAATTCTGGGTTAATATTTTTAAGATGGGTGGGCGGTCCCATCCCTCACCTGGGGGCAATGCCTAACCTCTGGTAACAGAGGGTCAGGAAATTAAATGGAGTTGTACAGCAGTGGGGGTTGTGGAACTGGGGGTAGTCACTAGAAAGTCCCACATGGTAGTGAAACAACAGGCTCCCAGGATCCAACTGGGATGGCGTTAGTTGAAATACTCAATGGAGGGGAGAGAGAACATGTGACCGTATCCAGGGGTTAGGCATGGCCCCCTCATTTTAGTTTTTAAAAGAGAGGTTTCTTTGGATTCTTCATTTTTGTTTAATTATGGTCTTGACGTTCAGACTCAGGGGACTTTGAATGCTAGACAAGCCATGATCTACATCCCCATCTTATGATAAATAACTTGAAGTGTTTTACTCTTCAGATCCTTCTATTTACATATTTATATGCTTCTGGAAAATGCTACATTCTATTTTTTTGTATTTCAAGTATTAGAATATAGGAATGGGTTGCTCAGAATATTGTCACTAGTAATTTAAATTGTATTATCAATGATAAAATTATAGGGTGATTTTTCTATGAGGAAAAATTAATTTTATGAAAGGTTGAGAGTAAAAATTAAAAGTTCAGTGAATTACAAGAAATTATTGAATGAATCTTAGGTGTATGTTTAAATTTTTGGTACTTACCCTATTCTGAAATATGACCGATTTAATAGTTCTGATTCACTTCCTAAGTTTTCTTTAAGAAAGCCTTAGATTTGTTGGTATAGAATCCCATCTTACTTCTTATTAGAAAGAACATGTAGATGCACTCTTCTTATTGTGTAAAGAGTTAGGCATGCCCCCCTCTTGAAAATACACACAAGTATTTTGGCTTTCTCTATTTCAATGTCAATGTCACTATTGAGAATTTTAGAAGGTATCATATATATCTGCCTGCTGTCAGGGATTGTTCTTAATAAGTGGAACCCAAAACAACAGCACAAAACTCTGCCATAGTATATACCTTTATTTGATATGTTTCTAAATCTGACTTACACACAAAAATGAAAACTCACTGTGACCCTAATTTTATGTCACAAACCTGTGAGTTTAAGTCAGTGCATTGTTTAGTTGACTGTCATCATTCTAGCCCCATACCATACAACAGGGCAAGAACTTCTTATCTATTAACAACAAAGTCCTTATTCATAGTTAAAAACAAAGCCAAACTACAAACATTTATCCTTTTAACCATTTTTAGTGCATAGTTCACTCATGTGAAACAGGATCCTATTGTTCTGCAGCTTATCTACAGAATATTTCAATATAAACCCAACACTCTGCTTATGAAATAAACATACAACACCTTCTCCCTGCTTCCTGTCAATCATTATTCTAATGCTCTTCAAATTTACATTGCATGATTCATTTATTTTGAGGAAAGACATATGCACCTAAGACAGCATACATGTGTGGAGGTTAGAAAATATAACTTGAGAGCTGATCCTCTCCTTTTACTTTGTGGTGCCCATTTTGAACTCTGGCCATTGGGCTTTTCAGAGAGTACTTTCGCCTGCTGAAGAGGCCAGCTGGTCCTCATTATTTCAGTTTTCAGGTTTTGGTAGTTGATCACGTTAGTTAAAACAGCTTGACAGAATCAAAGAGCAACAAAACTGGTCATAGCACTTTATCATGTTCCATGTCAAAAAATTACCACAGTACAATAATATTTTTTTGGGGGGGGGAGTGGTCTTTCAATTTTGTATTTCATTATGATGTTTCTAAACATTTTATTTTTGGTTCTCTTCGTCTAGATTTTCTCTCAAATCACCCCAATAACTGCTTGCACTTCTAAATCTTATTCACTTTTTTGCCACATATGCTTTATTTATTACCTCCTCTTGATTCCTTAACATGTCTTTTGTCTGTGATTTTTGATCTCCTTCCAGTTTTTATAGCCCATAAACATTTTCTCTCCACTTTTGTTCATATGGACATGTCCCTCTTTGACAAACAACAGGTGATACTTTCTTTACTAAGTCTGCCACCTGGCTGAATTGATTGCAATCCCATCTAGTTCCTGAATATTCCAGGTTTTAGTTTTTTACAGTAGAACATAGCTCCACTGTGGAAAGTTACCATACATCCATTATCTGACTATGAACAGCTAGAATGGGCATCATCTCTTTGCTGTTGTGAATGAAGCAGCAGCTTACGTGGATGTGTTAGCATCACAGTGGTAGAACATAAGAGTCCTGTTCATATAGGCCCAGAATAAATAGGAGCTATGCACTCTTTATTCCATTGAACACAGCCCATATAGCTGTGTTACACGGTAATTTTATTTTTAATTTCGTGATAAATCTTTGTATTTATTTCGAAAATACAACTAGAACTTTGTCCTCCCACCAGCAAAAAATGATGATTACATTTTGGCACACCAGCATCACTGCTTGTTATGGTCTCTTAATGATAATTATTTTAAGGTGTGTAATGGAGTCTGAAAGTAGTTGAATTTTCATTTTCAGAAAAGCTAAATATGTTGAACACTTTCAAAAGGCATTTACTACATATGTATGTTTCTTGTTTTAAAAAAATCTCTGCCTATTTCCTTAACCTGTTTGTTAACTGGAAAGTTTGTGGGGATACGGTTTATTGGTTTCTTTCTTTCTTTCTTCCTTCCTTTCTTTCTTTCTTTCTTTCTTTCTTTCTTTCTTTCTTTCTTTCTTTCTTTCTTTCTTTCTTTCTTTCTTTCTTTCTTTCTTTCTTTTCCTTTATGCATTCTAGGCATTCAGCTCCTGCTAGAAGTAGAGACATTTTTCTCTGATTTTGAAGCATTTATCCTCTCTCAGTTACTACTTTCTTTTAATGTACAGAAGGCTTTTAGTTTCATGCAGTTTCACTCCTTAATTTGTGGTTCATTGTCTGTGCTATTGAATCCTGTTGCCTCTACATAAATCGTGTACTACTAGCATTTTCCTCTGACAGATTTAGCATTTCAGCTTTTGAGTAAATTAACATTAATTTTATGCAACTGGAGAGGATAGAAACATATTCCATATTTTATGCAAGTGAATATTCATTTTACACAAAGTCTTTAAAGTCAGAAGTTCTGACCACCAAACATTCAAAACAGAAATTATCCTGTCTTTTTATGTTCTTCCCAAAAACTTCTGAGACTCAGTAGGGCAGTCACAAGGAAACTCAGAACCCTCCTTTATCATTTTTACTCAAAATTAGCCATTCCCTGGGTAGCTTTTGATACCTTCAGGTCTACAGATCCTAGCAACACTACAATTGGAACTTGGTAATGATTGATCAGTTTATTGAAGAAAAACAATACTAGTTTGTATAGTTACTACCACATTTTACTTTTCAATAGAGTCTGTACAGGAGATCTTTTTTTCACCCTAAGCTCAGCAGCTTTAAATCCTACTCTTATTTATGCCAATTTTTTTAATATTACCTGTTTATACAGTATGTGATGATTTCTCTTTGCAGCTTTGCTTTGCATATCCTCATTGTATTCCCTTAATTATTTGTGATATTGCTATTATTTTGCACACATTTTGGATACCTGAATTATTCATGGGAAATCTCTTAACTTAGTTTTTTCACTGTAATTTCAAATACTAGAATAGACAGATAAGCCAGTATTTTTTCTTTTAAGAGTTTCATTTGTCATGCTATTTTATTATATCACTGAAAATTTGCTAAAGTATAGATTATCCAGTCTAACACATAAGTTCCTTCCCTTACAGTATTCTGTAATAAATTCTCAATCAAAATTAAAACAACACAAAAATTCACAAATGTATATCACCTCAGGATAAAAACTAGGGAATGTTCTTTCCCACTGGGGAGAAGTTTCCTCTATTTCTGCCATTAATAGGATAAATTAATAAATACATATGGGGAGCCTGAAAAGGTAGCTTAGTGTATAAGAGTTCTGCTGTTCTTCCAGAGGACCTAGCTTCAAGACCCAGAACCTACAGGGTGGCTCACAACCATCTGTAACTCCAGTACCAAGGGATCTAATCCCTTCTTCTGTCCTCTACAGGCCCTACACACACATGCAGTGCACAGACATACATGCAGGTAGAACATCCATACCCATAAAATAAAATAAAATAAAATAAAATAAAATAAAATAAAATAAAATAAGACAAATATATTAGGTACAATGGTCTTATCTCAATATGATCAAAGCTGTGTATAGGATAGAACTTAACATACATTATACTTCATTTTAAAAATGAACATTTCTTCTAAAAATAGAAATAGCAGCAGAGTGTCTCTCCTCACCATTGATATTCAATAAAATACTTAGAGTATAAGCTAGAGTCATAAAATAAGAGAAAGCAACAAAAGACATACAAATAATAAAGAAGTCACACTATACAGGTTTGTAACTGATATGATCTTATATTCTAAAGATCCTGAGGACTGCATCAATAAACTCATAAACGTTTTTAACAAGATACAAACTCACTAGAATATGAAAGTTTAGCAGCTCTTCTATTTTTTCCTTTCAGTTTTTTCAATGAATTTATAATTGAAAGAGAAGCCAGTTTTTCAGAGTTTGTGCTGCTACTACATTGGATGTGAGTTCAGTTCCTTGGTCCTGTCTGTGGCTCATGTAGCAAATCCCAACAATCTGGCCCCTATTGGCACTCACACACACCACACACGTGCAACTAACTCTAGCACATACATAATTAAAAACCAAATAAATATTAAAACAAAATATACTTTATATAGTCTGAATATTTAGCCACTTTAAATTAGATTTTCAAGTAGTGTCTGTTGTTTTTATTGATGAATTTTGATTTCTGCTTTTTGTGAACTTCTGTTCAATAAAATAATTAATCTCAGTTGGGAGTTTCTACCAAACCTTTGACCATTCAGTTCTCAGATAAAAGACACAAAACTTTTATAATTATAATATGCCTTAATGAACACTAGAGCTGGGCAGATATCTACTTTCTATGCTAATATGTCTACTTAGCTGCCAACAACCCTGAGATATGAGTTGCCATATTTCATCTGAGCAATTTTTATTCATTCTGACTAACATGCATAGACAATTTGCACAGTTTTTACCCCCATGGCATCTTCTCTTCTGTCCATCTTCTTTCTCTTTCCACATGGGCCTACTCAGACCCTAGGCATTGAAACTCAAACCTCACCTACCTGTATTTTGCCCAGCTGTTGGCTGTAAGCATCTTTTTTTTTTTTTCCTGGTGAATTGCAGTCTTTATTAAAGCTTTCATTTTTATATATTTTTATTTTCTTTTATTGGATATTTTCTTTATTTACATTTCAAATGTTATTTCCTTTCCCAGTTTCCCCTCTAAAAATCCCCTATCCCAACGCCACTCCCCCAACTTCTAAGAGGGTTCTCCACTACACACCCACCCATGCCCACCTCCCTGCCCTGGCATTCCCTTACATGGGGTATCCAGCCTTCCCAGGACCAATGGCCTCTCCTCTTCCTATTAGGCCATCCTTTGCTATATATGTGGCTGGAGCCATGGGTCACTCCATGTGTACTCTTTGGTTGGTAGTTTAGTCCCTGAGAGCTCTGGGGTGTCTGGTTGGTTGATATTATGGTTCTTCTTATGGGCTTACAAACCTCCTTCAGGCTTTGCTCTAACTCCTCCGTTGGGGACCCTGTGCTCCGTCCAGTGGTGGGCTCCGACAAAGCCTCTCAGAAGTTAGCTATATCAGGCTCCTTTCAGCAAGCACTTGTTTGTATCCTCAATAGTGGCTAGGTTTGGTGACTGTATATGGGATGGATGCCCAGGTGGGACAGTCTTTGGATGCCCTTTCCTTCAGTATTTCCTCCACACTTTCTCTATGTATTTCCTCCCATGGGAAAGAACCTCGAACACTTGGGCACAGGAAAAAATTCCCAAACAGAACACCAATGGCTAATGCTCTAAGGTCAAAAATAGACAAACCGGACCTCATAAAATTGCAAAGCTTCTGTAAGGCAAAGGACACTGTTAATAGGACAAAATGGCCACCAACAGATTGGGAAAAGATCTTTATCAATCATACATCCCACAGAGGATCTAATATATACAAAGAACTCAAGACATTAGACTCCAGAGAATCAAATAACCCAATTAAAAAATGGGGTACAGAACTAAACAAAGAATTCTCAACTAAAGAATATCAAATGCCCAAGAAGCACCTAAATAAATGTTCAACATCCTTAGGCATCAGGGAAATGGAAATCAAAACAACACTGAGATTCCACCTCACACCAGTCAGAATGGCTAAGATAAAAAATTCAAATGACAGTAGATATTGGCAAGGATGTAGAGATAGAGGAACATTCCTCCATTTTTAGGGCGATTGCAACCTGGTACAGCCACTCTGGAAATAAGTCTCAGGATTCCTCAGAAAATTGGACATAGTACTACCTGAGGACCCAGCTATACCTCTCCTGGGCATATACCCAAAAGATTCTCTAACATATAACAAGGACACATGCTCCTCTATGTTCATAGCAGCCTTATTTATAATAGCCAGAAGCTGGAAAGAACCCAGATGTCCTTCAACAGAGGAATGGATATAGAAAATGTGATACATTTACACAATAGAGTAGTACTCTGCTATTAAAAACAATAACTTCATGAAATTTTTATACAAATGGTGGAACTAGAAAATATCATCCTGAGTGATGTGACCCAATCACAAAAGAACATACATGGTATGCACTCAGTGATAAGTGGGTATTAGCTTAAAAGTTTGAAATACCAAAGATATAATTCACAGATCTCATGAAGCTCAAGAAGTCACCGCAATGTGTGGAGGTTGTCAGCATCTTGAATCAACCAACAGTTTTAAATTAAGAAGCAAGGTCATATAGAATTTTTTGGTGTACATGAGGATTCCCTTGTCCCTGAGGACAACCAGACCTTGGGGGTCAGTATTTACCATTGCAATACATAGAAACTAAGCACACATTAAGAAATTTCAGAAATAATGGCAGATCTTAATTTAAAAAAAAAAGAAAACTGAACTCAAATCATTCTGTTTAGTCAAAAGCAGTGAGAGCACTAATCATTTATTTGGGTTTTGAAGATACAGTGTTAACTTTTTGTAGCTCTGAAAATGACTCAGTAGACCAGGTTAGCCATAAGTTCATATGTCTATCTGCCTCTATCTCCTGATTGCTATCTTGAAGGTCATGCAACACATTGTCCAGTAAAACACTATCCTTCAGTGAACATATCCAATACCTTCCATTTAAATGATAAATCATATGAATGATTTTTTAACTTTAGTAAATAGCAAAGCTTTGGATGTTCTTTAAAAGAAGATCTAGATAAATGCAATAATGTGATGTTTATATTATTTTAGCTAACATCACTAGAAATGCACCATGACAATGTATTTCTAGGGTCTTGTGGCCATAACAAATGTATTAACTTTTTTCATAGGGATGAAAATGGCTTCTGAAAATGTTGCAATGGGAATTTTTCTATTCTCCCAGATGACAGTGGGAATGCTTGGCAATTCTTCAATACTATTTTATTATGTGATTTTGATGTCCACCGGAAAGAATTTAATGCCCAAAGACCTGATTATAGAGCACTTGACCTTTGCCAACTGCTTGTCTATCATCTCAAGAGGTATTCCGCAGACACTGGCAGATTATGGATTTAAAGATTTCCTGGATGTCACTGGATGTAAATTGATAATGTATATTTACAGAATAACAAGAGGGGTGTCCCTTTATGCAATGTGCCTACTGAGTTGCTTTCAAGCAATCACAATCAGCCCTAATAACTCCAAAGGGCTGATGCTTAAACAAAGAGTCATCAAGTACATTGGTCCTTCCTGTTCAGTCAGTTGGCTTGTGCATATTTTTCTAAACATCTTGACTCCAGCAAGAGTGTTAGGCCCCAGTTACAAGAAAAATATGACTAACATGATGAGCTATGCCTACTGCTCATGGTTTTCATCAGGCAATTTTGCAACTGCACTCTATATGTTCTTACTATGCTTCTCTGATGGACTGTGCTTGGGTCTCATGGCCTGCTCAAGTGTGTCCATGATCATTATCCTCTACAGACACAAGAGACAAGTGAGACATATTTATAAGGCTCAGTACTTTCTAAAACAATCACCAGAAAACAGAGCTACCCAAACAATCCTCATCCTGGTGTTCACATTTATCATCTCTTACTCATTCTCTTCTATTGTGGTCATCTTTACAACCTACTCCAAATATCCAATGCTATGGGGAGTAAGTGTATTTACATTCGTGGAAATATGTTTTCCCATATTTTGTCCCTTTGTTCTTCTCAGCAATATGAAGCCCATTTCCAGGCTGTTTTTACCCTACTTTGTTAAGAGATAGCTTCCTCCAAGTTTGTCATGAGATCTCAATGAAACATAAACACATACACACAGAGCGGATGTGTGTGTGCTGCATCTATGTGTATTTCTGTATGTATCTTCATTTTTCTGTTTTCTGTGTTATGTCTGTGTACAACATATGCACAATATCTGGTCAGTCTTTAAGAGGGCATTGTACTCCTTATGGCTGGAGTTACTGTTAGCTTTGAGCCACTCCTGCATGATAAAAATAAATCCTGGGACGTGTGGAAGAGCAATCAGGCCCTTCAAGCACCAAGCCTGAATATTTTGAGTATATTTTAATTTTTTGTGTGTATGTGTACCTAGATGCATATAGGGAAACAAAATGCATGTTTGCTGCCCACAGACACAAGGCAAGTATGTTGGATCCACTGGAACTAGAATTCTCATCTGTTGTTTATTGTTTTCCATTTTTTAAGATGGGGTAATAATCATTAAGACTCTACACCAGTGTCAGTCTACACTTTGATATCATGTAGATTCAAAGTGGGTCTTCTGCAATCAGTTGAATTTCTCTGAGACACATACACAGTAATATTGACATTGAAGAATAGCCATCACTAGAACATACTGTCAACATGACACCCATAAACATGATTTAAAAACTATAAAAATTGATCTTTAAATTAAAGTTATACTTTTAAGGACAAAATGGCACATGATTCCCAACTTTAAGCTACATAATTAATCATGAGCAGATAAGTTAATATATACCACAATTGCTGTAAAAGTCTGAACTCCGACTTAATAAGTATACATTTGTATACACACATATGAATACAGACGTACATTCATACATAAATACACAAATATATATATGTATATATATATATATATATATATGTATATATATATATATATATGGATACATGCTCAGATACATATATGTGCATGTAAATCACCAAATATTTATGCTCATAATATATTTTATTCATTTCAGAAAACTACATGTCTTTGTAGTATATGGGGAGGTGAACAAGCTTGACCAGGGATGGTGTTGGCAGAAGTACAAGAAGCAAGCATGTTGAAAAAGCAGTATGATAGATCTGTATATGGCTGTATGTTTGAGTGTTTACTGGGGTTATCCTATACAGAGTATTATGCTCATCTCAGAAGCCATAAGTTGGTATCTTAAAAGCTCAGTGTGACATGCTTCCCCGTTTTTCAGGTCTGAGTGATTATAATTCTCACACACAATAGAGATAATGCCATCTTATTTTCCAACCATAAATTTAAAGCAAGACCCTCTTGCTGAAATGACTACCTGATTTAGACATAGGACATGGCATATTAAGTTCATATTGACCATGATGATTTATCCCTGCAAGGTGCATTTTTTTTCTTTTCTTTTTTTTTTTTTTTTTTTAGATTTTTTTATTAGGTATTTTCTTCATTTACATTTCACATGCTATCCCAAAAGTCCCCCAAACCTCCCTCCATTCCTCTACCCTCCCACTCCCACTCCCAATTCTTGGCCCTGGCTTTCCCCCTTCCTGAGGCATATAAAGTTTGCAGGACCAAGGAGGCTCTCTTCCCAATGATGGCCAACTAGGCCATCTTCTGCTATATATGCAGCTAGAGATATGAGCTCCAGGGGTACTGGGTAGTTCATATTGTTGTTCCACCTATAGGGTTGCAGACCCCTTTAGCTCCTTGGGTACTTTCTCTAGCTCCTCCATTGGGGGACCTGTGTTCCATCCAATAGCTGACTGTGAGCCTCGACTTCTGTGTTTGCTAGGACACGGCATAGCCTCAAAGAGACTATATCAGGGATCTTTCAGAAAAATCTTGCTGGTGTATGCAATGGTGTCAGTGTTTGGAGGTTGAAAGGATGGATCCCCGGGTATGACAGTCACTAGATGGTCCATCCTTTCGTCTCAGTTCCAAACTTTGTCTCTGTAACTCCTTCCATGGGTGTTTTGTTCCCAATTCTTAGAAGGGGCAAAGTGTCAACATTTTGGACTTCATTCTTCTTGAGTTTCATGTGTTTTGCCGATTGTATCTTGTATCTTGGGTATTCTAAGTTTCTGGTCTAATATCTACTTATTAGTGAGTACATATCATGTGAGTTCTTTTGTGATTGGGTTGCCTCACTCAGGATGATGCCCTCGAAGTCCATCCATTTGCCTAGGAATTTCATAAATTCATTCTTTTTAATAGGTGAGTAGTACTCCATTGTGAAATGTACCACCTTTTCTGTATAAATTCCTCTGTTGAGGAACATCTGGGTTCTTTCCAGCTTCTGGCTATTATAAATAAGGCTGCTACGAACATGGTGGAGCATGTGTCCTTCTTACCAGTTGGAACAACTTCTGGATATATGCCAAAGAGTGGTATTGCTGGGTCCTCCAGTAGTACTATGTCCAATTTTCTGAGGAACCGCCAGACTGATTTCCAGAGTGGTTGTACAAGCTTGCAATCCCACCAAAAATGGAGAAGTGTTCCTCTTTCTCCACATCCTCACCAGCATCTGCTTTCACCTGAGTTTTTGATCTTAGCCATTCTGACTGGTGTGAGGTTCAATCTCAGGTTTGCGTTGATTTACATTTCCCTGATGATTAAGGATGCTGAACATTTTTTCAGGTGCTTCTCAGTCATTTGGTATTCCTCAGATGAGAATTCTTTGTTTAGCTCTGAGTCCCATTATTTAATGGGGTTATTTGATTTTCTGGAGTCTACCTTCTTAAGTTATTTATATATTTTTTAACATTGTTTAAGTTGCTTCTTAGCTATTCAGTATGCCACAGATGAGAATTCTTTGTTTAGCTCTGTTCCCCATTTTTAATGGGGTGATTTGATTTTCTGGAGTCCATCTTCTGGAGTTCTTTATATATATTGGATATTAGTCCCCTATCTGATTTAGGATTGGTAAAGATCCTTTCCGAATCTGTTGGTGGCCTTTTTGTGTTATTGACAGTGTTTTTTTGCCTTACAGAAGCTTTGCAATTTTATGAGGTCCCATTTGTCGATTCTTATAGCACAAGCCATTGCTGTTCTATTCAGGAATTTTTCCCCTGTGCCCATATCTTCGAGGCTTTTCCCCACTTTCTCCTCTGTAAGATTCTCTGTCTCTGGTTTTATGTGGAGTTCCTTGATCCACTTAGATTTGACCTAAGTAAAAGGAGATAGGAATAGATCAATTCGCATACTTTTCCATGATAACTACCAGTTATGCCAGCACCATTTGTTGAAAATACTGTCTTTTTTCCACTGGATGTTTTTAGCTCCCTTTTCAAAGATCAATTGACCATAGGTGTTTGGGTTCATTTCTGGATCTTCAATTCTATTCCATTGGTCTACTTGTCTGTCACTATACAAGTACCATGCCGTTATTTATCACAATTGCTGTGTAGTACAGCTTTAGGTCAGGTGTGGTGATTCCACCAGAGGTTCTTTTATCCTTGAGAAGAGTTTTTGCTATCCTAAGTTTTTTGTTATTCCGGATGAATTTGAAAACTGCCATTTCTATTCATTGAAGAATTGAGTTGGAATTTTTATGGGGATTACATTGAATCTGTAGATTGCTTTCTGCAAGATAGCCATTTTCACTATATTGGTCCTGCCAATCCATGAGCATGGGAGATCTTTCCATCTTCTACGATCTTCTTTAATTTCTTTCTTCAGAGACTTGAAGTTCTTATCATACATATCTTTCAATTCCTTAGTTAGAGTCACACCAAGGTATTTTATATTATTTATGACTATTTTGAAGGGTGTTTTTTCACTAATTTCTTTCTTAGCCTGTTTATTCTTTGTGTAGAGAAAGGCCATTGACTTGTTTGAGTTAATTTTATATCCAGCTACTTCTTTGAAGCTGTTTATCAGGGATAGGGGTTCTCTGGTGGAATTTTTAGGGTCACTTATATATAATATCATATCATCTGCAAAAAGTGATATTATGACTTCTTCCTTTCCAATTTGTATCCCCTTGATCTCCTTTTGTTGTCGAATTGCTCTGGGTAGGGCTTCAAGTACAATGTTGAATAGATAGGGAAAAAGTGGGCAGCCTTGTCTAGTCCCTGATTTTAGTGGGATTGCTTCCAGCTTCTCACCATTTACTTTGATGTTGGCTACTGGTTTGCTGTAGATTACTTTTATCATGTTTAGGTATGGGCCTTGAATTCCTAATCTTTCCAAGACTTCTATCATGAATGGGTGTTGGATTTTGTCAAATGCTTTCTCCGCATCTAATGAGATTATCATGTGGTTTTTGTCTTTGAGTTTGTTTATATAGTGGATTACGTTGATGGATTTCCATATATTGAACCATCCTGCATCCCTGGGATGAAACCTACTTGGTCATGATGGTCAGGATGTTTGCCAGGTCTTGGTATAGTCTCACAAGAGACAGCTATATCAGGGTCCCTTCAGCAAAATCTTGCTAGTGTATGCAATGGTGTCAGCATTTGGAGGCTGATTATGGGATAGATCCCCGGGTATGGAAGTCTCTAGATGGTCCATCCTTTTGTCTCAGCTCCAAACTTTGTCTCTGTAACTCCTTCCATGTGTGTTTTGTTCCCAATTCTAAGAAGGGGCAAAGTGAAACTCAAGAAGAACGAAGATCAACTTCATTTCTATCCCCTCATTTTTGTATGTTAATTGTTGGTGATTTTGAACCCTTCTCTGCCCTCCTACTGGACATTTATGACAGTTCATAGGAAGCTTTTCCACATTCAGGACACATTTCAACTTAATCTATATTTTAGATTTTTCTAAATTTAGTTGTAAATATCTTTAATGTAAAGAGATGAGTGAATGATTAGGAGTCCATTCTCCTGTTACTTTGTATCAGTGTTACTTCTGAGGTCCTACTGGTGGTTTACAAGTGTCTAAAATTAAACAATAGGAGATGACAAGCCTCTGGCCACTGGCAATCACACTGAAATGTAACCTCCCAAACATAGCCTTAATTAAAACACAGGATCATTACTAAAACAGTGTTTTCTTTTCGTCTTTAATCATCAGAACTATGCCTTTCAAATACTTCTACCATTTTTCTTAATTTAGTTTGTAATATTTCATGGTATTTTACAGGTAATGACATGTATTAGTCATTTTGTCTTTGTAAATAAAATGAAATTCATTAAATTTATTCAAAATAAAAAATACGCGTTAATCTAAAATTTTGCTTTTGAATTTTTATAGTGGGTTTGTCTTTGTATAGGCCTAACATTCTTGGAACTGTCTCAGTACTGGACCACACTAATAACAAATTCATAGATATATGTATCTTTGTCTTTTGACTCCTTAATTGAAAATCCCTACTACTATGTCTTAATAAAATATTAAACTGGAGTAAACATATCTAATTTTTCCAATTTCATTCAAATAGTAGACACCAAATTTATTTATAAAAAACTCATTTAAATACAATTATAGTGATGAATGCATTATTTATGCTAAATTAATGAAATAATGCAGAAAATTGGAAAGAGTTCTACTGCAAGACTCAGTTATACATTCCCTGGATATTTACTCAAAATTTCCCATCATACAACAAAGATACTTGCTTAAATGTGTTCATAAAAACTGTATTCATAATAGCCAGCATCTGGAAAACACCCAGATGTCCCTCAACCAAAGAATGTATACAGAATATGGTTCATTTCCACAATGGAATACAATTGAGCTATTAAGAACTAGAACATCATGATTTTTGTAGGCAAATGAATGGAACTAGAAAGTATCATCCTAAGTGAGGTAACTGAGACCCAAAAAGACGTGCATGATGTGTACTCACAAATAAGTGAATATTAGCTAAAGAAATAGAGAATATCTAGGATGTAAACCACAGAACTGAATAACGTTAGCAAGTAGAACAGTCCAAGTGAGGATGTTTCAATCCCACTTGGGAGGGAGAAGAACACTATCATAGGAGGCAGGGTGAAGGAGGGAATTGATTGGGAGAAAGGAGGAGGAAGAGGAAAAAGGAGGAACATGATCAGCTATAGGGTGGTGGGAGGGTTGACAAGAAGTCCTGATAGCCAGCAGAATGAATGGAAATATGCAACCTCGGAAGGTGGAATTTGGGGGAACCCTCTAGTACCAGAGCCCTGGGAGGTGAAAGACAGACATTCAAGACTCAAAGGGAAAGAAGTTAGATGAAATGCCCAACAGTGGGAAGAGGGAACTCTGTAGATTCCACTTCCAGTGGAAAGACAGGGTAATAAGTGGAAAGTTTTGGTTGCTATCCCTTAGTCAAAAACTATGATCCAGAATTATACCTGTCTAAAAGAACTACAGGGACAAAATGGAGAAGAGACTGGTTGAAAGCAGTCCAGTAACCTGCCCAACTTGGGTTCTATTTCAAGGGAGGCTACAAGGCATGACATTATTACTGCTGCTATGATGTACTCACACACAACAGCCAAGTATGGTATTCCTCTGAGAGACCCCAAAAACAAAACAAAACAAAACAAAACAAAACAAACAGCTGACTGAAACAGATGCAGATACTTAAACTCAATCATTCAACTATAGTTGAGTACCACTGTGGTTGAATTAGGGAAAGGCTAGAAGAGGGCTGAGAAGGAGAGATACCCCATAGGAAGACCTATGGTCTCAACTAACCTGGACTCTTCAGATATCTCAGCCACTGAGCCAAGAACCAGACAGCATACACTAGCTGATCTGAAGTGCTGGACACATATGCAGCAGTGGACTGCCTGGTCTGACCTTAGTAGGAGAAAAGGAATCTAACCCATGAGAGAGGTAGTGGAGAGGCCTGGTAGGGGTTGGGGAAGAAATCCTCCAAGAGAGAGGGCTGAAGAGGAATGGGAAGAGGAACTGTGAGAGGGCAAATCATGAGAAAGGAAGTGGCTGGACTGAAAAAGTTAAAAGAAATAAAAAATTTAAAAATCAACTTTTAAATGAAAGTCTGTATTTTAAGGATAAAATAATTCAGGTTTATTATATTAAATAAATAAGTTATTATGAGGAGAAAAATTCATATATACCAACATTAATGTAAAATTCCCAACACATAATCAACTATGAGACATGAGTATACAAATACACATAAATACATTCATACATATATAGGTGCATACATACATATATGGATATATACATGTATGTATATGCAAACTCTCAAACATTTAAGCACATATATATTTATTATAAAATATGATAATTATTTTCTTTTTATTGGTTATTTTATTTATTTACATTTCAAATGCTATTCCCCTTCCAAGTTTCCCCGCCTCAAGACCCCATCTCCTCTTCCCTCTCATCTGCCTCTATCATTGAGGGTGCTCAATCATTTCAGGAAACTATTTGACATTATATAAATGAGGGAAATAGATGAGGGTGTACAGGAGGTAATAACACTATGGATGACTGAGAGTCCAAATGGAGTTTTTCTGTATGCTTGTCTGCTTCTTTGGGCTTATTCTTAACAGAGCATTACCTTTATCTCAGAAAACATAGGTTGCTGACTTAAAAGTCTTATGTGGGATGGCTCCCCTTGAATATTTGTTCTGAGTTTCTAGAGACACCCAAAATAATACAAACTTCTGTCATTAGTCCTGATTATCAACCTGAATGTTATAGCAAGTCCTTCTTGCTGAAGATACCACAAACTTTGGAGATTGGACATGAGAAATCAAGTTAGTATTGGCCAAGACAATTCAGCACAGTTGGGTACCTTTTATAGCACCTGAGTGCATTCAAGTTATTCAAAGAATAAATTTACCCAGCTTTTTACACTGTGAACTTCACCAATATCCATTTTTGTAACATACTACCATTATTGCCACATTGGTAGCATATATAATGTTGTGGTACAAAGCATTTGTCTGGGTGGATTCGTGGATTGCTCTATAGTGATGATTCTCAATCCATGGTTCATGAGTAATGGAATGCATAGGTTTCTGATAGTCTTATGAACAAAGGCACTATTCATTAGGAAAACTACCATTGTAACAGTAAAAATGTTTATGGTTGTAGATATTTTTCTTTTCGTAACTATTCAAATTATTTTAATATTGTTTTAAAAGTAGTGAGAACACTAAGGTATGGACAAAGAATAATCATAATATTGTCCCCAGCATTATAAATATTGAATTAAAAATTTTAAATATATTCCGATTTAAAAAATAAAGCTTGTCACCAATGAAGCTCTGCAGGTCTCTAGAAGGGCTGGTCTCTGCATAACTGAAGGTGCTAGCCTTTATATATTTTCCCAGGACTGCCTAGTATGCCTCTTCTTCCTCCCATCTGTTCCATTCTAGGTCCATGAAGATCCGAAGGACTCCCTTGTCTTCCTCAAACAAAGCCAACTTGGTCCATGCTGAGGCCACATTGGAAGCCTACTCTAACTCCATTTCTGCTAGCTCTGAATATTTCTTCAGAACAAACAAGATCCATGAGTCTACCTCTCTCTCCTTGCATGCCATCAGGGCTGCCTCTGATACAATCAGCACCTCAAGGTGGAAGTGGAGGAAGGAGGAAGAGCTTAGAACTAGAGGTTTTACATTGTTTGACTTCTCTTCTCCAGGCAAAGTTCCCATTTTAACAGTCTGGACTGGGACACTGCCAGACTCCAGCTTGGTGCTGGACATGTCATCCTCCAAAGGGGTTTTCTCTGGAGCCTTGGTGCCCACTTGGGTGAAAGCCTCCTGTCTCCTCCATGGCCTCCCATGCAAACCATGGTTCCTTGAGGACCTCCTGTACCACGAGGACCTCCCTGAAGTGGTGGTGGCCTCTCTCTACCCTCACATGGTGACATGCCACACTGCATGCTGTTTATTGGAGACTTCTTTTTAAAAATATTTTTATTAGGTATTTTCCTCATTTACATTTCCAAGAGGAGTAGACAGCAGGAAATAATCAAACTCAGGGGATAATCAACCAAGTGGAAACAAGAAGAACTATTCAAAGAATCAACCAATCGAGGAGCTGGTTCTTTAAGAAAATCAACAAGATAGATAAACCCTTAGCCAAACTCACTAGAGGGCTCAGGGAAAGCATCCTAATTAACAAAATCAGAAATGAAAAGGGAGACATAACAACAGATCCTGAAGAAATCCAAAACACCATCAGATCATTCTACAAAAGGCTATACTGAACAAAACTAGAGAACCTGGATGAAAAGAACAAGTTTCTAGACAGATACCAGGTACCAAAGTTAAATCAAGATCATGTTAATGATCTAAACAGTCCTATATCCCCGAAAGAAATAGAAGCAGTCATTAATAGTCTCCCAACCAGAAAAAAAGCCCATGATCAGATGGGTTTAGTGCAGAGTTCTATCAGACCTTCAAAGAAGATCTAATCCCAGTTCTTCCAAAACTATTCCACAAAATAGAAACAGAAGGTACTCTAAGCAACTCATTCTATGAAGCCACAATTATTCTGATACCTAAACCACAAAAAGACCCAACAAAGATAGAGAATTTCAGACCAATTTCCCTTATAAATATTGATGCAAAAATCCTCAATAAAGTTTTCTCTAACCGAATCCAAGAACACATCAAAACAATCATCCATCCTGACCAAGTAGGTTTCATCCCAGGGATGCAGGGATGGTTCAATATATGGAAATCCATCAACGTAATCCACTATATAAACAAACTCAAAGACAAAAACCACATGATCATCTCGATAGATGCTGAGAAAGCATTTGACAAATTCCAACACCCATTCATGATAAAAATCTTGGAAAGATCAGGAATTCAAGGCCCATGCCTAACCATGATGAAAGAAATCTACAGCAAACCAGTAGCCAACATCAAAGTAAACGGTGAGAAGCTGGAAGCAATCCCACTAAAATCAGGGACTAGACAAGGCTGTCTACTCTCTCCTTACCTATTCAACATTGCACTTGAAGTCCTAGCCTGAGCAATTCGAAAACAAAAGGAGATCAAGGTGATACAAATTGGAAAGGAAGAAGTCAAAATATCACTTTTTGCAGATGATATGATAGTATATATAAGTGACCCTAAAAATTCCACCAGAGAACTCCTAAGCCTGATAAACAGCTTCAATGAAGTAGATAGATATAAACTTGACTCAAGCAAGTCAATGGCCTTTCTGTAAACAAAGGATAAACAGACTGAGAAAGAAATTAGGGAAACAACACCCTTCTCAATAGTCACAAACAATATAAAATACCTTGGCATGACTCTAACTAAGGAAGTGAAAGATCTGTATCACAAGAACTTCAAGTCTCTGAAGAAAGAAATTAAAGAAGATCTCAGAAGATGGAAAGATCTCCCATGCTCATGGATTGGCAGGATCAACATTGTAAAAATGGCTATCTTGCCAAAAGCAATCTACAGATTCAATGCAATCCCCATCAAAAATCCAACTCAGTTCTTCAACGAATTTGAAAGGACAATCGGCAGATTCATCTGTTATAACAAAAAACCTAGGATAGCAAAAACCCTTCTCAAGGATAAAAGAACCTCTGGTGGAATCACCATGCCTGACCTAAAGCTGTACTACAGAGCAATTGTGATAAAAACTGCATGGTATTGGTATAGTGACAGACAAGTAGACCAATGGAACAGAATTGAAGACCCAGAGATGAACCCAACACCTATGGTCACTTGATCTTTGACAAGGGACCTAAAACCATCCAGTGGAAACAAGACAGCATTTTCAACAAATGGTGCTGGCACAAATGGCGGTTATCATGTAGAAGAATGCGAATTGATCCATTCCTATCTCCTTTTACTTAGGTCAAATCTAAGTGGATTAAGGAACTCCACATAAAACCAGAGACACTGAAACTTACAGAGGAGAAAGTAGGGAAAAGCCTTGAAGATATGGGTACAGGGGAAAATTTCCTGAACAAAAGAGCAATGGCTTGTGCTGTAAGATCGAGAATCGATAAATGGGACCACATAAAGTTGCAAAGCTTCTGCAAGGCAAAAGACACCTTCAATAAGAAAAAAAGACCACCAACAGATTCGGAAAGGATCTTCACCTATCCTAAATCAGATACGGGACTAATATCCAATATATATATGAACTCAGGAAGGTAGACTCCAGAAAATCAAATAACCCCATTTAAAAAATGGGGCTCAGAGCTGAACAAAGAATTCTCACCTGAGGAATACAAAATGGCAGAGAAGCACCTGAAAAAATGTTTAACATCCTTAATCATCAGGGAAATGCAAATCAAAACAACCCTGAGATTCTACCTCACACCAGTTAGAATGGCTATGATCAAAAATTCAGGTGACAACAGATGCTTGTGAGGATGTGGAGAAAGAGGAACACTCCTCCATTGTTGATGGGATTGCAATCTTCTACAACCTCTCTGGAAATCAGTCTGGTGGTTCCTCAGGAAATTGGACATAGTACTACTGGAGGATCCAGCAATACCTCTCCTAGGCATATATCCAGAAGATTTCCCAACCGGTAAGAAGGACACATGCTCCACTATGTTCATAGCAGCCTTATTTATAATAGTCAGAAGCTGGAAAGAACCCAGATGCCCCTCAACAGAGGAATGGATACAGAAAATGTGGTACATTTACACAATGGAGTACTTACTACTCAGTTATTAAAAAGAATGAATTTATGAAATTCCTAGGCAAATGGATGGACCTGGAGGGCATCATCCTGAGTGAGGTAACCCAATCACAAAGGAACTCACACAATATGTACTCACTGATAAGTGGATATTAGCCCGGAAACTTAGGATGTCCAAGATATAAGATACAATTTGCTAAATGCACGAAACTGAAGAAGAACGAAGACCAAAGTGTGGACACTTTGCCCCTTCTTAGAATTGGGAACAAAACACACATGGAAGGAGTTACAGAGACAAAGTTTGGAGCTGTGACAAAAGGATGGACCATCTAGAGACTGCCATATCCTGGGATCCATCCCATAATCAGCTTCCAAACACTGACACCATTGCATACACTAGCAAGATTTTGCTGAAAGGACCCAGATAGAGCTGTCTCTTGTGAGACTATGCCGGGGACTAGCAAACACATAAGTGGATGCTCACAGTCAGCTATTGGATGGATCAAAGGGCCCCCAATGGAGGATCTAGAGAAAGTACCCAAGGAGCTAAAGGGATCTGCAACCCTATAGGTGGAACAACAATATGAACTAACCAGTACCCCGGAGATCTTGACTCTAGCTGCATTTGTATCAAAAGATGGCCTAGTAGGCCATCACTGGAAAGAGAGGACCATTGGACTTGCAAACTTTATATGCCCCAGTACAGGGGAATGCCAGGGCCAAAAAGTGGGAGTGGGTGGGTAGGGGAGTGGGGTGGAGGGTATGGGGGACTTTTGGGATAGCATTGGAAATGTAAATGAGGAAAATACCTAATAAAAATAGTTTTAAAAAGTGTATCATCAATGATAGAATTATAGGGTAATTTCTATAACAAAAAAGAATTTTCCAAAAGATTAAAAATTAGAATGAAAAATTCAAGATTTACAAGAAAATAATGAATGCATACTAGGAATGTGTTTAATTTCTTGGCACTTCAGGTATCCTGAAATATGTCAGATATTTCTCTGATTGTGTTTCTATCTTTCCACAAAATAAATCCTTAGATTTGTGGGTATATCATCCCACTTTACTTGTTATTAAAAAAGGACATGTAGACACAGCATTCTTTAAGTGTAAACACTTAGGCATATGCACCTCTTGAAATTCTACACAGGTGATTGTCTTTCATTATGACATTTTCAAAAAATAAGTTGGTGCTCTTCTAGATTTCTTCTCAAATTCCTCCAACATCTTGCACTTTTCTATATCTTTTAGAATCCTGTTCACTTTTCCTATATATGCTGTATTTACTACCTTATACTTGGTTCCTCAATAACTCTTTTGTCTACATCTTTTCATCTCCTTTTTGATTTTATATCCCATAAGTATTTTCTCTCCATGTGGACATATACCTACAACACGTGATTTTTTTCCTGTGTCTGTCATCTTGCTGAGTAGTTTGCCAATCCCTCTCATTCCTGTATACTTCATGATTTTATTCTTCTTTAGAGTTGAACAAAATATTCCATTGAGTAGAGATACCATGATTTCTGTTGTCTGTTGATGAATATTTAGGTCACACCTCATGTCTTTGCTATTGTATATAAAGCAGCAATTTACATGAATGTAAAAACTTCTGTGTATAAGACATAGGTATATGTCCAAAAATTATAAAGCTGTGTTATGTGGTAAATTTATTTTTAATTTCTTGAGGTATCTTTGTATTTATTTCTATAATTAATGCATTACTTTGCTCTCCCACCAGTATAGAATGGTGATTGCTTATCCCCTATTCCCACAACATCTTCAACACTTGTTATTGTCTATTCTCTTGATGCTTGATTCTAGAGTGTGCAAATTAGTCTCAAAATATTTATAATTTTCAGTTCACCAGGAAAGTAAATATGATGCCCACATGTATAAAAGCATTTACTGAATACTTCTGTTTCTCCTTTAAAGAAATTTCTATGCATTTCCTTACCCTATTTTTTGACTGGGAATTTTGTGAATATATAGTTTAATCTTTATTTTCCTTTATATACTCTGTGTATTGAGCTACTCTTTGTAATTCAAAAGTCAATATTTGCCTATTATTCTGTAGGTTTTACCTCACTAGGCTGTTACTTTCTTTTAATGTTCACAGTACTTTTAATTTCAAGCAGTTATAATTGCATTCATGCATTGTTTGTACTGTTGAGTCTTGTTGTCACTACCTACATCTGATAAACTAGAAATTTCCTCTGAGAGTTTTTTAGCATTTTAGTTTTTCAGTAAGGAAACAATGTTCATGCATGATAAGAAGATACAATCATAATCCAGTTTTTGTGAAGGTTGGTATTCATTTTATACAAAGGAATTCATTGACAGAAAACAGGTCATTCCTTGTGGGCATTTGGATCATTTCAGGGCCCTAGATTCTTGTAATACTTCAACTAGAACATAGTAATGATTTATCAGATTATTAAAGAAAAACAACACTTGTTTGTATAGTTGTTAAAACATTTTACTTTCCAATAGAATCTGCACAGGTATACTCTTTGAACTTATTCTCATCAGAATTAACCCCAGTTTGTGTGTATGATAATTTGTTTTGTTTAATATCGGTTTACACAGATGTGTTTGTACAGTATGGCTCATTGCAAGTTTTATATGCATCTTATTGTATTTCCTCAATGATTGATGATATTGGGCCTCATTGTGCACATATTTTGGACATCTGATTTTTTAAAGATGTATTTATTATTATATCTAAGTACACTGTAACTGTCTTCAGATGCACCAGAAAAGGGTGTCAAATCTCATTAAGATGGTTGTGAGCCACCATGTGGTTGCTGGGATTTGAACTCAGGACCTTTGGAAGAGCAGTCAGTGCTCTTAACCACTGAGCCATCTGACATCTGATTTTTAATATGAAATTTATCCATGTCATGAATCCATTGCTCATTTGTTTTATATTTTGTTTTTTTTTTCAAATGTAGTTTCTTACATTTTTATGGTATAGAGGGATAAGCCAGTATAGAGTAGTACAAATTGCTATTTCTTTGGATGGGAGTTCAATTTCTAGCTCACAACCATATTCAAGACCAAAAGTGATGGGTCCCAGCACTCTGGCCTGTATTGGCACCTGTACTCACATGCAACTTCCTTCATCATAAAAAGTACAAAATTAAAGACAAAAAAATGTTAAAATTAAATATGCTTTTTTTATTTTGAGTATTTAACCACTCTTTGCGAATAAGATTTTCAAATATTGTCTGTTTTTGTCAATAAATTTTGAATTATTCTTCTTGTGGATTTCAGAACTAACATCATATCTTAAAAACTCTTTCTTGGCTGGAGTGATGGCTCAGTGAGTAAGAGCTCTGACTGTGCTCTTCTGAAGTTCCTAAGTTCAAATCCCTGCAACCACATCGTGGTTCACAACCATCCTTAGGAAGAACTGACTGACTCTTCTGGAGTGTCTGAAGACAGGTACAGTGAATTTACATATAATGAATAAATAAATCTTTAAAAACATTCTTTCTTTAAAAATTTATCCCAAATCATTGTGTTTAGTCAAAAGGAATAAAAAATATTAATCATTTTGGCGAGCTTGTTAACATAGGATTTTGCATTGTATAGCATTGGCTGCTGTGCACATAACAATGCAGACCATGTTAGCCTAAAATTTATATATCTGTCTGCCTGTATCTCTTAATATCAATTAAGGAAGGCACCTTGTCTAGTGAAAACATTGTTCTTAAGGAGACATATACAAAACTTTCCACTTAAATAATACAGAAAATTTACTTCAAAATTCATTGATCTTTGGATGTTCTACTTCAGTGAGAGAGCTATAAAAATTCAATAAAGTGATAAATATGATATTTTAGGTAGAATAATGAAGTAATGTATGCTGATAATGTATTTCTAGGGGCTCATAACCATAATAAATGTATTTAAGGTTTTTTTTTTTCTTGGTTTTTTGAGACAGGGTTTCTCTGTATAGCCCTGGCTGTCCTGGAACTCACTTTGTAGACCAGGCTGGCCTCGAACTCAGAGATCCACCTGCCTCTGCCTTATTTAAGTTTTTAGTAAGAAAGAAAATGGTTTCTGAAGACTTTACAATGGGAACTTTTCTCTTCTCCCATATTACATTGGGAATGATTGGCAACTCTTCCATACTGCTTTATTATATAATTTTGAAATTCACTAGAAAACATTTAATGCCCAAAGACTTGATTATAGAGCAATTGATTTTTGCCAAGTTCTTGTCTATCATCTCAAGAGGTATTCCAAAGACACTGTCAACTCGTGGATATAAAGATTTCCTAGATGATATTGGATGTAAATTAATAAACTACATTTACCGAATAACACGGGGAATGTCCCTGTATGCAATGTGCCTACTGAGTTCTTTCCAAGCTATCAAAATCAACCCCAGCAATTCCGGCAGATGATAATTAAACACAAAGCCAGCAAGTACATTGGTCCTTCCTGCACAGTAGGGTGGTGTGTGCATCTCTTTCTAAATGTCTTGACTCCAGTAAGAGTGTCAGGCCTGAGGTACAACAAAAATGTTAGTACGAGGATCAGTTATGAATACTGCTCATGGTTTGCTTCTGGAAATGTGGGAACTGCACTGTATACGTTTTTATTGATCTTCTCAGATCGACTGTTTCTGAGTCTAATGGCCTCATCAAGTACTTACATGGTGAGTCTCCTCTACAGACATAAAAGGAAAGTCAAGCATATCCATAGTTCTCAGCACTTTCTAAATGTCTCACCTGAAAACAAAGCTACCCAAACTATCCTCATCCTGGTATGCATGTTTGTCACATCTTACTCATTCTCCTTCTTTTTAATCATCTTTGCAACCTACTCCAAATATCCAATGCTATGGGATGTAAGTGTATTACATTTCTGGAAATATGCTTTGCTATATTTTGCCCCTTTGATCTCATTAGAAATATGAAGTCAAGTCTTTTACCCTGTTTTATTAAGAGATAGCTTCCTCCAAGTATACCATGAGCCCTTGTCATCTGTCTTTTGTTATACTTTGGCACATTCTTTTATCTGTTGTACATTGCTAAGACTGCAGTTTGAAAATAGGGGAGTGAGGGGTGGGTATGGGGGACTTTTGGTTTAGCATTGGAAATGTAAATGAGCTAAATACCTAATAAAAAATGGAAAAAAAAAAAGAAAATACCAAACTCCCTAAAACTGCTTCCTTCATTATATGGAGCCATCAGTAGTCAGTTATAAGTTATTACATATTTACATAATTTACTATCCAATAATGAGCACAATTAAAAAGTATATAATTATCATATTCCACTAATTATTATGTGAAATTAGCCAAAATATAGCAAACATGAAAAAGTGCATGTGTGAGACTAAGAATTCTGATGGCTCAGGAAAATATATCTAGAATGTATATATAAAATATTATTTTTATTTTATAGGAATGGTTATTTTTACTCCATGTATGTCTGTGTGACTCATATACAAACCAGTTTTGCAACTTAGAAGTTTTGTATGCCTTCATATTAAGGTTATTGATAGTTTTGAGTTACCATTGAGTAATGGGAATAAAACACTAGAACTCTGGAAGAGCAGTCACTGTTGTTAAGAACCAAGTCATGTTTTCAGAACTGAAATATTTTTAAAATATTTATATATTTGATTTTGAGTATGTTTGTGTGCTTAAGTGTATGTATGTCCACACCATGCAGTCCTACTGTCTGCAGAGCCAAGAGAAATGTGCTTTATTTTCTGGGACTGTAGTGTCAGGTATTTACATGTCAGTCAATACGGTTTCTTGGAACAAAACTCAGTTCCTTTGCAAGATCATTATAAGCTATTAAACACTAAGCCACCTACCAAGTTCCAATATTTTATTTGTTGTTTGACATACATAGACATTAAAGTTCTAAAAGTGTCATTGCTTTAAAAATATTGTAGAAATGTGGATGGAAACAGAGGGAAGGTTAAGGAAAAATATTCATCTTCACAAAGGCAAATATTAATTTTTCTTTCATGTAAAGAGACAGTGAGGAGCCAGATTCAAACGTAAATTAAAGACAATTTGAAAAGGTCCAGAGAGCAGGAAGCAAGATAGCCATGAGATATGAAGTAATGCTATGACACAAGCTCAGAGTGCACATGCATGGATTTCAACACAATCCCGTACTCTGGATAATTAGCATATGCTTTATAATACAAAGAAATTAAAACCTCTCAACAGAGTAATGTGGCCCATTTTGTTCATTTTGCTCCTATGACTATCTCTATAATTATATCTTTTCTCCTGAACGACATATGTTTAACATTAACTTTCTTGAAGCTTCATCAAAATATCTGAATTATATACAATTATGCACTTTACACAGATTTGTTTTCTCAAGAAAATATACCTCTGAAATTCTTTTTATGTCTAAAGAGTTACATTGCTAATATACTTTACTTATACTAACTTTTACAAAGAGAAATTTTCTTATTTTCTGCAAAGAAATAACTGCTCTAGTGTGTGAACACCTGCAGTATACCCATCCCAATAACCTATGTGCTTTCCATTCCAGTAGTTAAATGTTCTATCTTTTCCATCGTTGGATGAAACATGCTAATAGTTTAGCACATTGGTCTTCAAAGTCAGATTTTAGCATCCTTTCAAAGAGGCATAGATATATTCTTTTCTAAGTATGCAGTACACCACCAAACCATGAGTACCATCATAAAATCGCTTTAGAAGACCTGTATCTATACTTTTAACTTTGTTTCATTCAAATATCTCATATTTAATTTTATTTTTATTTGCCAATTTCACAAAAGAGAACAATTTTCTATTTTAATATTTGTATAAAACTGAACATTTTTAAATCATCTCTGATTCAATGTTTAGCCTTTTTTTTTCCATTTTTTATTAGGTATTTAACTCATTTACATTTCCAATGCTATACCAAAAGTCCCCCATATCCACCCACCCCCACTCCCCTGCCCACCCACTCCCCCTTTTTGGCCCTGGTATTCCCCTGTACTGGGGCATATAAAGTTTGCAAGTCCAATGGGCCTCTCTTTCCAGTGATGGCCGACTAGGCCATCTTTTGATATATATGCAGCTAGAGTCAAGAGCTCCGGGGTACTGGTTAGCTCATAATGTTGTTCCACCTATAGGGTTGCAGATCCCTTTAGCTCCTTGGCTACTTTCTCTAGCTCCTCCATTGGGAGCCCTATGATCCATCCATTAGCTGACTGTGAGCATCCACTTCTGTGTTTGCTGGGCCCCGGCATAGTCTCACAAGAGACAGCTACATCTGCGTCCTTTCAATAAAATCTTGCTAGTGTATGCAATGGTGTCAGCGTTTGGATGCTGATTATGGGGTGGATCCCTGGCTATGGCAGTCTCTACACGGTCCATCCTTTCATCTCAGCTCCAAACTCCGTCTCTGTAACTCCTTCCATGGGTGTTTTGTTCCCAAATCTAAGGAGGGGCATAGTGTCCACACTTCAGTCTTCATTCTCCTTGAGTTTCATGTGTTTAGCAAATTATATCTTATATCTTGGGTATCCTAGGTTTGGGGCTAATATCCACTTATCAGTGAATACATATTGTGTGAGTTTCTTTGTGAATGTGTTACCTCACTCAGGATGATGCCCTCCAGGTCCATCCATTTGGCTAGGAATTTCATAAATTCATTCTTTTTAATAGCTGAGTAGTACTCCATTGTGTAGATGTACCACATTTTCTGTATCCATTCCTCTGTTGAGGGGCATCTAGGTTCTTTCCAGCTTCTGGCTATTATAAATAAGGCTGCTATGAACATAGTGGAGCATGTGTCCTTCTTACCTGTTGGGGCATCTTCTGGATATATGCCCAGGAGAGGTATTGCTGGATCCTCCGGTAGTACTATGTCCAGTTTTCTGAGGAACCGCCAGACTGATTTCCAGAGTGGTTGTACAAGCCTGCACTCCCACCAACAATGGAGGAGTGTTCCTCTTTCTCCACATCCTCGCCAGCATCTGCTGTCACCTGAATTTTTGATCTTAGCCATTCTGACTGGTGTGAGGTGGAATCTCAGGGTTTTTTTGATTTGCATTTCCCTGATGATTAAGGATGTTGAACAATTTTTCAAGTGCTTCTCTGCCATTCGGTATTCCTCAGGTGAGAATTCTTTGTTCAGTTCTGAGCCCCATTTTTTAATGGGGTTATTTGATTTTCTGAAGTCCACCTTCTTGAGTTCTTTATATATGTTGGATATTAGTCCCCTATCTGATTTAGGATAGGTAAAGATCCTTTCCCAATCTGTTGGTGGTCTTTTTGTCTTATTGACGGTGTCTTTTGCCTTGCAGAAACTTTGGAGTTTCATTAGGTCCCATTTGTCGATTCTCGATCTTACAGCACAAGCCATTGCTGTTCTGTTCAGGAATTTTTCCCCTGTGCCCATATCTTCAAGGCTTTTCCCCACTTTCTCCTCTATAAGTTTCAGTGTCTCTGGTTTTACGTGAAGTTCCTTGATCCACTTAGATTTGACCTTAGTACAAGGAGATAAGTATGGATCGATTCGCATTCTTCTACACGATAACAACCAGTTGTGCCAGCACCAATTGTTGAAAATGCTGTCTTTCTTCCACTGGATGGTTTTAGCTCCCTTGTCAAAGATCAAGTGACCATAGGTGTGTGGGTTCATTTCTGGATCTTCAATTCTATTCCATTGGTCTACTTGTCTGTCTCTATACCAGTACCATGCAGTTTTTATCACAATTGCTCTGTAGTAAAGCTTTAGGTCTGGCATGGTGATTCCGCCAGAAGTTCTTTTATCCTTGAGAAGACTTTTTGCTATCCTAGGTTTTTTGTTATTCCAGACAAATTTGCAAATTGCTCCTTCCAATTCGTTGAAGAATTGAGTTGGAATTTTGATGGGGATTGCATTGAATCTGTAGATTGCTTTTGGCAAGATAGCCATTTTTACAATGTTGATCCTGCCAATCCATGAGCATGGGAGATCTTTCCATCTTCTGAGATCTTCTTTAATTTCTTTCTTCAGAGATTTGAAGTTTTTATCATACAGATCTTTCACCTCCTTAGTTAGAGTCACGCCAAGATATTTTATATTATTTGTGACTATTGAGAAGGGTGTTGTTTCCCTAATTTCTTTCTCAGCCTGTTTATTCTTTGTATAGAGAAAGGCCATTGACTTGTTTGAGTTTATTTTATATCCAGCTACTTCACCGAAGCTGCTTATCAGGTTTAGGAGTTCTCTGGTAGAATTTTTAGGGTCACTTATATATACTATCATATCATCTGCAAAAAGTGATATTTTGACTTCCTCTTTTCCAATTTGTATCCCCTTGATCTCCTTTTGTTGTCGAATTGCTCTGGCTAATACTTCAAGTACTATGTTGAAAAGGTAGGGAGAAAGTGGGCAGCCTTGTCTAGTCCCTGATTTTAGTGGGATTGCTTCCAGCTTCTCTCCATTTACTTTGATGTTGGCTACTGGTTTGCTGTAGATTGCTTTTATCATGTTTAGGTATGGGCCTTGAATTCCTGATCTTTCCAAAACTTTTATCATGAATGGGTGTTGGATCTTGTCAAATGCTTTTTCTGCATCTAACGAGATGATCATGTGGTTTTTGTCTTTGAGTTTGTTTATATAATGGATTACATTGATGGATTTTCGTATATTAAACCATCCCTGCATCCCTGGAATAAAACCTACTTGGTCAGGATGGATGATTGCTTTAATGTGTTCTTGGATTCGGTTAGCGAGAATTTTATTGAGGATTTTTGCATCGATATTCATAAGAGAAATTGGTCTGAAGTTCTCTATCTTTGTTGGATCTTTCTGTGGTTTAGGTATCAGAGTAATAGTGGCTTCATAAAATGAGTTGGGTAGAGTACCTTCTACTTCTATTTTGTGAAATAGTTTGTGCAGAATTGGAATTAGATCTTCTTTGAAGGTCTAATAGAACTCTGCACTAAACCCATCTGGTCCTGGGGTTTTTTTGGTTGGGAGACTATTAATAACTGCTTCTATTTCTTTAGGTGATATGGGACTGTTTAGATGGTCAACTTGATCCTGATTCAACTTTGGTACCTGGTATCTGTCCAGAAATTTGTCCATTTCGTCCAGGTTTTCCAGTTTTGTTGAGTATAGCCTTTTGTAGAAGGATCTGATGGTGTTTTGGATTTCTTCAGGATCTGTTGTTATGTCTCCCTTTTCATTTCTGATTTTGTTAATTAGGATTTTGTCCCTGTGCCCTTTAGTGAGTCTAGCTAAGGGTTTATCTATCTTGTTGATTTTCTCAAAGAACCAACTCCTCGTTTGGTTAATTCTTTGAATAGTTCTTCTTGTTTCCACTTGGTTGATTTCACCCCTGAGTTTGATTATTTCCTGCCGTCTACTCCTCTTGGGTGAATTTGCTTCCTTTTTTTCTAGGGCTTTTAGATGTGTTGTCAAGCTGCTAGTATGTGCTGTCTCCCGTTTCTTCTTGGAGGCACTCAGCGCTATGAGTTTCCCTCTTAGAAATGCTTTCATTGTGTCCCATAGGTTTGGGTACGTTGTGGCTTCATTTTCATTAAACTCTAAAAAGTCTTTAATTTCTTTCTTTATTCCTTCCTTGACCAAGGTATCATTGAGAAGAGTGTTATTCAGTTTCCATGTGAATGTTGGCTTTCCATTATTTATGTTGTTATTGAAGATCAGTCTTAGGCCATGGTGGTCTGATAGGATACATGGGACAATTTCAATATTTTTGTATCTATTGAGGCCTGTTTTGTGACCAATTATATGGTCAATTTTGGAGAAGGTCCCGTGAGGTGCTGAGAAGAAGGTATATCCTTTTGTTTTAGGATAAAATGTTCTGTAGATATCTGTCAGGTCCATTTGTTTCATAACTTCTGTTAGTTTCACTGTGTCCCTGTTTAGTTTCTGTTTCCACGATCTGTCCTTTGAATAAAGTGGTGTGTTGAAGTCTCCCACTATTATTGTGTGAGGTGCAATGTATGCTTTGAGCTTTACTAAAGTGTCTCTAATGAATGTGGCTGCCCTTGCATTTGGAGCGTAGATATTCAGAATTGAGAGTTCCTCTTGGAGGATTTTACCTTTGATGAGTATGAAGTGTCCCTCCTTGTCTTTTTTGATAACTTTGGGTTGGAAGTCGATTTTATCCGATATTAAAATGGCTACTCCAGCTTGTTTCTTCAGTCCATTTGCTTGGAAAATTGTTTTCCAGCCTTTCACTCTGAGGTAGTGTCTGTCTTTTTCCCTGAGATGGGTTTCCTGTAAGCAGCAGAATGTTGGGTCCTGTTTGTGTAGCCAGTCTGTTAGTCTATGTCTTTTTATTGGGGAATTGAGTCCATTGATATTAAGAGATATTAAGGAAAAGTAATTGTTGCTCCCTTTTATTTTTGTTGTTAGAGTTGGCATTCTGTTCTTGTGGCTGTCTTCTTTTTGGTTTGTTGAATGATTACTTTCTTGGTTGTTCTAGGGCGTGATTTCCGTCCTTGTATTGCTTCTTTTCTGTTATTATCCTTTGAAGGGCTGGATTCGTGGAAAGATATTGTGTGATCTTGGTTTTGTCGTGGAATACTTTGGTTTCTCCATCTATGGTAATTGAGAGTTTGGCCGGGTATAGTAGCCTGGGCTGGCATTTGTGTTCTCTTAGTGTCTGTATAACATCTGTCCAGGCTCTTCTGGCTTTCATAGTCTCTGGTGAAAAGTCTGGTGTAATTCTGATAGGCCTTCCTTTATATGTTACTTGACCTTTCTCCCTTACTGCTTTTAATATTCTATCTTTATTTAGTGCATTTGTTGTTCTGATTATTATGTGTCGGGAGGAATTTCTTTTCTGGTCCAGTCTATTTGGAGTTCTGTATGCTTCTTGTATGATCATGGGCATCTCTTTTTTTATGTTTGGGAAGTTTTCTTCTATTATTTTGTTGAAGATATTAGCTGGCCCTTTAAGTTGAAAATCTTCATTCTCATCAATTCCTATTATCCGTAGGTTTGGTCTTCTCATTGTGTCCTGGATTACCTGGATGTTTTGAGTTAGGATCCTTTTGCATTTTGTATTTTCTTTGACTGTTGTGTCGATGTTCTCTATGGAATCTTCTGCACCTGAGATTCTCTCTTCCATTTCTTGTATTCTGTTGCTGATGCTCGCATCTATGGTTCCAGATCTCTTTCCTAGGGTTTCTATCTCCAGCGTTGCCTCGCTTTGGGTTTTCTTTATTGTGTCTACTTCCCCTTTTAGTTCTAGTATGGTTTTGTTCATTTCCATCACCTGTTTGGCTGTGTTTTCCTGCTTTTCTTTAAGAGCCTGTAACTCTTTAGCAGTGCTCTCCTGTAAATCTTTAAGTGACTTATGAAAGTCCTTCTTGATGTCCTCTATCATCATCATGAGAAATGTTTTTAAATCTGGGTCTAGATTTTCGGTTGTGTTGGGGTGCCCAGTACTAGGTGGGGTGGGAGTGCTGCGTTCTGATGATGGTGAGTGGTCTTGATTTCTGTTAGTAGGATTCTTACGTTTGCCTTTCGCCATCTGGTAATCTCTGAAGCTAGCTGTTTTAGTTGTCACTGTTAAGAGCTTGTTCTTCAGGTGACTCTGTTAGCCTCTATGAGCAGACCTGGAGGGTAGCACTCTCCTTAGTTTCAGTGGGCAGAGTATTCTCTGCAGGCAAGCTCTCTTCTTGCAAGGCAGGTACCCAGATATCTGGTGTTCGAACCAGACTCCTGGCAGAAGTTGTGTTCCACTCACTAGAGGTCTTAGGATCACGTGTGGAATCCTGTGTGGGCCCTTGCGGGTGTCAGGCGACTCAGCTGGCAAGGTAGCCGGGGCTCGAGTGGAGTGGAAGGGGTTTGTGCCCCAGATCAAGCCCGGGTAGCCTGCTTCCCTATGTACCGCAGTCTCAAGTTCCACGCGATTGGATTGGGGTAGGCGCTGTGTTCCACTCACCAGAGGTCTTAGGGTCCCGTGGGGAGTCCCGTGTGGGCCCTTGCGGGTGTTGGGCAAGACTCTGCTGGCAAGGTAGCCCGGGGCTCGAGTCTCGAGTCGAGCGGAAGGGACTTGTGCCCCAGATCAGGCCCGGGTAGCCTGCTTCCCTATGTACCGCAGTCTCAAGTTCCGCGCGATTGGATTGGGGCAGGCACTGTGATCCACTCACCAGAGGTCTTAGGGTCCCGTGGGGAGTCGTGTGTGGACCCTTGCGGGTGTTGGGCAAGACTCTGCTGGCAGGGTAGCCCGGGGCTCGAGTCACGAGTTGAGCGGAAGGGACTTGTGCCCCAGATCAGGCCCGGGTAGCCTGCTTCCCTATGTACCGCAGTCTCAAGTTCCGCGCGATTGGATTGGGGCAGGCGCTGTGATCCACTCACCAGAGGTCTTAGGGTCCCGTGGGGAGTCCCGTGTGGACCCTTGCGGGTGTTGGGCAAGACTCTGCTGGCAAGGTAGCCCGGGGCTCGAGTCTCGAGTCGAGCGGAAGGGACTTGTGCCCCAGATCAGGCCCGGGTAGCCTGCTTCCCTATGTACCGCAGTCTCAAGTTCCGCGCGATTGGATTGGGGCAGGCACTGTGATCCACTCACCAGAGGTCTTAGGGTCCCGTGGGGAGTCCCGTGTGGACCCTTGCGGGTGTTGGGCAAGACTCTGCTGGCAAGGTAGCCCGGGGCTCGAGTCTCGAGTCGAGCGGAAGGCATGTTTAGCCTTTTTAATAATGTATTATCTGTGAGCTTTATTTGCATGATACAGAATTATCATTTAGTTCTCCAGCTCCAACATAAGAAAAGATATTTTATCTCATTTTCTTCTTTCTCTCTTATTTATTTATTTATTTATTTATTTTTAGTGTTTTCAAGTCATAGTTTCTCTGTGTATCCCTGGCTGTCCTGGAACTCACTCTGTAGACCAGGCTGGCCTCAAACTCAGAAATTTGCCTGCCTCTGCCTCCCAAGTAATGGGATTAAAGGCATGTACCATGACGTCTGGCCAGGTTCTTCCTTCTTATGGTCAGTATTTTTTCTAGAATTACTATAGGATCTCATTTCCATTTACATGCTACAGAGAAGAAAGTTTGTTAAAGGCTACATTTCATCCTGGCTTACATTTTTCACAGGCCTCTTTGTTTTTTTGTGACACAAATTTACCATTGTGATTATTAGTAAATGTGAAGGGTGCGAGTGGACGCAATAATGTCTCTACACAGTATAAATACTCTGGGTTTTCAATCCCAATGATGTTATGTGCTGAAATATTTCTGGTCAAGAATATATAGTAAGTTCTGTGTGACATATGCTGTAAACAGGGTCAATATACAGATTCAGGGGCAATGCACCTTTTAGGCAAGCATTCTGCTACTGGATTTTCCTCACCCAGAATACAGTAATAAATAACAAAGGAATGTGAGTAAAGGTAGATGGGAAAGCTATTTTTTTAACTTTTTCATATTTTCTATGAACATGAAATTATTTCACATAATAAGATTTCACATCATAAGATTTTCAAAACTCCAACTATGAGCAGAAATGCTAAAACATCCCACTTTTTGTTTCATTGAAATACTGAAATACTGCTACAAGTTTAGTCAAAGCATTTTCAAAATGTGGAATTGGCTAAAAGTTACCTGTAACACACACACACACACACACACACACACACACAAATAATATACATACATATAAATAAAAATGTATATAAATAAATCATCAAACATGATATAATTTAATCATTTCAGCTAACTGCTCTTAACTATATTACTGAGGAAATGGATGAGGGTAGAGGGGCAGAGTGAATAACTAATATTATGGATGCTTGAAAAAAGTCAAATGGAAAATCTATATACGTGTGTCTGTGGAAGTGTTTCTTCAGGGTTATCTTGTACATAGTATTATGTTAATCTAATAATCCATGGGGTGCCCACTAAAAGGCCAATTGTGAGATGTATCTACTTGAGTTTTTAGTCTGAATGTCTGGAAAGCCCCAAAACAACAAAAACTATTGCCATTTCTCTTGGTTAAACACCAGAAACTTATAGGTAGATTCCCATGGTGAAGGCACCATATACCTTTGAGACTGTACATATGAAATCATGTTCATATTTAACAATATGTTACTTCCCTGCTGGATACCTTACCTTCCATGGCACCTGAGATGCACAGAGTTTGTTGCATGAAGGAAGTCCTTCATATCTTACACAGCTGTGAGTACTTTAAACTACAACAATGACTGGCCTAGTAAGATACTAGTACTGCTTCATTGATAGCACAACTATTATTGGTATAATAAATTACTTTCTAGTTGCATTTGGATCTTGTTTCATAGTAGCTGTCTTCAACCTGTGGACCCTCATTATTTGAAAACTCATATTTCTCATGATCTTAGGAACTGAAAGACTATTCATTAGAAAAATTTCAGTCAGAAAACAGCAACAAAAATATGCTCATGGTTGTGTGTTTTAAAGTATAGAGAAAATCTGTGTTTTTCAAGAATCGTGATGTATATATTGAAATTCACTGCTCTATAGAAAGTCTAGCACTTCAAGTTGGGATGGAACCCATGGTAGGAGATTTCATAGGCCTCTTGGATACAATTACAAAATGGACAGAGTATCACACTACCCTCTAAATTAATATATATATAGCCATAGATTATTGCTACACTCAGAACTCATCAGAGATATTTTTGAGTACTGTGAATGTGGTTATCACATTGACCAACACCAGTAGATAATTCACATACCTAGGAGTATATGAACAGAAGAAATTGACATGTATGGGTTATAAAAATGAGTGTTTAGGAAGTTATGAGAATTTGTTAATGTGAAGGCACATGTAGAAAACTTCAGAGGACAAGTAAAAGAATCAGCATGATCAAATGCCATTTTATGCATATATTTGACACTTTCAAAGAATTAATGAAAATACTCCATTTTAAAAACATTTCAATAGATATTCCAGCCTCCTCTCCCCCAGGTTCTTTTCTGGAGACCAGAGCCATTGCAGGCACCCAGACTCTCCCAATAGCCCATAATTGTATCACCTCCCATAGGATCCAAAATCTAGCCCACCACTTTGCAGAAGATTTCTGCTTTACTGGAGGACATGCCATAACAGGAAACTCAGAGTCAGTGTTAGCACCCAAAACCCCAGAGATCACACAGGCTGCAAAAACCCCAGCAAAGACATCCTTCTGAACCTGAAGACTTGCTGGTCAGCAAAACTCCAGGCCACTCAGGTTAAAAGACTTGAGAGAAAACCAAAATCAAGCATGGAACACCCAGAAAGCATCCACCTAAGATAGACCCAGCAATCAGCACCTATACGTAAAATGACCCTAAACCCAGACAACACATAGGGCCAGCATAGGAACACAATCAACACGAGTGAGGGGAATATGGTACCAGCAGAGAACAGCTGTCCTACACTAGCTATTCCTAGATATTCCAACATAGTGGAAGCACAAGAAAATTGTAATAATTCCAATCCTATAAGAATGATTATGATCCTTCAAGTTGTAATGAGTACATCTCTTTTTAAAATCCAGGAATAGTAGAAGAAAAATATGAGGAAGATAAATAAAAACTGTTCAAAACATAAACATTGAAATGGAAGCAATGAGGAAAGCACAACCTGAGCAAATCCTGGAGCTGGAAAATCTAGGTATGTGAACTGGAACAACAGACACAAGGACAGTATACAAGCACACAACCACAAGAATGCAAGTGATGGAAGACAGAATCTCTGGTGTTAAAAATATATTCAAAAAATTGATAAGTAAGTCAAAAATGTTAAATCAAAAAAGTACTTAATGCAAAACAGCAGGGGAATCTGCTACACCATGTAAAGCCCAGTCTAATAATCATAGGGAAAGAAGAAGGGGAAAATTTTTGGATCAAATACCCAATAAATATTTGTTACAAAATGATAGAAGAAAGTTTCCCTAAGTAATAGATGCTTAGGAATGTACACATGAATCTTTCAGAAAAGCAAATATATTGGTCAGAAAAAAAGCACATTCTCACCTCAATGAATAATAATCAAATCAATAAATTCACAGAATGAAGAAAGAAAATTAATAGCTGCAAGGGGAAATGTGTAAGTAACATGTAAATTTATACTGCTTAGAATTATTCCCAATTTCTCAACAAAGTCTCTAAATGAAAGAAAGGCCTTGACAGATGTCATGAAGAGTCTAAGAGACTCCAATGGCCAGCCAAGAATAGTACAGGCCACAAGATTTTTGATCCATCATAGATAAAATAAGATTTTTACATGATAAACCAAACCTAAGCAGTATTTTGACCCAAATTCAACCCAAGTGAAGATAGTTGGATTAAAAATTTGAACATAAGGAGGATAAATGCATCTGAGAAAACATAGAAAATTAATAATTCCTCACTATAAAACCCAAAACAAGAAAATTGCAAGCAGGTAGACACACACACACACACACTAACAGACATACAGATTACTCCCACCACTACCACAATCATCAAAATAATAGGAACTAACAATCATTGGTCATTAAAAATCTCTTAAAATCAATATATTTGATTCCCCTTTAAAAAGGACAGGCTAAAAGATTGATGAAAAACAGAGTTCATCCTTCTGCAGCATACAAGAAACACACTTCAACATCAAAAAGAGACGTTACTTCAGAGTAAAGAATTAGGAGAAGGTATTCCAAGCAAATGGAGCAGAGTACAAGGTATGAAGCAATTCTATGATCTACCAAAAATGGCACAATTTATAAAAAAAAGACAGGGAAGATATTTGATTCACATCAAAGGAAAACTCCACCAACATGACCTCTCAAGTCTGAAGAGGTATGACCCAAATGCCAGAGCTCTCACACTTGTAAAAGAATCATTAGTCAATCTTAATTTGCACATTGATCTCCACACATTGTCAGTGGGCAACAACAATGCCTCACTGTTACCAGTGGACAAGTCATCCAGACAGAAACTAAACTGAGAAATAATGGTCCTGAGATGTGCTATCACTCAAATCGACATAACAGATATCTAGAGCAATATATTCATCCATTTGCCCAAGAATTTCATAAATTCACTGTTTTTAATAGTTGAGTAGTAGTCCATTGTGTAAATGTACCACATTTTCTGTACCCATGATATCATCCTGAGTGAGGAAACCCAATCACAAAAGAAGTCACTAGATATGCACTCACTGATAAGTGGATATTAGCCCAGAAACTTAGAATACCCAAGAAACAATTTGCAAAACACAAGAAAATCAAGAAGAAGGAAGACCAATGTATGGATACTTCATTCTTCCTTAGAATAGGGAGCAAAATACCCATGAAAGGAGTTACAGAGACAAAGTTTGTAGCTAAGATGAAAGGATGGACCATTCAGAGACTGCCCAACCCGGGGGTCTATCCCATAATCAGCCACCAGACGCAAACACTATTGCATATGCCAGCAAGATTTTGCTGAAAAGACCCTGATAATAGTCTCCTTTGAGGCTATGCCAGTGCCTGGCAAATACAGAAGTAGATGCTCACAGTTATCTATTGGATGGAACACAAGGAGCTGAAGGGATCTCCAACTCTATAGGTGGAACAACAATATGAACTAACCAATACCCCCAGAGTTTGTGTCTCTAGCTGCATATGTAGCAGAAAATGGCCTAGTCAGCCATCTTTGGGAAGAGAGGCCCCTTGGTCTTGCAAACTTTATATGCCCCAGTAGAGGGGAATGCCAGGGCCAAGAAGTGGGAGTGGGTAAGTAGGGGAGCAGGGCATGGGTAGGCTATAGGGAACCTACAGGATAGCGTTTGAAATGTATATAAAGAAAATGTCTAATAAAATAAAAGAAAAAAGAAAGAAGAAACAATATATTCAAAGGTACAGAAATATACCTTCTTCGCAGTACCTCATAGTTCTGTTTCTAAAACTGATCATTTACTCTGTCACAAAGCAGATATCAAGAGATAAAAGAAAACGGACTAACCTCTTGTTTGTTATTAGACCAGAAACAACAGAAAGCCTAAAAACGTATAGAAACTGAAAAATTCTCTGCTAAAGGAACAATGGATCAAGGAAGTGATAAAGAAAGAAATTAAAAAACTTTCTATAATATAACAATAATTACTGCAAAGCAACCCCAAACTTAAGGGACACAAAGGAAGTGATATAAGGAGGAAGGATCATAGCCACTAAGAGCTTTTGTAAGGAAATTAGAAGGATCTCATACTATGGATTTAACAATGCACATAAAGCTAGATAACAAAAAGAATCAAACATACCCGAGAGTAGTAGAAGGCAAGAAATAATAAGTTGTGATGAAACTAATAAAAATGGAAAGAGAACAATATAAAGACTCAAGGAAACAAGTAGTTGGTCCTTTTAGAAAACAAAAAGGTAGACAAAACTTTATCCAAACTAGGTAAATGACAAAAAGAATATTAAAATAACAAAAACAGAAATAGAAAGACAGCCATAATAAGAGACACGGAGGAAAAGAAAAGAATCATTAAGTCTTACTTCAAAAACATGTACTTCAGAAAATTGGACATTCTAAAGAAAATGGACAATTTTCTTGTAAGATACTACTTAGCAAAATTAGATGAAGATAGGATAAATAATTTAAATATACTTGTCACCTTTTTAGAAATAAAATTATCACTAAAATCTCCCAACCACAAAAAGGCCAGAGTCAAGAGTTTTAGCTGAGAATTCTACAAGTCTTTCAAAGAAGAATTAATACCAATTCTTCTCAAAGTAATCCAAGCTGAGAAACATAAGGAACATTGCCCAATTTATGTTATTACTTACATTTACCTGATATCCAAACCACACAATGTTTCAACAAGGAAAGGTAATTACTGACAACTTTCCCTCATGAACACTGATGCAAAAATTCTTAAACAAATCCAAGAACAGATAAAAAGTCCCAAACACCATTATTAAGTAGGGTTCATCTCAGACATGCAGGAATAGATCAATGAAGAAAAATCTGTGCATTCATTCCAGCATACAAACTGAAAAATACAAACAAACAAACAAATACAGGATCATCTAAAAAAGCCTTTGACAAAACCCAACACCCCTTTATGATAAAACTCTTGGAGAGAGCAGGGATATGTCAGACAAATCTAAATATAATTAAGGTGATATAAAACAAGGAAATAGCCAACATCCAATTAAATGGTGAGACATATATAAGAGATACCATTAAAATAGTCACTGATAAGTGGATATTAGAAAAAAAGCTCAGAATACTCATGATACAACTTACAGACAACATGATGCTCAAGAAGAAGGAAGACTAAAGTGGCAATGCTTCAGTCCTACTTAGAAGGGGGAACAAAATAATCACAGGAGGTAGAGGGTAGGAGGAAGGAAAAGAATAGGGGGAATTGAAAAAGAGGGGGCAAGATTAATTGTGGAATATTGGGGAGATATAGAGAAGGTAAATAAATTGAACAGAGATGTGTAGCAATGATGGATGGGAAATGCGGTTAGCCAACAGAAAGTCCCAGAAGCCAGATATGCAAGAGGTTGCCAGGACCAAACAGGGATGACATTAGCTGAAATACCCAACAAAGGGGAAAGAGAACCTGTAGAAACCATATGAAAGGGATAGTCACTCCCCCAAGTTGAGAGATGGGGCCACCAATCATTCTCAAAAATTTTAACCCAGAATTGCTCCTAGTTAAAAGAAATATAGGGACAAAGAGTGCAGCAGAGACTGAAGGAAAGGCCATCTAGAGACTGGAAATTCATCCCATATGCAGCCACCAAACCCAGTCACTGATGCCAAGTAGTCCTTGCTGAGAGGCTCTGCCAGATCCTTACCAATAGAGATGCAAAATCTTGCAGCCAACTGCTGGGCTGAGCACAGGGACACCAGTGGAGGTGCTAGGGGAAAACTGGAGGAGCTGAAGGGGTTTATAACATCATAGGATGAACAAAAGTATCAACCAAGCAGATCCTCCGTGCTCCCAGGGATTAAACCACCAACCAAAGAGTACACATGAAGGGACTCATGGCTCCAGCTGCATATGTAGCAGAGGATGGCCTTATTTGGCATCAATGAGAGTGGAAGCCCTTGGTCCTGTGAAGGATATTTACCCCAGCATAGGGGAATTCTAGAGCAGAGAGGAGAATGGGTAGGTAAGTGGGGAGCACCTTCATAGAAGCAGGAGGAGAGGTGTGGGATAGAGGGCTTGTGGAGGGAAAACTGAGATGGGGGATAACATTTGAAATGTACATAAATAAAATAAACAATAAAAATTTTAAAATAATGAGGAACAAGATATGGCTATTCATTCTCTTCATATCTACTCAATATAGAACATGAAATTTAAGCTAAAGCAATAACAATACTAACATAGGTAAAGGAGAAAGAACAACTTAAGTAAATTCACTGGATATAAAATTAACGCAACCAAATTGGTAGCCTTCCTCTACTTAAAGGATAAACAGGCTGAGAAAGAAATTAGAGAAGACAGGCGGTGGTGGTGCATGCCTTTAATCCCAGCACTTGGGAGGCAGGTGGATTTCTGAGTTCGAGGTCAGCCTGGTCTACAGAGTGAGTTCCAGGACAGCCAAGACTACACAGAGAAACCCTGTCTCGAGCACCCCTCCCCCCCTCAAAAAAAAAAAAAAGGTAAAAAGAAAAAAGAAAGAAAAAAAACAAAGAAATTAGGGAAAAGACACCATTCCAATAGCCATAAGTAATATTACATACCTTGGTCTGACTCTAACTAAGAAAGTGAAAGATCTATATGATAAAAACTTCCAGTCTCTGATTAAAGAAATTGAAGAAGACCTCAGAAGATGGAAAGATCTCCCATGCTCATGGATTGGCAAGATTAACATAGTAAAAATGGCCATCTTTCCGAAAGCAATCTACAGATTCAATGCAATACGCATTGTAGTGGCTATTCTCGGTTGTCAACTTGACTATATCTGGAATGAACCACAATTCAGAATTGGAAGGTTCACAAGCGATCAGAATCTGGAGGCTGGGAAATAGAAGTTTCTGACCTGGATCTTGGCATGGAGATCTTGAGGTATAGTGGCTATGAATTCCAGAAAATTAAGACAGGGAGAACTCTGAGTTCAAGGTCATCTGGGATTAAAGGTGTGGTGGCACACACCTTTAATCTGGGCTACATCTTCTGCTGGAGGCCTACATGAGGACATTGGAAGTAGGAAGATTGACACACTTTCTCTTCTTTGCCTGCTTGCCTTGTGGGACTGAGCAACTGCTACATCATTGGACCTCCATTCACAGCTGCTGCAGACCATTGTTCGGAGTTGGACTGCAGAATATAAGTCAACAAATTCCTTTCCTATATAAAGTCTACCAATAAGTTTGGTGACTCTAGAGAACCCTGACTAATACACTCATCAAAATTCCAAATCAATTCTTCATAGAGTTAGAAAGAGCAATTTGAAAATTCATTTCAAATAACAAAAAACCCAGGATAGCAAAATCTATTCTTAGCAATCGAAGAACTTCTGGGGGAATCACCATCCCTGACATCAAGCTGTATTAAAGAGCAATTGTGATTAAAAAAAAACAAAACAAAACAAAACAAAAACAAAAACAACCAACAAACCAACCAAATAAACAAACAACTGCATGGTATTGGTAGAAAGACAGGCAGGAAGAAAAATAGAATAGAATTGAAGACCCAGAAATGAACCTGCACACATATGGTCACATGATCTTTGACAATGGATTCGAAGCCATCCCGTGGAAATAAGACCATATTTTAAACAAATGGTGCAGGTTTAACTGTTGGTCAGCTTAGAGAAGAATACAAATCAACTCATTCTTATCTCCTTGTACAAATCCCAAGTCCAAATGGATCAAAGACTGTCACGGAAAACCATATACACTGAAACTTACAGAAGAAAGAGTGGGGAAGAGACTCGAACATATGGGCACAGGGGAAATTTTCCTGAACAGAGCACCAATGGCTTGTGGAACAACAATATGAACTAACCAGTACCCCCCTGAGCTTGTGCCTCTAGTTGAATATGTAGCAGAGGATGGCCTAATCAGCCATCAATGAGAGGAGAGGCCCTTGGTTTTGAGAAGATTATAAGCCCCAGTACAGGGGAATTCCAGGGCCAAGAAGCAGGAGTGGGTGGGTTGCAGAGCAGGGCAGGGGAATGGTATAGGGGACATTTGGGAATGCATTTGAAAAGCAAGTGAAGAAAATATCTAATAATTTTTTTTTTAATCAACAAATGGGACCTCATAAAATTTCGAAGCTTCTGTATGGCAAAGGACACTGTCTGTCAATTGGAAAAAACAACAACAAAAAAAAAAACAAATAAAAAAAAACCAGCCAAGAGATTTCGAAAAGATCTTTACCAATCCTATATCTGATAGAGGGCTAATATTCAAATATACAGAGAACTCAAGAAGATACACTCCAGAGAACCAAATAATCCCATTAAAAAATGGGGTACAGACCTAAACAAAGAATTTTCAAATGAGGAATATTGAATGGCCAAGAAGCACCTAGAGACATTTCAACATCCTTAATCACCAGGGAAATGCAAATCAAAACAATTCTGAGATTCTACCTCACCCCAGTCAGAACGTTTAAAAAAACTCAGGTGACAGCAGATGATGGCAAGGATGTAGAAAAAGAGGAACACTCCTACATTGCTGGTGGGATTGCAAGCTGGTACAAGAACTCTGGAAATCAGTTTGTTATTTCCTCAGAAAATTGGGCACAGTATTACCTGAGGACCCAGTTATACCACTCCTCGGCATATACCCAGAAGATGCTCAAACATGTGAAAAGGACATATGCTTCACTATGTTCATAGCAGCCTTATTTATAATAGCCAGGAGCTGGAAAGAACCCAGCTGTCCTTCAACAGAGGAATGGATACAGAAAATGTGGTGCATTTACACAATGGAGTACTACTCAGCTATTAAAAATGATGAATTTATGAAATTCTTAGGCAAAATCATAGAACTAGAAAATATAATCCTGTGTGAGGTAACCCAATCACAAAAGAACACACATGGTATGCATTCACTGAGAAGTGGATACTAGTCCAAAAGCCCCAAATAACTAGGATACAATTCACAGACCACTTGAAGTTCAATAATAAGGAAGACCAAAGTGTGGGGGCTTCTGTTCTTTCTTAGAAGGAAAACAAAATACTCACAGGAGCAAATATGGAGATAAAGTGTAGAGCAGAGACTGAAAGAAAGGTCACCCTGAGACTCTCCACCTGGGGATTCATCCCTTATACAGTTAAGAAACCCAGAGACTCTTGTGGATTCCAAGAAGTGCATGCTGAAAGGAGCCTGGTATGGCTGTCTCCTGAGAGGCCCTGACAGAGCTTTACAAATACAGAAGTAGATGTTAGCAACCAACCATTGGACTGAGTGCAGGGTTCCTAATAGAGGAGTTAGAGAAGGGACTGAAGGAGTTGAAGGGTTTTGCAACCTCATAAGAAGAACAACAATATCAACCAACCAGACCCCCCAGGACTCCCAGGGACTAAGCCATCAAAAAAGGAGTACACATGGCTCCAGCTGCATATGTAGCAGAGGATAGCCTTGTCATGCATCAAAGGAAGGAAAGGTCTTTGGTCCTATAAAGGCTCAATAGATGCCCCAGTGTAGGGGAGTCGAAAGCAGGGAGGTGAAAGTAGGTGGGTGGAGGAATACACTCATAGAAGCAGGGAGAGGGAAGATATGATGGGGTTTTTCCCGGAGGGATGGAAAACAGAAAAGGGATAACATTTGAAATGTAAATAAAGAAAATATCCAATAAAAGAAAAAAGAAAAAAATTATTTTTATTAATGCGAATATTTTACCTTAACGCATATTTGGATGCCACTTGCACCCCTGGTGCTCTTAGAGTTCAGAAGATGAAGTAGGGTCATCTGGAACAGCTATTATTTACTGAGTCAGTCCTGTAAACTCAACATTGTCCTCTGTGAAAGCAATACCTGCTAAGGAATTCTGAGGTAAATTTACCCCTAAGGTAGCTATTTTAAAGAAAATATTTATCTCATGGGCAAAGATCATAAAGAATATATCAGTTTCAGTATAATTTAGGAGCATACATATGAAAATATTTTTCTTTTTTCTTTTTTTATTAGATATTTTCTTTATATACATTTCAAATGTTATCCACTTTCATAGTTTCTCCTCCAAAAATTCCCTATCCCCTCCCCCATCCCCCTGTTCCCCAAACCACCCTCACATTCTTGCTCCTGGCATTCCCCTATACTGGTGCATAAGGCCTTCACAGGACCAAGGGCCTCTGCTCCCATTTATGACCAACTAGGCCATCCTCTCCTACATATATAGCTAGAGCCACAAGTTCCACCATGTGTTTTCATTGATTGGTGGTATATGTCCAAGGAGCTCTGTGGGTACTGGTTAGTTCATATTGATGTTCCTTCTATGGGGTTTCAGTCCCCATAAGCTCCCTGGATATTTCTCTGGCTCATCCATTGGGGATCTTGTGATCTGTTCAATGGATACTCAGAGCATCCAGTTCTGTATTTGCCAGTCACTGGCAGAGCCTTGCAGGAGACAGCCATATCAGGTTCCTGTCAGCAGGTTCTTCTTGGCGTTTGCCAAGTGTCCAGGTTTGCTGGTTGTTTAAGGGGTGGATCCCCAGTGGGGCAGTCTCTGGATAGTCTTTCCTTCAGGCTCTGCTCCAAACTTTGAATCTCTAACTCCTTCCATGGGTATTTTGTTCCCATTCTAAGAAGGAACAATGTATCCACACTTTAGTCTCCCTTCTTCTTTAGTTTCATGTGTTTTGCAAATTGTATCTTTGGTATTCTAAGTTTCTGGGCTAATATCCACTTATCAGTGAGTGCATATCATATGAGTTCTTTTGTGATTGGGTTTCCTCACTGAAGATGATATCTGCCAGATCTATCCATTTGCCTAAGAATTTCATAAATTACTTGTTTTTAATGCTGAGTAGTACTCCATTGTGTAAATGTATCACCTTTTCCATATCCATTCTTCTGTTGAGGAACATCTGGGTTCTTTCCAGCTTCTGGCTATTATGAATAAGGCTGCTAGGAACATAGTGGAGCATGAGTCCTATTACAAATTGGGACATCTTCTTGGTATATGCTCAGGAGAGGAATTGCTGGATCTTTCAGCAAACTATGTTTAATTTTCTGATGAACTGCCAGCCTGATGTTCAGAGTTGTTGTACCAGCTTGCAATTGCACCAGCAATGGAGGAGTGGTCCTCTTTCTCCACACCCTCACCAGCATCTGCTTTCACCTGAAGTTTTGATTTTAGCCATTTTGACTGGTGTGAGGTGGAATCTCACGGTTGTTTTGATTTGCATTCCCCTGATGATTAAGGATGCTGAACATTTTTTTCAGGTGGTCCTCAGCCATTCGGTATTCCTTAGTTGAGAATTTTTTATTTAGCTCTGTAGGCAATATTTTAAAAGTTTTATTTGATTTTCTGAAGTTCACCTTTTTGTATTCTTTGTATTTATTGGATATTAGTTTCCTATCTGATTTAGGATTGATAAAGAGTGTTTCCAAATCTGTTGGTGGCCTTTTTGTCTTATTGACAGTGTCTTTTGCCTTACAGAAGCTTTGCAATTTTATGAAGTCCCATTTGTTGATTCTCGATCTTACAGCACAAGCCATTGCTGTTCTGTTCAGGAATTTTTTCCCTGTGCCCATATCTTCGAGGCTTTTCCCTCTTTCTCTTTTATAAGTTTCAGTGTCTCTGGTTTTATATGGAGTTCCTTGATCCACTTAGTTGAGCTTTGTATAAGGAGATAAGAATGGATCAATTCACATTCTTCTACATGATAACCACCCTTTCGGCCAGCACCATTTGTTGAAATGCTGTATTTTTTTCCACTGGATGTAATTAGCACCCTTGTCAAAAATCAAGTGACCATAGGTGTGTGGGTTCATTTCTGTGTCTTCAATTCTAGTCCATTGATTTACCTTTCTGTCACTGTACCAGTACCATGCAGTTTTTATCACCATTGCTCTGTAGTACAGCTTGAGATCAGGCATGGTGATTCCACCAATGTTCGTTTATTGTTGCGAATAGTTTTTGCTATTCTAGGTTTTTTGTTATTCCAGATGAATTTGCAAATTGCCCTTTCTAACTCTGTGAAGAACTAAGTTGAAATTTTGATGGAGATTGCATTGATTCTGTAGATTGCTTTTGGCGAGATAGCCATTTTGACTATATTGATCCTGCCAATCCATGAACATCGGAGATCTTTCCATCTTCTGAGATATTCTTCGATTTATCTCTTCAGAGACTTAAAGTTCTTTCATACAGATCTTTTACTTCCTTAGTTAGAGTCACACCAAGGTATTTTATATTATTTGTGACTATTGTGAAGGGTGTTGTCTCCCTAATTTCTTTCTCATCCTGTTTATCCTTTGTGTAGAGAAAGGCCACTGATTTGTTTGAGTTAATTTTATATACAGCTACTGCACTGAAGCTGTTTAACAGGTTTAGGAGTCCTCTGGTGAAATTTTTAGGGTCATTTATATACAGTATCATATCATCTGCAAATAGTGATATTTTGACTTCTTCCTTTCCAATTTGTGTACCTCTGATTTCCTTTTGTTGTCTAATTTCTCTGGCTATGACTTCAAGTACCATTTTGAATAGGTAGGCAGAATGTGGGCCCTCATTTTAGTGGGATTGCTTCAAGTTTCTCTCCATTTACTTTGATTTTGGCTACTGATTTGCTGTATATTGCTTTTATTATGTTTTGGTATGGATCTTGAATTCTTGATCTTTTCAAGACTTTTATCATGAATGGGTGTTGGATTTTGTCAAATGCTTTCTCAGCATCTAATGAGATGATTACGTGGTTTTTGTCTTTCAGTTTGTTTATATAGTGGATTACGTTGATTTTTTTCCATATAGTAAACCATCTCTGCATCCCTGGGATGAAGCCTACTTTATCATGATGGATGATCATTTTGATGTTTTCTTTGATTTGGTTTGCAAGGATTTTATTGAGTATTTTCGCATTGATATTCATAAGGGAAATTGGTCTGAAAGTTCTTTTTTTTGAGTCTTTGTTTGGTTTAAGTATCAGAGTAATTGTGCTTCATAGAATGAACGGGGTAGAATAACTTCTGTTTCTATTCTGTGGAATTGTTTGAGGAGAATTGGAATTAGGTCTTCCTTGAAGGTCTGATAGAACTCTGCAGATAGAGAAATAACCCACGAAGCTAAAGGGCTCTGGAACCCTATAGGAGGACCAACAATATGAATTAACCAGTATCCCCCCAGAGCTTGTGTTTCTAGTTGTATATGTAGCAGAGGATGATCTAGTAGGCCATCAGTGGGAGGAGAGGCACTTGGTCTTGTGAATATTATATGCCCCAGTACAGGGGAATGCCAGGGCCAAGAAGCCGGAGTGGGTGGGTTTGGGAGCAAGGCAGAGGGTGGGTATAGGGGACTTTCAGAGAGAAAACTAGGAAAAGAGATAACATTTGAAATGTAAATGAAGAAAATATCTAATAAAAAAAGAATTAATACTCCTATTACTTTATATCTGTGTTAGTTCCCAGCTCCCACTCGTTGTTCAACGCTGTCTACAAATCTAGCTCTAGATGAAAAGCCTCTGGCCTCTGGCAATAGTGCTCATATGTAAACTCTAAAACATATGCTTAATTAAAAATAGGATAAATCTTAAAATAAATTAGATTTTCTTCACTCTTGGAACTATGACTTTCAAACATTTCTTTCATTTCTCTTGATTTAGTTTGAAAAGTTTTATGGTATTTTACAGATAATGATACCTTTTAATCATTCTGTATTTGAAAATTGAATGCAATTCATTAAATTTATTAAAAAAATATAAATCCAATTTTTTGTTTTTGGATTTTTTTGTTTGTTTGTTTGGTTGGCTGGTTTATTGAGTCAGGGATTTTCTGTGTAGCCTTGGCTTTCCTGGAACTCACTCTGTAGACCAGTCTGAACTTGAACTCAGAAATCTGTCTGCCTCTGCCTCCCAAGTGTTGGGATTAAAGGCATGTGCCACCATGTCCAGCTTGTTTTTTGGATTTTTATAGTTGCTTGTCTGTGTATAGGCCTCAAATTCATGAAACTGCCTCCATACACCAGAGTAAAAGTGAATGCATAGATATATGTGTCTCTGTCTTTTGATTACTAAAATTAAAAATGCCTACTACCACATCTAAAGAAAGTATTAATCTTCAGTAAACATATCGATTTCCCCCATTCCATTGAAATGATAGATGACAATTTATTTATAGGGAAAACACATTTAAACAATTTTCTTTCAGTAAGAGAGCTACATAATTACAAATGTTGTGATGAAAGCATTATTTAAGCGAAATTCATGAAATAATGCAGAAAATTAGAAAGAGCTGTACTTCAAGACTCATTTATACCACCCATGGGCATATACTGAAAAATATTCCATCCTACCACAAGGATACTTGCTCAACTATATTCATAAAGGCTGTATTTATAATAGCAAGAAGATGGAAATAACTCATATGTCTCTCAACCAATAGATACCGAAAATGTGTTTCATTTACAGAGTGGAATACTACTCTGATATTAAGAATAAGGACATCATGAGTTTTGCAGGCAAATGGATGGAACTAGAAAATATCCTCCTGAGTGAGCTAACTCAAATCCAAAAGGAAATGCATGGTATGTCCTTCCTAAGAAGTGGATATTAGCCAAAGAATTACAGAATACATAGGATATAATCCACAGAACTCATGAAGGTAAACAAGCAGAAGGGTGCAAGGGAGGATGTTTTAGTTGGACTTGAGAGGGAGAAGAATGAAATCACTGGACACAGAGGAAAGGAGGAACCTTGTGGGAGAGAGAAGGGAGGGGGAAAAAGGCAGATGATCAGGTATGGGGCAGGGGGATACAGGATAGAAGCCCTGAAAAAACGAATAGAACTATGCAAACTTAGGGGTGATAAATGTGGTGGACCCTCTAGAATGTACCAGATAGCTGGAAAGTGAGATACTCTCAGGACTCAAAGGGAGGGACTTTAGATCAAATGTCCAACAGTGGGGAGAGGGAACTTGTAGAGTCTACCTCCATTAGAAAGACAGGGCATTGAGTGGAGGGATGAGGTTGCCATCCACAGAAAAAACTCTGACCTAGGATTGTTCCAGTCTAAAAGTGCCACAGGAACAAAAATGGAGAAAAGCCTGAGGGAAGATGGTCCAGTGACCTGCCCAATGTGGGATCCATCTCAAGGGGCGGCTCCACAGCCTGACAATATTTCTGATGCTATGGTGTGCTTACAGACAGGAGCCTAGCATTGTTGTCCTCTGAAGGGCCCAACAAGCAGCTAACTGAGACAGATGCAGGTATTTACATTCAATCACTGGGCTTAAATCAGGGATTCTTGTTGTTGAATTAGGGAAAGATTGGAAGAAGCTGAGAACAAGGGCAACCCCATAGAAAGACCAGCAGTCTCAACTAACCCATGTAATCTCTCATACACTGAGCCACCAAACAGGCAGCTTATACATGAGCTGTTCTGAGGCTCTGGACACATATACATCAGAGGACTGACTGGTCTGGTCCCAATGGGAGAAGAGGAGCCTACCCCTTGAGAGATTTGAGGCCCCAGGGATTTAGAAGGCTTTGCAGGAGGTGATGGAGATATCCTCTTGTAGACAATGGAGGAGGAATGGGGTAAGGGAATGAGAGGGCACTGACTGGACTGTAAAAATATAAAAGTAATAAAAAAAAGATTTAAAAATAAATTTTTCAGTGAAAGTATATATTTTAAGTTCAAAATGGCTCAGGTTTCTAATGCAAAATGAATAAGTTATGTGGAGATAAATTCTTATATACCAATATTAATATAAAATTCCAAACACATAATACATAATGATATATATATAATACTCATAAGTACATTCAGACACACACAGGTGCATATCTACATATATGGATATATACATATATGTATATGCAATCTTTCAAATATTTATGCTCATGGTATATTTTAATCATTTCAGAAAACTACTTTCCATTATACAAACTGGGAAAATAGATGAGGGTGGAAAGAAGGGAACAACACTTAGGATGATCAAAAGTGAAAAGTGACAGTATTTGTATGCTTGTCTGTGTGAGTCTTTCTTTCAGCTTATCCTTAACATTATTACATTCGTCTCAGAAAACATAAGTCACTGACAAAGGAGTTGTAGATGGAATACCTTCTCTTATGTATTTGTTTTGAGTATGTGGGGACACCAAAAATAATTCACACAATTGTCATTGAACTGACTACCAACCAGAATGTAATAGCAAGTCCTTCTTGCTGAATGTATCACAAACTTTGGAGATGGGACATGAGAAATCAGGTTCATATTGACCCAGACAATTCAGAACTGTTGGGTTACTTTTTATAGCTCCTGAGTGCATTCAAGATGTTGGAGGAATAAAGTTACCGAGCTTTTTACACTGTGAACTTCACCACTGTCCATTTTAGTAACACTACCATTGCCACATTGTTAGCATAACTCTTATTGGGGTACACAGTATTTTTCTGGTTGGATTTGTGACTTGCTCTATAGTGATGATTCTTAATCGATGGTTTATGAGTAATGGAATGCATAGATTTCTGCTGGGATCAAAGACTTAGACTCTACTCAGTAGCAAAACTACCACTGTAACAATTAACAATACATATGGCTGTGGATTTTTTTTCACTATTCAGCTTGTTTTAATGTTTCTTCACAAATGATAAAAATAAAATGTACAGGCAAAGAATAAACATAATATTCTCACCAACATTATAAACATGGAATTATACAATTAAAACATTTTCTATTTTAAAACATAAATCTGGTCATCAATGCAGCTCTGCATGTCTCTAATAGGGCCAGTCTCTGTGTTCCTGATGGTGCTCACCTTTATCCAATTTCCCAGGACCTCCAAGTCTGCCTGTTCCTTCAATCTGATCCAATAAAGGTCCAGGAGGGCCACTAGGACTACCTTGCCTTCCTGTACCAAAGCAACCTGGTCCATGCTGAGGCCTCCTCAGAAGTCTTATCTGTCTCCACCTCTACCACCTCTGAACATTCAGCCACGATAATCGCAGTCAGCCCATCAGTCCAACTATTCCTCCTCACATGACACCAGGGCTGCCTCAGCTATGATTACCACCCTGAGGTGGAAATGTTGGAGGGAGGAACCCTCAGCATTAGGGGCCTTACACTGGTTGCATTCTGTTCTCCAGGTGACATTTGGTTTCCACAGCCCAGATTGACACACTGCCAGACACTGCTTGCTGCTGGACATTTCGCCTTCCAAAGGGATTCCCTCTTGAGCCTCAGAGGCCCTCTTGTGGAGAAGCTTCTGGTACCTCCTCCATGGCCTGGCATATAAACCAAGGTTCCTCCAGGACATCCTGGGCAACCAGAACTTCCACAAAACAGTGGTGGTATCCCTCTGCCCTCACGTGATTGCATGCCACCCTGCACCCTGTTCATTAGAGGCTTCTTTCGGGCTAGAGAATCTTTATGTTTGCTTCATTGAAAATCTTTTCCATCTCCATTCCATGGCACTGTTGGTACATGGTGGAGCTTTGTAGGACATTGTGGCATCACATTTAGGCTTTCCTGTTTCCTTATCCATGCAGATATTGATCATGGCTTGACCAGTTCTTTTGTTCACCTTGACAGTCCCACACTGATTAAAGAATCCTTTCAGATCATCTAAAGTCACATTGTCACTTAATCCTTGAACATAAATTTCACTGTTGTCATTCTTCATCGGGATCTATAGGAAAGCCTTGATCAAGATCTGGTCCTTCATCCATGGGTCCAGCAGGCTTATTGAAGACACCTTGATTTCCAGCACTACCCATTCCACTCCTCCCTGCCCACCTTTGCTAATGCTTCTAGAATCAAATCTCCCTCTTCTCCTGGCAAAATTATCAGGGTCACTTAAGCTCTGGTTATCCCCTTGTCAGGAAAAGTCTCCATATTTCTGCCCATAAATACCCATGCCACTGGAGTGGTTCTTTTGAAATGAACTCTGCTGCCCATAGCTGCTACTTTGTTGGCTATATTGATTTTTAGCCTGGCTATAGGATCCAGTCTCAGGGGAGTAACTGTCTTATTTTGTGTTTTACTGCTGTGAACCAACACCCTGACAATGGCAAGTCTTATAAAAAAAACAATGTTTAATTGGGGTTGGCTTACAGGTTTAGAGGGCGAGTCCATTATCATCAAGGTAGCAGCATGATAGCTTCTAGGTAGGCATGGTGCAGGCAGAACAGGGAGTTCTTCATCTTCATCTGAAGGATGCTAGTGAAAGACTGACTTCCAGGCAGTTAGAATGAGGTTCTTGAAGCCCATGGCAACAACAACACACCTATTCCAACATGGGTAAGCCTCCAAATAGTGCTATTCCATGGACCAAGCATACTCAAACCATGACATTCCACTACGTGACTCCAGTTGGCTTATTCAACTACGAGTCTATGGAGGCCATAGCTAGTCATATAAAACGAAAAAGTACATTTAGTCCAACTTTTAATGTCCACATAGTATACAGCAGTATCAATTTTAAAATTCCAAGGTTCAAGGTCTCTACTGAGATCCAGCCAATAACTTATCTTTAGTCTCCAAATCAAGACAGGAACCAGCTGTGCAAACTCTAAACTTTGTATCTCCATGTCTGATGTCAAAGCAATTGTCAGTTCTGCAACACCTTTTGCATCTTTGTTGATGGCAACAAACTCCTTTTCCTGAGCTGATTCCATTCTGTGATACCAGCATTACTGAGGAGATATCCATTGGCTCTGGCACCTTGAAACTCTTGGGTCTCTGAGGCAACTTGGATGTTACAGCTTCTTTGAAACCAGGATCCATCCATCATCTTCTGGGCTCCTCCTAAGGGCAGGTGTCAGGTCTCCAGCTCTGTCCTCTGTATCACTCCAAGCTCAGGTTCATCCACTCCACTGCTGTTTTTGTTCTTGGTGAGCATCCCATGGGACTGGATTCTCCAGTATGCTGGGGTATTTAGCTGCAACTAGGCTTCACCAATAACCTCTTATAGGCTCTCTTCATGATGTCAAGCTTCAAATCCTTTGCATGACCCCATCAGTCCCGGGATATCAGCTGCAACTGCAGCTAAAACTTCACCAGTGGCCTTCCATGGCTTCTCACAGTGCTAAGCCTCAGCTGATATTCATGACCCCTTCATGCATTCAAAACCAATACAACCTGGGTGACTCTTACACACCAAGTATAGCTGCAGCATGACAAACAACCTCAGCTATCTCTGGACCATGATTTTGTGCTCTCAGTAAACACGTCCCAGAAGTTTTCACCTCAATGATGCTGGTCACCACTAATTCCTTAGCTTCAGCTAACCAGCAGTAGTCTCCTCTCCTCTTAACTATAAAGTTTGAGAAACATGTCCCAAGCTTCTATGTTCTGCTGCTTGCAACATCTCGAACATGGGCCTCTTGTTTTATTACATTATCACTAGTTTCCTCTTTTCTAACTTCTTCACTGCCTAAGCTTGGCTGTCCTGTATCATGCTCTGTATATTGACCTTGAATTTAGATATCAGAATGCCTAACTTCTGGGATTAAAGTGTGTGTCACCACACCTGGATTTAAGCTTTTTTTTTACTCCCCACCTAGAACATGCTCTGTCTCAGCCTGGCCGTCTTCAGGGATCTGCTCGGCTTTGTCTGCTGGGATTAAATATGTGTACCACCATGCTTTGATCTAAATTTAGTTGGGTAGGTTCTTGCCACAAGGGAAGGAATTGCTCGTTCCAATTCCTTGAAGAATTGAGTTGGAATTTTGATGGGGATTGCACTGAATCTGTAGATTGCTTTTGGCAAGATAACCATTTTTACAATGTTGATCCTGTTCACTGTTTATAGAAATCATCCAAGAGTTACAACTCTGAAAGCAATATTCAGTCATCCAAGGCTAGTGGCATATTTCCAAGAGCAGATTAATATGTCTTTATGGTCAATTATTTTTTAACATCTAGTGCCTGACATTTTTTTTTATAAAACTTCAATGTATAAAGTTAAATTATTTTACTTCTTTTTATTTTAGTCTTTCTTAAGCATATACCAAAGCCCACTTCTGATGATAAATGTGTAGCCATATGAAATTTTATTGTTGGAAAAGATTTATCTATCATAGTACAATTATATAAATTTGTAAATGATTTATAAAGAAAAGCATTAGATTTCCTGGATATAAGGTCATGTTAGTTACCCCATCTCAAGAGATGGTTTCTTACCTATTATTCTCCCTTAAGATCTTGGACTAGGCTAACAGGAACATGTCATAAATAAGAAAAGAAATAAAAGGAAACAAAACAGATACATTTCCATGAGAACTATGGCTCAGTATGTTGTTCTGGGCAAGAGTTCCACAACAGGTTCTAGAAGGCCTCCTTCTGTTGAAGTTTTATTCTCAGTCTGTGGAACTCATAACTATCTCTTTTGACTGTAGAGCTGTAGACAGAAGATGACTGGAAAAAATAATAAGACTTATTCCTATGACAAGAATAATTCAATGTAACCAACTAACAGGGTTTAATGACCATAAACCAGAGCTAATAGACTGAGTCAAATCATCTATGCTAATAGATTCAACATGTGCTTTGCTTACAGCAGAGATCTGGGCTTGTAATTGAGCCATGTCATGAGTAATATCATTGTCTTTCCAAATTCTCAACAAATTTTTAGTAAAATTCCAATTATGACTTTCATTATAAGGTAACGGCGCTACACACATTACTGAAAGCTGGCATGGCACTTGGTAAAAGCTAACTTTAATATTTTCCACTTCTTGTCCTAGGGTTAAAATTACATCCTCTACAGCACCACTTTTTACTTGTAATATTTTATCTGTAACTCATTGCCTTGCAAGTGTTAAAGAGACATTTTTATTTACATCATTAACAAACTGTGCAGACTTCATATCTGAGACTAAGGTGACTGTTGAGTCTGTAAGTGAAGTAAGGATGGCTATTAAAGCACTAATGCCTAAAATCAGAGCCACAACAAAATGCTTTGGTCTAATCAATGCATTAACTCTTTTAAGCATTTGTAAAGCTACTTTGTGAAACCAAACATTATCTTTTAAATCTACAAGAAGTATAATATAAGTAGGTATTTGTAATAACAAAATAGCTGAATAATTTTTAATTGATATAGAATCAACACAATTAATTAAAATACATTTGGAACAGCTTACCTGATAAGATCCTTCTACCTTAGTAATGTTTAAATCTGAGGATTGTCCAGCTAGTATACCAAAAGCTTAGGTAAGATCTATTGCCAAAGGAATGCTCTTAGCTTCCTTAGGCTTTTTAAAAGGACCATGTTAGTTGCAGCAAAATGTCTAAATAATCCTGGAAGAATATTAGTAATATTATGTAAAGGAGAGTCACTGGCATAAACAGATTCCACCCATCCTGCAGAAAATCATCTATTTACAGACTCATTTGTAAATATATGGGGCCTATATCAATGAAAAAGCTATAACTGATTGATTAAATGGTTTTGGTTTTCATTTTTGTGGGTTGTTTTTGTTTGTTTGTTTTTGTTTTGGTGTTTTGTTTTGTTTTGTTTTGTTTTGTTTTGTTTTGTTTTGTTTTGTTTTGTTTTGTTGTTTTTTCAAGACTGGGGTTTCTCTATGTAGCCCTGGCTGTCCTGGAACTTACTCTGTAGGCCAGGCTGTCCTGGAACTCTGAAATCTGCCTGTCTCTACCTCCCAAGTGCTGGGATTAAACGTATGCATCAACCACTGCCTGGCTTAAATGTTTTATATAATCATAAAATGGTGAGCTTATAGAATAGTTATACATTATTTATTGGTTTTTCCAAGGATCTTGTACTGAATCCCAAGAACTAGATCCACAATTAAGCCATCTTGAACTTTCATCTTGAAGCAAGGATACCCACAATTTATCGTTATCCCAATATTCTTATAGACATTCTTTGGAGGCATAGTCTCTTTTGGCCTCATAAAACTTTCATTACAATTATAATACCCTGACATCATTATTGAAAGCTCCCACATTTTTCCCAATCTGTAGGTTGCCAATTTATCTTACTGACGATGTTCTTTGCCTTACAGAAGTTTTCCAGTTTTATGAGGTCCCATTTGCCAATTCTTGATCTTAGAGCATGAGCCATTGGAGTTCTCTTTAGGAAATTCCCCCCTGTGCCAATGAGTTCAAGGCTCTTTCTCACTTTCTATTCTGTTATACTCAGTGTATCTTGTTTCATGTTGAGGTCCTCAATCCACTTGTACTTGAGCTTTGTACAAGGTGACAAATATGGGTCTATTTTCATTCTTCTAGATACAGACAGCCAGTTAGACCAGCATCATTTATTGAAGATGCTTTCTTTTTTCCATTTTATCTTTTTGGCTTCTTTGTCAGAGATCAACTATCCATAAGTGTGTGGTTTTATTTTCCAGTCTTCAATTCTATTCCACTGATCAATGTATATGTTTCTGTACCAATACTATGCAGTTGTTTTTTTTTTTTTTTTTTTTAATCACTATTGCTCTGTACTAAAGCTTCAGGTCAGAGATGATGGTTTCCTGCAACCATTCTTTTATTGTTAAGAATAGTTTTCACTATTCTGGTTTTTTAATTGGTGGTGGTGGTGGGTGTTTTTTGGTTTTTTGGTGTGGTTTTTTTTTTTTGGATTTTTACTTTTTTGGTTTTTTATTTTGTTGTTGTTATTTTGTTTCACCTTTTCAGATGAATTTGAGAATTGTTCTTTCTATGTCTTTGAAGAATTCTTTTGGGAATTTGATGGGGATTGCATAGAATCTATAGATTACCTTTGGTAAGAAGACCAATTTTACTCTGCTAATTCTGCCAATCCATGATCATGGGGGATCTCTCCATTTTCTAATACCTTCATTGATTTTGTTCTTGAGAGACTTGAAGTTATTGTCATACAGGTCTTTCACTTGTTTGATTAGACTTACCCCTAGATATTTTGTATTATTTATGGCAATTGTGAAGAGAGTTGTTTCCCTAATTCCTGTCTCATCCTGTTTATCCATTGTATAAAGAAAGGCTATTGATGTATTTGAGTTAATTTTATATCTGGCCACTTTGCTGAAGTTGTTTATCAGCTGGAGAAGTTCTCTAGCGGGCTAATATATAAAATATATAAAGAACTCAAGAAGCTAATCACCAAAATACCAAACAACCCAATCAAAAAATGGGGTAAAGAAGTAAATGGAGATTTAAACATTGAGGAATCTCGAATGGCACCTAAGGACATGTTCAAAGTCCTTAGTGGTCAGAGAAATGCAAATTAAAACAACCCTGAGATTCCACCTTACACCAATCCAAATGGTTAAGATCAAAACCACAGATGACAACACGTGTTGGAGAGGATATGGAGAAAGAGGAACAGTCCTCCATTGATGGTAGGATCACAAACTGGTCCAACCACTCTATAAAAAATCTAGAGCTGGTGAGAAGGCTCTGTGGGTAAGGGCACTGATTGCTCCTCTGAAGGTCCTAAGTTCAAATCCCAACAACCACAAGCCTCACAACCACCCAAAATGAGATCCGATGCCCTCTTCTGGTGTGTCTGAAGTCAGCTACAGTGAACTTATTTATAATAATAAATATCTCTTTAAAAAAAGAAAAAAAAATAGATCTACCTGAAGTCTCAGCTATATTACCTTTGGGAATATACCCAAAGAATGGTCCACCATGCCATAGGGGCATGTGTTCCACTATGTTCATAGCAGCCTTATTTGTGATAGCCAGAAGCTGGAAACAACCTAGATGTCCCACAACAGAAAAATTGATAAAGAAAATGTGGTTCATTTATACAATGGAATACTACTCAGCAGCTATTAAGAATGAAGACATCCTAAGTTTCGAAGGAAAATGGATGGAACTAGTAAATATCATCCTGAGTGAGGTAACTCAGACCCAAAAGGACATGCATGGCATGTACTTACTAATAAGTAGATGTCAGCAGGAGAAAGCAAAACAGAACAAACAAATAAACAAACAAACAAACAAAATAACAGAGCACCCAAGGTACATTCCACAGACCTCACAAAGATCAACAACCTGAAGTGCCCAAATGAGGACACTTCAGTCCCACTTTAGAGGGAGAAGAAAGCAATCACAAGTTAGGAGGGAGGAAGACATCTGAGAGAAAATGTATGGGGGGGGGGGATAGGAAATAGGGAAGAGAGGAGAACCTGATCTGGTACTGATTCAGGGGAAAAGACTGAAGGAAGCCATGAGGGCCAGCAGAAAGAATGGAAACAGGTAACCTCAGGAGATATGAGGTGGGGCAGGGGAAACCCTCCAAAATGCACAAGAGGCCTAGGAGGTAACAGTCTCTCAGGACTCAAAGGAAGGGACCTTAGATGACATGCCATCAGCAGTGAAAGGGAACTTATAGAGCCTACCTCCAGCAGGAAGACAGGGCTTCAAATGAGGGATAGGAGAGCCATCCTACAGTCACAACTCTGATTTATAATTGTTTCTGTTTGATAGGAGTACAGGGATGGAAATGGAGAGGGGGCTGAGGAAAAGAAAGTCCAGTGACAGGTCCAAAGTGGGATCCAGGTCAATAGGAGGTCCCAAGGCCTGGCACTATTACTGAGGCTGGTGGAGTGCTCACAAAATGCGATCTATCATTACTGCCCTCTGAAAAATCCAACAAGCAGCTGGAAGGGTCAGATGCTGATATTTGCACCCAGAGCGATGGGCAGAAGCAGGTGATCCTAGTTGTTGAATTAGGGAAGGCCAAAGAGGCCGAGGAGAAGCATGACCCTGTAGGAGAACCACATTTCTCAATTGGCGTGGACCCCTGAGACCTCTCAAACCCTGGACCACCAACAAGGCAGCATACTCCAGTTGATATGAGGCCCCCAACACACAAACAGTAGAGGACTGCTGGGTCTATTTTCATTCAGAGATGATGCAACTAATCCTCAAGAGACTGGTGGTCCCAGGGAGTTAAGAGGTCAGGTGGGGTGCGGAGAGTGGAGACATCCATGTGGAGACAGGGGCATGAGAAGGAGGTATGGGATGTGGAAGAGTAGGAGGGTGGAGGGGACCAAGAAATAATGGAGTGCAAAAAATAAATTAACTAATTATATAAAAGAATAATAAAGCAAATACATTATTTATGTAATTTTAAAAAGAAAGAGAGAAAGCTTCCACATTAACTTTCTAAGATGTGAGGGCTTTGTATCTGGAATTGATCTATCTTGAGGTTCAAAAAAAAAAGTTCTATAACTAACAGGAAGGCAACCCATTGGGGGGTATTCCCTTAAAATAACAAAAATTAGAGCAGAGAGTATTGGCATTTTTCCCATGCAAGGTGTTTTAATATGTCAGAGCCCTCAGAGGGAGGAAGCACCTGTCTTTCCTATGGACATGAACATTTCTGGGTTAAAAATTTAGATGATTGGGTGGCCCCATCTCTCTGTAGGGGTTGTGCCTATATACTGGTGGTTGTCTCTACAGGTTGTATCTCCCCTTTTTTGGGTTTTTGGGTAAATAATTGCCATTGGCTGTCCAGTGCTATTGTCTTTCGCCAGCAAAAAACACGCATGGACAAAAAGATCCTTCCATGATTACTTTATTTCACAACATAATGAGGTAGACAAAGAAGGCTCAGAAATGTGTGTGGCTTAAATACCCTAGGTGTGATGTGTCTAACTAGGACTGGTAGATTAACCCACGATTCTCATGTTCCCTGGGGATAGGCTAAAGCCTCCAGGGGTTGGGCTAGTGCCCTGGGAGATGGACTGGTGCCTTGGAAATGGGTGGTGACTTTTTGGCGGGCTTTTCTCTTTGGACCTGCGCACAAGAGCCCGATCTAGACAAAGAGATCGGTTTGGCACAATGGAGGTTTAGCACCATCTAGTGACCGCACGTATATTGCGGCTTTCCACAACTGGCTTCTTGGAGCCTCTCTTATCCCTGGAGTCTAGGACTTTCTAGTGGCTACCTGCAGTTCCCCTTGCCCCTCTCCTACAAGTTTCCATTTACTTTCCTGATCCTCTGTACTTCTCTCCTGTTCCTTCCAATACCTGTTCCTGTCCCCCTTTTTCCCTCTCCCTTCTCTCTCCACCCCAGGTCCCTCCTTACCTCTCGGTACTGTGATTACTGTGTTCTCCTTTCTATGTAGGATTGAAGAATCTACACTTTAGTTTTCTTCTTAATCTACATAAGGTATGTAGGTTGTAATGTGGTTATTCTGAGTTCTCGGGCTAAAGTCTATTTCTCAGTAAGTACATACCATGTGTGTTCTTTTGTGTCTGGGTTACAACATTCAGGATGATTTATTCTAGTTCCATCCATTTCCCTGTGAATTTCATGAAGCCATTGTTTTTAATAGCTGAGTAGTACTCCAGTGTGTAAATGTCCCACAATTTCTGTATCCATCCTTCTGTTGAGGGACATATGAGTTGTTTCCAGTTTCTGGCTATTATGAATAAGGCCACTATGAACATAGTGGAGCATGTGCCCTTGTTATATGTTTGATCTTTTTTTGGGGGTATATGCTTAGTAGTGGAATAGCACTCTTTACACTATTCCATCTATACCCATAGATAGGAATGACACTAACAACTCATCAGAAAAATGTGTTTGTGCTGTGAAGGGGTTATAAAACTAAGCAAACTGTAGAGAATGAATGACTCTGTTATGCTCAATCACAAATGTAATAGCTGTATCATTCTCTTTACCAAAGTTTCAGACATCATGGTAAATAGAAGGAAAAAATTCAAAGAGTCTGATGTAAGAGATTTCTTTCATGGATCTTTTCAAAAGAGAAAAGGAAATATTCATATTTAAAACCTGGTATTCTTAACCTTCACCTTCCCTAAAAGACATGATTTCCATGTGTAGCTCTGCATGTCCTGGAATTTTCTATATAATGCTGTCCTCAGCTCAGAGACCGGCCTGCCTCACCCTCTTCTTCTGGGATTAAAGACATTCATCACCACAGCCTGGTTAAAACTTGTTATTCTTTTTTTTTTAATTATTTTATTTTTTTATTTAGTTATTTACATTTCAGCCATTTGGATCCTTCTTTCTCAACTTCTTGAAGAGTGGTTCTCAACATTTTAAATTCTGCACCCCTGTAATGCAGTTCCTCATGCTGGGGTGGATCCCAACCGCAAAGACAGGTTTGTTGCTACTTGGTAACTATAATCGTGCAAATTTTATGAAATGTAATGTAAATATCTGACATTAACCCTTATGAGCATGTCATCTAGCCACAATGAGGTTTCCTCACATAGGTTATGAAACCTGTTATTGAAAGTTGGCCACAGAATCAGAGATATGCCACTGCCCCTGCTTATGCCTCTGCATAGGCACCTGCCCTGCCCAGGCCTAAGTACCTGCCTCTGCCTTTATACACTGCTGGAATTAAAGTATTGCAACTCCATTTTCTCAGGTTTGTGTGAGATGGTGTTTTGAGGGCTTTTTTTGTTTGTTTGGGTTTTTTGTTTTTGGTATTTGCGTTGTTTGTTTGTTTGTTTTTCCTGGCTTAGGTGGTGGTGATGGTAGGCTACTTATTTATTTTATCATTTTGTTTTTAGGAAAGATATGTTGTGAGTCTTTTAACAGAGAATGATTGGATTCTAGTGTTCCTGCTGACAGATGCCAGGTACAAGGATTGCAGGGATTCTCCATATCTGGATAGCACAGTATTATCATCTGAATTCTACCTATGATGCTTACCTGTACAAGGCTTAATCCCTAACCTTAGGATGCAACCTTATTTGAATATGGCACTGAAGCTAATCCAAAACTCTGAAATCCTGCAAAGGCTATAATCTCAAAATATAGAAAGCTAAACTAAACCAAAAACTCAAATCCATTAAATGTTAATGTTGAAACAATGAGGAACAAAAGTATCCAACTTCACTAGAAAAATAAAGATCAAAGAACAAGCCAAAATCAAAAGGGTTAGAGAACCAAATGCTGGTGACTCGGTCCAGAACAAGCAATGCCAGCAATAAAATCCTAGGTGGGGAAATGTATAACTTGTGTTGGTATTCATGTCAGCTAAGGCCATTGTGTACTATATATATATATATATATATATATATATATATATATATATATATATATATTTATTTATTATGACATATTTTCCTCAACTACATTTCCATTGCTATCCCAAAAGTCCCCCATACCCTCCCCCCCTACTTCCCTACCCACCCATTCCCTTTTTTTTTGGCCCTGGCATTCCCCTGTACTGGGGCATATAAAGTTTGCATGTCCAATGGGCCTCTCTTTCCAGTGATGGCCGACTAAGCCATCTTTAAATAAATATGCAGCTAGAGTCAAGAGCTCCGGGGTACTGGTTAGTTCATAATGTTCTTCCACCTATAGGGTTGCAGGTCCCTTTAGCTCCTTGGGTCCTTTCTCTTGCTCCTCCCTTGGGAGCCCTGTGATCCATCCACTAGTTGACTGTGAGCATCCACTTCTCTGTTTGCTAGGCCCCAGCATAGTCTCACAAGAGACAGCTATATCTGGGTCCTTTCAGCAAAATCTTGCTAGTGTATGCAGTGGTGTCAGCGTTTGGAAGCTGATTATGGGTACTGATCATTGTGTACTTTTAAAACTGAAGCCTTGTGATTGCCTGCTGAAAGGTATCACCAGGAACATTGTGGCAAAGTCATAATGCATCCTCAATGTTTCTACCTGATATGGAAACTTACATAACTCATGGGAATTGCATGCACACACACACAGAACCCAACAACTCAATTAGCCTGTGCCTGTTGTCTTCAACTCTGCACAGAATCCTGTTTCTCAACATGACTCTTATGCCACTTCACATTCTTAACATTAGTTTTTTGAAAGTTATTCATGGAAAAAGACTTGCTTTTGTCAGCTATTTTTCATCATGTGAGACAAGTATCCATAAATCCTGCTCCTTGAACCAAGTGCATAGGTGTTCTGAAACCAGAGCTACGCAGAATGTCGGGAGAATGATAATTGAACAGGTAGGGGAGGATCCTCCAAACTACTCTGAGCAATTGTTGATTATTTATTTATTTATTATTCCACTTTGAACATCGTTCTAGTAATTTAGAGAAAGATTCTTGAACTGTAAGCAGTAGACATGATATGAGATGTCTGAAGAGGCAATGCATTTAACTTGCAACCCTAAGACTTGGGATGAAAACCCCAACATGTAGAAAAATGTCAGAGGGAATGCCAGGCTTCTGTCAAGAACACTGTAGAGAATAAAAGTGGAGATCAGAAAATGTTTGGAAACTCTAGTGCCAGAAAGACAGGTTTATAAAGCTGCCAACCAGAAAGACACTGTCTAAAAGCAAGAAGCAACTCAAGAATTAACAGCAAAGTATTCTAATAACTTATGCTGTGGAACTATGGAAATACAGACAAAAAATTACACACACACACAAAATAAAAAACAAAACAAAACAAAACATAAAAGTGGCAATCCACAAGCATGTTATATCATTATTGGGACAGTACAATTTACTTGCAACATTCTTCTCTCTTTGAAGATGACATACTGAGGCTGAAGCCCTACCAGTCTCTGCTGAGGATGTTAGATAGTTCAGTCAGATCTGTGGTAATTCCTCAGGTGACGATGGTAAGTGGATGATTGGCGAAAGCGACGGCTACATAGGGAACAGACATAAGGCATTTCTCCTGTGTGAATCATCTCATGAGACTTCAGGTTGGTCTTGTGGCTGAAGGACTTTTCACATGTGCTGCACTTGAAAGGCTTTTCTGGCATGTGTATGATCTCATGGGTTCGGCGGTCAGAGACTCGTTTGAACATTTTCTGACAGGTGACACAAAGCAATTCACTCTTCTTATTGAGGTGAGTTTTCTGGTGGGATGAAAGGCTCCTGGCATGTTTGAACATCCTAGAACATTCTTCACACTTGTATAGTTTGGCATCTCTACAGAATCTCTTTTGATGACTTTTACATGGTAAGTTTGCCTCATGATTCTTACCAAGAAGGACAGGATCAGAGATAAGCTGCTCTTGCCTAGACTGCAACCCTGGTACCTCCCTAGGGTCTTTTTCAGAAAAACATTCCCCAAGTGACTCTTGCAGGCATGTAGATGTTCCTTGACTTGCTCTTGTAGAATCCTGAGGAAATCCATAAGGAATATCTCCCACCTCAGGCTCAGGATGATATATTCTCTTGTTAATGAAAAGGGAGTCTGACTTGTTCCTGGGAATATTATCACCACTATATACTTGAGTAGCTGCATTCCTGGAAGTGTTATAGCAATTGTTCTTGTCCTCAGAGATGTTTTCTCTGGATAAATCCTTTGGTTGTTCCTCCATGGTGACATCGGCAGTAGTCGGAGGACTCTGGATGTCTACATGATGACTGGGGGTGCCTTGACTTGCTCTTCTGGCACCATGAGGGAATTGACGAACAACATTCCCCTCTTCATGCTCAGGGTGCTGTTCTTTCTGGATGATAAGAAGGGAGTCCATTTCATTTCCACTACAGCTTTCACCAACATTTGCTTCAGTAGCATTACAAGAGTTGTTGCATTCATTTTCACTGTTTTCTTGTCCTTTGGAAAGAAGACAATGTATAAAAATGTACCCAAAATGGACCCCCTCAAAACATGACTCTTTTATTTAGGTTACCAACTAACCTGTGGCCAATAATCTATCTTGTGTGGTGTCTACTGGCATCTGCTCATTATCTGGTGTTGGCCTTGTTGCATATTGCTGTTGTTTCAAAAGCTTGATGACTTCTTTTAATGGCATGTTTTCAGAAAAGAGTGCTTCTTGTCCTTGCATTGAGACATGGACCTATAAGGGAAGACATGTTCTTCTTATGCACAAGCACGTGGATTGCAGACACCTAACCTCAACCTGATAGCACAGGGACACTGGAATATTGACTAGCTCATTTGTCTAGGCCTTAAGTCTAATGATCATTCCTGGCACTCACAAATTCTGACTTCTAAAGTCACTATAGATAATGTGTTTCCAAATGTCGAGTCATTGTCCCTAGAGACACACAAAGTTGTGTTCCTGTGAGCTCTGCCAACCATAGTTTCTTTAACTGGTCAACACATTGAAGGAGGATAAGCCTTCCTTAAACTGGCTAGCCCATGTTTTCAGATTGTCTTAACTTTATCTGATCTTTGTTTTGAATGTAGTGTCTCAAAGAATCACAAGGCCTGTTCTCAGGAACATGACTAGATATTAGGGGAGCAGTGTACTTAGTATGAAATTTTAAACTTAAAATAAAACTCAAAGAGTATATGCAGTATAATTCTTAACTTGTAAGGTGTGGTCAAAAGATTTAATTTAGCTGGGCTGTGTGGCACGTGCCTTTAATCCCAGAATTTGGAAGGCTGAAGAAAGAGGATTTCTGAGTTTGAGGCCAGGTCTATCTACAGAGTGAATTCCAGGACAGCCAGGGCTCCACAGAGAAATCCTGTCTCAACAAAACAAAACAAAACAAAAACAATCCCTAAAACAAAACCTAAAACCCAAAAACCATTTAACCTAACACTTGAGAAGCAGAGGGAGGGTAATTCCTCTGCTTACAAGGCCAAGGAAGACTACATAAAGAAACCATGCTGCAGCAGGGCAGTGGTGGCATACGCCTTTAATCCCAGCACTTAGGAGGCAGAGGCAGGCAGATTTCTGAGTTCTAGGACAGCCTGGTCTACAAAGTGAGTTCCAAGACAGCCAGGGCTATACAGAGAAACCCTGTCTCCAAAAATAAACAAACAAGCAAAAAAACAAACAAACCATGTTGTAAATCACAAATACAAGCAAGCAAGCAACCAGGAAATGAACCACACAACTAAACCAATAAAAATCTAAACAAAATATCTGAAATAGGAAGCATTTTTAATTGGTATGTAGGAATGCATGTATGGGGTGGTAGAATATTTTCAACTTTTCACAATTTCTGTAAATAACTAAGAATTTTGCAAATCACGGCTTTGAGAAAACATCTAACATAATTAAATATTTATTAGGTCTATCCAAATTTGAATGTTTGGACTGAAGCACCATTATGCATCACAGAAATTTTTATGGGTATGGTGCTGTTTTGTATACAGCACCAACCATATTTCAATATCAGAACTTTACCATTCTGACACCTCAGTTTTCTAGACAGAGATTCAATGATATGTAATAGCCAATTTGAGAATCCATCTAGTCAATTTAATCCCAAATTTTTGCCACACACTTCCACGGATCACAGGCTAGCACTGTGAACCCTGTGTATAAGTGTTCATGGCAGGATCTAACATAGTCCTCATGAATACTCAGTAAGCATCTCCAGGAACAAGCTGGGTCTCACACACAAGTTATCTCTTCTACATCCTTAAAGCCCTCCCCAGGACAATTCTTCATTCTCTCTACTAACATGTAAATAAACTAGACTTAGTTGTGCATGTCAAACCTAATTGATAGGCTCCTTTCTGCTATATTCATGATAATTTGAGGCAATCATTTTTCTTCAGTATAAATATTTTTGTTACAGAATATAATCTCCTTTGTAAAATACAACATAGACAAGCAATCAAAGAAAAAACAAAAAACAAAACAATACAAAACCCCCTACTTTTCCCAAACCCCAAATGTTTCTGCCTTTCCTTCTAGTAAGCCCCGGAGGAACTCACCATGACAGGAGGCTTCAAGCACTCATCAGTCAGACTCTCCATGAATCTCCTCATATCGCTACCACTGGCTTTCCACTTCTCTGTCAAAGCATACTTGTCCTTGCAGTGCCCAGTGAGGAGAAACTGCTCCAAGACCAGTTGAGAAATCATCTGCTCCTTAGTCTGCTTTTCTGGCTGCAACCAGGAGTTGAACATCTTCCAGAGACTTTGCAGCTCCTGAGTTGCCCAGCAGCCATTGTTACTTGGGGAAAAGTTTAGCTGAGCACTTGGTGAGTTAGAGATGTCTTCTGCCCACTGCACACCAGAACTATCAGTTGGAGTAAACTCTAAATTGTTGGTCTGAAGGTCTTTTGCTGGTGCCTGCTGTGAAGCCATTGTGGTGACAATGGTGTGAAAGATTCAACTATAGCAGTTTAGTATCTGTTTTGTGACTTTAGGAAAATGCTAACAGCTGATAGTGTACTGTAAAAGCTGTGAATTTAAAAAAGGAAGAAACACATAATTAATGTTAACAAAACACACACAAACCCAAATGAGATTTGTGTCACAGATGGTTTTATTGGTTCCTGACAGTAAATGTTTCACTATAGTCCTTTCAATCTGCTTGAATGGAATTGAAAATGGGCAAAACAACTGAAAAGTAGAAAATAAATTGACTCAATAACCAGAAAGTCCTGTATCTAGGGTGCTTAGATCTGTCATGAGATCTTAAGAACACAGCAATGTTGTCTGTTCCCCCTTTGGAAAAGATGGGAGTTATTTTGCTGTTCCTCAAATTTTAAGTTTCACCCTCTGTCTCATTCTAAAGTACCAGAGAATAATACGTTCATAAGAAAATATTTAAAATGAATAATCAGGAATATTAAATTCACAGAGAGGCAAACAAATATCCACACACATACCTGAATGGTTACCAACTCAGAGTTTTCTTTAGAGTTTAGAAAAATCAACCTCTTGATCAGGAAAGCTTCCAAAAGGCAATATTGAACTACTGAGATCTACCCATAATTGTGATGAATCTTCTCACAAGTCCACAAATAAACACACATACACACACATAAATAAACATATACTTACACATTCAAGACCACTAGGAAGGAAAGTTTACCTATTCCTCCACCTCACCTCTTTCTCCAGTGAACTTCTAGGGTGATGCCAAGAAGCCCAGGGAGGCACTGTGTGTCCCTGCCTTGGCTCTGCTTCATCTGAGGTTCTATTAGGATTGGTTCCCTTTTATAGGGCCTGGCTTCCGTTAGTCAGTTACTGATGACGATTAAATTCACACAGTGATTCTATCAAAACTCCTTTTCCTGGGTGGGGCAGATTACCTTTTTATCCATAGTACTCAAAGTAATAAAAATTGAATCAGGAGAGTCAGTAGTCCCCAGCACTGCCTATTAGGCCCAGAGATCCAAGGTCAGTCTGACCTAGGGGAACAGATAATGCCAAAAGGGGGCATCAAATACAAGCAAGCAAACAAAATAGGGAAAGACATCTTTTCCTGCTGATTGAATCACATAAGGAATCCTAACTCAGCTCTAGTTTTGCATCTCTAATGCAATGACTGACTCTTCTTTGGAAGAAGATCATCTCCTAATCAAGTGTTGTAAGTCACTGTAGTGAATGGAAATAGTACCACACTGAAGAGGAATTCCAAGATTGGCATTTATCTTCTATGACCTCTGATCCTGTGTTCTCACATAGTAGTCAATGGAAACTTGTTACAATTTGCTGTTTCCAGAGAGATTGGATCCTAAGTGCTTCAGTGAACTCTGTAGAATCCTTGCCAGTGGGATCAGATAGGGCAAGAAGAATCCAGAAGGTGTCTGTAGCACAATATAGTAAAGATGGAGGCTGAAGGGAACTTATGTCTTTTGGTAGAGAGGAATGTGCATTGCCTATTGGGAAAACATGGACATTATATGAGGACTGTATACTAGGGAGAGATTAAAATTTGTGGCAAAATGTGGTGGTCTTTGTTGTTCTCTCTTGTTTTCTCTATCTTTCCATCTCTCTCTCATGTTTGGTTTGTTCATTTGTTTTTTGTTTTGTTTGTTTTTTTACAAGTGTCTATATGGTATCCTAGTCTGCTCACAATCTCACTAACTTGTTCAGAATGATCTTGCACTACAATCCTATAACTTTTAACTCCTCAGTGCTGACATCCCAGAGTGACCTCACTACTTCACACATCCTTTTTTTTTTCTGTCTCTGTTTTCTTTTATTTCATCTAGAGACTATTTTTTCCCATGAATGCCTAGATATAATAGCCCTACTGTGTGGATCAGGTTGACCTGAAATTGACACATCCTTGCCATTAATTCCAGAGTGGTGGATTCAAAGGCGGTTGCCTTTGTGAATTGATTTGTCCAATCATGCTAATTGATAGGTTCAATTGTGACCCCTAAATTCACATGTTGATGTTTTATCTTCAAACACTGAGATTGTGCTGAAGTTCAGTCCAAAACATAGAACCTTAATTTCCCTTACCCCAAATAGGCTGGAAAATCAGTGATTTACAACTTCTAAAATCTTTTACATTCACAAAACCAAAAATTTTGAATGCTTAAACCTAAAGCTGCCCTTCACTTTATGGAAAAAAAAATGCCACACGACAAAGAAAGCACTACAAATTCTTCAAATGAATTAGCCATTTGTTAAAACAATGATTGACTCACCATGTAAAAATGTATCATTTGGTTTTTTTTTTTTGCTATTGATGATGTTCAGTATATTAATGAATTAATGCAATACTAACAAGAAGAAACATTCAGATGAAAGTGTTTTTTCATGAGAACAATAAACATTTTACTGTTGTTCACTATTTTCTTCCTGCATGTGAATTTCAAGGGCACAATTCAATTTAGCAATTAGATTACTTGAAGGAGGTTAGTGCCTTTAATCCCTGCTACACACTTAATCCTAGATCAGAAAACAGATGCAGAAGCATCTCTATCCATTTGAGGCAAGTCTGGATTTCAAATAGAGCTCAAACATAGCCAGGCTTGCATGAACAGAAGGTATCACCAAAAAAAAAAAAAAAAAAAGCTCAAAAGCATCAAGAAAAAGAAGAAGAAAAAGATGATAGAAGTAAGGTTGTCCTGGAACCGCTACTACTAGGAAGGTAGAAGCCATGCTTTTAAATCATTTTTTGGTTGTTGCTGTTGGAAGGGATCCATAATGCTAGCTTGTCCATATAAAAAAAAACACAATCTAGCTATTTTATTTACAAACTCAAGCCTAAATAAGGCAGATTTACAGCAATTCTAACTTATTCCCCAACGATCAAGTCCCTTATACTTGCTGTTTCTCTGTTCCAAGAATTTATATTTCATCTCTTCCCATGGCAGCCTACTCCACTTAAGTCTTCTTTCTTCTTTCTCTTCCTCTACCAGCAAACACTTCACTCAATCCTCAAATCCCACCTTTCTCCCTCAGATGACCAGTCATAGTGAAAGATCCTGGCAGAATGTAAAAGGACACAGAAGCCCTGAAATTGGCAAGATAGACGTCAGTGTTAGCAGAACTAGCTTCACTGATTTAGAAAAATAGAGGTGCACAGTGCTCTGGCCACTCCTTGAACCTGTGTGTCTGCCAATGTTCTGACCAGGTGTGTGCCCATTGCTGCACCTTCATTAGACTCTTTCCTTGTACCCCTCCCATACCCATTTCTTGAGAATAGACATTGTTTAGATCTGGAAATCCCCTAATCTCCCCCTTCTCCTTTCCCCCCTGAGGGCCTATAAAAACTGGGAACTCTTTCCCCTTGAGGACGACTCCTCTACCCCTGTGTGGGATATGAGTCGTCCCCAGAGCTCTGGCTTTCCCCGAATAAAGCCTCATGTGGTTTGCAACAAGCTCGGTCTGTCGTGAGTTCTTGGGTGTCCGCTATTGTCCTGAGGCCTGAGCGAGGGGCTCCTCTCGGAGTCTTTCATTTGGGGGCTCGTCCCGGGATTAGCGTGACCACCCACGTCTCCGAAGACCCACTTGGAGGTGAAATTTTTTGTCCAAAAATATTTCTGTAAGCTGGCTAGGTTCTGTGCTGAAATTTGCAGCCGCGATGTTTCGTGAGAAACAGAGACCTTTGCCTCAGGATGAGGCACTGAGTGTGAACAGCAGACGTGCTGGAATCACCGGCTGCTGCTCGCTCTGGGGGACACCCTGAGCGAGGGGAAGGACTCTAGGAGTCCATCTGAGGCGGGGAGTGTACTCCCTCGACCATCTGTATTTCTGAAGCCCTGAGCGAGGGGAAGGACTCTAGGAGTCCATCTGAGGCGGGGAGTGTACTCCCTTGACCATCTGTATTTCTGAAGCCCTGAGCGAGGGGAAGGACTCTAGGAGTCCGTCTGAGGCGGGGAGTGTACTCCCTCGACCATCTGCATTTCTGAGTTGGTTTTGTCTGTTTGATGGAAAACAGGCATCTGTCAGTGTGTGTTTGTTTTTTGTGTCTGTTTTCAGGCAGTTGTCAGTGTGTATTTGTTTTTTGTGTCTGTTTTCAGGTATTTGTCAGTGTGTGTATGTGTGTTTTCTGTGTTTGTTTTGTGTTTTCCGTGGTACTGGACGGACTGTAACGACCCCCCTAAGTTTGACTTTAGACCACTGGACTGAAGTTAGATCAAGGGCCCATAATCTTTTAGTAGAAATTAAGAAGGGACCTTGGCAGACTTTCTGCGCCTCCGAGTAGCCGACTTTTAATGTAAAATGGTCACTGGAAGGGACTTTTGGTTTACTCTTATCTTTAAAGTTAAAGCCATTGTTTTTCAGAGTGGACCTGGGTCCCACCTGGATCAACAGCCTTACCTCATTCAGAATTCACCGCCATAAATCAAACCATGGGTTCCCCCACGCCTCTCAGAGCCCTCCCCTGGCTGCTCCCATGCACTCGAGTGGGTCAGCCCAGGGCCCTCGCTTTCTGCCCTAAGAAGCAGTCCCTGCACCCGGCTCTGAGATTGCTAAAGGCACAGTCTGAGGACCGAGGACCTACAGCTGGGACCCGGAGCCGACAAGCCCAGAGTCCCCCAGCAGATGAAGCTCTTGACACCACTTCTGCCTTTTCCTTTGTGAGCTGTGGGCAACCTGCCCACAGACAGGCAGTCTCTGCAGACCCTCCAATATTGGCCTTTTTCATCGGCTGATCTGTACAATTAGAACGCTGGGTTCCCTCTGGACTGGCCAGATTAGAACTACAACACGGCACAAGGTAAGGAGAGGTTGACAGTTTACTGGCCGGGCTCCAGTCTAAAGGGAGCGATGAGACGCCCCACCAATTTGTCTAAGGTAAGAGAAGTGATGCAGGGCCTTACAGAACCCCCATCTGTTTTTTTAGAAAGATTGATAGAAGCTTATAGATACTATACTTCTTTTAACCCGACCTCTGAGGGTTAACAAGCCGCGGTTGCTATGGCTTTTAAAGATTACATGCCATGGCTTTACAAGATTTAGTTAAGGAGGCACAGAAGGTGTATCCCAAGGGAGAAACAGAGGGAGAATACAAGAGAAGAATTAGCAGGATTTTGGCTACAGTAGTAGGGGAACGTGAAGGAAGGAACAGGCCAGAGAACAGACAGGGTACTTGGGCAACAAGGAACCCAGACCTAAAAGAAGAAGATCTGTCCAGAAGATTTTAGAGAAAGACCAATGTGCCTATTGCAAGGAAAAAAGACATTGGGCATGAGAATGCCCAAAGAAAAAGGGAAGGGCCCCTAAGGTCCTGACTCTGAAAGATGATAAATAGGGGAGACGGAGCTCAGGCCCCCTCCCCGAGCTTAGGGTAACCCTGATGGTGAAAGAGACTCGAATGGATTTTTTAATTGACACAGGGGCAGAACATTCTGTGTTGAAACATCCACTGAGAAAATTAAAAAATAAAAGAACCATAGTGATTGGAGCCACTGGTCAGAAACAATACCCCTGGACCACTGCATGCACTGTAGATCTGGGGAAAGGCCAAGTGAGTCATTCCTTCTTGGTCATTCCTGAGTGTCCCACACCGCTTCTAGGAAGAGATCTGACTAAATTAAAGGCCCAGATCAGATTTACCTAAGAAGGGCCGAGAGTAACTTGGGAATCTCCCACCTCCGTAGTCTTAGCCCTGCAGCTTGAGGAAGAATACCGATTGCATGAAGGCATAAAGCAAACAGAGGTGCCAGACCTAAAAGACTGGTTGACTGCTTTCCCTAGAGCATGGGCAGAGACTGCAGGCATGGGAATGGCTGTCAGAGTTCCCCCTGTGGTTGTGGGACTGAAGATGGATGCAACCCCTATAGGAGTGCAACAATATCCAATGAGCCGTAAAGCAAGAGATGGAATCAGGCCACATATTCAGAGACTATTACAATTAGGTATTTTGGTACCTTGCCAGTCACCCTGGAATACTCCTTTACTGTCGGTAAAGAAACCTGGCACGAGTGACTACTGACCAGTCCAAGACCTGAGAGAGGTCAATAAGAGGGTCCAAGATATTCACCCAACTGTTCCTAATCCCTATAACCTCCTCAGCTCACTCCCTCCGGAGCGAAAATGGTATACAGTACTTGATTTAAAAGATGCTTTCTTTTGCCTGAAGTTACATCCCTCCAGCCAGCCCATATTCGCCTTTGAGTGGAGAGATCCTGACACTGGACAAACGGGACAATTGACCTGGATGTGGTAACCCCAGGAGTTCAAAAACTCCCCCACCCTTTTTGATGAGGCTCTACATCGAGATTTAGCTTCCTTCCGAGCTGAAAACTCCCAGGTAACTCTGCTTCAATATGTTGATGACTTGCTCCTTGCTGCAACCACGGAGAGAGAATGCTGGCAGGGAGCCAAGAGATTGCTAGAAGAACTGGGTGAGTTGGGTTACCGGGCCTCTGCTTAAAAAGCCCAGCTATGTCAGATGGAAGTGGTCTACTTGGAATATACCCTCCGGGATGGAAAACAGTGGCTGGCAGAGGCTAGAAAAAGGACTGTGACTCAAATACCAACTCCGGCTACTCCAAGACAGGTGAGAGAATTCTTGGGCACTGCTGGGTTCTGCAGACTTTGGATACCTGGGTTTACAACACTGGCTGCCCCCCCTGTACTGACCAAGGAAAGTGGAGAATTTAGAAGGAGGCCCTGCTGACTGCGCCAGCCTTGGCACTGCCAGATCTAACCAAGCCCTTCATCCTCTATGTTGATGAGAGGGCGGGGGTGGCCAGAGGAGTTCTTTCTCAGGCTCTAGGGCCGGGGGAGAGGCTGGTGGCATATTTGTCTAAGAAGCTGGACCCAGTGGCCAGTGGATGGCCCACACGTCTAAAGGCCGTTGCTACAGTAGCCCTACTCGTTAAGGATGCTGACAAATTAACTCTGGGACAGCAAATAACTGTGGTAGCCCCCCATTCTCTTGAAAGCATTATCCGTCAGCCCTCAGACCGATGGATGACAAATGCCTAGATGACTCACTACCAGAGTCTGTTGCTGACTGAATGGGTCGTGTTTGTTCCTCCTGCTATTCTCAACCCTGCCTGCAAAGTGATCTACGTGACCAGCCGTGGCCAGGTGTTCCAAACTGGTACACCGACGGAAGCAGTTTCCTAGTGGAAGTTTTTGTAGATACCTTTTCAGGATGGGTGGAGGCCTACACAACAAAAAAGAAACTGCCAATGTTGTGTTTAAGAAAATCCTAGAAGAAATTTTTCCTCGGTTTGGAATACCTAAGGTAATAGGGTCTGACAATGAACCCACCTTTGTTGCCCAGGTAAGTCAGGGACTGGCCATCCAACTGGGGATTGATTAAAAATTACATTGTGTTTATAGACCCCAGAGTTCAGGCTAGGTAGAAAAAAAAAAACTTGACTAAATTAATCTTAGAGACTGGCGGGAATGACTGGACAGCCCTCCTTCCCTTTGCTTTGTTCCATGTTAGGAACACACCAGGAAAATTTAAGCTTACTCCATATGAAATCCTGTATGGTGGGGGGGGGGGGCTCCCCGGCTCACTGAAGTAAAGAGAGTGTTAGATCCTTTAAAATTTAATCCTGGTCCTTCATTGTTTACATGCATAAAAGCCCTAGAAGTGGTCAGAAACACCGCCTGAGAGCAGCTCAAAGAGGCCTACGAACCAGGAGACTTGATGATACCACACCAGTTCCAGGTGGGAGATGCAGTTCTCGTCTGACGACATCGAGCTGAGAATCTGAAACCTTGTTAAAAAGGCTCTTGCATCCTGCTACTGACCACCCCCACTGCTGTCAAAGAAAAAGGCATCTATTCATGCCTTTCACGTAAAGCGAGCTCCTGAAGAATAAACCCCCTTGGTTGACCACTCTCATTTCTACTCTGATAGACCCTCTAATAATTTTGCTCTTACTGCTGACGTGTGGCCCACTAATTCTTAATAATCTAATGACCTTTGTTAGAGAGAGGATTGGTGCTGTCCAGCTGTTAGTATTAAGACAACAATACCAGTCTCTGCAGAACCTTAAAAAAGAGGTTGCAGTTTAGTTCTAAGATTAGAACTAGTAACTAGAAGAAGTGGGGAATGAAAGATCCTGGCAGAATGTAAAAGGACACAGAAGCCCTGAAATTGGCAAGATAGTCGTCAGTGTTAGCAGAACTAGCTTCACTGATTTAGAAAAATAGAGGTGCACAGTGCTCTGGCCACTCCTTGAACCTGTGTGTCTGCCAATGTTCTGACCAGGTGTGTGCCCATTGCTGCACCTTCATTAGACTCTTTCCTTGTACCCCTCCCATACCCATTTCTTGAGAATAGACATTGTTTAGATCTGGAAATCTCCTACTCTCCCCCTTCTCCTTTCCCCCCTGAGGGCCTATAAAAACTGGGAACTCTTTCCCCTTGAGGACGACTCCTCTACCCCTGTGTGGGATATGAGTCGTCCCCAGAGCTCTGGCTTTCCCCGAATAAAGCCTCATGTGGTTTGCAACAAGCTCGGTCTGTCGTGAGTTCTTGGGTGTCCGCTATTGTCCTGAGGCCTGAGCGAGGGGCTCCTCTTGGAGTCTTTCAATAGCAAGTTGCTTTTTTTTTTTTTTTTGACCAGTTGTATTTAGGGACAATATTCAAATAACATCATTTGGTGGATGTGTGGCTCTGTACTTTGTGGACGACCACAGATTAAGAAGCCAATATTTAGCATGATAATATAAGCAGCATCAGAACAACTCACTGCATTATTTTATTTATACTAAGAGTTAGAATGGGGATAAAACAGCAATTCTTCTTTTGTATGAAAAGGTATTTTATATGAATAGAGTTTGTACAACATGCGAACTTTTCTCAGAAAAGTATTTGTAATCCCAACAAAATTTATAACAAATTAATAGGTCTTAACAAAAACATTACTTTTAGAGAGGAAATTATTATAATTTAAAATCTATTCTATAAAGCAAAGAAGAAGGAACTTGTATGCCATATTCTTCAAGTAAAACATCAGGGACACAGACATGACATGTTTCAATGCACAGAATAGCAGGACAGTGTGTATGTTACAAAGTAATATGGCTACACATATCATTCTCCTGCAGTTTGTCAAAATGATATATAATTCATAAAAAAATGAAATAATGTAGTTCAGAGGCAGAATACTCATTTTTCATGTATGAGACTCTGGTTTCAAACTCCAGGTCTGATAAGACAAGAATAACATTGACAATGGCAAATATTTAGAGTGAGTTTCACTGACTGTTAGAACTACAGTGAATATACAGTAAAATTAACTATAAAACCATAGTCTTTAAGAAAATTTTGGCTTGTATTTTAAATTTTAAATTATATATATATATATATATATATATATATATATATATATATATTTGGTTTTTCGAGACAGGTTTTCTCTGTATAGCCCTGGCTGTCCTGGAACTCACTTTGTAGAACAGGCTGGCCTCAAAATCAGAAATCCACAGGGCTCTGCCTCCGGAGTGCTGGGATTAAAGGCGTGCCCACCACGCCGGGCTTTAAATTAGTATACATAGTATTATGTGGGTTAAATGGCAGGATCCTGAGTCCTCTCAGGGCTGGGGCTACTCAGTGAGGTAGGATCCTGGAGTTTTGTTGTTGTTGTTGTTCTGGTTTTCTTGATTATTTATTTCTATTTCAAATGTTATCACCTTTCCTGGTTTCCCCTCAAAAGCCCCTTATCCCCTCCCCACTCTCCCTGTTCACCATCCCACTCACTCCTTCTTTCTGGTCCTGGCATTCCCCTACAGTGGGGCATTAATCCTTCACAGGACCAAGGGCCTCTCCTCACATTGATGACCAACAAGGCCACCCTCTGCTACATATGAAGCTGGAGCCATGGGTCCCTGCATGTGTACTCTTTGATTGGTGGTTTAGTCCCTGGGAGCACTGGGTAGTCTTGACTGTGCTTTCCCCTCAAGGGCTCCTGCTTTGGGTGGGCATCAGGCTAGGAGAAGTCACTGGAACCTGCCCCAGGGGTGGAAAAGTGCAGTCTGAGTTCCCCTGGAATTTCACAAGTTGGCTCAGGCTTCCCTGGAACTGCATGGAGACCAGAGATACCAGATCCAGCCATACAAGTACATGGAGTGTGAGCAGGCCTTCAACTGCAAACACCACCTTACCCAGCACCAGGGGATCCACAGTGGGGAGAAGCCTTATAAATGTGAGGAGTGCAGCACAGCTTTCACCCACTGCTCTATGTTCATTTTACATAACAGGAGTCACACTCTTGAAAAACTTTTTGTTTGTAAAGAATGTGGGAAAGCTTTTCAAGATAGGCCAGATTTCATCTGACTCTACATCATCTACAGCAGGCAGAACCCAATACGAGTGCTTTGAGTGTGGACAGATCTTCCAACACAGGTCATATCTCCTGTGGCACCAGCAGACACACACAGGAAAGAAGCCCTATGAGTGCGGTGAGTGTGGGAAGGTCTTCCTTGAGAGTGCTGCCCTGATCCACCACTATGTGTCCACACTGGGGAGAAGCCATTTCAGTGCCTCCAGTGTGGCAAAACCTTCAACCACTGGTCGTACCTCAAGAGGTACCAGAGCATTCACACTGGGGAGAAGCCCTTTGAGTGCAAAGAGTGTGGGAAAGCCTTCACCAGTCAGAAAGATCTCATCCAGCACTTCAGCATCCACACTGGAGAGAAGCCCTATGAGTGTGTGGCATGTGGGAAGGCCTTTCCGTGCCTGTCAGGTCTTATGAGGCACCAGTGAGTTCATAGTGGGGAACGCATTTGAAGTATTGAGTGTGGGAAGACCATGCCATCATCCACACTGGGGAGAAGCCGTGTAAGTGCACTAAACGTGGGAAGGTCATCAGTCTCAGCTCAGCCCTCAATCAGCATCAAACACTGCAGTGACAGAAGCCCTACCAATGTGGCAGAGAAGGGAAGACCATTCACAGCCACACAGCTCTCAGTTATCCTCGGTGAACTCCTTCTGGGGAAAGATGTTTTGTCACAAGGAACGTCTTCTTCAGGATCTGATCATCTACACCAAAGGGAAGCTGCACCAGTGTCTTGACTATAAAACAAACAAACAAGCAAACAAACAAACAAACAAGCAAACCCCTTCCTATTACAGAATACCCTGTCATCTGAAGAGCAACAGCAGCATCAGACCCAGCCTTTTTTCCCCTCTGAAAATTCACCCAGGAAGAACTCTAGGGTTTGGGGTGGGTTGTGATAGGGATGGGATCTTGTTCTAAATTCATACAGGAAAATTTCAGCCACATCTCCCTCTAAATTTACAACGTCATGTTATCTCAGGGATTGTTTTACAAAGCACATGCAGACAAAAATAAAATCACAGATCTCTTCAGACCTCCCAGACAAACCTATGGCACTGTGATATCGGCTCCTCAGCTTATTGGAGTGAGGTGGGTGTTTTAGTAGTCGAAGCCTTTGGCCCTTTCCTGTGCCTTGTGCATTCACATGGTGTTGGGGATTGAGCTGAGACCAATCTTGTAAACATGTATTGCATATTTTTGTGTCCTAAGATATTATTCTCGAGACCAATAATCTTTGTGATGAACGAGGGACACTTGAGCCATGAAATACTTCATATGTAAGGCAATAAGGATCCACATTTTTCCTAAGTATCTGTATTCTTGCAAATTCCAACAGCCTTTTTGTTTTCCTTTATCAAGATGTACCTTTCTCTCTGTATCTCTCTGTCTCTCTGTCTCTCAATGTCTTTCTCTCTCACTCTCTCTCACTCTCTCTCTCTTTCTCTCTCTCTCTCTCTCTCTCTCTCTCTCTCTCTCTCTCTCTCTCTCTCTCTCTGTGTAAACTCTCTTAACTGCTGAGCCATTTCTCCACCTCTTTAATCATATAAATATACACCTTTCTTCACAATATACAGCTGAAAATTTTGCCTGTCTTTGTAGGGTGAAAATAATAAAGCTTGTGTTTTCAGCTGTTTCAAATTTTTTTCAGGTTAAAAAACAAATATAGTGGAGCTGGGTGGTGGACTCCTTCTTTAGCAGGCACCTCAGATTAGAATTCAGAGTCAGTGGGGGTGGTAAACTCTGATTGGATAACTCAGTGGTACAGAGCATAACTTCTTCTAGAAGACCTGAATTCAGTTACCTGCACCCATGCCGAGCAGTTAACAATTGCCTGTAATTCTAGCTTCATGGGATCCTATACCCTCTTCTAACCACAAACTGCCACAGGCATTTTTCAGTGTGCACAGACACACAGAGATACAATTTAAAAAAATTAATATTTTCCAAGCCTATTAAAGTAGAGAATAATGGCTCTGCTAGGTGTAGCTATATGGTTCTACTACAAATCATTTTCATTCTTTCTTTTTTTTCTCCTTTCTGAGACAAGACTAGAGTTTTCTATATAACCATATAGCTGAGGTAGCACAGTATTGAGAGCAGTGATTGCTCTTGCAGAGTACTGGGGCTGGTTGCCAGCATCTACATGGTGGCATACAGCCATCCATAACACCATTTGCAACTGACTTCTTTGGGCTCTTGGAGGGCAGGGAGTATACATACAAACATGCAGTCAAAACATTCACACACATGCAAGTACACACAATATTTACTAAAAGAAACCAAATGTATATCTGGGCATAGTGGTACAAGCCTTTACTAACACTCAGGGGACAGAAACAGGTGCGGCTATGAGTTCAGCTGGGGCTACATAGTGAAATCCTTTCACCAGAGAAAAAGAAGAAGAAAAAGAAACCACCAAGTGTAGTGGGGTGTGCCTACAGGTGGATGAGGCAGGAGGACTGTGTCATGTAAAAGTGTGACTGTGGTCTTCCTTCTGTGTCCTCCCACATAATGACACAGAGATTATATTTATACAGAAGCTTCAAGAATTACAGCTGGACAGAAATTCATCTATTCTGACCTGACTATGATGGCCTGCCCTATTTTCCAGTCCCATGTCTTATTACATGCCATCTTAGTCTTTCCCTGGCTCCTCCTGCTCCAACATCTCATGAATACTCCCTCATGACCCCTTCTTTATCTCTGCCCCCCACCTTTGACCCCGTCACTGGGATGGAAAATCCTATTTTATCTCTCCTGCCCAGCTATTGGCTATTTAGATCTTTATTAACTGACCCAGCCAGCTCAGTCAGTCAATGGGTTCTTCAGGAAGGGAGCAAGGACTGATAAGAAAAAGACCATTAGACAACACTGTAACCTGACCCCAGCTAGTTCTGAAGCTGAAGGCCTGTTTATTTTTTCCATTCTGCTTTTATACCATTCTAGGTACACACAAAGCATATGGCCAGTCCTACCGCATAAACAAAATAGTTAAGGAAAAAACAAAGCATAAATAAGGAACAAACTAGACAATAATCAAAGTAATCAAACAGGCAATAAACAAAGTCCAATTCTCACCTTGTCTAGGGGTTGATCAGGTTGACCTTCCTAGAAGCAACCTCAAAAGCTCTCCGCATTTAGCCAATCAGAGGTGATGGAGAACAATTTTTACACAACCTTGAGACAGGAGATGCTTCAACAATTATGACACTGCCAACATCCAATAGCAATTAGGTGTCCTTGCACAGAAATCAGCATTTGAATGCACATTATGTAAAACTATCCCACAAAGATGTACTGCTTGAGGCCAGTCTACTTTGCACAGCCCAGGGTGTCCATTGGGTACATGACAAGACATGGGCTTCATAGTGAATTCCAGACCAACCTAGGCTACAGTGAAACAGGGTCTCAAAAAACAAACAAACAAACAAACAAATACAATAACAACAGCAATAAAACCAAAAACTAGAAGGCTATAGATTTTTGTTTTTGGCATAGTGACTACTCTTAAAATATATCTCTTAGCTAGCTGGCTTTAGGGCACACATATAATGACAGCACCTGGGTGGCAGAGGTGTGTGCATATTGGGAGTGCAGGGAGGGGAGGAGTGTGTCTCTGTGAGTTCAAAACTATCCAGAAGAGAATACAATGGGGCACCAGTGTGTTTCCTTGTTTTTCAGGTGGTGCTTTGTTTTTTTCCCCTTAGCTGGAGTTGGTCTTTACAATTTTACTCACATTGCCTACTCTGAAAAGAACAGGAAAGGGTCACTGCTCCAGGCAGTCAATTTCCTTTAAAAGCAGTGAGCCAGCTGGGCACTGGTGGCTCCCGCCTTTAATCCCAGCACTTGGGAGGCAGAGGCAGGCAGATTTCTGAGTTCAAGGCCAGACTGGGCTTGAACAGAATGAGTTCTAGAATTACACAGGCCTACACAGAGAAATGCTGTCTCGAAAAACAAAAACAAAACAAAACAAAACATTCCCAAACAAAACAAAACAAAACAAAACAAAACAAAACAAAACAAAACAAAACAAAACAAAAAAGAAAAGAAATTAGTGAGCCTTTGTGGAAAGAAAAACTTTACTGCATAAGGAGGGTTATAATACTTGGATTGGCTTTGTGTTGTGGAAACACAGGCCTTTGATCCCAGCTGTCTGGAGCCAGAGGCAGACAGATCTGTTTGAATTCCAGGTCAGCCTGGTCAACATAAGGATTATCAAAATACCCATTGCTAATTAAGGAACCCCTTGGGGTGGGGAGGTGGCAGAGGGCAAGGGATGACAAACAAACAAGGACACTTGCAAAAAAGTCTCACAAATTAGTTGGGGTTTTTAAAATTTTGTTTTGTAAGAAGGAACCAAACTGAAGCCTTTTGAATAGAGCTTCCATTTTGAATAGGGGTCAAATAAAGTTTAAGTTCCTAAAGACCTCCCTGGGTACTGCAAAGGTCAGGAACTTTGGGAAGGTCTTGGAACACTTGCTCCTCTTGGAAGGGAGAGGCTAACATTTCTCAGACCACAGGGTGGGAACAGACCTGCAGGTGGGGACACATTCTGCAGGACAGACAGTTGCCCACCTTCAGACAAGTTTGCCATTTTGCTGAGACATTAGCTACACCTTCTCCTCCCCTCCAGGACTCACTCTGTCTCTGATTATCATGGAGTCATTAACATTAAGAGGAGGACATTCCTCGAAATAGGAATGTAAAAATATATACAGTGTTATACAAACAAGCATTACTGACACTTGTGGAGGCCCATGCCTGCTAGTCCTGTCCCAGAGGCAGGAACAATGCATGTCATGCTGGATCTGGCAAGTCCTGATGGGTGGGAATATGTAACTGTAACTTGGCACAGATGTTGATTGTTTCAGGCTTAAATTTTTCTGTGATATTCTGGCTTGGAGTTGCTTTTCAGCTCCCAAGTTCTGTGGCCTGATCAGTAGCAGCCTGAGTACAATAGACTTTTGTCATCTACTTGTGGATGGACGTCCCAAGAAGCAGTCAGCTCCCAAGTCTGTATTGCTATCCCCTACTGGTCAGTTTCTGCTGCCTAAATCAATATCTTGTTTTGTATCTTGCTTTGCTTGTGTTGTTTTGAATTTTCAGCCCCCAGTACTTTGTTTTTCAAGACAGGATTTCTCTGTGTAGCTTTGGCTGTCCTGGAACTTGCTCTTTTAGAACAGGCTGGCCTCAAACTCAGAGATGCCCCGTGCCTCCTGAGTGCTGGGATTAAAGGCAAGTGCAGGATTTGTAAAGATTTTAATTCCCTTTTCTAATAAACATAAATTTCATCGTGTTTGACAGAGGAGACACATATTTACAGTTTCTTACTACGGGGTCCTCAAGGTTGATTGCCAGTCCTCTGTACCTACACAAACACCTAGTCCCCCTCCTGCTGACCTCCACAAATGGTACTTTCCTTGCTAGTGATTTTAGGCACCTTCTGGACCTGCCCCCACCATCCTATAGAGCAAGCAGCCTGGCTTCTCAGGCATGCCTATTGGGCATGCCTTTGACTTCAGAAAGATAACCAATGGTTATCAGCTGGGATCTACTAGACTCTGCCAAAGCGGGTACTGGAAACCTCTTGAGTGTGGCAGTGCTAGTGGATTACCAGTGTGTATGTCCCATGTGTCCCTGGGTGGGTGAGACATTCTAGGCAGTTGGGGAGGCTGGAGTCAGAGCATTACCCGCCTAACCTTTTCCAGGATCTAAGCAACTAGCAGGACTTCAACTTGCCCCCATGCCTTTAGAGTTCAGGGAAGAGTCACCCACCTCCTTTGGGCTGGGCTTGACACACAAGTAAGAGGTAGGAGAACCCAGACCGACTCCAAAGTGGTGGCACATAAGTGAAAGATCCCTGCAAGCAGGAGGACGAGGCAGCAGGATGGGGACAGTTAGAGGTCACTGGGTTCAGCTGCCAGGGGTGCGGGATGTGTGTGTGTGCATTGGCAGTGAAGGCTTCAGCCTTCTCTCTCTGCCTCACCCTCCCTCTCCCTCACTCCCTCTTGCTCTCTCCCTCTCCTTTCCCCCTCTCCTCCCTCTCTTTCCTCTCCCCCTCCTTTCCTGGGCATACTCTCCATCTCTCCTTCTCCTGCAGTCCTTCTTTTTCTCCTTCTCCCTTTTTCTTTTCCCTTCCATGCCCTCGCCTACAACTTTCTTGATGCCCCTTCCCCTCTCCTATACCCTTACCCCTCCCACCCTCCCCCAGTCTCTGATAGGGTGATTCTCTTGTGTACTAAGTGGGCCTCAAAGTTGCTATGGAGTGGAGGGTGACTTTGAACTCCTGCCTCCTTGTCTACCTCCCACAGACTAGGGTTGCTATTGAGCATCATCAGGCCCATTTTTCTTCTCTCTTTCCTTAGCTACTGGCCAGATGGAGCCCAGCACCTCAACCAGGTGAGTGCTTTGCCAAAGTTTCTAGAAGAAAGAAAATGGGACTCAGGTGACTAGTAGGCAGGGCAAAAGGAGCATTGGCTCATGGATGTAAAATACTACTTTCTCTATGGAAGACCACTGCTGAAGTTGTGAGTTCAGTGAATGAGGAAGGGGAGCAGTTGGGGACCCCTAACTCTTCCTAGTCTCTGAGACGAGGCCATCTCTTCCATCTATTCAGGAAGCATTTCCCCATCAATGACTTTGAAATTGGGTGTCCTCTGGGCAGGGGGAAATTTGGGCATGTGTACTTGGCTCTGCTCAAGGTAAATCATTTCATCGTGGCCCTGAAGGTCCTCTTCAAGTCAGAGAATGAGAAGGAGGGATTGGAGCACCAACTTCGCAGGGAAGTGGAGATCCAGGCACACCTACAGTAAGCCTGACCTATGTGGAACCAGAGCTGGAGTTCTCCAGCGCCTGCTGCCCTCTTGCTGCCCTTGACCTCTGAACTCAGTCTTCATGACTCCCAAATAAGCATTTTGTTTTCCACCTGAAGACTTTTCTCTGTAACTCATTCCGGTTAGGAAAATTCTCTCCTGGTATGGGACACACTAGTTTCAAGTGTACACACATATGTAGGTCAGAGGTCAACCCCCAGTGTTGCTCCTCAGGTGATGCACATCTTTTTAAAAGGGTATTCCTTTGTCCAGAGCCCCTGAGAAGCAGAGGCATGTGGATCACTGGGAGTGAGGCCAGCCTGATGGTTCCCAGGGAGTTCCAGGTCATCCAGATTACACAGTGAAACTCTGCCCCAAAGTAATTGGTTTTATCTTATACCTACTTATTTGTTTATTTTAGTTTTGGTTTTGGTTATTTGGAGATAGGGTTTCTCTGTGTAGCCATGGCTGTCTTGGAATTTGCTCTGTAGATCTAGTAGGCTGCTCTTGAACTCCCAGATTTGCCTGCATCTACCTTTGGAGTGCTGAGATTAAAGTCTTGCACTGCTCAGCAATTTATGTATTTATTTATTTATTCATTTATTTATTTATTTTAAGTTACAGGAAGTAATGACACATGGGCTACATGTGAGTCACAGGACACACGTGGAGGACAACTTGCAGGAATTATTTCCTCTCTTCCACATATAGATTCTGGGAGTGGTACTCGGGTTAGCACACTTGGCAACAAATGTCTCTGTTTGCTGTGCTATCTTGCCTGCCTTGACTCTTCCCTCCTTCCACCTTCAGACACCCGAACATCCTTTGTCTGTACAACTACTTCTATGATGACACTCGGATATACTTAATTCTGGAGTATGCTCCAGGAGGCGAGCTCTATAAGGAGCTTCAGAGACATCAGAAGTTGGCCCAGCAGCATACAGCCACGGTGATGGAGTTCTGGGACCAAGGATGCATGCAGTGATGACAGTGACTGATTGTAGCTGCCAATATCCCCTTCCCAACTCTTTTTAACTTACTCTTTCATGTAGTAGTGTGGGATGTGGGATGGGGGAGCATACAGGCCATAGTGGGCACATATAGAAGTCATGAGACAACTTGGGGAAGAGTCTGTTTTCTCCTTTCACTTTTATGTGGCTTCCAGGGATGAAACTCAGGTCACCAGGAGTGTACAGCAAGCTCTCTTACCCAGTGAGACATCTTGCTAACCGTCATCTCCTTTTGTTCTGAGTTGCAGGAAATCTTGCTAGATAGCCCAGGCTAGCCCAGGCTTCCCTGAAATCTCCAGGATGATGCCTGGCTCAGGGTGCTGTATTTCCCTTCCTGAGGCAGAGTCTTTTCTAAACAGCTCAGAATGACTTGGAACTCGTGTATAGCCCAGGTTAACCTTGAAATTGCAGCCTTGTAACTCCTAGGATGACAGGCCACCCAGCTTTGGACTGTTTGTTTACATGAGGGTTTTTTGTTTGTTTGTATGTATGTTTTGCTTTTTAGGTGTGCTTAGATGTAACTTGATGGCCTAGTTCTTCTCTAGTTTGTTTATGGCCTTGGGTTGATGCCAGTGTAGCCACAGAATATTATTATTGAAAGATTTTTTTTTTGAGACAGGTTCTTCACTTCTTGTCTGACCTGGAACAATATATATATATATAAACAGGCTGGCCTCAAATTCACAGAAATCCTCTTGCCTCTCCTTCCCTAGTGCTGGCTACCACACCTGGAGTCTTTCTTATCAAGCATTAGATTCTAACTGGGGATGGAGAAACAGCTCATTGGGTAAGGATGCTTGCTCTACAGGCTGAACACCAGCATCCTGGGACCCACATAGTCGAAGGAGAGATAAAACACAGAAGGTTGTCCTTGTACCTATCCATGCACTTATTCACATATATAGGCACAGAAAAACAAATAAATGCAATGAAAATAGTATATAAAAAGTCCAACTCTATTAAATAGAAAATGAAACCATAAACATATATTGAAAAGCTAGCTAGGCATAATGTTGCTGGCCTATGTTTCCAAAACTTTGAAGGCTGGGGCAGAAGGCTCAGGAGTTCAAGGTCACCTTGGTCTACATATCAAGTTTCAGGCCATAAGGTTACATAGTGCAATCTTATCTCATAAAAGGGAAAAAAAAGGTACCTAGAAATTGTAGGGCCCCAGCACTCACTATCCCTGCAGCATCAGTTGGCTTTGCTGGACAATAAAATCTCTGACTCCTGTAGCCTACCCTCTGATCCTTTAGGGGGAATGTTCTGACTGGCTCAGCTGTAGCCTCACCCAGCCTTGAGTAGGCTGTCTCAGACTTTGCTCCTACTGTGAATGAGACCACTTGGGGTGGAGCCATCCCACCTAGATGGCTGTATTGTTCTGTCACCTGGCACTGCCCTTTTCCAAGAAGCACTTACAGCTTAAAGGCTGCACCTGTCTTCTTGAAAGAGCCTACAACCTGTGAACTTGGCAACCTAATGCTAATAGCTCTGACAGACTAGTGTTTACAACTTAGGAACAAAGCATCAAGAAGCCTGGCATGGCAGGGGGGATAGACCACCCCCCTTTATAAGCACAGACTCTTAGTAAACATTAGGCCTTGATCAGAAATCTGTCTTGGTCTCTTTACTTCTTTCATGTTCTCTCCTATACAGCTCTGGCCTCCCACTCAGGAACTCAGTTAGTGTGGCCTCAGGGGGGCTACAGGGTTGGAAGGCTCCACTCCAGGTGGTCTCATTCACAGTGGCAGCAAGGTCTGAGCCAGCCTACTCAAGGCTGGGGGAGGTTACACTCAGCACCTCCAGTTCTGCCAAGTCTATGGGTGGGCAGTGGTGGGAGTGGGATGGGGTGGGTTGGGAGGGACCTGGCTAGTTAATAACCATGGTGCTATGTAAGGACAGGCAGATCTCATGAGTTTAAGGCTGGCCTGGGCAGACAGTGAAGACCTTCTTTTAAAAAGAACAAAGAGGCAAGTGGTGGTGACTGAGGCCTTTACTCCCTGAGCTACAGAGAGAGTTCCAAGGTAGTAAGAGCTACAGAGAGAAACCCTGCCCCAAAACAAGAAAAACAAGGTCAATAGTAATGCACCACTCTAAAGATTGTCCTCTATGCTCCCCATTGCTGTGTGTACACACACAAAGAGACAATAGAATTATAGTTGAAAAAATGAGATTCCATGGCAATGATAAAATTCGTAATGACTGTTCTCCCTCACAGGGAAGCTGTGAAAGTCTTCCCCCCACCAGACTGCTTTTGTTCTCACAGATAATACAGGAGTTGTCAGATGCCCTGACCTACTGCCATGAGAAGAAGGTGATTCACAGGGACATCAAGCCAGAGAATCTCCTGCTGGGCCTCAAAGGTGAGGTGAAGATCTCAGACTTTGGGTGGTCTGTGCATACTCCCTCTCTCAGGTAGGTTGGATGGGATGGGGTGGGATGCTCACACTAGTGAGGCATTTCCCAAGTGAATTCATCTCACATGGAAGGCCCAGATACAAACTGGGCCTTGGGGTTAAAAAGCACCTTTTTCAAATATACACTTTTAAAATGACTTGCAAAGTGAAAGAATTGGGTGGGTGGGGTGATGAACTCAGTAGATAAGAATAGTTCCTTTGTGATCAGGAAACCTGACTTTAAATGAAAAGAACCTGTAAATACCTGGCCATGACTCTGGATTAATTTAACCCCTGCCTTGAGTGATGGAGACAGGCAGATCCTAAAAGCTGGCCAGACACTGGCAGAAATGATTGGGTTAGGTCCAATGAGAGACCTTGCCTTAAAGGAATATAGTGGGGAGCTTAATAAAGACACTGAATGTCATGCTCTCTCTTTGTTAGTGTGTGTCTGTAGGCATGTACACACACAGACACACACACACATAACACAAATAGAGCTTTGCTTCCTACTCTTTATCAGTGTTTGCCTTTGCCAGTAAGATTCCATGTAAAATTAGCAACCATCCCAGGAAAAAAATTTCTCCATGTCAATGAGCTACATATACTTGGTTCCTCTTGAGACGCACACCATCATTATGTACATCATAAATCTTCCTCAGACGAAAGGATAGACCATCTAGAGACTGCCATACCCACGGATCCACCCCATAATCAGCCTCCAAATGCTGACACCATTGCATATGCCAGCAAGATTTTGCTGAAAGGACCCTGATATCGCTGTCTCTTGTGAGGCTATTCCGGGGCCTGGTAAACACAGAAGTGGAGGCTCACAGTCAGCTGTTGGATGGATCACAGGGCCCCCAATGGTGGAGCTAGAGAAAGTACCCAAGGAGCTAAAGGGGTCTCCAACCCTATAGGTGGAACAACAATATGAACTAACCAGTACCTCCAGAGCTCGTGTCTCTAGCTGCATATGTATTAGAAGATGGCTTAGTCAGCCATTATTGGGAAGAGAGGCCCCTTGATCTTGCAAAATTTATATGCCTCAGTACAAGGGACCGCCAAGGCCAAGAAGTAGGAGTGGGGAAGGGGAGAGGGGGGAGTGTATGGGGGACTTTTGGCATAGCATTTGAAATGTAAATGAAGAAAATATATAATTAAAAAAATAAATATGAAAAAAAATCTTCCTCAGTCACTGACTCTGCAGTCCACCAGGCTGGCTTCAGACTTACAGCAATCCTGTGATGTTGTGCTACAGGTAATATGCTATACCATGTTTTAAAACATGAGATTACAGTATCTTCCCTTATAGTATTTACTTTTTCTGAGTTGGTTTAGTTTTTTTTAATTTTTATCTTCTATATATGGATGTTTCGCCTGCACCGTTTTTCATGCCTGTTCTCTTGGAAGCCAGAAGAGGGCATCAGTTGGTTGTAAGCAGCCACATGGATGCTTCAAAATCTATCCAGAGTCTTTTAGAAGAAAGAACAGACAGTGCTCTTAACCAATCAGTCATCTCTCTAGCCCTGCCTTGTCTGACTGGTTCTGAATTCATTCTAGTGTCAAACACAATGCTCTACCTGTTGCAACCTTCCCAATGCCAGAATTAAGAGATGTGAGCTATTACTATATCCATCTGCTTTCCCTGAATGTTAAAAAGAAAACCTGTGTTTATTCTCATGTGTGCGTGCAGGCACACATGTGCCATGTTGTGTCTGGGAGGAGGGTGGGTGTGTAAGAGGACACCTTCAAGACAGTCCCTTAACTTTATTTGAGACAAGGTCTTTTGTTTGCTCTTTCATAGTTGCCTAGCTGGTCTAAAGACTTTCTATGATTCTTCTCTGCCTCTCATCTCACTATAGAAGTTCTCAGACTATAGTCATGGACCCGGCTTTATGTGGGTTCTGGGGGATAGAACTCAGGTCCTCAGGAATTCCCCTTGCAAGTGCTTTGCCCCCTGACTCACCTCCTATAGCCCCTCTGGATCTTGAACCATATTAAGTTTTGTTGTTTATGAACAGTTCTCCTTGCCTCAGGCATGTACAGGAGTGAACCTTTCAGGATGTCCCTGTGTCTCCCATTTCCTTGGAAGCTGAACAGGGAAGATTTCCCTTCTTCTGTTTTTTGTTTTTGTTTTTTTTGAGACAGGGATTCTCTGTGTAGCTCTGGCTGTCCTGGAACTAACTTTGTAGACCAGGCTGGCCTTGAACTCAGAAATCTGCCTGCCTCTGCCTCCCAAGTACTGGGATTAAAGGCGTGGACCACCACTGCCCATTATTTGTTGTTGTTTGTTTTTTTTTGTTTTTTTTTTTGTGTGTGTGTGTGTGTGTGTGTGTGTGTGTGTGATTTCCCTTTTTCTGAGCCTACGCACAGCCCAACCTTCTGTGTACTGTTCTAGGAGAAAGACAATCTGTGGGACTCTGGACTACTTGCCCCTGGAATGATAGAGCAGAAACCCTACAATGAGATGGTTGATCTGTGGTGCATTGGGGTGCTCTGCTATGAGCTGCTGGTGGGAAAGCCACCCTTTGAGAGCAACACCTCCAGTGAGACATATAGACGCATCTGCCAGTTATGGTGTGTGCGCATGCGTGTGTATACACACGCACACACACACATGCATGACATTCACCAGGAAGCCAGACAGTGATGGCTCCTGGGTGGGCCTTTGGAAACTGGAGTTTATACAAAAGATTATCTGCTAGTAGCCAAAAGGGTGCCATGAGGAGACTTATAGCACAGGGAGAAGATTACCCAAAGAGAATAACTAGATTCTATTCTTCGTCCCCTGGCTCATTAGGTGGATTTCAAATTTCCTTCATCAGTGCCTGCAGGAGCCCAGGACTAGATCTCCAAGCTTCTTAGTCACCATCTTTCAGAGCGGCTGAGCCCGGTCCAGGTCCTGAAGCACCCCTGAGTCAGGGAACACTCTCGACGGGTGCTGCCTCCCTGTGTTCAGGGGGCTTCCTGAGCCCTGTCTGTCTCTATCCCTATGCATTTCTTCAAGAAGGTCTCCGGGCTCTCTTTGTTAGTGCATGAGGTTTGCTTGTTTTCTCTTTTATGAACTGATGTTAATTAAAACTGATTACTTTAGCATTAATCTTCTTGCTTGAGTGAGTTAGTGTGTAGATTGAATTGAAAAGTTTGTCTTACATGAGTGATAGAGGTGGAGGCCAGAAGCCCACATCAGGTGGCTCCCTCTAGTGCTCTGCATCTCATATTCTGAGAGGATAGATCTCTGATCTGAAAATGAAATCACCAAGTTGGCTTGACTGGCTGGTAAATAAAACACAGTGACCCTCCTATGTCCAGCTCCCCAGTGCCAAGATCACAGAAGCACTAAAGTATGCCCAGCTTGTCCCAGGGTGCTGGGGATCAAACTCAGTCCCCGTGCTTCTGCACATGGACAGAGGCACACCCATGCTTACACACACATAAAATAACCACTAAATGAAAGGAAGTTGGTACATAAGGAGAGATGATGTATGTGTAGAACTGGGGGTCCTCTCTAGAGCACTCAGTTTACCAGCTTTACATTTGCCCTGATTTTGGGCCAATGTTCCAGACATACATCACTGCAATCTACATCCTATACAGAAAGAATGTCAGTCTCACCCAGGTCCTGAACCCTCCTGTGCTGTGTGCATTGTTATTCGATGGATCTGAAGCCAGGCCTGGTCACCCATGCCTACAATCTTAAGTATTCAGGAGGCTCAAACAGGAGAAGTTCAGTTCAAGGCCAACCCAGCCAATTTAGGGAGATTGTCTCAAATTAAAGCAATTTCAAGTAATAACAACACCACCCCTGAGCATATACCCAGAAGATGCTCCAACATATAATAAGGACACATGCTACACTATGTTCATAGCAGCCTTATTTATAATATCCAGGAACTGGAAAGAACCCAGATGTCCCTCAATGGAAGCATGGATACAGAAAGTATGGTACATGTACACACTACTAATCAGCTATTAAAAATAATGAACTTGTGAGAATTTTAGGCAAATGGATAAAAGTAGAAAGTATTCTGTGTGAGGTAACCCAATCAGAAAAGAACACACATGGTATGTACTCACTGATATGTGGATATTAGCCCAGAAGCTCAGAATACCCAAGGTACAATTCACAAACCACATGAAACTCAAAAAAGAAGGAAGGCCAAAGTGTGGATACTTCCATCCTTCTTAGAAGGGGGAAGAAAATACCCATGGGAGGAGTTACAAAGTGTGGAGCAGAGACTGAAGGAATGACCAACCAGAGACTGCCCAACCTGGGGATCCATAAACCCAGCCACGATTGTGGATGCCAAGAAGTGCTTGCTGACAGAAGCCTGTTATAGCTGTCTCCTGAGAGACTCTACCAGTGCCTGACAACTACAGAACTGGAGGCTCTCAGCCAACCATTGGACTGTGCACAGGGTCCCCAATGGAGGAGCTTGAGAAAGTTTCCAAGGTCTGCAGCCCCATAGGAGGAACAACAATATGAATCGACCAGAACCCCAGAGCTCCCAGGGTGTAAACCACCAACCAAAGAATACATATGGTGGGACTCATGGCTCCAGGTGCATATGTAGCAGAGGATGGCCTTGTCGGTCATCAGTGGGAGGAGCGGTCCTTGGTCCTGGAAAGGCTCTATGCCCCAGTGTAGGGGAATACCAAGGCCAGGAAGTGGGAGTGGGTAGGTTGGTGAGCAGGGGGAGGGGGAAGAGGATAGATGGTTTTCAGAGGAGAAATAAGGAAAGGGGATAACATTTGAAATGTAAAAAAAATATCCAATAAAACAAAAGAAAAAAGAAATAACAACAACAATAATAAATAGTAATAGGTGTGTCTAAGCCATGATGCTAGGTCTGGGACCTTATTTTAGATAAAGAGTAAGAAAACCTCTTCTCTTTGGGGAGGGAGTGATCCATTTGTAAGCAGAGAAAGAACAATGTTACCCAGAAGGTATAGAGCACAAGAGTCTTGTGGCTTGCTCTGCAAGTGAAATGCTAATGCCTGAAGCTCTACTGGCTCCATGCCATGATGTCATCCTTGTGCTACTCTTCAGTTCACACCCAGTGTGGGAATCTTAGCTGCCCTCCTGTTTAGCCTGTAGTGAGGAGGAAGGGTGCACAAGCAAAACCTAAACACTGCAGTGAACCTAGCTGTGCTCTGTGACCTGGGCATGACAGCCAGCAGCCAAAGTCACCTGCCCTGGGCAAGGAGATACTGGTTTCTAAAAATTTCATGGGATTACTGGCTCTGCTGCCTGCATGGTAGCAGGATGGGGTCCTCCCTAGTGGGCACCGGGCTTGTGGGTTTTCAGAGACTTTTGATGCTTCCTTAAGTTTTGGAGAGCCTGTCAATCAAGAGCGCCTCTAGGTTAGTCTTTATAATTGTGTTTGCTTAGGAAAAGTGGATCCCCTTGGCCGCCCAGTTCATCCTGAGTCTTTTTGTTTGTTTGTTTGTTTGTTTGTTTTGTTTTTCAAGACAGGGTTTCTCTGTGTAGCCCTGGCTGTCCTAGAACTCACTCTGTAGACCAGGCTGGCCTCGAACTCAGAAATCCACCTGCATCTGCCTCTGGAGTGCTGGGATTAAAGGCATGTGCCACCATGCCCTGCTCATTCCTTGTTTTAGTCTTAGGTTTTAAAGCTGGGACAAAACGCTTAAATGTCTACTAAACAGAACAAAGCAGACCTACTTCTAGGGCGTTTTAGCAACCTTATATAGGTCACCAAGAATTCTTGGCTGGCATACTTAGCCCCCGCTACCTTAAACTCCCCCAGCTCTGGAGCTGGGTTGCTCTGCCCCGAGCTGTCCTTCCCTTTACAATCTAACAAGTTTGGTTAGCCCTGCTCTTTTGGGCCTCTTAGCTGCTGCACCTTTCCCCTCCCCCTCCTCTCTCTCTCTTCTGCTGCTCCTCTTCTCACATGGCTCAGGGTCATGTCCACTCTGGACTCTCCCAGGTGTTTCTGTCTCTAGCTGTGCTCTCCCACTTATCTATGGTAAACTTTCTCTTCTACCATACCTACAAGCAGTCATGTCCTTTCCCTTTATTTCTTACTTTCCCCCTTCACTTTGTACCTGAGAGGGTTGTTTTTGCACTGGAGGCCATGCCTAAGAAAGTAGATGTCCACTCCCTAATATTTACCAACCTGCCTCCTTTTCTATAACTAACATTTTGGAATTGTGTCCTCTAAGTTGATCTAAAGGAACCCAAATGACTCTTTCCTAGTAATAATCTAGAAGCCCGAAGATAACTTCTGTGACAATGGGCAGCAATCGTCTAGGATTTGGTTTAATAGCTGGGTCCTGTTTGTTGCCATTTCTGCTTCTAATAAAGGTCTCACATAGCCCTCACTGTCCAGCATTGCCGTTCTGCTAGTTAGCCCTCCTACAGCTTCCTCAGGCCAGAAAGTCAGGCCTCTGGTAGGTATTTAAGAGATTGAAGACTGAAATGAAGATCCATGCTAAGGACTTTCATCAATTCATATCAGACAGGATCTGTTAAGTATCGAATTCTTCCTGGCTGACTTCTTAGGATCTTGATTCCCCATCTGGCTCACTGCTATTCGGGTGTACCAACCTGACCCAACATTTCCTTTGCTTTTCCAGCTTTTATCTTTGAGGTTTACTCGGCCTCAGTCTTCAGATTTCTGCAAGACCAATCTATGTCACATTTCTACTCAAATGCCACTTTTTTTTGCTTTTTTTGGGTCGCCATCTGGGTTCCGGGACTCCGTGGGACCTAGGAAATTAGTCTGAACAGGTTAGAGGGTGCGCCAGAGAACCGGACAGCTTCTGGGACGGGCAGAAGCACAGAGCCGCTGAGGCAGCACCCTTGGCGGGCCGCAGACAGCCGGCCACCGTCCAGACCAGAGGACAGGTGTCCGCCTGGCTTGGGATGCGGCCTCAGCCTCAGCAGCAGCGGTCGCCACCTGGGTTCCGGGACTCCGCGGGACCTAGGAAATTAGTCTGAACAGGTTAGAGGGTGCGCCAGAGAACCGGACAGCTTCTGGGACGGGCGGAAGCACAGAGCCGCTGAGGCAGCACCCTTGGCGGGCCGCAGACAGCCGGCCACCATCCGGACCAGAGGACAGGTGTCCGCCTGGCTTGGGAGGCGGCCTCAGCCTCAGCAGCAGCGGTCGCCATCTTGGTTCCAGGACTTCCTGGAACGTAGGAATTTAGTCTGCACAGATGAGAGTCTGCACCACAGAAGCTGACAGCTTCTGGGAACTGCCAAAGCAACACAGCTTCTGAGAGAGGCCCTGTTTTGGGCCTTCTTCTTCAACCAGGAGGAGGTCCAAAAACAAGATATCTTCGCACCTTCCCTGTAAGAGAGCTTGCCAGCAGAGAGTGCTCTGAGCACTGAAACTCAGAGGAGAGAATCTGTCTCCCAGGTCTGCTGAGAGACGGTAACAGAATCACCAGAAGAACAATCTCTAAACAGAGTCAACTATAACTACTAACTCCAGAGATTACCAGATGGCGAAAGGTAAACGTAGGAATCCTACTAACAGGAACCAAGACCACTCACCATCATCAGAACCCAGCACTCCCACTTCGCCCAGTCCAGGGCACCCCAACACACCCGAAAACCTAGACCTAGATTTAAAAGCATATCTCATGATGATGGTAGAGGACATCAAGAAGGACTTTAATAAATCACTTAAAGAAATACAGGAGAACACTGCTAAAGAGTTACAAGTCCTTAAAGAAAAACAGGAAAACACAATCAAACAGGTAGAAGTCCTTACAGAAAAAGAGATAAAAACATACAAACAGGTGATGGAAATTAACAAAACCATACTAGACCTAAAAAGGGAAGTAGAAACAATAAAGAAAACTCAAAGTGAGGCAACACTGGAGATAGAAACCGTAGGAAAGAAATCTGGAACCATAGATTTGAGCATCAGCAACAGAGTACAAGAGATGGAAGAGAGAATCTCAGGTGCAGAAGACTCCATAGAGAACATCGGCACAACAATCAAAGAAAATGGAAAATGCAAAAAGATCCTAACTCAAAATATCCAGGAAATCCAGGACACAATGAGAAGACCAAACCTACGGATAATAGGAGTGGATGAGAATGAAGATTTTCAACTCAAAGGACCAGCAAACATCTTCAACAAAATTATTGAAGAAAACGTCCCAAATATAAAGAAAGAGATACCTATGAACATACAAGAAGCCTACAGAACTCCAAATAGACTGGACCAGAAAAGAAATTCCTCCTGACACATAATAATCAGAACAACAAATTCACTAAATAAAGATAGAATATTAAAAGCAGTAAGGGAAAAAGGTCAAGTAACATACAAAGGCAAGCCTATCAGAATTACACCAGATTTTTCACCAGAGACTATGAAAGCCAGAAGAGCCTGGACAGATGTTATACAGACACTAAGAGAACACAAATTCCAGCCCAGGCTACTATACCCAGCCAAACTCTCAATTACCATAGATGGAGAAACCAAAGTATTCCACGACAAAAACAAATTTACACATTATCTCTCCACGAATCCAGCCCTTCAAAGGTTAATAACAGAAAAAAACCAATACAAGAACGGGAACAATGCCCTAGAAAAAACAAGAAGGTAATCCCTCAACAAACCTAAAAGAAGACAGCCACAAGAGCAGATTGCCAACTTTAACAACAAAAATAACAGGAAGCAACAATTACTTTTCCTTAATATCTCTTAACATCAATGGTCTCAATTCCCCAATAAAAAGACATAGACTAACAAACTGGCTACACAAACAAGACCCAACATTTTGCTGTTTACAGGAGACACATCTCAGAGAAAAAGATAGACACTACCTTAGAATAAAAGGCTGAAAAACAATTTTCCAAGCAAATGGTATGAAGAAACAAGCTGGAGTAGCCATCCTAATATCTGATAAGATTGACTTCCAACCCAAAGTCGTCAAAAAAGACAAGGAGGGGCACTTCGTTCTCATCAAAGGTAAAATCCTCCAAGAGGAACTCTCAATTCTGAATATCTATGCTCCAAATACAAGGGCAGCCACATTCATTAAAGAAACTTTAGTAAAGCTCAAAGCACACATTGCACCTCACACAATAATAGTGGGAGACTTCAACACACCACTTTCACCAATGGACAGATCATGGAAACAGAAACTAAACAGGGACACACTGAAACTAACAGAAGTGATGAAACAAATAGATCTGACAGATATCTACAGAACATTTTATCCTAAAACAAAAGGATATACCTTCTTCTCAGCACCTCATGGTACCTTCTCCAAAATTGACCACATAATAGGTCACAAAACAGGCCTCAACAGATTCAAAAATATTGAAATTGTCCCATGTATCCTATCAAATCACCATGCACTAAGGCTGATCTTCAATAACAAAAAAAAAATAACAGAAAGCCAACATTCACGTGGAAACTGAACAACACTCTTCTCGATGATACCTTGGTCAAGGAAGGAATAAAGAAAGAAATTAAAGACTTTTTAGAGTTTAATGAAAATGAAGCCACAACATACCCAAACCTTTGGGACACAATGAAAGCATTTCTAAGAGGGAAACTCATAGCTCTGAGTGCCTCCATGAAGAAACAGGAGAGAGCACATACTAGCAGCTTGACAACACATCTAAAAGCTCTAGTAAAAAAGGAAGTAAATTCACCCAAGAGGAGTAGACAGCAGGAAATAATCAAACTCAGGGGTGAAATCAACCAAGTGGAAACAAGAAGAACTATTCAAAGAATTAACCAAACGAGGAGTTGGTTCTTTGAGAAAATCAACAAGATAGATAAACCCTTAGCTAGACTCACTAGAGGGCACAGAGACAAAATCCTAATTAACAAAATCAGAACTGAAAAGGGAGACATAACAACAGATCCTGAAGAAATCCAAAACACCATCAGATCCTTCTACAAAAGGCTATACTCAACAAAACTGGAAAACCTGGACGAAATGGACAAATTTCTGGAAAGATACCAGGTACCAAAGTTGAATCAGGATCAAGTTGACCTTCTAAACAGTCCCATATCCCCTAAAGAAATAGAAGCAGTTATAAATAGTCTCCCAGCCAAAAAAAGCCCAGGACCAGACGGGTTTAGTGCAGAGTTCTATCAGACCTTCAAAGAAGATCTAATTCCAGTTCTGCACAAACTTTTTCACAAGATAGAAGTAGAAAGTACTCTACCCAACTCATTTTATGAAGCCACTATTACTCTGATAACTAAACCACAGAAAGATCCAACAAAGATAGAGAACTTCAGACCAAATTCTCTTATGAATATCGATGCAAAAATCCTCAATAAAATTCTCGCTAACCGAATCCAAGAACACATTAAAGCAATCATCCATCCTGACCAAGTAGGTTTTATTCCAGGGATGCAGGGATGGTTTAACATACGAAAATCCATCAATGTAATCCACTATATAAACAAACTCAAAGACAAAAACCACATGATCATCTCGTTAGATGCAGAAAAAGCATTTGACAAGATCCAACACCCATTCATGATAAAAGTTCTGGAAAGATCAGGAATTCATGGCCCATACCTAAACATGATAAAAGCAATCTACAGCAAACCAGGAGCCAACATCAAAGTAAATGGAGAGAAGCTGGAAGCAATCCCACTAAAATCAGGGACTAGACAAGGCTGCCCACTTTCTCCCTACCTTTTCAACATAGTACTTGAAGTATTAGCCAGAGCAATTCGACAACAAAAGGAGATCAAGGGGATACAAATTGGAAAGGAGGAAGTCAAAATATCACTTTTTGCAGATGATATGATAGTATATATAAGTGACCCTAAAAATTCTACCAGAGAACTCCTAAACCTGATAAACAGCTTCGGTGAAGTAGCTGGATATAAAATTAACTCAAACAAGTCAATGGCCTTTCTCTACACAAAGAATAAACAGGCTGAGAAAGAAATTAGGGAAACAACACCCTTCTCAATAGTCACAAATAATATAAAATATCTCGGAGTGACTCTAACTAAGGAAGTGAAAGATCTGTATGATAAAAACTTCAAGTCTCTGAAGAAAGAAATTAAAGAAGATCTCAGAAGATGGAAAGATCTCCCATGCTCATGGATTGGCAGGATCAACATTGTAAAAATGGCTATCTTGCCAAAAGCAATCTACAGATTCAATGCAATCCCCATCAAAATTCCAACTCAATTCTTCAACGAATTAGAAGGAGCAATTTGCAAATTCATCTGGAATAACAAAAAAACCTAGGATAGCAAAAACTCTTCTCAAGGATAAAAGAACCTCTGGTGGAATCACCATGCCTGACCTAAAGCTTTACTACAGAGCAATTGTGGTAAAAACTGCATGGTACTGGTATAGAGACAGACAAGTAGACCAATAGAATAGAATTGAAGACCCAGAAATGAACCCACACACCTATGGTCACTTGATCTTCGACAAGGGAGCTAAAACCATCCAGTGGAAGAAAGACAGCATTTTCAACAATTGGTGCTGGCACAACTGGTTGTTATCATGTAGAAGAATGCGAATCAATCCATACTTATCTCCTTGTACTAAGGTCAAATCTAAATGGATCAAAGAACTTCACATAAAACCAGAGACACTGAAACTTATAGAGGAGAAAGTGGGGAAAAGCCTTGAAGATATGGGTACAGGGGAAAAATTCCTGAACAGAACAGCAATGGCTTGTGCTGTAAGATCGAGAATTGACAAATGGGACCTAATGAAACTCCAAAGTTTCTGCAAGGCAAAAGACACCGTCAATAAGACAAAGAGACCACCAACAGATTGGGAAAGGATCTTTACCTATCCTAAATCAGATAGGGGACTAATATCCAACATATATAAAGAACTCAAGAAGGTGGACTTCAGAAAATCAAATAACCCCATTAAAAAATGGGGCTCAGAACTGAACAAAGAATTCTCACACTGAGGAATACCGAATGGCAGAGAAGCACCTGAAAAATTGTTCAACATCCTTAATCATCAGGGAAATGCAAATCAAAACAACCCTGAGATTCCACCTCACACCAGTCAGAATGTCTAAGATCAAAAATTCAGGTGACAGCAGATGCTGGCGAGGATGTGGAGAAAGAGGAACACTCCTCCATTGTTGGTGGGATTGCAGGCTTGTACAACCACTCTGGAAATCCGTCTGGCGGTTCCTCAGAAAATTGGACATAGTACTACCGGAGGATCCAGCAATACCTCTCCTGGGCATATATCCAGAAGATGCCCCAACTGGTAAGAAGGACACATGCTCCACTATGTTCATAGCAGCCTTATTTATAATAGCCAGAAGCTGGAAAGAACCCAGATGCCCCTCAACAGAGGAATGGATACAGAAAATGTGGTACATCTACACAATGGAGTACTACTCAGCTATTAAAAAGTATGAATTTATGAAATTCCTAGCCAAATGGATGGACCTGGAGGGCATCATCCTGAGTGAGGTAACACATTCACAAAGGAACTCACACAATATGTACTCACTGATAAGTGGATATTAGCCCAAAACCTAGGACACCCAAGTATAAGATACAATTTCCTAAACACATGAAACTCAAGAAAAATGAAGACTGAAGTGTGGACACTATACCCCTCCTTAGAAGTGGGAACAAAACACCCTTGGAAGGAGTTACAGAGACAAAGTTTGGAGCTGAGATGAAAGGATGGACCATGTAGAGACTGCCTTATCCAGGGATCCACCCCATAATCAGCATCCAATCGCTGACACCATTGCATACACTAGCAAGATTTTATCGAAAGGACCCAGATGTAGCTGTCTCTTGTGAGACTATGCCGGGGCCTAGCAAACACAGAAGTGGATGCTCACAGTCAGCTAATGGATGGATCACAGGGCTCCCAATGGAGGAGCTAGAGAAAGTAGCCAAGGAGCTAAAGGGATCTGCAACCCTATAGGTGGAACAACATTATGAACTAACCAGTACCCCGGAGCTCTTGACTCTAGCTGCATTCTTGCACGCGCTCTCGTGACCGGCCAGGAAAGATGCAGCAAACCAGAATCTTCTGCGGCAAAACTTTATTGCTTACATTTTCAGGAGCCAGACAGCCAGAGAGCCAGAGAGCAAGAGAGAGAAAAAGAACAAGAAAGCAAGAGAGAGAAAAAGCAAGAACAAGAGAGAGAGAAAGCAAGAACAAGAGGGAGAAAAAACATGGCAAAACCCCATCCCTTTTAAGGAGAATTATCCTCCACCTAGGACGTATTACTCCCTGATTGGCTGCAGCCCATCGGCCCAGTTGTCATCACGGGAAAGGCAGAACACATGGCGGGAAACCTGCCCCTGCACGTGTGCAGATTATGTTTACCACTTAGAACACAGCTGTCAGCGCCATCTTATAATGGCAAATGTGAGGGCAGCTCCTCACAGATCCCCCTTTTCTTTTAATAAGAGCAATAGTCCACCCATATTAATGAGAGTGGAGATAGAGGTCAAATCCCCAGTGTGCAGGTAAAGGAGCCATGTACAGGATTAGCTCTTAGGCTCACAGGCTTTTACCCAGAGCAACCCTGACCTGCTCCCGTGTCGTTTTTCCTGGGGGAAGGGAACTAGGACACTGAACCTTCATGAAAGATGACATGTCTCCCTAGAATAGGCTCATATATGCCGCAGAGCCCTTCTACTGCAGTGCTTAGCCGTGCAACTCTCTCGGGCTGCTGAAGCGCACTCACTCTATCCCGTGCAATGAGACTAGCCTCGTGGGGTGCAAGAGCTGAGTGGCCAGCGACCTATTGCTTAAGCATAGATATATCAGGGGAAGCACCATGTTCTAGTACTGCAAGTGCCTGGGCAATAACCACCTTGTCTCTCCTAGTTTGGGCCTTAAGCTTACAGACCAACCAGAGAAGCAACACTAATCCACAGCAAAGTATATCTCCAAATAATATCAATCCCACGCATTCTTTAAAGAAGGAAAATGCAGAGGAGATCCAATTGGGTAATCCTTTGATCAGGGACAGGTCCAAGCGAGTGGAGTTGACCTGAATGATGGCAATTCTCAATTCCCGAAGGGTCTGTTCAAATTCAGCCGTCCAATTCTGTAACATATACTGAGAAAGACTTTTTGACAAATTAGCTGCCCTAGTAAATTTCTCATACTGAATGGAAGTAACGCATAATGAGAGGTCCCCCAAGCTCCCGACAAACCCTAAGCCAGTCTTGTAAACCTTTGTTCTTTCTTGGGGCTATGGCCGCTCTGCATTCCTGCGTGGCTTGCTCATAAATAAGCTATTCTACCAGAGGTGCGGCTTGCTCTGAATCTGCAAAAATACACTCTGCTGCCTCTGTCATTCTGGCCACAAAATCTGAGAATGACTCCTGAGGTCCCTGGACGATCTTTGTTAGTTGTCCAGTGGCTTCACCTGCTCTGGAGAGCGCCTTCCAGGCCCTAATAGCCTTTTCATCTGATTCAGAACTATTAAGAACTGGCTCCTTGAGCTCACCTAGTGATGAGTATAGGCTCCTTCTCCTAGAGACCTCTGCTAATTGATCTTTTTTCTTTTCTTTTTCCTTTTCCTTCCTTCTAATCTCTCCCCAGGTATTCTTACCTGACCTAAACTTTTCCTCAGGTTCAAGACCCGTGGAAAGGCCTGTATACTTATTTTGTGTACCATATTTCCTCTTTGCTCCTACTCTCTCTCCCCGCTTTACTTCTGATAGATTGCCCTGAATTTCATCCAGAATTTTCAGCCCTGCCTTAACCACTTGATAACATGTGAAAAGGAACAAAAGGGCTTCTAACACTAGAGAAAGTTCAAGGCCAAACATACCTTGTAAAGCTATTTCCCACTTTACTTCTGATAGACTGTCTTGAATTTCGTTAGAAAGTTCAAGGCCAGACATACCTTGTAAAGCTATTTCCCACTTTACTTCTGATAGACTGTCTTGAATTTCGTTAGAAAGTTCAAGACCAGACTTACCTTGTAAAGCTATACTTACGGGTACCCTGTTCCCCAGCTGAAGAGTTCTGAATTCACGCAGTTGAATCCTTCTCAACAGTCTGTGTTGTGGGAACACTTCATTACCACCATTCCCCAGCTGAAGAGTTCTGAATTCACGCAGTTGAATCCTTCTCAACAGTCTGTTTTACGGGAACACTTCATTACCACCGTTCCCCAGCTGAAGAGTTCTGAATTCACGCAGTTGAATCCTTCTCAACAGTCTGTTTTACGGGAACACTTCATTACCATGACCCGCAGTTCTGGTTCCGGAATGAGGGATCTTCCTTGCGGCGGTGATGGTAACCGTCCCAGGTTTTCTTGTCCCGGGTTTTCTCGTCCCAGGTCTTCTCGTCCCAGGTCTTCTCGTCCCAGGTCTTCTCGTCCCGGGTTTTCTCGTCCCAGGTCTTCTCGTCCCGTCCCGGGTTTTCTCGTCCCGTCCCGGGTTTCGGCACCAACTCTTGCACGCGCTCTCGTGACCGGCCAGGAAAGACGCAGCAAACCGGAATCTTCTGCGGAATCTTTATTGCTTACATCTTCAGGAGCAAGAGAGCAAGAGAGCCAGAGAGCAAGAGAGAGAAAAAGAACAAGAAAGCAAGAGAGAGAAAAAGCAAGAACAAGAGAGAGAGAAAGCAAGAACAAGAGAGAGAAAAAACATGGCAAAACCCCGTCCCTTTTAAGGAGAATTATCCTCCACCTAGGACGTATTACTCCCTGATTGGCTGCAGCCCATCGGCCCAGTTGTCATCACGGGAAAGGCAGAACACATGGCGGGAAACCTGCCCCTGCACGTGTGCAGATTATGTTTACCACTTAGAACACAGCTGTCAGCGCCATCTTATAATGGCAAATGTGAGGGCAGCTCCTCACACTGCATATGTATCAAAAGATGGCCTAGTTGGCCATCACCGGAAACAGAGGCCCATTGGACACACAAACTTTATATGCCCCAGAACAGGGGAATGCCAGGGCCAAAAAGGGGGAGGGGGTGGGTAGGGGGTTGGGGGTGGGTGGGTATGGGGGACATTTGGTATAGCATTGGAAATGTAAATGAGCTAAATACCTAATAAAAAATGGAAAGAAAAAAAAAAGCTTTTTTTAAGTTTGGGGCTAGAGAGATGCTCAGTGGTCAGAAGCACTGGGTGCTCTTTCAGTGGACCCAAGTTTCAATTCCCAACACCCATAGGGCAGCTGACAACTGGAACTCCAGTTTCAAGAGATCTGACACCCTCACACAGACACACATGCACACAACACACCAATGCACATAAAATGAAAGCATTTCAAATTTTAAAAACTTAACAATTTATGTGTTTCAAGTGTTTGTGGGTCTATTCACACACAAGCAATGGCTGAAGTGTGGAATTCGTTAGACAGCTTTCAGGAATTGGTCTTGTCCTACTTTTTGTTTGTTTGCTTATTAAAGATTTATTTATATTATATGTCAGTAGACTGTAACTGTCTTTAGACACACCAGAAAAGGGCATCATGTCTCATTACGGATGGTTGTGAGTCACCATGAGATTGCTGGGATTTGAACTCAGGACCTTTGGAAGAGGAGTCTTACCTACCGCCCCTCTCCTAATTTCATATGGGTTCTGGGGATGAAACTCAGGTGGTCTGGCTTGAGGGAAGTTCTTTTACTCTTTGAACGATCTCACTTGCCCAAGTAGCACTCCTTTTATTTATTTCTGTAATCCCAGTACTGGAGAGGCAGAGGCAGGAAGATCAGAGTTCAAGGTCAGCCCTGGCTACATAGCAAGTTTGAGACCAGCTTGGACTACTTATGACCTTTCAAAAATATGCAACTTGCGGACATCGTCTAGCCTCAAGTCACTGACCTGTACATAGGTATCAGCCATATTTACCAATGACTGTATTAATTAACAGAAACCAGACAAGTTAAATGTGATATGATTTATCTTTCAGAAAGCTCATCTCTATTCCATGGGTATTTTTATACCCATGGTTACCTTTTTCTGTTTGTTTAGTTTAGTTTTGTTTTGTTTTGTTTTCCTTCTTCATAGCTGTTGCCCATGACGTGAGAATTACTGTGTTTCTCTGGAAATGGAGGCTCAGAGATGAAGTGAGGTACCTAATGTTGCACAGCTGTTGAGTGGTAGTTTCAGGAGGGTTCTTGAATTCAGAACTGAGGCGTTTGGCAGCATTCAGCAAGGACAGAAAACTAACTGGACCAGTGAAGCTCAAGAAATGATGTTTTTAAGGTTATTGGTTTTGGTCCCATCATCATTATTTTGTCATGCCTGTGACACTTGAGACAGACCCTCTCTCACAGCCCACGGTTTGACTTTGCTGTTAGTTACTTTCTAAGAGCTCCTGTTTAGGAGGCATCTGCCCTTCACACTGATATATTATGCCCTGCCTTAGCTTTGTTTCCTATGTGATAAGATTCCCTGACAGAAGCATTGAGGGAAAAAGGGGTTTGCTTGGCTCGCAAATCCAGATTCATCACAGCAGGGAAGTGATTGTGTCAGGAGGCCATGAGAGCTGGTTACAGCATGTTTGGGGTAAGAACCACCAAGAACAATACTTGCATGCATGCATGCTTATGCTCCCCTTTTTTTCTGTTTGCTTGTTTGGTTTGAGGCAGGGTCTCACCAAGTAGCCCTCTCAGGCCTGAAACTCACAGAGACCCATCTAGCTCTGCTTCTGGAAGTGCTGGGGTTAAATGTGTTAGGTGCCACACACAGGACTTTCATTCATTCTAAGGTTTCATGTATTCATCTAACTAGTGACTGTAAGTATGGGTTTGCATTTGGAGTCCCAAAGACAACTTTGGGAGTTGAGTTCTTGCCTTTTCCTTGGTAAGGTCCCCTAGTAAAGATCAAGTTGTAAAGCTTGGTCCCAAGTGCCTTTGCCCTTTGAGCCAACTCAGTGATTCCACTTTTCCCTTTTTATACATTCTAGTACTCACACCCAGGAATGGTATCAACTACTTTTAGGTTGGGTCTTCCACCTTAACATAATCAAGATTATCAACATAATCTCACTGATGTGCCCACAGGTCAACCTGTTCTAGGTAGTCCCTCACCGGGACTATCTTTCTAGGTGATTCTGGATTGTGTCAAGTTGTCAATTAAAACTAGCCATTACATGCTCCAAACAACCTGTCTCTTCCCTTGTGGCCCATGAAACAGCATAGCCTTCAGGATGTGCTGTGTAGTTTGGGCATTAATCTCTGTATTTTTTGGCAAAACACGAGGCCAGTGCTAATATATTTAATGACTTTTCAGGTGGTTCTCATCTTTGAGGATGTGGCTTTTACCCAAGAGGAATCCTGGCAGCCTGCTCTATCTCAGGGGACCCTGTACTGGGAGGTGATACTGGAAATTCTTGGGCTTCTGGTCTCTCTGGATAGTTTTGCTAGCTCCCCAGTTCAGGGAATGGGTCATTGGCTGCTCTCATTTCACCCTCTGGCTCCAGGCCTTGATGCTTAAGAGGTCCTCTGAGCTCATCTTCTTTTCTTCCCATAGCTTCATTTACTTTCTAGACTCGTCTCTTCCTGTGTTATTTATCTTTAGGCTCCCAGGATAATGTAAAGACGACCATGAAAGAAGGGTGTTTTGTAGAACTCAGAGGTAAGATTTCCAGATTCTTTAGCTAGTCTTCCCCTTTGCCCAAGCCTGCCCCCAATATATTTTTGTTCTTTTAGTCATGTCTATGTGTGCAGGGTTATGTGCAAACTCCATGGCCCGAAGAGTTTAGACAAAAATTTTTGGTGATACTTAATTCTGTATGCACAATAAAGCCTAAGGCATGACTCCACTGAAACTCTCTATAAAGTACATGTGACCTCTTTCATAAAGATAAGTTCTATAGCTTAATTGGGAAAGCAGGCTCAGCACAAACAGCTAACTATAAGGGTCTAGGCAAGGGTGGCTCTATAGAGGGAGATAAATGCTCAGAGTCTGGGGGGGGGGTCAGGTGTGACCATACAAATGGCACCTGCCTGTTAACCAGCTGCACTCCCAGCCTTCTGAGTAGAAAATAGGTTCTGGAACCCTTCCTCTGAAGAGTTAACCCTACATGTTTAACATTCCTGGTTTCCCTGAAGGCTTACCTGTGATCATGAGGATCTCCCATCTTCTACTTCTGTGAGTGTGTCTATGCATCGGTATGTGTGTTAGTACAGGTGATTGAGAAGGCCAGATGTGCCACATCCCCTACAGTTGAAATTGTTGCAAGTTGTGAGCCTCCTGACATGGTGCTAAGGATCAACTCAGGTCCTTTGGAAGAGCAGTCCATACTCTTCACCACAGAGCCATCTCCCCTGTAGCGAGTAGTGCTTTTACTACTAAGCCCTTACTTTCCTCCATCCCCCACATTTATTTTTTTGCCAGATGTAGTGATACTTTTGTATTAGTCTTTGAGAGGCCGAGGGAGGAGGATTGTGAATGGAAGGCCATTTTCAGTTGAGATCTTATTTTGTTTGTTTTCTGTTTATCATATTTGTAGTAGTAAAAATGAATTCAGTCCTTACTGTCAGTGGTCTCTGCTTTTTTTGCAAGTTTTTGTTTTTCTAAAGAGGCTTATGTGGGGGTTTTCTCTCTTTTTTAAACTGTTTTTGGAAAAACATGATTATATTTATATTTTATGCCAAGGAGGGTGGCATTTGTGCTATGGCATGTGTATATGAGTCTGTTTTATCTGCCTACCGTGTAGAGCCAGTCTATCTACTTGCTGAGCTATCTCCATGGCCCTCTGGGGAACTTGTGAGCAGCAAATGCCATCGATGAGCCTGGCCTCTCTGAAGTTTGTTTTCTAGTTTTTCTAATTCTTTTTAATAGGTAGTTACTTCTCACGGGTCTAGATGCTGAGAAATTCACAGTCAGGGTTAGGTAGCTTAAGTGTCTATGCTAAGGCCTTCTTTCGAACTCTATGTTTTCGAACTCTATGCTCTATGATTGTTAGGAGGTGACCTGGGGATGCTGTGAGAACATTCTGAATAGAATCCACATTTAGACTGTGACTTGCAAGGACACTGATAAACTTTACTTAGGATCTAAACAAACACTTGGGCCAATGAAAATGCATGGTCCTCTGATTTGGATAGTGGTTGTGTGTTGGAAACTTATTCCTCAGCAGGGTGGTATTGAAGGCTTAGGGCTGGCAGGCTTGCTTACCATTTTCCTAGGAGGCTGGAGAGATGGCTTAGTTGTTAAAAGCATTGGCTGTTCTTCCAGAAGACCCAGGTTCAAATCCTAATACCAAGATGGAAGCCAACATCCGTCTGTGGCTCTGGTTCCCTGGGATCTGATGCCCTCTTGTAGCCTCTGAGGGCAACAGGCACACAAAAGTGGCACAGACATACACTCAGACAAGACAGCCATATACATAAAATAAAATAATAAATCTTTTTAAAAATTATAGAGCTTTACAAACTAACAGTAACCAGAGTGCTAACTCTAGGTCAGACCCATGTGTATGGGCAAGGAGAGAACAAAAAGTTCTTCAAAGTGCTGTCCTTTCCAGGGGTTAAAGTACTCAACAGCATAGTTCTAGCATAGCCTTAGTTACCGTGGGTTACAGAAAATCAGTACTGACTGAGTGTGCTGATTCACACCTGTCTATAACCTTGAGGCCTTCCTAGTAAATTAAGGAAGAGAGTGGGAACAGAGGAAAGGAAACTGTGTGTGTGTGTGTGTGTGTGTGTGTGTGTGTGTGTGTGTGTGTCTGTGTGTCTGTGTCTCAGGGAGGTCAGTATAGGGGAGTGCAGGAAAGCCTTGACTCAGAAGTGAGCTAAAGAGACTTGATTTCTATTTTTATCAAAGACTTGATTTTCTTTCTTTCTTTCTTTCTTTTTTTTTTTTTTTTTTGTAGGGACTGGTTCTTTATTTCAAATTGTCACTTGTCAATATTCAGTATTAAAACAGTTGCACAACGGAGTTCTCTTTCTTTGGTTGGAGGAGAGTACAAACTAGCCAGGAGTCTGCAGGGTGCCCAACTCTCAGGCTGAGAAGAAACCAGCTGAATGTGGCAATTGGGTGGTGTCTTAGTCAGGGTTTTTATTCCTGCACAAACATCATAACCAAGAAGCAGTTGGGGAGGAAAGGGTTTATTCAGCTTACACTTCCATACTGCTGTATGACCAAAGGAAGTCAGAACTGGAACTCAAGCAGGTCAGGAAGCAGGAGCTGATGCAGAGGCCATGGAGGGATGTTCCTCTACTACCCATTCTGAATTTCCTTCACCTTCAGCCAGCACCTCAGCAGGTCTTGGATCTCTTCCTGGAGGATTGACCCATACCTTCATTCCTGATGGGTCTGTGTCCTTTGACATCCTACTTGGATTAGGCTGTTGTAGTTTCCCGTTGACATTAATCACAGGACATGGTAGTACTAAGAGACACCCTAAGGGATCTCCTACACTCCAGACATAATCTTGCTTACCTCCATTGTGAAGAGGTAATCCAATTTCCCCATGAAATCTGGATCTATCACCCCTCCTAACACTGTTATTCCTTTTTTAGCCTGTTGGTTTAAGGGCATTAGAAGCCCAAAATAACCAGGGGGAAGTCTGAGCTTCCAGTTCAATAGAATGTTTGTTGTAGCTCCTGGTAGGAACATTCCCCCGTCTGGAGCCAAAACTTCTAGGCCATCAGAACCTAGAATTATGGGGACAGGAAGCAAAAATTTTCCTAAAGGGTCACTAGGAGTGATAGTAAGTGGAACTATTCCCTTTTCCACCCCTTGATTCTTGGACCCATGGATCCTGGCTATGGGGGAAACTGTACCATATATCAGACACTGATTCAAAGCATATACTGCCTTCTGAAGAACTCTGCCCCAGCCTTCCATGCTGTTACCACCTAATTGGCACTGTAACTGCATCTTCAAAAGGCCATTCCATCTTTCTATCAGACCAGCTGCTTCAGGATGATGGGTAACATGGTAAGACCAATGAATTCCATGATCCTGGGCCCACTGTCCCACTTCTCTGGCAGTGAAATGAGTTCCTTGGTCAGAAGCAATACTGTGTGGAATACCATGACGATAGATTCAGTAGTAGCTGTGAATGAAAGTCCAAGGATCTAGCAGTTACTCAGCCTCACACAGCAAGCAGGCTAAGGAATAAGAGCAAGACTCCCTTCTTCCAATGTCCTTATATTGTCTCCAACAGAAGGTATAGCCCAGATTAAAGGCGTGTTCCACCACACCTTTAATCCCAGATGACCTTGAAGTCAGAGATTTAATCTTCTGGAATTCATAGCCACTATGCCTCAAGATCTCCATACCAAGATGCAGATCAGAAACTTCTATCTCCAAGCCTCTAGATAATGGTCACTGGTGGGCCTTCCAATTCTGGATTGTAGTTCATTCCAAATATAGTCAAGTTGACAACCAGGAATAGCCACTACAGGTGGGGACACTTTAAAGATCAGCACACCACTACCCCACAGACTGCAAAGAATTCTCACTGCCAATGGCTTGGCCAAGCTAACCCAACCCCCAAAAAGCAAAACAAAAAAAAAAATCAAATAATGTAAAATTTTAAAAGTTTTTTTTTCATATAATCTATTCAAGATTTCTCTAGCACTGACTGATACAAAGCACAATGAGATGGCACTTTAGAGACCTCAGCTTTAGGAAAGGGAGATGAGATGATGTTCATGTGGCTAAATCAGTGACACAAACACAATTTTCCTTTCCCTGTCTACCGTGGGGGCAGGTGAACTATAAGAGGTCAGCACAACACTAAGGGGCGGTATGATCCATCTTTGAGCAGTTAGGAAAGGGATAGAGCTGCGACAAGTTTGGTCTCAGGGCTGGTGCTAAATGGTAGCACGTTTGCCTAACATTCATGAGGCCATGGGAGGTGGGGCTTCTCAGATTTCTCACTGTCTTATTTGGTCACATCTGATGGAAAAAGTACAAAATAAAAATAAGGGTAAAGTTGTTCAAAGAAACCAAAGCTGAAAACCTTCACAGCCCGGAACAGTTTTTTGTTTTTGGCTGACTTCCTAGAATCTCCCTGTTGTCTGGCTAAGACTTGGTGCAGAGCACTGAGCTCTCCCACAGAGGAGCCTGCCTGAGCTCTGCTGGCTCTCAGGAAGGCAGGCCCAATCCTGGGTTTCTCCTCCATGGCGAGACAGTATCCATTAGGCTAAAATGTGCTGCTCCAAGCAGCAGAAGTGCTTAGAATGTTAAAAATGGTTGCTAAGACTGAAAGTAATCACAATGTGCATATCACAACTGCATTGAAGACACTGTGTTGTGCTCACATTCCCTTAAATATTGTTCCAAAAGGTGTTCAGCCCCTCCCGCTGGAAATCTGGGAAGAGGCTGATGCAGGTTTGTGCAAAAGACAAGAGGAGTAGAGGGGGTGGCAGGAGGGAAAGCAGCCTTCAGTTAAAAAGATCAGCCCTCAGTTTCAAAGTCAGCTTCAGGGATGCTGTCCTCTGGCAGAGTCAAGGTCAGAGGGAGGAGTGGCCGCGGGGCAGGAATGGGGAAGGTTTACTTCTAGCTCAGGTCCAGCAGGGTCCAGCATCCTTTGTGTACAGAAATGCTCCTCTTTGGGGCACTTGAGTTTATCTTCCAAGTCATCAATGGTCTTCTCCAGTTTGGTTACCGATCTTTCAGCAAACTCAGAACAGGTCTCTGGCTTCTTGAGTTTATCAGTACGAATCTTTATTTCTTCTTCATACTTGTCTTCTTTTTGAGAGTACTTTTCTTCAGCAGCACTCAGACACTTCAGGTTCTGGTCCATCAGTCTGATCTGCTCTTCCAACTCTCGGGAACAGGCCTCTGCCAGCGGGTCTCTGCCAGCTCAGCACGTTCCTCTGTGCGTTCCCATTCTCCTTCAATAATCACCAACTTATGAGCCACCTCTTCATACTTCCTATCAGCCTCTTCTACAATGTGTGTTGCTTCCTTTAGCTGGAATTCCTGGAGTTCCATCTTTTCTTCGTCTTTTAGACCCCTTATTTTCAATCACCTTCATACCTTTCTCACTCTCATCTGCAGCCTTCTCTGCTTCCTCCAGCTTCTGCAAAGCAGTGGCAAGGTGCTCCTAGGCAAGGTCAAGCTTCTCTTCAACCAGCTGGATCCTGCAGTAAAAAGGAGGCCACCTCAGCTTCAGCCTGCTCCCAGGCCTGCCTTTCTCACTCCACTTCCTGCTCTAGGCACTCAGCCCTCTCTTCCGCATCATCAGCCTTCTGCTGCAGAACCTGGATCTTGTGCTTTACTGCCTTGATGGTGGTGCTCCCCGCCATGGTGCCTACCAAGCTGCTTCTGGAAATCAGGTTCCTACCTCCTCTGCTCAGCATTGTAGCCGCTTTTCACCCTGCTAACGACTCAAGACTTGATTCTCAATCTCATGGCTGTCCTTGAACAGTTGAGGGTGACCTTGAATTCTTTATTATCTTGCCCCCATCTCCCAAGTGCTAGGATTGTAGTGTATGTGTTTTTAAAGATATATTTATTTATTCTATGTACGTGAGTACACTGTAGCTGAACAGATGGTTGTGAGCCTTCACGTGGTTGTTGGGAATTGAATTTTTAGGACTTCCTGCTCCCTCTGGTCAACACTGCTTGCTCTGGTTGGCCCTGCTTGCTCAGTCCCTGACTGCTCCAGTCCAAAGATTTCTTTATTATTATACATAAGTACACTGTAGCTGACTTCAGATGCACCAGAAGAGGGCATCAGATCTCATTATGGGTGGTTGTGAACCACCATGTGGTTGCTTTGATTTGAACTTAGTCAGTGCTCTTACCCGTTGAGCCATCTCACCAGTCATATAACTATGCTTGTGTATGAGTGTGCACACTTATGCTGGGATGCATAGAGCTCAGAGGACAGCTTGCAGGAGTTACTTCTCCCTACCACTCATCCTGGGGATGAAGGGCTGGCTTGGAGGCAAGTGTCTGTCAGCCTGCCCTGCTTTTTTTGGGGTGTGTGGGGTATGTTATTGTTTGTTTTGAAATAGGTCCACAGTATTGACCAGGATGGCCTTGAACTCAGAGGTCCACTTTCCTCTGTTCCTGGGTTCTGGAATTAAAGGAGTGTTCTACTACACCAAGTATGGTTTGTTATTGTGCTGTTTGTTTGCTTGTTTGTTTGTTTGTTTTTAAACACAAGGTCTAACATTATAGCCCAGGCTGGCTTTGAACTTATGGTGTAACCCACCTTGGCCTCAGACTTGTGGCAGTGCAGCCTATTTGCCTCAGCCTCCCCGATACCAGGTGTCTTAGTTATGGATTCTATTGCTATGATTGAACACCATGACCAAAGCAACATAGGGAAGAAAGGGTTTATTTGGCTTACACTTCTACATCATAGTTCATCATCTAAAGCTGTCAGGACAGGAACTCAAACAGGGCAGGAACCTAGAGGCAGGAGCGAGGCCATGAAGGGTACTGCTTACTGGTTTGCTCCTCTTGGCTTGCTCAGCCTATTTCTTATAGAATGAAGACCAGGGTTGACACCACCCATAATCATTAATCATCCATCAGTCACTAATTAGGAAAATGCCCTATAGGCTTGTCTGCCTTCAGCCCAGTCTTATGGAGGCATTTTCTCAGTTAATATTCCCTTCAGTGCAAAGGTTCTAGCTCAAAGGTGTTCTCAACCTGTGGGTCGGGTCCTTTTGGGGGTTGAACAACCCTTTGACAAGGGTTGTCGAAGACCATCAGAAAACACAGACACTTATGATTTATAAGAGTAGCAAAATTACAGTTATGAGAAGCAATAAAAATAATTTTAAGGCTGGGGTTGGGTCACTAAACATGAGGAACTCTATTAAAGGTTGACAATATTGTAGGTTGAGAGCCACTGCTCTAGCTTGTGTCAGGTTGATATAAACTACCCAGCACACTGCTGTTATAGGGGCTAGCTGGCCAGTTTCTTTTGTATGTTTGGTTTTTTGGCACTATGTAACTTTGGCTGGCCTAGAACTCACTATGCAGACCAGACTGGCCTTGATCTGATAGATATCTACCTGTCTCTGCCTCCTGAGTGCTGGGATCAAAAGTGTGTGTCAATAAGCCAGACTCTGAATTTTTATTATTATTATATTACCCAGCCTTAAGTCTTTCTTCATAGCACAGGAACATGAAGTAATACTCATTCCTTGTTTGAATGGAAATCTTTGATGTTTTAAATATGCAAGTTTTACTCCTAAATTCTCCCTTAAATATTCTTCAGCCATAAAATGACCTAAAAAACAGATTACTTTTTTTTTTTTTGCCCCTTAGTTGTCCTATAAATACAGGTTATAAATGTATCTTAGTTAGGGTTTCTATTACTGTGATAAAACCCCATGACCAAAAGCAATGTGGGCAGGAAAGGATTCATCTTCTAGGTAGGTAACAGACTGCCATCAGCAGAAGCCAAGGTGGGAACTCAAGACAGGAATCTGGAAGGAGGAACTGATGCAGAGGCCATGAAGGAAAGTTGTTGTTCCTTATGGCTTGCTAAACCTGCTTACACAACACAGAACCACCTGCTCAGAAGTGGAGGCAGCACCATCCAGAGTGGGCTGGAACCTCATCACTAGTTAAAAAGTACCCCACTTGGGTGGAGGTAAAGCATGCTTTTAACCCCAGGGAGGCAGAGGCAGGTGGATCTCTGAGTTCAAGGTCAGTCTGGTCTATAGAGAGAGTTCCTGGACAGGCACACAGAGAAATCATGTCTCAAAAAACCATAAATAAAGCTTACTCACTACAAGTCAACTTGCTAGGGTTTTTTCTTTCCTCTGTTGAGGTTCCTCTTCCAAAATATGTCTAGGTCTGTGTCAAGTTGAGAAAACTTAAGCAGCATTAAAATACTGTTTTCCACCTCACTCTAGTACAAGGGTAAGCAAACACTTCAGCCCTGAGCTGTGTATCCGGGTCCCTCTTTTTTTTTTTTTTTTTTTTTTTTAAGATGTATGTATGTATTTGAGTACACTGTAGCTGTACAGATGGTTGTGAGCCCTCTTGTGGTTGTAGGAAATGGAATCTTAAGGACCTCTGCTCGCTAAGGTCAGGCCCTGCTCCATCCAGCCCAAAGATTTCTTTATTTTTATACATAAGTACACTATAGCTGATTTCAGAAGCACCAGAAGAGCACGTCAGATCTCATTACGTATGTTTTGAACCACCATGTGGTTGCTGGGATTTGAACTCAGGACCTTCAGAAGAGCAGTCAGTGTTCTTACCTGCTGAGCCATCTCACTAGCCCCCAGTACCTCTCTTATTTCAAACCACGGTCTCACTACATCTCTCAGACAGCCTTGGCCTTGCTGTCATCCTGCCTTAGCCTCTAGTAGCTAGATTATAGTCTTGTCCCACCAGGCACACCTTTTACAGTTTTTGACATATTCTTAAGGAAAAGTTACAAAAGTTTCCAAGTCACATGTTAACTTTGGGTATATTGCTTAGAGCAGCTTCATTCCAAGATCAAATTCTGGTCTTGAAATCCTAGATGATATTGAGGGTCTTTATTTGAAAAAAAAAAAAAAAGTCCATGTGTCTACATTCTCTCCTTGAAGGGTATCCTGTTACTAAACTCGAGCTGATGTATCAACCGGAGCATGGGCAGGAGCTGTGGTCAGGGAAGCAGCACCTTTCCCCAAGCATCTGTTCAGGTATGCACAGTGGTCAGGGCTGTTGGCCTTGCGAGCTCCTAGTATATTTTAAGGAGATGAGGCATATCCTTAAAGGTAGCAGGTAGGTGATGTGTGAGAATGTATGTGTATTAAGTGTAGGGGACTTCCTGCTACTCCCTGAGGTATTTTTCTTACTCAGTGTTGGAATCCATCACTTGCTTTAATCAATGTGATGGTGATTTGTAGTCTGTTGATGTGCTGCTTCACATTAAGCTTTGAATACTGGGCCAGACTTGCATTCTGGGACTAGCCATGGAATATACAAACAAAATAGTTGGCTCTATTTCTTAGAAATACACACAGAAAGAAATGAAGATTTGATCATTACTTCATGAATCTGTCGCTTTACAATATCGACATCATCAGAAATAGGGGCATTCCATTCAGATTCAAATTTCAGTAGCAGGAAATAAATATCAAAACATCATTACTGGTCCTTAATACAAAACCTCTACCCCACCTAAAACTCCTTTCCTGCCCCACCTACAAAGCCACCCCTACTCCACTGAGAGCCTTTGTTTCACTGCTGATGCCTTCTATACATACATACCAGCATCCTGTGGCCTTCTGGAAGGCTTAGTCTGCAGGGTGAAACAGCTGAAGAGTGACCGCGCCAAGGGTGCTGCAAATCTGTCCCTGCTCTCCTTTTCCACCACACAAACTTCCTCAAGAATCCAGTCTTTCAACAGGAGAGACAGGTTTTGCAAAAAATAATCCTTACAAAGTAAAGCGGGTTAGTTCTCATTACACCAATTTGTTCTTTTTCTCAGAGTAGAGCAGTTCAGAGAGTCACAAAAGTCCACCAAACAGGGGTGAGGGGAGACTGGGAGAGGAGCCTAGCAGAGCAGGCATCCTCCAGGCGCTGAGGGATGGAGGAGCTGGTACTGTAGGAAGGACATCGTGTACAGATCTGGCTACCCGTCTGTCCTCCACAGAAAGAGCTGCCAAGTTAAGGTGCTTTGGTTTAAAATGTCTGGTGGGGACAGGAACCCTCGAAGGGAATACATTTAAAAATAGTGGACACAGGGAAGGGGATGAGAGCTGTTATCTAAGATCTTCTATGCAAAATAACAATAAAGAGAAAAGGAAAATAAAGAGTCTTCTCTATGGTTCTGAGGGTTCTAATGATGAACTGAAGGAGGAAGTGATGGACAGTTTTATTGCTGCCCTGCCCTGCATGGCTTAGCTGGCCTCCATAGGGAGTTTCTTCCTGCTGGGGCTCTTCAGGCTTGGACTCTGAGCTGGAGTCTGAACCCCCATCGAAGACGGAGATGGTGCCACCATGTTGTCTGAGGAGGGGTAGTTGGTCTGCAGTTGGGCACTTGATCTTGCTTTCTCCAGTGCAGGGACTTGTTGCTCCAGAAAAGCATCCTGCCTCTTGATGTCATCAATGTCTTGCTGGTGCGTATGGTTTTTCCTCTGCATATATTGGATATACTCTGTTGCTTTGCCTAGGATTTGAGCCCGGGATGCCATTCTCTCCTTGGGGTAATGTAAATAAGCTCTGCAAATGGTTAAAGCTGTCTTTGATGTGGTCCCTACATTTTCATTTCATTGCATTATGCTGAGCCTTCTTGTCAGCTTTTCTCTCTACCTTGATGTCATTGTAATCACTCACTTCCTAAGGCCCACTGAGTGGCCACTGCAGTGGGGGCCAGGGAGAGGAGGTGTGGAGGGAAGGGGGAAGTCATTGACAACAAACAAGCAGAGTATTGCAAACGCATAGGCACCACAGGCACACACCCACACACCCCACAGGCCATAACCACCTCACTGTTTCTATACTTTTTAGTGTCTTTATTTGTTTATTTTTCTTTTTGTACATGAGTACAGTGTGACTGACATACCAGGAAAGGGCCTCAGATCTCATTATCTACGGTTGTGAGCCACCATGTGGTTGCTGGGAAATGAACCCGGGAACTTCTGGGAAAACAGCAAGTGCCTGAACTGCTGAGCCATCTCTCCAGCCTGTTGTCAGTGTCTTACTTTGCATTTGGCTGGTTTTTCTTTCTGTTTAGTTTTGAGACAGCCTTACATATGCCATCCTGTCTTCCTTTCCTGATGACTTTGAACTCCTTATTGCCCCACAGATTTGATTGATTTTTACACCGTTCATTCCCATGTTAAGTTTACAGTACCAAAGAAGGATTGGGGTGGGAGTTTGGCGGGGATAGATGTATACTCAAAGTCATAATGGTTTTCTGGTGTTTTGTTTTTCTCAATATTTGAATTGAACGTTACCTGGAAGCATAGAAGTCTGCAGTGAACTGACCTAACTAGAGATTAGCATATTGTTCACAGCTGTATTCCGTTTTTTGCTTTGTTTTGTTTTGTTTTGTTTTGTTTTTATTTATTTATTTATTTATTTATTTGTTTGTTTATTTATTTATTTGAGACAGGGTTTTTCTGTATAGCCCTGGCTGTCCTGGAACTCACTTTGTAGACCAAGCTGACCTCAAACTCAGAAATCTGTCTGCCTGACCTCAAACTCAGAAATTCGTCTGCCTTTGCCTCCCAAGTACTGGGATTAAAGGCGTGCACCACCACTCCCTGTCACAGATATATTCTTTAGGGAAGGATTGTACCTAAAACTTCTCATCTCCCCATGTCCCTGAATGTTGTATTTTCAAGGAATGTGGTATCTCCCCAAGTCTCTCTCCCTCTGTTCCTGAGCACACACTCCTATTAGACTCACTTCTCCATCTTTCATATTGTCACTGCTTAGTGAATTTACCACCCTCCCTTCCTGATATCTCTAGCTGTGCCCAAATCTCTAGTTTCATCTCCAGTATGTTTCCATTCAGCTTGCCCCTCAAGTTCTAGCTGTTCCCTGTCCTCCTATTCTTTGACAGATCCACTTTTTGCAGCTGGTCTGTGTATTGACATTCCCTGTACATTCACAAATTACTTTAATTCCACAGACACCTCACTACCATTGACATAAGCAGATCTCACAAAGACTCTTTTTGACCTCCCAAAACTTAAATTTTGCCAACAACCTTTCAGACTCAAAGGTCTTTTTCTGACCTTTGCCAAGTCCTGTATTTCTTCTTTAGGCAATATGTCTTTCACCAATGGAGCAGTTATAATTCTCAGGAATTTTCAGGCCATGGGTTTGTAACTTCTTGTTTCTCAGGGGTGAGTTTGTTGTCTTTCAAGATGTTTACTTTCAGTGCCAAGTCAATGTCAAGTTTCTTTGCAGCCAGTGTTTCTCTTGCCCACTCTTTGCTCTTCCTTTGACCTTGTCTGTTTGTATTCACACATCCTGTGGCAGGGTGTGTGGTTCCACCCTGTGGCCAGGAAGTGGCCAGGATGTTGAATCCCCTGGAACTGGGGTTACAGTGAGACTGAGTAAGCCAGTAGTATTACTGTACTTGGAATGTTTTCCAGAGAACACCTTTTAAAAAGCATTACATAATCTTTATTTTATAAACAGGGCTAATTTCCCCAACTTTACAAAGCAATTAAGGAATTTGCCCAAAGTTGTGTATTTCTGAAACTTGGGTATAGAACCTGGTGGCCATACAGGTTACCTTCACAGTTTATGCCCTTAAGCACTCTATTGGCTTTCAGAGGGCAGGCCTTTATTCTCCTGATCACAGTCAGGCTGCTACAATGGAGGAAACAATGCTCATTTACCTGAAACCTTCTGTTCCTATTTCAGAATTGGTCCTGGTCATATTGCAAGCAAGTGAGAGAAACCAGACTCACTCTTCAGCCTGAAATTTAAAATCCTCAGCCTCATAAATGCTAAGAATAGACACATGAGCCATCTCTTTTTCCTTTCGTGAACTCTGCACTCACCCCCTAACACATTCTGGTCTACTACCTTTTGTTGAAGTATGTTGGAGCTTCAGGCAGAGCAGACCTCTTCCCAAGTGTTACAGCTCTTTAGACAGAAGGTTCAGATGATGTAGTAGTTTTTGCATACCCCTGATCCTTCCGGATAGGATTCTTAAATACAGTTTTGGGGTGGGTTAGGGATTGACAACAGGTACTTCTCATTGGTTTGGTCTTTGAACTTTGGGAAAACCTTATTTGCATGTGGGAGGGCTTTGTGCTGGTCCTAGTGACTAATGGCCACATCCCTCTCTGCTGAGGGTAGGAGTGGTGGTGTGGGAGGCTGTAGCTACCTGACAGGAACCAGGGACCCAGGAGGCATGACTGAACATCTGCCATTCCATGTAGGCAGAAGTTACCACTCATCTGGTCACCAGGCTTCCAGACCTCTGCTTGACTGGGACCAGGTACACAGCCCACCACCCCACACCTTCCTCTGAGGCTGGTGTGACACCTGAAATGTAAATCAAACTCTTAAAGAGGGGTGACAGTTGGATGGTCAAAGGATAAGAAATCTCTAGTTTGCTGTGTTGTTTCTTTCTCACAAAAGCCTGAGGTTTTGCTTTGTTTTTTGTTTGTTTGTTTGTTTGTTTTAAGGTTATTATTAAATTTCATTTTAATTGTGTGTGTGGGTACATGGAAGAGGATGTTGAACACCCCCAGAGCTGGAGTGGGGTTTGTGGGCCATGTATAATGGGTGCCGAGAAACAGCCTCAGGTCTTCAGCAGAAACAGCCATTCTCATGAGCACTGAATCATCTGTCCAGCCCATGTTTTATTTTATTTTTAATTATAATAGTTTGAAATCTCACATATCTTAGGCTGACATCATATATTACAGGATGAACTCTATGTATCCATTGTTGACCTCAAACTCATAATCCTGCTTCCATCTTGTAAATGTTGGGAAGACAGTTGTGTATGCTACATCACATCATCACATTCAGGAGGATCAGGGTCTATCTCTGACAATGTTGTCTGACTTTGGATTCACTTTCTCTAGTTGGGCTGCATTGTCTAACCTCAATAGAAGAAAATAAGATTAGTCCTATTGCAACTTTATAACAAAAGGGGATTAACATCAATGAGCAGGTCCTGTTCTTTGGAAAGAAAGGGAAGGTAAATGAAAGGAGATAAAGTGAGAGTCACGAAGATAGTGTATTCGAGGGTAAGTCTAAGAAAGCAAGTAAAGTACCTGTATGTAAGGAATTTTAAGTTTTCAAAAATCTGTATCAGAAAAAACATGAGAAGACAAAGTGTACTACAATATTTGTGTATTAGCAGAATGAACATCCTGAAATGGCCATCTTACCAAAAGCAATTTACAGCAGCAACTCAATTATTCCCATCAAAATTACAGTGTGGGTTCGCCTTGGGCGCCTAGTCGGCAGATATCCCCAAGATCCCGTAGAGGATTCTCCATGCAATCTTAGGACCACCGGTGAGTGGAACACAACTTCTGTTCCAATCCAATCCCGCAGGACCTGAGACAGCATTAGGAAAGCAGGAAATCCGGCCTGAGTAGGGTCACAAGTCCCTTCCGGTCAGCACCAGCACCACGTCACCTTGGACATGGAGTCTTTGGACACCCTCAAGGTCCCCTACAGGACTCTCCATGTGATCTTCGAACCACTGGTGAGTGGAACACAACTTCTGTTCTAATCCAATCCTGCAGGACATGAGACAGCATTAGAGAAGCAGGAAACCCGGCCTGACCAGGGTCACAAGTCCCTTCTGGTCAGTGCCAGCACTTGGTAACCTGGGCGCAGAGTCCGCAGACACCCCCAAGGTCCCTAGAGGATAGCTTCTGAGACAAACCCTGTTTTGGGCTCTGGACATCTGGGCACCTTCCCTGCCAGAGGAGAGGTGTCTGCCCTGCCCGGGAGGGCTTTGCTGGAGCACCTGGGGGAGCCATCTTAGTTCCCAGATCCCTCTAAGACAAGTCTGGGCAGGTGAGAGTGTGTACTACAGAACCTAACAGCTTCTGTCACAGGCCAAAGCAACAGAGCTTCTGAGACAAGTCCTGTTTCAGGCCTTCATCTTCTGCCAGGAGGGAGGTCTGAACACCATATATCTGTGAACCTTCCCTGTAAGAGGAGAGCTTGCCTGCAGAGAGTGCTCTGACCACTGAAACTCAGAGGAGAGAGCTAGTCTCCCAGGTCTGCTGGTAGAGAATAACAGAATCACAAGAGGAACAAGCTCTAACCAGAGACAACTATAACAACTGACTCCAGAGATTACCAGATGGCAAAAGGCAAACGTAAGAATCTTACTAACAGAAACCAAGACTGTAGGAGGCCAGTTCTGGGATGGCGCCGGTTTCCAGTGTGCCTTTGTGGTAAACAACACCACTGTGCAGGTGCTAGCCCAAATCTGGCGCTGACCCCTCCCAAGTGGGTGCAAGCAAATTAGATGCCGGTAGACTGACCAATCCTGGGGGGGGGGGTGCACAGAGCCTTCTCCTGTTCTAGGGTGTATATAATCAGTCCTCCCAGGGTTCCCGGGGTCCCTGTAGTAGCATCGAGACATTCCTGCAATAAAGGCTGTTGAGAAGAATCCGACCGTGTTGTGTCTTCCTTGCCAGCCGAGGTGGGCACAACAACTGATGGCCTGTACAGGGACCTGAGGACAAAGACCTCACAGATTCAAAACTTTTCAGCCAGGGAACGGCGGTACCGGTAAGTCTCCCCAATTGATCCCCGGTTAAAAGGAGAAACATGTTTTTCTCACCCGTGGTCACAGTGTGGGTAGCTCTTATCTTATCGTTGTTGTTTCTTTTTTTGTAATTTCTGGCCTCTGCTTTTGTTTGATAGAAGCAGTTAAGGCAGGTCAGAAAAGTCTTACTGAACAACAAGAAAGCATGTCAGAGGAAGATAAGGAACATATGAGCAAAGGAAGGAAAAGGGGCAAAAAAGAAAAAGGAAAAGAAAAGGGAGGAAAAATAAAAGGAATCAGTGATAAAGAAAAGGAAATAGTAAAGATATATCCCTCTTTAAAGGATTTAAATTTATCAAGCTTTGCTTCCAGTGACTTGGAGCTTAGTAAAGATGATGAAACTGACCTAGAGGAAGAGGCAGCTTGGTATGAGAGGGAAAGATATGACCCAGATTGGTCATATAGAACCAAGCCAATGAAAAGGGGAGCATCAGCTAATAAAAGAACAAAACCCAAAAGTGCGGACAACTCCACCTTTCAATCCTGATTACACAGGAAAAAAGGAGCCTGCCAGGGCTGCTAAACCAGGAACCTCACTCTGTCCAGATGTTTGGAAATAAGTTGGTCTAAGTTTCTCTGTTTTTGTTGATGGACAAGGGCAGTGGTATCATGAGCCAGTGGATTTTAAAACTATTAAGCAATTGGCTGAGTCAGTCCGAACCTACAGGGTGAGTTCAGCCTTTGTAGTTGCACAGGTCAAGGTGCTTGCTAGATATTGCCTCACCCCAGGGGACTGGGATAATATTGCTCGAGCTTGTTTGTCATCAGGACAGTATTTAGACTGGAGGTCCTTGTCCTATAAATATGCAAACAGTCAGGCAGCAGCAAATTTAGCCAGAGGACAAGATCCTCAGAGACATTGGGATGCAGACATGCTTCTGGGTTTAGGACGTTTTGCTTTATATCAAACAAATTATCCTGAAGCAGTCTATGCCCAAATAAATGAAGTAGCCACCAAAGAATGGAAAGCATTGCCGAACAAATGTGCAGTCTCAGTATCTTACGAAAATTTTGCAGGGCCCCACAGAACTATTTTCAGACTTTGTAGCACACCTCGTTGAGGCAGCTACTAGAAACTTTGGAGACCCTGATACAGCTATGCCTTTAGTCAAACAGTTAGTATATGAGCAATGCACCAAGGAATGCAGAGCAGCCATTAAACCCTATAAACATAAGGTTTAGAAGTATGGATGAAGGTTTGCAGAGAACTAGGGGGGCCCGTTAACCAATGCAGGCCTGGTGGCAGCTGTCGTGCAATTGGGTAGATCTAATAATGATACTTGTTGTAACTGTGGCCAGAGAGGACATTTTAGAAAAAACTGCCCTGAAAATGAAAAACGGGCCGCACTGGATAAACCTAGACAGCCAGGCTTATGCCATAAATGTAGGAAGGGAAAACATTGGGCTAATGAATGCAGATCTACAAAGGATATAGAAGGCCGACCATTACAAGCAGGATATGGTGGCACCAGGCCAAAAAACGGACAATAGGGCCAACGTCCCCAGGGCCCTCAAATATATGGGGCTCTTCAGAAAGACCAGAAGAAATCTTGGCCGTCTCTCCATCATCCGAGAAACCACGGAGAGCCACTACTGGCTCAGCAGGATTGGACCTCCACTCCACCACCACACTCATATTAACCCCACAGCTGGTAGTACAGCCCATAGATACAGATTTTAAAGGCCCCCTTCCCAAAGATACTGTAGGACTATTGCTTGGCCACTCATCTTCTGCTTTAAAAGGATTACAGATAACCCCTGGAGTGATTGCTCCTGACTATACTGGAGTTGTAAAGGTTTTGGTAGCCTCCCCTGCTAGCATCTCAGCTATCTCCCCAGGAGATAGAATTGCTCAATTGTTGCTATTACCCAGTTTACATGAATATTTCCCAGCAAATATTAAAATAAGAAGAGAGAGTGGACTAGGTTCTACAGGTTCTCAATTTGCTTTCTTATCTATGGAATTAGGAGACTGCCCCATGTTAACTTTAGAGGTTGAAGGACGATCCTTTTTAGGAATATTGGACACTGGTGCAGATCGCAGTATTATCTCCACTCATGATTGACTGTCAAAGTGTCCCTTGCAGACATCATCTCAAAGCCTGTGTGGTCTGGGTTACGAGACTGCTTCTCTTGTCAGTACTAAGGAATTAACCTGGAGAAATGAGAAAGGTAAGTCAGGAAAATTTATCCCTTATATTGTGGATATTCCTGTGACTCTGTGGGGCAGGGATGTCTTGACCAAGATGGATCTTAGATTAACTAATGAATATTCCCCATAAGCTCGGGAGATGATGTCTAACATGGGCTATACTCCAGGTAAAGGATTGGGAAAGTCATTATAAGGCAGTACTATGCCAGTACCAACCAAGTTTAAACGAGATAAAAAAAAAAAAAAAAAAAAAAAAAGACTGGGTTTTTCCTAGGGGCCGTTGAGGGCAGTATACCCATTACTTGGGAAACAGAGGAACATGTATGGGTTCCTCAATGGCCTCTTTCCTCTGAAAAATTGGCAGCAGCCAGGGAATTAGTAAGGGAACAATTGGAATTAGGACATATTAAACCCTCCCAGTCACGATGGAATACCCCTATATTTGTAATCAAGAAAAAATCAGGTAAATGGAGGCTTTTACATGATCTTAGAGCTATTAATAATCCAATGCAAATCATGGGCCCAATACAAAGAGGCCTGCCCCTGCTCCCTAGCCTGCCTGCTGATTGGCCTATAATAATAATTGATATTAAGGATTTTTTTCTTTCTATTCCCCTTGCATTTTGTGACAGCGAGCACTCTGCTTTTACTCTCCCTTCTGTAAATTATGAAGAGCCTGATAAATAGTATCAATGGGTCGTTTTACCTCAAGGCATGGCCAATAGTCCTACTATGTGTCAACTTTTTGTAGGAGAAGCATTACACACTGCCCGTGACACATTTCCAAAATTGAGGATAGTGCATTATATGGATGATATCCTCTTTGCTTCTAATAATAAAGAAAGTTTAGATAAAGCTTATATAGAATTAATAAAAGAATTAGAAAAGATACAGTTTTTTGTAGCATCTGATAAAGTTCAAATGGGAAAATTAGGAGAATTCTTGGGCACCTGAGTTACTCCACATTCCATCACACCTCAAAAGGTGGAATTGCACAAAGATCATTTAAAAACATTAAATGATTTCCAGAAATTGCTAGATGATATAAATTGGATTCACCCATATATGAGGCTACCCAATTCTGAATTAACTCCACTCTTTGATATGCTGAAAGGTGACCCTCAGTTGTCATCCCCACTTGCCCTCACTCCTGAGGCCCAAATTACCTTAGGAAAGGTAGAGAGGTGATTAGAAAAAGCTAAATTATGTAGATGGAAAGAAGGAGAGGGTATACATTTATGTGTCCTGAAGACGTTTCACCAACTGACCAGAGTATTGTGGCAATCAGGTCTACTATTGTGGATTTATCCTCATGTGTCTCCTAATAAAACTCTTGAATATTATCCCACCACTGTAGCCCATTTAGCAATTTTGGGCATTAAGTCATGCATTCAACATTTTGGAGCCCTCCCTCAAAAAATTAGTACACCAAATAAAGCTAACCAAATACAGACCCTTAGCTCTTTAGTTGATGAATGGGCTCTGTTGCGTTGTAGTTATGATGGGGAATTAGATAATCATTATTCTAGAGATCCTTTATTACAATTTTTTTACTGAACATTCAGTGAATTTTCCAAAGTTTACGGCATCTAAACCCATACCAGGTACATTGGATATTTATACAGATGGTTCTTGTGGGGAGCCGCCCTCACATTCGCCGTTGCAAGATGGCACTGACATCCTGTGTTCTAAGTGGTAAACAAATAATCTGCGCATGTGCCAAGGGTAGTTCTCCACCCCATGTGCTCTGCCTTCCCCGTGACGACAACTCGGCCGATGGGCTGCAGCCAATCAGGGAGTGACACGTCCTAGGCGGAGGATAATTCTCCTTAAAGGGGACGGGGTTTCGCCATTCTCTCTCTTGCTCTGGCTCTTGCTTCTTGCTCCTGAAGATGTAAGCAATAAAGCTCTTGCGCTCTTGCGCTCTGGCTCCTAAAGATGTAAGCAATAGAGCTCTTGCTCTTGCTCTCTGGCTCCTGAAGATGTAAGCAATAAAGCTTTGCCGCAGAAGATTCCGGTTTGCTGTGTTCTTCCTGGCCGGTCGCGAGAACGCTTGTAAGAGGTTCTAAAACATGTGTTGGCGCGTATATGGTTAATTCTCAAAACCCTGTTTTATTTCAATATGATCCTGGCACCCCACAACTAGTTGAATGTAAAATCATATTAGAAGTATTTAAGAGGTTTGAAATTTCCTTTAATTTAGTGTCCGATTCAGCCTATGTAGTGAATGAAGTAAAGGCATTGGAAGTTGCAGGACCCATCAAATCTACCAGCCTTGTATGTGGCATTTTGTTAGAATTACAAAACTTGATTTGGAATAGGAAAAGTAAATTTTTTATTCAGCATATTCATATTTTTATTGAGCATATTCGGGCTCATTCTACTCTGCCAGGCCCTATGACTGAAAGGAATGACCTGGTAGATGCAAGTACTCATATGGAATTCATTTTTCATGTTACTCCATTAGAGTTTTCAAAAGGTTTTCATCAATTGTATCATGTCCCCGCTGCCACATTGCAGCAAAACTTTAATATTTCCTGGGCCTATGCCCGAACTATTGTATTTCAATGCCCACATTGTGTGCAATTTCATTACCCTCCCCATGTTGGGATTAACCCTCATGGATTGATCCCTCTAAAAATATGGCAAATGGATGTTACACATGTTCCAGCTTTTGGAAAACTAAAATATGTCCATGTTTCTATTGACACCTGTTCAGGTATCATGTATGCCTCCCCTTTGTCTGGTGAAAAAACCTGCAATGTTATTAGACATTGCTTAGATGCATGGGCAGCTTGGGGAAAACCAGCTAATTTAAAAACTGATAATGGACCTGCATATACATCAACATACTTCCATGTCCTTTGCAAAACTATGCAAGTTAGTCATACCACCGGCCGTCCCTATAACACACAAGGCCAAGGTATTGTGGAAAGGGCACATCACACCTTGAAAGAACTGTTACAAAAGCAAAAAGAGGGAATTGCCTACGGACGAGCACCCAAAGAACAATTATCTTTAGCTTTATTTACCTTAATTTTTTTTTTAATTTTGGATGATCATGGTCGCTCGGCTGCAGACAGGGATGCCATGACCTCGCCTGTAATTCAACATGATATAAAATGGAAAGATGTCTTAACTGGTAAATGGTATGGCCCAGATCCCATTATTTCGAGATCTAGGGGAGCTGTTTGTGTTTTTCTACAGGATAAAGAACATCCGATTTGGGTACTAGAAAGGCTGACACGAAAATGGCTTATCTTAAAGGAAATTGGTTAGCCAAGGCAGAGCAGGTGTCCAGAAAGTTGCTCCTCCAGATTGCCAAGCTCAACAGCACTCGACCCAATCCTGTCACCCTGGGAGACTTCACCTCCTGGATCACAAATGCCTTCTCCTTTTTAAAGGAGCGGGCAGGAATGTTGGCCTGGAGAGCAGTGGTCCTCCTCGGGTGTGTCTTCTGCATCTGGCTATTGTGTCAAATAAAAGAGAGCATGCTCAGCATAAAGCAGTGGTCTACCAAGCTTTGTTGGCAATTGAAGATGGCACATCTCCCAATAATTGGCTGGCCTCTTTAAAAAATTAAGAGTTCGCTCTAGGTCAATTGGCAGTTGTAGTCACACAGATCCACGGTATCCAGAGATGGGCAACTTTCCTCATGCACAGACCAACCTAAGACAAGGGGCCTGGAGGTGATAGGGTAACCCTATGATGGGTAAGGCTGTGATACTAGAGGATCGACCTAAGACAGGAGCCGTAGCTGATGGACAGATTTGCCCAGGCCTAGACCAGCCTCATTTTATTAAACAAAAACGAGGGAGATGTTGGAGGCCAATTCTGGGATGGTGCTGGTTTCCGGTGTGCCTTTGTAGTAAACAACACCACTGCGTGGGCACTACTCCAAATCTGGCACCGACCCCTCCCGAGCGGATGCATGCAAATTAGATGCCAGCAGACTGACCAATCCTGAGGGGCCATGGAGCCTTCTCCTGTACTAGGGTGTATATAGGAAGTCCTCCCTGGGTTCCCGGGGTCCCTGTAGCAGCATCGAGGCGTTCCTGCAATAAAGGCTGTTGGGAAAAATCCGACCGTGTTTTGTCTTCCTTGCCGGCTGAGGTGGGCGCAACACAAAACCACTCACCATCATCAGAACAAGCACTCCCAACTTGCCCAGTCCTGGGCATCCCAACACACACGTAAAGCTAGACCCGGATTTAAATGTATATCTCATGATGATGGTAGAGGACATCAAGAAGGACTTTAATAGCTCACTTAAAGAAATACAAGAGAACAGTGCTAAAGAGTTACAAGTACATAAAGTAAAAGAGGAAAACACATCCAAACAGGTGATGGAAATGAACAAAACCATACTAGACCTAAAAAGCAAAGTGGACACAATAAAGAAAACCCACAGTGAGGCAAAGCTGAGGATAGAAACCCTAGGAAAGAAATCTGGAACCATAGATGCAAGCATCAGCAACAGAATAGAAGAGATGGAAGAGAAAATTTCAGGTACAAAAGATTCCATAGAGAACATTGGAACAACAATCAAAGACAATGCATAATGCAAAAAGATCCTAACTCAAAACATCCAGGAAATCCAGGACACAATGAGAAGACCAAACCTAAGGATAATAGGAGTAGATGAGACTGAAGATTTTCAACTTAAAGGGCCAGCAAATATCTTCAACAAAATTATAGAAGAAAACTTCCCAAACCTAAAGAGAGAGATGCCCATGAACATACAAGATGCCTACAGAACTCCAAATAGACTGGACCAGAAAAGAAATTCCTCCTGATACATAATAATCAGAACAACAAATGTACTAAATAAAGGTAGAATATTAAAAGCAGTAAGGGAAAAGGGTCAAGTAACATATAAAGGCAGGCCTATCAGAATTACACCAGACTTTTCACCAGAGACTATGAAAGCCAGGAGATCCTGGACAGATGTTATATAGACACTAAGAGAACACAAATGCCAGCCCAGGCTACTATACCCAGCGAAACTTTCAATTACCATAGATGGAGAAACCAAAGTATTCCATGACAAAACCAAATCCACACTTTATCTTTCCATGAATCCAGCTCTTCAAAGGATAATAACAGAAAAAAACAATACATGGACTAAAACTACGCCCTAGAAAAAGCAAGAAAGTAATCCTTCAACTAACCTAAAAGAAGACAGCCACAAGAACAAAATGCCAACTCTAAGAACAAAAACAATAAGAAGCAGCAATTACTTTTCCTTAATATGTCTTAATTATTGATGGAATCAATTCCCCAATAAAATGACGTAGACTAACAGACTGGCTACCCAAACAGGACCCAACATTTTGCTGCTACGGGAAGCACATCTCAGGGAAAACGACAGACTCTACTTCAGAATAAAAGGCTGGAAAACAATTTTCCAAGCAAATAGTCTGAAGAAACAATCTGAAGTAGTGATTCTAATATCAAATAAAATCGACTTCCAACCCAAAGTTATGTAAAAAAGACAAGTATGAGCACTTCATACTCATCAAAAGTAAAATCCTCCAAGAGGAACGCTCAATTCTGAATATCTATGGTCCAAATGCAAAGGCAGCCACATTCATTAAAGAAACTTTAGTAAAGCTTCGAACACATATTACACCTCACACAAAAATAGTGGGAGACTTCAACACACCACTTTCTTCAATGGACAGATCGTGGAAACAGAAACTAAACAGGGACACAGTGAAACTAACAGATTATGAAACAAATGGATTTAACAGATACGTATAGAACATTTTATCCTAAAACAAAAGGATATACCTTCTTCTCAGCACCACATGGTACCTTCTCCAAATTTGATCATATACTTGGTCACAAAACAGGCCTCAACAGATACAAAAATATGGAAATTGTCCCATGCATCCTATCAGATCACCATGGATTAAGACTGATCTTCAATAACAACATAAATAATAAAAAGCCAACATTGACGTGGAAACTAAACCACACTCTTCTCAATGATACCCTAGTCAAGGACAAAATAAAGAAATAAATTAAAGGCTTTTTAGAGTTTAATGAAAATGAACCCACAACATACCCAAATTTATGGGACACAAGGAAAACATTTCTAAGTCGAAATCTCATAGCTCTGAGTGCCTCCTAAAAGAATCTAGAGAGAGCATACACAAGCAGCTTGACAACACTACTAAAACCTCTAGAGCAAAAGAAAGCAAATTCACAAAAAAGGAGTAGATGGCATGAAATAATGAAACTCAGTGTTGAAATCAACCAAATAGAAACAGGAAGAACTATTCAAAGAATCAACCAAACCAGTAGCTGTTTCTTTGAAAAAAATCAACAAGATAGATAAACCCTTAGCCAGACTCACTAGAGGGCACAGGGACAGCATCCTAATTAACAAAATCAGAAATGAAAAGGGAGACATAACAACAGATCCTGAAGAAATACAAAACACCGTCAAATACTTCTACAAAAGGCTATAATCAACAAAATGGGAAAACCTGAATGAAATGGACAAGTTTCTAGACAGATACCAGGTAACATAGTTAAATCAGGATCATGTTAATGATCTAAGCAGTTCGAATTCCCTTAAAGAAATAGAAGCAGTCATTAATAGTCTCCCAACCAAAAAAAGCCCAGGACCAGATTGGTTTAGTGCTTTAATCTCTGTTGTTAAAAATATGTTCAAAGAAATTGATAAGTAAGTCAAAAATGTTAAATCAAAATGTACTTTATGCAAAACAGCAGGGGAATCTGCTACACCATGTAAAGCCCAGTCTAATAATCATAGGGAAAGAAGAAGAGGAAATTTTTTGGATCAAATACCCAATAAATATTTGTTACAAAATGATAGAAGAAAGTTTCCCTAAGTAATAGATGCTTAGGAATGTACACATGAATCTTTCAGAAAAGCAAATATATTGGTCAAAAAAAGCAATCTTCCCTGACTGAATAATAATAATCAAATCAATAAATTCACACAATGAAGAAAGAAAATTAATAGTTGCAAGGGGAAATGTGTAAGTAACATATACATTTATACTGCTTAGAATTATTCCCAATTTCTCAACAAAGTCTCTAAATGAAAGAAAGGCCTTGACAGATGTCATGAAGAGTCTAAGAGAATCCAGTGGCCAGCCAAGAATAGTATAGGCCACAAGACATTGATCCATCATAGATAAAATAAGATTTTACATGATAAACCAAACTTAAGCAGTATCTTGACCCAAATTCAACCCTAGAGAAGATAGATGGGTTAAAAATTGAACCCAAGGAGGATAACTGCATCTGAAAAAACATAGAAAATTAATAATTCTTCACTACAAAACACAAAACAAGAGAATTGCAAGCAGGTAGACACATACACACGCACACACAAACAGACATACACATTACTACCACTACCACAAACATCAAAATAATAGGAATTAACAATCATTGGTCATTAAAAATCTCTTAAAATCAATATATTTTATTCCCTTTTAAAAGGGACAGGCTAAAAGAATTGATGAAAAACAGAGTCCATCCTTCTGCAGTATACAAGAAACACACTTCAAAATCAAAAAGAGATGTTACTTCAGAGTAAAGGATTGGCAGAAAGTATTCCAAGCAAATGGAGCAGAGTACAAGGTTTGGAGCAAGTCTATGATCTAACAAAAATGGCACAATTCATAAAAAAAAAAAAAAAGACAGGGAAGATATTTGATTCACATCAAAGGAAAACTCCACCAACATGACATCTCAATTCTGAACATGTATGACCGAAATGCCAGAGCTCTCCCACTTGTAAAAGAATCATTAGTCAACCTTAATTTGCACATTCATCTCCACATATTATCAGTGGGCGACAACAATGCCTCACTGTTACCAGTGGACAAGTCATCCAGACAGAAACTAAACTGAGAAATAATAGTCCTGAGATGTGCTATCACTGAAATCGCCATAACAGATATCTACAGCAATATATTCATCCATTTGCCCAAGAATTTCATAAATTCATTGTTTTTAATAGTTGAGTAGTACTCCATTGTGTAAATGTACCACATTTTCTGTACCCATGATATCATCCTTAGTGAGGAAACCCAATCACAAAAGAAGTCACTAGATATGCACTCACTGATAAGTGGATATTAGCCCAGAAACTTAGAATACCCAAGAAACAATTTGTAAAACTCAAGAAAATCAAGAAGAAGGAAGACCAATGTATGGATACTTCATTCCTCCTTAGAATAGGGAACAAAATACCCATGAAAGGAGTTACAGAGACAAAGTTTGAAGCTAAGATGAAAGGATGGACCATCCAGAGACTGCCCGACCTGGGGTCCATCCCATAATCAGCCACCAAACACAAACACTATTGCATATGCCAGCAAGATTTTGCTGAAAAGACCCTGATAACTGTCTCCTGTGAGGCTATGCCAGTGCCTGGCAAATAGAGAAGTGGATGCTCACAGTCATCTGTTGGATTGAACACAGGGCCCCCAATTGTGGAGCTAGAGAAATTACCCAAGGAGCTGAAGGGGTCTCCAACCCTATAGGTGGAACAACAATATGAACTATCCAGTACCCTCAGAGTTCGTGTCTCTTGCTGCATATGTAGCAGAAGATGGCCTAGTCGGCCATCTTTGGGAAGAAAGGCCCCTTGGTCTTGCAAACTTTATATGCCCCAGTAGAGGGGAATGCCAGGGCCAAGAAGTGGGAGTGGGTAAATAGGGGAGCAGGGCATGGGTAGGCTATAGGGAACTTTCAGGATAGCATTTGAAATGTAAATAAAAAATGTCTAATAAAATAAAAGAAAAAAGATAGAAAAAACTATATATTCAAAGGTACATAAATATACCTTCTTTGTAGTACCTCACATTTCTGTTTCTACAACAGACAATTTACTCTGTCACAAAGCAGATATCAAGACCTAAAAGAAAATGGACTAACCTCTTGTTTGATATTAGACCAGAAACAACAGAAAGCCTAAAAATGCATAGAAACTGAAGAACTCTCTGCTAAAGGAACAATGGATCAAGGAAGTGATAAAGAAAGAAAATCAGATGCCCCTCAACAGAGGAATGGATACAGAAAATGTGGTACATCTACACAATGGAGTACTACTCAGCTATTAAAAAGAATGAATTTATGAAATTCCTAGCCAAATGGATGGACCTGGAGGGCATCATCCTGAGTGAGGTAACACATTCACAAAGGAACTCACACAATATGTACTCACTGATAAGTGGATATTAGCCCCAAACCTAGGATTCCCAAGATATAAGGTACAATTTGCTAAACACATGAAACTTAAGAAGAATGAAGACTGAAGTGTGGACACTATGCCCCTCCTTAGAATTGGGAACAAAACACTCATGGAAGGAGTTACAGAGACAAAGTTTGGAGCTGAGATGAAAGGATGGACCATGTAGAGACTGCCATATCCAGGGATCCACCCCATAATCAGCATCCAAACGCTGACACCATTGCATACCCTAGCAAGATTTTATTGAAAGGACCCAGATGTAGCTATCTCTTGTGAGACTATGCTGGGCCTAGCAAACACAGAAGTGGATGCTCACAGTCAGCTAATGGATGGATCACAGGGCTCCCAATGGAGGAGCTAGAGAAAGAACCCAAGGAGCTAAAGGGATCTGCAACCCTATAGGTGGAACAACATTATGAACTAACCAGTACCCCGGAGCTCTTGACTCTAGCTGCATATGTATCAAAAGATGGCCTAATCGGCCATCACTGGAAAGAGAGGCCCATTGGACACGTAAACTTTGTATGCCCCAGTACAGGGGAAAGACAGGGCCAAAAAGGGGGAGTGGGTGTGTAGGGGAGTGGGGGTGGGTGGATATGGGGGACTTTTGGTATAGCATTGGAAATGTAAATGAGCTAAATACCTAATAAAAAATGGAAGAAAAAAAAAAGAATAAGGACATCATGAGTTTTGCAGGCAAATGGATGGAACTAGAAAATATCCTCCTGAGTGAGCTAACTCAAATCCAAAAGGAAATGCATGGTATGACCTTCCTAAGAAGTGGATATCAGCCAAAGAATTACAGAATACATAGAATATAATCCACAGAACTCATGAACGTTAACAAGCAGAAGGGTGCAAGGGAGGATGTTTTAGTTGGACTTGGGAGAGAGAAGAATGAAATCACTGGAGAGAGAAGAAGGGAGGGACCTTGTGGGAGAGAGAAGAGAGGGTGAAAGGGGCAGATGATCAGGTATGGGGCAGAAGGATACAGGATAGAAGCCCTGAAAAAACGAATAAAACTATGCAAACTTAGGGGTGATAAATGTGGGTGAACCTTCTAGAATGTACCAGGTAGCTGGGAAGTGAGATACTCTCAGGACTCAAAGGGAGGGACTTTAGATCAAATGCCCAACAGTGGGGAGAGGGAACTTGTAGAGTCTACCTCCATTAGAAAGACAGGGCATTGAGTGGAGGGATGAGGTTGCCATCCACAGTCAAAAACTCTGACCTAGGATTGTTCCAGTCTAAAAGTGCCACAGGAACAAAAATGGAGAAAAGCCTGAGGGAAGATGGTCCAGTGACCTGCTCAATCTGGGATCCATCTCAAGGGGCAGCTCCACAGCCTGACAATATTACTGATGTTATGATGTGCTTACAGAAAGGAGCCTAGCATTGTTGTCCTCTGAGGGGCCCAACAAGCAGCTAACTGAGACAGATGCAGGTACTTACATTTAATCACTGGGCTTAAGTCAGGGATTCTTGTTGAATTAGGGAAAGATTGGAAGATGCTGAGTGTAGTCTCCCCTCCCCCAGCCTGAAACCTGCTTGCTCAGGGGTGGAGCTTCCCGCTCAATCATTCTGCCATGCCCATTGCTGGAACCTGCCGCTTTGCTGTTTGGAGCCATACACGTGGTCATCCTGTTACTGGACTCCAAGATTATTTGGCGGGAATCGGGCCCCCTTCCCCTGCTTCATAACTGCATGCAGCACAGTAAAATTGAGCTTTGATCAGAATGCCTGTCTTAGCTGCATTTCCTTCTCTCGTTGCCTAGCCCCTCTTCTCTTCCAAGTTTCCAAAATGCCCTTCTAGGCTAGAACCCAGGCTGTGATCTGCTGGCCAGACACAACATTTGGGGAACCAACCCGGGACTGAGAATCGGCAAAGGATTTTTGGAAGAGGCACTGCTGTTTTGGGGCTCCATAGAAGAAGAAAATAATTAAAGAAAATTCATACCAGAGAAGGTTGGTTTGGGCTAAGCTGAAATAGTGATTAAACCTAGCGCTGGTTTACTTAGGTTCAGCAGTTAAGCTTAACAGGACCTGGGAACTATAACTGGCGATAGGGCATGGCTCTCCAAAGCTACATTTTTAGGCATGAGAAAAGAAAGGGTTTATTAAAAGGAAATTAATAATCAGGTGGATTGCATCATGAGGGAAGAAAATGTCCCAAAAAGCAGAGAGAAATTTCAGGAGTGCCATGCTTTGTTCTCTCTGGGCCTTATTATAGCAGGAGTACTCTGTCCCCTTTTTTGTCTTGTCTAATGTCTGGTGCACCAATCTGTTCTCGTGTTCAATTCTTGTTTGTTCGTGTCCAGTCTGTATGAATGAATGTTCTATGTTTTATGTTGGATAATAAAGATGGTATAAAAAACTTTATTTGCAAAGCCGAGAGCTGCCACGTGCTTCAGCCAGGAATCAGACACATGGCAGGAGGGCCCCTGTTGGAAAAACTGTTCGTTTTAGGAAAAAAGGGCAAGTGCACAGCCTCTTAGTTTTGGGGTAAAAAAGCTGAAAAATGGTTTGTGACTAATGTGTTTGACAAATGGTAAAGTGCCTTTTATTCTATGATTGTAGCTACAAAAATTAATATTCTCTGATTGGTCTAAATGTAACTGCATCATTTGGATCCTTTTTATTGGTAATGTGCTCTGCATGTTTTGACATTCAGCCCATAAATGTTGGTTGAGATTATTAATTGTTACATTGCTACAGAGGGTTAGTGTTAAATTTGATAACTCAAGTTTAGAGTCCTACCGACACGTGGCATAAGGCAGGCCAAGAGGCTGGGTCTCTAAAGATATTTCTAGTTTAGATAATAATTACTGTGGTTCCTATCCTAAATAGTAAAATTTAAGATAAGATTTAAAGCAATGCCTCTTTATTAAAGCATTAAAGCTTGCTTTAATAGGTATTCATAGGTATTAATTGGCAGCCAAACTTCGTAATATGATAGTGATGCTTCTAATATTGATTTTAAAGATGATAAATTGTTTTAAACTTGGGTTTTGCTTTCCAAAAGTTATAGATATATTCTAAGATTGCAACGAAGACTTAAAAATTATGGTTAAAATGGCCAGTGTTCCATTGACTGCAGCTTGCAGTTTGATTTCAAATTTAAGATCTTTAATTCACCTGTATATTGTAATTAAGATAATTATAAGAGTAATCATCTTTTGAAAGCGCTAATACAGCTCACTTCATACAAAACTGTGACAGAGTTATCTAGTTATGTTTGTCTTTGTGAATAGATTAGACCCTCAAACAATCAGTTTGGCTATAGTCGCTGCCTGCCAGGAAACTGCAGTATGGGCAATTTTTTTCACAACACTAAAGATGTGAAGAATGTTTTAACTGTAAGTCATCTTTAAAAAGAGTATCAAAAATTAGAGGCGTAGACAGTTAAATTGTTCCTCTAGAATAGGTCCTTATTACAGAAGGGCCAAGATTCTCAGATTAAAAAGTATTTTACGTTTGTGTCAATGCAGGGCTCTGGGCAGCCCCAGAGCAGCTTGTGGCCTTCTTGTGTTTTGCAAACAATGCCTGAGAAAGTTTTTTCCTGTGTTCAAGAGAATTTCTTTTTAACAGTGTTGCAGATCTATTCAGATGTTTAGAATAATGCTTAAATTCAAAGAGTTTTGCTTCTAGTGAACTGTAATCACTAGAAAATTCTGCCTCTAGGTATGGCTAATGTAACTTTACATTATGTAAGAAAAATTTTTATTGTTTCTGCTTCTATACAAGAAGCCAAGAGTTTTAATCTTTCAGTGTATGTTGTTTCCTAAGTGGAAAGTATTTTATTAACTAATGCTTCTCAAAGGAAGTTTACCTTAAATCCTTGCTCTTACCCAAAAGATTCAGAGACAATATCCTTTTATTACTTAGGGTTTTAGTTTACTACAAAAGGTTTTACAAAAAAATAAAGAAAACTTTTATAATCATTATTAATTATATTCATTGGTAATTAGATATTAGTTGTGCCCAAGACAATTCTTTGGCCAGAAAAAACATTATTGTAAAGTCATTTTTCTCATCCTCCCAGCCGATTGTTGGCCCACATAGGCCCAACTAGCTGCTGTGAGGCAGTCTTAAGACACACAGTTTCCCCTGTTTCAGCACAAATTATCTAGTTGTGTGCTGTAGATGTTGTTTTAAAATGCTGAACAATCAAACCTTAATTTGTATATTAATAGTCAATGCCATATCTCTGAGCTCACAATTGCTTAAAATTGTTCATCCCTCAGATACTATTAATTCTCAAATTTACAATTGCTTATGCATATTTCTAGTTAATAAATAAATTATGCACATGTGACTCTTAATAACATTTCAAGCTTTCTAGTTATAACCGCTCCTTAAGAAAAATGATTGAAAGTGCAATTAGTCACTGCCCCTTTACAGCCAAGTATTTAAAATATTTTTTCAACAAGTTATTAATTCAAAAGGTTAGATATTGTCAAATTTTAAAACTTTAACTTCTTAAAAGACAAAAAAGAGAGAAATTGTATCCCTGTATATACTATTTAGTGCATTCCCTTGCACACTATTTAAATCATACCTTTAATTTCAAATTTTGAAATTTAAATGTCAGAGAATTTAATAAATGCTTTATAGTATCTTAAAAGGATCTACTTATTGGCTTATAGATTAATCCTAAAACAGCTACCTTATTAGGAAAGGGAAAAACAGGTTCTCTCCACAGAACGCTGCAGAAGCATATTAATTCGTGTGACAAAATGGCAGGTAAGTTGACTCAGTGCCCTGATTGAAATGACTAAAAATCTAAATTAAATTCATGTTTTAGATCCATCTGTTTTTTCCATTTTTCCAGTTTAGACTAGCTTCTAGCCTTTTAACTTTATGGCAATAGTACATCAGAGACTGTATATTCTGACTTGGTAAAATTAGTCATTTAATAGAGTCATAATGATTTTTCTCTTTTCTTCAGTGTGACCAGTCATTCAAACTCAATCGTAGACTGGTCTAATATTCAGTCCAATGTTAGAGATTCCTATATTCTAAATTACCTAGCAAAGTTAATTCAGAGCACATCCCCCACTTCCCCTAGATCCCTAACCTCAGAAGGGTTGCTGGCCTTACAGCTATTGGAAAAAGCTATTGAAGAGCAATTTGTCACTTATATAGATTACTCCTTGCCCCTGCATCTGTTAATTTTTAATACGACTCATGTGCCTATGGAACCGCTATAGCAAAATTTTCCTATAAGGATTTCTCCTAAATGTAATATCTTGCCATATCACAAAGCAGTGGCACAGATGATTATCACTGGAAGAAGGCAGACATTAACTTATTTTGGCAAAGAGCCAGATATCATTGTTCAACCTTTTAAGGGAACTAGAGACATCCACTACCCCCAAGATAGGTTTATAAAATTTTTAAATGTACGTGATGTGATATTTCCTAAAATGACTTCTTTACAGCCTTTATATAATGCTCTATTGATTTTTACTGATGGCTCCTCTAAAGGGCAAGCTGGATATCTTATTAATAATCAACAAGTTATCTTAGAGACTCCTGGCCTTTCAGCTCAGTTAGCCAAATTAACAACAGTACTACAGGTCTTTCAGTCTGTACATGAGGCTTTTAATATCTTTACTGACAATTTATATGTTACACATTCAGTACCCTTATTTGAGACCTGTGGTACATTTAACTTCAATACACCGTCCAGATCCCTTCTCTGCATACAGGAGAGGCTTCTAAAAACGTAATTGATCATTGCCTGCAAGCCTTTAATCCCATGGGATTGCCTAAACTTATTAAGACAGATAACGGGCCATCCTATTGTAGTAAAAATTTTATTTCATTCTGTAAGGAATTCGGTATCAAACATAAAACTGGAATTCCTTATAACCCCATGAGACAAGGAATAGTTAAATGTGCTCATCACACCTTAAAGAATTGGATTTTTAAGACAAAATAGGGGCAGTTATATCCCCCAAGGTCACCAAAGGCTCATCTTGCCTTTATTTTATTTGTTCTAAATTTTTTTGCAAACTGATATTAAGGGTCAGTCTGCAGCAGATCGCCACTGGCATCCAGTTACTTCTAGTTCTTATGCATTGGTAAAATGGAAGGACCTGCTGACTAACGAATGGAAGGGTCCAGATCCGGTTCTAATCTAGGGAAGGGGCTCGGTTTGTGTTTTTTCAGGAGATGAAGATAGAGTGAGGTGGCTGCCAGAGAGATTAATTAGTCAGATGAATACAGATTCTGAATCTTCTTATAAGTATCACCTTGAGGACTAAAATTCCTCTTTTGCTTAAAATTCAGCTTGGGGACTCAGGCTCCCAGGAAGCTGTTTTCCTGCTACTCTCTGAGCCAACTCCCCGACAGGAGACTGGAGACTAGCCTTAGCTTTACAATTTGCAACTGAATATAGTACCTGAACTTCCCCAAAAGAAGCTTTGTGATGTTACTCTTTACTGTCTAAGATTTTTGTCTTTCAAGCAGGTCAATCTACACCTTCAGGCGAACTGCAGTGGGCATGCATTCCCCGCCCCTAAGAGCACACAGGTGGCAAATGCTATCTTCATTCCAAGGACATTCCAGCACGTGTCCTTCAGTCTAAATTGAAATTTAGGTTTACCAAGAGGGCTAGAAAAGTATATATTTCTAATATTAAAAGAGAATGGTTTTTGTTTTGATAGACAGGCTTAGTCCCTTAGCTGGCCTCTGGCTTTTCACCCTTGCTGTTACTTCAAGGTCCCCTTAGTTCCTCAGGCTGTGGGAATATCAGAGATGAGGAGGATGACTTCCAGCTCCTACTTTAGCCACAAATTGTGGTGTTACTAATGACATAATTCTTGTCTAGGCCTTGCTAAATCTGAGGTTGACAATTCTCCTTTAGGAGCTGCACAGTACTCAGAACTGTGCATACTGGTTCGTGATCATACGAATACAGTATGGGTATTGCTTGGTGCAGAGAATTCTGCAAGGGGAGGTCCAGCCTGACCATTTCTGAGTTCCCTGTGCGATATACTGGTTTGGAAAGAGGTTGGTATCTAATTCCAGCTAAAAACCAAAAATATCTAACGCTCTGCCTCCCCTCCCCAAAAGATAACAAGAGCCACAGGTGTGACAGCACCCACAGGAGGAATCGGGTCAATGTCCACCCAAGCCAAGCTTAAAAGCCCACTCATCTACGGATGAGAAAATCACTTGATCACCTCAGTTAAGCGTGGCCTTATTAAACTTAATTAATAGGGGGGAGAAAGGTTTGAGACCATACTGTTAGAAGGACAAGCCCGTCACAGCCTCCCACCCTAAAAAATCCAATTGGCCTTGTACTACGAAGCTGGTCATACCCTTCCTTCCTGTTTCCTACCTGTCATCCAAAAATGTGGAGGAATATCAACTCAGTGTTACTCTTAATAAAGTGCATGTCAAATTTGTTCAGTTTAACTTTGCCAGGGTTCCAATGCCCTACTTAAAATTTAACTAGGAAGTTACCTATTCAGCACTACTTAGCATTATAAAGTCAGACCCTACTGCTTAGCGCTTTTCTGTTAGTTGTTTACTAGGATAGAAAGGACAGTCTTATCCAGATACAGTTTATCATAAGAAAAGTTAGGGAATCCCACGGAGACAGGTTTTTTCTTTAGCCCTCAGAATTCTAGGCAGAACTATTGAGCATAGATTAATTTTTTGCCTCAGGCCAGCCTTTTCTTTCTTTTTTTGGGGATTATTTTCATTTTTATTAACAACAGGGAGGAGATGTAGTCTCCCTCTCTCAGCCTGAAACCAGCTTGCTCAGGGGTGGAGCTTCCCGCTCAATCGTTCTGCCATGCCCACTGCTGGAACCTGCCGCTTTGCTGTTTGGAGCCATACACGTGGTCACCCTGCTACTGGACCTCGAGATTATTTGACGGGAATTGGGCCCCCTTCCCCTGCTTCATAACTGTGAGCAGAACTGTAAAATTGAGCTTTGATCAGAATGCCTGTCTTAACTGCATTTCTTTCTCTCATCGCCTAGCCCCTCTTTTCTTCCAGGTTTCCAAAATGCCTTTCCAGGCTAGAACCCAGGCTGTGATCTGCTGACCAGACACAATAGCTGAGGACAAGGGCAACCACATAGAAAGACCAGCAGTCTCAACTAACCCCTGTGATCTCTCAGACACTGAGCCACCAAACAGGCAGTTTATACCTGAGCTGTTCTGAGGTTCTGGACACATATACATCAGAGGACTGACTGGTCAGGTCTCAGTGAGAGAAGAGGAGCCTACCCGTTGAGAGATTTGAGGCCCCAGGGAGTTAGAAGGCATTGCAGGAGGTGATGGAGATATCCTCTTGTAGACAATGGAGGAGGAATGGGGTAAGGGAATGAGAGGTCACTAACTGGACTGTAAAAATATAAAAGTAATAAAAAAATTTAAGAATAAAATTTTCAATGACAGCGCCTGCCCCAATCCAATCGCGCGGAACCTGAGTCTGCAGTACATAGGGAAGCAGGCTACCCGGGCCTGATCTGGGGCACAAGTCCCTTCCGCTCGAATCGAGCCCCGGGCTATATATAAAGAACTCAAGAAGGTGGACTTCAGAAAATCAAATAACCCCATTAAAAAATGGGGCTCAGAACTGAACAAAGAATTCTCACCTGAGGAATACCGAATGGCAGAGAAGCACCTGAAAAAATGTTCAACATCCTTAATCATCAGGGAAATGCAAATCAAAACAACCCTGAGATTCCACCTCACACCAGTCAGAATGGCTAAGATCAAAAATTCAGGTGACAGCAGATGCTGGCGTGGATGTGGAGAAAGAGGAACACTCTTCCATTGTTGGTGGGAGTGCAGGCTTGTACAACCACTCTGGAAATCAGTCTGGCGGTTCCTCAGATAATTGGACATAGTACTACCGGAGGATCCAGCAATACCTCTCCTGGGCATATATCCAGAAGATGACCCAACTGGTAAGAAGGACACATGCTCCACTATGTTCATAGCAGCCTTATTTATAATAGCCAGAAGCTGGAAAGAACCCAGATGCCCCTCAACAGAGAAACGGATACAGAAAATGTGGTACATCTACACAATGGAGTACTACTCAGCTATTAAAAAGAATGAATTTATGAAATTCCTAGCCAAATGGATGGACCTGGAGGGCATCATCCTGAGTGAGGTAACACATTCACAAAGAAACTCACACAATATGTACTCACTGATAAGTGGATATCAGCCCCAAACCTAGGATACCCAAGATATAAGATATAATTTGCTAAACACATGAAACTCAAGAAGAATGAAGACTGAAGTGTGGACACTATGCCCCTCCTTAGATTTTGGAACAAAACACCCATGGAAGGAGTTACAGAGAAAAAGTTTGGAGCTGAGATGAAAGGATGGACCATGTAGAGATTGCCATATCCAGGGATCCACCCCATAATCAGCATCCAAACGCTGACACCATTGCATACACTAGCAAGATTTTATTGAAAGGACCCAGATGTAGCTGTCTCTTGTGAGACTATGCTGGGCCTAGCAAACACAGAAGTGGATGCTCACAGTCAGCTAATGGATGGATCATAGGGCTCCCAATGGAGGAGCTAGAGAAAGTAGCCAAGGAGCTAAAGGGATCTGCAACCCTATAGGTGGAACAACATTATGAACTAACCAGTACCCCGGAGCTCTTGACTCTAGCTGCATATATATCAAAAGATGGCCTAGTCGGCCATCACTGGAAAGAGAGGCCCATTGGACTTGCAAACTTTATATGCCCCAGTACAGGGGAACACCAGGGCCAAAAAGGGGGAGTGGGTGTGTAGGGGAGTGGGGGTGGGTGGATATGGGGGACTTTTGGTATAGCATTGGAAATGTAAATGAGCTAAATACCTAATAAAAAATGGAAAAAAAATTTTCAATGAAATATATATTTTAACTTCAAAATGGCTCAGGTTTCTAATGCAAAATGAATAAGTTATTATGAGGAGATAAATTCATATATACAAATATTAATGTAAAATTCCCAACACATAATATATATATATGTATGTATATATATGTATGTATGTATGTATATATATATATATATATATATATATATATATATGTATATATATATAATACTCATAAGTACATTCAGACACACACCGATGCATACATACATATACGGATATGTACATATATGTATATGCAATCTCTCAAATATTTATGCTTATGGTATATTTTACTCATTTTAGAAAACTACTTCCCTTTATACAAACTGGGAAAATAGATGAGGGTGGAAAGAAGGGAACAACACTTAGGATGATCAAAAGTGAAAATGGACAGTACTTTATACTTGTCTGTGTCTTGTATAGCTTGTCTGTGTGAGTCTTTCTTTGGCCTTATCCTTAACAGTATTATATTCATCTCAGAAGCAATAAGTCACTGACAAAGAAGTTGTATGTAGAATACCTTCTCTTATGTATTTGTTCTGAGTATGTGGGGACACCCAAAATAATTCACACAATTGTCATTGAACATGACTACCAACCAGAATGTAATAGCAAGTCCTTCTTGCTGAATGTATCACAAACTTTGGAGATGGGACATGAGAAATCAAGTTCCTATTGACCAGGACAATTCAGAACTGTTGGGTTACTTTTATAGCTCCTGAGTGCATTCAAGATGTTGGAGGAATAAAGTTACTTAGCTTTTTACACTGTGAACTTCACCACTGTCCATTTTAGTAACACTCCCATTGCCACATTGTTAGCATAACTCTTATTGGGGTACACAGTATTTTCCTGGTTGGATTTGTGACTTGCTCTATAGTGATGATTCTTAATCCATGGTTTATGAGTAATGGAATGCATAGATTTCTGCTAGGATCAAAGACTTATACTCTATTCAGTGGCAAAACTACTACTGTAACAATTAAAAATACATATGGATGTGGATTTTTTCACTCTTCAGCTTGTTTTAATGTTTCCTCACAAATGATAAAAATAAAAATTACAGGCAAAGAATAAACATAATATTCTCACCAACATTATAAACATGGAATTATACAATTAAAACATTTTCTATTTTAAAACATATATCTGGTCATCAATGCAGCTCTGCATGTCTCTAGTAGGGCTAGTCTCTGTGTTCCTGATGGTGCTCACCTTTATCCAATTTCCCAGGACCTCCAAGTCTGCCTGTTCCTTCAATCTGATCCAATAAAGGTCCAGGAGGGCCACTAGGACTACCTTGTCTTTCTGTACCAAAGCCCAACCTGGTCCATGCTGAGGCCTCCTCAGAAGTCTTATCTGTCTCCACCTCTACCACCTCTCAACATTCAGCCACGATAATCGCAGTCAGCCCATCAGTCCAACTATTCCTCCTCACATGCCACCAGGGCTGCCTCAGCTATGATTACCACCCTGAGGTGGAAATGGTGGAAGAAGGAACCCTCAGCATTAGGGGCCTAACTCTGGTCGAATTCTGTTCTCCAGGTGACATTTGGTTTCCACAGCCCAGATTGAGACACTGCCAGACACTGCTTGCTGCTGGAAATTTTGCCTTCCAAAGGGATTCCCTCTTGAGCCTCAGAGGCCCTCTTGTGAGGAAGCTTCTGCTACCTCCTCCATGGCCTGGCATATAAACCAAGGTTCCTCCAGGACATCCTGGGCAACCAGAACTTCCACGAAGTGGTGGTGGTATCCCTATGTCGTCACGTGATTGCATGCCACCCTGCACCCTGTTCATTAGAGGCTTCTTTCGGGCTAGAGAATCTTTATGTTTGCTTCATTGAAAATCTTTTCCATCTCCATTCCATGGCACTGTTGGTAGATGGTGGAGCTTTGTAGAACATTGTGGCATCACATTTAGGCTTTCCTGTTTCCTTATCCCTGCAGATATTGATCATGGCTTGACCAGTTCTTTTGTTCATCTTGACATTCCCACACGGATTAAAGAAGTCTTTCAGATCATCCAAAGTCACATTGTCACTTAATCCTTGCACATAAATTTCATTGTTGTCAGAGTCTTCATCGGTGTCTATAGGAAAGTCTTGATTAAGATCTGGTCCTTCATCCATGGGTCCAGCAGGCTTATTGAAGACCCCTTGATTTCCAGCACTACCCATTCCACTCCTCCCTGCCCACCTTTGCTAATGCTTCTAGAATCAAATCTCCCTCTTCTCCTGGCACAATTATCAGGATCACTTAAGCTCTGGTTATCCCCTTGTCAGGAAAAGTTTCCATATTTCTGCCAATAAATACCCATGAACTGGAGTGGTTGTTTTGAAATGAACTCTGCTGTCCATAGCTGCTACTCTGTTGGCTATATTGATTTTTAGCCTGGCTATAGGATCCAGTCTGAGGGAAGTAACTGTCTTATTTTGTGTTTTACTGCTGTGAACCAACACCCTGACAATGGTACATCTTATAAAAAACAACATTTAATTGGGTTTGCCTTACAGGTTTAGAGGGCGAGTCCATTATCATCAAGGTAGCAGCATGATAGCGTCTAGGCAGGCATGGTACAGGCAGAACAGTGAGTTCTTCATCTTCATCTGAAGGCTGCTAGTGCAAGACTGATTTCCAGGCAGTTAGAATGAGGTTCTTGAAGCCCATGGCGACAGTGACACACCTATTCAAACATGGACACGTCTCCAAATAGTGCTATTCCATGGACCAAGCATACTCAAACCATGACATTCCACTATGTGACTCCAGTTGGCTTATTCAACTACGAGTCTATGGAGGCCATAGCTAGTCATATAAAACAAAAAAGTACATTTAGTCCAACTTTTAAAGTCCACATAGTGTACAGCAGTATCAATTTTAAAATTCCAAGGTTCAAGGTCTCTACTGAGATCCAGCCAAACACTTATCTTTAGTCTCCAAATCAAGACAGGAACCAGCTGTGCAAACTCTAAACTTTGTATCTCCATGTCTGATGTCAAAGCAGTTGTCAGTTCTGCATCACCTTTTGCATCTTTGTTGATGGCAACAAACTTCTTTTCCTGAGCTGGTTCCATTCTGTGTTACCAGCATTGCTGAGGAGATATCCATTGGCTCTGGCACCTTGAAACTCTTGGGTCTCTGAGGCAACTTGGATGTTACAGCTTCTTTGAAACCAGGATCCATACATGATCTTCTGGGCTCCTCCTAGGGGCAGGTGTCAGGTCTCCAGCTCTGTTCTCTGTATCACTCCAAGCTCAGGTTCATCCACTCCACTGCTGCTTTTGTTCTTGGTGAGCATCCCATGGGACTGGATTCTCCAGTATGCTGGGGTATTTAGCTGCAACTAGGCTTCACCAATAACCTCTTATAGGCTCTCTTCATGATGTCAAGCTTCAAATTCTTTCTATAACCCCATCATTCCCGGGATATCAGCTGCATCTGCAGCTAAGCCTTCCATGGCTTCTCACAGTGCTAAGCCTCAGCTGATATTCATGACCCCTTCATGCATTCAAAACCAGTACAACCTGGGTGACTCTTACACACCAAGTATAGCTGCAGCATGATGAACAACCTTGGCTATCTCTGGACCATGATTTTGCGCTCTCAGTAAACACGTCCCAGAAGTTTTCACCTCAATGATGCTGGTCACCACTAATTCCTTAGCTTCAGCTAACCAGCAGTAGTCTCATTTCCTCTTGACTATAAAGTTTGAGAAACATGTCCCAAGCTGTTATGTCCTGAAGCTTGCAACAGCTCGAACATGGGCCTCTTGTTTTATTACATTATCACTAGTTTCCTCTTTTCTAACTTCTTCACTGCCTAAGCTTGGCTGTCCTGTATCATGCTCTGTATATTGACATTGAATTTAGATATCAGAATGCCTGACTCCTGGGTTTAAAGGTGTGTGTTACCACACCTGGATTTAAGCTTTTTTTTTTCCCCCCCACCTAGAACATGCTCTGTCTCAGGCTGTCTTCCTTCAGGGATCTGCTCAACTTTGTCTGCTGGTATTAAATATGTGTACCATCATGCTTGGATCTAAATTTAGTTGGGTAGGTTCTTGCCACAAGGGCACTACTCCCTTAGTTCAATTTAATATCATGAACACTGAATTCAGCTCCATTTTACTTCCTTGTGCCCTTTATACTCAGATTATATATTTTATATTTTTCCTTTATCAGCTTACCATGCTTCTTTAAAATGCTTTTTGGGAAACTTAACCAGAGGGGAAAAAAAAGTCTATGATGGGCGTTTCTGAGACTTTCTTTCTCAATTTAATTAATCTGACTTTCTTTACTTTAGCCTCACACAGGCTCTTAAAAGAAGAGCAAAATTGGACCACATTCTTCCCCAAACTATCACAAAAGCACTCTTTAGGACACATATTGAAAATCTCCCCTGAAACCTCTTAGGCCAGGTCTGCACAATTCAAACCATTTCTCAGTAATAAATTATTCCATATTCTTAATATTGTAGTTCCTTTTGCCCCATTTAAATCATTCCAATGCATTCCAAATCCAAAGTCCCCATATCCACATTCTTCCAATAAATAAATAAATAAGGTCAGGCCTATACTAGCAATATCCTACTCCTTGTCTTTTAACTTCTGTCTTAGTTAAACTTGTACTGCTGTGAACAGACATTATGACTGACCAAGGCAAGTCTTATAAAGGTGACCATATACAAGATAAGATATGATGGAGGTGTTATAACTGGCTGCCTAGTATATCTTCTGAGTGCTTGGCGATAATGGTCATCTGTATCCTAGACTAGGCTGGTTATAATCTCCCTGTGATAGATTGAGTTTGACTAGTCTAAGTGTGCTTGGTACCATTTTGTTGTCTTTTAGGTGGCATGGATTCTGGGTGCTGGCTACTAGCTGCTCATCATAAGCTCAGCAGGCAGCCTGGGTGACATATGTAGACTGAGCTGTGTAAAAGGCCTGTGTTTTGATGAGTGTAGAATTGTTGGTGTCATAAGCATCAGTGCCATATCCTTGGGCAGGCTGACCATATGCCTGGGGGAAGTTGGAGTGATATAACCAGTAGGCGGCTGCCCATAAGAAGTTCCCTATGCAATCTGCCCATAGGTGCCAGTGGGTATAGCAGACATCAGTAGGCTGTCTATAGGTTCCCTGGCTTTGTTGCCCATATGCCTGGGTGGTCTGTGTATGTCTTTGAGTTGGCTGGGCTGGGTAGGCACTGTAGCCCTGTTAGTTTGCAGTTTAGCTTTAGGCACTGTAATCTGTGGAAGCCATATTCTCTCCTTCTTCCCTGTTCTCTCAAAGTTGGTGTCCCTCTCATGTTGCCCAAGAGTTGCACATTTTAAGACCAGAGGAAATATGTGTTCTACAGTTGTTATGACACACTGTTTGAGAAGCATTGCTTTACAGGAAGCCTTGCCCTACAGTTCAGGCCAGGAATCAATGGTAGTGTTCCTCAAAGTCCCCATCAATAATGAAGGCCTTAATTTTTTTCTAAATGGTCATAGCTGGAATGTACTTTTATTAAAACATCATTTTATTCACTTACATTTCAAATTATATCCCCTTTCCAGTTTACTCCTCCAGAAATACCCATCCCACCCCCCCTCAGTCACCTCACCTTACCTCTATGAGGTCACATCTTCACCCATTCAACCACTCCCACCTCATCACTCTAGCATCTCCCTTCTCTAGTCCCTCCCTTCACAATGATGTCAAATAAGGCCATCCTCTGCTTCATATGTATATGGAGTCCTGGCTCCCTCCATGGGAGCTCTGGGTGTTCTAAGTAGTCGATATTGTTCTTCTTATGGGGCTGTAAGCTCCTTCAGTCCTTCCCCTAACTCTTCCATTGGTATTTTCAGGCTCAGTCTGATGGTTGGTTGTAAGTGTCTGCATCTGTATTGGTCAGGTGCTGGTAGAACCGCTCAGGAAACAGCTATATCAGGCTTCTTTCATCAAGCACTTCTTGGCATCAGGAAGTATGGCTGTTTAGCAACTGGAGGTGGGAAAGGTCCCAAAGTGGGATTGTCTCCGGATGGCCTTTCCTTCAGTCTCTGTTCTAATTTTTGTCCCTCTCTGTCATGGATCACCCCGATCAAGTATGGGGTCCCTGGAATGTGGGTCCTTGAAGGCTAGGTGGGTAAGGATTCACCAATGACAAACAGAAACAAACATAGAGGCAGGTTTAATCTGAGTCTATTTTGCAGCTCTCAAGCTAAGGTTTTTATACATTAAAAACATATATATTACAACTCTTAAAAGACATGTTCAGTGAAGCAATCTCAAATACCATCATTATCATTTGGCACAGTAAAGCACAAAAATCAAGCAAACATTACAACTCTGAAAAGATGTATTCAGTGAATTACAAAGAGAACGGGTAGTATTACTATTTATAGAAATCATCCAAGTGTTACAACTCCGAAAGCAATATTCAGTCATCCAAGGCTAGTGGCATATTTCCAAGAGCAGATTAATATGTCTTTATGGTCAATTATTTTTTAACATCTAGTGCCTGACTTTTTTTTTATAAATCTTCAATGTTTAAAGTTAAATTATTTTACTTCTTTTATTTTAGTCTTTCTTAAGCATATAACAAAACCCTCTTCTGATGATAAATGTGTATCCATATGAAATTTTATTGTTGGAAAAGATTTATCTATCATAGTACAATTATATAATTTTGTAAATGATTTATAAAGAAAAGTGTTGGATTTCCTGGGGATAAGGTCATGTTAGTTACCCCATATCAAGAGATGGTTTCTTACCTATTATTCTCCCTTAAGATCTTGGACTAGGCTACCAGGAACATGTCATAAATAAGAAAAGGAATAAAAGGAAACAAAACAGATACATTGCCATGAGAACTATGGCTCAGTATGTTGTTCTGGGCAAGAGTTCCACAACAGATTCTAGAAGGCCTCCTTCTGTTGAAGTTTTATTCTCAGTCTGTGGAACTCACAACTCTCTCTTTTGACTGTAGAGCTGTAGACAGAAGATGACTGGAAAAAAATAATAATAAGACTTATTCCTATGACAAGAATAATTCAATGTAACCAACTAACAGGGTTTAATGACCATGAACCAGAGCTAATAGACTGAGTCAAATCCTCTATGCTAATAGATTCAACATGTGCTTTGCTTACAGCAGAGATCTGGGCTTGTAATTGAGCCATGTCATGAGTAATATCATTGTCTTTCCAAATTCTCAACAAATTTTTAGTAAAATTCCAATTATGACTTTCATTATAAGGTAATGGCGCTACACACATTACTGAAAGCTGGCATGGCACTTGGTAAAAAGCTAACTTTAATATTTTCCACTTCTTGTCCTGTGATAAAATTACATCCTCTACAGCACCACTTTTTACTTCTAATATTTTATCTGTAACTCATTGTCTTGCAAGTGTTAAAGAGACATTTTTATTTACATCATTAACAAACTGTGCAGACTTCATATCTGAGACCAAGGTGACTGTTGAGACTGAAAGTGAAGTAAGGATGGCTATTAAAGCACTAATGCCTAAAATCAGAGCCACAACAAAATGCTTTGGTTTAATTAGTGCATTAACTCTTTTAAGCATTTGTAAGCCTACTTTGTCAAACCAAACATCATCTTTTAAATCTACAAGAAGTATAATATAAGTAAGTATTTGTAATAACAAAATAACAATAATTTTTAATTGATATAGGATCAACACAATTAATTAAAATACATTTGGAACAGCTTACCTGATAAGATCCTTCTACCTTAGTAATTTTCAAATCTGAGGATTGTCCAGCTAGTATACCAAAAGCTTAGGTAAGATCTATTGCCAAAGGAATGCTCTTAGCTTCCTTAGGCTTTTTAAAAGGACCATGTTAGTTGCAGCAAAATGCCTAAATAATCCTGGAAGAATATTAGTAATATTATGTAAAGGAGAGTGACTGGCATAAACAGATTCCACCCATCCTGCAGCAAATCATCTATTTACAGACTCATTTGTAAATGTATGAGGACTATATCAATGAAAAAGCTGTAACTCATTGATTAAATGGTTTTGGTTTTCGTTTTTGTGGGTTGTTTTTGTTTGTTTGTTTGTTTTTGTTTTGGTATTTTGTTTGTGTTTTGTTTTGTTTTGTTTTGTTTTGTTGTTTTTTCAAGACTGGGGTTTCTCTATGTAGCCCTGGCTGTCCTGGAACTTACTCTCTAGGCCAGGCTGTCCTGGAACTCTGAAATCTGCCTGTCTCTACCTCCCAAGTGCTGGGATTAAATGTATGCATCAACCACTGCCTGGCTTAAATGTTTTTTATATTCATAAAATGGTGAGCTTATAGAATAGTTATAAATTATTTATTGGTTTTTCCAAGGATCTTATACTGAATCCCAAGAACTAGATCCACAATTAAGACATCTTGAAGCAAGGATACCCACAATTTATCATTATCCTGATATTCTTGTAGACATTCTTTGGAGGCATAGTCTCTCTTGGCCTTATAAAACTTTCATTACAGTTATAATACCCTGACATCATTATTAAAAGCTCCCACATTTTTTTCTCAATCTGTAGGTTGCCAATTTATCTTACTGAATATGTTCTTTGTCTTACAGAAGTTTTCTAGTTTTATGAGGTCCCATTTGCCAATTCTTGATCTTAGAGCATGAGCCATTGGAGTTCTCTTTAGGAAATTCCCCCCTGTGCCAATTAGTTCAAGGCTCTTTCTCACTTTCTATTCTGTTACATTCAGTGTATCTTGTTTCATGTTGACGTTTTTGATCCACTGGTACTTGAGCTTTGAACAAGGTGACAAATATGGGTCTATTTTCATTCTTCTAGATACAGACAGCCAGTTAGACCAGAATCATTTATTGAAGATGCTTTCTTTTTTCCACTTTATCTTTTTGGCTTCTTTGTCAAAGATCAACTATCCGTAAGTTTTATTTTCCAGTCTTCAATTCTATTCCACTGATCAATGTATATGTTTCTGTACCAATACTATGCAGTTTTTTTTTAATCACTATTGCTCTGTACTAAAGCTTCAGGTCAGAAATGGTGGTTTCCTGCAGCCATTCTTTTATTGTTAAAAATGTTTTTCACTATTCTGGTTTTTTAATTCTTGGTGGTGGTGTGTGTTTTTTCGTTTTTTGGTGTTTTTTTTTTTTTTTTTGATTTTTGGTTTTTTGTTGCTGTTGTTATTTTGTTTCACCTTTTCAGATGAATTTGAGAATTGTTCTTTCTATGTCTTTAAAGAATTGTTTCGGGAATTTGATGGGGATTGCATAGAATTTATAGATTACCATTGGTAAGAAGGCCAATTTTACTATGCTAATTCTGCCAATCCATGATCATGGGGGATCTCTCCATTTTCATTGATTTTGTTCTTGAGAGACTTGAAGTTATTGTCATACGGGTCTTTCACTTGTTTGATTAGACTTACCCCTATATATTTTGTATTATTTATGACAATTGTGAAGAGATTTGTTTCCCTAATTCCTGTATCAGCCTGTTTATCCATTTAATAATGAAAGGCTATTGATGTATTTGAGTTGATTTTATATCTGACCACTTTGCTGAAGTTGTTTATCAGCTGGAGAAGTTCTCTAGCGGGCCAATATATAAAATATATAAAGAACTCAAGAAGCTAATCACCAAAACACCAAACAACCCAATCCAACAATGGGGTAAAGAAATAAATGGAGATTTCAGCACTGAGGAATCTCGAATGGCACCTAATGAAATGTTCAAAGTCCTTAGTGGTCAGAGAAATGCAAATTAAAACAACCCTGAAATTCCACCTTACACCAATCCAAATGGTTCAGATCAAAACCACAGGTGACAACATGTGTTGCAGAGGATATGGAGAAAGAGAAACAGTCCTCCATTGAGGGTAGGATCACAAACTGGTCCAACTACTCTATAAAAAAATCTAGGGCTGGTGAGATGGCTCTGTGGGTAAGGACACTGATTGCTCCTATGAAGGTCCTAAGTTCAAATCCCCAACAACCACATGGTGGCTCACAACCACCCAAAATGAGATCTGATGCCCTCTTCTGGTGTGTCTGAAGTCAGCTACAGTGAACTTATTTATAATAATAAATATCTCTTTTAAAAAAGAAAAAGAAAATGGATCTACCTGAAGTCTCAGCTATACCACTTTTGGGAATATACCCAAAAGATGATCCACCATGCCACAGGGGCATGTGTTCCACTATGTTCATAGGAGCCTTATTTGTGATAGCCAGAAGCTGGAAACAACCTGGATGCCCCAAAACAAAAAAATTGATAAAGAAAATGTGGTTCATTTAAACAATGGTATAGTACTCAGCAGCTATTAAGAATGAAGACATCCTGAATTTCGAAGGTAAATGTATGGAACTAGTAAATATCATCCTGAGTGAGGTAACTCAGACCCAAAAGGACATGCATGGCATGTACTCACTAATAAGTAGATGTCAGCAGGAGAAAGCAAAACAGAACAAACAAAGAAACAAACAAACAAAATAGCAGAGCACCCAAGGTACATTCCACAGACCTCACAAAGATCAAGAACCTGAAGTGCCCAAATGAAGACACTTCAGTCCCACTTTAGAGGGAGAAGAAAGCAATCACAAGTTAGGAGGGAGGAAGGCATCTGAGAGAAAAAGTGGGGGGAAATAGGGAGGAGAGGAGAACCTGATCTGGTACTGATTCAGGGGAAAAGACTGAAGGAAGCCATGAGGGCCAGCAGAAAGAATGGAAACAGGTAGCCTCAGGAGATATGAGGTGGGGCAGGGGAAACCCTCCAAAATGCACCAGAGGCCTGGGAGGTGACAGTCTCTCAGGACTCAAAGGGAGGGATCTTAGATGACATGTCATCAGCAGTGAAAGGGAACTTATAGAGCCCACCTCCAACAGGAAGACAGGGCTTCAAATAAGGGAGAGGAGAGCCATCCTACAGTCACAACTCTGATTTATAATTGTTTCTGTTTAATAGGATTACAGGGATGGAAATGGAGAGGGGACTGAGGAAAAGAAGGTCCAGTGACAGGTCCAAAGTGGGATCCAGGTCAATAGGAGGTCCCAAGGCCTGACACTATTATTGAGGCTGGTGGAGTGCTCACAAAAAGGGATCTATCATTACTGCCCTCTGAAAAACCCAACAAGCAGCTGGAAGGGTCAGATGCTGATATTTGCACCCAGAGCGATGGGCAGAAGCAGGTGATCCCGTTGTTGAATTAGTTAAGGACAAAGAGGCCCAGGAGAAGGATGACCCTGTAGGAGAAACACACATCTCAATTGGCGTGGAACCCGGAGACCTCTCAAACCCTGGGCCACCAAAAAGGCAGCATACTCCAGTTGATATGAGGCCCCCAACACACAAACAGTAGAGGACTGCTGGGTCTATTTTCATTCAGACATGATGCAACTAATCCTCAAGAGACTGGTGGCCCCAGGGAGTTAAGAGGTCAGGTGGGGTGCGGAGAGTGGAGACATCCATGTGGAGACAGGGGCGTGAGAAGGAGGTATGGGATAGGAGGGTGGAAGGGGCAAATAAATAATGGAGTGTAAAAAATAAATTAACTAATTATATAAAAGAATAATAAAGCAAATGCATTATTTATGTAATTTTTAAAAGAAAGAAAGAAAGCTCCCACATTAACTTTCTAAGATGTGGGGGCTTTGTATCTGGAACTGATCTATCTGGAGGTTCAGAAAGAAAAGTTCTATAACTAACGGGAAGGCAACCCATTGGGGGGTATTCCCTTAAAATAACAAAAATTAGAGCAGAGAGTATTGGCATTTTTTCCATGCAAGGTGTTTTAATATGTCAGAGCCCTCAGAGGGAGGAAGCACCTGTTTTTCCTATGGACATGAACATTTCTGGGTTAAAAATTTAGATGATTGGGTGGCCCCATCTCTCTATAGGGGTTGTGCCTATATACTTGTTGGTTGTCTCTACAGGTTGTATCTCCTCTTTCTTGGGTTTTTGGCTAAATAATTGTTATTGTCTTCTTGGAGCCTCTCATATCCCTGGAGTCTAGGACTTTCTAGTGGCTACCTGCAGTTCCCCTTGCCCCTCTCCTACATGTTTCCATTCACTTTCCTGATCCTCTGCACTTCTCTCCTGTTCCTTCCAATACCTGTTCCTGTCCCCCTTTTTCCCTCTCCCTTCTCTCTCCATCCCAGGTCCCTCCTTCCCTCTTGGTACTGTGATTACTGTGTTCTCCTTTCTATGTAGGATTGAAGAATCTACACTTTAGTCTTTCTTCTTAATCTACATAAGGTATGTGGGTTGTAATGTGATTATTCTGAGTTCTCAGGCTAAAGCCTATTTCTCAGTAAGTATATACCATGTGTGTTCTTTTGTGTCTGGGTTACAACACTCATGATGATTTAGTCTAGTTCCATCCATTTCCCTGTGAATTTCATGAAGCCATTGTTTTTAATAGCTGAGTAGTACTCCAGTATGTAAATATCCCACAATTTCTGTATCCATTCTTCTGTTGAGGGACATATTGAGTTGTTTCCAGTTTCTGGCTATTATGAATAAGGCTGCTCTGAACCTAGTGGAGCATGTGCCCTTATTTTATGTTTTTTTTGGGGGGGAGGGGGTATATGCTTAGCAGTGGTATAGCACTCTTTACACTATTCCATCTATACCCATAGATAGGAGTGACACTAACAAATCATCAGAAAAATGTGTTTGTGCTGTGAAGGGGTTATAAAACTAAGCAAACTGTAGAGAATGAATGACTCTGTTATGCTCAATCACAAATGTAATAGCTGTATCATTCTCTTTATCAAGGTTTCAGATAACATCATGGCAAATAGAAGGAAAAAATTCAATGAGTCTGATGTAAGAGATTTCTCTCATGGATCTTTCCAAAAGAGAAAAGTAAGTATTCATATTTAAAAACTGGTATTCTTAACCTTCACCTTCCCTAAAAGACATGGTTTCCATGTGTAGCTCTGCATGTCCTGGAATTTTCTATATAATGCTGTCCTCAGCTCAGAGATCGGCCTGCCTCACCCTCTTCTGCTGGAATTAAAGACACTCACCAGCACAGTCTGGTTAAAACTTGTTATTCTTTTTTTTTAATTATTTTATTTTTTTATTTAGTTATTTACATTTCAGCCATTTGGATCTTCTTTCTCAACTTCTTGAAGAGTGGTTCTCAACATTCTAAATTCTGCACCCCTGTAATGCAGTTCCTCATGCTGGGGTGGATCCCAACCACAAAGACATGTTTGTTGCTACTTGATAACTATAATCGTGCAAATTTTATGAAATGTAATGTAAATATCTGACATTAAACCTTATGAGCATGTCATCTAGCCACAATGAGGTTTCCTCACATAGGTTCATAAACCTGTTATTGAAAGTTGGCCACAGAATCAGAGATATGCCACTGTCCCTGCTTATGCCTCTGCATAGGCACCTGCCCTGCCCAGGCCTAAGTACCTGCCTCTGCCTTTATACACTGCTGGAATTAAAGTGTTGTAACTCCATTTTCTCAGGTTTGTGTGAGATGGTGTTTTCAGGGGTTTTTTTGTTTGTTTGGTTGGTTGGATTTTTTGTTTTTGGTATTTGCGTTGTTTGTTTGTTTGTTTTTCTTGGTTTAGGTGGTGGTGGTGATGGTAGGCTACTTATTTATTTTATCATTTTGTTTTTAGGAAAGATATGTTGTGAGTCTTTTAACAGAGAATGATTGGATTCTAGTGTTCCTGCTGACAGATGCCAGGTACAAGGATTGCAGGGATTCTCCATATCTGGATAGCACAGTATTATCATCTGAATTCTACCTCTGATGCTTACCTGTACAAGGCTTAATGCCTAACCTTAGGATGCAACCTTATTTGAATATGGCACTGAAGCTAATCCAAACCTCTGAAATCCTGCAAAGGCTATAATCTCAAAATATAGAAAGCTAAACTAAACCAAAAACTCAAATCCATTAAACGTTAATGTTGAAACAATGAGGAACAAAATTATCCAACTTCACTAGAAAAATAAAGATCAAAGAACAAGCCAAAATCAAAAGGGTTAGAGAACCAAATGCTGGCGACTCGGTCCAGAACAAGCAATGCCAGCAATAAAATCCTAGGTGGGGAAATGTATAACTTGTGTTGGTATTCATGTCAGCTAAGGCCATTGTGTACTTTATATATATATATATATATATATATATATACATATATATTATGACATATTTTCCTCAAATACATTTCCATTGCTATCCCAAAAGTCCCCCATACCCTTCCCCCTCCCACTTCCCTACCCACCCATTCCCTTTTTTTTTGGCCCTGGCGTTCCCCTGTACTGGGGCATATAAAGTTTGCATGTCCAATGGGCCTCTCTTTCCAGTGCTGGCCGACTAGGCCATCTTTAAATACATATGCAGCTAGAGTCAAGAGCTCCGGGGTACTGGTTAGTTCATAATGTTGTTCCACCTATAGGGTTGCAGATCCCTTTAGCTCCTTGGGGCCTTTCTCTTGCTCCTCCCTTGGGAGCCCTGTGATCCATCCACTAGTTGACTGTGAGCATCCACTTCTGATTTTGCTAGGCCCCAGCATAGTCTCACAAGAGACAGCTATATCTGGGTCCTTTCGGCAAAATCTTGCTAGTGTATGCAGTGGTGTCAGTGTTTGGAAGCTGATTATGGGTACTGATCATTGTGTACTTTTAAAACTGAAGCCTTCTGATTGCGTGCTGAAAGGTATCACCAGGAACATAGTGGCAAAATCATAATGCATCCTCAATGTTTCTACCTGATATGGAAACTTACATAACTCATGGGAATCGCAAGCACACACACACAGACCCCAACAACTCAATTAGCCTGTGCCTGTTGTCTTCAACTCTGCACAGAATCCTGTTTCTCAACATGACTCTTATGCCACTTCACATTCTGAACATTAGTTTTTTGAAAGTTATTCATGGAAAAAGACTTGCTTTTGTCAGCTATTTTTCATCATGTGAGACAAGTATCCATAAATCCTGCTCCTTGAACCAAGTGCATAGGTGTTCTGAAACCAGAGCTACGCAGAATGTCGGGAGAATGATAATTGAACAGGTAGGGGAGGATCCTCCAAACTACTCTGAGCAATTGTTGATTATTTATTTATTTATTATTCCACTTTGAATGTCGTTCTAGTAATGTAGAGAAATATTCTTGAACTGTAAGCAGTAGACAGGGCATGAGATGTCTGAAGAGGCAATGCATTTAACTTGCAACCCTAAGACTTGGGATGAAAACCCCAACATGTAGAAAAATGTCAGAGGGAATGCCAGGCTTCTGTCAAGAACACTGTAGAGAATAAAAGTGGAGATCAGAAAATGTTTGGAAACTCTAGTGCCAGAAAGACAGGTTTATAAAGCTGTCAACCAGAAAGACACTGTCTAAAAGCAAGAAGCAACTCAAGAATTAACAGCAAAGTATTCTAATAACTTATGCTGTGGAACTATGGAAATACAGACAAAAAATTACATACACACACACACAAAATAAAAAACAAAACAAAACATAAAAGTGGCAATCCACAAGCATGTTATATCATTATTGGGACAGTACAATTTACTTGCAACATTCTTCTCTCTTTGAAGATGACATACTGAGGCTGAAGCCCTACCAGTCTCTGCTGAGGATGTTAGATAGTTCAGTCAGATCTGTGGTAATTCCTCAGGTGACGATGGTAAGTGGATGATTGGCGAAAGCGACGGCTACATAGGGAACAGACATAAGGCATTTCTCCTGTGTGAATCATCTCATGAGACTTCAGGTTGGTCTTGTGGCTGAAGGACTTTTCACATGTGCTGCACTTGAAAGGCTTTTCTGGCATGTGTATGATCTCATGGGTTCGGCGGTCAGAGACTCGTTTGAACATTTTCTGACAGGTGACACAAAGCAATTCACTCTTCTTATTCAGGTGAGTTCTCTGGTGGGATGAAAGGCTCCTGGCATGTTTGAACATCCTAGAACATTCTTCACACTTGTATAGTTTGGCATCTCTACAGAATCTCTTTTGATGACTTTCACATGGTAAGTTTGCCTCATGATTCTTACCAAGAAGGACAGGATCAGAGATAAGCTGCTCTTGCCTAGACTGCAACCCTGGTACCTCCCTAGGGTCTTTTTCAGAAAAACATTCCCCAAGTGACTCTTGCAGGCATGTAGATGTTCCTTGACTTGCTCTTGTAGAATCCTGAGGAACTCCATAAGGAATATCTCCCACCTCAGGCTCAGGATGATATATTCTCTTGTTAATGAAAAGGGAGTCTGACTTGTTCCTGGGAATATTATCACCACTATATACTTGAGTAGCTGCATTTCTGGAAGTGTTATAGCAATTGTTCTTGTCCTCAGAGATGTTTTCTCTGGATAAATCCTTTGGTTGTTCCTCCATGGGGACATCGGCAGTAGTCGGAACACTCGGGAAGTCTACATGATGACTGGGGGTGCCTTGACTTGCTCTTCTGGCACCATGAGGGAATTGACAAACAACATTCCCCTCTTCATGCTCAGGGTGCTGTTCTTTCTGGATAATAAGAAGGGAGTCCATTTCATTTCCACTACAGCTTTCACCAACATTTCCTTCAGTAGCATTACAAGAGTTGTTGCATTCATTTTCACTGTTTTCTTGTCCTTTGGAAAGAAGACAATCTATGAAAATGTATCCAAAATGGACCCCCTCAAAACATGACTCTTTTATCTAGGTTACCAACTAACCTGTGGCCAATAATCTATCTTGTGTGGTGTCTACTGGCATCTGCTCATTATCTGGTGTTGGCCTTGTTGCATATTGCTGTTGTTTCAAAAGCTTGATGACTTCTTTTAATGGCATGTTTTCAGAAAAGAGGGCTTCTTGTCCTTGCATTGAAACATGGACCTGTAAGGGAAGACATGTTCTTCTTATGCACAAGCACGTGGATTGCAGACACCTAACCTCAACCTGCAAGCACAGGGACACTGGAATATTGACTAGCTCATTCGTCTAGGCCTTAAGTCTAATGATCATTCCTGGCACTCACAAATTCTGAATTCTAAATTCACTATAGATAATGTGTTTCCAAATGTCAAGTCATTGTCCCTAGAGACACACAAAGTTGTGTTCCTGTGAGCTCTGCCAACCATAGTTTCTTTAACTGGTCAACACATTGAAGGAGGATAAGCCTTCCTTAAACTGGCTAGCCCATGTTTTCAGATTGTCTTAACTTTATCTGATCTTTGTTTTGAATGTAGTGTCTCAAAGAATCACAAGGCCTGTTCTCAGGAACATGACTAGATATTAGGGGAGCAGTGTACTTAGTATGAAAATTTAAACTTAAATTAAAACTCAAAGAGTATATGCAGTATAATTCTTAACTTGTAAGGTGTGGTCAAAAGATTTAATTTAGCTGGGCTGTGTGGCACGTGCCTTTAATCCCAGAATTTGGAAGGCTGAAGAAAGAGGATTTCTGAGTTTGAGGCCAGGTCTATCTACAGAGTGAATTCCAGGACAGCCAGGGCTCCACAGAGAAATCCTGTCTCAACAAAACAAAACAAAACAAAAACAATCCCTAAAACAAAACCTAAAACCCAAAAACCATTTAACCTAACACTTGAGTAGCAGAGGGAGGGTAATTCCTCTGCTTACAAGGCCAAGGAAGACTACATAAAGAAACAATGCTGCAGCAGGGCAGTGGTGGCATACGCCTTTAATCCCAGCACTTAGGAGGCAGAGGCAGGCAGATTTCTGAGTTCTAGGACAGCCTGGTCTACAAAGTGAGTTCCAAGACAGCCAGGGCTATACAGAGAAACCCTGTCTCCAAAAATAAACAAACAAGCAAAAAAACAAACAAACCATGTTGTAAATCACAAATACAAGCAAGCAAGCAACCAGGAAATGAACCACAAAACTAAACCAATAAAAATCTAAACAAAATATCTGAAATAGGAAGCATTTTTAATTGGTATGTAGGAATGCATGTATGGGGTGGTAGAATATTTTCAACTTTTCACAATTTCTGTAAATAACTAAGAATTTTGCAAATCACAGCTTTGAGAAAACATCCAACATAATTAAATCTTTATTAGGTCTATCCAAATTTGAATGTTTGGACTGAAGCACCATTATGCATCACAGAAATTCTTATGGGTATGGTGCTGTTTTGTATACAGCACCAACCATATTTCAATATCAGAACTTTACCATTCTGACACCTCAGTTTTCTAGACAGAGATTCAATGATAAGTAACAGCCAATTTGAGAATCCATCTAGTCAATTTAATCCCAAATTTTTGCCACACACTTCCACGGATCACAGGCTAGCACTGTGAACCCTGTGTATAAGTGTTCATGGCAGGATCTAACATAGTCCTCATGAATACTCAGTAAGCATCTCCAGGAACAAGCTGGGTCTCACACGCAAGTTATCTCTTCTACATCCTTAAAGTCCTCCCCAGGACAATTCTTCATTCTCTCTACTAACATGTAAATAAACTAGACTTAGTTGTGCATATCAAACCTAATTGATAGGCTCCTTTCTGCTATATTCATGATAATTTGAGGCAATCATTTTTCTTCAGTATAAAGATTTTTGTTACAGAATATAATCTCCTTTGTAAAATACAACATAGACAAGCAATCAAAGAAAAAACAAAACAAAACAATACAAAACCCCCTACTTTTCCCAAACCCCAAATGTTTCTGCCTTTCCTTCTACTAAACCCCGGAGGAACTCACCATGACAGGAGGCTTCAAGCACTCATCAGTCAGACTCTCCATGAATCTCCTCATATCGCTACCACTGGCTTTCCACTTCTCAGTCAAAGCATACTTGTCCTTGCAGTGCCCAGTGAGGAGAAACTGCTCCAAGACCAGTTGAGAAATCATCTGCTCCTTAGTCTGCTTTTCTGGCTGCAACCAGGAGTTGAACATCTTCCAGAGACTTTGCAGCTCCTGAGTTGCCCAGCAGCCATTGTTACTTGGGGAAAAGTTTAGCTGAGCACTTGGTGAGTTAGAGATGTCTTCTGCCCACTGCACACCAGAACTATCAGTTGGAGTAAACTCTAAATTGTTGGTCTGAAGGTCTTTTGCTGGTGCCTGCTGTGAAGCCATTGTGGTGACAATGGTGTGAAAGATTCAACTATAGTAGTTTAATATCTGTTTTGTGACTTTACGAAAATGCTAACAGTTGATGGATGTACTGTAAAAGCTGTGAATTTAAAAAAGGAAGAAACACATAATTAATGTTAACAAAACAAACACAAAACCAAATGAGATTTGTGTCACAGATGGTTTTATGGGTTTCTGACAGTAAATGTTTCACTATAGTCCTTTCAATCTGCTTGCATGGAATTGGAAATGGGCAAAACAACTGAAAAGTAGAAAAAAAATTGACTCAATAACCAGAAAGTCCTGTATCTAGGGTGCTTAGATCTGTCATGAGATCTTAAGAACACAGCAATGTTGTCTGTTCCCCCTTTGGAAAAGTTGGGAGTTATTCTGCTGTTCCTCAAATTTTAAGTTTCACCCTTCTGTCTCATTCTAAAGCACCAGAGAATAATACGTTCATAAGAAAATATTTAAAATGAATAATCAGGAATATTAAATTCACAGAGAGGCAAACAAATATCCACACACATACCTGAATGGTTACCAACTCAGAGTTTTCTTTAGAGTTTATAAAAATCAACCTCTTGATCAGGAAAGCTTCCAAAAGGCAATATTGAACTACTGAGATCTACCCATAATTGTGATGAATCTTCTCACAAGTCCACAAATAAACACACATACACACATAAATACACATATACTTACACATTCAAGACCACTAGGAAGGAAAGTTTACCTATTCCTCCACCTCACCTCTTTCTCCAGTGAACTTCAAGGGTGATGCCAAGAAGCCCAGGGAGGCACTGTGTGTCTCTGCCTTGGCTCTGCTTTATCTGAGGTTCTATTAGGATTGGTTCCCTTTTATAGCGCCTGGCTTCCTTTAGTCAGTTACTGATGAGGATTAAATTCACACAGTGATTCTATCAAAACTCCTGTTCCTGGGTGGGGCAGATTACCATTTTATCCATAGTACTCAAAGTAATAGAAATTGAATCAGGAGAGTCAGTAGTCCCCAGCACTGCCTATTAAGCCCAGAGATCCAAGGTCAGTCTGACCCAGAGGAACAGATAATGCCAAAAGGGGGCATCAAATACAAGCAAGCAAACAAAATAGGGAAAGACATCTTTTCCTGCTGATTGAATCACATAAGGAATCCTAACTCAGCTCTAGTTTTGCATCTCCAATGCAATGATTGACTCTTCTTTGGAAGAAGATCATCTCCTAATCAAGTGTTGTAAGTCACTGTAGTGAATGGAAATAGTACCACACTGAAGAGGAATTCCAAGATTGGCATTTATCTTCTATGACCTCTGATCCTGTGTTCTCACATAGTAGTCAATGGAAACTTGTTAAAATTTCCTGTTTCCAGAGAGATTGGATCCTAAATGCTTCAGTGAACCCTGTAGAATCCTTGATAGGAGGATCAGATAGGGCAAGAAGAATCCAGAAGGTGTCTGTAGCACAATATAGTAAAGATGGAGGCTGAAGGGAACTTATGTCTTTTGGTAGAGAGGAATGTGCATTGCCTATTGGGAAAACATGGACATTATATGAGGACTGTATACTAGGGAGAGATTAAAATTTGTGGCAAAATGTGGTGGTCTTTGTTGTTCTCTCTTGTTTTCTCTATCTTTCCATCTCTCTCTCATGTTTGGTTTGTTCATTTGTTTTTTGTTTTGTTTGTTTTTTTACAAGTGTCTATATGGTATCCTAGTCTGCTCACAATCTCACTGACTTGTTCAGAATGATCTTGCACTACAATCCTATAACTTTTAACTCCTCAGTGCTGACATCCCAGAGTGACCTCACTACTTCACACATCCTTTTTGTTTTTCTGTCTCTGTTTTCTTTTACTTCATCTAGAGACAATTTTTTTCCCTTGTATGCCTAGACATAATAGCCCTACAGTGTGGATCAGGTTGACACATCCTTGCCATTAATTCCAGAGTGGTGGATTTAAACGTGGTTGCCTTTGTGAATTGATTTGTCCAATCATGCTAATTGATAGGTTCAATTGTGACCCCTAAATTCACATGTTGATGTTTTATCTTCAAACACTGAGATTGTGCTAAACTTCAGTCCAAAACATAGAACCTTAATTTCCCTTACCCCAAATAGGATGGAAAATCAGTGATTTACAACTTCTAAAATTTTTTACATTCACAAAACCATAAATTTTCAATGCTTAAACCTAAAGCTGCCCTTCCCTTTATGGAAAAAAAATGCCACATGACAAAGAAAGCACTACAAATTCTTCAAATGAATTAGCCATTTGTTACAACAATGATTGACTCACCATGTAAAAATGTATCATTTGTTTTTTTTTTTTGCTATTGATGATGTTCAGTATATTAATGAATTAATGCAATACTAACAAGAAGAAACATTCAGATGAAAGTGTTTTTTCATGAGAACAATAAACACTTTACTGTTGTTCACTATTTTCTTCCTGAAAGTGAATTTCAAGGGCACAATTCAATTTAGCAATTAGATTACTTGAAGGAGGTTAGTGCCTTTAATCCCTGCTACACACTTAATCCTAGATCAGAAAACAGATGCAGAAGCATCTCTATCACTTTGAGGCAAGTCTGGATTTCAAATAGAGCTCAAACATAGGCTTCCATGAACAGAAGGTGTCACCAAAAAAAAAAAAAAAAAAAAAAAAAAAAAAAAAAAAGCACAAAAGCATCAAGAAGAAGAAGAAGAAAAAGATGATAGAAGTAAGGTTGTCCTGGAACCGCTACTACTAGGAAGGTAGAAGCCATGCTTTTAAATCATTTTTTTGGTTGTTGCTGTTGGAAGGGATCCATAATGCTAGCTTGTCCATATAAAAAAAAACACAATCTAGCTATTTTATTTACAAACTCAAGCCTAAATAAGGCTGATTTACAGCTATTTCAGCTTATTCCCCAACGATCAAGTCCCTTATACTTGCTATTTCTCTGTTCCAAGAATTTATATTTCATCTCTTCCCATGGCAACCTCCTCCACTTCAGTCTTCTTTCTTCTTTCTCTTCCTCTACCAGGAATCTCTTCACTTAATCCTCAAATTCCACCTTTCTCCCTCAGATGACCAGTCATAGCAAGTTGCTTTTTTTTTTTTTTTTTTTTTTGACCAGTTGTATTTAGGGACAATATTCAAATAACATCATTTGGTAGATGTGTAGCTCTGTACTTTGTGGACGACCACAGATTAAGAAGCCAATATTTAGCATGATAATATAAGCAGCATCAGAACAACCCACTGCATTATTTTATTTATACTAAGAGTTAGAATGGGGATAAAACAGCAATTCTTCTTTTATATGAAAAGGTATTTTATATGAATAGAGTTTGTACAACATGCGAACTTTTCTCAGAAAAGTATTTGTAATCCCAACAAAATTTATAACAAATTAATAGGTCTTAACAAAAACATTACTTTTAGAGAGGAAATTATTATAATTTAAAATCTATTCTATAAAGCAAAGAACAAGGAACTTGTATGCCATATTCTTCAAGTAAAACATCAGGGACACAGACATGACATGTTTCAATGCACAGAATAGCAGGACAGTGTGTATGTTACAAAGTAATATGGCTACACATATCATTCTCCTGCAGTTTGTCAAAATGATATATAATTCATAAAAAAATGAAATAATGTAGTTCAGAGGCAGAATACTCATTTTTCATGTATGAGACTCTGGTTTCAAACTCCAGGTCTGATAAGACAAGAATAACATTGACAATGGCAAATATTTAGAGTGAGTTTCACTGACTGTTAGAACTACAGTGAATATACAGTAAAATTAACTATAAAACCATAGTCTTTAAGAAAATTTTGGCTTGTATTTTAAATTTTAAATTATATATATATATATATATATATATATATATATATATTTGGTTTTTCGAGACAGGTTTTCTCTGTATAGCCCTGGCTGTCCTGGAACTCACTTTGTAGACCAGGCTGGCCTCAAAATCAGAAATCCACAGGGCTCTGCCTCCGGAGTGCTGGGATTAAAGGCGTGCCCACCACGCCGGGCTTTAAATTAGTATACATAGTATTATGTGGGTTAAATGGCAGGATCCTGAGTCCTCTCAGGGCTGGGGCTACTCAGTGAGGTAGGATCCTGGAGTTTTGTTGTTGTTGTTGTTCTGGTTTTCTTGATTATTTATTTCTATTTCAAATGTTAACACCTTTCCTGGTTTCCCCTCAAAAGCCCCTTATCCCCTCCCCACTCTCCCTGTTCACCATCCCACTCACTCCTTCTTTCTGGTCCTGGCATTCCCCTACAGTGGGGCATTAATCCTTCACAGTACCAAGGGCCTCTCCTCATATTGATGTCCAACAAGGCTACCCTCTGCTACATATGAAGCTGGAGCCATGGGTCCCTGCATGTGTACTCTTTGATTGGTGGTTTAGTCCCTGGGAGCACTGGGTAGTCTTGACTGTGCTTTCCCCTCAAGGGCTCCTGCTTTGGGTGGGCATCAGGCTAGGAGAAGTCACTGGAACCTGCCCCAGGGGTGGAAAAGTGCAGTCTGAGTTCCCCTGGAATTTCACAAGTTGGCTCAGGCTTCCCTGGAACTGCATGGAGACCAGAGATACCAGATCCAGCCATACAAGTATATGGAGTGTGAGCAGGCCTTCAACTGCAAACACTACCTTACCCAGCACCAGGGGATCCACAGTGGGGAGAAGCCTTATAAATGTGAGGAGTGCACACAGCTTTCACCCACTGCTCTATGTTCATCTTACATAACAGGAGTCACACACTTGAAAAACTTTTTGTTTGTAAAGAATGTGGGAAAGCTTTTCAAGATAGGCCAGGTTTCATCTGACACTACATCATCTACAGCAGGCAGAACCCAATATGAGTGCTTTGAGTGTGGACAGATCTTCCAACACAGGTTATATCTCCTGTGGCACCAGCAGACACACACAGGAGAGAAGCCCTATGAGTGCAGTGAGTGTGGGAAGGTCCTCCTTGAGAGTGCTGCCCTGATCCACCACTATGTGTCCACACTGGGGAGAAGCCTTTTCAGTGCCTCCAGTGTGGCAAAACCTTCAACCACTGGTCATACCTCAAGACATACCAGAGCATTCACACTGGGGAGATGCCTTTGAGTGCAAAGAGTGTGGGAAAGCCTTCACCAGTCAGAAAGATCTCATCCAGCACTTCAGCATCCACACTGGAGAGAAGCCCTATGAGTGTGTGGTGTGTGGGAAGGCCTTTCCGTGCCTGTCAGGTCTTACAAGGCACCAGCGAGTTCATAGTGGGGAACGCATTTGAAGTATTGAGTGTGGGAAGACCATGCCATCATCCACACTGGGGAGAAGCCGTGTAAGTGCAGTGAGCGTGGGAAGGTCATCAGTCTCAGCTCAGCCCTCAATCAGCATCAAAAGCTGCAGTGACAGAAGCCCTACCAGTGTGGCAGAGAAGGGAAGACCATTCACAGCCACACAGATCTCAGTTATCCTCGGTGAACTCCTTCTGGGGAAAGGGAAATCTTTTGTCACAAGAAATGTATTCTTCAGGATCTGATCCTCTACAGCAAAGGGAAGCTGCTCAAGTGTCTTGACTATAAAACAAACAAACAAACAAACAAGCAAACCCCTTCCTATTACAGAACACCCTGTCATCTGAAGAGCAACAGCAGCAGCAGACCCAGCCTTATTTCCCCTCTGAAAATTCACCCAGGAAGAACTCCAGGGTTTGGGGTGGGTTGTGGTAGGGGTGGGATCTTGTTTTAAATTCATATAGGAAAATTTCAGCCACATCTCACTTGAAATTTACAATCTCATGTTATCTCAGGGATTGTTTTACAAAGCAGATGTAGACAAAAATAAAATCACAGATCTCTTCAGACCTCCCAGACAAACCTATGGCACTGTGATATCAACTCCTCAGCTTATTGGAGTGAGGTGGGAGTTTTAGTAGTCAAAGCCTTTGGCCCTTTCTTGTGCCTTGTGTATTCACATGGTGTTGGGGAGTGAGCTGAGACCAATCCTGTAAACATGTATTGCATATTTTTGCGTCCTAAGATATTATTCTTGAGACCAATAACCTTTGTGATGAACGAGGGACACTTGAGCCAAGAAATACTTCATATGTTAGGCAATAAGGATCCACATTTTTCCTAAATATCTGTATTCTTGCAAATTCCAACAGCCTTTTTGTTTTCCTTTATCAAGATGTACCTTTCTCTCTGTCTCTCTCTGTCTCTCTCAGTCTCTCAGTCTCTCTCTCTCTCTCTCTCTCTCTCTCTCTCTCTCTCTGTGTGCGTGTGTGTGTGTGTGTGTGTGTGTGTGTGTGTAAACTCTCTTAACTGCTGAGCCATTTCTCCACCTCTCTAATCATATAAATATACACCTTTCTTCACAATATACAGCTGAAAATTTTGCCTGTCTTTGTAGGGTGAAAATAATAAAGCTTGTGTTTTCTACTGTTTCAAAAATTTTTCAGGTTAAAAAACAAATATAGTGGAGCTGGGTGGTGGACTCCTTCTTTAGCAGGCACCTCAGATTAGAATTCAGAGTCAGTGGGGGTGGTAAACTCTGATTGGATAACTCAGTGGTACAGAGCATAACTTCTTCTAGAAGACCTGAATTCAGTTACCTGCACCCATGCCGAGCAGTTAACAATTGCCTGCAATTCTAGCTTCATGGGATCCTATACCCTCTTCCTACCACAAACTGCCACAGGCATTTTTCAGTGTGCATAGACACACAGAGACACAATTAAAAAATTAATATTTTCCAAGCCTATTAAAGTAGAGAATAATGTCTCTGCTAGGTATAGCTATATGGTTCTACTACAAATCATTTTCTTTCTTTCTTTTTTTTTCTCCTTTCTGAGACAAGACTAGAGTTGTCTATATAACCATATAGCTGAGGTAGCACAGTATTAAGAGCAGTGATTGCTCTTGCAGAGTACTGAGGCTGGTTCCAAGCATCTACATGGTGGCATACAGCCAATCCATAACTCCATTTGCAACTGACTTCTTTGGGCTCTTGGTGTGCAGGGAGTATACATACAAACATGCAGTCAAAATATTCACACACATGCACATACACACAATATTTACTAAAAGAAACCAAATGTATATCTGGGCATGGTGGTACAAGCCTTTACTAACACTCAGGGGACAGAAACAGGTGCGTCTTTGAGTTCAGCTATGGCTAGATGGTAAGATCCTTTCTCCAGAGAAAAAGAAGAAGAAAAAGAAAACACCAAGTGTAGTGGGGTGTGCCTACAAGTGGCTGAGGCAGGAGGACTGTGTCATGTAAAAGTGTAACTGTGGTCTTTCTTCTGTGTCCTCCCACATAATGACACAGAGATTATATTCATACAGAAGCTTCAAGAATTACAGCTGGACAGAAATGTATCTATTCTGACCCGACTATCATGGCCTGGATTATTTTCCAGTCCCATGTCTTGTTACCTGCCATCTTAGTCTTTCCCTGGCTCCTCCTGCTCCAACATCTCCTCATGAAGCCTCACTCATGACACCCTTCTTGATCTCTGCCCCCCACCTTTAACCCCCTCACTGGGATGGAAAATCCTATTTTATCTCTCCTGCCCAGCTATTGTCTATTTAGATCTTTATTAACTGACCCAGCCAGCTCAGTCAGTCAATGGGTTCTTCAGGAAGGGAGCAAGGATTGATAAGAAAAAGACAACTGGACAACACTGTAACATGACCCTAGCCAGTTCTGAAGCTGAAGGCCTGTTTATTTTTTTCCATTCTGCTTTTATACCATTCTAGGTACACACAAAGTATATGGCCAGTCCTAAGGCATAAACAAAATAGTTAAGAAAAAACAAAGCATAAATAAGGAACAAACTAGACAATAATCAAAGTAATCAAACAGGCAATAAACAAAGTCCCATTGTCACTGTGTCTAGGGGTTGATCAGGTTGACCTTCCTAGAAGCAACCTCAAAAGCTCTCCACATTTAGCCAAACAGAGGTGATGAAGAACAATTTTTACACAACCTTGAGACAGGAGATGCTTCAACAATTATGACACTGCCAACAGCCAATAGCAATTAGGTGTCCTTGCACAGAAATCAGTATTTGAATGCACATTATGTAAAACTATCCCACAAAGATGTACTGCTTGAGGCCTTTCTACTTTGCACAGCCCAGGGTGTCCATTGGGTACATGACAAGACATGGGCTTCATAGTGAATTCCAGACCAACCTAGGCTACAGTGAGACAAGGTCTCAAAAAACAAAAAAAAACAAACAAAAAAACAAACAATAACAACAGCAATAAAAACAAAAACTAGAAGGCTATAGATTTTTGTTTTTGGCATAGTGACTACTCTTAAAATATATCTCTTAGCTAGCTGGCTTTAGGGCACACATATAATGACAGCACCTGGGTGGCAGAGGTGTGTGCATATTGGGAGTGCAGGGAGGAGGGGAGGAGTGTGTCTCTGTGAGTTCAAAACTATCCAGAAGGGAATACAATGGGAGACCAGTGTGTTTGCTTGTTTTTCAGGTGGTGGTTTGTTTTTTTCCCCTTAGCTGGAGTTGGTCTTTACAATTTTACTCACATTGCCTACTCTGAAAAGAACAGAAAAGGCTCACTGTTCCAGGCAGTCAATTTCCTTTAAAAGCAGTGAGCCAGCTGGGCACTGGTTGAGCCCGCCTTTAATCTCAGCACTTGGGAGGCAGAGGCAGGCAGATTTCTGAGTTCAAGGCCAGACTGGGCTTGAACAGAGTGAGTTCAAGAACTGTCTCGAAAACAAAACAAAACAAAACAAAACAAAACAAAACAAAAAAAGAAAGTAGTGAGCCTTTGTGGAAACAAAAACTTTACTGCGTAGGGAGGGTCATAATTCTTGGATTGGCCTTGTGTTGTGGAAACACAGGCCTTTGATCCCAGCTCTCTGGAGCCAGAGGCAGACAGATCTGTGTGAATTCCAGGTCAGCCTGGTCAACATAAGGATTATCAAAATACCCAGTGCTAAAAATGGAACCCCGTGGGGTAGGGAGGTGGCAGAGGGCAAGGGATGACAAACAAAAAAGGACACTTGCAAAAAAGTCTCACAAATTAGTTGGCGGGTTTAAACATTTGTTTTGTAATAAGGAACCAAACTGAAGCTTTTTGAAGAGAACTTCCATTTTGAATAGGGGTCAAATAAAGTTTAAGTTCCTAAAGACCTCCCTGGGTACTGAAAAGGTCAGGAACTTTGGGAAGGTCTTGGAACACTTGCTCCTCTTGGAAGGGAGAGGCTAACATTTCTCAGACCACAGGGTGGGAACAGACCTGCAGGTGGGGACACATTCTGCAGGACAGACAGTTGCCCACCTTCAGACGAGTTTGCCATTTTGCTGAGACATTAGCTACACCTTCTCCTCCCCTCTTGGATTCATGTTGTCTTTGATTATCATGGAGTCATTAACGTTAAGTTAAGAGGAGGACATTCCTCGAAATAGGAATGAAAAAATATGTACAGTGTTATACAAACAAGCATTACTGACACTTGTGGAGGCCCATGCCTGCTAGTCCTGTCCCAGAGGCAGGAACAATGCCTGTCATGCCGGATCTGGCAAATCCTGATGCGTGGGAATATGTAACTGTAACTTGGCGCAGATGTTGATTGTTTCAGGCTTAAAATTTTTCTGTGATATTCTGGCTTGGAGTGGCTTTTCAGCTCCCAAGTTCTGTGGCCTGATCAGTAGCAGCCTGAGTACAATAGACTTTCGTCATCTACTTGTGGATGGACGTCCCAAGAAGCAGTCAGCTCCCAAGTCTGTGTTGCTATCCCCTACTGGTAAGTCTCTGCTGCCTAATTCAATATCTTGCTTTGTATCTTGCTTTGCTTGGGTTGTTTTGAATGTTCAGCCCCCAATACTTTGATTTTCAAGACAGGATTTCTCTGTGTAGCTTTGGCTGTCCTGGAACTTGCTCTTTTAGATCAGGCTGGCCTCAAACTCAGAGATGCCCTGTGCGTCCGGAGTGCTGGGATTAAAGGTGTTTCAAGATTTGTAAAGATTTTAATTCCCCATTCTAATAAACATAAATTTCATCGTGTTTGACAGAGGAGACACATATTTACTGTTTCTTACTACGGGGTCCTCGTGGTTGATTGATGGGCCTCTGTACCTACACAAACACTTAGTAACCCTCCTGCTGACCTCAGCAAATGGTACTTTCCTTGCTAGTGATTTTAGGCACCTTCTGGACCCGCCCCCACCATCCTATAAGGCAAGCAGCCTGGCTTCTCAGGCCCACCTATTGGGCATGCCTATGACTTCAGAAAGATAACCAATGGTTATCAGCTGGGATCTACTAGACTCTGCCAAAGCGCGATCTGGAAACCTCTTGAGTGCTGCTGTGCTAGTGGATTACCAGTGTGTGTGTCCCCTGTGTCCCTGGGTGGGTGAGACATTCCGGGCGGTTGGAGGGTGGAGTCAGAGTGTTACCCGCCTACCTTTTTCCAGGATCTAAGCAACTAGCAGGACTTCAACTTGCCCTCACCCCTTTAGAGTTCAGGGAAGAGTCACCTCTTTCGGGCTGGGCTTCACACTCAAGTAAGAGGTAGGAGAACCTGGACTGACTCCAAAGTGGTGGCACATATGTGAAAGATCCCTGCAAGCAGGAGGACAAGGCAGCAGGATGGGGACAGTTAGACGTCACTGGGATCCGCAGCCAGGGGTGCGGGATGTGAGTGTGTGTGTGTGTGTGTGTGTGTGTGTGTGCGCGCGCAATGGCAGTGAAGGCTTCAGCCTTCTCTCTCTGCCTCACCCTCCCTTTCCCTCACTCCCTCTTGCACTCTCCCTCTCCTTTCCCCCTCTCCTCCCTCTATTTCCTCTCTCCCCTCCTTTCCTGGGCTTACTCTCCACCTCTCCTTCTCCTGCAGTCCTTCTTTTTCTCCGTCTCCCTTTTTCCTTTCCCTTCCATGCCCTCCCCTACAACATTCTTGATGCCCCTTCCCCTCTCCTATACCCTTACTCTGCCACCCTCCCCCAGTCTCTGATAGGGTGATTCTCTTGTGTACTAAGTGGGCCTCAAAGTTGCTATGGAGTGGAGGGTGACTTTGAACTCCTGCCTCCTGGTCTACCTCCCACAGACTAGGGTTGCTATTGAGCATCACCAGACCCGTTTTTCCTCTCTCTTTCCTTAGCTACTGGCCAGATGGAGCCCAGCACCTCAACCAGCTGAGTGCTTTGTCAAAGTTTCCAGAAGAAAGAAAATGGGACTCAGGTGACTAGTAAGCAGGGCAAGAGGAGCATTGGCTCATGGATCTAAAATGCTATTTTCCCTATGGAAGACTACTGCTGAAGTTGTGAGCTCAGTGAATGAGGAAGGGGAGCAGTTGGGGACCCCTAACTCTTCCTAGTCTCTGAGACGAGGCCATCTCTTCCATCTATTCAGGAAGCATTTCACCAGCAATGACTTTGAAATTGGGCATCCTCTGGGCAGGGGAAAATTTGGGCGTGTGTACTTGGCTCCGCTCAAGGAAAATCATTTCATCGTGGCCCTGAAGGTCCTCTTCAAGTCTGAGATAGAGAAGGAGGGATTGGAGCACCAACTCCACGGAAGTGGAGATCCAGGCACACCTACAGTAAGCCTGACCTATGTGGAACTCAGAGCTGGACTTCTCCAGCGCATGCTTCCCTCTTGCTGCCCTTGACCTCCGAACTCAGTCTTCATGATTCCCAAATAAGCATTTTGTTTTCCACCTGAAGACTCTTCTCTGTAACTTATTCCAGTTAGGACAATTTTCTCCTGGTATTGGACACACCAGTTTCAAGTGTACACACATGTGCAGGTCAGATGTCAACCTCCAGTGTTGCTCCTCAGGTGATGCACATCTTTTTTAAAAAGGTATTCCTTTGTCCGGAGCCCCTGAGAAGCAAAGGCATGTGGATCACTGGGTGTGAGGCCAGCCTGATGGTTCCCAGGGAGTTCCAGGTCAACCCGAGTTACACAGTGAAACTATGCCCCGAAGTAATTGGTTTTATCTTATACCTACTTATTTTTTGTTTATTTTAGTTTTGGGTTTTGGTTATTTGGAGACAGGGTTTCTCTGTGTAGCCATGGCTATCTTGGAATTTGCTCTGTAGTTCTAGTAGGCTGCTCTTGAACTCCAAGATTTGCCTGTGTCTGCCTTTGGAGTGCTGAGATTAAAGTCTTGCACTGCTCAGCAATTTATTTATTTATTTATTTATTTATTTATTTATTTTAAGTTACGGGGAGTAATGGCACATGGGCTACATGTGAGTCACAGGACACATGTGGAGGACAACTTGCAGGAATTATTTCCTCTCTTCCACATACAGATTCTGGGAGTGGTACTCGGGTTAGCACACTTGGCAACAAATGTCTCTGTTTGCTTTGCTATCTTGCCTGCCTTGACTCTTCCCTCCTTCCTCCTTCAGACACAGGAACATCCTTCGCCTGTACAACTACTTCTACGATGACACTCGGATATACTTAATTCTGGAGTATGCTCCAGGAGGCAAGCTCTATAAGGAGCTTCAGAGACATCAGAAGTTGGCCCAGCAGCATACAGCCACGGTGATGGAGTTCTGGGACCAAGGATGCATGCAGTGTTGACAGTGACTGATTGTAGCTGCCAATATCCCCTTCCCAACTCTTTTTAACTTACTCTTTTGTGTAGTAGTGTGGGATGTGAGATGGGGGAGCATACAGGCCATAGTGGGCACATATAGAAGTCATGAGACAACTTGGAGAAGAGTCTGTTTTCTCCTTTCACCTTTATGTTGCTTCCAGGGATGAAACTCAGGTCACCAGGCATGTACAGCAAGCTCACATACCCACTGAGACATCTTGCTAGCCTTCATCTCTTTTTGTTCTGAGTTGCAGGAAATCTTGCTAGATAGCCCAGGCTAGCCCAGGCTTCCCTGAAATCTCCAGGATGATGCCTGGCTCATGGTGCTGTATTTTCCTTCCTGAGGCAGAGTCTTTTCTAAACAGCTCAGAGTGACTCGGAATTCGTGTATAGCCCAGGTTGAACTTGAAATTGCAGCCTTGTAACTTCTTCAAAGACAGGTTACCCAGCTTTGGACTGTTTGTTTCCATGAGGGTTGTTTGTTTGTTTGTTTGTATGGTTTTGGTTTTTAGGTGTGCTTAGATGGAACTTTTTGGTCTAGTTATTCTCTAGTGTATTTATGGCCTTGGGTTGATCCCAGTGTAGCCACAGAATATTATTATTGATAGATTTTTTTTTTTTAGAGACAGGTTCTTTCACTTCTTGTCTCACCTGGAACAATATATATACACAGGCTGGCCTCAAATTCACAGAAATACTCTTGCCTCTGCTTCCCCAGTGCTGGCTACCACACCTGGAGTCTTTCTTATCAAGCATTAGATTCTAACTGGGGCTGGAGAAACAGCTCATTGGGTAAGGATGCTTGCTGCCCAGGCTGAACACCAACATCCTGGGACCCACATGGTTGAAGGAGAGATAAAACCCAGAAGGTTGTCCTTGTACCTATCCATGCACTTATTCACATATATAGGCACAGAAAAACAAATAAATGCAATGAAAATAGTATATAAAAAGTCCAACTCTATTAGATAGAAAATGAAACCATAAACATATATTGGAAAGCTAGCTGGGCATAGCATTGCTGGCCTGTAATTCCAGAACTTTGAAGGCTGGGGCAGAAGGCTCAGGAGTTCAAGTTTAGCTTGGTCTACATATCAAGTTTCAGGCCATAAGGTTACATAGTGCAACCTTATCTCATAAAAGGAAAAAAAAAGGTACCTAATAATTGTAGGGCACTTTAAGAAAAGCCCTAGCACTCACTATCCCTGCAGCATCAGTTGGCTTTGCTGGACAATAAAATCTCTGACTCCTGTAGCCTTCCCTCTGATCCTTTAGGGGGAATGTTGTGACTGGCTCAGCTGTAGCCTCCCCCAGCCTTGAGTAGGTTGGCTCAGACCTTGCTGCAACTGTGAATGAGACCACCTGGGGTGGAGCCTTCCCATCTAGATAGCTTTATTGTTCTGTAACCTACAACTGCTCTTTTTCAAGAAGCAGCTACAGCTGGGAGGCTGAACCTGTCTTCCTGAGAGAGCTGACAACCTGTGAACTTGGCAACCTAATGCTAATAGCTCTGACAGACTAGTGTTAACAACTTAGCAACAAAGCATCAAGAAGCCTGGCATAGCAGAGGATGGGCCACCCCCCTTTATAAGCACAGACTCTTAGTAAACATTCGGCCTTGATCAGAAACCTGTCTTGGTCTCTTTACTTCTTTCATGTTCTCTCCTATACAGCTCTGGCCTCCCACTCAGGAACTCAGTTAGTGTGGCCACAGGGGTTACAGGGTCAGAAGGCGCCACTCCAGGTGGTCTCATTCACAGTGGCAGCAAGTTCTGTGACAGCCTACTCAAGGCTGGAGGAGGATACACTCAGCACAGCTTCTGTGTCTGGCTCCTGTTCTGAAAGTCTTTGGGGGGGAATCTGCTATGTAAGGACAGGCAGATCTCATGAGTTTAAGGCTGATCTGAGCCAGACAGTGAAGGCCCTCTTTTAAAAAGAACAAAGAGGCAAGTGGTGGTGACTGAGGCCTTTACTCCCTGAGCTACAGAGAGAGTTCCAGGGTAGTAAGAGCTACAGAGAGAAACCCTGCCTGAAAACAAGAAAAACAAGGTCGATAGACAGTAAGGCACCACTCTAAAATTGTCCTCTATACTCCCCATTGCTGTGTGTACACACACAAAGAGACAATAGAATTATTGTTGAAAAAATGAGATTCCATGGCAATGATAAAATTCATAATGTCTGTTCTACCTCACAGGGAAGCCATGAAAGTCTTCCCCCCACCAGTCTGCTTTTGTTCACACAGATAATACAGGAGTTGTCAGATGCCCTGACCTACTGCCATGAGAAGAAGGGACATCAAGCCAGAGAATCTCCTGCTGGGCCTCAACCATGAGGTGAAGATCTCAGACTTTGGGTGGTCTGTGCATTCCCCTTCTCTCAGGTAGGTTGGATGGGATGGAGGTGGGATGCTCACATTAGTGAGGCATTTCCCAAGTGAATTCATCTCACATGGAAGGCCCAGATACAAACTGGGCCTTGAGGTTAAAAAACACCTTTTCAAATATACACTTTTAAAATGCATTTGCAAATTGAAAGAATTGCGTGGGTAAGGTGATGAACTCGGTAGATAAGATGAGTTCCCTTGTGAACAGGAAACCTGACTTTAAATGAAAAGAACCTGTAAATACCTGGCTGTGACTCTGGATTAATTTAACCCCTGCCTTGAGTGATGGAGACAGGCAGATCCTAAAAGCTGGCCAGCCAATGGCAGAAATGACTGGGTTATGTCCATTGAGAGACCTTGCCTTAAAGGAATATAGTGGGGAGCTTAATAAAGACACTGAATGTAGTCCTCTGTCTTTGTTAGTGTGTGTCTGTAGGCATGTACACACACACACACACACACACACACACACCACAAATAGAGCTTTGCTTTCCTAGTCTTTATAGGTGTTTGCCTTTGCCAGTAAGATTCCATGTAAAATTAGCAACCATCCTAGGAATGAATTTCTCCATGTCGATGAGCTACATTCCTTGGTTCTTCTTCAGACACACACCATCTTTATGTACATCATAAATCTTCCTCAGACGAAAGGATAGACCATCTAGAGACTGCCATACCCACGGATCCACCCCATAATCATCCTCCAAACGCTGACACCATTGCATACACCAGCAAGATTTTGCTGAAAGGACCCTGATATAGCTGTCTCTTGTGAGGCTATTCCAGGGCCTGGTAAACACTGAAGTGGAGGCTCGCAGTCAGCTGTTGGATGGATCACAGGGCCCATAATGGAGGAGCTAGAGAAAGTACCCAAGGAGCTAAAGGGATCTGCAACCCTATAGGTGGAACAACAATATGAACTAACCAGTACCTCCAGAGCTCGTGTCTCTAGCTGCATATGTATTAGAAGATGGCCTACTCGGCCATTATTGGGAAGAGAGGCCCCTTGATCTTGCAAACTTTATATGCCTCAGTACAGGGGAATGCCAAGGCCAAGAAGTGGGAGTGGGTAGGGGGGGGAGGGGGGAGTGTATGGGGGACTTTTGGGATAGCATCTGAAATGTAAATGAAGAAAATACCTAATTAAAAAAATAAATATGAAAAAATCTTCCTCAGTCACTGACTCTGCAGTCCACCAGGCTGGCTTCAGACTTACAGCAATCCTGTGATGTTATGCTACAGGTGATATGCTACACCATGATTTAAAACATGAGATTACTGTATCTTCCCTTATAGTATTTACTTTTTCTGAGTTGGTTAAGTTTTTTTTTTAATTTTTATCTTCTATATATGGATGTTTTGCCTGCATCTAGGACTTGTGCACCATTTTTCATGCCTGTTCTCTTGGAAGCCAGAAGAGGGCATCAATTGGTTGTAAGCAGCCACATGGATGCTTGAAAATCTATCCAGGGTCTTTTAGAAGAACAGCTAGTGCTCTTAACCACTGAGTCATCTCTCTAGCCCTGCCTTGTCTGACTGGTTGTGGATTCATTCTAGTGTCAAACACAATGCTCTACCTGTTGCAACCTTCCCAATGCCAGAATTAAGAGATGTGAGCTATTACTATATCCATCTGCTTTCCATGAATGTTAAAAAGAAAACCTGTGTTTATTCTCATGTGTGTGTGCAGGCACACATGTGCCATGAGGAGGGTGGGCGTGTAAGAGGACACATTCAAGAAAGTCCCTCACCTTCCACCTTATTTGAGACAAGGTCTTTTGTTTGCTCTTTCATAGTTGCCTAGCTGGTCTAAAGACTTTCTATGATTCTCCTCTGCTTCCCATCTCACTATAGAAGTTCTAGGACTATAGTCAGGGACTCAGTTTTATGTGGGTTCTGGGGGATAGAACTCAGGTCCTCAGGAATTCCCCTTGCAAGTGCTTTGCCTGCTGACTCACCTCCTATAGCCCCTCTGAATCTTGAACCATATTAACAGTTGGTGTTTATGAACAGTTCCCCTTGCCTCAGGCATGCACAGGAGTGGACCCTTCAGGATGTCCCTGTGTCTCCCATTTCCTTGGAAGCTGAACAGGGAAGATTTCGCTTCTTCTGTTTTTTTTTTTTTTTTTTTTTTGAGACAGGGTTTCTCTGTGTGGCTCTGGCTGTCCTGGAACTCAATTTGTAGACCAGGCTGGCCTTGATCTCAGAAATCCGCCTGCCTCTGCCTCCCAAGTACTGGTATTAAAGGCATGGACCACCACTGCCTGTTTTTTGTCGTTGTTTTTTCTTTTTTGGGTGTGTGTGTGTGTGTGTGTGTGTGTGTGTGTGTGTGATTTCCCTTCTTCTGAGCCTATGCACAGCCCAACCTTCTGTGTTCTGTTCTAGGAGAAAGACAATGTGTGGGACTCTGGACTACTTGCCCCTGGAATGATAGAGCAGAAACCGTACAATGAGATGGTTGATCTGTGTTGCATTGGGGTGCTCTGCTTTGAGCTGCTGGTGGGGAAGCCACCCTTTGAGAGCAGCACCTCCAGTGAGACATATAGACATATCTGCCAGATATGGTGTGCACGCATGCGTGTGTGTACACACACACACACACACACAAACACACACACACACACACACACACACACACATACACACACACACACACATGCATAACATTCACCAGGAAGCCAGACAGTGATGGCTCCTGGGTGGGGCTTTGGGGATTGGAGTGTATACAAAAGAGTATCTGCTAGTAGCCAAAAGGGTGCCATGAGGAGACTTATAGCACAGGGAGAAGATTACCCAAAGAGAATAACTAGATTCTATTCTTCTTCCCCTGGCTCATTAGGTGGATTTTAATTTTCCTTCATCAGTGCCTGCAGGAGCCCAGGACATGATCTCCAAGCTTCTTAGTCACCATTATTCAGAGCAGCTGAGTCTGGCCCAGGTCCTGAAGCACCCTTGGGTCAGGAAACACTCTCGAAGGGTGCTGCCTCCCTGTGTTCAGGGGGCTTCCTAAGCCCTGTCCATCTCTATCCCTATGTATTTCTTCAAGAAGGTCTCCAGGCTCTGTTTGTTAGTGCATGTGGTTTGCTTGTTTTCTGTTTTATGAAATGATGTTAATTAAAACTGATTACTTTAGCATCAATTTTCTTGCTTGAGTGAGTTAGTGTGTAGATTGAATTGAAAAGTTTGTCTTACATGAGTGATAGAGGTGGAGGCCAGAATCCCATATCAGGTGGCTCCCTCTAGTGCTCTGCATCTCATATTCTAGAGGATAAATCTCTGAACTGAACATGAAATCACCAAGTTGGCTTGACTGGCTGGTAAATAAAACACAGTGACCCTCCTATGTCCAGCTCCCCAGTGCCAAGATCACAGAAGCACTAAAGTAAGCCCAGCTTGTACCAGGGTGCTGGGGATCAAACTCAGTCCCCGTGCTTCTGCACATGGATAGAGGCACACCCATGCGTACACACACATAAAATAACCCCTAAATGAAAGGAAGTTGGTATATAAGGAGAGATGATGTATGTGTAAAACTGGGGGTCCTCTCTAGAGCACTCAGTTTACCAGCTTTACATTTGCCCTGGTTTTGGGCCAACGTTCCAGACATGCAACACTCCAATCTACATTCCATACAGAAATAATGTCAGTCTTACCCAGGCCCGAACCCTCCTGCGCTGTGTGCATTGTTATTTGATGGATCTGAAGCCAGGCCTAGTCACCCATGCCTACAATCTTAAGTATTCAGGAGGCTCAAGCAGGAGAAGTTCCGTTCAAGGCCAACCCGGCCAATTTAACGAGATTGTCTCAAATTAAAACAATTTCAAGTAATAACAACACCACTCCTGGGCATATACCCAGAAGATGCTCCAACATATAATAAGGACACATGCTACACTATGTTCATAGCAGCCTTATTTATAATAGCCAGAAGCTGGAAAGAACCCAGATGTCCCTCAATGGAAGCATGGATACAGAAAGTGTGGTACATATACACACTACTACTCAGCTATTAAAATGATGAATTTGTGAGAATTTTAGGCAAATGGATAAAAATAGAAAGTATCCTGTGTGAGGTAACCCAATCAGAAAAAAACACACATGGTATATACTCTCTGATATGTGGATATTAGCCCAGAAGCTCAGAATACCCAAGGTACAATTCACAAACCACATGAAACGCAACAAAGAAGGAAGACCAAAGTGTGGATATTTCCATCCTTCTTAGAAGGGGGAGCAAACTACCCATGGGAGGAATTACAAAGTGTGGAGTAGAGACTGAAGGAATGACCAACCAGAGACTGCCCCACCTGGGGATCCATAAACCCAGCCATGATAGTGGATGCCAACAAGTGCTTGCTGACAGAAGCCTGTTATAGCTGTCTCCTGAGAGACTCTACCAGTGCCTGACAACTACAGAGGTGGAGGCTCTCAGCCAACCATTGGACTGAGTACAGGGTCCCCAATGGAGGAGCTAGAGAAAGGACCCAAGGAGCTGAAGGGGTCTGCAGCCCCATAGGAGGAACAACAATATGAATCAACCAGTACCCCCAGAGCTCCCAGGGTGTAAACCACCAACCAAAGAATATACATGGTGGGACTCATGGCTCCAGGTGCATATGTAGCAGAGGATGGCCTTGTCGGTCATCAGTGGGAGGAGAGGTCCTTGGTCCTGATAAGGCTCTATGCCCCAGTGTAGGGGAATGCCAGGGCCAGGAAGTGGGAGTGGATGTGTTGGTGAGCAGGTGGAGGGGGAAGAGGATAGATGGTTTTCAGAGGTGAAACAAGGAAAGGGGATAACATTTGAAATGTAAAAAAAAATCCAATAAAACAAAAGAGAAATAACAACAACAATGATAATAATAAATAGTAATAGGTATGTCTAAGCCATGATGCTAGGTCTGGGACCTTATTTTAGATAAAGAGTAAGAAAACCTCTTCTCTATGGGAAGGGAGTGATCTGTTTGTAAGCAGAGAAAGAACTATGTTACCCAGAATGTATAGAGCACAAGAGTCTTGTGGCTTGCTCTGCAAATGAAATGCTAATGCCTGTGGCTCTACTGGCTCCATGCTGTGATGTCATCCTTGTGCTACTCTTCAGTTCACATCCAGTGTGGGAATCTTAACTGCATATCTGTTTATCCTGCAGTGAGGAGGAAGGGTGCACAAGCAAAACCTAAACACTGCAGTGAACTGAGCTGTGCTCTGTGACCTGGGCATGACAGCCAGCTGCAAAGTCACCTGCCCCGGGCAAGGAGATACAGGTTTCTAAGGAACTCACAGGATTCCTGGCTCTGCTGCCTGCATGGTAGCAGGATGGCGTCCTCCCTAGTGGGCACCAGGCTTGTGGGTTTTCGGAGACTTTTGATGCTTCCTTAAGTTTTGGAGAGCCTGCCAATCAAGAGCGCCTCTAGGTTAGTCTTTATAATTGTGTTTGTGTTGTGGCCGCCAGCAGCTCACAACATGAACGATTTGACTGAGAAGGCTACTCGAGCTGTAAGAGAGGAATCTAGATGGGGCGAAAGAAGAAACGGAGCTAAGACAAATTCATTCTGATCAAAGCTCAAATTTTATTGTTGGGACACTAGTTATGAAGGAAGGGGGAGGGGACCCAATTCCCGCCAAATAATCTCGGGTCCAGTAGAAAGGTGCACGTGTGTGGCTCCTCAGGTTCCAGCAGTGGGCGTGGCAGAACGAATGAGCAGGAAGCTCCACCCCGAGCAAGCAGGTTTCAGGCTGGGGGATGGGAGACTACATCTCCTCCCTTTTATTAACAAATTTAAAAAAAAAAGAAAAAGCTGGCCTGAGGGGGGAAAAATTATCTATGTTCAATAGTTCTGCCTGGAATCTAGGGCTAAAGAAAAAACTTGCTTCACTGGGATTCTTTAACTTTTCTTATGGTAAACTGTATCTGGCTTAAGACTGTCCTTTCTTAGTAAACAACTAACTGAAAGGCCTGGAGCTGCAGACTCTGACTTTATAATGCTAATTAGTACTTGGTAGGTAACTTTCTAGTTGAATTTTAAGTAGGGCATTGGAACTCTGGCTAATTTTGACTGAACAAATGTGAAAATAACACTAAGTTGATATTCCTCCGCATTTTTGGATGATAGGTGGGAAACAGGGAGAAGGAGTTCGACCGGCTCTTGTAGTACAAGGCCAATTGGCTTTTTTATTTGGGTGGGAGGCAGTGAAGAGCTTGCCCTTTCAATAGTACGTCTCCAATCTCTCTCCCCCCTATTAATTAAGTTAAATAAGGCAACGCTTAACTGAGGTGATCAAATGATTTTCTCATCCGTAGATGAGTGGGCTTTTAACCTTGGCTTGGGTGGACATGGACCCGATTCCTCCCGTGGGTATTGGTAAGACCCACACCTGTGGCTCTGGGTATCTTTTGGGGAGGTGAGGCAGAGCCGAAAAATATTTTTGATTTTTAACCAAAATATGATACCAACCTCTTTTAAACCGGGTTTATCTCACAGGAAACTCAGAAATGGTCAAGCTGGACCTTTCCTTGCAGTGCCTCTGCACCAAGCGATGCCCATACTGAATTTGTACGATCACAAACCAGTATGCACAGTTCTGAGTGCTGTGCAGCTCTTAAAGGAGAATTATCAACCTCAGATTTAGCAAGACCTAGGCAAGAATTATGTCATTAGTAACACCACGACTTGTGGCTAAAATAGGAGCTGGAAGTTGTAGGCAATGATCAATTACGTTTTTTGAAGCTTCTCCTGTATGCAGAGAAGCAAAAAGAAATCCTGAACAAGTATCAATGCAAACATGTATATATTTTAGTTTTTCAAATTCTGCATAATGGGTTATATCCATTTGCCAAATATGATTAGGCATAAGGCCTCTAGGATTAACTCCTAGATGCGGCACTGGAGATAAAGTAATACATTTAGGACATTGTTTTACAATCATTCTCGCTTGCTCCTTTGTGATCTTATGTCGGAGTCTTAGGGTATGGCTAGAGAGATGAAATCTTTCATGATCACGTTGGGCCAAAGCAACCCGATCTGAAACTAAGGCTTCTCTTATTAGAGCTCTGTCAATGCGATCATTACCCTCTGTCAGAGGTCCAGGAAGACCAGAGTGAGACCGTATGTGGCCAATATAAAACGGATTTTTCCGGGCGAGAATGATGTTTTGTAATTTTGAAAATAAAGATCTTGACAGCGTATTGAAGTTAAACGTACCACAGGTTTTCAATAAGGGTACTGACTGAGCAACATATAAACTGTCAGTAAAAATATTAAAAGCCTCATGTACAGACTGAAAAACCTTCAGTACTGCTGTTAATTCGGCGAGCTGAGCCGAGAGACCAGGAGTCTCTACGATAACCTGTTGATTACTAATAAGATATCCAGCTCGCCCTTTAGAGGAGCCATCAGTAAAAATCAATAGAGCATTATTTAAAGGCTGTAAGGAAGTCATTTTAGGAAATATCATATCATGTACATTTAAGAATTTTATCAACCTATCTTGGGGGTAGTGGCTATCTATAGTTCCTTCAAACCCTAATTGTGTAAGCAACCAATCTGTACTATGCTGTTTTAGACAAGTGTCTTGACTCACGCTGTAAGGCTGGACAATGATATCTGGCTCCTTTCCAAAATAAGTCAATGCCTGCCTTCTTCCAGTGATAATCATCTGAGCCACTGCTTCGTGATATGGCAAGATATTACGTTTGGGAGAAATCCTCGAATGTATCTATATTATAGGAAATTTTTGCCATAGCAATCCCGTAGGCACATGAGTCGTATTAAAAATTAACAGGTGCAGCGGCAGGGAGTAATCTATGTAAGTGACAAACTGTTTTTTAATAGCCTTTTCCACTAGCTGTAAGGCCAGTAGTCCTTCTGAGGTTAGGGATCTAGGGGAAGTGGGATCAGAACTCCCTTTAAGAATATCAAATAAAGGTTTCAACTCCCCTGTAGTAAGCTTTAGATAGGGGCGAAGCCAATTTATATCACCTAACAGTTTTTGAAAATCATTTAAGGTCCTTAAGTTATCTCTACGAATAACAATTTTCTGGGGAAAAACAGCTTGATTAGTGAGTCTAAAACCCAAATAATTATAAGGATCTTGAGTTTGTATCTTTTCAGAAGCAATTTGTAATCCCTTATCAGCCAGGGCCTTTCGTAAGTCTCCATAACACAAAAGCAAATCTTGGGGGTCTTTTCCTGCCATCAAGACATCATCTGTGAAATGAATGATGTAAATATTTGGCCATTGTTGTCTAACAGGCTGAATTGCCTTTGTCACAAACCTTTGACATAAGGTGGGACTATTAGCCATCCCCTGTGGGAGAACTGTCCATTGATATCTTTTCATGGGTTCCTTGAAATTTACAGAAGGAACACTAAAAGCAAATCTCTCACAATCCTTTGGATGCAAAGGGATGGTAAAGAAACAATCTTTCAAATCTATAACAATCTTATAATATCCCTTAGGAATGGTTACTGGGGAGGGGAGCCCCGGTTGTAAAGTTCCCATAAGTACCATGGTTTCATTAACCTTTCTTAAATCTTGCAACAGTCTCCATTTTCCCGATTTCTTTCTGATAATGAAAATGGGTGTATTCTAGGGAGAGTGAGACTCCACCAAATGTCCTGCTTCTAACTGCTCCTGCACTAGCAAAGAAGCGGCCTCTATTTTCTCTTTAGGTAAAGACCACTGATCTACCCACACCGGAATATCATTACGCCATTGAATTTTTTCGGCATGGGATGTAGGCAAGACAGTGGCCGCTACTGAAAATACTTTAAACCTCTCACGTTAGAGTGGGGTTTAAGATCTTCAAAAGTCTTAATTTTCTGTCCCTTTTTTATTAGTCTACGATCAGGCAGGGGTCCCTGCCTGAACGTCTGTTCAGTTACCATCTCCTTAGAACTGCACAGGATAATGCCCATCTGTGACAACAGATCTCTTCCCCACAGGGTTACAGGCAAATTTGGCATAACATACGGCTGAATATTTTCTGATTTTCTATCTTCATCTCTCTAGGTTAGCAATTTGGAACTACGTTTTGGGTTACTGGCATAACCAATTCCTTGAAGGTGAGTCAAGGAAACAGACAGGGGCCAGTTTGAGGGCCAGTCCTGCCCTCTTATAATCGTTACATCGGCCCCGGTATCTATTAATCCTTCAAAGCTTTTTTTATCAAGAATTAATTTAAGGTTAGGTCTCTGATTAGTGATAGATTTCACCCAATTTACGCCAGAGGAGTCAAAGTTATTCTGTCCTTCTTCATTTTTAAAGAATTTGGATAGTGACCAGCGCAATGGGATCAAAGTAAGTTGAGCAATTTTCTGATTAGCGGGTATAGTTATAGCACCACGAGGGCAAGCGGCTATGATTTTAATTTCTCCCTCATAATCATTACTTATAACACCTGGATAAATCTGCAGGCCTTCTACAATAGAACTGCTTCGTCTTAAGAGAAAACCACAGGTTTCTACAGGTAGTGGTCCAAAGACTCCGGTAGGCAGAGTTTGGACTCTCACTTTTGGGGTTAATGCTGCATGGACAGTGGAACAGAGGTCCAGTCTTGCATTTTCTGGGTTTGACCTGACAAGCTCAAGAACTGATCTTGTTGGCTGGGCAGCAGATTTATAGCCCCATAAGCTGTCTTTTTTGAGTAACTCGGGGCCTGGGGCTGACCCCTTTTCTCGTTTTCCGGCACCTGGCGGCTCAAAACCCTTGTTTTATGCTTACAATCTTTTGCCCAGTGGCGGCCCTTCCCACACCGAGGACATATTCCTGGGGCACGGCCTGTTTGTCTAACCTCAGCACCCTTGTTCTGAGGACAATCAATTCTAAAATGATCTAAACTTCCACACTTAAAGCATACATTTTTTCCTCGTTTTCTTGAGAACATTGCTTGCGCGTGGGTTCCCTCCAAGATCTCGCAGGAAGGCCCGATGTCTGCGCAAAGGTGGACATATCCCGCCAAATCTGTCGTTCCCTTATGCGGTTGAATCGCAGCTCGGCAAATTGCGTTAGCATTCTCATAAGCCAATTGCATAACGAAAGGACTTCCCGTGTCCGGATTTCCAAGGATTCTACTAGCTGAAATCAATAGCCTGTCCACAAAATCCTGATATGGTTCATCAGAACTCTGCCGAATACTAGCTAAACTTCCACCAATCTCTCCTTTGACTGGCAACCTTCTCCAAGCTCAGCGCGCGGCCGTTGCAATTTGTGCGTACACTGCAACAGGAAAATCAATCTGATTTGTCTGTCTCTCATATGGGCCCTCTCCTAAAAGCATGTTGCTATCTCAGCCTGAATTACCAGCCTGAGCGTTAGAAGCAGCAGTTTTCTTACTAGCGTCTCGCCATTTAGAATCTCAAAGCAAAAAATCTCCTCCTGACAGGGTAGCCTTAGAAAGAGTCTTCCAATCTAAAGGGGTTAAGTGTGACTCCACAACTGTGTCCAGTAATGCTTGAGTGAATGGGGCTGAAGGGCCATATTGCACAACAGCCGCCTATAACTCTTTTATCAACTTGAAATCTAAGGTCTGGTAATGTCTGTCCCTAGTATCTTGTTGATCAACTACCTCGACCACAGGAAAGGCTAGCATATTAGACATATTCTGTCCTTTCCCACGAGCCTGACTCACAACCTTTTCTAGCGGCACCTGGTGAACTACAGAAGAGTTACTCTTCTCCGCTTCTGACATCTTTTTTAGTTCCCGAAGCTCATTAGTCAGCCTCTGAAGCTTAATCTCAAACTCTAACTCGATTAGTCGTGTGTCCCTATGAGTGGCACCTCCCGAAGTGGGGACTACAGGTGGAGCGGGAGATTCACAAGAGGACCAATTCTCATTAAGGTAATGGGCAGCTCCTCTATCTGAGTGATTTTTGTTAAAAAATCAGTTTTTCATCCGAGTTTCCACATTTATCAATTTTTGAGTTAAGAAGATTTTTTTCTGAGGAGGCCCTCTCTGACAGGCACTCCTCCTGAGATACCACAAGCTCCGCCTGGGGGCAACTTAGCCCTGGGGAAGTGGCATCTTTTATTGTATCATTTACAAGCGCCCAGGGGCCTAGGGTAAAATTATCTGCCTGAGTGATTTTTAAGGCCTCAACAACTTTCTCCCAGGTTTTACAATCTAGTGTTTCTTCTTCCTTGAACCATGGGCAACAGCTATCTATCTTACCTAAAAAATTTTTTACTAATTGTACTTCAAGGCTTACTCCTCTGGCCTGAAACAACTCCTGAAAACTATGGGCAACCGCCTGATCCATGACTTTAAACCCTTTCTTCTTCCACCTAAGCAGCTTCCTAAAAAGCTGCGGCTAACCTGCCTGTTTCCGTTTCTAGTTCCGATTAACACGCTGCTGACCCAAGCAGAACCAGCGTTGGGTTAGCACTGATTCAAGCTTAATTCGTATCCTACCGCATCCTCAGCAACACTTTACAAAACTGAAATTTTAAGCTAGCGCTAGCATGTGTACCTGTCCGTTGCTCCGATGTCCAATACGAAGATCCTTTCCTGTGGAGCTCCACAGCAGCGTTCCTCTTAGCATCTCTCTGCCATTCTTCAGGTCCCAGTTCTGGCGCCAAAATGTTGCGGCTGCCAGCAGCTCGCAACATGAACGGTTTGACTGAGAAGGCTACTCGAGCTGTAAGAGAGGAATCTAGACGGGGCGAAAGAAGAAACGGAGCTAAGACAAATTCATTCTGATCAAAGCTCAAATTTTATTGTTGGGACACTAGTTATGAAGGAAGGGAGAGGGGATCCGATTCCCGCCAAATAATCTCGGGTCCAGTAAAAAGGTGCACGTGTGTGGCTCCTCAGGTTCCAGCAGTGGGCGTGGCAGAACGAATGAGCAGGAAGCTCCACCCCGAGCAAACAGGTTTCAGGCTGGGGGAGGGGAGACTACATGTTTGCTTAGGAAAAGTGGATCTGCCTGGCCACCCAGTTCATCCCAAGTCTTTTTGTTTGTTTGTTTGTTTGTTTGTTTGTTTTGTTTTTCGAGACAGGGTTTCTCTGTGTAGCCCTGGCTGTCCTGGAACTCACTTTGTAGACCAGGCTGGCCTTGAACTCAGAAATCCACCTGTGTCTGCCTCTGGAGTGCTAGGATTAAAGGCATGTGCCACCATGCCCTGCTTATCCCTTGTTTTAGTCTTAGGTTTCAAAGCTGGGACAAAAAGCTTAAGTGTCTACTAAACAGAACAAAGTAGACCCACCGCTGGGGCGTTTAAGCAACCTTATATAGGTCACCAAGAGTTCTTGGCTGGTATACTTAGCCCCCCCCCTACCTTAAACTCCCCCAGCTCTGGAACGGGGTTGCTCTGCCCTGAGCTGTTCCCTTTACAATCTAACCAGTTTGGTTATCTCTGCTGTTTTGGGCCTCTTGGCTGCTGTACCTTTCCCCTCCCCCTCCTCGTTCTCTCTTCTTCTGCTCCTCTTCTCACATGGCTCAAGGTCATGTCCACCCTGGAATCTCCCAGGTGTTTCTGTCTCTAGCTGTGCTCTCCCACTTATCTATGGTAAACTTTCTCTTCTACCATACCTACAAGCAGTCATGTCCTTTCCCTTTATTTCTTACTTTTCCATTCACTTTGTACCTGAGAGGGTCCTTTATGCACTGGAGGCCATGAAAGACCCCCGAAGGGAGACCCTCACTCAAGCCTCGGGACAGCCGCGGACCCAAGAAGACACTGAGACTGAACTCAAAATGTTAAGGGTAAGATTTAATAAAGCAACAGCAAGAAAGCACATAGACCAGAGCTCTGGGGTCGAAACTCATACACCTAGTATGGTGTAGAGGAGAATCGACCTCGAGCCAAATTTTTCACAGGCTTATATAGGAAAAACTCAAGGGGGGAGAGCGGGGCAGGGAAAGTACAAGTTTGCATAACTAAGGGGTTCTGCCAAGGGACAAGGGGTTCTGCCAAGGGAATTCTACGTAACTAAGGGGTCATGTCCTATTATTTGGCAGTGTACCCGGTTCATTCTGAGGTTGTTCCAGGAGGCCCTTATCTCAAAAATGTTCTTGGAACAGTCTTTAGTTGGGAGGGTTCGAACTCTAGGGTGAGGAGTTCAGGAATGCATTCTGGGGTGAAGAGTTCAGGAGTGTTCTGGGAACACTCTCTAGATGGGAGGGGTCAGGCTCTGGGGTGAGGAAGAGTTCAGTAATTTTTTATCTTTATTCTTCATTCCCCACTCCTTTTAGAAAATAGCTCTAATCTTAGAGCGAGTTTTCAACCTCTTGGAGGACCCGATATTGTTGCCTTAGTACCATAACTTGTACTGCATTTATCCTTTCTCTAATAAAAGCTACCAACTTATTAAGGATGCAGGGGCCAAAAGTAAGCAAAAGCATAAGTGTAATTAAAGGTCCTGCTATGGTGGAGAGGAGAGTGGTGAGCCAAGGGGACTTATTAAACCAGCTTTCGAACCATCCTTGTTGGCTTTCTCTTTCTCTTTTACTTATATCTAGGCGTTCTTTAAGTTTGGCCATAGAATCTTTGATTACTCCTGAATGGTCAACATAAAAACAACATTCTTCTTTTAGGGCAGCACAGAGTCCTCCTTCTTTAAGGAATAATAAGTCTAATCCCCTTCTATTCTGTAGCACCACTTCGGACAGGGAAGTTAAAGATTCTTCTAATTTGGTTATAGACTGTTCTATAGTTCTAAGATCAACATCCATAGCTGCACGTAGTTCTTCATAGTATTGGGGGGTCTTAATTAAGGCAGCGGTTCCTGTACCTACTCCAGATGCTATTCCCAATCCTAATAGAACTGCCAAAGTTAAGGTAATGGGTTCTCTTCTCCAGCGGACCCGATGCTCAAATTTGTCTAAAAAGGAGCTATCATCATGATACAGGAGTCTAGGAATAAGCTGAACCAAAATGCAGAAATCTTTGGAACTATTAAAAACAGACATAGACACACAAGGAGTGAGACCGGTATTGCAAGCCCACACTGTGTCTAGGGGGGGGCACTAGATACTGACCACTTTGACTAGACTGGATGTTCTGGGTCTGATTACAGAGGTGCCCTTTATCCTGAGGTACCTGGCCCAGAGAAAGCCCTCTTCCTGAAACTGCTGCTAGAGTCAACTTTCTGTTTTCTCCCCAAAGGCATTGAGAATGACCTGAAGTAATATTATAAGTCCTGATCTGAGCTATTCCTTCATAATAAGGGGGGCTAGAGGCATAGCATAACCAGCATGATTGAGTCATATTAGCGTTAGTCATATTTAAAGCTAAAAAAGCTCCTTGGACTAGACTGACCAGACGGCTCTCTGTATCTAGGGGCGGTGGGGAAGCCAAGGTAGGCTTTATGAGGGGAGTATTAGTCCCTAGGAAGGGTCGGGAGTTGGGCTGTGGAGTTGGTGGAGCTGGTACGGCCGGGAACTTTGGGGGAGCCGGTGCGACTGGGGGGGGCTCTGTTCTATAAGGACCTTGTTGGGCACTACGAGTGTCACCGCCGGGTCTCTCACTGTCAGTCTGATCGTGAAAATGAACCCAGGATCTCTTAGTGGAATGTACACTCACCAACCCCACCTATTTCCTTTAAGCCAACTCAGACGGTGTTGTTTCCCTTTCTCGGTTAACTTTATAAGTAGGGGGTTGCAGTATTTACCTTTGCATGATCCTGGGGGGCTGTTTTTAAAAGCGCACCCATTTTCTGTATATTTATAGGGGTTTCTTTCTCCTTGGTTTGACTTATCATAGCCACTACCTCGTTTTACCGTGATTAGGTCCCAGTCAGAGGAGGGCTTCCAGTAAGCTTCCCCTGTCGTTTCACATGTCCATTTACAACAAAAGTAATCTGATGCCCCCTGACATTCTTGTTGAAGCCTTTTGCTCCGACCCTGACCAGGGCAAACATAAAATTGTGCAGCTCTAAGATTAGCTCGGTAGAACTGCCCCGAACATCCATACGAGTTCCCTATCCGGCCCGGGACACACCGCTGTTCAGAGGGTGGGTTGCTAAGATCAGTATGATCGGGGAGGTCCCAATTGGGGGATCCTGCCGCTAACTTACAGATGTCAGGTGTGAGATCAGGCCACCAAATCCAGAGGGGATGGACTGCAGTGGTTGCCCATACAATGTTTCCCTCCTCATTAAGCACTTCCCAGGACTGTTGAATTGGAGCATGAGGGTTGTGGTTCCCTAGGCTCAGGGTGGCGCCTGCGGAGCAAACGAAGCTTAAGAGGATTGTCAGTGGCTGCCACTGTCCAATTGTCTTCATGGTTTTCTTCATCTTGACTGGCGGCCCTCTTGACGTGGGAGGCGTGGATCCAGGAGGCAATCCCGTCAACTTTTACCGCAGTAGGGGTTGTCAGTAACACCAAATAGGGTCCCTTCCACCGTGGCTCGAGGCTGCCGGTTCGATGCCGTCTGACCAAGACTTTGTCTCCAACTTGGAACCCGTGGGGTACTGCGGTTGTCCCTGGGGTATAGGCTGCCTTCAGTTGGTCCCAAATTTGGGTCCTAATCACTTCTAGGGCCTTTAAATGAATAAGCAAAGAGGAGGGTAAGACAGGGTCAGAGTCAGAAACCAATGTTCCACCAGCTTCCATTAAGAGGGGAGGTCCTCCATACAGAACTTCAAAAGGAGTGAGCCCGAAACGTCCAGGGGTGTTTCGGGCTCAGAAGAGCGCAAGAGGGAGGAGAGCCACCCAGTCTTTCCCGCCGGTCTCAATGGCTAATTTAGTCAAGGTCTCTTTTAAGGTCCTATTCATCCTCTCTACCTGTCCTGAGCTTTGAGGGCGGTAAGCACAGTGTAATTTCCAATCGATGCCCAACTGAGTGGCCAAGCCCTGACTTACCTGGGCAACAAAGGCTGGTCCATTGTTGGACCCGATTACCTTAGGGATTCCAAATCTTGGCAGGATTTCTTCAAGGATCTTCTTGGCCACAATCTGGGCAGTCTCTGTTTTAGTGGGAAATGCCTCGACCCATCCTGAAAAGGTGTCTACAAATACTAACAGATACTTGTTACCATACATTCCAGGTTTAACTTCAGTAAAGTCTACCTCCCAATACACTCCAGGATGGTCTCCCCGTTGTCTCTTTCCAGGTTCTCTGTAGGCTTTAGTTGCATTAGTGAATGCACATGGTTTGCAGGAGTCTATAATCTTTTGAGCCACTGACTTCAGGTTGGGGACTTGGTATCGGGAATTTTTAATTAGTCTCATCATTTTTTCAACTCCCAGGTGGGTGAATTGGTGTAGTCCTTTCACAAATTTTATTCCTTCTTCGGGAGTTAATTCTATTTTCCCTTCAAAAAAATATGGGAAGGGATCTCTGGTCCACCATAGCTCTTTTATGTTATATCTCTCGTCCACAGTGCTTTTGGGCGGATCACCTTTTTCAGTTAAGATCATGGCCCCTTGAGCAACTTGTTTTGCTACTGAGTCTGCCATTCGGTTGCCCCTGGCCACCAAGTCTTCTCCTCTTTGGTGGCCGGGGCAGTGGATGATGGCTACCTTCTTAGGTGCATGTATGGCTTCCAACAGGGCCAGAATTTCTTCTTTGTTTTTAATGTCTTTACCAGCCGAGGTCAATAGCCCTCGCTGCCTGTAGATGGCCCCATGGATGTGTGCGGTAGCAAAAGCATAGCGGCTGTCAGTGTAGATGTTAATGATCTTACCTTTAGCCTCTCGGAGGGCTTGAATAAGCGCTATAAGTTCAGCCTTTTGTGCCGACGTTCCTTCAGGCAAAGCGCTTGCCCAAATTACCTTTTTCCCGTCTACCACCGCAGCTCCAGCCTTTCGCTTCCCCTCTATCAGGAAACTGCTGCCGTCCGTGTACCAACTGGGAGCTCTAGGCCAGGGTTGGTCAGTCAGGTCACTTCTGGTCCCAGTTTCTTCAGCGAGGATGTCCATACATTGATGTACTGGGACGGAATCATTTGTTAGAGGGAGAAGGGTAGCTGGGTTGAGGATGGCAGGGGGCGCAAAGGTTACACGCTCATTTAGCAGCAGGCTCTGATAGTGTGTCATTCGGGCATTTGTCATCCATCTGTCAGGTGGCTGCCGCACGATACTTTCTAAGGCATGAGGGGCCACAACAGTCACCTGTTGTCCCATTGTCAATTTGTCAGCATCTTTAATCAAAAGGGCTACTGCTGCAATAGCTTTCAGACATGTGGGCCACCCACTAGCAACAGGATCTAATTTTTTTGACAAATAGGCTACAGGTCTCTTCCAGGGTCCCAGTGCTTGTGTCAACACTCCCCTGGCTACACCCGCTCTCTCGTCCACATATAGGACGAAAGGCTTAGTCAAGTCTGGTAATGCTAGCGCGGGGGCAGTCATTAGAGACGACTTGATAGCCTCAAAAGCTCTCTGGTGTTCTTCCTTCCACTCGAAAGGAACCCCTTCCTTAGTCAAAGGATATAGAGGTGCTGCTAGGGTTGCAAAGCCTGGAATCCAGAGTCTACAAAAGCCAGCAGTCCCCAGAAACTCACGTACCTGCCGTGGGGTAGTTGGCGATGGGATCATCATAACATTCTTCTTCCGGGCCTCTGTGAGCCATCTTTTGCCCCCTCGGAGGGTATACCCCAGGTAGGTTACCTCAGTTTGACAGATTTGTGCCTTTTTAGCCGAAACTCGATACCCCAAGTCACTCAGTTCTGCAAGGAGCCTCTCAGTTCCCTGGTGACACAGCTCCTTCGAGGCTGCTGCAACCAAGAGATCATCCACATACTGTAGTAGGGTAAGCTGAGGGTTTCGAGCGCGAAAAGGCGCGAGATCCTGATGGAGGGCCTCGTCAAACAGGGTGGGGGAATTTTTGAACCCCTGTGGTAGCCTAGTCCAAGTCAGTTGACCAGTCTGTCCGCCCTCTGGGTCCCTCCATTCAAAAGCAAACAGGAGCTGACTCTTAGGGTGCAAACGCAGGCAAAAGAAGGCATCTTTTAAGTCCAGAACTGTATACCATGTTCTCTCAGGTGGGAGAGAGCTTAATAAATTGTACGGGTTCGGGACTGTGGGGTGAATGTCCAGGACCCTTTTGTTAACCCCCCGGAGGTCTTGTACCGGGCGATAGTCATTGGTCCCTGGTTTTCGAACCGGCAGAAGTGGTGTATTCCAGGGGGACTGACAGGCCACTAAAACTCCTTGGCCCAGCAACCTCTGGATATGAGGCCGGATGCCTTCTCTAGCTTCCTTGCTCATGGGGTATTGTTTTATCGAAATGGGGGTGGCATCAGCTTTAAGTTCTACCACAACCGGAGGCACTTGTTTAGCCAACCCCATTCCTGCTTGTTCTGCCCAGACATTGGGGAACGCAGTTAGCCAACCTGAAGAGACTGCATTTTTGGGTTGTTCTTCATGCAACCGGTACTCTTCCTCTGTGTTGAGGACAAGGCAGGCAACAGGGGCCTTTCCCCAGCTTACTTGTGGGCCTTCTGAAGTAAATTGGACTTGAGCCTTTAGTTTGGTTAGCAGATCGCGCCCCAAGAGGGGAGCAGGGCACTCAGGTATCACCAGAAAAGAGTGGGTCACTATATTCTTGTCTATCTGAAGAGCTCGTTTGGTCGTCCAGGGGTAAAATTTACTCAGATTTCTCTCCTGACGGCAGTCCCGTCTATTTTCCCTCTCCTCTATTTCTTTCTTCTCTCTCTCTTGCCTCTCTTCTTCTGTTTCCCTCTTATGATAGACTTTCTCTGCTTCTTTTACTAAATCTTGGAGCATATGATCTTGGAGCCCCTCCAGCCTTTGCAGCTTTTTCTTAATGTCGGGAGCGGACTGACCAATGAAGGCCATGGCTACAGCGGCTCTCTGTCCCTCTGACAAGGGGTCAAAAGGGGTGTATCTCCTATATGCCTCCATTAGACGCTCAAGAAAGACTGAGGGTGGTTCAGTCTGCCCCTGCAAGACCTCTCTTACCTTAGCCAAATTGGTGGGCCGTCTAGCGGCTCCTCTGAGACCTGCCACTAGAGTCCGGCGATAGACAAGGAGGCGTCCCCTACCTTCCGCGGTGTTGTAGTCCCAGTTGGGGCGGTTCAAGGGAAAAGCCTCATCCACGAGGTTAGGGAGGGCAGTGGGTGTGCCGTCCTCTCCCAGAACATTTTTTCTCGCCTCCATCAGGATTCTTTCTCTTTCTTCTGTGGTAAAAAGAACCTGCAAAAGCTGCTGACAATCATCCCAAGTGGGTTGATGGGAGAACATAAGTGACTCAAGGAGCCCAGTAAGTCCAGAGGGGTTCTCTGAGAAGGGAGGGTGGTTAGTTTTCCAATTGTATAAATCAGAAGAGGAAAAAGGCCAATACTGTAAAGGAATGAGATCATTAGGTCCTGGTGCTGGCCCTCCTACATGTGCTCTGAGTGGCAGGGCAACTGTTGAGTCTGGCCCCCCTTCCTCCCCGGGGCTTCGGCCTCGGCGACTCTGAGTCCCCCCCGCCGGTCCCTGAGCCCCTCTCGCTACTGGTCCCTGTGGTGGGGCAGCTGCAGGTGGCTGTTGGGGCAAGGGGTAAGGGGGAGGTTGGGAGTCCATCCAGAGGAGGTCGTCAATCTCTGGATAGATCTTGGGGGGTGCTGATGGGCCAGACTTTCCGGCTGCATCAGACTGGGCAACCGCTACCGTCAGCTTCGAAGAGTCTGGGGTCCAAGGCTTGACCCATGGAGGTGGGAATTGGACGAGATTCTGCCAGGTCACAATGTAGGGGATCTGATCAGGGTGACCCCCTTCCTCCTGAAAAACAATTCGCCTGACGGCGGCGATTAGTGACAAGTCAAAAGCACCCTCAGGTGGCCAGCCCACTCCAAACGTTGGCCACTCGGAGGCGCAAAAGGTCTGCCACGGACCCTTTCTGACCTCCACCGACTGGTTGTGGGCTCTGACCCGCACCTCCTTCCAATGCTCCAGAGTCAGAGAAAGGGGAGTGGACACAGATTGTCCCATTTCTAGAAAAACAGTAGTCACAACAAGAGCGGACACGAGACTAAGAAAAAAAAGAAACCAGAAACGGCGGCGACTCCGCGTCGACCACAAGCAACTCAAAGAATCAGATGGCCTCTCTAAGGCCGGCCGATTGAGACCCTCTGTACGAGGTGGGACTCGAACCCACGATCCCGTGACCAAACGCGAGGTGGGACTCGAACTCACGATCTCGCAACAAGGCGCGAGGTGGGACTCAAACCCACGATCTCGCAACAAAACGCGAGGTGGGACTCTAACCCACGATCTCGCAACTGGGCACGAGGCGGGACTCAAACCCACGATCTCGCAACCCCAAATGGTCTCTTGGCCTTCAAAGGGGTCCACCAGGCGTCCCTTATCCTCCCCTGTTCCTCCTGGGACGTCTCCCAGGGTGAACGGACGGTGGACACCTGGACACGTCTATCCTTATCCACCCCGCGCTCCCTCTCGGAGCGCGGTCTCACTGAGCGTCCACAAAACTGAAACTGTGATCGCACCAAACTTAGAAACAGAACACAGACATCAGACCAAAACAGAACAAAGAATCTTACCTCTAAGTGGGTCTAGGACCTCTGGGTGGTCGCGCTGATTCCCGGCCAATGCACCAAATGAAAGACCCCCGAAGGGAGACCCTCACTCAGGCACTCAAGTCCCAGGACAGCCGCGGACCCAAGAAGACACTGAGACCATACATAAAATGTAGAAGGTAAATTTAATAAAGCAGCAACATGAAAGCACACAGACCAGAGCTCTGGGGTCGAAACTCATACACCTAGTGGTGTAGAGGAGAATCGACGGTCAGCCAAAATTTTTCACAGGCTTATATAGTAAAACTCAAAGGGGGAGAACTGGGCAGGGAAAGTACAAGTTTACATCACTAGGGGGTTCTGCCAAGGGACAAGGGGTTCTGCCAAAAGAATCTACGTAACTAAGGGGTCATGTCCTATCATTTGGCAATGTACCCGGTTCATTTTGAGGTTGTTCCAGGAGGCCTTTATCTCAAAAATGTTCTTGGAACAGTTTTTAGTTGGGAGGGTTCGAACTTTAGGGTGAGGAGTTCAGGAATGTATTCTGGGGTGAAAAGTTTAGGAGTGTTCCGGGAACAATCTCTAGATGGGAGGGGTCAGGCTCTGGGGTGAAGAAGAGTTCAGTAAAAAATTTTTATTCTTCACTCCTTAGTCTGCTTTTCTGGCTGCAACCAGGAGTTGAACATCTTCCAGAGACTTTGCAGCTCCTGAGTTGCCCAGCAGCCATTGTTACTTGGGGAAAAGTTTAGCTGAGCACTTGGTGAGTTAGAGATGTCTTCTGCCCACTGCACACCAGAACTATGAGTTGGAGTAAACTCTAAATTGTTGGTCTAATGGTCTTTTGCTGGTGCCTGCTGTGAAGCCATTGTGGTGACAATGGTCTGAAAGATTCAACTATAGCAGTTGAGTATCTGTTTTGTGACTTTAGGAAAATGCTAACAGTTGATGGATGTACTGTAAAAGCTGTGAATTTAAAAAAGGAAGAAACACATAATTAGTGTTAACAAAACAAACACAAAATCAAATGAGATTTGTGTCACAGATGGTTTTATTGGTTCCTGACAGTAAATATTTCACTATAGTCCTTTCAATCTGCTTGAATGGAATTGGAAATTGGCAAAACAACTGAAAAGTAGAAAAAAAAATTGACTCAATAACCAGAAAGTCCTGTATCTAGGGTGCTTAGATCTGTCATGAGATCTTAAGAACACAGCAATTTTGTCTGTTCTCCCCTGGAAAAGATGGGAGTTATTTTGCTGTTCCTCAAATTTTAAGTTTCACCCTTCTGTGTCATTCTAAAGTACCAGAGAATAATACATTCATAAGAAAATATTTAAAATGAATAACCAGGAATATTAAATTCACAGAGAGGCAGACAAATATCCACACACATACCTGAATGGTTACCAAGTCAGAGTTTTCTTTAGAGTTTAGAAAAATCAACCTCTTGATCAGTAAAGCTTCCAAAAGGCAATATTGAACTACTGAGATCTACCCGTAATTGTGATGAATCTTCTCTCAAGTCCACAAATAAACACACACATACACACACATAAATACACATATACTTACACATTCACGACCACTAGGAAGGGAAGTTTACCTACTCCTCCACCTCACCTCTTTCTCCAGTGAACTTCAAGGGTGATGCCAAGAAGCCCAGGGAGGCACTGTGTGTCCCTGCCTTGGCTCTGCTTCATCTGAGGTTCTATTAGGATTGGTTCCCTTTTATAGCGCCTGGCTTCCGTTAGTCAGTTACTGATGACGATTAAATTCACACAGTGATTCTATCAAAACTCCTGTCCCTGGGTGGGGCAGATTACCATTTTATCCATAGTACTCAAAGTAATAGAAATTGAATCAGGAGAGTCAGTAGTCCCCAGCACTGCCTATTAAGCCCAGAGATCCAAGGTCAGTCTGTCCTAGGGGAACAGATAATGCCAAAAGGGGGCATCAAATACAAGCAAGCAAACAAAATAGGGAAAGACATCTTTTCCTGCTGATTGAATCACATAAGGAATCCTAACTCAGCTCTAGTTTTGCATCTTCAATGCAATGATTGACTCTTCTTTGGAAGAAGATCATCTCCTAATCAAATGTTGTAAGTCACTGTAGTGAATGGAAATAGTACCATACTGAAGAGGAATTCCAAGATTGGCATTTATCTTCTATGATCTCTGATCCTGTGTTCTCACATAGTAGTCAATGGAAACTCGTCAAAATTTCCTGGTTTCTAGAGAGATTGGATCCTAAATGCTTAAGTGAACTCTGTAGAATCCTTGATAGGAGGATCAGATAGGGCAAGAAGAATCCAGAAGGTGTCTGTAGCACAATATAGTAAAGATGGAGGATGAAGGGAACTTATGTCTTTTGGTAGAGAGGAATGTGCATTGCCTATTGGGAAAACATGGACATCATATGAGGACTGTATACTAGGGAGAGATTAAAATTTGTGGCAAAATGTGGTGGTCTTTGTTGTTCTCTCTTGTTTTCTCTATCTTTCCATCTCTCTCTCATGTTTGTTTTTTTCATTTGTTTTTTATTTTGTTTGTTTTTTTACAAGTGTCTATATGGTATCCTAGTCTGCTCACAATCTCACTAACTTGTTCAGAATGATCTTGCACTACAATCATATAACTTTTAACTCCTCAGTGCTGACATCCCAGAGTGACCTCACTACTTCACACATCCTTTTTTTTCTGTCTCTGTTTTCTTTTATTTCATCTAGAGACTATTTTTCCCATGTATGCCTAGATATAATAGCCCTACTGTGTGGATCAGGTTGACCTGAAATTGACACATCCTTGCCATTAATTCCAGAGTGGTGGATTTAAAGGTGGTTGCCTTTGTGAATTGATTTGTCCAATCATGCTAATTGATAGGTTCAATTGTGACCCCTAAATTCACATGTTGATGTTTTATCTTTAAACACAGAGATTGTGCTGAACTTCAGTCCTAAATATAGAACCTTAATTTTCCTTACCCCAAATAGGCTGGAAAATCAGTGATTTACAACTTCTAAAATCTTTTACATTCACCAAACCAAAAATTTTGAATGCTTAAACCTAAAGCTGCCCTTCCCTTTATGGAAAAAAAAATGCCACATGACAAAAAAAGCACTACAAATTCTTCAAATGAATTAGCTATTTGTTAAAACAATGATTGACTCACCATGTAAAAATGTATCATTTGGTTTTTTTTGCTATTGATGATGTTCAGTATATTAATGAATTAATGCAATACTAACAAGAAGAAACATTCAGATGAAAGTGTTTTTTCATGAGAACAATAAACATTATACTGTGGTTCACTATTTTCTTCCTGCATGTGAATTTCAAAGGGCACAATTCAATTTAGCAATTAGATTACTTGAAGGAGGTTAGTGCCTTTAATCCCTGCTACACACTTAATCCTAGATCAGAAAACAGATCCAGGAGCATCTCTATCCGTTTGAGGCAAGTCTGGATTTCAAATAGAGCTCAAACATAGCCAGGCTTGCATGAACAGAAGGTATCACCAAAAAAAAAAAAAAAAAAACACACACACACACACAAAAGCATCAAGAAGAAGAAGAAGAAAAAGATGATAGAAATAGAAATAAGGTTGCCCTGGGACTGCTACTACTAGGAAGGTAGAAGCCATGCTTTTAAATCATTTTTTGGTTGTTGCTGTTGGAAGGGATCCATAATGCTAGCTTGTCCATATAAAAGAAACAAAATCTAGCTATTTTATTTACAAACTCAAGCCTAAATAAGGCAGATTTACAGCTATTCTAACTTATTCCCCAAAGATCAAGTCCATTATACTTGCTGTTTCTCTGTTCCAAGAATTTATATTTCATCTCTTCCCATGGCACCCTCCTCCACTTAAGTCTTCTTTCTTCTTTCTCTTCCTCTACCAGAAATAACTTCACTCAATCCTCAAATCCCACCTTTTTCCCTCCAATGACCAATCAGAGCAAGTTGCTTTTTTTTTTTTTTTTGACCAGTTGTATTTCGGGACAATATTCAAATAGCATCATTTGGTGGATGTGTGGCTCTGTATTTTGTGGATGACCACAGATTAAGAAGCCAATATTTAGCATGATAATATAAGCAGCATCAGAACAACCCACTGCATTATTTTATTTATACTAAGAGTTAGAATGGGGATAAAACAGCAATTGTTCTTTTGTATGAAAAGGTATTTTATATGAATAGAGTTTGTACAACATGAGAACTTCTCTCAGAAAAGTATTTGTAACCTAAACAAAATTAATAACAAATTAATAGGTCTTAACAAAAACATTATTTTAGAGAGGAAATTATTATAATTTAAAACATATTCTATAAAGCAAAGAAGAAGGAACTTATATGCCATATTCTTCAAGTAAAACATCAGGGACACAGACATGACATGTTTCAATGCACAGAATAGCAGGACAGTATGTATGTTACAAAGTAATATGGGCTACACATATTATTCTCCTTCAGTTTGTCAAAATGATACATAATTCATAAAAAAGTTGAAATAATGTAGTTCAGAGGCAGAATACTCATTTTTCATGTATGAGACTCTGCTTTCAAACTCCAGGTCTGATAAGACAAGAATAACAGTGACAATAGCAAGTATTTAGAGTGAGTTTTACTGACTATTAGAACTACAGGGAATATACAGTAAAATCACTATAAAACCATAGTCTTTAAAAATTTTGGTTTGTATTTTAAATTTTAAATTAGTATATATATATATATATATATATATATATTGGTTTTTCAAGACAGGGTTTCTCTGTATAGCCCTGGTTGTCCTGAAACTCACTGTGTAGACCAGGCTGTCCTCGAACTCAGAAATCTGCCTGCCTCTGCTTCCCGAGTGCTGGGATTAAAGGCATGTGCCTTCATGCCCGGATTTAAATTAGTACACATATTATTATGTTTGTTAAATGGCTGTATCCGGAGTCCTCTCAGGGTGGGGCTACTCAGTGACATAGGATGCTGGAGTTTTTTTGTTGTTGTTGTTCTGGTTTTCTTGATTCTTTATTTAATTTCAAATGTTATCACCTTTCCTGGTTACCCCTCAAAAGCCCCTTATCCCCTCCCCACTCTCCCTGTTCACCATCCCACTCACTCCTTCCTTCTGGTCCTGGCATTCCCCTACATTGGGCTATTAATCCTTCACAGGACCAAGGGCCTCTCCTCACATTGATGACCAACAAGGCCACCCTCTGCTACATATGAAGCTGGAGCCATGGGTCCCTGCATGTGTACTCTTTGGTTGGTGGTTTAGTCCCTGGGAGCACTGGGTAGTCTTGACTGTGATTTTCCCTCAAGGGCTCCTGCTTTGGGTGGGCATCAGGCTAGGAGAAGTCACTGGAACCTGCCCCAGGGGTGGAAAAGTGCAGTCTGAGTTCCCCTGGAATTTCACAAGTTGGCTCAGGCTTCCCTGGAACTTCATGGAGACCAGATATCCCAGATCCAGCCATAAGAGTACATGGAGTGTGAGCAGGACTTCAACTGCAAACACTACCTTACCCAGCACCAGGGGATCCACAGTGGGGAGAAGCCTTATAAATGTGAGGAGTGCAGCAGAGCTTTCACCCACTGCTGTATGTTCATCTTACATAACAGGAGTCACACTCTTGAAAAACTTTTTGTTTGTAAAGAATGTGGGAAAGCTTTTCAAGATAGGCCAGGTTTCATCTGACACTACATCATCTACAGCAGGCAGAACCCAATACAAGTGCTTTGAGAGTGGACAGATCTTCCAACACAGGTCATATCTCCTGTGGCACCAGCAGACACACACAGAAAAGAAGCCCTATGAGTGTGGTGAGTGTGGGAAGGTCTTCCTTGAGAGCACTCCCCTGATCCACCACTATGTGTCCACACTGGGGAGAAGCCATTTCAGTGCCTCCATTGTGGCAAAACCTTCAACCACTGGTCATACCTCAAGAGGTACCAGAGCATTCAAACTGGGGAGAAGTCCTTTGAGTGCAAAGAGTGTGGGAAAGCCTTCACCAGTCAGAAAGATCTCATCCAGCACTTCAGCATCCACACTGGAGAGAAGCCCTATGAGTGTGTGGCCTCTGGGAAGGCCTTTCCGTGCCTGTCAGGTCTTACGAGGCACCAAAGAGTACATAGTGGGGAATGCATTTGAAGTATTGAGTGTGGGAAGAACATGCCATCATCCACACTGGGGAGAAGCCGTGTAAGTGCAGTGAAAATGGAAGGTCATCATTCTCAGCTCAGTCCTCAATCAGCATCAAAAGCTGCAGTGACAGAAGCCCTACCAGTGTGGCAAAGAATGGAAGGCCATTCACAGCCACACAGATCTCAGTTATCCTAGGTGACCTCCTTCTGGGGAAAGATGTTTTGTCACAAGGAACGTCTTCTTCAGGATCTGATCATCTACACCAAAGGGAAGCTGCACCAGTGTCTTGATTATAAAACAAACAAAAAAACAAACAAACAAACAAACAAACAAGCAAACCCCTTCCTATTACAGAACACCATGTCATCTGAAGAGCAACAGCAGCAGCAGACCCAGCCTTATTTCCCCTCTGAAAATTCACCCAGGAAGAACTCCAGGGTTTGGGGTGGGATCTTGTTTTAAATTCATACAGGAAAACTTCAGCCACATCTCCCTACAAATTTACATCATCATGTTATCTCAGGGATTGTTTTACAAAGCAGATGCAGACAAAAATAAAATCACAGATCTCTTCAGACCTCCCAGACAAACCTATGGCACTGTGATATCGACTCCTCAGCTTATTGGAGTGAGGTGGGTGTTTTAGTGGTCAAAGCCTTTGGCCCTTTCTTGTGCCTTGTGTATTCACAAGGTGTTGGGGAGTGAGCTGAGACCAATCCTGTAAACATGTATTGCATATTTTTGCGTCCTAAGATATTATTCTTGAGACCAATAACCTTTGTGATGAACGAGGGACACTTGAGCCATGAAAAACTTCATATATAAGGCAATAAGGATCCACATTTTTCCTAAGTATCTGTATTGTTGCAAATTCCAACAGCCTTTTTGTTTTCCTTTATCAAGATGTACCTTTCTCTCTGTCTCTCTCTGTCTCTCTCAGTCTCTCAGTGTCTTTCTTTCTCTCACTCTCTCTCACTCTCTCACTCTCTCTCTCTCTCTCTGTGTGTGTGTCTGTGTGTGTGTGTGTGTGTGTAAACTCTCTTAACTGCTGAGCCATTTCTCCACCTCTTTAATCATATAAATATACACCTTTCTTCACAATATACAGCTGAAAATTTTGCCTGTCTTTGTAGGGTGAAAATAATAAAGCTTGTGTTTTCAGCTGTTTCAAAAATTTTCCAGGTTAAAAAACAAATATAGTGGAGCTGGGTGGTGGACTCCTTCTTTAGCAGGCACCTCAGATTAGAATTCAGAGTCAGTGGGGGTGGTAAACTCTGATTGGATAACTCAGTGGTACAGAGCATAACTTCTTCTAGAAGACCTGAATTCAGTTACCTGCACCCATGCGGAGCAGTTAACAATTGCCTGTAATTCTAGCTTCATGGGATCCTATACCCTCTTCTAACCACAAACTGCCACAGGCATTTTTCTGTGTGCACAGACACACAGAGATACAATTAAAAAAATTAATATTTTCCAAGCCTATTAAAGTAGAGAATAATGGCTCTGTAGGTGTAGCTATATGGTTCTACTACAAATCATTTTCTTTCTTTCTTTTTTTTTTTTTTTCTCCTTTCTGAGACAAGACTAGAGTTGTCTATATAACCATATAGCTGAGGTAGCACAGTATTAAGAGCAGTGATTGCTCTTGCAGAGTACTGGGGCTGGTTGCCAGCATCTACATGGTGGCGTACAGCCATCCATAACTCCATTTGCAACTGACTTCTGTGGGCTCTTGGTGTGCAGGGAGTATACATACAAACATGCAGTCAAAACATTCACACACATGCACATACACACAATATTTACTAAAAGAAACCAAATGTATATCTGGGCATGGTGGTACAAGCCTTTACTAACACTCAGGGCACAGAAGCAGGTGCGGCTATGAGTTCAGCTGGGGCTACATAGTGAGATCCTTTGTCCAGAGAAAAAGAAGAAAAAGAAACCAAGTATAGTGGGGTGTGCCTACAAGTGGCTGAGGCAGGAGGACTGTGTCATGTAAAAGTGTGACTGTGGTCTTTCTTCTGTGTCCTCCCACATAATGACACAGAAATTATATTTATACAGAAGCTTCAAGAATTACAGCTGGACAGAAATTCATCTATTCTGAACTGACTATGATGGCCTGGCCTATTTTCCAGTCCCATGTCTTGTTACCTGCCATCTTAGTCTTTCCCTGGCTCCTCCTGCTCCATCATCTCCTCATGAAGACTCCCTCATGACTCCCTTCTTGATCTCTATCTCCACCTTTGACCCCTCACTGGGATGGAAAATCCTATTTTATCTCTCCTGCCCAGCTACTGGCTATTTAGATCTTTATTAACTGACCAAACCAGCTCAGTAAGTCAATGGGTTCTTCAGGAAGGGAGCAAGGATTGATAAGAAAAAGACAATTAGATAACACTGTAACATGACCCCAGCCAGTTCTGAACCTGAAGGCCTGTTTATTTTTTTCCTTTCTGCTTTTATACCATTCTAGGTACACACAAAGCATATGGCCAGTCCTAAGGCATAAACAAAATAGTTAAGGAAAAAACAAAGCATAAATAAGGAACAAACTAGACAATAATCAAAGTAATCAAACAGACAATAAACAAAGTCCCATTCTCACCTTGTCTAGGGGTTGATCAGGTTGACCTTCCTAGAAGCAACCTCAAAAGCTCTCCACATTTAGCCAATCAGAGGTGATGGAGAATAATTTTTACACAACCTTGAGACAGGAGATGCTTCAACAATTATGACACTGCCAACAGCCAATAGCAATTAGGTGTCCTTGCACAGAAATCAGCATTTGAATGCACATTATGTAAAACTATCCCACAAAGATGTACTGCTTGAGGCCAGTCTACTTTACACAGCCCAGGGTGTCCATTGGGTACATGACAAGACATGGGCTTCATAGTGAATTCCAGACTAACCTAGGCTACAGTGAGACACGGTCTCAAAAAACAAACAAACAAACAAAAAAACAAACAATAACAACAGCAATAAAAACAAAAAATTGAAGGCTATAGATTTTTGTTTTTGGCATAGTGACTACTCTTAAAATATATCTCTTAGCTAGCTGGCTTTAGGGCACACATATAATGACAGCACCTGGGTGGTAGAGGTGTGTGCATATTTGGAGTGCAGGGAGGAGGTGAGGAGTGTGTCTCTGTGAGTTCAAAACTATCCAGAAGGGAATACAATGGGAGACCAGTGTGTTTGCTTGTTTTTCAGGTGGTGTTTTGTTTTTTCCCCTTAGCTGGAGTTGGTCATTACAATTTTACTCACATTGCCTACTCTGAAAAGAACAGGAAAGGGTCACTGCTCCAGGCAGTCAATTTCCTTTAAAAGCAGTGAGCCAGCTGGGCACTAGTGGAGCCTGCCTTTAATCTCAGCACTTGGGAGGCAGAGGCAGGCAGATTTCTGAGTTCAAGGCCAGACTGGGCTTGAACAGAGTGAGTTAGAGAGCTACACAGGGCTACACAGAGAAACCCTGTCTGGAAAAACAAAAACAAAACAAAAAACAAAACAAAAGAAAAAAAGAAAGTAGTGAGCCTTTGTGGAAACAAAAACTTTACTGCATAAGGAGGGTTATAATACTTGGATTGGCCTTGTGTTGTGGGAACACAGGCCTTTGATCCCAGCTCTCTGGAGCCAGAGGCAGACAGATCTGTTTGAATTCCAGGTCAGCCTGGTCAACATAAGGATTATCAAAATACCCAGTGCTAAAAAAGGAACCCCGTGGGGTGGGGAGGTGGCAGAGGGCAAGGGATGACAAACAAACAAGGACACTTGCAAAAAAGTCTCACAAATTAGTTGGGGTTTTTAAAAATTTGTTTTGTAAGAAGGAACCAAACTGAAGCTTTTTGAAGAGAACTTCCATTTTGAATAGGGGTCAAATAAAGTTTAAGTTCCTAAAGACCTCCCTGGGTACTGAAAAGGTCAGGAACTTTGGGAAGGTCTTGGAACACTTGCTCCTCTTGGAAGGGAGAGGCTAACATTTCTCAGACCACAGGGTGGGAACAGACCTGCAGGTGGGGACACATTCTGCAGGACAGACAGTTGCCCACCTTCAGACGAGTTTGCCATTTTGCTGAGACATTAGCTACACCTTCTCCTCCCCTCCCTGACTCATGCTGTCTCTGATTATCATGGAGTCATTAACGTTAAGTTTAGAGGAGGACATTCCTCGAAATAGGAATGTAAAAATATGTACAATGTTATACAAACAAGGATTACTGACACTTGTGGAGGCCCATGCCTGCTAGTCCTGTCCCAGAGGTAGGAACAATGCATGTCATGTTGGATCTGGCAAATCCTGATGGGTGGGAATATGTATCTGTAACTTGGCCTAGATATTGATGGTTTCAGGCTTAAATTTTTCTGTGATCTTCTGGCTTGGAGTCGCTTTTCAGCTCCCAAGATCTGTGGCCTGATCAGTAGCAGCCTGAGTACAATAGACTTTTGTCATCTACTTGTGGATGGACGTCCCAAGAAGCAGTCAGCTCCCAAGTCTGTGTTGCTATCCCCTACTGGTCAGTGTCTGCTGCCTAATTCAATATCTTGCTTTGTATCTTGCTTTGCTTGGGTTGTTTTGAATTTTCAGCCCCCAATACTTTGTTTTTCAAGACAGGATTTCTCTGTGTAGCTTTGGCTGTCCTGGAACTTGCTCTTTTAGATCAGGCTGGCCTCAAACTCAGAGATGTCCTGTGCCTCCTGAGTGCTGGGATTAAAGGTGTGTCAGAGTTTGTAAAGATTTTAATTCCCTATTCTAATAAACATAAATTTCATCGTGTTTGACAGAGGAGACACATATTTACAGTTTCTTACTACGGGGTCCTCGAGGTTGATTGCCAGTCCTCTGTACCTACACACACACCTAGTGCCCCTCCTGCTGACCTCCACAAATGGTACTTTCCTTGCTAGTGATTTTAGGCACCTTCTGGACCTGCCCCCACCATCCTATAGAGCAAGCAGCCTGGCTTCTCAGGCGCACCTATTGGGCATGCCTATGACTTCAGAAAGATAACCAATGGTTAACAGCTGGGATCTACTAGACTCTGCCAAAGCGGGTACTGGAAACCTCTTGAGTGTGGCAGTGCTAGTGGATTACCAGTGTGTGTGTCCCATGTGTCCCTGGGTGGGTGAGACATACTGGGCGGTTGGGGAGGCTGGAGTCAGAGCATTACCCGCCTAACCTTTTCCAGGATCTAAGCAACTAGCAGGACTTCAACTTGCCCTCACCCCTTTAGAGTTCAGGGAAGAGTCACCTCCTTTGGGCTGGGCTTCACACTCAAGTAAGAGGTAGGAAAACCGGGACTGACTCCAAAGTGGTGGCACATGTGTGAAAGATCACTGAAAGCAGGAGGATGACGGAGCAGGATGGGGACAGTTAGAGGTCGCTGGGTTCAGCAGCCAGGGGTGCGGTATGTGTGTGTGTGCATTGGCAGTGAAGGCTTCAGCCTTCTCTCTCTGCCTCCCCCTCCCTCTCCCTCACTCCCTCTGGCTCTCTACCTCTCCTTTCCCCCTCTCCTCCCTCTATTTCCTCTCCCCCCTCCTTTCCTGGGCTCACTCTCCATCTCTCCTTCTCCTGGAGTCCTTCTTTTTCTCCTTCTCCCTTTTTCTTTTCCCTTCCATGCCCTCGCCTACAACTTTCTTGATGCCCCTTCCCCTCTCCTATACCCCTACCTCTCCCACCCTCCCCCAGTCTCTGATAGGGTGATTCTCTTGTGGACTAAGTGGGCCTCAAAGTTGCTATGGAGTGGAGGGTGACTTTGAACTCCTGCCTCCTTGTCTACCTCCCACAGACTAGGGTTGCTATTGAGCATCATCAGGCCCATTTTTCCTCTCTCTTTTCTTAGCTACTGGCCAGATGGAGCCCAGCACCTCAACCAGGTGAGTGCTTTGCCAAAGTTTCTAGAAGAAAGAAAATGGGACTCAGGTGTCTAGTAAGCAGGGCAAGAGGAGTACTGTCTCATGGATGTAAAATACTATTTTCTCTATGGAAGACCAGTGCTGAAGTTGTGAGTTCAGTGAATGATGAAGGGGAGCAGTTGGGGACCCCTAACTCTTCCTAGTCTCTGAGATGAGGCCATCTCTTCCATCTATTCAGGAAGCATTTCACCATCATTGACTTTGAAATCGGGCGTCCTCTGGGCAGGGGGAAATTTGGGCGTGTGTACTTGGCTCAGCTCAAGGAAAATCATTTCATTGTGGCCCTGAAGGTCCTCTTCAAGTCAGAGATAGAGAAGGAGGGATTGGAGCACCAACTTCGCAGGGAAGTGGAGATCCAGGCACACCTACAGTAAGCCTGACCTATGTGGAACTCACAGCTGGAGTTCTCCAGCGCCTGCTGCCCTCTTGCTGCCCTTGACCTCTGAAGTCAGTCTTCATGACTCCCAAATAAGCATTTTGTTTTCCACCTGAAGACTTTTCTCTGTAACTCATTCCAGTTAGGACAATTCTCTCCTGGTATGGGACACACCAGTTTCAAGTGTACACACATGTGCAGGTCAGCGGTCAACCCCCAGTGTTGCTCCTCAGGTGATTCACATCTTTTTTAAAGAGGTATTCCTTTGTCCGAAGCCCCAGAGAAGCAGAGGCATGTGGATCACTGGGTGTGAGGCCAGCCTGATGGTTCCCAGTGAGTTCCAGGTCAACCAGAGTTACACAGTGAAACTCTGCCCCGAAGTAATTGGTTTTATCTTATACCTACATATTTGTTTGTTTATTTTAGTTTTGGTTTTGGTTATTTGGAGACAGGGTTTCTCTGTGTAGCCATCGCTGTCTTGGAATTTGCTCTGTAGATCTAGCAGGCTGCTCTTGAACTCCCAGATTTGCCTGCAACTGCCTTTGGAGTGCTGAGATTAAAGTCTTGCACTGCTCAGCTATTTATTTATTTATTTATTTATTTATTTATTTATTTTAAGTTACGGGGAGTAATGGCACATGGGCTACATGTGAGTCACAGGACACATGTGGAGGACAACTTGCAGGAATTATTTCCTCTCTTCCACATACAGATTCTGGGAGTGGTACTTGGGTTAGCACACTTGGGAACAAATGTCTCTGCTTGCTGTGCTATCTTGCCTGCCTTGACTCTTCCCTCCTTCCTCCTTCAGACACCCGAACATCCTTCGCCTGTACAACTACTTCTACGATGACACTAGGATATACTTAATTCTGGAGTATGCTCCAGGAGGCGAGCTCTATAAGGAGCTTCAGAGACATCAGAAGTTGGGCCAGCAGCATACAGCCACGTTGAGGGGAGTTCTGTAACCAAGGATACATGCGGTGATGACAGTGACTGATTGTAGCTGCCAATATCCCCTTCCCAACTCTTTTTAACTTACTCTTTTGTGTAGTTGTTTGTGATGTCATGTGGGGGAGATACAGGCCGTAGTGGGCACATATAGAAGACATGAGACAACTTGGGGAAGAGTCTGTTTTCTCCTTTCACCTTCATGTGGCTTCCAGGGATGAAACTCAGGTCACCAGGCATGTACAGCAAGCTCTCTTACCCACTGAGACATCTTGCTAGCCTTCATCTCTTTTTGTTCTGAGTTGCAGGAAATCTTGCTAGATAGCCCAGGCTAGCCCAGGCTTCCCTGAAATCTCCAGGATGATGCCTGGCTCAGGGTGCTGTATTTCCCTTCCTGAGGCAGAGTCTTTTCTAAACAGCTCAGAATGACTTGGAACTCGTGTATAGCCCAGGCTAACCTTGACATTGCAGCCTTGTAACTCCTAGGATGACAAGCCACCCAGCTGTGGACTGTTTGTTTCCATGAGGGTTGTTTGTTTGTTTGTTTGTAGGTTTTGCTTTATAGGTGTGCTTAGAAATAACTTGTTGGTCCAGTTCTTCTCTAGTGTGTTTATGACCATGGGTTGATGCCAGAGAAGCCACAGAATATTATTATTGATAGATTTTTTTTTTTAGATACAGTTTCTTTCACTTCTTGTCTGACCTGGAACAATATATATATAGACATGCTGGCCTCAAATTCACAGAAATCCTCTTGGCTCTGCTTCCCTAGTGCTGGCTACCACACCTGGAGTCTTTCTTATCAAGCATTAGATTCTAACTGGGGCTGGAGAAACAGCTCATTGGGTAAGGATGCTTGCTGCCCAGGCTGAACACCAGCATCCTGGGACCCACATGGTCGAAGGAGAGATAAAACCCAGAAGGTTGTCCTTGTACCTATCCATGCACTTATTCACATATATAGGCACAGAAAAACACATAAATGCAATGAAAATAGTATATAAAAAGTTCAACTCTATTAAATAGAAAATGAAACCACAAATATATATTGGAAAGCTAGCTAGGCATAGTGTTGCTGGCCTATGTTTCCAGAACTTTAAAGGCTGGGGCAGAAGGCTCAGGAGTTCAATGTCAGCTTGGTCTACATATCAAGTTTCAGGCCATAAGGTTACATAGTGCAACCTTATCTTATTAAAAAAAAAAAAAGTACCTAATAATTGTAGGGCACTTTAAGAAAAGCCCTAGCACTCACTATCCCTGCAGCATCAGTTGAATTTGCTGGACAATAAAATCTCTGACTCCTATAGCCTTCCCTCTGATCCTTTAGGGGGAATGTTCTGACTGGCTCAGCTGTAGCCTCCCCCAGCCTTGAGTAGGCTGGCTCATACTTTGCTCCTACTGTGAATGAAACCACCTGGGGTGGAGCCTTCCCACCTAGATGGCTTTATTGTTCTGTCACCTGGCACTGCTCTTTTCCAAGAAGCAGCTACAGCTGAGAGGCTGCACCTGTCTTCTTGAGAGAGCTTACAACCTGTGAACTTGGCAACCTAATGCTAATAGCTCTGACAGACTAGTGTTTACAACTTAGGAACAAAGCATCAAGAAGCCTGGCATGGTGGGGGGATAGGCCACCCCCCTTTATAAGCACAGACTCTTAGTAAACATTGGGCCTTGATCAGAAATCTGTCTTGGTCTCTTTACTTCTTTCATGTTCTCTCCTATACAGCTCTGGCCTCCCACTCAGGAACTCAGTTAGTGTGGCAGCAGGGGGTACAGGGTCAGAAGGCTCCACTCCAGGTGGTCTCATTCACAGTGGCAGCAAGGTCTGAGCCAGCCTACTCAAGGCTGGGGGAGGTTACACTCAGCACAGCTTCTGTGTCTGGCTCCTGTTCTGCTAAGTCTATGGGGGGGGGGGGGATCTGGCTAGTTTATAACCATGGTGCTATCTATGTAAGGACAGGCAGATCTCATGAGTTTAAGGCTGACCTGGGCAGACAGTGAAGGCCTTCTTTTAAAAAGAACAAAGAGGCAAGTGGTGGTGCCTCAAGCCTTTACTCCCTGAGCTACAGAGAGAGTTCCAAGGTATTTAGAGCTACAGAGAGAAACCCTGCCTCAAAACAAGAAAAACAAGGTCAATAGTAAAGCACCACTCTAAAGATTGTCCTCTATGCTCCCCATTGCTGTATGTACACACACAAAGAGACAATAGAATTATAGTCGAAAAAATGAGTGTCCATGGCAATGATAAAATTCGTAATGACTGTTCTACCTCACAGGGAAGCCATGAAAGTCTTCCCCCCATCAGACTGCTTTTGTTCTCACAGATAATACAGGAGTTGTCAGATGTCCCCACCTACTGCCATGAGAAGAAGGTTATTCAAAGGGACATCAAGCCAGAGAATCTCCTGCTGGGCCTCAACAGTGAGGTGAAGATCTCAGACTTTGGGTGGTCTGTGCATGCCCCCTCTCTCAGGTAGGTTGATGGGATGGGGTGGGATGCTCACACTAGTGAGGCATTTCCCAAGTGAATTCATCTCACAAGGAAGGCCCAGATACAAACAGGGCCTTGCGGTTAAAAAGCACCTTTTCCAAATATACACTTTTAAAATGACTTGCAAAGTGAAAGAATTGAGTGGGTTCAATGATGAACTCAGTAGATAAGAATAGTTCCTTTGTGATCAGGAAACCTGACTTTAAATGAAAAGAACCTGTAAATACCTGGCCATGACTCTGGATTAATTTAACCCCTGCCTTGAGTGATGGAGACAGGCAGATCCTAAAAGCTGTCCAGCCACTGGCAGAAATGGCTGGGTTAGGTCCAATGAGAGACCTTGCCTTAAAGGAATATAGTGGAGAGCTTAATAAAGACACTGAATGTCATCCTCTGTCTTTTTAAGTGTATGTCTGTAGGCACGCACACACACACACACACACACACACACACACACACACGCATAACACAAATAGAGCTTTGCTTCCTACTCTTTATCAGTGTTTGCTTTTGCCAGTAAGATTCCATGTAAAATTAGCAACCATCCCAGGAAGGAATTTCTCCATGTCAATGAGCTACATTTCCTTGGTTCCTCTTGAGATGCTCTCCATCATTATGTACATCAAAAATCTTCCTCAGACGAAAGGATAGACCATCTAGAGACTGCCATACCCAGGGATCCACCGCATAATCAGCCTCCAAACACTGACACCATTGCATACACCAGCAAGATTTTTCTGAAAGGACCCTGATATAGCTGTCTCCTGTGAGGCTATGCCGGGACCTGGTAAACACAGAAGTAGATGCTCACAGTCAGCTATTGGATGGATCACAGTGCCCCCAATCAAGGAACTAGAGAAAGTACCCAAGGAGCTAAAGGGGTCTGCAACCCTATAGGTGGAACAACAATATGAACTAACCAGTACCTCCGTAGCTGGTGTCTCTAGCTGCATATGTATTAGAAGATGGCCTAGTCGGCCATTATTGGGAAGAGAGGCCCCTAGGTCTTGCAAACTTTATATGCCCCAGTACAGGGAAATGGCAGGGCTAAGAAGTGGGAGTGGGTGGGGAGGGGAGGGGGAGGGGATGGGGGACTTTTGGGATAACATTTGAAATGTAAATGAAGAAAATACCTAATTAAAAAATTAATATAAAAAATTTTTTTCTCAGTCACTGACTCTGCAGTCCACCAGGCATGCTTCAGACTTACAGCAATCCTGTGATGTTATGCTACAGGTGATATGCTACACCATGATTTAAAACATGAGATTACTGTATCTTCCCTTATAGTATTTACTTTTTCTGAGTTGGTTTAGTTTTTTTAATTTTTATCTTCTATATATGGATGTTTTCCCTGTATCTAGGACTTGTGCACCGTTTTTCATGCCTGTTCTCTTGGAAGCCAGAAGAGGGCATCAATTGGTTGTAAGCAGCCACATGGATGCTTGAAAATCTATCTAGGGTCTTTTAGAAGAACAGCCAGTGCTCTTAACCACTGAGTCATCTCTCTAGCCCTGCCTTGTCTGACTGGTTGTGGATTCATTCTAGTGTCAAACACAATGCTTTTCCTTTTGCAACCTTCCCAAATGCCAGAATTAAGAGATGTGAGCTATTACTATATCCATCTGCTTTCCCTGAATGTTAAAAAGAAAACCTGAGTTTATTCTCATGTGTGCGTGCAGGCACACATGTGCCATGTTGTGTCTGGGAGGAGGATGGGCGTGTAAGAGGACACCTTCAAGACAGTCCCTCACCTTCCACCTTATTTGAGACAAGGTCTTTTGTTTGCTCTTTCATAGTTGCATAGCTGGTCTAAAGATTTTCTATGATTCTCTTCTGCCTCCCATCTCACTATAGAAATTCTCCGACTATAGTCATGGACCCGGCTTTCTGTGGGTTCTGGGGGATAGAACTCAGGTCCTCAGGAATTCCCCTTGCAAGTGCTTTGCCCGCTGACTCACCTCCTATAGCCCCTCTGAATCTTGAACCATATTAACAGTTGGTGTTTATAAACAGTTCTCTTGCCTCAGGTATGCACAGGAGTGGAACCTTCAGGATGTCCCTGTGTCTCCCATTTCCTTGGAAGCTGTACAGGGAAGATTTCTCTTCTTCCATTTTTTGTTTTTTGTTTTTTCGAGACAGTGTTTCTCTGTGTAGCTCTGGCTGTCCTGGAACTCACTTTGTAGACCAGGCTGGCCTTGAACTCAGAAATCTGCCTGCCTCTGCCTCCCAAATGCTGGGATTAAAGGCATGGCACCACCACTGCCCGTTTTTTGTCTTTTTTTTTTTTTTTTTTTTTTTTTTGTTATTTCCCTTCATCTGAGCCTACGCACAGCCCAACCTTCTGTGTTTTGTTCTAGGAGAAAGACAATGTGTGGGACTCTGGAATAGTTGCCCCCGGAAATGATAGAGCAGAAACTGTACAATGAGATGGTTGATCTGTGGTGCATTGGGGTGCTCTGCTATGAGCTGCTGGTGGGGAAGCCACCGTTTGAGAGCAGCACCTCCAGTGAGACATATAGACGTATCTGCCAGGTATGGTGTGTGTGGTGCACGCGTACACACACATACACACACACACACACACACACACACACACACACACACATATATGCATGACATTCACCAGAAAGCCAGACAGTGATGACTCCTGGGTCGGCCTTTGGGCACTGGAGTGTATACAAAAGATTATCTGTTAATAGCCAAAAGGGTGCCATGAGGAGACTTATAGCACAGAGAGAAGATTACCCAAAGAGAATAACTAGATTCTATTCTTTTTCCCCTGGCTCATTAGGTGGATTTTAAGTTTCCTTTATCAGTGCCTGCAGGAGCCCAGGACTTGATCTCCAAGCTTCTTAGGTACCATCCTTAGAAACGGCTGAGCCCTGCCCAGGTCCTGAAGCACCCCTGGGTCAGGGAACACTCTCAAAGGGTGCTGCCTCCCTGTGTTCAGGGGGCTTCCTGAGCCCTGTCCGTCTCTATCCCTATGTATTTCTTCAGGAAGGTCTCCGGGCTCTGTTTGTTGGTGCATGTGGTTTGCTTGTTTTCTCTTTTATGAAATGATGTTAATTAAAACTGATTACTTTAGCATCAATCTTCTTACTTTAGTGAGTTAGTGTGTAGATTGAATTGAAACATTTGTCTTACATGAGTGATAGAGGTGGAGGCCAGAAGCCCACATCAGGTGGCTCCCTCTAGTGCTCTGCATCTCATATTCTGAGAGGAAAGATCTGTGAACTGAATATGAAATCACCAAGTTGGCTTGACTGACTGGTAAATAAAACACAGTGGTTCTCCTATGTCCAGCTCCCCAGTGCCAAGATCACAGAAGCACTAAAGTATGCCCAGCTTGTACCAGGGTGCTGGGGATCAAACTCAGTCCCCGTGCTTCTGCACATGGAGAGAGGCACACCCATGCTTACACACACATAAAATAACCACTAAATGAAAGGAAGTTGGTATATAAGGAGAGTTGATGTATGTGTAGAACTGGGGGTCCTCTCTAGAGCACTCAGTTTACCAGCTTTACACTTGCCCTGATTTTGGGCCAACCTTCCAGACATATAACACTCCAATCTACATTTTATACAGAAAGAATGTCAATATCATCCAGGCCCCGAACCTTCCTGTTCGGTATGCATTGCTATTTGATGGATCTGAAGCCAGGCCTGGTAGCCCATGCCTACAATCTTAAGTATTCAGGAGGCTCAAACAGGAGAAGTTCAGTTCAAGGCCAACCCGGCCAATTTAGCGAGATTGTCTCAAATTAAAGCAATTTCAAGTAATAACAACACCACCCCTGGGCATATACCCAGAAGATGCTCCAACATATAATAAGGACACATGCTACACTATGTTCATAGCAGCCTTATTTATAATAGCCAGAAGCTGGAAAGAACCCAGATGTCCCTCAATGGAAGCATGGATACAGAAAGTATGGTACATGTACACACTACTAACCAGCTATTAAAAATAATGAACTTGTGAGAATTTTAGGCAAATGGATAAAAGTAGAAAGTATTCTGTGTGAGGTAACCCAATCAGAAAAGAACACACATGGTATGTACTCACTGATATGTGGATATTAGCCCAGAAGCTCAGAATACCCAAGGTACAATTCACAAACCACATGAAACTCAAAAAAGAAGGAAGGCCAAAGTGTGGATACTTCCATCCTTCTTAGAAGGGGGAAGAAAATACCCATGGGAGGAGTTACAAAGTGTGGAGCAGAGACTGAAGGAATGACCAACCAGAGACTGCCCAACCTGGGGATCCATAAACCCAGCCACGATTGTGGATGCCAAGAAGTGCTTGCTGACAGAAGCCTGTTATAGCTGTCTCCTGAGAGACTCTACAAGTGCCTGACAACTACAGAACTGGAGGCTCTCAGCCAACCATTGGACTGTGCACAGGGTCCCCAATGGAGGAGCTTGAGAAAGTTTCCAAGGTCTGCAGCCCCATAGGAGGAACAACAATATGAATCGACCAGAACCCCAGAGCTCCCAGGGTGTAAACCACCAACCAAAGAATACATATGGTGGGACTCATGGCTCCAGGTGCATATGTAGCAGAGGATGGCCTTGTCGGTCATCAGTGGGAGGAGCGGTCCTTGGTCCTGGAAAGGCTCTATGCCCCAGTGTAGGGGAATACCAAGGCCAGGAAGTGGGAGTGGGTAGGTTGGTGAGCAGGGGGAGGGGGAAGAGGATAGATGGTTTTCAGAGGAGAAACAAGGAAAGGGGATAACATTTGAAATGTAAAAAAAATATCCAATAAAACAAAAGAAAAAAGAAATAACAACAACAATAATAAATAGTAATAGGTGTGTCTAAGCCATGATGCTAGGTCTGGGACCTTATTTTAGATAAAGAGTAAGAAAACCTCTTCTCTTTGGGGAGGGAGTGATCCGTTTGTAAGCAGAGAAAGAACAATGTTACCCAGAAGGTATAGAGCACAAGAGTCTTGTGGCTTGCTCTGCAAGTGAAATGCTAATGCCTGCAGCTCTACTGGCTCCATGCCATGATGTCATCCTTGTGCTACTCTTCAGTTCACATCCAGTGTGGGAATCTTAGCTGCCCTCCTGTTTAGCCTGTAGTGAGGAGGAAGGGTGCACAAGCAAAACCTAAACACTGCAGTGAACCTAGCTGTGCTCTGTGACCTGGGCATGACAGCCAGCAGCCAAAGTCACCTGCCCTGGGCAAGGAGATACTGGTTTCTAAAAAGTTCACGGGATTACTGGCTCTGCTGCCTGCATGGTAGCAGGATGGGGTCCTCCCTAGTGGGCACTGGGCTTGTGGGTTTTCAGAGACTTTTGATGCTTCCTTAAGTTTTGGAGAGCCTGTCAATCAAGAGCGCCTCTAGGTTAGTCTTTATAATTGTGTTTGCTTAGGAAAAGTGGATCCCCTTGGCCGCCCAGTTCATCCTGAGTCTTTTTGTTTGTTTGTTTGTTTGTTTGTTTTGTTTTTCGAGACAGGGTTTCTCTGTAGCCCTGGCTGTCCTAGAACTCACTCTGTAGACCAGGCTGGCCTCGAACTCAGAAATCCACCTGCATCTGCCTCTGGAGTGCTGGGATTAAAGGCATGTGCCACCATGCCCTGCTCATTTCTTGTTTTAGTCTTAGGTTTTAAAGCTGGGACAAAAAGCTTAAATGTCTACTAAAGAGAACAAAGCAGACCTGCGGCTGGGGTGTTTAAGCAACCTTACACCAAGAGTTCTTGGCTGGCATACTTAGCCCCCGCTACCTTAAACTCCCCCAGCTCTGGAGTTGGGTTGCTTTGCCCCGAGCTGTCCTTCCCTTTACAATCTAACAAGTTTGGTTAGCCCTGCTCTTTTGGGCCTCTTGGCTGCTGCACCTTTCCCCTCCCCCTCCTCGATCTCTCTTCTGCTGCTCCTCTTCTCACATGGCTCAGGGTCATGTCCACTCTGGACTCTCCCAGGTGTTTCTGTCTCTAGCTGTGCTCTCCCACTTATCTATGGTAAACTTTCTCTTCTACCATACCTACAAGCAGTCATGTCCTTTCCCTTTATTTCTTACTTTCCCCCTTCACTTTGTACCTGAGAGGGTTCTTTATGCACTGGAGGCCATGCCTAAGAAAGTAGATGCCTACTCCCTAATATGTGCCAACCTGCCTCCTTTTCTATAACTAACATTTTGGAATTGTGTCCTCTAAGTCGATCTAAAGGAACCCAGATGACTCTTTCCTAGAAATAATCTAGAGTCCAAAGATAACTTCTGTGACAATGGGCAACAATCATCTAGGATTTGGTTTAATAACTGGGTCCTGTTTGTTGCCATTTCTGCTTCTAATGAAGGACTCACATAGCCCTCACTGTCCAGCATTGCCACTCTGCTAGTTAGCCCTCCTACAGCTTCCTCAGGCCAGAAAGTCAGGCCTCTGGTAGGTATTTAAGAGATTGAAGACTGAAATGAAGCTCCAGGCTAAGGACTTTCATCAATTCATATCAGACAGGATCTGTTAAGTATAGAATTCTTCCTGGCTGACTTCTTAGGCTCTTGATTCCCCGTCTGGCTCACTGCTATTCAGGTGTACCAATCTCACCCAACATTTCCTTTGCTTTTCCAGCTTTTATCTTTGAGGTTTACTCGGCCTCCATCTTCAGATCTCTGCAAGACCATTCTATGTCACATTTCTACTCAAATGCCACTTTTAAAAAGCTTTTTTTAAGTTTGGGGCTGGAGAGATAGCTCAGTGGTAAGAAGCACTGGGTGCTCTTTCAGTGGACCCAAGTTTCAATTCCCAACACCCATAGGGCAGCTGACAACTGGAACTCCAGTTTCAAGAGATCTGACACCCTCACACAGACACACATGCACACAACACACCAATGCACATAAAATGAAAGCATTTAAAAATTTAAAAACTTAACAATTTATGTGTTTTAAGTGTTTGTGGGTCTATTCACATACAAGCAATGGCTGAAGTATGGAAGTAGTGAGGCAGCTTTCAGGAATTGGTCCTGTCCTACTTTTTGTTTGTTAAAGATTTAATTGTTATTATATGTAAGGAGACTGTAGCTGTCTTTAAATACACCAGAAAAGGGCACCATGTCTCATTACGGATGGTTGTAAGCCACCATGAGATTGCTGGGATTTGAACTCAGGACCTTTGGAAGAGGAGTCTTACCCACCAGCCCCTCTCCTACTTTCATATGGGTTCTGGGGATCAAACTCAGGTGGTCTAGCTTGAAGGAAGTTCTTTTACTCTCTGAACCATTTCACTTGCCCAAGTAGCACTCCTTTTATTTATTTCTGTAATCCCAGTACTGGAGAGGCAGAGGCAGGAAGATCAGGAGTTCAAGGTCAGCCCTGGCTACATAGCAAGTTTGAGACCAGCTTGGACTACTTATGACCTTTCAAAAATATGCAACTTGCGGACTTCATCTAGCCTCAAGTCACTGACCTGTACATAGGTATCAGCCATATTTACCAAAGACTGTATTAATTAACAGAAACCAGACAAGTTAAATGTGATATGATTTATCTTTCAGAAAGCTCATCTCTATTCCATGGGTATTTTTATACCCATGGTTACCTTTTTCTGTTTGTTTAGTTTAGTTTTGTTTTGTTTTGTTTTCCTTCTTCATAGCTGTTGCCCATGACGTGAGAATTACTGTGTTTCTCTGGAAATGGAGGCTCAGAGATGAAGTGAGGTACCTAATGTTGCACAGCTGTTGAGTGGTAGTTTCAGGAGCTTGGATTGAAAGTCTAGGCTTCTTGACTTCAGAACTGAGGCGTTTGGAAGCATTCAGCAAGGACAGGAAACTAATTGGACCAGTGAAGCTCAAGAAATGATGTTTTTAAGGTTATTGATTTTGGTCCCATCACCATTATTTTGTCATGCCTGTGACACTTGAGACAGACCCTCTCTCACAGCCCACGGTTTGACTTTGCTGTTAGTTACTTTCTAAGAGCTCCTGTTTAGGAGGCATCTGCCCTTCACACTGATATATTGTGCCCTGCCTTAGCTTTGTTTCCTATGTGATAAGATTCCCTGACAGAAGCATTGAGGGAAAAAGGGGTTTGCTTGGCTCACAAATCCAGATTCATCACAGCAGGGAAGTCATTGTGTCAGGAGGCCATGAGAGCTGGTTACAGCATGTTTGGGGTAAGAACCACCAAGAACAATACTTGCATGCATGCATGCTTATGCTCCCCTTTTTTTCTGTTTGCTTGTTTGGTTTGAGGCAGGGTCTCACCAAGTAGCCCTCTCAGGCCTGAAACTCACAGAGACCCATCTAGCTCTGCTTCTGGAAGTGCTGGGGTTAAATGTGTTAGGTGCCACACACAGGACTTTCATTCATTCTAAGGTTTCATGTATTCATCTAACTAGTGACTGTAAGTATGGGTTTGCATTTGGAGTCCCAAAGACAACTTTGGGAGTTGAGTTCTTGCCTTTTCCTTGGTACGGTCCCCTAGTAGAGATCAAGTTGTAAAGCTTGGTCCCAAGTGCCTTTGCCCTTTGAGCCAACTCAGTGATTCTACTTTTCTCTTTTTATACATTCTGGTACTCACACCCAGGAATGGTGTCAACTACTTCTAGGTTGGGTCTTCCACCTTAACATAACCAAGATTATCAACATAATCTCACTGATGTGCCCACAGGTCAACCTGTTCTAGGCAGTCCCTTACCGGGACTATCTTCCTAGGTGATTCTAGATTATGTCAAGTTGTCAATTAAAACTAGCCATTACATGCTCCAAACAACCTGTCTCTTCCCTTGTGGCCCATGAAACAGCATAGCCTTCAGGATGTGCTGTGTAGTTTGGGCATTAATCTCTGTATTTTTTGGCAAAACACGAGGCCAGTGCTAATATATTTAATGACTTTTCAGGTGGTTCTCATCTTTGAGGATGTGGCTTTTACCCAAGAGGAATCCTGGCAGCCTGCTCTATCTCAGGGGACCCTGTACTGGGAGGTGATACTGGAAAACCTTGGGCTTCTGGTCTCTCTGGATAGTTTTGCTAGCTCCCCAGTTCAGGGAATGGGTCATTGGCTGCTCTCATTTCACCCTCTGGCTCCAGGCCTTGATGCTTAAGAGGTCCTCTGAGCTCATCTTCTTTTCTTCCCATAGCTTCATTTACTTTCTAGACTCATCTCTTCCTGTGTTATTTATCTTTAGGCTCCCAGGATAATGTAAAGACGACCATGAAAGAAGGGTGTTTTGTAGAACTCAGAGGTAAGATTTCCAGATTCTTTAGCTAGTCTTCCCTTTTGCCCAAGCCTGCCCCCAATATATTTTTGTTCTTTTAGTCATGTTCTATGTGTGCAGGGTTATGTGCAAACTCCATGGCCCGAAGAGTTTAGACAAAAATTTTTGGTGATACTTAATTCTGTATGCACAATAAAGCCTAAGGCATGACTCCACTGAAACTCTCTATAAAGTACATGTGACCTCTTTCATAAAGATAAGTTCTATAGCTTAATTGGGAAAGCAGGCTCAGCACAAACAGCTAACTATAAGGGTCTGGGCAAGGGTGGCTCTATAGAGGGAGATAAATGCTCAGAGTCTGGGGGGTCAGGTGTGACCATACAAATGGCACCTGCCTGTTAACCAGCTGCACTCCCAGCCTTCTGGGTAGAAAATAGGTTCTGGAACCCTTCCTCTGAAGAGTTAGCCCTACATGTTTAACATTCCTGTTTTCCCTGAAGGCTTACCTGTGATCATGAGGATCTCCCATCTTCTACTTCTGTGAGTGTGTCTATGCATCAGTATGTGTGTTAGTACAGGTGATTGAGAAGGCCAGATGTGCCACATCCACTGCAGTTGAAATTGCTGGAAGTTGTGAGCCTCCTGACATGGTGCTAAGGATCAACTCAGGTCCTTTGGAAGAGCAGTCCATACTCTTCACCACAGAGCCATCTCCCCTGTAGCGAGTAGTGCTTTTACTACTAAGCCCTTACTTTCCTCCATCCCCCACATTTATTTTTTTGCCAGATGTAGTGATACTTTTGTATTAGTCTTTGAGAGGCCGAGGGAGGAGGATTGTGAATGGAAGGCCATTTTCAGTTGAGATCTTATTTTGTTTGTTTTCTGTTTTTATTATATTTGTAGTAGTAAAAATGAATTCAGTCCTTACTGTCAGTGGTCTCTGCTTTTTTTGCAAGTTTTTGTTTTTCTAAAGAGGCTTATGTGGGGGTTTTCTCTCTTTTTTAAACTGTTTTTGGAAAAACATGATTATATTTATATTTTATGCCAAGGAGGGTGGCATTTGTGCTATGGCATGTGTATATGAGTCTGTTTTCTCTGCCTACCGTGTAGAGCCAGTCTATCTACTTGCTGAGCTATCTCCCTGGCCCTCTGGGGAACTTGTGAGCAGCAAATGCCATCGATGAGCCTGGCCTCTCTGAAGTTTGTTTTCTACTTTTTCTAATTCTTTTTAATAGGTAGTTACTTCTCACGGGTCTAGATGCTGAGAAATTCACAGTCAGGGTTAGGTAGCTTAAGTGTATATGCTAAGGCCTTCTTTCGAACTCTATGTTTTCGAACTCTATGCTCTATGCTTGTTAGGAGGTGACCTGGGGATGCTGTGAGAACATTCTGAATAGAATCCACATTTAGACTGTGACTTGCAAGGACACTGATAAACTTTACTTAGGATCTAAACAAACACTTGGGCCAATGAAAATGCATGGTCCTCTGATTTGGATAGTGGTTGGGTGTTGGAAACTTATTCCTCAGCAGGGTGGTATTGAAGGCTTAGGGCTGGCAGGCTTGCTTACCATTTTCCTAGGAGGCTGGAGAGAAGGCTTAGGGCTGGCAGGCTTGCTTACCATTTTCCTAGGAGGCTGGAGAGATTGTTAAAAGCATTGGCTGTTCTTCCAGAAGACCCAGGTTCAAATCCAAATACCAAGATGGAAGCCAACATCCGTCTGTGGCTCTGGTTCCCTGGGATCTGATGCCCTCTTGTAGCCTCTGAGGGCAACAGGCACACAAAAGTGGCACAGACATACATGCAGGCAAGACAGCCATATACCTAAAATAAAATAATAAATCTTTTTAAAAATTATAGAGCTTTACAAACTAACAGTAACCAGAGTGCTAACTCTAGGTCGGACCCATGTGTATGGGCAAGGAGAGAACAAAAAGTTATTCAAAGTGCTGTCCTTTCAAGGGGTTAAAGTACTCAACAGCATAGTTCTAGCATAGCCTTAGTTACCGTGGGTTACAGAAAATCAGTACTGACTGAGTGTGCTGATTCACACCTGTCTATAACCTTGAGGCCTTCCTAGTAAATTAAGGAAGAGTGTAGGAACAGAGGAAAGGAAAGTGTGTGTGTGTGTGTGTGTGTGTGTGTGTGTGTGTGTCTGTGTCTCAGGGAGGTCAGTATAGGGGAATGCAGGAAAGCCTTGACTCAGAAGTGAGCTAAAGAGACTTGATTTCTATTTTTGGCAAAGACTTGATTTTCTTTCTTTCTTTCTTTCTTTCTTTCTTTCTTTCTTTCTTTCTTTCTTTCTTTTTTTTTTTTTTGTAGGGACTGGTTCTTTATTTCAAATTGTCACTTGTCAATATTCAGTATTAAAACAGTTGCACAACGGAGTTCTCTTTCTTTGGTTGGAGGAGAGTACAAACTAGCCAGGAGTCTGCAGGGTGCCCAACTCTCAGGCTGAGAAGAAACCAGCTGAATGTGGCAATTGGGTGGTGTCTTAGTCAGGGTTTTTATTCCTGCACAAACATCATAACCAAGAAGCAGTTGGGGAGGAAAGGGTTTATTCAGCTTACACTTCCATACTGCTGTATGACCAAAGGAAGTCAGAACTGGAACTCAAGCAGGTCAGGAAGCAGGAGCTGATGCAGAGGCCATGGAGGGATGTTCCTCTACTACCCATTCTGAATTTCCTTCACCTTCAGCCAGCACCTCAGCAGGTCTTGGATCTCTTCCTGGAGGATTGACCCATACCTTCATTCCTGATGGGTCTGTGTCCTTTGACATCCTACTTGGATTAGGCTGTTGTAGTTTCCCTTTGACTTTAATCACAGGACATGGTAGTACTAAGAGACACCCTAAGGGATCTCCTACACTCCAGACATAATCTTGCTTACCTCCATTGTGAAGAGGTAATCCAATTTCCCCATGAAATCTGGATCTATCACCCCTCCTAACACTGTTATTCCTTTTTTAGCCTGTTGGTTTAAGGGCATTAGAAGCCCAAAATAACCAGGGGGAAGTCTGAGCTTCCAGTTCAATAGAATGTTTGTTGTAGCTCCTGGTAGGAACATTCCCCCGTCTGGAGCCAAAACTTCTAGGCCATCAGAACCTAGAATTATGGGGACAGGAAGCAAAAATTTTCCTAAAGGGTCACTAGGAGTGATAGTAAGTGGAACTATTCCCTTTTCCACCCCTTGATTCCTGGACCCATGGATCCTGGCTATGGGGGAAACTGTACCATATATCAGACACTGATTCAAAGCATATACCGCCTTCTGAAGAACTCTGCCCCAGCCTTCCATGCTGTTACCACCTAATTGGCACTGTAACTGCATCTTCAAAAGGCCATTCCATCTTTCTATCAGACCAGCTGCTTCAGGATGATGGGGAACGTGGTAAGACCAATGAATTCCATGATCCTGGGCCCACTGTAGCACTTCTCTGGCAGTGAAATGAGTTCCTTGGTCAGAAGCAATACTGTGTGGAATACCATGACGATAGATTCAGTAGTAGCTGTGAATGAAAGTCCAAGGATCTAGCAGTTACTCAGTCTCACACAGCAAGCAGGCTAAGGAACAAGAGCAAGGCTCCCTTCTTCCAATGTCCTTATATTGTCTCCAACAGAAGATATAGCCCAGATTAAAGGCGCGTTCCACCACACCTTTAATCCCAGATAACCTTGAAGTCAGAGATTTAATCTTCTGGAGTCCATAGCCACTATGCCTGAAGAATTCCATACCAAGATCCAGATCAGAAACTTCTGTCTCCAAGCCTCTAGATAAGGGTCACTGGTGGGCCTTCCAATTCTGGATTGTAGTTCATTTCAAATATAGTCAAGTTGACAACCAGGAATAGCCACTACAGGTGGGGACACTTTAAAGATCAGCACACCACTACCCCACAGACTGCAAAGAATTCTCACTGCCAATGGCTTGGCCAAGCTAACCCACCCCCAAAAAACAAAAACAAAAAAATTCAAAATAATGTAAAATTTTAAAAGTTTTTTTTTTTTTTCATATAAGCTATTCAAGATTTCTCTAGCACTGACTGATACAAAGCACAATGAGATGACACTTTAGAGACCTCAGCTTCAGGAAAGGGCTATGAGATGATGTTCATGTGGCTAAATCAGTGGCACAAACACAATTTTCCTTTCCCTGTCTCCCTTGGGGGCAGGTGACCTCTAAGAGGTCAGCACAACACTAAGGGGTGGCATGACCCATCTTTGATCAGTTAGGAAAGGGATAGAGGTGTGACAAATCTGGGCTCAGGGCTGGGGCTGAATGGTAGCACATTTGCCTAACATTCATGAGGCCATGGGAGGTCGGGCTTCTCAGACTTCTCACTGTCTTATTTGGTCACATCTGATGGGAAAAGTACAAAATAAAAATAAGTGTAAATAAGTGTTCAAAGAAACCAAAGCTGAAAACCTTCACAGCCCAGAACAGTTTTTTTGTTTTTGGCTAACTTCCTGGAATCTCCCTGTTGTCTGGCTAAGACTTGGTGCAGAGCAGTGAGCTCTCCCTCAGAGGAGCCTGCCTGAGCTCTGCTGGCTCTCAGGAAGGCAGGCCCAATCCTGGGTTTCTCCTCCATGGCGAGACAGTATCCATTAGGCTAAAATGTGCTGCTCCAAGAAGCAGAAGTGCTTGGAATGTTAAAATTAGTTGCTAAGACAGAAAGTAATCACAATGTGCATATCACAACTGCATTGAAGACACTGTGTTGTGCTCACAGTCCCTTAAATATTGTTCCAAAAGGTGTTCAACCCCTCCCGCTGGAACTCTGGGAAGAGGCTGACACAGGTTTGTGCAAAAGACAAGAGGAGTAGAGGGGGTGGCAGGAGGAAAAGCAGCCTTCAGTTAAAAAGATCAGCCCTCAGTTTCAAAGTCAGCTTCAGGGATGCTGTCCTCTGGCAGAGTCAAGGTCAGAGGGAGGAGTGGCCGCGGGGCAGGGATGGGGAAGGTTTACTTCTCGCTCAGGTCCAGCAGGGTCCAGCAACCTTTGTATAGAGAGATGCTCCTCTTTGGGGTACTTGAGTTTATCTTCCAAGTCATCAATGGTCTTCTCCAGTTTGGTTACCGATCTTTCAGCAAACTCAGAACAGGTCTCTGGCTTCTTGAGTTTATCAGTACGAATCTTTATTTCTTCTTCATACTTGTCTTCTTTTTGAGAGTACTTTTCTTCAGCAGCACTCAGACACTTCAGGTTCTGGTCCATCAGTCTGACCTGCTCTTCCAACTCTCGGGAACGGGCCTCTGCCAGCGGGTCTCTGCCAGCTCAGCACGTTCCTCTGTGCGTTCCCATTCTCCTTCAATAATCACCAACTTATGAGCCACCTCTTCATACTTCCTATCTGCCTCTTCTACAATGTGTATTGCTTCCTTTAGCTGGAATTCCTGGAGTTCCATCTTTTCTTCATCTTTTAGACCCCTTATTTTCAATCACCTTCATACCTTTCTCACTCTTATCTGCAGCCTTCTCTGCTTCCTCCAGCTTCTGCAAAGCAGTGGCAAGGTGCTCCTAGGCACGGTCCAGCTTCTCTTCAACCAGCTGGATCCTGCAGTAAAAAGGAGGCCACCTCAGCTTCAGCCTGCTCCCAGGCCTGCCTTTCTCACTCCACTTCCTGCTCTAGGCACTCAGCCCTCTCTTCCGCATCATCAGCCTTCTGCTGCAGAACCTGGATCTTGTGCTTTACTGCCTTGATGGTGGTGCTCCCCGCCATGGTGCCTACCAAGCTGCTTCTGGAAATCAGGTTCCTACCTCCTCTGCTCAGCATTGTAGCCGCTTTTCACCCTGCTACCGACTCAAGACTTGATTCTCAATCTCATGGCTGTCCTTGAACAGTTGAGGGTGACCTTGAATTCTTTATTATCTTGTCCCCATCTCCCAAGTGCTAGGATTGTAATGTATGTTTTTAAAGGTATATTTATTTATTTTATGTACGTGAGTACACTGTAGCTGAACAGATGGTTGTGAGCCTTCACGTGGTTGTTTGGAATTGAATTTTTAGGACTTCCTGCTCCCTCTGGTCAACACTGCTTGCTCTTGTTGGCCCTGCTTGCTCAGTCCCTGACTGCTCCAGTCCAAAGATTTCTTTATTGTTATACATAAGTACACTGTAGCTGACTTCAGATGCACCAGAAGAGGGCATCAGATCTCATTATGGGTGGTTGTGAACCACCATGTGGTTGCTTTGATTTGAACTTAGTCAGTGCTCTTACCTGTTGAGCCATCTCACCAGTCCTATAACTATGCTTGTGTATGAGTGTGCACACTTATGCTGGGATGCATAGAGCTCAGAGGACAGCTTGCAGGAGTTACTTCTCCCTACCACTCATCCTGGGGATCAAGGGCTGGCTTGGAGGCAAGTGTCTGTCAGCATGCCCTGCTTTTTTGGGGGTGTGGGGGGTATGTTATTGTTTGTTTTGAAATAGGTCCACAGTATTGACCAGGATGGCCTTGAACTCAGAGGTCCACTTTCCTCTGTTCCTGGGTTCTGGAATTAAAGGAGTGTTCTACTACACCAAGTATGGTTTGTTATTGTGCTGTTTGTTTGCTTGTTTGTTTGTTTGTTTTTAAACACAAGGTCTAACATTATAGCCCAGGCTGGCTTTGAACTTATGGTGTAACCCACCTTGGCCTCAGACTTGTGGCAGTGCAGCCTATTTGCCTCAGCCTCCCCGATACCAGGTGTCTTAGTTATGGTTTCTATTGCTATGATGGAACACCATGACCAAAGCAACATAGGGAAGAAAGGGTTTATTTGGCTTACACTTCCACATCATAGTTCATCATCTAAAGCTGTCAGGACAGGAACTCAAACAGGGCAGGAACCTAGAGGCAGGAGCCGAGGCCATGAAGGGTGCTGCTTACTGGTTTGCTCCTCTTGGCTTGCTCAGCCTATTTCTTATAGAATCAAGACCAGGGTTGACACCACCCATAATCATTAATCATCCATCAGTCACTAATTAGGAAAATGCCCTATAGGCTTGTCTGCCTTCAGCCCAGTCTTATGGAGGCATTTTCTCAGTTAATATTCCCTTCAGTGCAAAGGTTCTAGCTCAAAGGTGTACTCAACCTGTGGGTCGGGCCCTTTTGGGGGTTGAACAAACCTTTCACAAGGGTTGTCGAAGACTATCAGAAAACACAGACACTTATGATTTATTAGAGTAGCAAAATTACAGTCATGAGAAGCAATAAAAATAATTTTAAGGCTGGGGTTGGGTCACTAAACATGAGGAACTCTATTAAAGGGTGACAATATTATAGGTTGAGAGCCACTGCTCTAGCTTGTGTCAAGTTGATATAAACTACCCAGCATACTGCTGTTATAGGGGCTAGCTGTCCTGTTTCTTTTGTATGTTTGGTTTTTTGGCACTATGTGACTTTGGCTGGCCTAGAACTCACTATGCAGACCAGACTGGCCTTGATCTGATAGATATCTACCTGTCTCTGCCTCCTGAGTGCTGGGATCAAAAGTGTGTGTCAATAAGCCAGACTCTGAATTTTTATTATTATTATATTACCCAGCCTTAAGTCTTTCTTCATAGCACAGGAACATGAAGTAATACTCATTCCTTGTTTGAATGGAAATCTCTGATATTTTAAATATGCAAGTTTTACTCCTAAATTCTCCCTTAAATATTCTTCAGCCATAAAATGACCTAAAAAACAGATTACTTTTTTTTTTTGCCCCTTAGGTGTCCTATAAATACAGGTTATAAATGTATTTTAGTTAGGGTTTCTAGTACTGTGATAAAACACCATAACCAAAAGCAATGTGGGCAGGAAAGGATTCATCTTCTAGGTAGGTAACAGACTGCCATCAGCAGAAGCCAAGGTGGGAACTCAAGACAGGAATCTGGAAGGAGGAACTGATGCAGAGGCCATGAAGGAAAGTTGTTGTTCCTTATGGCTTGCTAAACCTGCTTACACAACACAGAACCACCTGCTCAGAGGTGGAGGCAGCACCACTCAGAGTGGGCTGGAACCTCATCACTAGTTAAAAAGTACCCCACTTGGGTGGAGGTAAAGCATGCTTTTAACCCCAGGGAGGCAGAGGCAGGTGGATCTCTGAGTTCAAGGTCAGTCTGGTCTATAGAGAGAGTTCCTGGACAGGCACACAGAGAAATCATGTCTCAAAAAACCATAAATAAAGCTTACTCACTACAAGTCAACTTGCTAGGGTTTTTTCTTTCCTCTGTTGAGGTTCTTCTTCCAAAATATGTCTAGGTCTGTGTCAAGTTGACAAAACTTAAGCAGCATTAAAATACTGTTTTCCACCCCACTCTAGTACAAGGGTAAGCAAACACTTCAGCCCTGAGCTGTTTATCCTGGTCCCTCTTTTTTTTTTTTTTTTTAAGATGTATGTATGTATTTGAGTACACCGTAGCTGTACAGATGGTTGTGAGCCCTCTTGTGGTTGTAGGAAATGGAATCTTTAGGACCTTGGCTCGCTAAGGTCAGGCCCTACTCCATCCAGCCCAAAGATTTCTTTATTTTTATACATAAGTACACTATAGCTAATTTCAGAAGCACCAGAAGAGCATGTCACATCTCATTAGGGATGTTGTGAACCACAATGTGGTTGCTGGGATTTGAACTCAGGACCTTCAGAAGAGCAGTCTGTGCTCTTACCTGATGAGCCATCTCACTAGCCCCCAGGCCCTCTCTTTTATTTCAAACCAAGGTCTCAGTACATCTTTCAGACAGCCTTGGCCTTGCTGTCTTCCTGCCTTAGCCTCTAGTAGCTAGATTATAGTCTTGTCCCAGCAGGCACACCTTTTACAGTTTTTGACATACTCTTAAGGAAAAGTTACAAAAGTTTCCAAGTCTCACATGTTAATTTTGTGTGTATTGCTTAGAGCAGCTTCATTCCATGATCAAATTCTGGTCTTGAAATACTAGATGATATTGAGGGTCTTTATTAAAAAAAAAAAAAAAAGTCCATGTGCCTACAGTCTCTCCTTGAAGGGTATCCTGTTGCTAAACTCAAGCCGATGTATCAACTGGAGCATGGGCAGGAGCTATGGCCAGGGAAGCAGCACCTTTCCCCAAGCATCTGTTCAGGTAAGCACAGTGGTCAGGGCTGTTGGCCTTGCAAGCTCCTCGTATATTTTAAGGAGATTAGGCATGTTCTTAAAAGTAGCAGGTAGGTGGTGTGTGAGAATGTATGTGTAGTAAGAGTAGGGGACTTCCTGCTACTCCCTGAGGTTTTTCTCTTACTCAGTGTTGGAATCCATCAGTTGCATTAATCAATGTGATGGTGATTTGTAGCCTGTTGGTGTGTTGCTTCACATTAAGCTTTGAATACTGGGCCAGACTTGCATTCTGGGACTAGCCATGGAGTATACAAACAAAATAGTTGGCTCTATTTCTTAGAAATACACACAGAAAGAAATGAAGATTTGATCATTACTTCATGAATCTGTCACTTTATAATATCAACATCATCAGAAATAGGGGCATTCCATTCAGATTCAAATTTCAGTAGCAGGAAATAAATATCAAAACATCATGACTGGCCCTTAATACAAAACCTCTACCCCACCTAAAACTCCCTCCCCGCCCCACCTACAAAGCCACCCCTACTCCACTGAGAGCCTTTGTTTCACTGCTGCTGCCTTCTATACATACATACCAGCGTCCTGTGGCCTTCTGGAAGGCTGAGTCTGCAGGCTGAAACAGCTGAAAAGTGACTGCACCAATGGTGCTGCAAATCTGTCCCTGCTCTCCTTTTCTACCACACAAACTTCCTCAAGAATCCAGTCTTCAACAGGAGAGACAGATTTTCCAAAAAATAATCCTTACAAAGTAAAGCAGGTTAGTTCTCATTATTCCAATTTGGTCTTCTTCTCAGAGTAGAGCAGTTCAGAGAGTCACAAAAGTCTACCAAACAGGGGTGAGGGGAGACTGGGAGAGGAGCCTAGCAGAGCAGGCATCCTCCAGGCGCTGAGGGCTGGAGGAGCTGGTACTGTAGGCAGGACATCGTGTACAGATCTGGCCATCCCTCTGTCCTCCACAGAAAGAGCTGCCAAGTTAGGGAGCTTTGGTTTAAAATGTCTGGTGGGGACAGGAACCCTCGAAGGGAATACATTTAAAAATAGTGGACACAGGGAAGGGGATGAGCACTGCTGTCTAAGAGCTTCTATGCAAAAATAACAATAAAGAGAAAAGGAAAATAAAGAGTCTTCTCTATGGTTCTGAGGGTTCTAATGATGAACTGAAGGAGGAAGTGATGGACAGTTTTATTGCTGCCCTGCCCTGCATGGCTTAGCTGGCCTCCATAGGGAGTTTCTTCCTGCTGGGGCTCTTCAGACTCAGACTCTGAGCTGGAGTCTGAACCCCCATCGAAGACGGAGACGGTGCCACCCTGTTGTCTGAGGAGGGGTAGTTGGTCTGTAGTTGGGCACTTGATCTTGCTTTCTCCAGTGCACGGACTTGTTGCTCCAGAAGAGCATCCTGCCTCTTGACGTCATCAATGTCTTGCTGGTGCGTATGGTTTTTCCTTTGCATATATTGGATATACTCTGTTGCTTTGTCTAGGATTTGAGCCCAGGATGCCATTCTCTCCTTGGAGTAACGTGACTGAGCTCAGCAAAAGGTTAAAGCTGTCTTTGATGTGGTCCCTACATTTTCATTTCATTGCATTATGCTGAGCCTTCTTGTCAGCTTTTCTCTCTACCTTGATGTCATTGTAATCACTCACTTCCTAAGGCCCACTGAGTGGCCACTGCAGTGGGGGTCAGGGAGAGGAGGTGTGGAGGGAAGGGGGAAGTCATTGACAACAAACAAGCAGAGTATTGCAAACGCATAGGCACCACAGGCACACACCCACACACCCCACAGGCCATAACCACCTCACTGTTTCTATACTTGTTAGTGTCTTTATTTGTTTATTTTTCTTTTTGTACATGAGTACAGTGTGACTGACATACCAGGAAAGGGCCTCAGATCTCATAATCTACGGTTGTGAGCCACCATGTGGTTGCTGGGAAATGAACCCGGGAACTGGGAAAACATCAAGTGCCTGAACTGCTGAGCCATCTCTCCAGCCTGTTGTCAGTGTCTTACTTTGCATTTGGCTGGTTTTTCTTTCTGTTTAGTTTTGAGACAGCCTTACATATGCCATCCTGTCTTCCTTTCCTGATGACTTTGAACTCCTTATTGCCCCACAGATTTGATTGATTTTTACACCGTTCATTCCCATGTTAAGTTTACAGTACCAAAGAAGGATTGGGGTGGGAGTTTGGCGGGGATAGATGTATACTCAAAGTCATAATGGTTTTCTGGTGTTTTGTTTTTCTCAATATTTGAATTGAACGTTACCTGGAAGCATAGAAGTCTGCAGTGAACTGACCTAACTAGAGATTAGCATATTGTTCACAGCTGTATTCCGTTTTTTGCTTTGTTTTGTTTTGTCTTTATTTATTTATTTATTTATTTATTTGTTTGTTTATTTATTTATTTGAGACAGGGTTTTTCTGTATAGCCCTGGCTGACCTGGAACTCACTTTGTAGACCAAGCTGACCTCAAACTCAGAAATCTGTCTGCCTGACCTCAAACTCAGAAATTCGTCTGCCTTTGCCTCCCAAGTACTGGGATTAAAGGCGTGCACCACCACTCCCTGTCACAGATATATTCTTTAGGGAAGGATTGTACCTAAAACTTCTCATCTCCCCATGTCCCTGAATGTTGTATTTTCAAGGAATGTGGTATCTCCCCAAGTCTCTCTCCCTCTGTTCCTGAGCACACACTCCTATTTGACTCACTTCTCCATCTTTCATATTGTCACTGCTTAGTGAATTTACCACCCTCCCTTCCTGATATCTCTAGCTGTGCCCAAATCTCTAGTTTCATCTCCAGTATGTTTCCATTCAGCTTGCCCCTCAAGTTCTACTTGTTCCCTGTCCTCCTATTCTTTGACAGATCCACTTTTTGCAGCTGGTCTGTGTATTGACATTCCCTGTAAATTCACAAATTACTTTAATTCCACAGACACCTCACTACCATTGACATAAGCAGATCTCACAAAGACTCTTTTTGACCTCCCAAAACTTAAATTTTGCCAACAACCTTTCAGACTCAAAGGTCTTTTTCTGACCTTTGCCAAGAACTGTCTTTCTTCTTTAGGCAATATGTCTTTCACCAATGGAGCAGTTATAATTCTCAGGAATTTTCAGGCCATGGGTTTGTAACTTCTTGTTTCTCAGGGGTGAGTTTGTTGTCTTTCAAGATGTTTACTTTCAGTGCCAAGTCAATGTCAAGTTTCTTTGCAGCCAGTGTTTCTCTTGCCCACTCTTTGCTCTTCCTTTGACCTTGTCTGTTTGCATTCACACATCCTGTGGCAGGGTGTGTGGTTCCACCCTGTGGCCAGGAAGTGGCCAGGATGTTGAATCCCCTGGAACTGGAGTTACAGTGAGACTGAGTAAGCCAGTAGTATTACTGTACTTGGAATGTTTTCCAGAGAACACCTTTTAAAAAGCATTACATAATCTTTATTTTATAAACAGGGCTAATTTCCCCAACTTTACAAAGCAATTAAGGAATTTGCCCAAAGTTGTGTATTTCTGAAACTTGGGTATAGAACCTGGTGGCCATACAGGTTACCTTCACAGTTTATGCCCTTAAGCACTCTATTGGCTCTCAGAGGGCAGGCCTTTATTCTCCTGATCACAGTCAGGCTGCTACAATGGAGGAAACAATGCTCATTTACCTGAAACCTTCTGTTCCTATTTCAGAATTGGTCCTGGTCATATTGCAAGCAAGTGAGAGAAACCAGACTCACTCTTCAGCCTGAAATTTAAAATCCTCAGCCTCATAAATGCTAAGAATAGACACATGAGCCATCTCTTTTTCCTTTCGTGAACTCTGCACTCATCCCCTAACACATTCTGGTCTACTACCTTTTGTTGAAGTATGTTGGAGCTTCAGGCAGAGCAGACCTCTTCCCAAGTGTTACAGCTCTTTAGACAGAAGGTTCAGATGATGTAGTAGTTTTTGCATACCCCTGATCCTTCCGGATAGGATTCTTAAATACAGTTTTGGGGTGGGTTAGGGCTTGACAACAGGTACTTCTCATTGGTTTGGTCTTTGAACTTTGGGAAAACCTTATTTGCATGTGGGAGGGCTTTCTGCTGGTCCTAGTGACTAATGGCCACATCCCTCTCTGCTGAGGGTAGGGGTGGTGGTGTGGGAGGCTGTAGCTACCTGACAGGAACCAGGGACCCAGGAGGCATCACTGAACATCTGCCATTCCATGTAGGCAGAAGTTACCACTCATCTGGTCACCAGGCTTCCAGACCTCTGCTTGACTGGGGACCAAGTGCACAGCCCACCACCCCACACCATCCTCTGAGGCTGGTGTGACACCTGAAATGTAAATCAAACTCTTAAAGAGGGGTGACAGTTGGATGGTCAAAGGATAAGAAATCTCTAGTTTGCTGTGTTGTTTCTTTCTCACAAAAGCCTGAGGTTTTGCTTTGTTTTTTGTTTGTTTGTTTGTTTGTTTTAAGGTTATTATTAAATTTCATTTTAATTGTGTGTGTGGGTACATGGAAGAGGATGTTGAACACCCCCAGAGCTGGAGTGGGGTTTGTGGGCCATGTATAATGGGTGCCGAGAAACAGCCTCAGGTCTTCAGCAGAAACAGCCATTCTCATGAGCACTGAATCATCTGTCCAGCCCATGTTTTATTTTATTTTTAATTATAATAGTTTGAAATCTCACATATCTTAGGCTGACATCATATATTACAGGATGAACTCTATGTATCCATTGTTGACCTCAAACTCATAATCCTGCTTACATCTTGTAAATGTTGGGAAGACAGTTGTGTATGCTACATCACATCATCACATTCAGGAGGATCAGGGTCTATCTCTGACAATGTTGTCTGACTTTGGATTCATTTTCTCTAGTTGGGCTGCATTGTCTAACCTCAATAGAAGAAAATAAGATTAGTCCTATTGCAACTTTATAACAAAAGGGGATTAACATCAATGAGCAGGTCCTGTTCTTTGGAAAGAAAGGGAAGGTAAATGAAAGGAGATAAAGTGAGAGTCACGAAGATAGTGTATTCGAGGGTAAGTCTAAGAAAGCAAGTAAAGTACCTGTATGTAAGGAATTTTGAGTTTTCAAAAATCTGTATCAGAAAAAACATGAGAAGACAAAGTGTACTACAATATTTGTGTATTAGCAGAATGAACATCCTGAAATGGCCATCTTACCAAAAGCAATTTACAGCAGCAACTCAATTATTCCCATCAAAATTACAGTGTGGGTTCGCCTTGGGCGCCTAGTCGGCAGATATCCCCAAGATCCCGTAGAGGACTCTCCATGCAATCTTAGGACCACCAGTGAGTGGAATACAACTTCTGTTCCAATCCAATCCCGCAGGACCTGAGACAGCATTAGGAAAGCAGGAAATCCGGCCTGAGTAGGGTCACAAGTCCCTTCCGGTCAGCACCAGCACCACGTCACCTTGGACATGGAGTCTTTGGACACCCTCAAGGTCCCCTACAGGACTCTCCATGTGATCTTCGAACCACTGATGAGTGGAACACAACTTCTGTTCTAATCCAATCCTGCAGGACCTGAGACAGCATTAGAGAAGCAGGAAACCCGGCCTGACCAGGGTCACAAGTCCCTTCTGGTCAGTGCCAGCACTTGGTCACCTGGGCGCAGAGTCCGCAGACACCCCCAAGGTCCCTAGAGGATAGCTTCTGAGACAAACCCTGTTTTGGGCTCTGGACATCTGGGCACCTTCCCTGCCAGAGGAGAGGTGTCTGCCCTGCCCGGGAGGGCTTTGCTGGAGCACCTGGGGGAGCCATCTTAGTTCCCAGATCCCTCTAAGACAAGTCTGGGCAGGTGAGAGTGTGTACTACAGAACCTAACAGCTTCTGTCACAGGCCAAAGCAACAGAGCTTCTGAGACAAGTCCTGTTTCAGGCCTTCATCTTCTGCCAGGAGGGAGGTCTGAACACCATATATCTGTGAACTTTCCCTGTAAGAGGAGAGCTTGCCTGCAGAGAGTGCTCTGACCACTGAAACTCAGAGGAGAGAGCTAGTCTCCCAGGTCTGCTGGTAGAGAATAACAGAATCACAAGAGGAACAAGCTCTAACCAGAGACAACTATAACAACTGACTCCAGAGATTACCAGATGGCAAAAGGCAAACGTAAGAATCTTACTAACAGAAACCAAGACTGTAGGAGGCCAGTTCTGGGATGGCGCCGGTTTCCAGTGTGCCTTTGTGGTAAACAACACCACTGTGCAGGTGCTAGCCCAAATCTGGCGCTGACCCCTCCCAAGTGGGTGCAAGCAAATTAGATGCCGGTAGACTGACCAATCCTGGGGGGGGGGGGTGCACAGAGCCTTCTCCTGTTCTAGGGTGTATATAATCAGTCCTCCCTGGGTTCCCGGGGTCCCCGCAGTAGCATCGAGACATTCCTGCAATAAAGGCTGTTGAGAAGAATCTGACCGTGTTGTGTCTTCCTTGCCAGCCAAGGTGGGCACAACAACTGATGGCCTGTACAGGGACCTGAGGACAAAGACCTCACAGATTCAAAACTTTTCAGCCAGGGAACGGCGGTACCGGTAAGTCTCCCCAATTGATCCCCGGTTAAAAGGAGAAACATGTTTTTCTCACCCGTGGTCACAGTGTGGGTAGCTCTTATCTTATCGTTGTTGTTTCTTTTTTTGTAATTTCTGGCCTCTGCTTTTGTTTGATAGAAGCAGTTAAGGCAGGTCAGAAAAGTCTTACTGAACAACAAGAAAGCATGTCAGAGGAAGATAAGGAACATATGAGCAAAGGAAGGAAAAGGGGCAAAAAAGAAAAAGGAAAAGAAAAGGGAGGAAAAATAAAAGGAATCAGTGATAAAGAAAAGGAAATAGTAAAGATATATCCCTCCTTAAAGGATTTAAATTTATCAAGCTTTGCTTCCAGTGACTTGGAGCTTAGTAAAGATGATGAAACTGACCTAGAGGAAGAGGCAGCTCGGTATGAGAGGGAAAGATATGACCCAGATTGGTCATATAGAATCAAGCCAATGAAAAGGGGAGCATCAGCTAATAAAAGAACAAAACCCAAAAGTGCGGACAACTCCACCTTTCAATCCTGATTACACAGGAAAAAAGGAGCCTGCCAGGGCTGCTAAACCAGGAACCTCACTCTGTCCAGATGTTTGGAAATAAGTTGGTCTAAGTTTCTCTGTTTTTGTTGATGGACAAGGGCAGTGGTATCATGAGCCAGTGGATTTTAAAACTATTAAGCAATTGGCTGAGTCAGTCCGAACCTACAGGGTGAGTTCAGCCTTTGTAGTTGCACAGGTCAAGGTGCTTGCTAGATATTGCCTCACCCCAGGGGACTGGGATAATATTGCTCGAGCTTGTTTGTCATCAGGACAGTATTTAGACTGGAGGTCCTTGTCCTATAAATATGCAAACAGTCAGGCAGCAGCAAATTTAGCCAGAGGACAAGATCCTCAGAGACATTGGGATGCAGACATGCTTCTGGGTTTAGGACGTTTTGCTTTATATCAAACAAATTATCCTGAAGCAGTCTATGCCCAAATAAATGAAGTAGCCACCAAAGAATGGAAAGCATTGCCGAACAAATGTGCAGTCTCAGTATCTTACGAAAATTTTGCAGGGCCCCACAGAACTATTTTCAGACTTTGTAGCACACCTCGTTGAGGCAGCTACTAGAAACTTTGGAGACCCTGATACAGCTATGCCTTTAGTCAAACAGTTAGTATATGAGCAATGCACCAAGGAATGCAGAGCAGCCATTAAACCCTATAAACATAAGGTTTAGAAGTATGGATGAAGGTTTGCAGAGAACTAGGGGGGCCCGTTAACCAATGCAGGCCTGGTGGCAGCTGTCGTGCAATTGGGTAGATCTAATAATGATACTTGTTGTAACTGTGGCCAGAGAGGACATTTTAGAAAAAACTGCCCTGAAAATGAAAAACGGGCCGCACTGGATAAACCTAGACAGCCAGGCTTATGCCATAAATGTAGGAAGGGAAAACATTGGGCTAATGAATGCAGATCTACAAAGGATATAGAAGGCCGACCATTACAAGCAGGATATGGTGGCACCAGGCCAAAAAACGGACAATAGGGCCAACGTCCCCAGGGCCCTCAAATATATGGGGCTCTTCAGAAAGACCAGAAGAAATCTTGGCCGTCTCTCCATCATCCGAGAAACCACGGAGAGCCACTACTGGCTCAGCAGGATTGGACCTCCACTCCACCACCACACTCATATTAACCCCACAGCTGGTAGTACAGCCCATAGATACAGATTTTAAAGGCCCCCTTCCCAAAGATACTGTAGGACTATTGCTTGGCCACTCATCTTCTGCTTTAAAAGGATTACAGATAACCCCTGGAGTGATTGCTCCTGACTATACTGGAGTTGTAAAGGTTTTGGTAGCCTCCCCTGCTAGCATCTCAGCTATCTCCCCAGGAGATAGAATTGCTCAATTGTTGCTATTACCCAGTTTACATGAATATTTCCCAGCAAATATTAAAATAAGAAGAGAGAGTGGACTAGGTTCTACAGGTTCTCAATTTGCTTTCTTATCTATGGAATTAGGAGACTGCCCCATGTTAACTTTAGAGGTTGAAGGACGATCCTTTTTAGGAATATTGGACACTGGTGCAGATCGCAGTATTATCTCCACTCATGATTGACTGTCAAAGTGTCCCTTGCAGACATCATCTCAAAGCCTGTGTGGTCTGAGTTACGAGACTGCTTCTCTTGTCAGTACTAAGGAATTAACCTGGAGAAATGAGAAAGGTAAGTCAGGAAAATTTATCCCTTATATTGTGGATATTCCTGTGACTCTGTGGGGCAGGGATGTCTTGACCAAGATGGATCTTAGATTAACTAATGAATATTCCCCATAAGCTCGGGAGATGATGTCTAACATGGGCTATACTCCAGGTAAAGGATTGGGAAAGTCATTATAAGGCAGTACTATGCCAGTACCAACCAAGTTTAAACGAGATAAAAAAAAAAAAAAAGACTGGGTTTTTCCTAGGGGCCGTTGAGGGCAGTATACCCATTACTTGGGAAACAGAGGAACATGTATGGGTTCCTCAATGGCCTCTTTCCTCTGAAAAATTGGCAGCAGCCAGGGAATTAGTAAGGGAACAATTGGAATTAGGACATATTAAACCCTCCCAGTCACGATGGAATACCCCTATGTTTGTAATCAAGAAAAAATCAGGTAAATGAAGGCTTTTACATGATCTTAGAGCTATTAATAATCCAATGCAAATCATGGGCCCAATACAAAGAGGCCTGCCCCTGCTCCCTAGCCTGCCTGCTGATTGGCCTATAATAATAATTGATATTAAGGATTTTTTTCTTTCTATTCCCCTTGCATTTTGTGACGGCGAGCACTCTGCTTTTACTCTCCCTTCTGTAAATTATGAAGAGCCTGATAAATAGTATCAATGGGTCGTTTTATCTCAAGGCATGGCCAATAGTCCTACTATGTGTCAACTTTTTGTAGGAGAAGCATTACACACTGCCCGTGACACATTTCCAAAATTGAGGATAGTGCATTATATGGATGATATCCTCTTTGCTTCTAATAATAAAGAAAGTTTAGATAAAGCTTATATAGAATTAATAAAAGAATTAGAAAAGAAACGGTTTTTTGTAGCATCTGATAAAGTTCAAATGGGAAAATTAGGAGAATTCTTGGGCACCTGAGTTACTCCACATTCCATCACACCTCAAAAGGTGGAATTGCACAAAGATCATTTAAAAACATTAAATGATTTCCAGAAATTGCTAGATGATATAAATTGGATTCACCCATATATGAGGCTACCCAATTCTGAATTAACTCCACTCTTTGATATGCTGAAAGGTGACCCTCAGTTGTCATCCCCACTTGCCCTCACTCCTGAGGCCCAAATTACCTTAGGAAAGGTAGAGAGGTGATTAGAAAAAGCTAAATTATGTAGATGGAAAGAAGGAGAGGGTATACATTTATGTGTCCTGAAGACGTTTCACCAACTGACCAGAGTATTGTGGCAATCAGGTCTACTATTGTGGATTTATCCTCATGTGTCTCCTAATAAAACTCTTGAATATTATCCCACCACTGTAGCCCATTTAGCAATTTTGGGCATTAAGTCATGCATTCAACATTTTGGAGCCCTCCCTCAAAAAATTAGTACACCAAATAATGCTAACCAAATACAGACCCTTAGCTCTTTAGTTGATGAATGGGCTCTGTTGCGTTGTAGTTATGATGGGGAATTAGATAATCATTATTCTAGAGATCCTTTATTACAATTTTTTTACTGAACATCCAGTGAATTTTCCAAAGTTTACGGCATCTAAACCCATACCAGGTACATTGGATATTTATACAGATGGTTCTTGTGGGGAGCCGCCCTCACATTCGCCGTTGCAAGATGGCACTGACATCCTGTGTTCTAAGTGGTAAACAAATAATCTGCGCATGTGCCAAGGGTAGTTCTCCACCCCATGTGCTCTGCCTTCCCCGTGACGACAACTCGGCCGATGGGCTGCAGCCAATCAGGGAGTGACACGTCCTAGGCGGAGGATAATTCTCCTTAAAGGGGACGGGGTTTCGCCATTCTCTCTCTTGCTCTGGCTCTTGCTTCTTGCTCCTGAAGATGTAAGCAATAAAGCTCTTGCGCTCTTGCGCTCTGGCTCCTAAAGATGTAAGCAATAGAGCTCTTGCTCTTGCTCTCTGGCTCCTGAAGATGTAAGCAATAAAGCTTTGCCGCAGAAGATTCCGGTTTGCTGTGTTCTTCCTGGCCGGTTGCGAGAACGCTTGTAAGAGGTTCTAAAACATGTGTTGGCGCGTATATGGTTAATTCTCAAAACCCTGTTTTATTTCAATATGATCCTGGCACCCCACAACTAGTTGAATGTAAAATCATATTAGAAGTATTTAAGAGGTTTGAAATTTCCTTTAATTTAGTGTCTGATTCAGCCTATGTAGTGAATGAAGTAAAGGCATTGGAAGTTGCAGGACCCATCAAATCTACCAGCCTTGTATGTGGCATTTTGTTAGAATTACAAAACTTGATTTGGAATAGGAAAAGTAAATTTTTTATTCAGCATATTCATATTTTTATTGAGCATATTCGGGCTCATTCTACTCTGCCAGGCCCTATGACTGAAAGGAATGACCTGGTAGATGCAAGTACTCATATGGAATTCATTTTTCATGTTACTCCATTAGAGTTTTCAAAAGGTTTTCATCAATTGTATCATGTCCCCGCTGCCACATTGCAGCAAAACTTTAATATTTCCTGGGCCTATGCCCGAACAATTGTATTTCAATGCCCACATTGTGTGCAGTTTCATTACCCTCCCCATGTTGGGATTAACCCTCATGGATTGATCCCTCTAAAAATATGGCAAATGGATGTTACACATGTTCCAGCTTTTGGAAAACTAAAATATGTCCATGTTTCTATTGACACCTGTTCAGGTATCATGTATGCCTCCCCTTTGTCTGGTGAAAAAACCTGCAATGTTATTAGACATTGCTTAGATGCATGGGCAGCTTGGGGAAAACCAGCTAATTTAAAAACTGATAATGGACCTGCATATACATCAACATACTTCCATGTCCTTTGCAAAACTATGCAAGTTAGTCATACCACCGGCCGTCCCTATAACACACAAGGCCAAGGTATTGTGGAAAGGGCACATCACACCTTGAAAGAACTGTTACAAAAGCAAAAAGAGGGAATTGCCTACGGACGAGCACCCAAAGAACAATTATCTTTAGCTTTATTTACCTTAATTTTTTTTTAATTTTGGATGATCATGGTCGCTCGGCTGCAGACAGGGATGCCATGACCTCGCCTGTAATTCAACATGATATAAAATGGAAAGATGTCTTAACTGGTAAATGGTATGGCCCAGATCCCATTATTTCGAGATCTAGGGGAGCTGTTTGTGTTTTTCTACAGGATAAAGAACATCCGATTTGGGTACTAGAAAGGCTGACACGAAAATGGCTTATCTTAAAGGAAATTGGTTAGCCAAGGCAGAGCAGGTGTCCAGAAAGTTGCTCCTCCAGATTGCCAAGCTCAACAGCACTCGACCCAATCCTGTCACCCTGGGAGACTTCACCTCCTGGATCACAAATGCCTTCTCCTTTTTTAAGGAGCGGGCAGGAATGTTGGCCTGGAGAGCAGTGGTCCTCCTCGGGTGTGTCTTCTGCATCTGGCTATTGTGTCAAATAAAAGAGAGCATGCTCAGCATAAAGCAGTGGTCTACCAAGCTTTGTTGGCAATTGAAGATGGCACATCTCCCAATAATTGGCTGGCCTCTTTAAAAAATTAAGAGTTCGCCCTAGGTCAATTGGCAGTTGTAGTCACACAGATCCACGGTATCCAGAGATGGGCAACTTTCCTCATGCACAGACCAACCTAAGACAAGGGGCCTGGAGGTGATAGGGTAACCCTATGATGGGTAAGGCTGTGATACTAGAGGATCGACCTAAGACAGGAGCCGTAGCTGATGGACAGATTTGCCCAGGCCTAGACCAGCCTCATTTTATTAAACAAAAACGAGGGAGATGTTGGAGGCCAATTCTGGGATGGTGCTGGTTTCCGGTGTGCCTTTGTAGTAAACAACACCACTGCGTGGGCACTACTCCAAATCTGGCACCGACCCCTCCCGAGCGGATGCATGCAAATTAGATGCCAGCAGACTGACCAATCCTGAGGGGCCATGGAGCCTTCTCCTGTACTAGGGTGTATATAGGAAGTCCTCCCTGGGTTCCCGGGGTCCCTGTAGCAGCATCGAGGCGTTCCTGCAATAAAGGCTGTTGGGAAAAATCCAACCGTGTTTTGTCTTCCTTGCCGGCTGAGGTGGGCGCAACACAAAACCACTCACCATCATCAGAACAAGCACTCCCAACTTGCCCAGTCCTGGGCATCCCAACACACACGTAAAGCTAGACCCGGATTTAAATGTATATCTCATGATGATGGTAGAGGACATCAAGAAGGACTTTAATAGCTCACTTAAAGAAATACAAGAGAACAGTGCTAAAGAGTTACAAGTACATAAAGTAAAAGAGGAAAACACATCCAAACAGGTGATGGAAATGAACAAAACCGTACTAGACCTAAAAAGCAAAGTGGACACAATAAAGAAAACCCACAGTGAGGCAAAGCTGAGGATAGAAACCCTAGGAAAGAAATCTGGAACCATAGATGCAAGCATCAGCAACAGAATAGAAGAGATGGAAGAGAAAATTTCAGGTACAAAAGATTCCATAGAGAACATTGGAACAACAATCAAAGACAATGCATAATGCAAAAAGATCCTAACTCAAAACATCCAGGAAATCCAGGACACAATGAGAAGACCAAACCTAAGGATAATAGGAGTAGATGAGACTGAAGATTTTCAACTTAAAGGGCCAGCAAATATCTTCAACAAAATTATAGAAGAAAACTTCCCAAACCTAAAGAGAGAGATGCCCATGAACATACAAGATGCCTACAGAACTCCAAATAGACTGGACCAGAAAAGAAATTCCTCCTGATACATAATAATCAGAACAACAAATGTACTAAATAAAGGTAGAATATTAAAAGCAGTAAGGGAAAAGGGTCAAGTAACATATAAAGGCAGGCCTATCAGAATTACACCAGACTTTTCACCAGAGACTATGAAAGCCAGGAGATCCTGGACAGATGTTATATAGACACTAAGAGAACACAAATGCCAGCCCAGGCTACTATACCCAGCGAAACTTTCAATTACCATAGATGGAGAAACCAAAGTATTCCATGACAAAACCAAATCCACACTTTATCTTTCCATGAATCCAGCTCTTCAAAGGATAATAACAGAAAAAAACAATACATGGACTAAAACTACGCCCTAGAAAAATCAAGAAAGTAATCCTTCAACTAACCTAAAAGAAGACAGCCACAAGAACAAAATGCCAACTCTAAGAACAAAAACAATAAGAAGCAGCAATTACTTTTCCTTAATATGTCTTAATTATTGATGGAATCAATTCCCCAATAAAATGACGTAGACTAACAGACTGGCTACCCAAACAGGACCCAACATTTTGCTGCTACGGGAAGCACATCTCAGGGAAAACGACAGACTCTACTTCAGAATAAAAGGCTGGAAAACAATTTTCCAAGCAAATAGTCTGAAGAAACAATATGGAGTAGCTATTCTAATATCAAATAAAATCCACTTCCAACCCAAAGTTATGTAAAAAAGACAAGTATGAGCACTTCATACTCATCAAAAGTAAAATCCTCCAAGAGGAACGCTCAATTCTGAATATCTATGGTCCAAATGCAAAGGCAGCCACATTCATTAAAGAAACTTTAGTAAAGCTTCGAACACATATTACACCTCACACAAAAATAGTGGGAGACTTCAACACACCACTTTCTTCAATGGACAGATCGTGGAAACAGAAACTAAACAGGGACACAGTGAAACTAACAGATTATGAAACAAATGGATTTAACAGATACGTATAGAACATTTTATCCTAAAACAAAAGGATATACCTTCTTCTCAGCACCACATGGTACCTTCTCCAAATTTGATCATATACTTGGTCACAAAACAGGCCTCAACAGATACAAAAATATGGAAATTGTCCCATGCATCCTATCAGATCACCATGGATTAAGACTGATCTTCAATAACAACATAAATAATAAAAAGCCAACATTGACGTGGAAACTAAACCACACTCTTCTCAATGATACCCTAGTCAAGGACAAAATAAAGAAATAAATTAAAGGCTTTTTAGAGTTTAATGAAAATGAACCCACAACATACCCAAATTTATGGGACACAAGGAAAACATTTCTAAGTCGAAATCTCATAGCTCTGAGTGCCTCCTAAAAGAATCTAGAGAGAGCATACACAAGCAGCTTGACAACACTACTAAAACCTCTAGAGCAAAAGAAAGCAAATTCACAAAAAAGGAGTAGATGGCATGAAATAATGAAACTCAGTGTTGAAATCAACCAAATAGAAACAGGAAGAACTATTCAAAGAATCAACCAAACCAGTAGCTGTTTCTTTGAAAAAAATCAACAAGATAGATAAACCCTTAGCCAGACTCACTAGAGGGCACAGGGACAGCATCCTAATTAACAAAATCAGAAATGAAAAGGGAGACATAACAACAGATCCTGAAGAAATACAAAACACCGTCAAATACTTCTACAAAAGGCTATAATCAACAAAATGGGAAAACCTGAATGAAATGGACAAGTTTCTAGACAGATACCAGGTAACATAGTTAAATCAGGATCATGTTAATGATCTAAGCAGTTCGAATTCCCTTAAAGAAATAGAAGCAGTCATTAATAGTCTCCCAACCAAAAAAAGCCCAGGACCAGATTGGTTTAGTGCTTTAATCTCTGTTGTTAAAAATATGTTCAAAGAAATTGATAAGTAAGTCAAAAATGTTAAATCAAAATGTACTTTATGCAAAACAGCAGGGGAATCTGCTACACCATGTAAAGCCCAGTCTAATAATCATAGGGAAAGAAGAAGAGGAAATTTTTTGGATCAAATACCCAATAAATATTTGTTACAAAATGATAGAAGAAAGTTTCCCTAAGTAATAGATGCTTAGGAATGTACACATGAATCTTTCAGAAAAGCAAATATATTGGTCAAAAAAAGCAATCTTCCCTGACTGAATAATAATAATCAAATCAATAAATTCACACAATGAAGAAAGAAAATTAATAGTTGCAAGGGGAAATGTGTAAGTAACATATACATTTATACTGCTTAGAATTATTCCCAATTTCTCAACAAAGTCTCTAAATGAAAGAAAGGCCTTGACAGATGTCATGAAGAGTCTAAGAGAATCCAGTGGCCAGCCAAGAATAGTATAGGCCACAAGACATTGATCCATCATAGATAAAATAAGATTTTACATGATAAACCAAACTTAAGCAGTATCTTGACCCAAATTCAACCCTAGAGAAGATAGATGGGTTAAAAATTGAACCCAAGGAGGATAACTGCATCTGAAAAAACATAGAAAATTAATAATTCTTCACTACAAAACACAAAACAAGAGAATTGCAAGCAGGTAGACACATACACACGCACACACAAACAGACATACACATTACTACCACCACTACCACAAACATCAAAATAATAGGAATTAACAATAATTGGTCATTAAAAATCTCTTAAAATCAATATATTTTATTCCCTTTTAAAAGGGACAGGCTAAAAGAATTGATGAAAAACAGAGTCCATCCTTCTGCAGTATACAAGAAACACACTTCAAAATCAAAAAGAGATGTTACTTCAGAGTAAAGGATTGGCAGAAAGTATTCCAAGCAAATGGAGCAGAGTACAAGGTTTGGAGCAAGTCTATGATCTAACAAAAATGGCACAATTCATAAAAAAAAAAAAAAAAAAAGACAGGGAAGATATTTGATTCACATCAAAGGAAAACTCCACCAACATGACATCTCAATTCTGAACATGTATGACCGAAATGCCAGAGCTCTCACACTTGTAAAAGAATCATTAGTCAACCTTAATTTGCACATTCATCTCCACACATTATCAGTGGGCGACAACAATGCCTCACTGTTACCAGTGGACAAGTCATCCAGACAGAAACTAAACTGAGAAATAATAGTCCTGAGATGTGCTATCACTGAAATCGCCATAACAGATATCTACAGCAATATATTCATCCATTTGCCCAAGAATTTCATAAATTCATTGTTTTTAATAGTTGAGTAGTACTCCATTGTGTAAATGTACCACATTTTCTGTACCCATGATATCATCCTTAGTGAGGAAACCCAATCACAAAAGAAGTCACTAGATATGCACTCACTGATAAGTGGATATTAGCCCAGAAACTTAGAATACCCAAGAAACAATTTGTAAAACTCAAGAAAATCAAGAAGAAGGAAGACCAATGTATGGATACTTCATTCCTCCTTAGAATAGGGAACAAAATACCCATGAAAGGAGTTACAGAGACAAAGTTTGAAGCTAAGATGAAAGGATGGACCATCCAGAGACTGCCCGACCTGGGGTCCATCCCATAATCAGCCACCAAACACAAACACTATTGCATATGCCAGCAAGATTTTGCTGAAAAGACCCTGATAACTGTCTCCTGTGAGGCTATGCCAGTGCCTGGCAAATAGAGAAGTGGATGCTCACAGTCATCTGTTGGATTGAACACAGGGCCCCCAATTGTGGAGCTAGAGAAATTACCCAAGGAGCTGAAGGGGTCTCCAACCCTATAGGTGGAACAACAATATGAACTATCCAGTACCCTCAGAGTTCGTGTCTCTTGCTGCATATGTAGCAGAAGATGGCCTAGTCCGCCATCTTTGGGAAGAAAGGCCCCTTGGTCTTGCAAACTTTATATGCCCCAGTAGAGGGGAATGCCAGGGCCAAGAAGTGGGAGTGGGTAAATAGGGGAGCAGGGCATGGGTAGGCTATAGGGAACTTTCAGGATAGCATTTGAAATGTAAATAAAAAATGTCTAATAAAATAAAAGAAAAAAGATAGAAAAAACTATATATTCAAAGGTACATAAATATACCTTCTTTGTAGTACCTCACATTTCTGTTTCTACAACAGACAATTTACTCTGTCACAAAGCAGATATCAAGACCTAAAAGAAAATGGACTAACCTCTTGTTTGATATTAGACCAGAAACAACAGAAAGCCTAAAAATGCATAGAAACTGAAGAACTCTCTGCTAAAGGAACAATGGATCAAGGAAGTGATAAAGAAAGAAAATCAGATGCCCCTCAACAGAGGAATGGATACAGAAAATGTGGTACATCTACACAATGGAGTACTACTCAGCTATTAAAAAGAATGAATTTATGAAATTCCTAGCCAAATGGATGGACCTGGAGGGCATCATCCTGAGTGAGGTAACACATTCACAAAGGAACTCACACAATATGTACTCACTGATAAGTGGATATTAGCCCCAAACCTAGGATTCCCAAGATATAAGGTACAATTTGCTAAACACATGAAACTCAAGAAGAATGAAGAATGAAGTGTGGACACTATGCCCCTCCTTAGAATTGGGAACAAAACACTCATGGAAGGAGTTACAGAGACAAAGTTTGGAGCTGAGATGAAAGGATGGACCATGTAGAGACTGCCATATCCAGGGATCCACCCCATAATCAGCATCCAAACGCTGACACCATTGCATACACTAGCAAGATTTTATTGAAAGGACCCAGATGTAGCTATCTCTTGTGAGACTATGCCGGGGCCTAGCAAACACAGAAGTGGATGCTCACAGTCAGCTAATGGATGGATCACAGGGCTCCCAATGGAGGAGCTAGAGAAAGAACCCAAGGAGCTAAAGGGATCTGCAACCCTATAGGTGGAACAACATTATGAACTAACCAGTACCCCGGAGCTCTTGACTCTAGCTGCATATGTATCAAAAGATGGCCTAATCGGCCATCACTGGAAAGAGAGGCCCATTGGACACGTAAACTTTGTATGCCCCAGTACAGGGGAACGACAGGGCCAAAAAGGGGGAGTGGGTGTGTAGGGGAGTGGGGGTGGGTGGGTATGGGGGACTTTTGGTATAGCATTGGAAATGTAAATGAGCTAAATACCTAATAAAAAATGGAAGAAAAAAAAAAGAATAAGGACATCATGAGTTTTGCAGGCAAATGGATGGAACTAGAAAATATCCTCCTGAGTGAGCTAACTCAAATCCAAAAGGAAATGCATGGTATGACCTTCCTAAGAAGTGGATATCAGCCAAAGAATTACAGAATACATAGAATATAATCCACAGAACTCATGAACGTTAACAAGCAGAAGGGTGCAAGGGAGGATGTTTTAGTTGGACTTGGGAGAGAGAAGAATGAAATCACTGGAGAGAGAAGAAGGGAGGGACCTTGTGGGAGAGAGAAGAGAGGGTGAAAGGGGCAGATGATCAGGTATGGGGCAGAAGGATACAGGATAGAAGCCCTGAAAAAACGAATAAAACTATGCAAACTTAGGGGTGATAAATGTGGGTGAACCTTCTAGAATGTACCAGGTAGCTGGGAAGTGAGATACTCTCAGGACTCAAAGGGAGGGACTTTAGATCAAATGCCCAACAGTGGGGAGAGGGAACTTGTAGAGTCTACCTCCATTAGAAAGACAGGGCATTGAGTGGAGGGATGAGGTTGCCATCCACAGTCAAAAACTCTGACCTAGGATTGTTCCAGTCTAAAAGTGCCACAGGAACAAAAATGGAGAAAAGCCTGAGGGAAGATGGTCCAGTGACCTGCTCAATCTGGGATCCATCTCAAGGGGCAGCTCCACAGCCTGACAATATTACTGATGTTATGATGTGCTTACAGAAAGGAGCCTAGCATTGTTGTCCTCTGAGGGGCCCAACAAGCAGCTAACTGAGACAGATGCAGGTACTTACATTTAATCACTGGGCTTAAGTCAGGGATTCTTGTTGAATTAGGGAAAGATTGGAAGATGCTGAGTGTAGTCTCCCCTCCCCCAGCCTGAAACCTGCTTGCTCAGGGGTGGAGCTTCCCGCTCAATCATTCTGCCATGCCCATTGCTGGAACCTGCCGCTTTGCTGTTTGGAGCCATACACGTGGTCATCCTGTTACTGGACTCCAAGATTATTTGGCGGGAATCGGGCCCCCTTCCCCTGCTTCATAACTGCATGCAGCACAGTAAAATTGAGCTTTGATCAGAATGCCTGTCTTAGCTGCATTTCTTTCTCTCGTTGCCTAGCCCCTCTTCTCTTCCAAGTTTCCAAAATGCCCTTCTAGGCTAGAACCCAGGCTGTGATCTGCTGGCCAGACACAACATTTGGGGAACCAACCCGGGACTGAGAATCGGCAAAGGATTTTTGGAAGAGGCACTGCTGTTTTGGGGCTCCATAGAAGAAGAAAATAATTAAAGAAAATTCATACCAGAGAAGGTTGGTTTGGGCTAAGCTGAAATAGTGATTAAACCTAGCGCTGGTTTACTTAGGTTCAGCAGTTAAGCTTAACAGGACCTGGGAACTATAACTGGCAATAGGGCGTGGCTCTCCAAAGCTACATTTTTAGGCATGAGAAAAGAAAGGGTTTATTAAAAGGAAATTAATAATCAGGTGGATTGCATCATGAGGGAAGAAAATGTCCCAAAAAGCAGAGAGAAATTTCAGGAGTGCCATGCTTTGTTCTCTCTGGGCCTTATTATAGCAGGAGTACTCTGTCCCCTTTTTTGTCTTGTCTAATGTCTGGTGCACCAATCTGTTCTCGTGTTCAATTCTTGTTTGTTCGTGTCCAGTCTGTATGAATGAATGTTCTATGTTTTATGTTGGATAATAAAGATGGTATAAAAAACTTTATTTGCAAAGCCGAGAGCTGCCACGTGCTTCAGCCAGGAATCAGACACATGGCAGGAGGGCCCCTGTTGGAAAAACTGTTCGTTTTAGGAAAAAAGGGCAAGTGCACAGCCTCTTAGTTTTGGGGTAAAAAAGCTGAAAAATGGTTTGTGACTAATGTGTTTGACAAATGGTAAAGTGCCTTTTATTCTATGATTGTAGCTACAAAAATTAATATTCTCTGATTGGTCTAAATGTAACTGCATCATTTGGATCCTTTTTATTGGTAATGTGCTCTGCATGTTTTGACATTCAGCCCATAAATGTTGGTTGAGATTATTAATTGTTACATTGCTACAGAGGGTTAGTGTTAAATTTGATAACTCAAGTTTAGAGTCCTACCGACACGTGGCATAAGGCAGGCCAAGAGGCTGGGTCTCTAAAGATATTTCTAGTTTAGATAATAATTACTGTGGTTCCTATCCTAAATAGTAAAATTTAAGATAAGATTTAAAGCAATGCCTCTTTATTAAAGCATTAAAGCTTGCTTTAATAGGTATTCATAGGTATTAATTGGCAGCCAAACTTCGTAATATGATAGTGATGCTTCTAATATTGATTTTAAAGATGATAAATTGTTTTAAACTTGGGTTTTGCTTTCCAAAAGTTATAGATATATTCTAAGATTGCAACGAAGACTTAAAAATTATGGTTAAAATGGCCAGTGTTCCATTGACTGCAGCTTGCAGTTTGATTTCAAATTTAAGATCTTTAATTCACCTGTATATTGTAATTAAGATAATTATAAGAGTAATCATCTTTTGAAAGCGCTAATACAGCTCACTTCATACAAAACTGTGACAGAGTTATCTAGTTATGTTTGTCTTTGTGAATAGATTAGACCCTCAAACAATCAGTTTGGCTATAGTCGCTGCCTGCCAGGAAACTGCAGTATGGGCAATTTTTTTCACAACACTAAAGATGTGAAGAATGTTTTAACTGTAAGTCATCTTTAAAAAGAGTATCAAAAATTAGAGGCGTAGACAGTTAAATTGTTCCTCTAGAATAGGTCCTTATTACAGAAGGGCCAAGATTCTCAGATTAAAAAGTATTTTACGTTTGTGTCAATGCAGGGCTCTGGGCAGCCCCAGAGCAGCTTGTGGCCTTCTTGTGTTTTGCAAACAATGCCTGAGAAAGTTTTTTCCTGTGTTCAAGAGAATTTCTTTTTAACAGTGTTGCAGATCTATTCAGATGTTTAGAATAATGCTTAAATTCAAAGAGTTTTGCTTCTAGTGAACTGTAATCACTAGAAAATTCTGCCTCTAGGTATGGCTAATGTAACTTTACATTATGTAAGAAAAATTTTTATTGTTTCTGCTTCTATACAAGAAGCCAAGAGTTTTAATCTTTCAGTGTATGTTGTTTCCTAAGTGGAAAGTATTTTATTAACTAATGCTTCTCAAAGGAAGTTTACCTTAAATCCTTGCTCTTACCCAAAAGATTCAGAGACAATATCCTTTTATTACTTAGGGTTTTAGTTTACTACAAAAGGTTTTACAAAAAAATAAAGAAAACTTTTATAATCATTATTAATTATATTCATTGGTAATTAGATATTAGTTGTGCCCAAGACAATTCTTTGGCCAGAAAAAACATTATTGTAAAGTCATTTTTCTCATCCTCCCAGCCGATTGTTGGCCCACATAGGCCCAACTAGCTGCTGTGAGGCAGTCTTAAGACACACAGTTTCCCCTGTTTCAGCACAAATTATCTAGTTGTGTGCTGTAGATGTTGTTTTAAAATGCTGAACAATCAAACCTTAATTTGTATATTAATAGTCAATGCCATATCTCTGAGCTCACAATTGCTTAAAATTGTTCATCCCTCAGATACTATTAATTCTCAAATTTACAATTGCTTATGCATATTTCTAGTTAATAAATAAATTATGCACATGTGACTCTTAATAACATTTCAAGCTTTCTAGTTATAACCGCTCCTTAAGAAAAATGATTGAAAGTGCAATTAGTCACTGCCCCTTTACAGCCAAGTATTTAAAATATTTTTCAACAAGTTATTAATTCAAAAGGTTAGATATTGTCAAATTTTAAAACTTTAACTTCTTAAAAGACAAAAAAGAGAGAAATTGTATCCCTGTATATACTATTTAGTGCATTCCCTTGCACACTATTTAAATCATACCTTTAATTTCAAATTTTGAAATTTAAATGTCAGAGAATTTAATAAATGCTTTATAGTATCTTAAAAGGATCTACTTATTGGCTTATAGATTAATCCTAAAACAGCTACCTTATTAGGAAAGGGAAAAACAGGTTCTCTCCACAGAACGCTGCAGAAGCATATTAATTCGTGTGACAAAATGGCAGGTAAGTTGACTCAGTGCCCTGATTGAAATGACTAAAAATCTAAATTAAATTCATGTTTTAGATCCATCTGTTTTTTCCATTTTTCCAGTTTAGACTAGCTTCTAGCCTTTTAACTTTATGGCAATAGTACATCAGAGACTGTATATTCTGACTTGGTAAAATTAGTCATTTAATAGAGTCATAATGATTTTTCTCTTTTCTTCAGTGTGACCAGTCATTCAAACTCAATCGTAGACTGGTCTAATATTCAGTCCAATGTTAGAGATTCCTATATTCTAAATTACCTAGCAAAGTTAATTCAGAGCACATCCCCCACTTCCCCTAGATCCCTAACCTCAGAAGGGTTGCTGGCCTTACAGCTAGTGGAAAAAGCTATTGAAGAGCAATTTGTCACTTATATAGATTACTCCTTGCCCCTGCATCTGTTAATTTTTAATACGACTCATGTGCCTATGGAACCGCTATAGCAAAATTTTCCTATAAGGTGGATACACTCAAGGATTTCTCCTAAATGTAATATCTTGCCATATCACAAAGCAGTGGCACAGATGATTATCACTGGAAGAAGGCAGACATTAACTTATTTTGGCAAAGAGCCAGATATCATTGTTCAACCTTTTAAGGGAACTATAGACATCCACTATCCCCAAGATAGGTTTATAAAATTTTTAAATGTACGTGATGTGATATTTCCTAAAATGACTTCTTTACAGCCTTTATATAATGCTCTATTGATTTTTACTGATGGCTCCTCTAAAGGGCAAGCTGGATATCTTATTAATAATCAACAAGTTATCTTAGAGACTCCTGGCCTTTCAGCTCAGTTAGCCAAATTAACAACAGTACTACAGGTCTTTCAGTCTGTACATGAGGCTTTTAATATCTTTACTGACAATTTATATGTTACACATTCAGTACCCTTATTTGAGACCTGTGGTACATTTAACTTCAATACACCGTCCAGATCCCTTCTCTGCATACAGGAGAGGCTTCTAAAAACGTAATTGATCATTGCCAGCAAGCCTTTAATCCCATGGGATTGCCTAAACTTATTAAGACAGATAACGGGCCATCCTATTGTAGTAAAAATTTTATTTCATTCTGTAAGGAATTCGGTATCAAACATAAAACTGGAATTCCTTATAACCCCATGAGACAAGGAATAGTTAAATGTGCTCATCACACCTTAAAGAATTGGATTTTTAAGACAAAATAGGGGCAGTTATATCCCCCAAGGTCACCAAAGGCTCATCTTGCCTTTATTTTATTTGTTCTAAATTTTTTGCAAACTGATATTAAGGGTCAGTCTGCAGCAGATCGCCACTGGCATCCAGTTACTTCTAGTTCTTATGCATTGGTAAAATGGAAGGACCCGCTGACTAACGAATGGAAGGGTCCAGATCCGGTTCTAATCTAGGGAAGGGGCTCGGTTTGTGTTTTTTCATGAGATGAAGATAGAGTGAGGTGGCTGCCAGAGAGATTAATTAGTCAGATGAATACAGATTCTGAATCTTCTTATAAGTATCACCTTGAGGACTAAAATTCCTCTTTTGCTTAAAATTCAGCTTGGGGACTCAGGCTCCCAGGAAGCTGTTTTCCTGCTACTCTCTAAGCCAACTCCCCGACAGGAGACTGGAGACTAGCCTTAGCTTTACAATTTGCAACTGAATATAGTACCTGAACTTCCCCAAAAGAAGCTTTGTGATGTTACTCTTTACTGTCTAAGATTTTTGTCTTTCAAGCAGGTCAATCTACACCTTCAGGCGAACTGCAGTGGGCATGCATTCCCCGCTCCCAAGAGCACACAGGTGGCAAATGCTATCTTCATTCCAAGGACATTCCAGCACGTGTCCTTCAGTCTAAATTGAAATTTAGGTTTACCAAGAGGGCTAGAAAAGTATATATTTCTAATATTAAAAGAGAATGGTTTTTGTTTTGATAGACAGGCTTAGTCCCTTAGCTGGCCTCTGGCTTTTCACCCTTGCTGTTACTTCAAGGTCCCCTTAGTTCCTCAGGCTGTGGGAATATCAGAGATGAGGAGGATGACTTCCAGCTCCTACTTTAGCCACAAATTGTGGTGTTACTAATGACATAATTCTTGTCTAGGCCTTGCTAAATCTGAGGTTGACAATTCTCCTTTAGGAGCTGCACAGTACTCAGAACTGTGCATACTGGTTCGTGATCATACGAATACAGTATGGGTATTGCTTGGTGCAGAGAATACTGCAAGGGGAGGTCCAGCCTGACCATTTCTGAGTTCCCTGTGCAATATACTGTTTTGGAAAGAGGTTGGTATCTAATTCCAGCTAAAAACCAAAAATATCTAACGCTCTGCCTCCCCTCCCCAAAAGATAACAAGAGCCACAGGTGTGACAGCACCCACAGGAGGAATCGGGTCAATGTCCACCCAAGCCAAGCTTAAAAGCCCACTCATCTACGGATGAGAAAATCACTTGATCACCTCAGTTAAGCGTGGCCTTATTAAACTTAATTAATAGGGGGGAGAAAGGTTTGAGACCATACTGTTAGAAGGACAAGCCCGTCACAGCCTCCCACCCTAAAAAATCCAATTGGCCTTGTACTACGGAGCTGGTCATACCCTTCCTTCCTGTTTCCTGCCTGTCATCCAAAAATGTGGAGGAATATCAACTCAGTGTTACTCTTAATAAAGTGCATGTCAAATTTGTTCAGTTTAACTTTGCCAGGGTTCCAATGCCCTACTTAAAATTTAACTAGGAAGTTACCTATTCAGCACTACTTAGCATTATAAAGTCAGACCCTACTGCTTAGGGCTTTTCTGTTAGTTGTTTACTAGGATAGAAAGGACAGTCTTATCCAGATACAGTTTATCATAAGAAAAGTTAGGGAATCCCACGGAGACAGGTTTTTTCTTTAGCCCTCAGAATTCTAGGCAGAACTATTGAGCATAGATTAATTTTTTGCCTCAGGCCAGCCTTTTCTTTCTTTTTTTGGGGATTATTTTCATTTTTATTAACAACAGGGAGGAGATGTAGTCTCCCTCTCTCAGCCTGAAACCAGCTTGCTCAGGGGTGGAGCTTCCCGCTCAATCGTTCTGCCATGCCCACTGCTGGAACCTGCCGCTTTGCTGTTTGGAGCCATACACGTGGTCACCCTGCTACTGGACCTCGAGATTATTTGACGGGAATTGGGCCCCCTTCCCCTGCTTCATAACTGTGAGCAGAACTGTAAAATTGAGCTTTGATCAGAATGCCTGTCTTAACTGCATTTCTTTCTCTCATCGCCTAGCCCCTCTTTTCTTCCAGGTTTCCAAAATGCCTTTCCAGGCTAGAACCCAGGCTGTGATCTGCTGACCAGACACAATAGCTGAGGACAAGGGCAAACACATAGAAAGACCAGCAGTCTCAACTAACCCCTGTGATCTCTCAGACACTGAGCCACCAAACAGGCAGTTTATACCTGAGCTGTTCTGAGGTTCTGGACACATATACATCAGAGGACTGACTGGTCAGGTCTCAGTGAGAGAAGAGGAGCCTACCCGTTGAGAGATTTGAGGCCCCAGGGAGTTAGAAGGCATTGCAGGAGGTGATGGAGATATCCTCTTGTAGACAATGGAGGAGGAATGGGGTAAGGGAATGAGAGGGCACTAACTGGACTGTAAAAATATAAAAGTAATAAAAAAATTTAAGAATAAAATTTTCAATAACAGCGCCTGCCCCAATCCAATCGCGCGGAACCTGAGTCTGCAGTACATAGGGAAGCAGGCTACCCGGGCCTGATCTGGGGCACAAGTCCCTTCCGCTCGAATCGAGCCCCGGGCTATATATAAAGAACTCAAGAAGGTGGACTTCAGAAAATCAAATAACCCCATTAAAAAATGGGGCTCAGAACTAAACAAAGAATTCTCACCTGAGGAATACCGAATGGCAGAGAAGCACCTGAAAAAATGTTCAACATCCTTAATCATCAGGGAAATGCAAATCAAAACAACCCTGAGATTCCACCTCACACCAGTCAGAATGGCTAAGATCAAAAATTCAGGTGACAGCAGATGCTGGCGTGGATGTGGAGAAAGAGGAACACTCTTCCATTGTTGGTGGGAGTGCAGGCTTGTACAACCACTCTGGAAATCAGTCTGGCGGTTCCTCAGATAATTGGACATAGTACTACCGGAGGATCCAGCAATACCTCTCCTGGGCATATATCCAGAAGATGCCCCAACTGGTAAGAAGGACACATGCTCCACTATGTTCATAGCAGCCTTATTTATAATAGCCAGAAGCTGGAAAGAACCCAGATGCCCCTCAACAGAGGAACGGATACAGAAAATGTGGTACATCTACACAATGGAGTACTACTCAGCTATTAAAAAGAATGAATTTATGAAATTCCTAGCCAAATGGATGGACCTGGAGGGCATCATCCTGAGTGAGGTAACACATTCACAAAGAAACTCACACAATATGTACTCACTGAAAAGTGGATATCAGCCCCAAACCTAGGATACCCAAGATATAAGATATAATTTGCTAAACACATGAAACTCAAGAAGAATGAAGACTGAAGTGTGGACACTATGCCCCTCCTTAGATTTTGGAACAAAACACCCATGGAAGGAGTTACAGAGACAAAGTTTGGAGCTGAGATGAAAGGATGGACCATGTAGAGATTGCCATATCCAGGGATCCACCCCATAATCAGCATCCAAACGCTGACACCATTGCATACACTAGCAAGATTTTATTGAAAGGACCCAGATGTAGCTGTCTCTTGTGAGACTATGCTGGGCCTAGCAAACACAGAAGTGGATGCTCACAGTCAGCTAATGGATGGATCATAGGGCTCCCAATGGAGGAGCTAGAGAAAGTAGCCAAGGAGCTAAAGGGATCTGCAACCCTATAGGTGGAACAACATTATGAACTAACCAGTACCCCGGAGCTCTTGACTCTAGCTGCATATATATCAAAAGATGGCCTAGTCGGCCATCACTGGAAAGAGAGGCCCATTGGACTTGCAAACTTTATATGCCCCAGTACAGGGGAACACCAGGGCCAAAAAGGGGGAGTGGGTGGGCAGGGGAGTGGGGGTGGGTGGATATGGGGGACTTTTGGTATAGCATTGGAAATGTAAATGAGCTAAATACCTAATAAAAAATGGAAAAAAAATTTTCAATGAAATATATATTTTAACTTCAAAATGGCTCAGGTTTCTAATGCAAAATTAATAAGTTATTATGAGGAGATAAATTCATATATACAAATATTAATGTAAAATTCCCAACACATAAATTATATATATATGTATGTATATATATGGATGTATGTATATATATATATATATATGTATATATATAATACTCATAAGTACATTCAGACACACACCGATGCATACATACATATATGGATATGTACATATATGTATATGCAATCTCTCAAATATTTATGCTTATGGTATATTTTACTCATTTCAGAAAACTACTTCCCTTTATACAAACTGGGAAAATAGATGAGGGTGGAAAGAAGGGAACAACACTTAGGATGATCAAAAGTGAAAATGGACAGTACTTTATACTTGTCTGTGTCTTGTATAGCTTGTCTGTGTGAGTCTTTATTTGGCCTTATCCTTAACAGTATTATATTCATCTCAGAAGCCATAAGTCACTGACAAAGAAGTTGTATGTAGAATACCTTCTCTTATGTATTTGTTCTGAGTATGTGGGGACACCCAAAATAATTCACACAATTGTCATTGAACTGACTACCAACCAGAATGTAATAGCAAGTCCTTCTTGCTGAATGTATCACAAACTTTGGAGATGGGACATGAGAAATCAAGTTCCTATTGACCAGGACAATTCAGAACTGTTGGGTTACTTTTATAGCTCCTGAGTGCATTCAAGATGTTGGAGGAATAAAGTTACCGAGCTTTTTACACTGTGAACTTCACCAATGTCCATTTTAGTAACACTACCATTGCCACATTGTTAGCATAACTCTTATTGGGGTACACAGTATTTTCCTGGTTGGATTTGTGACTTGCTCTATAGTGATGATTCTTAATCCATGGTTTATGAGTAATGGAATGCATAGATTTCTGCTAGGATCAAAGACTTATACTCTATTCAGTGGCAAAACTACTACTGTAACAATTAAAAATACATATGGATGTGGATTTTTTCACTATTCAGCTTGTTTTAATGTTTCCTCACAAATGATAAAAATAAAAATTACAGGCAAAGAATAAACATAATATTCTCACCAACATTATAAACATGGAATTATACAATTAAAACATTTTCTATTTTAAAACATATATCTGGTCATCAATGCAGCTCTGCATGTCTCTAGTAGGGCTAGTCTCTGTGTTCCTGATGGTGCTCACCTTTATCCAATTTCCCAGGACCTCCAAGTCTGCCTGTTCCTTCAGTCTGATCCAATAAAGGTCCAGGAGGGCCACTAGGACTACCTTGTCTTCCTGTACCAAAGCCCAACCTGGTCCATGCTGAGGCCTCCTCAGAAGTCTTATCTGTCTCCACCTCTACCACCTCTCAACATTCAGCCACGATAATCGCAGTTAGCCCATCAGTCCAACTATTCCTCCTCACATGCCACCAGGGCTGCCTCAGCTATGATTACCACCCTGAGGTGGAAATGGTGGAAGAAGGAACCCTCAGCATTAGGGGCCTAACTCTGGTCGAATTCTGTTCTCCAGGTGACATTTGGTTTCCACAGCCCAGATTGAGACACTGCCAGACACTGCTTGCTGCTGGAAATTTTGCCTTCCAAAGGGATTCCCTCTTGAGCCTCAGAGGCCCTCTTGTGAGGAAGCTTCTGCTACCTCCTCCATGGCCTGGCATATAAACCAAGGTTCCTCCAGGACATCCTGGGCAACCAGAACTTCCACGAAGTGGTGGTGGTATCCCTCTGTCGTCACGTGATTGCATGCCACCCTGCACCCTGTTCATTAGAGGCTTCTTTCGGGGTAGAGAATCTTTATGTTTGCTTCATTGAAAATCTTTTCCATCTCCATTCCATGGCACTGTTGGTAGATGGTGGAGCTTTGTAGAACATTGCGGCATCACATTTAGGCTTTCCTGTTTCCTTATCCCTGCAGATATTGATCATGGCTTGACCAGTTCTTTTGTTCATCTTGACAGTCCCACACGGATTAAAGAAGTCTTTCAGATCATCCAAAGTCACATTGTCACTTAATCCTTGCACATAAATTTCACTGTTGTCAGAGTCTTCATCGGTGTCTATAGGAAAGTCTTGATTAAGATCTGGTCCTTCATCCATGGGTCCAGCAGGCTTATTGAAGACCCCTTGATTTCCAGCACTACCCATTCCACTCCTCCCTGCCCACCTTTGCTAATGCTTCTAGAATCAAATCTCCCTCTTCTCCTGGCACAATTATCAGGATCACTTAAGCTCTGGTTATCCCCTTGTCAGGAAAAGTTTCCATATTTCTGCCAATAAATACCCATGAACTGGAGTGGTTGTTTTGAAATGAACTCTGCTGTCCATAGCTGCTACTCTGTTGGCTATATTGATTTTTAGCCTGGCTATAGGATCCAGTCTGAGGGGAGTAACTGTCTTATTTTGTGTTTTACTGCTGTGAACCAACACCCTGACAATGGTACATCTTATAAAAAACAACATTTAATTGGGGTTGCCTTACAGGTTTAGAGGGCGAGTCCATTATCATCAAGGTAGCAGCATGATAGCATCTAGGCAGGCATGGTACAGGCAGAACAGTGAGTTCTTCATCTTCATCTGAAGGCTGCTAGTGCAAGACTGATTTCCAGGCAGTTAGAATGAGGTTCTTGAAGCCCATGGCGACAGTGACACACCTATTCAAACATGGACACGTCTCCAAATAGTGCTATTCCATGGACCAAGCATACTCAAACCATGACATTCCACTATGTGACTCCAGTTGGCTTATTCAACTACGAGTCTATGGAGGCCATAGCTAGTCATATAAAACAAAAAAGTACATTTAGTCCAACTTTTAAAGTCCACATAGTGTACAGCAGTATCAATTTTAAAATTCCAAGGTTCAAGGTCTCTACTGAGATCCAGCCAAACACTTATCTTTAGTCTCCAAATCAAGACAGGAATCAGCTGTGCAAACTCTAAACTTTGTATCTCCATGTCTGATGTCAAAGCAGTTGTCAGTTCTGCATCACCTTTTGCATCTTTGTTGATGGCAACAAACTTCTTTTCCTGAGCTGGTTCCATTCTGTGTTACCAGCATTGCTGAGGAGATATCCATTGGCTCTGGCACCTTGAAACTCTTGGGTCTCTGAGGCAACTTGGATGTTACAGCTTCTTTGAAACCAGGATCCATACATGATCTTCTGGGCTCCTCCTAGGGGCAGGTGTCAGGTCTCCAGCTCTGTTCTCTGTATCACTCCAAGCTCAGGTTCATCCACTCCACTGCTGCTTTTGTTCTTGGTGAGCATCCCATGGGACTGGATTCTCCAGTATGCTGGGGTATTTACCTGCAACTAGGCTTCAACAATAACCTCTTATAGGCTCTCTTCATGATGTCAAGCTTCAAATTCTTTCTATAACCCCATCATTCCCGGGATATCAGCTGCATCTGCAGCTAAGCCTTCAATGGCTTCTCACAGTGCTAAGCCTCAGCTGATATTCATGACCCCTTCATGCATTCAAAACTAGTACAACCTGGGTGACTCTTACACACCAAGTATAGCTGCAGCATGATGAACAACCTTGGCTATCTCTGGACCATGATTTTGCGCTCTCAGTAAACACGTCCCAGAAGTTTTCACCTCAATGATGCTGGTCACCACTAATTCCTTAGCTTCAGCTAACCAGCAGTAGTCTCATTTCCTCTTGACTATAAAGTTTGAGAAACATGTCCCAAGCTGTTATGTCCTGAAGCTTGCAACAGCTCAAACATGGGCCTCTTGTTTTATTACATTATCACTAGTTTCCTCTTTTCTAACTTCTTCACTGCCTAAGCTTGGCTGTCCTGTATCATGCTCTGTATATTGACATTGAATTTAGATATCAGAATGCCTGACTCCTGGGTTTAAAGGTGTGTGTTACCACACCTGGATTTAAGCTTTTTTTTTCCCCCCCACCTAGAACATGCTCTGTCTCAGGCTGTCTTCCTTCAGGGATCTGCTCAACTTTGTCTGCTGGTATTAAATATGTGTACCATCATGCTTGGATCTAAATTTAGTTGGGTAGGTTCTTGCCACAAGGGCACTACTCCCTTAGTTCAATTTAATATCATGAACACTGAATTCAGCTCCATTTTACTTCCTTGTGCCCTTTATACTCAGATTATATATTTTATATTTTTCCTTTATCAGCTTACCATGCTTCTTTAAAATGCTTTTTGGGAAACTTAACCAGAGGGGAAAAAAAAGTCTATGATGGGCGTTTCTGAGACTTTCTTTCTCAATTTAATTAATCTGACTTTCTTTACTTTAGCCTCACACAGGCTCTTAAAAGAAGAGCAAAATTGGACCACATTCTTCCCCAAACTATCACAAAAGCACTCTTTAGGACACATATTGAAAATCTCCCCTGAAACCTCTTAGGCCAGGTCTGCACAATTCAAACCATTTCTCAGTAATAAATTATTCCATATTCTTAATATTGTAGTTCCTTTTGCCCCATTTAAATCATTCCAATGCATTCCAAATCCAAAGTCCCCATATCCACATTCTTCCAATAAATAAATAAATAAGGTCAGGCCTATACTAGCAATATCCTACTCCTTGTCTTTTAACTTCTGTCTTAGTTAAACTTGTACTGCTGTGAACAGACATTATGACTGACCAAGGCAAGTCTTATAAAGGTGACCATATACAAGATAAGATATGATGGAGGTGTTATAACTGGCTGCCTAGTATATCTTCTGAGGGTTTGGCGATAATGGTCATCTGTATCCTAGACTAGGCTGGTTATAATCCCCCTGTGATAGATTGAGTTTGACTAGTCTAAGTGTGCTTGGTACCATTTTGTTGTCTTTTAGGTGGCATGGATTCTGGGTGCTGGCTACTAGCTGCTCATCATAAGCTCAGCAGGCAGCCTGGGTGACATATGTAGACTGAGCTGTGTAAAAGGCCTGTGTTTTGATGAGTGTAGAATTGTTGGTGTCATAAGCATCAGTGCCATATCCTTGGGCAGGCTGACCATATGCCTGGGGGAAGTTGGAGTGATATAACCAGTAGGCGGCTGCCCATAAGAAGTTCCCTATGCAATCTGCCCATAGGTGCCAGTGGGTATAGCAGATATCAGTAGGCTGTCTATAGGTTCCCTGGCTTTGTTGCCCATATGCCTGGGTGGTCTGTGTATGTCTTTGAGTTGGCTGGGCTGGGTAGGCACTGTAGCCCTGTTAGTTTGCAGTTTGGCTTTAGGCACTGTAATCTGTGGAAGCCATATTCTCTCCTTCTTCCCTGTTCTCTCAAAGTTGGTGTCCCTCTCATGTTGCCCAAGAGTTGCACATTTTAAGACCAGAGGAAATATGTGTTCTACAGTTGTTATGACACACTGTTTGAGAAGCATTGCTTTACAGGAAGCCTTGCCCTACAGTTCAGGCCAGGAATCAATGGTAGTGTTCCTCAAAGTCCCCATCAATAATGAAGGCCTTAATTTTTTTCTAAATGGTCATAGCTGGAATGTACTTTTATTAAAACATCATTTTATTCACTTACATTTCAAATTATATCCCCTTTCCAGTTTACTCCTCCAGAAATACCCATCCCATCCCCCCTCAGTCACCTCACCTTACCTCTATGAGGTCACATCTTCACCCATTCAACCACTCCCACCTCATCACTCTAGCATCTCCCTTCTCTAGTCCCTCCCTTCACAATGATGTCAAATAAGGCCATCCTCTGCTTCATATGTATATGGAGTCCTGGCTCCCTCCATGGGAGCTCTGGGTGTTCTAAGTAGTCGATATTGTTCTTCTTATGGGGCTGTAAGCTCCTTCAGTCCTTCCCCTAACTCTTCCATTGGTATTTTCAGGCTCAGTCTGATGGTTGGTTGTAAGTGTCTGCATCTGTATTGGTCAGGTGCTGGTAGAACCGCTCAGGAAACAGCTATATCAGGCTTCTTTCATCAAGCACTTCTTGGCATCAGGAAGTATGGCTGTTTAGCAACTGGAGGTGGGAAAGGTCCCAAAGTGGGATTGTCTCCGGATGGCCTTTCCTTCAGTCTCTGTTCTAATTTTTGTCCCTCTCTGTCATGGATCACCCCGATCAAGTATGGGGTCCCTGGAATGTGGGTCCTTGAAGGCTAGGTGGGTAAGGATTCACCAATGACAAACAGAAACAAACATAGAGGCAGGTTTAATCTGAGTCTATTTTGCAGCTCTCAAGCTAGGGTTTTTATACATTAAAAACATATATATTACAACTCTTAAAAGACATGTTCAGTGAAGCAATCTCAAATACCATCATTATCATTTGGCACAGTAAAGCACAAAAATCAAGCAAACATTACAACTCTGAAAAGATGTATTCAGTGAATTACAAAGAGAACAGGTAGTATTACTATTTATAGAAATCATCCAAGTGTTACAACTCTGAAAGCAATATTCAGTCATCCAAGGCTAGTGGCATATTTCCAAGAGCAGATTAATATGTCTTTATGGTCAATTATTTTTTAACATCTAGTGCCTGACTTTTTTTTTATAAATCTTCAATGTTTAAAGTTAAATTATTTTACTTCTTTTATTTTAGTCTTTCTTAAGCATATAACAAAACCCTCTTCTGATGATAAATGTGTATCCATATGAAATTTTATTGTTGGAAAAGATTTATCTATCATAGTACAATTATATAATTTTGTAAATGATTTATAAAGAAAAGTGTTGGATTTCCTGGGGATAAGGTCATGTTAGTTACCCCATATCAAGAGATGGTTTCTTACCTATTATTCTCCCTTAAGATCTTGGACTAGGCTACCAGGAACATGTCATAAATAAGAAAAGGAATAAAAGGAAACAAAACAGATACATTGCCATGAGAACTATGGCTCAGTATGTTGTTCTGGGCAAGAGTTCCACAACAGATTCTAGAAGGCCTCCTTCTGTTGAAGTTTTATTCTCAGTCTGTGGAACTCACAACTATCTCTTTTGACTGTAGAGCTGTAGACAGAAGATGACTGGAAAAAAATAATAATAAGACTTATTCCTATGACAAGAATAATTCAATGTAACCAACTAACAGGGTTTAATGACCATGAACCAGAGCTAATAGACTGAGTCAAATCCTCTATGCTAATAGATTCAACATGTGCTTTGCTTACAGCAGAGATCTGGGCTTGTAATTGAGCCATGTCATGAGTAATATCATTGTCTTTCCAAATTCTCAACAAATTTTTAGTAAAATTCCAATTATGACTTTCATTATAAGGTAATGGCGCTACACACATTACTGAAAGCTGGCATGGCACTTGGTAAAAAGCTAACTTTAATATTTTCCACTTCTTGTCCTGTGATAAAATTACATCCTCTACAGCACCACTTTTTACTTCTAATATTTTATCTGTAACTCATTGTCTTGCAAGTGTTAAAGAGACATTTTTATTTACATCATTAACAAACTGTGCAGACTTCATATCTGAGACTAAGGTGACTGTTGAGACTGAAAGTGAAGTAAGGATGGCTATTAAAGCACTAATGCCTAAAATCAGAGCCACAACAAAATGCTTTGGTTTAATTAGTGCATTAACTCTTTTAAGCATTTGTAAGCCTACTTTGTCAAACCAAACATCATCTTTTAAATCTACAAGAAGTATAATATAAGTAAGTATTTGTAATAACAAAATAACAATAATTTTTAATTGATATAGGATCAACACAATTAATTAAAATACATTTGGAACAGCTTACCTGATAAGATCCTTCTACCTTAGTAATTTTCAAATCTGAGGATTGTCCAGCTAGTATACCAAAAGCTTAGGTAAGATCTACTTGCCAAAGGAATGCTCTTAGCTTCCTTAGGCTTTTTAAAAGGACCATGTTAGTTGCAGCAAAATGCCTAAATAATCCTGGAAGAATATTAGTAATATTATGTAAAGGAGAGTGACTGGCATAAACAGATTCCACCCATCCTGCAGCAAATCATCTATTTACAGACTCATTTGTAAATGTATGAGGACTATATCAATGAAAAAGCTGTAACTCATTGATTAAATGGTTTTGGTTTTCGTTTTTGTGGGTTGTTTTTGTTTGTTTGTTTGTTTTTGTTTTGGTATTTTGTTTGTGTTTTGTTTTGTTTTGTTTTGTTTTGTTTTGTTGTTTTTTCAAGACTGGGGTTTCTCTATGTAGCCCTGGCTGTCCTGGAACTTACTCTCTAGGCCAGGCTGTCCTGGAACTCTGAAATCTGCCTGTCTCTACCTCCCAAGTGCTGGGATTAAATATATGCATCAACCACTGCCTGGCTTAAATGTTTTTTATATTCATAAAATGGTGAGCTTATAGAATAGTTATAAATTATTTATTGGTTTTTCCAAGGATCTTATACTGAATCCCAAGAACTAGATCCACAATTAAGACATCTTGAAGCAAGGATACCCACAATTTATCATTATCCTGATATTCTTGTAGACATTCTTTGGAGGCATAGTCTCTCTTGGCCTTATAAAACTTTCATTACAGTTATAATACCCTGACATCATTATTAAAAGCTCCCACATTTTTTTCTCAATCTGTAGGTTGCCAATTTATCTTACTGAATATGTTCTTTGTCTTACAGAAGTTTTCTAGTTTTATGAGGTCCCATTTGCCAATTCTTGATCTTAGAGCATGAGCCATTGGAGTTCTCTTTAGGAAATTCCCCCCTGTGCCAATGAGTTCAAGGCTCTTTCTCACTTTCTATTCTGTTACATTCAGTGTATCTTGTTTCATGTTGACGTTTTTAATCCACTTGTACTTGAGCTTTGAACAAGGTGACAAATATGGGTCTATTTTCATTCTTCTAGATACAGACAGCCAGTTAGACCAGAATCATTTATTGAAGATGCTTTCTTTTTTCCATTTTATCTTTTTGGCTTCTTTGTCAAAGATCAACTATCCGTAAGTTTTATTTTCCAGTCTTCAATTCTATTCCACTGATCAATGTATATGTTTCTGTACCAATACTATGCAGTTTTTTTTTTAATCACTATTGCTCTGTACTAAAGCTTCAGGTCAGAGATGGTGGTTTCCTGCAACCATTCTTTTATTGTTAAAAATGTTTTTCACTATTCTGGTTTTTTAATTCTTGGTGGTGGTGTGTGTTTTTTCGTTTTTTGGTGTTTTTTTTTTTTTTTTGATTTTTGGTTTTTTGTTGCTGTTGTTATTTTGTTTCACCTTTTCAGATGAATTTGAGAATTGTTCTTTCTATGTCTTTAAAGAATTGTTTCGGGAATTTGATGGGGATTGCATAGAATTTATAGATTACCATTGGTAAGAAGGCCAATTTTACTATGCTAATTCTGCCAATCCATGATCATGGGGGATCTCTCCATTTTCATTGATTTTGTTCTTGAGAGACTTGAAGTTATTGTCATACGGGTCTTTCACTTGTTTGATTAGACTTACCCCTATATATTTTGTATTATTTATGACAATTGTGAAGAGATTTGTTTCCCTAATTCCTGTATCAGCCTGTTTATCCATTTAATAATGAAAGGCTATTGATGTATTTGAGTTGATTTTATATCTGACCACTTTGCTGAAGTTGTTTATCAGCTGGAGAAGTTCTCTAGCGGGCCAATATATAAAATATATAAAGAACTCAAGAAGCTAATCACCAAAACACCAAACAACCCAATCCAACAATGGGGTAAAGAAATAAATGGAGATTTCAGCACTGAGGAATCTCGAATGGCACCTAATGAAATGTTCAAAGTCCTTAGTGGTCAGAGAAATGCAAATTAAAACAACCCTGAGATTCCACCTTACACCAATCCAAATGGTTCAGATCAAAACCACAGGTGACAACATGTGTTGCAGAGGATATGGAGAAAGAGAAACAGTCCTCCATTGAGGGTAGGATCACAAACTGGTCCAACTACTCTATAAAAAAATCTAGGGCTGGTGAGATGGCTCTGTGGGTAAGGACACTGATTGCTCCTATGAAGGTCCTAAGTTCAAATCCCCAACAACCACATGGTGGCTCACAACCACCCAAAATGAGATCTGATGCCCTCTTCTGGTGTGTCTGAAGTCAGCTACAGTGAACTTATTTATAATAATAAATATCTCTTTTAAAAAAGAAAAAGAAAATGGATCTACCTGAAGTCTCAGCTATACCACTTTTGGGAATATACCCAAAAGATGATCCACCATGCCACAGGGGCATGTGTTCCACTATGTTCATAGGAGCCTTATTTGTGATAGCCAGAAGCTGGAAACAACCTGGATGCCCCAAAACAAAAAAATTGATAAAGAAAATGTGGTTCATTTAAACAATGGTATAGTACTCAGCAGCTATTAAGAATGAAGACATCCTGAATTTCGAAGGTAAATGTATGGAACTAGTAAATATCATCCTGAGTGAGGTAACTCAGACCCAAAAGGACATGCATGGCATGTACTCACTAATAAGTAGATGTCAGCAGGAGAAAGCAAAACAGAACAAACAAAGAAACAAACAAACAAAATAGCAGAGCACCCAAGGTACATTCCACAGACCTCACAAAGATCAAGAACCTGAAGTGCCCAAATGAAGACACTTCAGTCCCACTTTAGAGGGAGAAGAAAGCAATCACAAGTTAGGAGGGAGGAAGGCATCTGAGAGAAAAAGTGGGGGGAAATAGGGAGGAGAGGAGAACCTGATCTGGTACTGATTCAGGGGAAAAGACTGAAGGAAGCCATGAGGGCCAGCAGAAAGAATGGAAACAGGTAGCCTCAGGAGATATGAGGTGGGGCAGGGGAAACCCTCCAAAATGCACCAGAGGCCTGGGAGGTGACAGTCTCTCAGGACTCAAAGGGAGGGATCTTAGATGACATGTCATCAGCAGTGAAAGGGAACTTATAGAGCCCACCTCCAACAGGAAGACAGGGCTTCAAATAAGGGAGAGGAGAGCCATCCTACAGTCACAACTCTGATTTATAATTGTTTCTGTTTAATAGGATTACAGGGATGGAAATGGAGAGGGGACTGAGGAAAAGAAGGTCCAGTGACAGGTCCAAAGTGGGATCCAGGTCAATAGGAGGTCCCAAGGCCTGACACTATTATTGAGGCTGGTGGAGTGCTCACAAAAAGGGATCTATCATTACTGCCCTCTGAAAAACCCAACAAGCAGCTGGAAGGGTCAGATGCTGATATTTGCACCCAGAGCGATGGGCAGAAGCAGGTGATCCCGTTGTTGAATTAGTTAAGGACAAAGAGGCCCAGGAGAAGGATGACCCTGTAGGAGAAACACACATCTCAATTGGCGTGGAACCCGGAGACCTCTCAAACCCTGGGCCACCAAAAAGGCAGCATACTCCAGTTGATATGAGGCCCCCAACACACAAACAGTAGAGGACTGCTGGGTCTATTTTCATTCAGACATGATGCAACTAATCCTCAAGAGACTGGTGGCCCCAGGGAGTTAAGAGGTCAGGTGGGGTGCGGAGAGTGGGGACATCCATGTGGAGACAGGGGCGTGAGAAGGAGGTATGGGATAGGAGGGTGGAAGGGGCAAATAAATAATGGAGTGTAAAAAATAAATTAACTAATTGTATAAAAGAATAATAAAGCAAATGCATTATTTATGTAATTTTTAAAAGAAAGAAAGAAAGCTCCCACATTAACTTTCTAAGATGTGGGGGCTTTGTATCTGGAACTGATCTATCTGGAGGTTCAGAAAGAAAAGTTCTATAACTAACGGGAAGGCAACCCATTGGGGGGTATTCCCTTAAAATAACAAAAATTAGAGCAGAGAGTATTGGCATTTTTTCCATGCAAGGTGTTTTAATATGTCAGAGCCCTCAGAGGGAGGAAGCACCTGTTTTTCCTATGGACATGAACATTTCTGGGTTAAAAATTTAGATGATTGGGTGGCCCCATCTCTCTATAGGGGTTGTGCCTATATACTGTTGGTTGTCTCTACAGGTTGTATCTCCTCTTTCTTGGGTTTTTGGCTAAATAATTGTTATTGTCTTCTTGGAGCCTCTCATATCCCTGGAGTCTAGGACTTTCTAGTGGCTACCTGCATTTCCCCTTGCCCCTCTCCTACATGTTTCCATTCACTTTCCTGATCCTCTGCACTTCTCTCCTGTTCCTTCTAATACCTGTTCCTGTCCCCCTTTTTCCCTCTCCCTTCTCTCTCCATCCCAGGTCCCTCCTTCCCTCTTGGTACTGTGATTACTGTGTTCTCCTTTCTATGTAGGATTGAAGAATCTACACTTTAGTCTTTCTTCTTAATCTACATAAGGTATGTGGGTTGTAATGTGATTATTCTGAGTTCTCAGGCTAAAGCCTATTTCTCAGTAAGTATATACCATGTGTGTTCTTTTGTGTTTGGGTTACAACACTCATGATGATTTAGTCTAGTTCCATCCATTTCCCTGTGAATTTCATGAAGCCATTGTTTTTAATAGCTGAGTAGTACTCCAGTATGTAAATATCCCACAATTTCTGTATCCATTCTTCTGTTGAGGGACATATTGATTTGTTTCCAGTTTCTGGCTATTATGAATAAGGCTGCTCTGAACATAGTGGAGCATGTGCCCTTATTTTATGTTTTTTTTTTGGGGGAGGGGGGATATGCTTAGCAGTGGTATAGCACTCTTTACACTATTCCATCTATACCCATAGATAGGAGTGACACTAACAAATCATCAGAAAAATGTGTTTGTGCTGTGAAGGGGTTATAAAACTAAGCAAACTGTAGAGAATGAATGACTCTGTTATGCTCAATCACAAATGTAATAGCTGTATCATTCTCTTTATCAAGGTTTCAGATAACATCATGGCAAATAGAAGGAAAAAATTCAATGAGTCTGATGTAAGAGATTTCTCTCATGGATCTTTCCAAAAGAGAAAAGTAAGTATTCATATTTAAAAACTGGTATTCTTAACCTTCACCTTCCCTAAAAGACATGGTTTCCATGTGTAGCTCTGCATGTCCTGGAATTTTCTATATAATGCTGTCCTCAGCTCAGAGATCGGCCTGCCTCACCCTCTTCTGCTGGAATTAAAGACACTCACCAGCACAGTCTGGTTAAAACTTGTTATTCTTTTTTTTTAATTATTTTATTTTTTTATTTAGTTATTTACATTTCAGCCATTTGGATCTTCTTTCTCAACTTCTTGAAGAGTGGTTCTCAACATTCTAAATTCTGCACCCCTGTAATGCAGTTCCTCATGCTGGGGTGGATCCCAACCACAAAGACATGTTTGTTGCTACTTGATAACTATAATCGTGCAAATTTTATGAAATGTAATGTAAATATCTGACATTAAACCTTATGAGCATGTCATCTAGCCACAATGAGGTTTCCTCACATAGGTTCATAAACCTGTTATTGAAAGTTGGCCACAGAATCAGAGATATGCCACTGTCCCTGCTTATGCCTCTGCATAGGCACCTGCCCTGCCCAGGCCTAAGTACCTGCCTCTGCCTTTATACACTGCTGGAATTAAAGTGTTGTAACTCCATTTTCTCAGGTTTGTGTGAGATGGTGTTTTCAGGGGTTTTTTTGTTTGTTTGTTTGGTTGGTTTTTTTGTTTTTGGTATTTGCGTTGTTTGTTTGTTTGTTTTTCTTGGTTTAGGTGGTGGTGGTGATGGTAGGCTACTTATTTATTTTATCATTTTGTTTTTAGGAAAGATATGTTGTGAGTCTTTTAACAGAGAATGATTTGGATTCTAGTGTTCCTGCTGACAGATGCCAGGTACAAGGATTGCAGGGATTCTCCATATCTGGATAGCACAGTATTATCATCTGAATTCTACCTCTGATGCTTACCTGTACAAGGCTTAATGCCTAACCTTAGGATGCAACCTTATTTGAATATGGCACTGAAGCTAATCCAAACCTCTGAAATCCTGCAAAGGCTATAATCTCAAAATATAGAAAGCTAAACTAAACCAAAAACTCAAATCCATTAAACGTTAATGTTGAAACAATGAGGAACAAAATTATCCAACTTCACTAGAAAAATAAAGATCAAAGAACAAGCCAAAATCAAAAGGGTTAGAGAACCAAATGCTGGCGACTCGGTCCAGAACAAGCAATGCCAGCAATAAAATCCTAGGTGGGGAAATGTATAACTTGTGTTGGTATTCATGTCAGCTAAGGCCATTGTGTACTATATATATATATATATATATATATATATATATATATATTATGACATATTTTCCTCAAATACATTTCCATTGCTATCCCAAAAGTCCCCCATACCCTTCCCCCTCCCACTTCCCTACCCACCCATTCCCTTTTTTTTTGGCCCTGGCGTTCCCCTGTACTGGGGCATATAAAGTTTGCATGTCCAATGGGCCTCTCTTTCCAGTGCTGGCCGACTAGGCCATCTTTAAATACATATGCAGCTAGAGTCAAGAGCTCCGGGGTACTGGTTAGTTCATAATGTTGTTCCACCTATAGGGTTGCAGATCCCTTTAGCTCCTTGGGTCCTTTCTCTTGCTCCTCCCTTGGGAGCCCTGTGATCCATCCACTAGTTGACTGTGAGCATCCACTTCTGATTTTGCTAGGCCCCAGCATAGTCTCACAAGAGACAGCTATATCTGGGTCCTTTCGGCAAAATCTTGCTAGTGTATGCAGTGGTGTCAGTATTTGGAAGCTGATTATGGGTACTGATCATTGTGTACTTTTAAAACTGAAGCCTTCTGATTGCGTGCTGAAAGGTATCACCAGGAACATAGTGGCAAAGTCATAATGCATCCTCAATGTTTCTACCTGATATGGGAACTTACATGGGAATCGCAAGTGCACATACACAGACCCCAACAACTCAATTAGCCTGTGCCTGTTGTCTTCAACTCTGCACAGAATCCTGTTTCTCAACATGACTCTTATGCCACTTCACATTCTTAACATTAGTTTTTTGAAAGTTATTCATGGAAAAAGACTTGCTTTTGTCAGCTATTTTTCATCATGTGAGACAAGTATCCATAAATCCTGCTCCTTGAACCAAGTGCATAGGTGTTCTGAAACCAGAGCTACGCAGAATGTCGGGAGAATGATAATTGAACAGGTAGGGGAGGATCCTCCAAACTACTCTGAGCAATTGTTGATTATTTATTTATTTATTATTCCACTTTGAATGTCGTTCTAGTAATGTAGAGAAATATTCTTGAACTGTAAGCAGTAGACAGGGCATGAGATGTCTGAAGAGGCAATGCATTTAACTTGCAACCCTAAGACTTGGGATGAAAACCCCAACATGTAGAAAAATGTCAGAGGGAATGCCAGGCTTCTGTCAAGAACACTGTAGAGAATAAAAGTGGAGATCAGAAAATGTTTGGAAACTCTAGTGCCAGAAAGACAGGTTTATAAAGCTGTCAACCAGAAAGACACTGTCTAAAAGCAAGAAGCAACTCAAGAATTAACAGCAAAGTATTCTAATAACTTATGCTGTGGAACTATGGAAATACAGACAAAAAATTACATACACACACACACAAAATAAAAAACAAAACAAAACATAAAAGTGGCAATCCACAAGCATGTTATATCATTATTGGGACAGTACAATTTACTTGCAACATTCTTCTCTCTTTGAAGATGACATACTGAGGCTGAAGCCCTACCAGTCTCTGCTGAGGATGTTAGATAGTTCAGTCAGATCTGTGGTAATTCCTCAGGTGACGATGGTAAGTGGATGATTGGCGAAAGCGACGGCTACATAGGGAACAGACATAAGGCATTTCTCCTGTGTGAATCATCTCATGAGACTTCAGGTTGGTCTTGTGGCTGAAGGACTTTTCACATGTGCTGCACTTGAAAGGCTTTTCTGGCATGTGTATGATCTCATGGGTTCGGCGGTCAGAGACTCGTTTGAACATTTTCTGACAGGTGACACAAAGCAATTCACTCTTCTTATTCAGGTGAGTTCTCTGGTGGGATGAAAGGCTCCTGGCATGTTTGAACATCCTAGAACATTCTTCACACTTGTATAGTTTGGCATCTCTACAGAATCTCTTTTGATGACTTTCACATGGTAAGTTTGCCTCATGATTCTTACCAAGAAGGACAGGATCAGAGATAAGCTGCTCTTGCCTAGACTGCAACCCTGGTACCTCCCTAGGGTCTTTTTCAGAAAAACATTCCCCAAGTGACTCTTGCAGGCATGTAGATGTTCCTTGACTTGCTCTTGTAGAATCCTGAGGAACTCCATAAGGAATATCTCCCACCTCAGGCTCAGGATGATATATTCTCTTGTTAATGAAAAGGGAGTCTGACTTGTTCCTGGGAATATTATCACCACTATATACTTGAGTAGCTGCATTTCTGGAAGTGTTATAGCAATTGTTCTTGTCCTCAGAGATGTTTTCTCTGGATAAATCCTTTGGTTGTTCCTCCATGGGGACATCGGCAGTAGTCGGAGCACTCGGGAAGTCTACATGATGACTGGGGGTGCCTTGACTTGCTCTTCTGGCACCATGAGGGAATTGACAAACAACATTCCCCTCTTCATGCTCAGGGTGCTGTTCTTTCTGCATAATAAGAAGGGAGTCCATTTCATTTCCACTACAGCTTTCACCAACATTTGCTTCAGTAGCATTACAAGAGTTGTTGCATTCATTTTCACTGTTTTCTTGTCCTTTGGAAAGAAGACAATCTATGAAAATGTATCCAAAATGGACCCCCTCAAAACATGACTCTTTTATCTAGGTTACCAACTAACCTGTGGCCAATAATCTATCTTGTGTGGTGTCTACTGGCATCTGCTCATTATCTGGTGTTGGCCTTGTTGCAGATTGCTGTTGTTTCAAAAGCTTGATGACTTCTTTTAATGGCATGTTTTCAGAAAAGAGGGCTTCTTGTCCTTGCATTGAAACATGGACCTGTAAGGGAAGACATGTTCTTCTTATGCACGAGCACGTGGATTGCAGACACCTAACCTCAACCTGCAAGCACAGGGACACTGGAATATTGACTAGCTCATTCGTCTAGGCCTTAAGTCTAATGATCATTCCTGGCACTCACAAATTCTGAATTCTAAAGTCACTATAGATAATGTGTTTCCAAATGTCAAGTCATTGTCCCTAGAGACACACAAAGTTGTGTTCCTGTGAGCTCTGCCAACCATAGTTTCTTTAACTGGTCAACACATTGAAGGAGGATAAGCCTTCCTTAAACTGGCTAGCCCATGTTTTCAGATTGTCTTAACTTTATCTGATCTTTGTTTTGAATGTAGTGTCTCAAAGAATCACAAGGCCTGTTCTCAGGAACATGACTAGATATTAGGGGAGCAGTGTACTTAGTATGAAAATTTAAACTTAAATTAAAACTCAAAGAGTATATGCAGTATAATTCTTAACTTGTAAGGTGTGGTCAAAAGATTTAATTTAGCTGGGCTGTGTGGCACGTGCCTTTAATCCCAGAATTTGGAAGGCTGAAGAAAGAGGATTTCTGAGTTTGAGGCCAGGTCTATCTACAGAGTGAATTCCAGGACAGCCAGGGCTCCACAGAGAAATCCTGTCTCAACAAAACAAAACAAAACAAAAACAATCCCTAAAACAAAACCTAAAACCCAAAAACCATTTAACCTAACACTTGAGTAGCAGAGGGAGGGTAATTCCTCTGCTTACAAGGCCAAGGAAGACTACATAAAGAAACAATGCTGCAGCAGGGCAGTGGTGGCATACGCCTTTAATCCCAGCACTTAGGAGGCAGAGGCAGGCAGATTTCTGAGTTCTAGGACAGCATGGTCTACAAAGTGAGTTCCAAGACAGCCAGGGCTATACAGAGAAACCCTGTCTCCAAAAATAAACAAACAAGCAAACAAACAAACAAACCATGTTGTAAATCACAAATACAAGCAAGCAAGCAACCAGGAAATGAACCACAAAACTAAACCAATAAAAATCTAAACAAAATATCTGAAATAGGAAGCATTTTTAATTGGTATGTAGGAATGCATGTATGGGGTGGTAGAATATTTTCAACTTTTCACAATTTCTGTAAATAACTAAGAATTTTGCAAATCACGGCTTTGAGAAAACATCCAACATAATTAAATCTTTATTAGGTCTATCCAAATTTGAATGTTTGGACTGAAGCACCATTATGCATCACAGAAATTCTTATGGGTATGGTGCTGTTTTGTATACAGCACCAACCATATTTCAATATCAGAACTTTACCATTCTGACACCTCAGTTTTCTAGACAGAGATTCAATGATATGTAATAGCCAATTTGAGAATCCATCTAGTCAATTTAATCCCAAATTTTTGCCCCACACTTCCACGGATCACAGGCTAGCACTGTGAACCCTGTGTATAAGTGTTCATGGCAGGATCTAACATAGTCCTCATGAATACTCAGTAAGCATCTCCAGGAACAAGCTGGGTCTCACACACAAGTTATCTCTTCTACATCCTTAAAGTCCTCCCCAGGACAATTCTTCATTCTCTCTACTAACATGTAAATAAACTAGACTTAGTTGTGCATATCAAACCTAATTGATAGGCTCCTTTCTGCTATATTCATGATAATTTGAGGCAATCATTTTTCTTCAGTATAAAGATTTTTGTTACAGAATATAATCTCCTTTGTAAAATACAACATAGACAAGCAATCAAAGAAAAAACAAAACAAAACAATACAAAACCCCCTACTTTTCCCAAACCCCAAATGTTTCTGCCTTTCCTTCTACTAAACCCCGGAGGAACTCACCATGACAGGAGGCTTCAAGCACTCATCAGTCAGACTCTCCATGAATCTCCTCATATCGCTACCACTGGCTTTCCACTTCTCAGTCAAAGCATACTTGTCCTTGCAGTGCCCAGTGAGGAGAAACTGCTCCAAGACCAGTTGAGAAATCATCTGCTCCTTAGTCTGCTTTTCTGGCTGCAACCAGGAGTTGAACATCTTCCAGAGACTTTGCAGCTCCTGAGTTGCCCAGCAGCCATTGTTACTTGGGGAAAAGTTTAGCTGAGCACTTGGTGAGTTAGAGATGTCTTCTGCCCACTGCACACCAGAACTATCAGTTGGAGTAAACTCTAAATTGTTGGTCTGAAGGTCTTTTGCTGGTGCCTGCTGTGAAGCCATTGTGGTGACAATGGTGTGAAAGATTCAACTATAGTAGTTTAATATCTGTTTTGTGACTTTACGAAAATGCTAACAGTTGATGGATGTACTGTAAAAGCTGTGAATTTAAAAAAGGAAGAAACACATAATTAATGTTAACAAAACAAACACAAAACCAAATGAGATTTGTGTCACAGATGGTTTTATTGGTTCCTGACAGTAAATGTTTCACTATAGTCCTTTCAATCTGCTTGCATGGAATTGGAAATGGGCAAAACAACTGAAAAGTAGAAAAAAAATTGACTCAATAACCAGAAAGTCCTGTATCTAGGGTGCTTAGATCTGTCATGAGATCTTAAGAACACAGCAATGTTGTCTGTTCCCCCTTTGGAAAAGTTGGGAGTTATTCTGCTGTTCCTCAAATTTTAAGTTTCACCCTTCTGTCTCATTCTAAAGCACCAGAGAATAATACGTTCATAAGAAAATATTTAAAATGAATAATCAGGAATATTAAATTCACAGAGAGGCAAACAAATATCCACACACATACCTGAATGGTTACCAACTCAGAGTTTTCTTTAGAGTTTAGAAAAATCAACCTCTTGATCAGGAAAGCTTCCAAAAGGCAATATTGAACTACTGAGATCTACCCATAATTGTGATGAATCTTCTCACAAGTCCTCAAATAAACACACAGACACACACATAAATAAACATATACTTACACATTCAAGACCACTAGGAAGGAAAGTTTACCTATTCCTCCACCTCACCTCTTTCTCCAGTGAACTTCAAGGGTGATGCCAAGAAGCCCAGGGAGGCACTGTGTGTCCCTGCCTTGGCTCTGCTTCATCTGAGGTTCTATTAGGATTGGTTCCCTTTTATAGCGCCTGGCTTCCGTTAGTCAGTTACTGATGACGATTAAATTCACACAGTGATTCTATCAAAACTCCTTTTCCTGGGTGGGGCAGATTACCATTTTATCCATAGTACTCAAAGTAATAGAAATTGAATCAGGAGAGTCAGTAGTCCCCAGCACTGCCTATTAAGCCCAGAGATCCAAGGTCAGTCTGACCCAGAGGAACAGATAATGCCAAAAGGGGGCATCAAATACAAGCAAGCAAACAAAATAGGGAAAGACATCTTTTCCTGCTGATTGAATCACATAAGGAATCCTAAGTCAGCTCTAGATTTGCATCTCCAATGCAATGATTGACTCTTCTTTGGAAGAAGATCATCTCCTAGTCAAGTGTTGTAAGTCACTGTAGTGAATGGAAATAGTACCACACTGAAGAGGAATTCCAAGATTGGCATTTATCTTCTATGACCTCTGATCCTGTGTTCTCACATAGTAGTCAATGGAAACTTGTTACAATTTCCTGGTTTCTAGAGAGATTAGATCCTAAATGCTTCAGTGAACCCTGTAGAATCCTTGATAGTAGGATCAGATAGGGCAAGAAGAATCCAGAAGGTGTCTGTAGCACAATATAGTAAAGATCGAGGCTGAAGGGAACTTATGTCTTTTGGTAGAGAGGAATGTGCATTGCCTATTGGGAAAACATGGACATTATATGAGGACTGTATACTAGGGAGAGATTAAAATTTGTGGCAAAATGTGGTGGTCTTTGTTGTTCTCTCTTGTTTTCTCTATCTTTCCATCTCTCTCTCATGTTTGGTTTGTTCATTTGTTTTTTGTTTTGTTTGTTTTTTTACAAGTGTCTATATGGTATCCTAGTCTGCTCACAATCTCACTGACTTGTTCAGAATGATCTTGCACTACAATCCTATAACTTTTAACTCCTCAGTGCTGACATCCCAGAGTGACCTCACTACTTCACACATCCTTTTTGTTTTTCTGTCTCTGTTTTCTTTTACTTCATCTAGAGACAATTTTTTTCCCTTGTATGCCTAGACATAATAGCCCTACAGTGTGGATCAGGTTGACACATCCTTGCCATTAATTCCATAGTGGTGGATTTAAACGTGGTTGCCTTTGTGAATTGATTTGTCCAATCATGCTAATTGATAGGTTCAATTGTGACCCCTAAATTCACATGTTGATGTTTTATCTTCAAACACTGAGATTGTGCTAAACTTCAGTCCAAAACATAGAACCTTAATTTCCCTTACCCCAAATAGGATGGAAAATCAGTGATTTACAACTTCTAAATTTTTTTACATTCACAAAACCATAAATTTTGAATGCTTAAACCTAAAGCTGCCCTTCCCTTTATGGAAAAAAAATGCCACATGACAAAGAAAGCACTACAAATTCTTCAAATGAATTAGCCATTTGTTACAACAATGATTGACTCACCATGTAAAAATGTATCATTTGTTTTTTTTTTTGCTATTGATGATGTTCAGTATATTAATGAATTAATGCAATACTAACAAGAAGAAACATTCAGATGAAAGTGTTTTTTCATGAGAACAATAAACACTTTACTGTTGTTCACTATTTTCTTCCTGAAAGTGAATTTCAAGGGCACAATTCAATTTAGCAATTAGATTACTTGAAGGAGGTTAGTGCCTTTAATCCCTGCTACACACTTAATCCTAGATCAGAAAACAGATGCAGAAGCATCTCTATCACTTTGAGGCAAGTCTGGATTTCAAATAGAGCTCAAACATAGCCAGGCTTGCATGAAGAGAAGGTGTCACCAAAAAAAAAAAAAAAAAAAAAAAAAAAAAAAAAAAAAAAAAAAAGCACAAAAGCATCAAGAAGAAGAAGAAGAAAAAGATGATAGAAGTAAGGTTGTCCTGGAACCGCTACTACTAGGAAGGTGGTAGAAGCCATGCTTTTAAATCATTTTTTGGTTGTTGCTGTTGGAAGGGATCCATAATGCTAGCTTGTCCATATAAAAAAAAAACACAATCTAGCTATTTTATTTACAAACTCAAGCCTAAATAAGGCAGATTTACAGCTATTTCAGCTTATTCCCCAACGATCAAGTCCCTTATACTTGCTATTTCTCTGTTCCAAGAATTTATATTTCATCTCTTCCCATGGCAACCTCCTCCACTTAAGTCTTCTTTCTTCTTTCTCTTCCTCTACCAGCAATCTCTTCACTTAATCCTCAAATTCCACCTTTCTCCCTCAGATGACCAGTCATAGCAAGTTGCTTTTTTTTTTTTTTTTTTTTTTTTGACCAGTTGTATTTCGGGACAATATTCAAATAACATCATTTGGTAGATGTGTAGCTCTGTACTTTGTGGACGACCACAGATTAAGAAGCCAATATTTAGCATGATAATATAAGCAGCATCAGAACAACCCACTGCATTATTTTATTTATACTAAGAGTTAGAATGGGGATAAAACAGCAATTCTTCTTTTATATGAAAAGGTATTTTATATGAATAGAGTTTGTACAACATGCGAACTTTTCTCAGAAAAGTATTTGTAATCCCAACAAAATTTATAACAAATTAATAGGTCTTAACAAAAACATTACTTTTAGAGAGGAAATTATTATAATTTAAAATATATTCTATAAAGCAAAGAAGAAGGAACTTGTATGCCATATTCTTCAAGTAAAACATCAGGGACACAGACATGACATGTTTCAATGCACAGAATAGCAGGACAGTATGTATGTTACAAAGTAATATGGCTACACATATCATTCTCCTGCAGTTTGTCAAAATGATATATAATTCATAAAAAAATGAAATAATGTAGTTCAGAGGCAGAATACTCATTTTTCATGTATGAGACTCTGGTTTCAAACTCCAGGTCTGATAAGACAAGAATAACATTGACAATGGCAAATATTTAGAGTGAGTTTCACTGACTGTTAGAACTACAGTGAATATACAGTAAAATTAACTATAAAACCATAGTCTTTAAGAAAATTTTGGCTTGTATTTTAAATTTTAAATTATATATATATATATATATATATATATATATATATATATATATATATTTGGTTTTTCGAGACAGGTTTTCTCTGTATAGCCCTGGCTGTCCTGGAACTCACTTTGTAGACCAGGCTGGCCTCAAAATCAGAAATCCACAGGGCTCTGCCTCCGGAGTGCTGGGATTAAAGGCGTGCCCACCACGCCGGGCTTTAAATTAGTATACATAGTATTATGTGGGTTAAATGGCAGGATCCTGAGTCCTCTCAGGGCTGGGGCTACTCAGTGAGGTAGGATCCTGGAGTTTTGTAGTTGTTGTTGTTCTGGTTTTCTTGATTATTTATTTCTATTTCAAATGTTAACACCTTTCCTGGTTTCCCCTCAAAAGCCCCTTATCCCCTCCCCACTCTCCCTGTTCACCATCCCACTCACTCCTTCTTTCTGGTCCTGGCATTCCCCTACAGTGGGGCATTGATCCTTCACAGGACCAAGGGCCTCTCCTCACATTGATGACCAACAAGGCTACCCTCTGCTACATATGAAGCTGGAGCCATGGGTCCCTGCATGTGTACTCTTTGATTGGTGGTTTAGTCCCTGGGAGCACTGGGTAGTCTTGACTGTGCTTTCCCCTCAAGGGCTCCTGCTTTGGGTGGGCATCAGGCTAGGAGAAGTCACTGGAACCTGCCCCAGGGGTGGAAAATTGCAGTCTGAGTTCCCCTGGAATTTCACAAGTTGGCTCAGGCTTCCCTGGAACTGCATGGAGACCAGAGATACCAGATCCAGCCATACAAGTATATGGAGTGTGAGCAGGCCTTCAACTGCAAACACTACCTTACCCAGCACCAGGGGATCCACAGTGGGGAGAAGCCTTATAAATGTGAGGAGTGCAGCACAGCTTTCACCCACTGCTCTATGTTCATTTTACATAACAGGAGTCACACTCTTGAAAAACTTTTTGTTTGTAAAGAATGTGGGAAAGCTTTTCAAGATAGGCCAGGTTTCATCTGACACTACATCATCTACAGCAGGCAGAACCCAATATGAGTGCTTTGAGTGTGGACAGATCTTCCAACACAGGTTATATCTCCTGTGGCACCAGCAGACACACACAGGAGAGAAGCCCTATGAGTGCAGTGAGTGTGGGAAGGTCCTCCTTGAGAGTGCTGCCCTGATCCACCACTATGTGTCCACACTGGGGAGAAGCCATTTCAGTGCCTCCAGTGTGGCAAAACCTTCAACCACTGGTCGTACCTCAAGACATACCAGAGCATTCACACTGGGGAGATGCCTTTGAGTGCAAAGAGTGTGGGAAAGCCTTCACCAGTCAGAAAGATCTCATCCAGCACTTCAGCATCCACACTGGAGAGAAGCCCTATGAGTGTGTGGTGTGTGGGAAGGCCTTTCCGTGCCTGTCAGGTCTTACAAGGCACCAGCGAGTTCATAGTGGGGAACGCATTTGAAGTATTGAGTGTGGGAAGACCATGCCATCATCCACACTGGGGAGAAGCCGTGTAAGTGCAGTGAGCGTGGGAAGGTCATCAGTCTCAGCTCAGCCCTCAATCAGCATCAAAAGCTGCAGTGACAGAAGCCCTACCAGTGTGGCAGAGAAGGGAAGACCATTCACAGCCACACAGATCTCAGTTATCCTCGGTGACCTCCTTCTGGGGAAAGGGAAATCTTTTGTCACAAGAAATGTATTCTTCAGGATCTGATCCTCTACACCAAAGGGAAGCTGCTCAAGTGTCTTGACTATAAAACAAACAAACAAACAAACAAGCAAACCCCTTCCTATTACAGAACACCCTGTCATCTGAAGAGCAACAGCAGCAGCAGACCCAGCCTTATTTCCCCTCTGAAAATTCACCCAGGAAGAACTCCAGGGTTTGGGGTGGGTTGTGGTAGGGGTGGGATCTTGTTTTAAATTCATATAGGAAAATTTCAGCCACATCTCACTCGAAATTTACAATCTCATGTTATCTCAGGGATTGTTTTACAAAGCAGATGTAGACAAAAATAAAATCACAGATCTCTTCAGACCTCCCAGACAAACCTATGGCACTGTGATATCAACTCCTCAGCTTATTGGAGTGAGGTGGGAGTTTTAGTAGTCAAAGCCTTTGGCCCTTTCTTGTGCCTTGTGCATTCACATGGTGTTGGGGAGTGAGCTGAGACCAATCCTGTAAACATGTATTGCATATTTTTGTGTCCTAAGATATTATTCTTGAGACCAATAACCTTTGTGATGAACGAGGGACACTTGAGCCATGAAATACTTCATATGTTAGGCAATAAGGATCCACATTTTTCCTAAATATCTGTATTCTTGCAAATTCCAACAGCCTTTTTGTTTTCCTTTATCAAGATGTACCTTTCTCTCTGTCTCTCTCTGTCTCTCTCAGTCTCTCAGTCTCTCTCTCTCTCTCTCTCTCTCTCTCTCTCTCTCTGTGTGCGTGTGTGTGTGTGTGTGTGTGTGTGTGTGTGTAAACTCTCTTAACTGCTGAGCCATTTCTCCACCTCTCTAATCATATAAATATACACCTTTCTTCACAATATACAGCTGAAAATTTTGCCTGTCTTTGTAGGGTGAAAATAATAAAGCTTGTGTTTTCTACTGTTTCAAAAATTTTTCAGGTTAAAAAACAAATATAGTGGAGCTGGGTGGTGGACTCCTTCTTTAGCAGGCACCTCAGATTAGAATTCAGAGTCAGTGGGGGTGGTAAACTCTGATTGGATAACTCAGTGGTACAGAGCATAACTTCTTCTAGAAGACCTGAATTCAGTTACCTGCACCCATGCCGAGCAGTTAACAATTGCCTGTAATTCTAGCTTCATGGGATCCTATACCCTCTTCCTACCACAAACTGCCACAGGCATTTTTCAGTGTGCATAGACACACAGAGACACAATTAAAAAATTAATATTTTCCAAGCCTATTAAAGTAGAGAATAATGTCTCTGCTAGGTATAGCTATATGGTTCTACTACAAATCATTTTCTTTCTTTCTTTTTTTTTTCTCCTTTCTGAGACAAGACTAGAGTTGTCTATATAACCATATAGCTGAGGTAGCACAGTATTAAGAGCAGTGATTGCTCTTGCAGAGTACTGAGGCTGGTTCCAAGCATCTACATGGTGGCATACAGCCAATCCATAACTCCATTTGCAACTGACTTCTTTGGGCTCTTGGTGTGCAGGGAGTATACATACAAACATGCAGTCAAAATATTCACACACATGCACATACACACAATATTTACTAAAAGAAACCAAATGTATATCTGGGCATGGTGGTACAAGCCTTTACTAACACTCAGGGGACAGAAACAGGTGCGTCTTTGAGTTCAGCTATGGCTACATGGTAAGATCCTTTCTCCAGAGAAAAAGAAGAAGAAAAAGAAAACACCAAGTGTAGTGGGGTGTGCCTACAAGTGGCTGAGGCAGGAGGACTGTGTCATGTAAAAGTGTAACTGTGGTCTTTCTTCTGTGTCCTCCCACATAATGACACAGAGATTATATTCATACAGAAGCTTCAAGAATTACAGCTGGACAGAAATGTATCTATTCTGACCCGACTATCATGGCCTGGATTATTTTCCAGTCCCATGTCTTGTTACCTGCCATCTTAGTCTTTCCCTGGCTCCTCCTGCTCCAACATCTCCTCATGAAGCCTCACTCATGACACCCTTCTTGATCTCTGCCCCCCACCTTTAACCCCCTCACTGGGATGGAAAATCCTATTTTATCTCTCCTGCCCAGCTATTGTCTATTTAGATCTTTATTAACTGACCCAGCCAGCTCAGACAGTCAATGGGTTCTTCAGGAAGGGAACAAGGATTGAAAAGAAAAAGACAACTGGACAACACTGTAACATGACCCTAGCCAGTTCTGAAGCTGAAGGTCTGTTTATTTTTTTCCATTCTGCTTTTATACCATTCTAGGTACACACAAAGTATATGGCCAGTCCTAAGGCATAAACAAAATAGTTAAGAAAAAACAAAGCATAAATAAGGAACAAACTAGACAATAATAAAAGTAATCAAACAGGCAATAAACAAAGTCCCATTCTCACCGTGTCTAGGGGTTGATCAGGTTGACCTTCCTAGAAGCAACCTCAAAAGCTCTCCACATTTAGCCAAACAGAGGTGATGAAGAACAATTTTTACACAACCTTGAGACAGGAGATGCTTCAACAATTATGACACTGCCAACAGCCAATAGCAATTAGGTGTCCTTGCACAGAAATCAGTATTTGAATGCACATTATGTAAAACTATCCCACAAAGATGTACTGCTTGAGGCCTTTCTACTTTGCACAGCCCAGGGTGTCCATTGGGTACATGACAAGACATGGGCTTCATAGTGAATTCCAGACCAACCTAGGCTACAGTGAGATGTGATCTCAAAAAACAAAAACAAAACAAAACAAACAAAAAAAAAAACAAAGAATAACAACAACAACTAAATAAAAATCAAACCTCAAGCAATAAAAAAAAAAAACTAGAAGGCTATGGATTTTTGTTTTTGGCATATTGACTACTCTTAAAATATATCTCCTAGCTGGCTGGCTTTAGGGCACACATATAATGACAGCACCTGGGTGGCAGAGGTGTGTGCATACTGGGAGTGCAGGGAGGAGGGGAGGAGTGTGTCTCTGTGAGTTCAAAACTATCCAGAAGGGAATACAATGGGAGATCAGTGTGTTTGCTTGTTTTTCAGGTGGTGGTTTGTTTTTTTCCCCTTAGCTGGAGTTGGTCTTTACAATTTTACTCACATTGCCTACTCTGAAAAGAACAGAAAAGGCTTACTGTTCCAGGCAGTCAATTTCCTTTAAAAGCAGTGAGCCAGCTGGGCACTGGTTGAGCCCGCCTTTAATCTCAGCACTTGGGAGGCAGAGGCAGGCAGATTTCTGAGTTCAAGGCCAGACTGGGCTTGAACAGAGTGAGTTCAAGAACTGTCTCGAAAACAAAACAAAACAAAACAAAACAAAAACAAAACAAAACAAAAAAAGAAAGTCGTGAGCCTTTGTGGAAACAAAAACTTTACTGCATAGGGAGGGTCATAATTCTTGGATTGGCCTTGTGTTGTGGAAACACAGGCCTTTGATCCCAGCTCTCTGGAGCCAGAGGCAGACAGATCTGTGTGAATTCCAGGTCAGCCTGGTCAACATAAGGATTATCAAAATACCCAGTGCTAAAAATGGAACCCTGTGGGGTAGGGAGGTGGCAGAGGGCAAGGGATGACAAACAAAAAAGGACACTTGCAAAAAAGTCTCACAAATTAGTTGGCGGGTTTAAACATTTGTTTTGTAAGAAGGAACCAAACTGAAGCCTTTTGAATAGAGCTTCCATTTTGAATAGGGGTCAAATAAAGTTTAAGTTCCTAAAGACCTCCCTGGGTACTGCAAAGGTCAGGAACTTTGGGAAGGTCTTGGAACACTTGCTCCTCTTGGAAGGGAGAGGCTAACATTTCTCAGACCACAGGGTGGGAACAGACCTGCAGGTGGGGACACATTCTGCAGGACAGACAGTTGCCCACCTTCAGACGAGTTTGCCATTTTGCTGAGACATTAGCTACACCTTCTCCTCCCCTCCTGGACTCATGTTGTCTTTGATTATCATGGAGTCATTAACGTTAAGTTAAGAGGAGGACATTCCTCGAAATAGGAATGAAAAAATATGTACAGTGTTATACAAACAAGCATTACTGACACTTGTGGAGGCCCACGCCTGCTAGTCCTGTCCCAGAGGCAGGAACAATGCCTGTCATGCCGGATCTGGCAAATCCTGATGGGTGGGAATATGTAACTGTAACTTGGCACAGATGTTGATTGTTTCAGGCTTAAAATTTTTCTGTGATATTCTGGCTTGGAGTCGCTTTTCAGCTCCCAAGTTCTGTGGCCTGAGCAGTAGCAGCCTGAGTACAATAGACTTTCGTCATCTACTTGTGGATGGACGTCCCAAGAAGAGGTCAGCTCCCAAGTCTGTGTTGCTATCCCCTACTGGTAAGTATCTGCTGCCTAATTCAATATCTTGCTTTTTATCTTGCTTTGCTTGGGTTGTTTTGAATGTTCAGCCCCCAATACTTTGATTTTCAAGACAGGATTTCTCTGTGTAGCTTTGGCTGTCCTGGAACTTGCTCTTTTACATCAGGCTGTCCTCAAACTCAGAGATGCCCTGTGCGTCCTGAGTGCTGGGATTAAAGGTGTTTCAGGATTTGTAAAGATTTTAATTCCCTATTCTAATAAACATAAATTTCATCGTGTTTGACAGAGGAGACACATATTTACTGTTTCTTACTACGGGGTCCTCGTGGTTGATTGATGGGCCTCTGTACCTACACAAACACTTAGCAACCCTCCTGCTGACCTCAGCAAATGGTACTTTCCTTGCTAGTGATTTTAGGCACCTTCTGGACCCGCCCCCACCATCCTATAGGGCAAGCAGCCTGGCTTCTCAGGCCCACCTATTGGGCATGCCTATGACTTCAGAAAGATAACCAATGGTTATCAGCTGGGATCTACTAGACTCTGCCAAAGCGCGATCTGGAAACCTCTTGAGTGCTGCTGTGCTAGTGGATTACCAGTGTGTGTGTCCCCTGTGTCCCTGGGTGGGTGAGACATTCCCGGCGGTTGGAGGCTGGAGTCAGAGTGTTACCTGCCTACCTTTTTCCAGGATCTAAGCAACTGCAGGACTTCAACTTGCCCTCACCCCTTTAGAGTTCAGGGAAGAGTCACCTCTTTCGGGCTGGGCTTCACACTCAAGTAAGAGGTAGGAGAACCTGGACTGACTCCAAAGTGGTGGCACATATATGAAAGATCCCTGAAAGCAGGAGGACAAGGCAGCAGGATGGGGACAGTTACAGGTCACTGGGATCCGCAGCCAGGGGTGCGGTATGTGTGTGTGTGCATTGGCAGTGAAGGCTTCAGCCTTCTCTCTCTGCCTCACCCTCCCTTTCCCTCACTCCCTCTTGCTCTCTCCCTCTCCTTTCCCCCTCTCCTCCCTCTATTTCCTCTCTCCCCTCCTTTCCTGGGCTTACTCTCCACCTCTCCTTCTCCTGCAGTCCTTCTTTTTCTCCGTCTCCCTTTTTCCTTTCCCTTCCATGACCCCCCCACAACTTTCTTGATGCCCTTTCCCCTCTGTTATATACCCTTACTCTGCCACCCTCCCCCAGTCTCTGATAGGGTGATTCTCTTGTGTACTAAGTGGGCCTCAAAGTTGCTATGGAGTGGAGGGTGACTTTGAACTCCTGCCTCCTTGTCTACCTCCCACAGACTAGGGTTGCTATTGAGCATCACCAGACCCGTTTTTCCTCTCTCTTTCCTTAGGTACTGGCCAGATGGAGCCCAGCACCTCAACCAGGTGAGTGCTTTGCCAAAGTTTCCAGAAGAAAGAAAATGGGACTCAGGTGACTAGTAAGCAGGGCAAGAGGAGCATTGGCTCATGGATCTAAAATGCTATTTTCCCTATGGAAGACCACAGCTGAGGTTGTGAGCTCAGTGAATGAGGAAGGGGAGCTGTTGTGGACCCCTAACTCTTCCTAGTCTCTGAGACGAGGCCATCTCTTCCATCTATTCAGGAAGCATTTCACCAGCAATGACTTTGAAATCGGGCATCCTCTGGGCAGGGGGAAATTTGGGCGTGTGTACTTGGCTCCGCTCAAGGAAAATCATTTCATTGTGGCCCTGAAGTTCCTCTTCAAGTCTGAGATAGAGAAGGAGGGATTGGAGCACCAACTCCACGGAAGTGGAGATCCAGGCACACCTACAGTAAGCCTGACCTATGTGGAACTCAGAGCTGGACTTCTCCAGCGCCTGCTTCCCTCTTGCTGCCCTTGACCTCCGAACTCAGTCTTCATGACTCCCAAATAAGCATTTTGTTTTCTACCTGAAGACTCTTCTCTGTAACTTATTCCAGTTAGGACAATTTTCTCCTGGTATTGGACACACCAGTTTCAAGTGTACACACATGTGCAGGTCAGAGGTCAACCTCCAGTGTTGCTCCTCAGGTGATGCACATCTTTTTTAAAAAGGTATTCCTTTGTCCGGAGCCCCTGAGAAGCAAAGGCATGTGGATCACTGGGTGTGAGGCCAGCCTGATGGTTCCCATGGAGTTCCAGGTCAACCAGAGTTACACAGTGAAATTATGCCCCGAAGTAATTGGTTTTATCTTATACCTACTTATTTTTTGTTTATTTTAGTTTTGGGTTTTGGTTATTTGGAGACAGGGTTTCTCTGTGTAGCCATGGCTATCTTGGAATTTGCTCTGTAGTTCTAGTAGGCTGCTCTTGAACTCCCAGATTTGCCTGCGTCTGCCTTTGGAGTGCTGAGATTAAAGTCTTGCACTGCTCAGCAATTTATTTATTTATTTATTTATTTATTTTAAGTTACGGGGAGTAATGGCACATGGGCTACATTTCAGTCACAGGACACATGTGGAGGACAACTTGCAGGAATTATTTCCTCTCTTCCACATACAGATTCTGGGAGTGGTACTCGGGTTAGCAAACTTGGCAACAAATGTCTCTGTTTGCTGTGCTATCTTGCCTGCCTTGACTCTTCCCTCCTTCCTCCTTCAGACACCCGAACATCCTTCGCCTGTACAACTACTTCTACGATGACACTCGGATATACTTAATTCTGGAGTATGCTCCAGGAGGCAAGCTCTATAAGGAGCTTCAGAGATATCAGAAGTTGGCCCAGCAGCATACAGCCACGGTGATGGAGTTCTGGGACCAAGGATGCATGCAGTGTTGACAGTGACTGATTGTAGCTGCCAATATCCCCTTCCCAACTCTTTTTAACTTACTCTTTTGTGTAGTAGTGTGGGATGTGAGATGGGGGAGCATACAGGCCATAGTGGGCACATATAGAAGTCATGAGACAACTTGGAGAAGAGTCTGTTTTCTCCTTTCACCTTTATGTTGCTTCCAGGGATGAAACTCAGGTCACCAGGCATGTACAGCAAGCTCTCTTACCCACTGAGACATCTTGCTAGCCTTCATCTCTTTTTGTTCTGAGTTGCAGGAAATCTTGCTAGATAGCCCAGGCTAGCCCAGGCTTCCCTGAAATCTCCAGGATGATGCCTGGCTCATGGTGCTGTATTTTCCTTCCTGAGGCAGAGTCTTTTCTAAACAGCTCAGAGTGACTTGGAATTCGTGTATAGCCCAGGTTGAACTTGAAATTGCAGCCTTGTAACTCCTTCGAAGACAGGTTACCCAGCTTTGGACTGTTTGTTTCCATGAGGGTTGTTTGTTTGTTTGTTTGTATGGTTTTGGTTTTTAGGTGTGCTTAGATGGAACTTTTTGGTCTAGTTATTCTCTAGTGTATTTATGGCCTTGGGTTGATCCCAGTGTAGCCACAGAATATTATTATTGATAGATTTTTTTTTTTTTAGAGACAGGTTCTTTCACTTCTTGTCTCACCTGGAACAATATATATACACAGGCTGGCCTCAAATTCACAGAAATACTCTTGCCTCTGCTTCCCCAGTGCTGGCTACCACACCTGGAGTCTTTCTTATCAAGCATTAGATTCTAACTGGGGCTGGAGAAACAGCTCATTGGGTAAGGATGCTTGCTGCCCAGGCTGAACACCAGCATCCTGGGACCCACATGGTTGAAGGAGAGATAAAACCCAGAAGGTTGTCCTTGTACCTATCCATGCACTTATTCACATATATAGGCACAGAAAAACAAATAAATGCAATGAAAATAGTATATAAAAAGTCCAACTCTACTAGATAGAAAATGAAACCATAAACATACATTGGAAAGCTAGCTGGGCATAGCATTGCTGGCCTGTAATTCCAGAACTTTGAAGGCTGGGGCAGAAGGCTCAGGAGTTCAAGGTTAGCTTGGTCTACATATCAAGTTTCAGGCCATAAGGTTACATAGTGCAACCTTATCTCATAAAAGTAAAAAAAAAAAAAAGGTACCTAATAATTGTAGGGCACTTTAAGAAAAGCCCTAGCACTCACTATCCATGCAGCATCAGTTGGCTTTGCTGGACAATAAAATCTCTGACTCCTGTAGCCTTCCCTCTGATCCTTTAGGGGGAATGTTCTGACTGGCTCAGCTGTAGCCTCCCCCAGCCTTGAGTAGGCTGGCTCTGACCTTGCTGCAACTGTGAACTAGACCACCTGGGGTGGAGCCTTCCCATCTAGATAGCTCTATTGTTCTGTCACCTACAGCTGCTCTTTTTCAAGAAGCAGCTACAGCTGGGAGGCTGAACCTGTCTTCCTGAGAGAGCTGACAACCTGTGAACTTGGCAACCTAATGCTAATAGCTCTGACAGACTAGTGTTAACAACTTAGCAACAAAGCATTAAGAAGCCTGGCATAGCAGAGGATGGGCCACTCCCCTTTATAAGCACAGACTCTTAGTAAACATTGGGCCTTGATCAGAAACCTGCCTTGGTCTCTTTACTTATTTCATGTTCTCTCCTATACAGCTCTGGCCTCCCACTCAGGAACTCAGCTAGTGTGGCCACAGGGGTTACAGGGTCAGAAGGCACCACTCCAGGTGGTCTCATTCACAGTGGCAGCAAGTTCTGTGACAGCCTACTCAAGGCTGGGGGAGGATACACTCAGCACAGCTTCTGTGTCTGGCTCCTGTTCTGAAAGTCTATGGGGGGGAATCTGCTATGTAAGGACAGGCAGATCTCATGAGTTTAAGGCTGACCTGGGCCAGACAGTGAAGGCCCTCTTTTAAAAAGAACAAAGAGGCAAGTGGTGGTGACTGAGGCCTTTACTCCCTGAGCTACAGAGAGAGTTCCAGGGTAGTAAGAGCTACAGAGAGAAACCCTGCCTGAAAACAAGAAAAACAAGGTCGATAGACAGTAAGGCATCACTCTAAAATTGTCCTCTATGCTCCCCATTGCTGTGTGTACACACACAAAGAGACAATAGAATTATTGTTGAAAAAATGAGATTCAATTGCAATGATAAAATTCATAATGTCTGTTCTACCTCACAGGGAAGCCATGAAAGTCTTCCCCTCACCAGACTGCTTTTGTTCTCACAGATAATACAGGAGTTGTCAGATGCCCTGACCTACTGCCATGAGAAGAAGGTGATTCACATGGACATCAAGCCAGAGAATCTCCTGCTGGGCCTCAATGGTGAGGTGAAGATCTCAGACTTTGGGTGGTCTGTGCATTCCCCTTCTCTCAGATAGGTTGGATGGGGTGGAGGTGGGACACTCACACTAGTGAGGCATTTCCCAAGTGAATTCATCTCACATGGAAGGCCAAGATACAAACTGGGCCTTGGGGGTAAAAAGCACCATTTCCAAATATACACTTTTAAAATGCACTTGCAAATTAAAAGAATTGGGTGGGTGGGGTGATGAACTCAGTAGATAAGAACAGGTCCTTTGTTATCAGAAAACCTGAATTTAAATGAAAAGAACCTGCAAATACCTGGCCATGACTCTGGATTAATTTAACCCCTGCCTTGAGTGATGGAGACAGGCAGATCCTAAAAGCTGGCCAGCCTCTGGCAGAAATGACTGGGTTATGTCCATTGAGAGACCTTGCCTTAAAGGAATATAGTGGGGAGCTTAATAAAGACACTGAATGTAGTCCTCTGTCTTTGTTAGTGTGTGTCTGTAGGCATGTACACACACACACACACACACCACAAATAGAGCTTTGCTTTCCTAGTCTTTATAGGTGTTTGCCTTTGCCAGTAAGATTCCATGTAAAATTAGCAACCATCCTAGGAATGAATTTCTCCATGTCGATGAGCTACATTTCCTTGGTTCTTCTTCAGACACACACCATCTTTATGTACATCATAAATCTTCCTCAGACGAAAGGATAGACCATCTAGAGACTGCCATACCCACGGATCCACCCCATAATCATCCTCCAAACGCTGACACCATTGCATACACCAGCAAGATTTTGCTGAAAGGACCCTGATATAGCTGTCTCTTGTGAGGCTATTCCGGGGCCTGGTAAACACTGAAGTGGAGGCTCGCAGTCAGCTGTTGGATGGATCACAGGGCCCATAATGGAGGAGCTAGAGAAAGTACCCAAGGAGCTAAAGGGATCTGCAACCCTATAGGTGGAACAACAATATGAACTAACCAGTACCTCCAGAGCTCGTGTCTCTAGCTGCATATATATTAGAAGATGGCCTAGTCGGCCATTATTGGGAAGAGAGGCCCCTTGATCTTGCAAACTTTATATGCCTCAGTACAGGGGAACGCCAAGGCCAAGAAATGGGAGTGGGTAGGGGGGGAAGGGGGGAGTGTATGGGGGACTTTTGGGATAGCATCTGAAATGTAAATGAAGAAAATACCTAATTAAAAAAATAAATATGAAAAAGAATCTTCCTCAGTCACTGACTCTTCAGTCCACCAGGCTGTCTTCAGACTTACAGCAATCCTGTGATGTTATGCTACAGGTGATATGCTACTCCATGTTTTAAAACATGAGATTACTGTATCTTCCCTTATAGTATTTACTTTTTCTGAGTTGGTTAAGTTTTTTTTAATTTTTATCTTCTATATATGGATGTTTTGCCTGCATCTAGGACTTGTGCACCATTTTTCATGCCTGTTCTCTTGGAAGCCAGAAGAGGGCATCAATTGGTTGTAAGCAGCCACATGGATGCTTGAAAATCTATCCAGGGTCTTTTAGAAGAACAGCTAGTGCTCTTAACCACTGAGTCATCTCTCTAGCCCTGCCTTGTCTGACTGGTTGTGGATTCATTCTAGTGTCAAACACAATGCTCTACCTGTTGCAACCTTCCCAATGCCAGAATTAAGAGATGTGAGCTATTACTATATCCATCTGCTTTCCATGAATGTTAAAAAGCAAACCTGTGTTTATTCTCATGTGTGTGTGCAGGCACACATGTGCCATGAGGAGGGTGGGCGTGTAAGAGGACACATTCAAGAAAGTCCCTCACCTTCCACCTTATTTGAGACAAGGTCTTTTGTTTGGTCTTTCATAGTTGCCTAGCTGGTCTAAAGACTTTCTATGATTCTCCCCTGCTTCCCATCTCACTATAGAAGTTCTAGGACTATAGTCAGGGACTCAGTTTTATGTAGGTTCTGGGGGATAGAACTCAGGTCCTCAGGAATTCCCCTTGCAAGTGCTTTGCCTGCTGACTCACCTCCTATAGCCCCTCTGAATCTTGAACCATATTAACAGTTGGTGTTTATGAACAGTTCCCCTTGCCTCAGGCATGCACAGGAGTGGACCCTTCAGGATGTCCCTGTGTCTCCCATTTCCTTGGAAGCTGAACAGGGAAGATTTCGCTTCTTCTGTTTTTTTTTTTTTTTCTTTTTGAGACAGGGTTTCTCTGTGTGGCTCTGGCTGTCCTGGAACTCAATTTGTAGACCAGGCTGGCCTTGATCTCAGAAATCTGCCTGCCTCTGCCTCCCAAGTACTGGTATTAAAGGCATGGACCACCACTGCCTGTTTTTTGTCGTTGTTTTTTCTTTTGTGTGTGTGTGTGTGTGTGTGTGTGTGTGTGTGTGTGTGTGATTTCCCTTCTTCTGAGCCTATGCACAGCCCAACCTTCTGTGTTCTGTTCTAGGAGAAAGACAATGTGTGGGACTCTGGACTACTTGCCCCTGGAATGATAGAGCAGAAACCGTACAATGAGATGGTTGATCTGTGGTGCATTGGGGTGCTCTGCATTGAGCTGCTGGTGGGGAAGCCACCCTTTGAGAGCAGCACCTCCAGTGAGACATATAGACATATCTGCCAGGTATGGTGTGCACACATGCGTGTGTGTACACACACACACACACAAACACACACACACACACACACACACACACACACACACACACATGCATAACATTCACCAGGAAGCCAGACAGTGATGGCTCCTGGGTGGGGCTTTGGGGATTGGAGTGTATACAAAAGATTATCTGCTAGTAGCCAAAAGTGTGCCATGAGGAGACTTATAGCACAGGGAGAAGATTACCCAAAGAGAATAACTAGATTCTATTCTTCTTCCCCTGGCTCATTAGGTGGATTTTAAGTTTCCTTCATCAGTGCCTGCAGGAGCCCAGGACATGATCTCCAAGCTTCTTAGTCACCATTCTTCAGAGCAGCTGAGCCCGGCCCAGGTCCTGAAGCACCCCTGGGTCAGGGAACACTCTCGAAGGGTGCTGCCTCCCTGTGTTCATGGGGCTTCCTGAGCCCTGTCCGTCTCTATCCCTATGTATTTCTTCAGGAAGCTCTCCAGGCTCTGTTTGTTAGTGCATGTGGATTGCTTGTTTTCTCTTTTATGAAGTGATGTTAATTAAAACTGATTACTTTAGCATCAATCTTCTTGCTTGAGTGAGTTAGTGTGTAGATTGAATTGAAAAGTTTGTCTTACATGAGTGATAGAGGTGGAGGCCAGAATACCATATCAGGTGGCTTCCTCTAGTGCTCTGCATCTCATATTCTGAGAGGAAAGATCTGTGAACTGAACATGAAATCACCAAGTTGGCTTGACTGGCTGGTAAATAAAACACAGTGATCCTCCTATGTCCAGCTCCCCAGTGCCAAGATCACAGAAGCACTAAAGTATGCCCAGCTTGTACCTGGTTGCTGGGGATCAAACTCAGTCCCCGTGCTTCTGCACATGGATAGAGGCACACCCATGCTTACACACACATAAAATAACCACTAAATGAAAAGGAAGTTGGTACATAAGGAGAGATGATGTATGTGTAGAACTGGGGGTCCTCTCTAGAGCACTCAGTTTACCAGCTTTACATTTGCCCTGGTTTTGGGCCAACCTTCCAGACATATAACACTCCAATCTACATTCTATACAGAAAGAATGTCAGTCTCACCCAGGCCTGAACCCTCCTGCGCTGTGTGCATTGTTATTTGATGGATCTGAAGCCAGGCCTGGTCACCCATGCCTACAATCTTAAGTATTCAGGAGGCTCAAGCAGGAGAAGTTCAGTTCAAGGCCAACCTGGCCAATTTAGTGAGATTGTCTCAAATTAAAACAATTTCAAGTAATAACAACACCACTCCTGGGCATATACCCAGAAGATGCTCCAACATATAATAAGGACACATGCTACACTATGTTCATAGCAGCCTTATTTATAATAGCCAGAAGCTGGAAAGAACCCAGATGTCCCTCAATGGAAGCATGGATACGGAAAGTGTGGTACATATACACACTACTACTCAGCTATTAAAAATGATGAATTTGTGAGAATTTTAGGCAAATGGATAAACCTAGAAAGTATCCTGTGTGAGGTAACCCAATCAGAAAAAAACACACATGGTATGTACTCACTGATATGTGGATATTAGCCCAGAAGCTCAGAATACCCAAGGTACAATTCACAAACCACATGAAACGCAACAAAGAAGGAAGACCAAAGTGTGGATATTTCCATCCTTCTTAGAAGGGGGAGCAAAATACCCATGGGAGGAATTACAAAGTGTGGAGTAGAGACTGAAGGAATGACCAACCAGAGACTGCCCCACCTGGGGATCCATAAACCCAGCCACTATTGTGGATGCCAAGAAGTGCTTGCTGACAGAAGCCTGTTATAGCTGTCTCCTGAGAGACTCTACCAGTGCCTGACAACTACAGAACTGGAGGCTCTCAGCCAACCATTGGACTGAGCACAGGGTCCCCAATGGAGGAGCTAGAGAAAGGACCCAAGGAGTCTGAAGCCCCATAGGAGGAAGAACAATATGAACTAACCAGTACCCCCAGAGCTCCCAGGGTGTAAACCACCAACCAAAGAGTACATATGGTGTCACTCATGGCTCCAGGTGCATATGTAGCAGAGGATGGCCTTGTCGGTCATCAGTGGGAGGAGAGGTCCTTGGTCCTGATAAGGCTCTATGCCCCAGTGTAGGGGAATGCCAGGGCCAGGAAGTGGGAGTGGATGGGTTGGTGAGCAGGGGGAGGGGGAAGAGGATAGATGGTTTTCAGAGGTGAAACAAGGAAAGGGGATAACATTTGAAATGTAAAAAAAAAAAATCCAATAAAACAAAAGAGAAATAACAACAACAATGATAATAATAAATAGTAATAGGTATGTCTAAGCCATGATGCTAGGTCTGGGACCTTATTTTAGATAAAGAGTAAGAAAACCTCTTCTCTATGGGAAGGGAGTGATCCGTTTGTAAGCAGAGAAAGAACTATGTTACCCAGAATGTATAGAGCACAAGAGTCTTGTGGCTTGCTCTGCAAATGAAATGCTAATGCCTGTGGCTCTACTGGCTCCATGCTGTGATGTCATCCTTGTGCTACTCTTCAGTTCACATCCAGTTTGGGAATCTTAACTGCATATCTGTTTATCCTGCAGTGAGCAGGAAGGGTGCACAAGCAAAACCTAAACACTGCAGTGAACTGAGCTGTGCTCTGTGACCTGGGCATGACAGCCAGCTGCAAAGTCACCTGCCCCGGGCAAGGAGATATGGGTTTCTAAGGAACTCACAGAATTCCTGGCTCTGCTGCCTGCATGGTAGCAGGATGGCGTCCTCCCTAGTGGGCACCAGGCTTGTGGGTTTTCGGAGACTTTTGATGCTTCCTTAAGTTTTGGAGAGCCTGCCAATCAAGAGTGCCTCTAGGTTAGTCTTTATAATTGTGTTTGCTTAGGAAAAGTGGATCTGCCTGGCCACCCAGTTCATCCCGAGTCTTTTTGTTTGTTTGTTTGTTTGTTTTGTTTTGTTTTTCGAGACAGGGTTTCTCTGTGTAGCCCTGGCTGTCCTGGAACTCACTTTGTAGACCAGGCTGGCCTTGAACTCAGAAATCCACCTGCGTCTGCCTCTGGGGTGCTGGGATTAAAGGCATGTGCCACCATGCCCTGCTTATCCCTTGTTTTAGTCTTAGGTTTCAAAGCTGGGACAAAAAGCTTAAGTGTCTACTAAACAGAACAAAGTAGACCCGCCGCTGGGGTGTTTAAGCAACCTTATATAGGTCACCAAGAGTTCTTGGCTGGTATACTTAGCCCCCCCCTACCTTAAACTCCCTCAGCTCTGGAAAGGGGTTGCTCTGCCCCGAGCTGTTCCCTTTACAATCTAACCAGTTTGGTTATCTCAGCTGTTTTGGGCCTCTTGGCTGCTGCACCTTTCCCCTCCCCCTCCTCGCTCTCTCTTCTTCTGCTCCTCTTCTCACATGGCTCAGGGTCATGTCCACTCTGGACTCTCCCAGGTGTTTCTGTCTCTAGCTGTGCTCTCCCACTTATCTATGGTAAACTTTCTCTTCCACCATACCTACAAGCAGTCATGTCCTTTCCCTTTATTTCTTACTTTTCCCCTTCAGTTTGTACCTGAGAGGGTCCTTTATGCACTGGAGGCCATACCTAAGAAAGTAGGAGCCCACTCCCTAATATGTACCAACCTGCCTCCTTTTCTATAACTAACATTTTGGAATTGTGTCTGCTCTAAGTCGATCTAAAGGAACCCAGGTGACTCTTTCCTAGAAATAATCTAGAAGCCCAAAGATAACTTCTGTGACAATGGGCAACAATCATCTAGGATTTGGTTTAATAACTGGGTCCTGTTTGTTGCCATTTCTGCTTCTAATAAAGGACTCACATAGCCCTCACTGTCCAGCATTGCCACTCTGCTAGTTAGCCCTCCTACAGCTTCCTCAGGCCAGAAAGTCAGGCCTCTGGTAGGTATTTAAGAGATTGAAGACTGAAATAAAGCTCCAGGCTAAGGACTTTCATCAATTCATATCAGACAGGATCTGTTAAGTATTGAATTCTTCCTGGCTGACTTCTTAGGCTCTTGATTCACTACTATTCAGGTGTACCAATCTGACCCAACATTTCCTTTGCTTTTCCAGCTTTGATCTTTGAGGTTTACTCTGCCTCAGTCTTCAGATCTCTGCAAGACCATTCTATGTCACACTTCTACTCAGATGCCACTTTTAAAAACGCTGTTTTAAGTTTGGGGCTGGAGAGATAGCTCAGTGGTCAGAAGCACTTGTTTCAATTCCCAACACCCATAGGGAAGCTGACAACTGGAACTCCAGTTTCAAGAGATCTGACACCCTCACACAGACACACATGCAGACAACACACCAATGCACATAAAATGAAAGAATTTAAAATATTAAAAACTTAACAATTTATGTGTGTTAAGTGTTTGTGGGTCTATTCACATGCAAGCAATGGCTCAAGTGTTGAAGTCGTGGGACAGCTTTCAGGAATTGGTCCTGTCCTACCTTTTGTTTGTTTATTAAAGATTTATTTATTATTATATGTAAGTAGACTGTAGCTGTCTTTAGACACACCAGAAAAGGCCATCAGATCTCATTACGGATGGTTGTGAGCCACCATGTGATTGCTGGGATTTGAACTCAGGACCTTTGGAAGAGCAGTCTTACCCACTGAGCCATCTCACCAGCCCCCCTCCTACTTTCATATGGTTTCTGGGGATCAAACTCAGGTGGTCCGGCTTGAGGGAAGTTCTTTTACTCTCTGAACCATCTTACTTGCCCAAGTAGCACTCCTTTTATTTATTTCTGTAATCCCAGTACTGGAGAGGCAGAGGCAGGAAGATCAGAGTTCAAGGTCAGCCCTGGCTACATAGCAAGTTTGAGACCAGCTTGGACTACTTATGACCTTAACAAAAATGAGCAACTTGCAGACATCTTCTAGCCTCAAGTCACTGACCTGTACATAGGTATCAGGCATATTTACCATAGACTGTATTAATTAACAGAAGCCAGACAAGTTAAACGTTATATGATTCATCTTTCAGAAAGCTCATCTCTATTCCATGGGTATTTTTATACCCATTGTTACCTTTTTCTATTTGTTTTGTTTTGTTTTGTTTTGTTTTGTTTTGTTTTCCTTCCTCATAGCTGTTGCCCATAGCGTGACAATTACTGTGTTCTCTGGAAATGGAGGCTCAGAGATGAAGTGAGGTACCTAATGTTGCACAGCTGTTGAGTGGTAGTTTCAGGAGCTTGGATTGAAACTCTAGGCTTCTTGACTTCAGACCCAGGCGTTTGGCAGCATTCAGCAAGGGCAGGAAACTAACTGGACCAGTGAAGCTCAAGAAATGATGTTTTTAAGGTTTTGGTCCCATCATCATTATTTTGTCATGCCTATGACACCTGAGATAGATCCTCTCTCACAGCCCACGTTTTGACTTTGCTGTTAGTTACTTTCTAAGAGCTCCTGTTTAGGAGGCATCTGCCCTTCACACTGATATATTATGCCCTGCCTTAGCTTTGTTTCCTATGTGATAAGATTCCCTGACAGAAGCATTGAGGGGAAAAAGGGGTTTGCTTGTCTCACAAATCCAGATTCATCACAGCAGGGAAGTCATTGTAGCAGAGCCCATGAGAGCTGGTTACAGCATGTTTGGGGTCAGAAACACCAAGAACAATAGTTGCATGCATGCATGCTTATGCTTCCCTAGTTTTCTGTTTGCTTGTTTGGTTTGAGGCAGGGTCTCACCAAGTAGCCCTCTCAGGCCTGAAACTCACAGAGACCCATCTAGCTCTGCTTCTGGAAGTGCAGGGGTTAAAGGTGTAAGCTGCCACACCCAGGACTTTCATTCATTCTAAGGTTACACATATTCATCTAATTAGTGACTGTAAGTATGGGTTTGCATTTGGAGTCCCAAAGACAACTTTGGGAGTTGAGTTCTTGCCTTTTCCTTGGTAAGGTCCCCTAATAGAATTCAAGTTGTGGGCTGGCGAGATGGCTTAGTGGTTAAGAGCACCCGACTGCTCTTCTGAAGGTCCAGAGTTCAAATCCCAGCAACCACATGGTGGCTCACAACCATCCATAATGAGATCTGACGCCCTCTTCTGGAGTGTCTGAAGATAGCTACAGTGTACTTACATATAATAAATAAATAAATCTTTAAAAAAAAAAAAAAAAAAAAAAAAAAAAGAATTCAAGTTGTAAAGCTTGGTCCCAAGTGCCTTTGCCCTCTGAGCCAACTCAATGACTCCACTTTTCCTTTTTTATACATTCTGGTACTCACACCCAGGAATGGTATCAACTACTTTTAGGTTGGGTCTTCCACCTTAACATAACCAAGATTATCAACATAATCTCACTGATGTGCCCACAGGTCAACCTGTTCTAGGTAGTCCCTTACCGGGACTATCTTCCTAGGTGATTCTGGATTGTTTCAAGTTGTCAATTAAAACTAGCCATTACATGCTCCAAACAACCTGTCTCTTCCCTTGTGGCCCATGAAACAGCATAGCCTTCAGGATGTGCTGTGTAGTTTGGGCATTAATCTCTGTATTTTTAGGCAAAACCTGAGGCCAGTGCTAATATGTTTAGTGACTTTTCAGGTGGCTTTCACCTTTGAGGATGTGGCTCTTACCCAAAAGGAATCCAGGCAGCTGGCTCTAGCTCAGGGGACCCTGTACTGGGAGGTGATACTGGAAACCCTTGGGCTTCTGGTCTCTCTGGATAGTCTTGCTAGCTCCCCAGTTCAGGGAATGGGTCATTGGCTGCTCTCATTTCACCCTCTGGTCCAGGCCTTGATGCTTAAGAGGTCCTCTGAGCTTATCTTCTTTTCTTCCCACTGCTTCAAGCACTTTCTAGACCCATCTCTTCCTGTGTTATTTATTTTTAGGCTCCCAGGATAATGTAGAGAAGACGACCATGGAAGAAGAAGGGTGTTTTGTAGAACCCAGAGGTGAGATTTCCAGATTCTTTAGCTAGTCTTCCCCTTTGCCCAGCCCTGCCCCCAATATGTTTTTATTCTTTTAGTCATGTCTATGTGTGCAGGATTATGTGCAAACTCCATGGCCCGAAGAGTTCAGAAAAAAAATTTTTGGTGATACTTAATTCTGTATGCACAATAAAGCCTAAGGCATGACTCCATTGAAACTCTTTGTAAAGTACAAGTGACCTCTTCCTTAAAGATAAGTTCTATAGATTAATTGGGACAGCAGGCTCAGCCCAAACAACTAACTATAAGGGTTTGAGTGAGGGTGGCACTATAGAGGGAGATAAATGCTCAGAGTCTGGGGAGTCAGGTGTGACCATACAAATGGCACCTGCCATTTAACCAGCTGCACTCCCAGGCTTCTGGGTAGAAAATATGTTCTGGAACCCTTCCTCTGAAGAGTTAACCCTGCTTGTTTAACATTTCTGGTTTCCCCGAAGGCTTACCTGTATCATGAGGATCTCCCATCTCTTACATCTGTGAGTGTGTCTGTGCATCAGTATGTGTGTGAGTACAGGTGATTGAGAAGGCCAGATGTGCCACATCCCCTGCAGTTGAAATTGCTGGAGATTGTGAGCCTCCTGACATGGTGCTAAGGATCAAACTCAGGTCCTTTGGAAGAGCAGTCCATACTCTTCACCACAGAGCCATCTCTCCTGTAGTGAGTAGCGCTTTTACCTATTAAGCCCTCACTTTGCTCCGTCCCCCACATTTATTTTTTTGCCAGATGTAGTGATACTTTTGTGTTAGTCCTTGACAGGCCGAGGGAGGAGGATTGTGAATGGAAGGCCAGTTTCAGTTAAGAGAGATCTTATTTTGTTTGTTTTCTGTTTTTATCACATTTGTAGTAGTAAAAATGAGTTCAGCCCTTACTGTCAGTGGTCTCTGCTTTTTTGCAAGTTTGTTTTTCTAAAGAGGCTTATGTGGGGGTTTTCTCTCCTTTTTAAACTGTTTTGGGATAAACATGATTATATTTATATTTTATGCCAAGGAGGGTGGCATTTGTGCTATGGCATGTGTATATGAGTCTGTTTTCTCTGCCTACTGTGTGGAGCCAGTCTATTTACTTGCTGAGCTATCTTGCTGGCCCTCTGGGGAACTTTTGAGCAGCAAATTCCATCTATGAGCTTGGTCTCTCTGAAGTTTGTTTCCTAGTTTATCTAATTCTTTTAACAGGTAGCTACTTCTCACGGGTCTAGATGCTGAGAAATCCACAGTCAGGGTTAGGTAGGGTCTATGTGCTAAGGCCTTTTACTTCGAACTCTATGTTTTCGCACTCTATGCTCTATGCTTGTGTGGAGGTGACCTGGGGATGGTGTGAGAACATTCTGAATAGCATCCACATTTAGACTGTGACTTGCAAGGACACTGATAAACGTTGCTGAGCATGTAAACAAACACTTGGGCTGATGAAAATGCATGGTCCCCTGATTTGGATAGTGGTTGTGTGTTGGAAACTTATTGCACAGCAGGGTGGTACTGAAGGCTTAGGGCTGGCAGGCCTGCTTACCATTTTCCTAGGAGTTTGGAGAGATGGCTTAGTTGTTAAAAGCATTGGCTGTTCTTTCAGAGGACCCAGGTCCAAATCCAAATACCAACATGGAAGCCAACAACCGTCTGTGGCTCTAGTTCCCTGGGATCTGATGCCCTCTTGTAGCCTCTGAGGGCAACAGGCACACAAAAAGGGAACAGACATACATGCAGGCAAAACAGCCATATACATAAAATAAAATAATAAATCTTTTTAAAAATTATAGAGCCTTACAAACTAATAGTAACCTGAGTGCTAACTCTAGGTTGGACCCATGTGTATGTGGAAGGAGAGAAGAAAAAGTTATTCAAAGTGCTGTCCTTTCCAGGGGTTAAAGTATTCAACAGCATAGTTCTAGCATAGCCTTAGTTACAGTGGGTTACAGAAAATCAGTACTGACTGAGTGTGCTGATTCACACCTGTCTATAACCTTGAGGCCATCCTAGTAAATTAAGGAAGAGAGTGGGAACAGAGGATAGGAAAGTGTGTGTGTGTGTGTGTGTGTGTTTGTGTGTCTTGGGGAGGTCAGTATAGGGGAGTGAGTGCAGGAAAGCCTTGCCTTGAAAGTGAGCTAAATAGACTTGACTTCTATTTTTTTGCAAAGACTTGATTTTCTATCTCATGGCCATCCTTGAACAGTTGAGGGTGACCTTCAGTTCTTTATTATCTTGCTCCCATCTTCCAAGTGCTAGGATTGTAGTGTATGGCTGTTTTTTTTTAAATATATATTTATTTATTTTATGTATGTGAGTACACTGTAGGTGTACAGATGGTTGTGAGCCTTCATGTGGTTGTTGGGAATTGAATTTTTAGGACCTCTGCTCCCTCTGGTCAACACTGCTTGCTCTGGTTGGCCCTGCTTGTTCAGTCCCTGACTGCTCTGGCGCAAAGATTTCTTTATTATTATACATAAGTACACTGTAGCTGACTTCAAATGCACCAGAAGAGGGAGGGCATCAGATCTCATTATGGGTAGTTGTGAGCCACCATGTGGTTGCTGGGATTTGAACTTAGTCAGTGCTCTTACCAGTTGAGCCATTTCGCCAGTCCTATAGCTATGTTTGTGTGTGAGTGTGCCCATTTGTGCTGGGATGCATAGAGCTCAGAGGACAGCTTGCAAGAGTCACTTTTCCCTACCACTTATCCTGGGGATCAAGGGCTGGCTTGGAGGCAAGGCTGGCTTGTATACATGCCCTGCTTTTATTTTTTTATTTTTTTTTATTTTTTTGAGGGGTATGTTATTGTTTGTTTTGAAATAGAGCCACAGTATTGACTACAATGACTTTGAACTCAGAGATCCACTTTCGTATGTTCCTGAGTTCTGGAAATAAAGGAGTGTTCCACTACACCAAGTATAGTTTGTTATTGTGCATTTTGTTTTTATTTATTTATTTATTTATTTAACACAAGGTCTAACATTATAGCCCAGGCTGGCTTTGAACTTATGATGTAACCCACCTTGGCTTCAGACTTGAGGCAATGCAGCCTATTTGCCTCAGCCTCCCAGATACCAGGTGTCTTAGTTATGGTTTCTATTGCTATGATGGAACACCATGACCAAAACAACATGGGGAAGAAAGGGTTTATTTGGCTTACACTTCCACATCATAGTTCATCATCGAAAGCTGTCAGGATAGGAACCCAAACAGGGCAGGAATCTAGAGGCAGGAGCCGAGGCCATGAAGGGCGCTGCTTACTGGTTTCCACCTCTTGGCTTGCTCAGCCTATTTCTTATAGAATCAGTACCAGGGTTGACACCACCCATAATCACTAATCATCCATTAGACACTAATTAGGAAAATGCCCTATAGGCTTGTTTGCCTTCAGCCCAGTCTTATGGAGGCATTTTCTCAGTTAAGATTCCCTTCAGTTCAAAGGTTCTAGCTCAAAGGAGTTCTCAAGCTGTGGGTCAGGCCCTTTCAGGGGGTTGAACAACCCTTTGACAAGGGTTGTCGAAGACCATCAGAAAACACAGATACTTAATTATGATTTATAAGAGTAGCAAAATTACAGTTAGGAAGTAGCAATAAAAATAATTTTATGGCTGGGGTGTGGTCACCAAACATGAGGAACTGTATTAAAGGGTGACAAGATTAGAGGTTGAGAGCCACTGCTCTAGCTTGTGTCAAGTTGATATAAACTAGCCAGCACACTGCTGTTATAGGGGCTAGCTGTCCTGTTTCTTTTCTATGTTTGGTTTTGTGACACTATGTAACTTTGGCTAGCCTAGAACTCACTATGCAGACCAGACTGGCCTTGATCTGATAGATATCTACCTGTCTCTGCCTCCTGAGTGCTGGGATCAAAAGTGTGTGTCAATAAGCCACACTCTGAATTTTTATTATTACTATATTACCCAGCCTTAAGTCTTTCTTCATAGCACAGGAACATGAAGTAATACTCATTCCTTGTTTGAATGGAAATCTTTGATGTTTTAAATATGCAAGTTTTACTCCTAAATTCTTCCTTAAATATTCTTCAGCCATAATGTGACCTAAAATACAGATTACTTTTTTCCCCCTTAGATGTCCTATAAATACAGGTTATAAAAGTGTCTTAGTTAGGGTTTCTATTACTGTGATAAAACACCATGACCAAAATCAATGTGGGCAGGAAAGCATTCGTCTTCTAGGTAGGTAACTGACTGTCATCAGAGGAAGCCAAGGTGGGAACTCAAGACAGGAATCTGGAAGCAGGAACTGAAGCAGAGGCCATGAAGGAAAGTTGTTGTTCCTTATGGCTTGCTCAACCTGCTTATACAACACAGAACCACCTGCTCAGTGGTGGAGGCAGCACCACCCAGAGTGGGCTGGAACCTCATCACTAGTTAAAAAATACCCCACTGGGGTGGAGGTGAAGCATGCTTTTAACCCCAGGGAGGCAGGGGCAGGTGGATCTCTGAGTTCAAGGTCAGCCTGGTCTATAGAGAGTTAGTTCCTGGACAGGCACACAGAGAAATTATGTCTCAATAAAACATAAATAAAGCTTACTCACTACAAGTCAACTTGCTAGGGTTTTTTCTTTCCTCTATTGAGGTTCCTCTTCCAAAATATGTCTAGGTCCGTGTCAAGTTGACAAAAATTAAGAACCATTAAAATACTGTTTCCCACCCCACTCCAGTGCAAGGGTAAGCAAACACTCCAGCCCTGAGCTGTGTGTCCCAGTCCCTCTTTTTTTTTTTTTAAGATGTATGTATGTATGTATGTATGTATGTATGTATGTATGTATGTATGTATGTATTTGAGTACACTGTAGCTGTACAGATGGTTGTGAGCCCTCTTGTGGTTGTAGGAAATGGAATTTTTAGGACCTCTGCTCCCTACGACGGGCCCTGCTCCCTCTCCAGCCTAAAGATTTCTTTATTATTATACATAAGTACACTATAGCGGATCTCAGAAGCACCAGAAGAGCACGTCCGATCTCATTATGGATATTGTGAATCACCATGTGGTTGCTGGGATTCGAACTCAGGACCTTCAAAAGAGCAGTCAGTGCTCTTACCTGCTGAGCCGTCTCACTAGACCCCAGTCCCTCTCTTTTATTCAAACCAAGGTCTTACTACATCTCTCAGACAGCCTTGGCCTTGCTCAGCCTCTCGTAGCTAGATTATAGTCTTGTCTCACTAGGCACACCTTTTACAGTTTTTGACATACTCTTAAGGAAAAGTTACTTAAGTTTCCAAGTCTCACATGTTAATTTTGTGTGTATTGCTTAGAGCAGCTTCATTCCAAGATCAAATTCTGGTCTTGAAATCCCAGATGATATTGAGGGTCTTTATTTAAAAAAAAAAAAAGTCCATGTGTCTACACGCTCTTCTTGAAGGGTATCCTGTTACTAAACTCGAGCTGATATATCAACTGGAGCATGGGCAGGAGCTGTGGCCAGGGAAGCAGCACCTTTCCCCAAGCATCTGTTCAGGTAAGCACAGTGGTCAGGGCTGTTGGCCTTGCGAGCTCCTCTTATATTTTAAGGAGATGAGGCATGTCCTTAAATGTAGCAGGTAGGTGGTATGTGAGAATGTATGTGTATTAAGAGTAGGGGACTTCCTGCTACTCCCTGAGGTATTTTTCTTACTCAGTGTTGGAATCCATCAGTTGCATTAATCAATGTGATAGTGATTTGTAGTCTGTTGATGTGCTGCTTCACATTAAGCTTTGAATACTGGGCCAGACTTGCATTCTGGGACTAGCCATAGAGTATACAAACAAAATGGATGGCTCTATTTCTTAGAAATACGCACAGAAAGAAATGAAGATTTGATCATTACTTTATGAATCTGTCGCTTTACAATATCAACATCATCAGAAATAGGGGCATTCCATTCAGATTCAAATTTCAGTAGCAGGAAATAAATATCAAAACATCATTACTGGCCCTTAATACAAAACCTCTACCCCACCTAAAACTCCCTCCCTGCCCCACCTACGAAGCCACCCCTACTCCACTGAGAGCCTTTGTTTCACTGCTGCTGCCTTCTATACATACATACCAGCATCCTGTGGCCTTCTGGAAGGCTGAGTCTGCAGGCTGAAACAGCTGAAGAATGACCTTGCCAAGGGTGCTGCAAATCTGTCCCCGCTCTCCTTTTCTACCATACAACCTTCCTCAAGAATCCTGTCTTTCAACAGGAGAGACAGATTTTCCAAAAAATAATCCTTACAAAGTAGAGTGGGTTAGTTCTCATTACTCCAAGTTAGGGTGTTTTGGTTTAAAATGTCTGGTGGGGACAGGAAACCTCGAAGGGAATACATTTAAAAATAGTGGACACAGGGAAGGGGATGAGAGCTGTTGTCTAAGAGCTTCTATGCAAAAATAACAATAAAGAGAAAAAGAAAAAAAAAAGTCTTCTCAATGGTGCTGAGGGTTCTAATGATGAAATGAAGGAGGAAGTGATGGGCAGTTTTATTGCTGCCCTGCCCTGCATGGCTTAGCTGACCTCCATAGGGAGTTTCTTCCTGCTGGGGCTCTTCAGGCTTGGACTCTGAGCTGGAGTCTGAACCCCCATCGAAGACGGAGATGGTGCCACCATGTTGTCTGAGGAGGGGTAGTTGGTCTGCAGTTGGGCACTTGATCTTGCTTTCTCCAGTGCACGGACTTGTTGCTCCAGAAGAGCATCCTGCCTCTTGATGTCATCAATGTCTTGCTGGTGCGTATGGTTTTTCCTTTGCATATATTGGATATACTCTGTTGCTTTGCCTAGGATTTGAGCCCGGGATGCCATTCTCTCCTTGGAGTAATGTGACTGAGCTCCGCAAACGGTTAAAGCTGTCTTTGATGTGGTCCCAAAGTTTTCGTTCCATTGCATTATGATGAGCCTTCTTGTCAGCTTTGCTCTCTACCTTGATGTCATCGTAATCACTGACTTCCTAAGGCCCAGGGAGTGGCCACTGCAGCAGTGGCCAGGGAGGGGAGGTGTGGAGGGAAGCAGGAAGTCATTGACAACAAACAAGCAGAGTAGTGAGCGTGCACACCCACACACCCCACAGGCGATAACCACCTCACTGTTTCTATACTTTTTAGTGTCTTTATTTATTTTTCTTTTTGTACATGAGTACAGTGTGATGGACATACCAGGAAAGGGCACCAGATCTCATTATCTATGGTAGTGAGCCACCATGTGGTTGCTGGGAAAAGAACCCGGAACTTCTGGAAAAACAGCAAGTGCCCTGAACTGCTGAGCCATCTCTCCAGTCTGTTATCAGTGTCTTACTTTGCATTTGGCTGGTTTTTCTTTCTGTTTAGTTTTGAGACAGCCTTACATATGCCATCCTGTCTTCCTTTCCTGATGACTTTGAACTCCTTATTTGCCCCACAGATTGATTTTTACACCGTTCATTCCCATGTTAAGTTTACAGTACCAAAGAAGGATTGGGGTGGGGGGCAGGGGCGGGTGATAGATGTATACTCAAAGTCATGATGGTTTTCTGGTATTTTGTTTTTCTCAATATTTGAATTGAACGTTACCTGCAAGCATAGAAGTCTGCAGTGAACTGACCTAACTAGAGATTAGCATATTGTTCACAGCTGTATTCGGTTTTTTGTTTTGTTTTATTTATTTATTTATTTATTTATTTATTTATTTATCGAGACAGGGTTTTTCTGTATAGCCCTGGCTGTCCTGGAACTCACTTTGTAGACCAGGCTGACCTCAAAGTCAGAAATCTGCCTGCCTCTGCCTCCCAAGTGCTGGGATTAAAGGCGTGTGCCACCAAGCACTATAACAGATGTATTCTTTAGGGAAGGATTGTACCTAAAACTTCTCATCTCCCCATGTCCCTGAATGTTGTGTTTTCAAGGAAAGTGGTATCTCCCCAGGTCTCTCTCCCTCTGTTCCTGAACACACACTCCTGTTTGACTCACTTCTCCATCTTTCATATTGTCACTGCTTAGTAAATTTACCACCCTCCCTTCCGGATATGTAGTCTCCCCTCCCCCAGCCTGAAACCTGCTTGCTCAGGGGTGGAGCTTCCTGCTCATTCGTTCTGCCACGCCCACTGCTGGAACCTGCGGAGCCACACATGTGCACCTTTCTACTGGACCAGAGATTATTCGGCGGGAATCGGGTCCCCTCCCCCTTCCTTCATAACTAGTGTCGCAACAATAAAATTTGAGCTTTGATCAGAATAACTGTCTTGGCTACATTTCTTTCTCTCGCCACCTAGCCCCTCTTCTCTTCCAGGTTTCCAAAATGCCTTTCCAGGCTAGAACCCATGTTGTGGTCTGCTGGCCAGACACAACAATTGGCGAACCAATGCGGGACTGAGAAACGACAAAGGATTTTTGGAAGAGACACTGCTGGTTTGGAGCTCCATAAAATAAAGAATAAAGGAAATTCATACCGGAGAAGGTATGGGCTAAGCTGAGACAGCGTTAAACCCGAGCGCTGGTTCACTTAGGTTCAGCAGTGAGGAGCTGGGTAATAGGCGGTAGGCCGTAGCTCTCTGAAGCTACATGAGGCATGAGAAAAGAAAGGGTTTATTAAAAGGAATAGGCGGATTGCCCCAGTTAATAAAAAATGCATCATAAGGGAGGAAAATGTCCCAAAAAGCAGAGAGAAATTTCTCTCTGGGCCTTATAGCAGGAGTACTCTGTTCCCTTTTGTGTCTTGTCTAATGTCTGGTGCACCAATCTGTTCTCGTGTTCAATTCATGTATGTTCATGTCCAGTCTGTATGAATGAATGTTCTATGTTTTATGTTAGATAATAAAGATGGTATAAAAAACTTTATCTGCAAAGCCGAGAGCTGCCACGTGTTTCAGCCAGGAATCAGACACATGGCAGGAGGGCCCCTGCTGGAAAAACTGTTCGTTTTAAGAAATAAGGGCGAGTGCACAGCCTCTTAGTTTCGGAGTAAAAAAAAAGCTAATAAATGGTTCATGATTAATGTGTTTGACAATGGTAAAGTGCTTTTTATTCTATGATTGTAGCTACAAAAATTATTATTCTCTGATTGGTCTAAATGTAACTGCTTCATTTGGTTCCTTTTTATTGGTAATGTGCTCTGAGTGTTTTCACAAACAGCTCATAAGTTGTTGGTTAAGAATAATAATTGTTACATTGCTACAGATGGTTAGTGTTAAATTTGATAATTCAAGTTTAGAGTCCTTCCGACACGTGGCATAAAGCAGGCCAAGAGGCTGGGTCTCTAAAGATATTTCTAGTTTAGGTAATAATTAATGTGGTTCGTATCCTAAATAGTAAAACTTAAGATAAGATTTAAAGCAATGCCTCTTTATTAAAGCATTAAAGCTTGCTTTAATAGGTATTCATAGGTATTGTTTGGCAGCCAAACTTCGTAATATGATAGTAATGCTTCTAATATTGATTTTAAAAATAATAAATTGTTTTAAACTTGGGTTTTGCTTTCCCAAGGTTATAGGTATTATCCTAATCTTGCACAAAAAACTTAAAAATTATGGTTAAAACTGCCATTGTTCCATTGACTGCAGCTTGCAGTTTGATTTCAAATTTAAGATCTTTAATTCACCTGTATACTGTAATTAAGATAGTTACAAGAGTAATCATGAGAGCGCTCATACAGCTCACTTCATACAAAACTGTGACAGAGTTATCTAGTTATGTTTGTCTTTGTGAATAGATTAGACAAACAGTTTGGTTATAGTTACTGCCTGGCAGGTAACTGCAGTACGGGCAATTTTTTCACAACACTAAAGTTGTGAAGAACGTTTTAACTGTAAGTCATCTTAAAAAAGAGTATCAAAATTTAGAGGCGTAGACAGTTATATTGTTTCTCTAGAATCGGTCCTTATTACAGGAGGGCCAAGATGCTTAGATTAAAAAGTATTTTACATTTGAGTCAATACTTGGCTCTGGGCAGCCCCAGAGCAGCTCGAGGCTTTTCTTTTGTTTTGCAAACAGTTCCTGAGAAAGTTTTTTCCCTGTGTTCAAGAGAATTTCTTTTTAACAGTGTTGCAGATCTATTCAGATGTTTAAAATAATGCTTAAATTCAGAGTTTTGCTTCTAGTGAACTGTAATCACTAGAAAATTTTGCCTCTCGGTATGGCTAATATAGCTTTACATTATGTAAAAAAAAATTTTATTGTTTCTGCTTCTATACAAAAAGCCAAGAGTTTTAATCTTTCAGTGTATATTGTTTCCTAAGTGAAAAGTATTTTATTAACTAATGCTTCTTAAAGTTTACCTTAAATCCTTGCTCTCACCCAAAAGATTCAGAGACAATATCCTTTTATTACTTAGGGTTTTAGTTTACTACAAAAGATTTTACAAAAAATAAAGAAAGCGTTTATAATTGTTATTAATTGGTAATTAAAAATTGGTTGTGCCCAAAACAATTCTTTGGCCAAAAAGAAAAACATTATTGTAAAGTCACTTTTCTCATCCTCCCAGCCGATCATTGGCCCACGTGGGCCCAACTAGCTTCTGTGGGGCGAAGTCTTAAGACACACAGTTTCCCCTGTTTCAGCACAGATGATCTAGTTGTGTGCTGTAGATGGTGTTTTAAAATGCTGAACAATCAAACCTTAATTTGTATATTAATAGTCAATGCCAAAAAAGCCCCTTTCGCTCCACTCCAGCCCAGGGCTTCCTGGCCAGCGGAGTTGCCTGACACCCGCAAGGGCCCACACAGGATTCCCCACGGGATCCTAAGACCTCTGGTGAGTGGAACACAGCGCCGGCCCCAATTCAATCCCACGGAACCTGAGACTGCGGTACATAGGGAAGCAGACTACCCGTGCCTGACCCGGGGCAAAAGCCCCTTCTGCTCCACTCGAGTCCCGGGTTTCCATGCCAGCAGAGTCGCCTGACACCCGCAAGGGCCCACACAGGATTCCCCACGGGATCCTAAGACCTCTAGTGAGTGGAACACAACTTCTGCCAGGAGTCCGGTTCGAACACCAGATATCTGGGTACCTTCCCTGCAAGAAGAGAGCTTTCCTGCAGAGAATACTCTACCCACTGAAACCAAGGAGAGTGCTACCCTCCCAGGTCTGCTTATAGAGGCTAACAGAGTCACCTGAAGTACAAGCTCTTAACAGAGACAACTATAACAGCTAGCTTCAGAGATTACCAGATGGCGAAAGGCAAACGTAAGTATCCTACTAACAGAAATCAAGACCACTCACCATCATCAGAACGCAGCACTCCCACCCCACCTGGTCCTGGGCACCCCAACACAACCGAAAATCTAGACCCAGATTTAAAAACATTTCTCATGATGATGATAGAGGACATCAAGAAGGACTTTCATAAGTCACTTAAAGAATTACAGGAGAGCACTGCTAAAGAGTTACAGGCACTTAAAGAAAAGCAGGAAAACACAGCCAAACAGGTAGAAGTCCTTAAAGAAAAACAGGAAAACACATCCAAACAGGTAATGGAAATGAACAAAACCATACTAGAACTAAAAAGGGAAGTAGACACAGTAAAGAAAACCCAAAGCCAGGCAACACTGGAGATAGAAACCCTAGGAAAGAGATCTGGAACCATAGATGCGAGCATCAGCAACAGAATACAAGAAATGGAAGAGAGAATCTCAGGTGCAGAAGATTCCATAGAGAACATCGACACAACAGTCAAAGAAAATACAAAATGCAAAAGGATCCTAACTCAAAACATCCAGGAAATCCAGGACACAATGAGAAGACCAAACCTACGTATAATAGGAGTGGATGAGAATGAAGATTTTCAACTCAAAGGACCAGCAAACATCTTCAACAAAATAATTGAAGAAAACTTCCCAAACATAAAGAAAGAGATGCCCATGATCATACAAGAAGCCTACAGAACTCCAAATAGACTGGACCAGAAAAGAAATTCCTCCCGACACATAATAATCAGAACAACAAATGCACTAAATAAAGATAGAATATTAAAAGCAGTAAGGGAGAAATGTCAAGTAACATATACAGGAAGGCCTATCAGAATTACACCAGACTTTTCACCAGAGACTATGAAAGCCAGAAGAGCCTGGATAGATGTTATACAGACACTAAGAGAACACAAATGCCAGCCCAGGCTACTATAACCGGCCAAACTCTCAATTACCATAGATGGAGAAACCAAAGTATTCCACGACAAAACCAAATTCACACAATATCTTTCCACGAATCCAGCCCTTCAAAGGATAATAACAGAAAAGAAGCAATACAAGGACGGAAATCACGCCCTAGAACAAACAAGAAAGTAATCCCTCAACAAACCAAAAAGAAGACAGCCACAAGAACAGAATGCCAACTCTAACAACAAAAATAAAAGGAAGCAACAATTACTTTTCCTTAATATCTCTTAATATTAATGGACTCAATTCCCCAATAAAAAGACATAGACTAACAGACTGGCTACACAAACAGGACCCAACATTCTGCTGCTTACAGGAAACCCATCTCAGGGAAAAAGACAGACACTACCTCAGAGTGAAAGGCTGGAAAACAATTTTCCAAGCAAATGGTCTGAAGAAACAAGCTGGAGTAGCCATTCTAATATCGGATAAAATCGACTTCCAACCCAAAGTTATCAAAAAAGACAAGGAGGGACACTTCATACTCATCAAAGGTAAAATCCTCCAAGAGGAACTCTCAATTCTGAATATCTACGCTCCAAATGCAAGGGCAGCCACATTCATTAAAGACATTTTAGTAAAGCTCAAAGCACACATTGCACCTCACACAATAATAGTGGGAGACTTCAACACACCACTTTCATCAAGGGACAGATCATGGAAACAGAAACTAAACAGGGACACAGTGAAAGTAACAGAAGTTATGAAACAAATGGACCTAACAGATATCTACAGAACATTTTATCCTAAAACAAAAAGATATACCTTCTTCTCAGCACCTCACGGGACCTTCTCCAAAATTGACCATATAATTGGTCACAAAACAGGCCTCAACAGGTACAAAAATATTGAAATTGTCCCATGTATCCTATCAGACCACCATGGCCTAAGACTGATCTTCAATAACAATATAAATAATGGAAAGCCAACATTCACGTGGAAACTGAACAACACTCTTCTTAATGATACCTTGGTCAAGGAAGGAATAAAGAAAGAAATTAAAGACTTTTTAGAGTTTAATGAAAATGAAGCCACAACATACCCAAACCTTTGGGACACAATGAAAGCATTTCTAAGAGGGAAACTCATAGCTCTGAGTGCCTCCAAGAAGAAACGGGAGAGAGCACATACTAGCAGCTTGACAACACATCTAAAAGCTCTCGGAAAAAAAGGAAGCAAATTCACCCAAGAGGAGTAGACGGCAGGAAATAATTAAACTCAGGGGTGAAATCAACCAAGTGGAAACAAGAAGAACTATTCAAAGAATTAACCAAATGAGGAGTTGGTTCTTTGAGAAAATCAACAAGATAGATAAACCCTTAGCTAGACTTACTAAAGGGCACAGGGACAAAATCCTAATTAACAAAATCAGAAATGAAAAGGGAGACATAACAACAGATCCTGAAGAAATCCAAAACACCATCAGATCCTTCTACAAAAGGTTATACTCAACAAAACTGGAAAACCTGGACGAAATGGACAAATTTCTGGACAGATACCAGGTACCAAAGTTGAATCAGGATCAAGTTGACCATCTAAACAGTCCCATATCACCTAAAGAAATAGAAGCAGTTATTAATAGTCTCCCAGCCAAAAAAAGCCCAGGACCAGACGGGTTTAGTGCAGAGTTCTATCAGAACTTCAAAGAAGATCTAATTCCAGTTCTGCACAAACTATTTCACAAAATAGAAGTAGAAGGTACTCTACCCAACTCATTTTATGAAGCCACTATTACTCTGATACCTAAACCACAGAAAGATTCAACAAAGATAGAGAATTTCAGACCAATTTCTCTTATGAATATCGATGCAAAAATCCTCAATAAAATTCTTGCTAACCGAATCCAAGAACATATTAAAGCAATCATCCATCCTGACCAAGTAGGTTTTATTCCAGGAATGCAGGGATGGTTTAATATACGAAAATCCATCAATGTAATCCATTATATAAACAAACTCAAAGACAAAAACCACATGATCATCTCGTTAGATGCAGAAAAAGCATTTGACAAGATTCAACACCCATTCATGATAAAAGTTTTGGAAAGATCAGGAATTCAAGGCCCATACCTAAACATGATAAAAGCAATCTACAGCAAACCAGTAGCCAACATCAAAGTAAATGGAGAGAAGCTGGAAGCAATCCCACTAAAATCAGGGACTAGACAAGGCTGCCCACTTTCTCCCTACCTTTTCAACATAGTACTTGAAGTATTAGCCAGAGCAATTTGACAACAAAAGGAGATCAAGGGGATACAAATTGGGAAAGAGGAAGTCAAAATATCACTTTTTGCAGATGATATGATAGTATATATAAGTGACCCTAAAAATTCTACCAGAGAACTCCTAAACCTGATAAGCAGCTTCGGTGAAGTAGCTGGATATAAAATAAACTCAAACAAGTCAATGGCCTTTCTATATACAAAGAATAAACAGGCTGAGAAAGAAATTAGGGAAACAACACCCTTCTCAATAGTCACAAATAGTATAAAATATCTTGGCGTAACTCTAACTAAGGAGGTGAAAAATCTGTATGATAAAAACTTCAAATCTCTGAAGAAAGAAATTAAAGAAGATCTCAGAAGATGGAAAGAACTCCCATGCTCATGGATTGGCAGGATCAACATTGTAAAAATGGCTATCCTGCCAAAAGCAATCTACAGATTCAATGCAATCCCCATCAAAATTCCAACTCAATTCTTCAACGAATTAGAAGGAGCAATTTGCAAATTCATCTGGAATAACAAAAAACCTAGGATAGCAAAAAGTCTTCTCAAGGATAAAAGAACCTCTGGTGGAATCACCATGCCTGACCTAAAGCTTTACTACAGAGCAATTGTGATAAAAACTGCATGGTACTGGTATAGAAACAGACAAGTAGACCAATGGAATAGAATTGAAGACCCAGAAATGAACCCACACACCTATGGTCACTTGATCTTCGACAAGGGAGCTAAAACCATCCAGTGGAAGAAAGACAGCATTTTCAACAATTGGTGCTGGCACAACTGGTTGTTATCATGTAGAAGAATGCGAATCGATCCATACTTATCTCCTTGTACTAAGGTCAAATCTAAGTGGATCAAAGAACTTCACATAAAACCAGAGACACCTAAACTTATAGAGGAGAAAGTGGGGAAAAGCCTTGAAGATATGGGCACAGGGGAAAAATTCCTGAACAGAACAGCAATGGCATGTGCTGTAAGATCGAGAATTGACAAATGGGACCTAATGAAACTCCAAAGTTTCTGCAAGGCAAAAGACACCGTCAATAAGACAAAAAGACCACCAACAGATTGGGAAAGGATCTTTACCTATCCTAAATCAGATAAGGGGCTAATATCCAACATATATAAAGAACTCAAGAAGGTGGACTTCAGAAAATCGAACAACCCCATTAAAAAATGGGGCTCAGAACTGAACAAAGAATTCTCACCTGAGGAATACCGAATGGCAGAGAAGCACCTGAAAAAATGTTCAACATCCTTAATCATCAGGGAAATGCAAATCAAAACAACCCTGAGATTCCACCTCACACCAGTCAGAATGGCTAAGATCAAAAATTCAGGTGACAGCAGATGCTGGCGTGGTTGTGGAGAAAGAGGAACACTCCTCCATTGTTGGTGGGATTGCAGGCTTGTACAACCACTCTGGAAATCAGTCTGGTGGTTCCTCAGAAAATTGGACATAGTACTACCGGAGGATCCAGCAATACCTCTCCTGGGCATTTATCCAGAAGATGCCCCAACTGGTAAGAAGGACACATGCTCCACTATGTTCATAGCAGCCTTATTTATAATAGCCAGAAGCTGGAAGGAACCCAGATGCCCCTCAACAGAGGAATGGATACAGAAAATGTGGTACATCTACACAATGGAGTACTACTCAGCTATTAAAAAGAATGAATTTATGAAATTCCTAGCCAAATGGATGGACCTGGAGGGCATCATCCTGAGTGAGGTTACACATTCACAAAGGAACTCACACAATATGTACTCACTGATAAGTGGATATTAGCCCTAAACCTAGGATTTCCAAGATATAAGGTACAATTTGCTAAACACATGAAACTCAAGAAGAATGAAGACTGAAGTGTGGACACTATGCCCCTCCTTAGATTTGGGAACAAAACACTCATGGAAGGAGTTACAGAGACAAAGTTTGGAGCTGAGATGAAAGGATAGACCATGTAGAGACTGCCATATCCAGGGATCCACCCCATAATCAGCATCCAAACGCTGACACCATTGCATACCCTAGCAAGATTTTATTGAAAGGACCCAGATGTAGCTATCTCTTGTGAGACTATGCCGGGGCCTAGCAAACACAGAAGTGGATGCTCACAGTCAGTTAATGGATGGATCACAGGGCTCCCAATGGAGGAGCAAGAGAAAGAACCCAAGGAGCTAAAGGGATCTGCAACCCTATAGGTGAAACAACATTATGAACTAACCAGTACCCCGGAGCTCTTGACTCTAGCTGCATATGTAACAAAAGATGGCCTAATCGGCCATCACTGGAAAGAGAGGCCCATTGGACATGTAAACTTTGTATGCCCCAGTACAGGGGAACGCCAGGGCCAAAAAGGGGGAGTGGGTGGGTAGGGGAGTGGGGGTGGGTGGGTATGGGGGACTTTTAGTATAGCATTGGAAATGTAAATGAGCTAAATACCTAATAAAAAATGGAAAAAAAATAGTCAATGCCATATCTCTGAGCTCGCAATTGCTTACATTGTTCATCCCTCAGATACTATTAATTCTCAAATTTACAATTGCTTATGCATATTTCTAGTTAATAAATAAATTATGCACATGTGACTCTTAATAACTTTGCAAGCCTTCTAGTTACAACCACTCCTTAAGAAAATTGATTGAAAGTGCAATAAGTCACTGCCCCTTTACAGCCAAGTATTTAAAATGTTTTGTCAACTAGTTATTAATTCAAAAGTTTAGGTATTGTAAAATTTTAAAACTTTAACTTCTTAAAAGACAAAAAAGAGAGAAATTGTATCCCTGTGCATACTATTTAGTGCATTCCCATGCACACTATTTAAGTCTTACCTTTATTTTCAAAATTTAATATTTTAATGTCAAAGAGTTTAATAAATGCTTTATAGTATCTTAAAGGGATCTACTTATTGGCTTATAGATTGATCCTAAAACAGCTACCTTATTAGAAAAGGGAAAAACAGGTTTTCTCCACAGAGCACTGCAGAAGCATATTAGTAAATTCGTGTGACGAGCTGGTAGGTAAGTTGACTCATGTCCTGATTGAATTGACTAAAAAACTAAATTAAATTTATATTTTAGATCCATCCTTACTTGCCATTTTTCCAGTTTAGACTAGCTTCTATCCTTTTAACTTTATGGCAATAGTACATCAGAGACTGTATATTCAGACTTAGTAAAATTAGTCATTTAATAGAGTCATAATGATTTTTCTCTTTTCTTCAGTGTGACCAGTCATTTTAACTCAATCTTACACTGGTCTAATATTCAGTCCAATGTTAGAGATTCCTATATTCTAAATTACCTAGCAAAGTTAATTCAGAGCACATCCCCCACTTCCCCTAGATCCCTAACCTCAGAAGGATTGCTGGCCTTACAGCTAGTGGAAAAAGCTATTAAAGAGCATTTGGTCACTTAATACATTTGTAAAATAGAAGGACCCCCTGACTAACAAATGGAAGGGTCCAGATCCAGTTCTAATTTGGGGTAGGGGCTCAGTTTGTGTTTTTTCACGAGATGAAGATAGAGCACGGTGGCTGCTAGATAAATTAATTCCTCAGATGAACACAGATTCTAAATCTTCTAAAGTATCACCTTGAGGACTAATATTCCTCTTTTGCTTAAAAGTCAGCTTGAGGACTCAGGCTCTGAAAAAGCTACTCTGAGCCAGCTCCCCGACAGGAGACCAGAGACTAGGCTCAGCTTTACAATTTGCATTTTAATAAAGTACCTGGACTTCCCCAAAAGAAGTTCTGCTCTCCTACTTTCTCACTGTCGAGATTTTGTCTTTCAAGCAGGTAAATCAACATTCTTGAGCCGGACCAGTGGATGTGCATCCCCGCCCCCCTTGAGATAACATGTGACAGCTGTTATCTCCATTCTCAGGACATTCCAGCACATGGCCTTCAGTCTGATTTAAAATTTAGGTTTTCCTAGAGGGCTAGAAAAGTAGATATTTCTATATTAATAAAGATTGGTTTTTATTTTGATAGACAGGCTTAGTCCCTTAGCTGACCTCTGGCTTTTCACCCTTGCTGTTACTGCAAGGTGTCCTTAGCTCCTTAGGCTGTGGAAAAAACAGGGATGAGGAGGAACGACTTCCAGCTCCTATTTTAGCCACAAGTCGTGGTGTTACTAATGACATAATTCTTGCCTAGGTCTTGCTAAATCTGAGGTTGATAATTCTCCTTTAAGAGCTGCACAGCACTCAGAACTGTGCATACTGGTTTGTGATCATACAAATTCAGTATGGGCATCGCTTGGTGCAGAGAGCAACTGCAGGGGAAGGTCCAGATTGACCATTTCTGAGTTTCCTGTGAGATAAACCCGGTTTGAAAGAGGTTGGTATCAAATTTTGGCTAAAAATCAAAAATATTTTTCGGCTCTGCCTCCCCTCCTCAAAAGATACCGAGAGCCACAGGTGTGGGTCTTAACAGTACCCACGGGAGGAATCGGGTCAATGTCCACCCAAGCCAAGGTTAAAAGCCCACTCATCTACGGATGAGAAAATCATTTGGTCACCTCAGTTAAGCGTTGCCTTATTTAACTTAATTAATAGGGGGGAGAGAGATTGGAGACCGTACTGTCTTCACTGCCTCCCACCCCAAAATAAAAAAGCCAATTGGCTTTGTACTACAGAGCCGGTCAAACCCCTTCTCCCTGTTTCCCACCTATCATCCAAAAATGCGAAGGAATATCAACTTGGTGTTATTCTTATTATAGTGTATTTCAAAGTTGTTCAGTCAAACTTAGCCAGAGTTCCAACACCCTACTTAAAATTCAACTAGAAAGTTACCTACCAAGTACTAATTAGCATTATAAAGTCAGAGCCTACAGCTCCAGGCTTTTCAGTTAGTTGTTTACTAAGATAAGAAAGGACAGTCTTAGCCAGATACAGTTTACCATAAGAATAGTTAAGGAATCCCACGAAAGCAAGTTTTTTCTTTAGCCCTAGATTCCAGGCAGAACTATTGCGCATAGATAATTTTTCCCCCCTCAGGCCAGCTTTTTCTTTTTTTAAGCTTTGTTAATAAAAGGGAGGAAATGTAGTCTCCCCTCCCCCAGCCTGAAACCTGCTTGCTCAGGGGTGGAGCTTCCTGCTCATTTGTTCTGCCACGCCCACTGCTGGAACCTGCAGAGCCACACACGTGCACCTTTCTACTGGACCAGAGATTATTCGGCGGGAATCGGGTCCCCTCCCCCTTCCTTCATAACTAGTGTCGCAACAATAAAATTTGAGCTTTGATCAGAATAACTGTCTTGGCTACATTTCTTTCTCTCGCCACCTAGCCCCTCTTCTCTAACAGGTTTCCAAAATGCCTTTCCAGGCTAGAACCCATGTTGTGGTCTGCTGGCCAGACACAACACCGATATCTCTAGCTGTGCCCAAATCTCTAGTTTCATCTCCAGTTTGTTTCCATTCAGCTTGCCCCTCAAGTTCTAGCTGTTCCCTGTCCTATTCTTTGACAGATCCACTCTTTGCAGCTGGTGTGTGTATTGACATTCCCTGTACATTCACAAATTCCTTTAATTCCACAGGCACCTCACCACCACTGACATAAGCAGATCTCACAAAGACTCCTTTTGACCTCCCAAAACTTAAATTTTGCCAACAACCTTTCAGACTCAAAGGTCTTTTTCTGACTTTTGCCAAGGACTGTCTTTCTTCTTTAGGCAATATGTCTTTCACCAATGGAGCAGTTATAATTCTCAGGGTTTTTCAGGCCATGGGTTTTGTAACTTCTTGTTTCTCAGGGGTGAGTTTGTTCTCTTTCAAGATGTTTGCTTTCAGTGCCAAGTCAATGTCAAGTTTCTTTGCAGCCAGTATTTATTTTGCCCACTCCTTGCTCTTCCTTTTACCTTGTCTGTTTGTATTCACACATCCTGTGGCAGGGTGTGTGGTGCCACCCTGTGGCCAAGGAGTGACCAGGATGTTGAATCCCCTGGAACTGGAGTTACAGTGAGACTGAGTAAGCCAGTAAGTAGTATTACTGTACTTGGAATGTTTTTCAGTGATCACCTTTTTAAAAGCATGACATAATCTTTATTTCATAAACAATGCTAATTTCCCCAACTTTACAAAGCAATTAAGGAATTTGCTCAAGGTTGTGTATTTCTGAAACTTGGGTTTAGAACCTGGCGGCCATACAGGTTACCTTCACAGTTTATGCCCTTAAGCACTCTATTGGCTCCCAGAGGGCAGGCCTTTATTCTCCTAATCACAGTCATGCTGCTTTAATGGAGGAAACAATGCTCATTTACCTGAAACCTTCTGTTCCCATTTCAGAGTTGGTCCTGGTCATACCACAAGCAAATGAGAGAAACCAGACTCACTCTTCAGCCTGAAATTTAAAATCCTCTGCCTCATAAATGCTAATAGACACATGAGCCATCTCTCTTTTTCCTTTCGTGAACTCTGCACTCATCCCCTAACACATTCTGGTCTACTACCTTTTGTTGAAGTATGGTGGAGCTTCAGGCAGAGCAGACCTCTTCCCAAGTGTTACAGCTATTTAGACAGAAGGTTCAGATGATGGAGTAGTTTTTACATACCCCTGATCCTTCCGGATAGGATTCTTAAATACAGTTTTGGGGTGGGTTAGGGATTGGCAACAGGTACTTCTCATTGGTTTGGTCTTTGAGCTTTGGGAAAACCTTATTTGCATGTGGGAGGGCTTTGTGCTGGTCCTAGTGACTAATGGCCACATCCCTCTCTGCTGAGGGTAGGGGTGGTGGTGTGGGAGGCTGTAGCTACCTGACAGGAACCAGGGACCCAGGAGGCATCACTGAACATCTGCCATTCCATGTAGGCAGAAGTTACCACTCATCTGGTCACCAGGCTTCCAGACCTCTGCTTGACTGGGGACCAAGTGCACAGCCCACCACCCCACAACTTCCTCTGAGGCTGGTGTGACACCTGAAATGTAAGTCAAACTCTTAAAGAGGGGTGACAGTTGGATGGTGAAAGGAGAAGAAATCTCTAGTTTGCTGTGTTGTTTCTTTCTCACAAAGGCCTGAGGTGTTGCTTTGTTTTTTTTATTTGTTTGTTTGTTTGTTTTTAAGGTTATCATTAAATTCCATTTTAATTGTGTGTGTGGGTACATGGAAGAGGATGTTGAACACCCCCAGAGCTGGAGTGGGGTTTGTGGGCCATGTAATATGGGCGCTGAGAAACAGACTCAGGTCTTCAGCAAGAACAGCCATTCTCATGACCACTGAATCATCTCTCCAGCCCATGTTTTATTTTATTTTTAAGTATAATAGTTTGACAGCTCACATAGCTTAGGCTGACATCATATATTACAGGATGAACTCTATGTACCCATTGCTAACCATAAACTCATAATCCTGCTTCCATCTTGTAATTGTTGGGAAGACGGATGTGTATGCCCGATCACATCATCACATTCAGCTGGGACTCAAGTTTCCCTAGTGATTGTTAATACATCAACCCCCTACAACAAATGTCACCGCTTTGAGGAGAAGTCGTATATTTATATAGTATTTGTTAAAAAGAAAAACAGTGAAAGTCAAACAGCAATTTAAAATAAACTAGGGTTTGTGATGACAAAGTACAGAGAGAAACTTGAGAAAGAACCTTGTCTTGGCCCCAATACCTTCTCTACATGGATAAATCTTCAAGTGCTTTTTGTTTGTTTGTTTGTTTATAAGACAGTGTTTCTCTGTGTAACAGCCCTGGCTGTCCTAGAACTCACTCTGTAGATCAGGCTGGCCTCAAACTCATAGAGATCTGCCTGCTTCTGCCTTCTGAGTGCTGGGATTATTGGTGTGCACCACCATGCCCAGCAATATTCAAGTGTTTTAACTTACAAATACTTTCAATGTTAACATTTGCTTATTTATTTATATTTTTGTTTTGTAAATGATTTATATATTTATTATGTATAATAATATATCTGTATTTCATGTATTACATACATGAAAAAGTATGTGCTGCCCAATATCCCCAGTGCTATTGAACAGAAACAGAATAACACTGGGTCCCCGTTCCAAGTACAGTGAGAGATCCTGCCTGGGGAAAAAGCAGAGAATGATAGAGCAGGCCGCTCAGTGTCCTTTCTGCTCTCTTCCTGTACATAAGCTCATGCATCTGCGTGTGTCATATATACTGTTGCACACCTCACAATATATATACAATATACATATCTGTAGCTGTCTTCAGACACACCAGAAAAGTGCATCAGATCTCATTTCAGATGTTTGTGAGCCACCATTTGGTTGCTAGGATTTGAACTCAGGACCTCTGGAAGAGCAGTCAGTACTCTTAACCGCTGAGCTATCTCTCCAGTTCCAAAGTTAACATTTGTTACTGTGACAATAAATGGCCCTGTGAAATGCTGTCTCTTTCCATAGCAAGGGAGAAGCAATTTCTAATCTCTTCTTTGTTCGTGTTAATTTAGGTCTATGAGGCACATAGTCCTTCCTGTATCATGAAATATGGATAATATAAGATTACAGAGTCACGTTGCCCCACTTTCATGGATCTGAGTTTCTCCATGGAGAAGGAACAATTGGTTTCCTCTAGGAAGGCCCCCTGCAGCAAGAGCAAGCTAGAAAATCTGCTCCCCATGTTTTGTGCAGTCGTCTTTTTATGCAGACTTTGTCCCAGATGGCTCTTTCCACTTCCACGCTGGAAAGCTGGGTTTCTCTGCAATACTTGATAATGGATTATTTCACTGTCTTTGTGTTTTGCAATGTAGTTTTACAAGGTAGTTCTGGGTAGTCTAGAACTTACTAGATAGCTCATGCTGGCCTCGAGTTTTACAGTCTTTCTTCTGTCTTCAGCTGAGATATATACCACCATGCTACGAGGGCTTTAGTTTTAATCATGCAGACTTTTTCGCTTTGATATTAAATTTAAAAAAAATCTACTACATATTTCCTGGTGGCTCAGTGGGTAAGAGCACTTGTTGCACAAGCTAGGGACTTGTGTCCAGCTTCCCAACACCCACATGAAAAAGTATGTGCTGCCCAATATTCCCAGTGCTATTGAACAGAAACAGAAGAACACTGGGGCCCCGTTCTAAGTACAGTGAGAGATCCTGCCTGGGGAAAAAGCAGAGAATGATAGAGCAGGCCATTCAGTGTCCTTTCTGCTCTCTTCCTGTACATAAGCTCATGCATCTTTGTGTGTCATATATACTGTTGCACACCTCACAATTTAATCATTTTGGCTAAAGTGATTTTGTTTTTTGGTGGAGATCTCATGTAGGCCTGGATGAACCCCAAACTCCTGACCCTCCTAATTCAATTTCTCAAGTGCATGCATGTGCAAAAGCTAATTGATTTGTTTTTGAGAAAGGGTATCACTATGAAGCTGACTAGTCTGGAACTTGCTATGTAGAATTGCCTGGCCACAGTCTCACAGAGGTGGCATTAACAGCATGTCCCACCATGCCAGGCCTTAGAGCTAAATTTAAAGAATATGTATGTATGTATGTATGTGTGCATGTGCATGTGCATGTATGCATATTGTATGTATATATTATGCATACATGTATGTATTTGCTTGTGTTTGTATGTGTACTACAGCATGCAGGTGCTTCAAGATGATCAAGAGGATGTTGGTTTCTCTGAAGTAGAGTTAAAGATGGTTTTAGCCACCTGATGTCAGTACAGGATATGGAACCCAGGTGCTTCGAAGAGAGCAGCCAATGTTCTGAACCACAAAGCCATCCATCTCTCCAGTGCCCAGCTAAATTGTCAACGGGACTGCTTATGTTTCTTCCTTTGGGGCAGAATAAAGAGATGGACCTGACAAACCCTTTTAGCTACTGAATCAATTTAAGGTATTCACTCTAGTCAATTTGGAGGTTGTTCAGCATACATAATTATTTGTTTGAGACAGGGTCTACCCATGTAACTCTGGCTGGATGGGAATTCATTGTGTAAATTAGACTAATCTATATATTTTCTACAATCCTGCCATTAAGCTTGGAGCTCTAGGGTTTCTTGTGCCCTCTTCTGGCTAATGAGAGCACTGCATTTGTGTGTACAGATCCATACACAAGCTCCCACAGTATATGCATAATAAAAAATGAAATAAAATCTGGATCAGGAGAGATGACTCATTAGTTAAAGCATTGGCTGCTCTTCTAGAAGACCTTTGTTCAACTTACAGCACTCAAAGTAACTCACAATTATTTTTGACTCCAGTTTTAGGGGACACAGGCTCTCTTCTATCCTCTACATGTGCCAGGCATGCAGGTGCTGAACAGACATACAAAAATGCAGGAAAACACCCATGTGCAATCAACCAATCTATTTTTAATTAAAAATTTTTGACAGGAGTGCTGACATACTCCTTTAATCCCAGTGTGGACACTATGCCCCTCCTTAGATTTGGAAACAAAACACCCATGGAAGGAGTTACAGAGACAAAGTTTGGAGCTGAGATGAAAGGATGGACAATGTAGAGACTGCCATATCCAGGGATCCACCCCATAATCAGCATCCAAACGCTGACACCATTGCATACACTAGCAAGATTTTATTGAAAGGACCCAGATGTAGCTGTCTCTTGTGAGACTATGCCGGGGCCTAGCAAACACAGAAGTGGATGCTCACAGTCAGCTAATGGATGGATCATAGGGCTCCCAATGGAGGAGCTAGAGAAAGTAGCCAAGGAGCTAAAGGGATCTGCAACCCTATAGGTGGAACAACATTATGAACTAACCAGTACCCTGGAGCTCTTGACTCTAGCTGCATATATATCAAAAGATGGCCTAGTCGGCCATCACTGGAAAGAGAGGCCCATTGGACTTGCAAACTTTATATGCCCCAGTACAGGGGAACACCAGGGCCAAAATGGGGGAGTGGGTGGGCAGGGGATTGGGGGTGGGTGGATATGGGGGACTTTTGGTATAGCATTGGAAATGTAAATGAGCTAAATACCTAATAAAAAATGGAAAAAAAAGAGAATCCAACTTGTCTTTGATGTCATAGATTGATATATGGCAGGGACTTGTCCCTTTATTATGCTCAGGTCTGAAGAGTAAAATCATGGCAAGCTCATATTAATGCAAACAACTTTATTCACTTTGACATATTTGTTGAGCCCACTCCTGTGAACACATGCGCACACATACATGCACAAACACACACACACACACACACACACACACACACACACACAGAGAGAGAGAGAGAGAGAGAGAGAGAGAGAGAGAAAGAGAGAGAGAGAGAGGTCTTACTTTCTTTATTTAACAGAAGATTGTGAAAACAAAACTCAGGAAAAGAATATGTTGATACCTTTGTGTCTATTTTCACTTAACATGAATATCACTTGCCAATTTTCAAGGAGAATACTGTGTATGTATTCTTTGTAAGTTACAATTTGACTTGTAGAGAATTTGGATCATGTCTCTTTACTAGATTTTTTTTATAGGCCATGTATTTCCAGAGACAAATACTCCCTGATTAATAATTTGTGCAGGCTAGGATTATTTTATGTCAACTTGACATGTGCTAAAGTCATCTGAAAGGAGTGAATCTCAATTCAAAAAATGTCTGCAGAAGACATAATACCAGGCTATAAGGCATTTTTAAAAGTAGAGTTTGATGAAGAAAGTCCAGCCCATTGTGGGTGGTCCTATCCCTGGACTAGTGATCTTGGGTTCTATAGGAAAGCAGGCTGAGCAAACCAGGAGGAGCAAGCCAATTAGTAGCAAGCCAGTAAGCAGCACCCCTCCATGGCCTCTGCATCAGGGCCTGCCTCCGGGTTCCTGCCCTGTTTGAGTTCCTGTCCTGACCTTCTTGGATATGGAAATGAGAGCCAAATACACCCTTTCCTCCCCAATTTGCTTTTGGTCATGGTGTTTCATCAGAGTAGTAGAAACATTCATGTCAGCTCCATATTCCATTTTATTTGGAATATTTTGAAACCTCATATATACTTTTTTGTTGTTATTTTACTTTTAAGACACAAATTCAAATTACTCAAATGAATAATGCCACTAAAAATTTTAAATCTATAAGCTAGTGTTTTATTGGCAAGGTATGACCCAAATTTTGTTTTTGATCCTATGTCACAAGTCATAAAGTCTTTTCAACATTTGGCCTTGACTTAGTCATCTGACTTCGAAAAGGTAAATTGTGGGTGCTGGAAAGATGCACCCATAGTGGTTAAGAGCACTTGATGCTGTTCCGAAGTCCTGGGTTCCATTCCCAGCAACATGGCAGTTCACAACCATGTAGAGCTTCAATTCCAGGGCATCCAATGCCCTCTCTGGCCCTTGAAGGTACCAGGTACACACATGATGTACACGGATGAAGGCAAAACCACTTATACAAGTAAGTCATTTTTTAAGAAAAAAAAAGTGATATTGCCATAGAAAACATCAACAATCAAAGTATGTCTGGGCATTAAAAATTGGTCTCAACTTGTTCTATATTCATGAACTTTATGCTTTCACCATGGGATCTTTGGGACTTCTGAATTCCTCCTTTTAACACAGTGGGATCTTCCTAATTGTTCCTAATTGTTTTATTGCATTTTCTCCTATGATATGGAAACCTTTGAATTGACATGTAATTGTTGGAAAGTCATTAAAAGTTTTCTCAGTGCTTGTGCAGATGGTTTTGTGGATCGAGATTTGAGTTGAAAGTCACTCCTATAATAGTAAAAGGGATCTGGGGATAATAAAACTACACATAAGGCGTCAAAGACATATCAACACAGAACAAATACAGCTTGTTAGCTCAGCACTTGCTCTTGTGGCAAGACACTATATACAAGTAATAATTACTTTCCCGTCAAGTCATAGATAATTATAAACGTGAAAATCACCTGGGTATTGAGGAATTAACCATGATGCTGTAATTGGGATTGAGACCTGAAAAGATTTTAACAGAAACTGGAAAATGTTTACTGCTAGGCACTGAAAAATTGTGTCCAACCCATCATGTGAAAATATAATTACTTTCCAAAGGATACAATTGGTACCTTCATCCTTTAAGGACTGTTCTTTTCATTACTTAATTCTTTTTTCTGTCCATGTATTCCTTCCTCCCCACATCCTTGCATTTTAACACTGCTGTTAATACTTTTTAAAAATCAATTTCAAGCCTTAACCAAAGAGCAATTTGCAACTGATCGCTACTAGTAGAGGGCAAGTAATTTTTCTTCGCTAGAATGATGCCAGAAATATCAGTCTCAGGAAGCATGAGCCAACACTTTTCAGACTGATTTTCAGTGATATTTTCCCCTTCTTTCTTGTCTTTGGTGTTGCCTTTTTTACGAGTAAGAATAAATATAAATTTTAGTATGTATAGAACAATGGAGAATCTGAGAGGAGTCTATCAATATGAAAAATCTATTATAATACAATATATAAAATTGTCAAAGAATAAATATATTTTAATGCTTGAAAACTATGAAAAACAATTCTGAAATGTCTTCAATAGACAAAAATATTTCTTTCAAATATTTTATACTAACCAAAAGCTTCCACAAAGTTGAATGGAAAACAAATTTGTGACAAATGGAGAATAAATAGCAAGTATGTGTCATTATTTCTCTTAGAAAGCAAGATGAGACTTAATGTCAAAAACAAGATTGTGTTGAAAACTTCCTTTGGTTTGTAAAAAAACTAAGTTTAGGCACATTAAAAATTATATTACTTATGTAAATGAATAGCAGGGGATGATGTGGCTATTATTGTTCTGTACTACATAGTTAGTTACAAACATAAGGCATAGTTACATTTTTGTTCAAAGTGTTAGAATGAACATAAACTAATATAATTCTGTTATGCTGTGAATCTGAGGACCACATCGTGACATGAAACCAGGATTCTAAAGAAATAAGAAATGGGATTGGAATTGCGTTCAGATTATTAATTAACATCCTATTTTATTAGAGCCAGAAGAAAGAATGCCCTTCTAAAGCATGTGCCTATTGCATTGTTTTCAAAAATCATAATCATCCCGAGGAAATCTAGGGGAATTATCCATAAGCACACAGCCACCAGGTACATTGAATCCTCCAATTTGTAGAATTGAGAAAAGTAGTTTAAAGAAAAGGAATTCTGTACAGATGGAGTTACTGGATTTTGGCTGGTCAGTGGGTTCACTTTCAGTTCTCTTCTACTGATAAATTACTACTAAACAGGCAGGGAGGAGGTCTGCATGTACACCAGTCAGAGTGGCTAGGATTAAAACCACAGATCAAAACATACTGGAGAGGATGTGGAGAAAGGGGAATGCCCCTCCATTCCTGGTGGGATTGTGAACTTGTACAACCTCTGTCCCTGTGTGATAAGGAGTCTTGCCGGCGAGGACACACACACAGGACACACTCGGATACTTCTGCAGCAAAGCTTTAATGCATCTCGAGAGAAAGATGATCAGCTTCTGGGGAGGAGACCCAGAACACAGGAAACTCGGTCCTTAAATAGACCACGAAGAGCGGTTGGAGACGTGTTTTGCCCTGACTGGTTGCTCACCATCAGCCCAGATGACGCCACCGGACAGGCAGGGCACAAGGAATGGAAAAATACCCCAGCACATGCTCAGACTACTTGTTTACCAGTTAGAAAACCAGATGTCAGCGCCATCTTGTAATGGCGATTGCAAGGGCGGCTCCTCACAAACCTCCTGTAAATCAATCTGGCAATTCCTCAGAAAATTAGAAATAATTCTACCTGAAGACTCAGACTGCTCCTGGACATATACCCAAAAGATGCTCTACCATATAACAGGGACATATGCTCCACTACGTTCTTAGCAGCCTTATTCATAATAGCCAGAAACCAGAAGCAACCCAGATGTCCCTCAACAGAAAAAAAAATAAGTACAGAAAATGTGGTTTCTTTACAGAATGGAATAACAGTAAGCTATTAAAAACAATGGCATCATGAATTTTGCAGTCAAATGGGTGGAAATAGAAAATATCATCCTGAGTGAAGTTACCCAGACTGGAAAGGACATGCATGGTATGTACTTACCAATCTGTGTATATTAGCCAAAGGTAGATAATACCCAGGATATATACCACAGACCCTATGAAGTTAAACAATAAGGAAGGCCCAAGTGAGGAGGTTTCAATCCCACTTAGAAGGAGGAAGAAAAGTATCGTGTGAGGCAGAGGGAGGGTGTTACTTTCATGGGAGAGGAGAGAGGTAGGGGAAAAAGGGCCAGGGTCAAAATGGGAGTGGGGGAGGAGGGAGAAGTAGAGCAGGCCCGGAGATTTAATTGAAATATGCAGCTTCTGGCAGTAAGAGTGGTGAGAACTTCTGGAAAGTCCCAGATACCTGGCATGGGGGAAGCTCCAGGACTCAATGAGGGTAACTTAGCTGAAATTCTCAACAGTGGGGATTTTGGAACATGAAGAGATTACCTCTAGTAGTTAGATAGGTCCCCATGTAGAGGGATGGGGACAACAACCCACCTTTAAAATTTTTGACTCAAAACTGGAGCATGGACCAAACAGAAAGCCAGCTAGTGACCAGGCCTACTTGGGATCTATACCTTTGGTAGGCAGTATTATCAGCACTATTATTGATCCTATGTTGTTATTGAAGACAGGAACCTTACATGGCTGTCCTCGGAGAGTCTCAACCAGCAGCTGACTGAGACAGATGGATATAATAACAGCCATGAATTGGACTGAAGTTGGGGAACCCTATGAAAAGTTACAGGTAGGATTGAAGAAACTGAACTGGGTAGCAACTCAATAGGAAGACCAACAGTGTCTCTAGCAGGTCTAAGAGACTAAGTCACCAAGCAAAAAGTATACCAGGATGGTTCAAGGCCCGTAGCAGAGGACTGCATTTAAAACAGAAAGAAGTAAACTCGACAAAGAGGAGATGATAGGAAATCATTCAACTCAGTGTTGAAATCAATAAACCAGGAACAAAGGGAACAACTTAAACTTTCAACAAAACCAAGAGAAGATTGTTTGAGAAAATAAACAAATAGCTGGGCGTGGTGGTGCACGCCTTTAATCCCAGCACTTGGGAGGCAGAGGCAGGCAGATTTCTGAGTTCGAGGCCAGCATGGTCTACAGAGTGAGTTACAGGACAGCTGGGGCTACACAGAGAAACCCTGTCTCAAAAGAAAAAAATATATATATATATGTATAATAGAGAGAGAGAGAGAAAATGAACAATATAGAAATCCTTATGCAAACTGACTAAAAGGAAGAGAGAAGATATCCAAATTATCATAATGAAAAATGAATATATATATATATATATATATATATATATATATATATATATATGTATATGTATGTATGTATGTATATATAACAACAGATACCATGGAAATCCAAACTGTTAGGTCTCACTTAAAAAGCATTTACTCTACGTATTTGGAAAACCTAAATGAACTGGATAATTTTCTAGATACATACTACTTACCAAAGTTAAATCGAGATAAGGTAAACAATTTAAACATAACTACAGACCCCAAGAAAATTCAAGCAGTCAGTAAGATTCTCTCAACCAATAAAAGCCCAGGGCCAGATGGTTTGTGTGCAGGAGTCTATAAGACTTTCAAAGAAGATCTAATACTAATACTTCTCAAACAATTCTACTAAAAGAGAAACAGAAGGAAAATTGTAAAACTCATTCCGTAAGCCCACAGTTATGCTGATACATGAACCAGACAAAAACTCAACAAAGAAAGAAAATTTCAAGCCAATTTCTCTTACTAATATTGATGCAAAAATACTTGCAAACTGAATCCAAGACCACATCAAAACATGATCCACCATGAGCACTAGGCCTCATCCCAGGTACACAGGGGAGGTTCACAATATGAAAATCTATTAAAGTAATCCACAAGATAAACAAACTGAAAGAAAAAAAAAGAAACAAATGGTCATCCCATTAGATGTTGAAAAGTCTTTTGACAGAATCGAATACCCCTTCATGTTAAAAGTCTTGGAGAGATGAGGGATAAAAGGTACACCCTAAATAGGGGCAATATACAGTGAGCCAATAGCCAACATCAAAATAAATGGAGAGAAACATAAAGCAATGGTATTAAAATCAAGGACAAACAAGGCTGTTCCCTCAATTCATATCTTTTCCATACAGTATTTTAAGTACTAGTTGGAATAATAAGAAAGCTAACATGTATGAAAGGGACACAAATTTTAAAAGAAGTAATCAAAATATACCTCTTAGCAGATGATATAATTGTATACATTTGTGACCCCTTTATACAAATCATCAATAGTCTGAAAAGAAATCAGGCAAAAAACACCCTTCAAATAGCCACAAATAATATAAAATACATTGTTGGCGTGACTCTAACCAAGCAAGAAAATGACCTGCATGTCAAGAGTTTCAAGTCTCTGAAGAAAAAAATAAAAAATGAAGAAGATATCCAAAGATTTCCCATACTCATTGACTAGTAGGGTTATCACAAGAAAAAGGTCATCTTATCAAAAACATTGGATACGATTTCTTAAACCTAACAGCAATAGCTCAGGTAAAAAGATAAAAAAATGATAAATGTGATCTCATGAAACTGAAAAGCCTTAGTAAGGTAAAGGATACTATCGATAGGACAAAATGACAGCCTACAGATTGAGAAATGATCTTTACCAATCCAATATCAAATAGATATAAGCCCTACATCCAAAATATATAAATAACTCAAGAAGTTAGCCAACAACAAACCATATAGCACAATTTAAAAGGAGCATACAAAACTAAACAGAGCATTCTAGGTGGAGGAATCTCTAATCACTTATAGACACTTAAAGAAATGTTCAAAGTCCATAGTCATCTGGGAAATCCAAATCAAAATGAATCTGAGATTTCACCTTAGAATCAACAGAATGACTAAGATCAAAAGACCCCCAGAGTCAACTAACCTGGAAACCTAGGGGCTCAGAGAGCTTAGGCCATTAACCATGGAACATACAGGAACTGGACCTAGAACCCCTATGCATTAGTCGCAAATGTGCAGCATAGAATTGTGGAAAGCCATTCTGGACTCCCTGGCCAGCCGGACAGAAATCTGTGCCAGGCAGTATACAAGCTCATATTTGGTGGATGGCTCGCCCTTAATCCCTGATTGGCTGGGCAAGCCTGCCTGGTGAGGTGATGTGACCTGTGGTGATTTGTTGAGGCATGGTTGTGGCTTGAGTGGATAAAAATGCTTGTACCCCGAGAGGTGGGGATTTGAATAGAGAAGCTGCCTGAGTAAACTGCTTTAAGAAGAACCGGTGGTTGCGTTTTCCTTGCTAGTCGAGTTGGACACAACAAGTGGTGCAGGAACCCAGGACCTGACTTCCCCACCGAAGAGGTTCAGAACTTTCTGCAGTCAGGGTCTGTCGACAGGATGAGTACTGTAAGTAACTCACCATCCTGGGGTTGGGATTAGGCTCTCAGTAAAGAGACAATAAGGCTCTCAGTAAAGAGACAATTAGGCTCTCAGTAAAGAGATGATTAGGCTCTCGTAAGAGACAATTAGGCTCTCGGTAAAGAGACAATAAGGCTCTCGGTAAGAGACAATAAGGCTCTCCTGCTCTGGAGACAAGAAAGTGAATGTAAGAGGGTAGTGAAAGTAAGAGGGTAATAGGGACAGTCTATGGATTACTTTCTTTTTCTAGCCATTTGGGTAATTTTTCTTACTGCCTTTTGGTTTAAGGACTGGCCAAAAGGATGGCCGATTCAGGAGTCAGAACAAACATTACAAGGCTTGGGCTATGCAAAGAGCCCAGACACAAGTGCCAGGATGCTCCCTTGAAAAGATAAGGAAGGGCATGATGGGATGTTTCAACCATATGTGCTTGATCTGCCCATTACCTTATGGGGTAGAGATTTGTTAAAAATAGTGTCCTATTTAGGAGCAAGGATCGCCCTTACGGTCGGTTGGCCTCAAAAGATACAGTTGAGAGGGTTGATTCCTTGCATACTTTAAATGATTTTCAGAAATTGTTAGGCGATATCAATTGGATTCGGCCCTATTTGAAGATCACAAATGTTAAATTAAAACCTCTGTTTCAAATTTTAGAAGGAGACTCAGAGTAAAGTTCCAAAAGGGAATTAACACCTGAGGCTAGAAAGGCCCTTACCCTAGTGGAAGAAGAATTGAATAAAGCCCAGCTTCAGCGTTGTAGAGAAGGGTTACCCATCATTTTCATAATATTACATACTGAGATGCAACCCACAGGATTATTGTGGCAAGAAGGCTCATTGTTATGGATCCATTCCAAAATATCCACTGGGAGGACATTAGATCATTACCCTACAACAGTGGCTTCTTTAGCCTTGTTGGGAATTCAGCATTGTTTACAATTTTTTGGTATAAAACCCAGCTCTATTGTAATCCCTTATGATGGGTATCAGCAAAAAGTCCTACAGCAAATATTAATGAGTGGGCTATTTTAGCCTGTATTAATGAGGGCCCATTTGATAACCATTATCCCAAACATCCATTAATGACCTTTTTTAAGGAACTTCCAGTCATTTTCCCTCAAGTGGTGAGGAAAACACCCATCAAGAATGCAGTTAACGTGTATACTGGTGGATCAAAACCGGATGTGGAGTATATATGGTAGAGGGGAAAGATCCTGTGGTCAGGCAGTATTATCCCTGTACTGCGCAGATGGTGGAATTACAAATAGTTATTGATGTCATTAAGGATTGTGATTTTCCATTTAATTTCAGATTCACAATATGTAGTTAATTTAGTTTTATCCCTAGAATTGGCTGGCCAAATAAAAGTTCGTAGTACCATCCAAGCCTTGACCTTACAATTACAGAAGTTGCTGTGGGATAGATGCCAACCATTATATATTGGACATGTCCGTGCCCATAGTGGGCTGCCAGGACCCTTAAGTAGGGGAAATGATATTGTAGATAATTGTACTCGTATGGAGTTCATATTTTTAGCATCCCCTATGGAGTTAGCCTCACAATTTCATTCTAAATTTCATGTTAATGATAAAACTCTGCAGAGAAAATTTGGAATCCCTAGAGCACAAGCTAGGGATGTAGTCACTACCTGTGGACGTTGCCTTGAGTTTCACCACCCACCTTCTTATGGAGTGAATCCTAGAGGATTGCTCCCTCTACAGGTGTGGCAGATGGATGTGACACATTTTTTCACAATTTGGCAAATTGAAATACGTTCATGTATCCATTGACACATGTTCAGGAATAGTTTATGCATCTCCCATGGCAGAGGAAAAGGCCTCCCATGTTATACAGCATTGTTTGGAGACCTGGGCAGCTTGGAGTAAGCCCCAACAACTTAAAACAGACAATGGCCCTGCATATACTGCCAAAACCCTGGTGTCTTTTTGTCAACAGATGGAAGTACAAGTTAAACACGGCCTGCCATATAATCCTCAAGGCCAAGAAATCATTGAACAAGCACATAGAACCTTAAAAGAATTATTAATAAAACAAAAAGGGGGAATAGGCTATGGCAATACCCCAAAGATAAGACTCTCCTTAGCTCTTTTTACCTTAAATTTTTTGCAATTGGATAAGGAAGGTCGCTCTGCTGCTGAACGACATGCTAATACCAGCCCCAGTAAACTGGGGTATGCTAAATGGAAGGATGTGCTTATAGGATCATGGAATGGTCTGGATCCCATGTTGGCCTGGGTGAGAGGGTCTGTTTGCATGTTTCCACAGAATCATGAGAGCCAGTGTGGGTTCTGGAGCGGCTAGTGCGACACTGTCAAAACGAATAAGCTGATCTTGCTGGTAATGAGCATGTGTCTGCCCCTGATGGGTGCGGAACCCAGATGGGGAATACTGTCGGTGTTTCCCAGGCCGATGCCTCTTCATCATGATGCTTCCTGTTAAGAAATTCCTGTTAAGAAATTGGACTGCAAATTTTGATGGCAAGATGAATGATCTTCGCTCGGTGATTGTCACTGTGAATTCTACCCGAGTAGATCCTGGCTTGGCATCAGGAAAGAACAGGCTGGGATAGTTGCCCTCGCTGTGGCCCTTGTTTTGGCATGCATGTTGTGTGTATGGTGTATGTGTAGGTTACGGAATGCCCAGGTCCGCAGTGCCGCAATGGTGGTGCAAGCTCTTGCCACAGTGGAAGCAGGGCAGTCACCTCAGATTTGGCTTGCTGCCATGAAGAATGAACAATGAAGCCATCGCTCTGCAGGGTTGTAAGGCTAAGCACTGCACAGAGGTTAGTCTGGAAGCTGTTTGACAATCTCTGGGAGGTATGTCTGATTGCATAAGGGTTGAGTGTCCTAGTGTCCTTCCCTCAGGAAAAAATGGCAAGGGAGCAGGTCAGGGTTGCTCTGGGTAAAAAACCTGTGAGCCTAAGAGTCAATCCTGTACATGGCCCCTATTTCTGCACACTGGGGATCAGAACTCTATCTTCACCCATGGAGCTTGCTTCAAAAGAATATAAAAGGGGGATATGTGGGAAGCCATTCCGGACTCCCTGGCCAGCCAGACGGAAATCTGTGCCAGGCAGTAAACAAGCCCATATTTGGTGGATGGCTTGCCCTTAATCCCTGATTGGCTGAGCAAGTCTGCCTGGTGAGGTGATGTGACCTGTGGTGATTGGTTGAGGCACGGTTGTGGCTTAAGTGGATAAAAAACGCTTATACCCCGAGAGGCGGGGGAGGCGGGGGATTTGAAGAGATAAGCTGCCTGAGTAAACTGCTTTAAGTAGAACCAGTGGTTGCATTTTCCTTGCTGGTCGAGTTGGACAAAACATAGAATTTATGTGGGTCTCCTAACAAGTGTTCTGGGATATGTCTAGGTCCTTGTTACCTTCCAGTAGACCAATTTCCCCCTACTTTGACTGCCTTGTTTGGCCATAGGTGTAGAGTATATGCTAGTACTGCTAGGACTAGATGTCTTACGGTGATGTGGCAACCAAGTTGGGCTCCCCTTCTCTGAGGATAAAAGGAGGTAGCAATGAAGGAAGGATTGTAAGGGTGATACTGGGAATAGAAGAGGGAGTGGGGCTGTGAATGTAATATAAATTCAATAAAAATTTTAAAAGAAGAATAAGTTACTGTAGTTTTAGTCTACAAATAAGAAACAAAAACAACAACAAAAAACAGAAGCAGAATACTCAGGACAGCACATGGTTGCAAGGATGTGGAACCAGGTCAACACTTCTCTATTGGTGGTGGGAGTTCAAACTTGTAAAACTACTCTGGAAATCCACTTGGTGATTTCTCAGAAAACTGGGAAAATTTCAAGATCTAGCTATACCACTCCTGGGTGTATAACCAAAAATATTCCACTCTATCATAAAGACACTGGCTCCAGTATGTTGATAACATCTTTATATGGAATAGCCAGATATTGAAAACAACCAAAAAGCCCATAAACCAAAGAATAAAGAAATGTGGTTCATTTACACAACAGGATACTACTCAGCTATTATAAACAAGCTATCTTAAAACTTGCAGGCAAAGGGATGAAACTAGAAAATATCATTTTAGTCAGGTAACCCAGACCCAAAGACATGCATTGTATGTGCCTACTTATAAGTAGATATTAGTTATAAAGTAAACAATCAATATGTTTTAATCCATGGGCTCAGGGGAGTACTCTTAAATTTCACTAAGTTGGGGAAATAAAATATATATCAGAAGTGAATGGATGTAGGGAACTGGGTAGCAGAGGGGTTGGGGAATGTAACAAGTGATGTGCAATGTGGTAGGGGAACATTCTGGGATGTGTCAAAGACCTTTGTCCGGGGAGGCTCCAAGCAGTCTATGAGGGACACTCTCGCTGTGACTCAAAGCAGTGGGGGATATGAAGCTTAAAGTGACCATCTCTGGTAGCCAGGCAGTACACCCAGTGAAGGAATGAGGACACCAACCCATACATAAAAACTTCACCCCAAAATATGTCCTGCCTATAAGAATTGCAAGGTTAAAGATGGAGCAAAGTGTGAGAGAATGGCCAACCAAGGACTGATCAAATTCAGACATTTCCCATGAGTAAGAAATACTCCCTGACATTGTTAATGATACTCTGTTGTACTTGAAGACAGGAGCAGAACATTACTTTCCTTTGAGAGCCTCTGTCCAGCAACTGACAAAAATTGATGCAGAGACCCACAGCCAAACAGTCTGAGCTCAGGGAATCTTGAGAAACAGTTGAGGGAAGGATTAAGGACCAGAAGGGGATAGGGACTCCCCAAGAAGAACAACAAAGAAAACTATCTTGGGCCCCTGGAGGCTTCCAGAGACTGAACCCCCAACCAAAGACCATACAAGACCAGACATAGGCCCTGCATATAAGTAACAGTTGTGAAGTTTGGTCTTCATGTGAGTTCCATAAAAACTTGAGCAGGGACATACTCTTACTCTGTTGCCTTCCAGTGGATCCTGTTTTCCTAAGCTACCTTGTTTGACCTAAGTGGGAAAGTAGGTATCTAGGTTTGCAGTGACTTGATTTGCCAGGATGGGTTGGTAGCCAGGGAGGACCTCCCCATTCTCAGATGTAAATGGGAGTGCGGATGGGGGTAAGAGTCATATACAGGAGGGGTAGGAATTTGGATGAGAGGGCTGGGTTTGCTTGGGATGTAATGTGAATAAATAGATTAATTAATGGGGAAAAAAACAGAGAAGAATCAAGAGAAGGACCAAGAAAAGAAGCAAGAAGTCAAGAGCACATGGTGAAAATGTCTGGGTTTATAGAAAAGAGAAGCTGGGCGAAAGGAAATGAATTCCAGGCTCAATAGAGGTTTAGGGTGGGGCTTGAGGTGAGAATGCTGAGGGTAATCAGGACTCTAGGAGCTGCTTGCAATGCTCTGAGAGTCTGGCAGTTAGCATCTGCTTTGATATGTTAATAGGCACCTAAATTAGACATCTGTCCTGAGTGTCTTTGGGAGGGTAGAATTTTAAGATGTAGAAATTCTCTAGGATGCTGGGTGATAGGGAATGGCCCTCCAGAAGCAAGGCCACGCAAATGGATTTTTCTTTTTTCTTTTTTTTCTTTTTTTTTGTGATATTTTCTTTATTTACATTTCAAATGTTAGCCCCTTTCCTAGTTTTCCCTCTGAAAATCTCCTATTCCCTTTCCCCTCCCCCTGATCCCCAACCTAACCACTCTCATTCTGTGCCCTGGCATTCCCCTATACTGGGACATAGAACCTTCACAGGACCTACGGCCTCTCCTCCCATTTATCACCAACTAGGCCATCCTCTACTACATATAAAGCTAGAGCCACAAGTCCCACCATGTGTTTTCTTTGATTGGTGGTTTAGTCCCAAGGAGCTCTGTGGGTACTGGTTAGTTCATATTGAATTTCCTCCTATGGGACTGCAAACCCCTTCAGTTCCTTGGGTACGTTCTTTAGCTCCTTCATTGGGGACCCTGTGCTCAGTCTAACGGATGGCTGTGAGCATCCACTTCTGTATTTGTCAGGCACTGGCAGAGCCTCTCAGGAGACAGCTATATCAGGCTCCTGTCAGCAAGCTCTTGTTGGCATCTGCCCTAGTGTCTGGGTTTGGTGGTTGTTTATGGGATGGATCCCCAAGTGGGGGAGTCTCTGGATGTTCCTTCCTTCAGTCTCTGCTCCCAACTTTGTCTCTGTAACTCACTCTATGGTTATTTTGTTCCCCCTTCTAAGAACTATTCTGAGATTCTGGGCTAATATCCACTTATCAGTGAGTACATATCATGTTTGTTCTTTTGTGATTGGGTTACCTCACTAAGGATGATATCCTTCAGATCCACCCATTTGTCTAAGAATTTCATAAATTCACTGTTTTTAATAGCTGTGTAGTACTCCATTGTGTAAATGTACCACATTTTCTGTATCCAGTCCTCTGTTGAGGGACATGTGGGTTCTTTCCAGCTTCTGGCTATTATCAATAAGGCTGCTATGAACATAGTGGAGCATGTGTTCTTATTACAAGTTGGAACATCTTCTGGGGATATGCCCAGGAGTGGTATTGCTGGATCTTCCAGTAGTACTATGTCCAATTTTCTTAGGAACCGCCAGTTTGATTTCCAGAGTGTTTGTACCAGCTTGCAATCCCACCAGAAATGGAGGAGTGTTCCTCTTTCTCCAATTCCTCGCCAGCACCTGCTGTCACCTGAGGTTTTGGTATTAGCCATTCTGACTTTTGTGAGGTGAAATCTCAGGGTTGTTTTGATTTGCATTTCCCTTACGATTAAGGATGTTGAACATTTATTTATTTTTATTTTATTTTATTTTTTTGCAGCTTACATGGATGTGCAAGTATCACAGTGTTAAGACAGTGTTCTGTGGCTATGAGCCCAGAATAGATAGGAGCTAAGTCCTATCTATTCTATTGTGTACAACCAATATTGCTGTGTTATATGGTAATTCTATTTTTAATTTATTGTTAAATAATTGTGTTTATTTCAATAATATATGTAGAGTTTTGCCCACTGACCAATGAAAAATGATAATTATGTTTCTGCATACCAACAGCACTGTTTGTTATTGGCTGTTCTTTTGATAATCATTCTCAGGTGTGCAAAGGAGTCTGAAAGTATTTGTAATTTTCATTTCCTCAAAAGCTAAATATGTTAAACACTTTAAAAAATAAAAGCATTTACTATGCGTTTGTGTGTTTCTTCTTTATAAAGAAAAAAAAATCTCTGCCCATTTCCTTAACCTGTTTGTCAACTAGAAAATTTGTGAGAAGATGGTTTACTTTAGATTTTGTTTTTTTTTTTTCTTTATGCATTCTAGGTATTCATCTCCTGATTGAAGTAGAGACATTTTCTCCAATTTTGAAAGTGTTTTCCCCTAATTTTGAAAGTTTTATCTTCTCTAGGTTATTACTTTCCTTTAATGTGCAAATGGCTTTTAATTTCATATAGTCCCACTCCTTAATTTGTGGTTCATTGTCTGTGCTATGGAGTCCTGTTGCCTCTACATAAATTGTGTACTACTAGCATTTTCTTCTGAGAGATTTAGCACTTCAGCTTTTGGATAATTTAATATTAATTTTATGCAAGTCGAGAGGATATGAACATAATCCAGATTTTATGCAAGTAAATATCAATTTCACACAGTCTTTAAGGGTCAGAAGTTTTATAAATTATCCTGTCTTTTAAGTTCTCCCAGATAATTGCTGGGACTCAGTATGGCAATCACATGGAAACTCAGACCCCTCCTTTATCCTTCTTACTCAAAATTAGCCATTCCCTGGGTGGCTTTTGATACCATCCGGCCTACAGATCCTTATAACACTACAACTGGAAATTGGTAATGATTTATCAGTTTATTGAAGAAAAAGAATACTAGTTTGTATAGTTGCTACAACATTTTACTTAGCACCAGAATCTGTTCTTATTTCCGGGCCTCTTATTTCACCCTATGCTCAGCAGCTTTAAATTCTGCTTTTTTTATGATAATTTATTTTGACTAATATCTGTTTATACAGTATGTGATGATCTCTCTTCAGCTTTGCTTTACATATCTTCATTGTATGCCCTTGGCACATATTTTGTACATCTGAATTGTTTATAGGAAATATGTCCAATTCTTAAACCCATAGCTCATTTGTTTTGTATCTTATACTTTTTTCAAAAACATAGTTTCAAATATTTTTGTAGAATAGAAGATAAGCCAGATTTTCAGAGTTCATGTTGCCATTTGTAACCTTTTCCAGCCTGAAGCAGCCTGAGCCAGGCCTTGACCTTTCTACCATTCATGAGATTACCTAGGGTGGAGCCTTCCTAGATCACTATTGTTCAGCCACTGCCTCTGTTCCCCTTCAAGATACTGCTACCTTCTGGGAGGGTGCTGAGCTATTCTGGAGACTACACCCTATCCTGCACATCATCACCTGCAGCTGGGCTCCAAGAATGAATTGGCAGGAATGGGCCTCCCCCGCTTTATAAGAGCATTTGCCATTAAACATTTGAGCTTTGATCAGGAACCTTGACTTAGCTACAAAAGAAAAGGATCGTATCGGGCACAGAAGCAACAGGTCCACATGCTAGCGTTAGTTTAAAACTTCATTTTTTAAAGTGTTGCTAGAGGTGCAGGGGGGATACAGCCTAAGTTTGGAATCAGTGCTAACCCAATGCTGGTTTCCACTTAGGTTAGCAGCAACTTATTCAGAACTAGGAACTCAATCAGGCAGTTGTCCGCAGTTTTTCAAGAGCTGCATCAGGCGAGAGGAATAGGGTTTAAAAAAAATGAATCAGGTGATTGTCCGCAGTTTTCAAGAGTTGCTTCAGGCAAGAGGAGTAGGGCTTGAAGTACAATTGTTAGAAATTTTTTTTAGATAGGATTGATCTGTGGAGAGCTGTGCCGCGAGCAATCGGCATTATAAGATGGTGCTGGCCTCCTCTGAGCTTAACTAGTAAACAAGCCTTGTACGCAGGTGCGAGAGTGAACTCATGCCTTGTCACTGTCCATCTCGGGGCATAGTAATGGGGTGATGGGCAAGCAATGAGTCAGGAGCTGACATGCCACATCAGGTGCTGAAACGCCATGGCTGAGGGCTATATAAGCAACGCCATTTTCTGGGGGTGGGGGCTTCCCTCCTGAAGAAGCAATAAAACTTGCCACAGAAGAACCGGTGGTTGCGTCTTTCTTGCTGGTCGAGTGGGACGTGACAAGTGGTGCCGAGGAACCCGGGAACTTTATCCCATCACACCAGCACAAGGGAGATCCCCCGTTATCAGGGCCGGTTCAGAACTGCGGGACACGTAAGGCTCTGTAAGGTATGTACAGTCTTGAAATTTCTCCAGAGTTAGATGCCCGTTTGATTGTTTTCACAGCAATTATTCCTTCCCTTTCGGTTTCGTTTTGCTTCCACCACTGGAACTGCTAACTGGTTCTCAGTCGTGGTCAGGCCTGGACAGCGACCAGTATGGGAATCTCCCATTCTGTAGTAACGTCCTTATGGTTGATCTTGAAGCAGTGTGGCCTGAAAATCGCCACTAAGACTATAGAGGGATTTGTCGGGGAGATAGACCGTGTGGCACCATGGTATGCTTATTCAGGGTCATTAACTGTCGCCTCATGGGACAAACTGAAAGGAGATCTAGTTAGGGAACAGCAGAACGGCAAACTTAAAGCAGGGACCATGCCATTGTGGAAACTGGTAAGATCGTGCTTAACAGACGAGGATTGTAAGCAAATGGTTGAGGCAGGGCAGAAGATCCTGGAGGAGGTTCAAGACAGTCTATTAGAGACAGAGCGGGGAGGGAGACTAAGAGCTAAGAGGAAACAAGGTGCACTGAAGAATAAAGGCCTTTCCATGGACCTTGAGCCCGAGGAAAAGAGAATTAAGGGAAAAAATGCCCTGGGAGAGTTCAGAAAAGGAGAAGGGAGAGAGAAAAAAGAAGAAATATAAAATGAGAGAAAAAAAAAGAAACTAAAATATAAAGATACAAAAGATAATATAAAAGATAAAGATACAAAGGATAATATAAAAAAGAAGAAGAGTCAATTTACCCTCCTCTCGAGGACTTTGACTAAAGAGGCAGCCTTCATCAAAGGCTTAAAGATAGCTCTCAGGGACACTGTGCCTCCTCTCCCTTCTCTGGCAGAATTCCCAGAAGGAGGAGATAAGGAAGTAGAGTCTGAACATGAGAGAGAGAAAAATAAGTTTTAGAAAAGCAGTTATCCCCTGTTTGGGACCTTTTAGCAAAAAAGAGAAAAAAATGAAAATAAGCTATTTCAGAGCTCTCCTAGGGACAGAAGGAAAACGGGAGACGTCCTACTTCCTCTCTGGCTCCTATGGAGATATTCTTAGCTCTAGTTAGGATATCTGTGTCCCTTTGAGACACCAAGTTCTATTCCCTGTCTGTCTATTGTCTGTTTTTGGTGTACCAAATTGTCCATATGTCTGTCAATTCATGCTTGTTTTTGTTTGGTTGTCTGAATCATTATTGTTCTGTGTTTCATGTTGAAAAATATAAATGGTTAAAACTTTATCTGCTGGCTGTACATTCTTTAACTTAAGTTAGCTCCACTGTGGCTGGGAGCCAAGTACAGCTAAAATAGCCCTGCTGAGGGCCAATTGCAAATGGAGCTCTTAAAGGGGCAGACAGCCTTTTGCTTGTAACAGAAAGTTAGCTTAAAATTGGGAACTCAAGGTTGGAGTCTTTCTAAACAACATGAACAAACACAAGAAAACAGGTCTTTGAGGATACTTCAACATACAGATAATCTTTGAGCCAGGACTCTGCCAGAGTGTTCAGATTAAAAAAAGTTTACATTTGGGTTGAGGCTGAGCTCAGAGGGGAGCAGCCTCAGCTCGGCTTGTGTGGCACTTCTTAGAGCCTTATTACAGACCTAGCCAGATGTTGTTCTAAATAAAATTTAAATTCAAAGTTTATAAAAGGTCAATTAGGCTGTGAAATTTATCAATACATTGTGATTTGAGTTACCTACTTTATATAAAGGTATAGTGTACAGAGTTTACTTACATGTATAAGTGTCTGTTCCTTGTTCCAAACAGCCATTAATTTGGTTATTGCAGAATATTGATGTTTGATCTATTGCATACCATTATATCTTAGGATAATGATTATCAATTTTACTTCATATGATGGCTCTATCCCTTATAATATTTACTCTTAATTTCTTAAAATTGCATGATGCTAGGAGATCACCAGCTGAAAGGCACGGACAATGGCCTCAACCGTCCAATGAAATGGTCAAATGGAAAAATGTCCTTGATAATAAATGGTATGGCCCGGATCCTATCTTAATCAGATCCCGGGGAGCTGTTTGTGTTTTTCCACAGAGTGAAGACAACCCATTGTGGCTGCTGGAACGATTCACCCGAAAGATAGTAATCAAGGATGGTGTGGAAGATGCTGACCTCCCGAGGACTGCTCCTGATCCTGACAATGCTGAACTTGTCTCAGGTTCCTAGTATGATGGGCGAACAGAGATGGGCCATTCTCTCGACTTTCCCCAAACCAATGCCAGTTCGCCATGATGCTATAGTTTTTCCAAAATTCTTTACTACTAATAAAACATTAGATTTACCATATCTACCCTATGATCCCACCCGAGCACCATTAGGAGAAAATCGCTCTTTATTAGAACAGGGTTCTTTATGTTTTCAAATTAATGGACTAGGAAAATGTATCAACCTCACAGCCCGAGCCTTGGGGATGTTTAATGAGCACCAAGGAGGCTGGGTGAGCACAACCCAAGATACTTTCAACGCAGATATAACCATTACAAATCGGACCTTCTGGCAGGAGGAAATTTGGGTTAATGGTACATTTCTACCACCTAACTTTTTAGACAAAGAAAGTCCCCCCCAACCAAAAATAGCCCCTCATTGTAGTTTGGAAGATGAAGGGCTGATCCTGCCTTGGTCTGATTGTCAATCCTCCATCACTCTTTGGGAAGATCAGAGTAAAACCTTTTCCTTTTCTCCCAACATGATGGCTGACCCAGAGAAGGAATTTGTTATGAAAAAGGGACTTTTCATACAGGACTTTAGAACGCATCCCTTTCACAAGTGGGTGCTTTGTGGAGTAAATGGCAGTTGTACAGAACTCAATCCTTTGATCTTAATCCAGGGAGGAGCAATTGGAAAGGCTTCTTTTACTGGCATCTCAAGATTTTCTCAATATTGGGGAATACATGCTGCCTCTCTGGACTCTTATGGATATACTAATACCAGTGTAGAGATCACTGGGTTCAATAAAACTTTGGTAAACCAGATTAATTATCCACCTATCCCAGTCTGTGTTTAACCCCCTTTCTTGTTTATTCTTTCAAATGATTCATTTGAAGTCTGTTTCAATGATTCTTGTTGGATTTCTCAATGTTGGGAAGTAACAAAGGACACCCGTGCCATGGTGGCATGGATCCCATGTTGGATCCCTGTTCCGGTGGAAACACCCTCCACCTTATCCCTGTTTCGACAAAAAAGAGATTTTGGCATTACTGCTGCCGTAATCATAGCAATTTCAGCCAGTGCAGCTGCTGCTACAGCTGCAGGGTACGCTATGGCTAGTACGGTTCAATCAGGCACAAAATTAAATCAGCTTTCTGCAGATCTGACTGATGCCATTACTGTCCAAACTTCTGCTAGTACCAAGTTAAAGGGAGGGCTGATGATTTTGCATCAGCACCTTGACCTGGCAGAGGAACAGATAGGTGTCCTATACCAGATGGCCTAGTTGGGTTGTAAAAGAAAGTTGGGCGCTTTGTGTATTACCAGTGTACAATATGAAAATTTTACTCATGCAGCTAATCTGTCTACACAGCTTTCCTTGTATCTTGCAGGAAATTGGTTCAAGGGATTCGATGAGACTCTTGAGGCCCTGAGGGTGGCAGTTTTAAAGATCAACTCAACGGGGGTGGACCTGTCATTAACAGAGGGCCTCTCCTCCTGGATTTCATCTGAATTTTCTTATTTTAAGGAATGGGTGGGGGTAGGTTTATTTGGTGTTGCCACCTGCTGTGGACTTGTGTTCATGCTCTGGTTGGTTTGCAAGCTCAGAACCCAACAAACAAATGATAAGGTTGTGATAGCTCAAGCACTTTCTGCCATTGAGCAAGGGGCCTTCCCTGAAATCTGGCTATCTATGCTCAAGAATTAGTTGACATTGGCGGCTGGCCTCTTTTGTAGAGTTCGCCCTAGGTCATTTAGTAGTTACTGTCACATAGCACTGCGGTATCCAGGGATGGGCAACTTTCCTCATGCACAGATCAACCTAAGACACGGGGCTGGGGGCGATAGGGTTACCTTATGATGGGAAAGGCTATGACATTAGAGGAACGATCTAAGACAGGAGCCACAGCAGATGGGCATAATTACACAGACCTAGTCCAGCCTAATTTAATGAAATAAAAAGGGGGATATGTGGAGAGCCGTGCCGCGAGCAATCGCCATTATAAGATGGTGCTGGCCTCCACTGTGCTTAACTAGTAAACAAGCCTTGTAGGCAGGTGCGAGAGTGAACTCACACCTAGTCACTGCCCATCTCGAGGGGTAGTAATGGGGTGATGGGAGAGCAACGAATCAGGAGCTGACATGCCACATCAGGTGCTGAAATGCCATGGCTGAGGGTTATATAAGCAACGCCATTTTCCGGGGTCGGGGTCTTCCCTCCCGAAGAAGCAATAAAGCTTGCCACAGAAGAACCGGTGGTTGCTTCTTTCTTGCTGGTCGAGTGGGACACAACATAGATTCTTGTTGCCCATGGTTCAAAGAAAAAGAAACTTTAGATATCAGAACCTGGGAGAAAATTGGAAAAGCCTTGAAAATCACTCAGGCAGATAATTTCACCCTTTGCCTCTGGGCACTCATAAAAGATGCTATTGAAAAGGTAATCTCACAGGGGTCAGATAGTACCCAGGCAGAGCTTGATGAATCGCAGGAAGAGCACCTGTCAGAGAGTCTTCTCAGAAAAGGGTCCTCTCAACTCTAAATTTAATATATAGAGAGACTCTGGTGATGAGCTAATTTTAGACAAAGAAGATCACTCAGAAAGAGGAGCCGCCAAATATTTTGAGGAGGATTGGCCTTCTTGCAAGTATCCCACTCCACCTATAGCCTCCACCATGGGAGATTCTATTCATAGGGACACACAGCTAAACAAATTAGAGTTTGAAATCAGGCTTCAGAAATTGACAAATGAGCTTCAGGAGTTAAAAAGGATGTCAGATACAGGAAGGAGTAACTCTTCTGAAATGTACCAAGCGTGCCGCTAGGAAGAGCTGTGAGTCAAGCTCGTAGTAGAGGACAGGATACATCTGTTGTGCTAGCCTTTCCTGTCATTGAAGTAATTGACTAGCAAGATACTAGAGTCAGACAATACGAGACTTTGGATTTCAAGTTGATAACGGAGTTAAAAACAGCTGTTGTGCAATACAGTCCTCCAGCCCTTTAACACAAGCATTACTGGATACAGTCGTGGAGTCACATTTAACACCCCTAGATTGGAAGACTCTATGTAAGGCTACCTTGTCAGTAGGAGATTTCTTGCTTTGGGATTCTGAATGGCGAGAAACCAGTAAGAAAACTGCCATTTTAAATGCTCAGACCGGTAATCCAGACTGGCATAGTAACATGCTTCTGGGAGAAGGTCCAAATGAGGGCCAGGATAATCAGGTTGGATTTCCCGTTGGAGTGTACATGCAGATTGTGGCAGATGCCCACAGTGCTTGGAAACCAGTTAGAGGGGATGTTGGTGGGAATTTAGCCAGCATTTGGCAGGGTCCTGATGAGCCTTGCCAGAACTTTGTGGATAGGCTATTAATAGCAGCTAGTAGAATTCTTTGAAAATCTGACATGGGAAGTCCTTTTGATATACAACTGGCTTATGAGAAAGGTAACACAATGTGTTGTGCCACTATCCAGCCACACAAAGGACAAAAAGATTTAGTGGTAGATGTCCATCTTTGTGCAGAGATCTGGCCATCATATAATCAGGGTTTGGCTTTCAGAGCTGTTTTGCAAGGGACCGCCATATGAGCAATGTTCTTGCGGAAACTAGGGAATAATGCATGTTTTAAGTGTGGAAGTTTGGGTCATTTTAAAAGTGATTTTCCTAAGAACAAAGGTGCCGAGAGTGGGCAAGCAGGCCATGTCCTAGGAATTTGTCCCCAGCGCAGAAAAGGCAACCATTGGGCTAAGGTGTGCAAATCTAAGCCTGGCACTCTGGACCATCCATTGCTGGGAAACGAGAGGAGGAGCAAGCCCCAGGCCCTGACCTACCCATAGCAAACAGCTTATGGGGCCATGAACCTACTGCCCAGCCAAAGAGAGCAATTTTTGAACTTGTCAGGGTAAAAGTAGGAGGTGCATGATTGGACCTCTCTTCCACCACCCACACAGTATTAACCCCAGAAATGGGAGTTCAAACTCTGCCTGCCGGAGTATTTGGACCTCTACCTGTAGAAACTTTTGGATTTCTTTTAGGATGAAGCAGTTCTATTGTAAAAGGTGTGCAGATTTATCCAGGTGTTATAAATAATGATTATGAGGGAAAAATTAAAATCATAGCTGCTTCCCTCATGGTGTTATAACTGTACCTGCTAATCATAGAATTACTTAACTTGTTTTAATCCCTTTTCATCCACCATCATCCAGATTTGTTAAGAATGAGAGAGGACAGGGTGGCTTTGACTACTCAGGTGCGAATTGGGTTCAATCTATTACTAATCAGAGACCTAACCTTAAATTGACATTTTATGGAAAAAGCTTTGAAGGAGTGATAGATACTGGAGCTGATGTAACAATTATTAGAGGACAGGATTGGCCTTCAGCTTGGCCTTTGACTGATACACTTACTCACCTTCAAGGAATTGGTTATGCTAGTAAGCAAAAACAAAGCTCCAAATTGCTAACCTGGAGAGATGGGGAAGGCAAATCAAAAAAATTCAGCTGTATGTTATGTGAAATTTGCCTGTAACTCTATGGGGAGGAGATCTCTTGTCACAGATGGGCGTTATAATGTACAGTCCTAATGAGATGATGACTAAGCAGACACCAAGGCAGGGACTTTTGCCTGGTCATGGACTAAAAAAGAAGGGACAAGGAATTAAGATTTTTGCAGATCCTAAACCTCACACAAGAGGTTTGAGGCATTTTCAGTAATGGCCACTATCTTGCCTGCATCCCACGCCGATAAAATTCAATGGCTTAATGACTTTCCGGTGTGGGTGAATCAGTGGTCTTTACCTAAAGAAAAGATAGAAGCTGTCTCTTTGCTAGTGCAGGAGCAACTATAGGCATGACATTTAGTAGAATCTCAGTCCCTGTGGAATACACCAATTTTCATTATCAAGAAAAAATCTGGTAATTGGAGATTGTTACAAAATTTAAGAAAAATTAATGAGACCATGGTATCTATGAGACCTTTACAACCTGGGCTTCCGTCCCCAGTAGCCATTCCTAAAGGGTATTATAATATTGTGGTAGATCTGAAGGATTGTTTCTTTACTATTCCTTTGCATTCTACGGATTGTGAAAGATTTGCTTTTAGTGTTCCACCTATAATTTTTTGTTTGTTTGTTTGTTTTGTTTTGTTTTTCGAGACAGGGTTTCTCTGTATAGCTCTGGCTCTCCTGGAACTCACTTTGTAGACCATGCTGGCCTCGAACTCTGAAATCTGCCCACCTCTGCCTCGTGAGTACTGGGATTAATGGCATGCACCACCACACCCGGCCCTTCTATAAATTTTAAGGAACCTATGAAGAGATATCAATGGACAGTTCTCCCAAAGGGCATGGCTAATAGTCCTACCTTATGCCAAAAGTTTGGGACACAAGCAATTCAGCCTGTCAGGCAACAATGGCCTATGATCTACATCATTCATTTCACAGATGATGTTTTGATGGCGGGAAAAGACCCCCAGGATTTGCTTTGTGTTATAGAGATTTACAAAAAGCTTTAGCTGATAAAGGATAGCTCCTGAAAAGATACAAACTCAGGATCCTTATAATTATTTGGGTTTTAGACTTACTAATCAAGCTGTTTTTACCCAGAAGATTCGCAGAGACAACTTAAGAATTGTGAATGATTTTCAAAAATTGTTAGGTGATATTAATTGGCTTCACCCCTATTTAAAGCTTACTACAGGGGAGTTGAAACCTTTATTTGATATTCTTAAAGGGAGTTCTGATCCTACCTCCCCTAGATCTTTAACCTCAGTAGGATTTCTGGCCTTACAACAAGTGGAAAAAGCTATTGAAGAACAATTTGTCACTTATATAGATTACTCTTTGCCTTTACATCTCTTAATTTTTAATGCGATTCATATGCCTACAGGATTGTTATGGAAAAAGTCTCCTCTAATGTGGATACATTTGAGGATTTCTCCTAAACGTAATATCTTGCCATATTATGAAGTAGTAGCTCAGATGATTATCCTTGGAAGGAAGCAGGCACAAACTTATTTTGGCAAAGAGCCAGATGTTATTGTTGGCCTCACAGCTTAGGTCAAGACACTTGGCTAAAACAGCACAGTACAGATTGGTTGCTTGCTCAAATAGGCTTTGAAGGTACTATAGACAGCCACTACCCTCAAGATAGGTTGATAAAATTTTTTAATGTACATGAGGTGATATTTCCTAATATGACCTCTTTACAACCCATACAGAATGCTGTTCTGGTGTTTACTGACGGCGCCTCTAAAGGGCGATCTGGATTTCTTTTAAATAATCAACAGGTAATCATAAAGACGCCTGACCTTTCAGCTCAATTAGCAGAATTAACAGCAGTACTGAATGTCTTTCAGTCTGTGAATGAGGCTTTTAATATATTTACTGATAATTTATATGTTGCACAATTGGTACCCTTATTGGAGACCTGTGGTACGTTCAATTTTAATATACCAGCATGATCCCTGTTTTCACAATTGGAAAACATCATTCTTGCCCCCAAAAATTCATTCTATATTGGCCACATACGATCTCATTTTGGTCTTCCTGGACCTTTAGCTGAAGGCTATGATTGCATCGACAGAGCTCTAATAGAAAAAAAAAACAAAAACAAAAAAACCTTAAATTCAGATCCTGTTGCTTTGGTCAAACATGATCATGAAAAATTTCATCTCTCTAACCACACCTTAAGGCTCCAACATAAGATCACTAAGGAGCAGGCAAGAATGATTATCAAACAATGTCCTAAATGTATTACATTATCTCCAGTGTCACATTTAGGAGTTAATCTATGAGGTCTTATGCCTAATCATATTTGGCAAATGGATGTAACTCATTATGCAGAATTTGATAAATTTAAAATATGTATATATATGTATATATATATATATATATATATATATATATATATATATATATTTGTATTGGAACTTGTTCAGGATTTCTTTTTACTTCTATGCATATTGGAGAAGCCTCCAAAAATGTAATTGATCATTGCCTACAAGCGTTTAATGCCATGGGATTGCCTAAACTTATTAAGACAGATAATGGGCCATCCTATTCTAGCAAAAATTTTACTTCATTTTGTAAAGAATTTGGCATCAAACATAAAACTGGAATTCCTTATGACCCCATGGGACAAGGAATAGTTGAATGTGCTCAACGCACTTTAAAAAGTTGGCTTTTAAAAACAAAACAGGATGCAGAGATGGTTTAATATACGGGGGGGGGTGGGTAAGGGGGACTTTTGGTATAGCATTGGAAATGTAAATGAGCTAAATACCTAATAAAAAATGGAAAAAAAAAAAAGAAAATGCAAATCAAAAAAAAAAAATATACGGAAATCCATCAATGTAACCCACTATATAAACAAACTCGGAGACAAAAATCACATGATCATCTCGTTAGATGCGGAGAAAGCATTTGACAAAATCCAACACCCATTCATGATAAAAGTATTGGAAAGATCAGGAATTCAAGGCCCATACATAAACATGATAAAAGCAATGTACAGCAAACCAGTAGCCAACATCAAAGTAAATGGTGAGAAGCTGGAAGCAATCCCACTAAAATCAGGGACTAGACATGGCTGCCCATTTTCTCCCTACCTATTCAACAATGTACTTGAAGTCCTAGCCAGAACATTTCGACAACGAAAGGAGATCAAGAGGATACAAATTAGAAAGGAAGAAGTCAAAATATCACTTTTTGCAGATGATATGATAGTATATATAAGTGAACCTAAAAATTCCACCAGAGAACTCCTAAACCTGATAAACAGCTTCAGTGAAGGAGCTGGATATAAAATTAACGCAAACAAGTCAAGGGCCTTTCTCTACACAAAGGATAAACAGGCTGAGAAAGAAATTAGGGAAATAACACCCTTCATAATAGTCACAAATAATATAAAATGCCTTGGCATGACTCTAACTAAGGAAGTGAAAGATCTGTATGATAAGAACTTCAAGTCTCTGAAGAAAGAAATTAAAGAAAATCTCAGAAGTTGGAAAGATCTCCCATGCTCATGGATTGGCAGGATCAATATAGTAAAAATGGCTATCTTGCAGAGAACAATCTACAGATTCAATGCAATCCCCATCAAAATTTCAACTCAATTCTTCAATGAATTAGAAAGGGCAATCTGCAAATTCATCTGGAATAACAAAAAACCTAGGATAGCAAAAACTCTTCTAAATGATAAAAGAACCTTTTTGGGAATCACCATGCCGGACCTAAAGCTGTACTACAGAGCAGTTGTGATAAAAACTGTATGGTACTGGTATAGCTACAGAAAAGTAGACCAATGGAATAGAATTGAAGACCCAGAAATGAACTCATACACCTATGTTCACTTATCTTTGACAAGGGAGCTAAAACCATCCATTGGAAAAAAAAGACAGCATTTTCAACAAATGGAGGTGGCACAACTGGTGGTTATCATTTAGAAGAATGTGAATTGATCCATTCCTATCTCCTTATACTAAGGTCAAATTTATGTGGATCAATGAACTCCACATAAAACCAGAGACAGTGAAACTTATAGAGGAGAAAGTAGGGAAAACCCTCGAAGATATGGGCACAGGGGAAAAATTCCTGAATAGAACAACAATGGCTTGTGCTGTAAGATCGAGAATAGACAAATAGGACCTCATAAAATTACAAAGCTTCTGTAAGGCCAAAGACCCAGACCCAAAGACAAGCATTGTATGTACCTACTTATAAGTAGATATTAGCCATAAACTAAACAATCCATATGCTTTAATCCATGGGCTCATGGGAGTACTCTTGAATCCCACTAAGTCAGGAAAACAAAATAGATACCAGAAATGAATGGATGTGGGGAATTGGATGAGACGGGGGCTGGGGAGGTAACAAGTGATGTGTAATATGGTAGGGGAGCATTTCTGGGATGTGTCAAAGACCTAGGATGGGGGAGGCTCCAAGCAGTCTATGAGGGTGACTCTAGCTGTGACTCCAAGCAGTGGGGTATATGGAATGTGAAGTTGCCACCTCTGGTAGATAGGCAAGATTCCCAGGGATGAGGACACCAACCCTCACATAAAATGTTCACCCCAAAATATGTCCAGTCTATAAGAATTGCAGGGTTAAAGATGGAGCAAAGGCTGGCCAACCAATAACTGGCCTAATTTCAGACATATCCCATGAGTAAATAATAATCCCTGACACAGTTAATTACTTTCCCCTGAGAGCCTTCACCCAGCAGCTGGCCAAAACTAATGTAGAAACTCACAGCAAAGCAGATGGAGCTCAGCAAATCTTGTGGAAGAGTTGAGGGAGGGATTAAGGAACCAGAAGAGGTCATACGAACTCCCCAAGAAGACCAACAGAACCAACTATCTTGGGCCCTTGGAGGCTTTCAGAGACTGAATCACCAACCAAAGAGCATACAAGGCTGGATTTAGGCCCTGCACAAATGTAGCAGAGGTGTAGTTTGTTCTTTATGTGGGTTCCACAAAAACTTGAGCAGAGACATACTCTCACTCTGCTACCTTTCCTGTGGATCCTGTTCTCCTAAATGAGCTAGGAGAGAAGTTGTTTGACCTCAGTGGAAGAGTATAGACCTAGGTCTGCAGTGACATGTGTTGCCAGGGTGGGTTGATATCCATAGAGGACACCCCACTTCTCATACATAAATGAGAGTGGGGATAGGTGTAGGGGCCATGTACAGGGGTAGGGAAGGAATTGGATGTAAGGGCTGGCTTTGCTTGGAATTTAACGTGAATAAATAAATTAATTCATTAATGGAAAAATTAGAGAATATTCAAGAGAAGGTCCACCAACAAAGAAATAATCCACCGACACAGAAGCACATGGTGAAAACGTCAAGGTTTATAGAAAAGAGAAGCTGGGCGAAAGGAAATGACCAGTGACCTCTAACTGTCCCCATCCTGCTGCCTCGTCCTCCTGCTTGCAGGGATCTTTCACATAAGTCCCACCACTTTGGAGTCGGTCTGGGTTTTCCTACCTCTTACTTGAGTGTGAAGCCCAGCCCGAAGTAGGTGACTCTTCCCTGAACTCTAAAGGGGTGAGGGCAAGTTGAAGTCCTGCTAGTTGCTTAGATCCTGGAAAAGGGTAGGCGGGTAATACTCTGGCTCCAGCCTCCCCAACCGCCTGGAATGTCTCACCCACCCAGTGACACATGGGACACACACACTGGTAATCCACTAGCACAGTGGCACTCAAGAGGTTTCCAGATTGTGCTTTGGCAGAGTCTCCTAGATCCCAGCTGATAACCATTGGTTATCTTTCTGAAGTCATAGGCATGCCCAATAGGTGGGCCTGAGAAGCCAGGCTGCTTGCCCTATAGGATGGTGGGGGCAGGTCCAGAAGGTGCCTAAAATCACTAGCAAGGAAAGTACCATTTGCTGAGGTCAGCAGGAGTGGTAGTAGGTGTTTGTGTAGGTACAGAGGACCCCGTAGTAAGAAACAGTAAATATGTGTCTCCTCTGTCAAACACAATGAAATTTATGTTTATTAGACTAGGGAATTAAAATCTTTACAAATCCTGACACACCTTTAATCCCAGCACTCAGGAGGCACTGGGCATCTCTTAGTTTGAGGCCAGCCTGATCTAAAAGAGCAAGTTCCAGGACAGCCAAAGATACACAGAGAAATCCTGTCTTGAAAAACAAAGTATTGGGGGCTGAACATTCAAACCAACCCAAGCAAAGCAAGACACAAAGCAAGATATTAAATTAGGCAGCAGAAACTGACCAGTAGGGGATAGCAACACAGACTTGGGAGCTGACTGCTTCTTGGGATGTCCATCCACAAGTAGATGCCAAAAGTCTATTGTACTCAGGCTGCTACTGATCAGGCCACAGAACTTGGGAGCTGAAAAGCGACTCCAAGCCAGAAGATCACAGAAAAATTTAAGCCTGAAACAATCAACATTTGCGCCAAGTTACAGTTACATATTCCCACCCATCAGGATTTGCCAGATCTGGTATGACATGCATTCTTCCTGCCTCTGGGACAGGATTAGCAGGCTTGGGCCTCCACAAGTGTCAGTAATGCTTGTTGGTATAACACTGTACATATTTTTTACATTCCTATTTCGAGGAATGTCCTCCTCTTAATGTTAATGACTCCATGAAAATCGGAGACAGCATGAGTCCGGGAGGGGAGGAGAAGGTGTAGCTAATGTCTCAGCAAAATGGCAAACTAGTCTGAAGGTGGGCAACTGTCTGTCCTGCAGAATGTGTCCCCACCTGCAGGTCTGTTCCCACCCTGTGGTCTGAGAAATGTTAGCCTCTCCCTTCCAAGAGGAGCAAGTGTTCCAAGACCTTCCCAAAGTTCCTGACCTTTTCAGTACCCAGGGAGGTCTTTAGGAACTTAAACTTTATTTGACCCATATTCAAAATGGACATGCTATTCAAAAGGCTTCAGTTTGGTTCCTTCTTACAAAATTAATTTTTAAAACCCCCACCTAATTTGTGAGACTTTTTTGCAAGTGTCCTTGTTTGTTTGTCATCCCTTGCCCTCTGCCACCTCCCCACCCCAAGGGGTTCCTTTTTTAGTGCTGGGTATTTTGATAATCCTTATGTAGACTAGGCTGGCCTGGAATTCAAATGGATCTGTCTGCCTCTGGCTCCAGAGAGCTGGCATCAAAGGCCTGTGTTCCCACAACACAAGGCCAATCCAAGTATTATAACCCTCCTTATGCAGTAAAGTTTTTGTTTCCACAAAGGCTCACTACTTTCTTTTTTTGTTTTGTTTTTTGTTTTGTTTTGTTTTTTGTTTTGTTTTTGTTATTCCAGACAGGGTTTCTCTGTGTAGCCCTGTGTAGCTCTGTAACTCACTCTGTTCAAGCCCAGTCTGGCCTTGAACTCAGAAATCTGCCTGCCTCTGCCTCCCAAGTGCTGAGATTAAAGGCAGGCTCCACTAGTGCCCAGCTGGCTCACTGCTTTTAAAGGAAATTGACTGCCTGGAGCAGTGACCCTTTCCTGTTCTTTTCAGAGTAGGCAATGTGAGTAAAATTGTAAAGACCAACTCCAGCTAAGGGGAAAAAACAAAACACCACCTGAAAAACAAGCAAACACACTGGTCTCCCATTGTATTCCCTTCTGGATAGTTTTGAACTCACAGAGACACACTCCTCCCCTCCTCCCTGCACTCCCAATATGCACACACCTCTACCACCCAGGTGCTGTCATTATATGTGTGCCCTAAAGCCAGCTAGCTAAGAGATATATTTTAAGAGTAGTCACTATGCCAAAAACAAAAATCTATAGCCTTCTAGTTTTTGTTTTTATTGCTGTTGTTATTGTTTGTTTTTTTGTTTGTTTTTTTTTGTTTTTTGAGACCTTGTCTCACTGTAGCCTAGGTTGGTCTGGAATTCACTATGAAGCCCATGTCTTGTCATGTACCCAATGGACACCCTGGGCTGTGCAAAGTAGACTGGCCTCAAGCAGTACATCTTTGTGGGATAGTTTTACATAATGTGCATTCAAATGCTGATTTCTGTGCAAGGACACCTAATTGCTATTGGCTGTTGGCACTGTCATAATTGTTGAAGCATCTCCTGTCTCAAGGTTGTGAAAAATTGTTCTCCATCACCTCTGATTGGCTAAATGTGGAGAGCTTTTGAGGTTGCTTCTAGGAAGGTCAACCTGATCAACCCCTAGACACGGTGAGAATGGGACTTTGTTTATTGCCTGTTTGATTACTTTGACTATTGTCTAGTTTGTTCCTTATTTATGCTTTGTTTTTTCCTTAACTATTTTGTTTATGCCTTAGGACTGGCCATATACTTTGTGTGTACCTAGAATGGTATAAAAGCAGAATGGAAAAAAATTAAGCAGGCCTTCAGCTTCAGAACTGGCTGGGGTCATGTTACAGTGTCGTCCAATTGTCTTTTTCTTATCAATCCTTGCTCCCTTCCTGAAGAACCCATTGACTGACTGAGCTGGCTTGGTCAGTTAATAAAGATCTAAATAGCCAATAGCTGGGCAGGAGAGATAAAATAGGATTTTCCATCCCAGTGAGGGCTCAAAGGTGGAGATAGAGATCAAGAAGGGTGTCATGAGGGAGTCTTCATGAGGAGATGTTGGAGCAGGAGGAGCCAGGGAAAGACTAAGATGGCAGGTAACAAGACATGGGACTGGAAAATAGTCCAGGCCATAATAGTCGGGTCAGAATAGTAAAATTTCTGTCCAGCTGTAATTCTCCAAGCTTCTGTATAAATATAATCTCTGTGTCATTATGTGGGAGGAACCACAGTTACACTTTTACATGACAAAGTCCTCCTGCCTCAGCCACTTGTAGGCACACCCCACTACACTTGGTGGTTTCTTTTTCTTCTTCTTTTTCTCTGGAGAAAGGATCTCACCATGTAACCCTAGCTGAACTCATAGACGCACCTGTTTCTGTCCCCTGAGTGTTAGTAAAGGCTTGTACCACCATGCCCAGATATACATTTGGTTTCTTTTAGTAAATATTGTGTGTACATGCATGTGTGTGAATGTTTTGACTGCATGTTTGTATGTATACTCCCTGCACACCAAGAGCCCAAAGAAGTCAGTTGCAAATGGAGTTATGGATGGCTGTAGGCCACCATGTAGGTGCTTGCAACTAGCCCCAGTACTCTGCAAGAGCAATCACTGCTCTCAATACTGTGCTACCTCAGCTATATGGTTATATAGAAAACTCTAGTCTTGTCTCAGAAAGGAGAACAAAAAGAAAGAATGAAAATGATTTGTACTAGAACCATATAGCTACACCTAGCAGAGCCATTATTCTCTACTTTAATAGGCTTGGAAAATATTAATTTTTTTAAATTGTATCTCTGTGTGTCTGTGCACACTGAAAAATGCCTGTGGCAGTTTGTGGTTAGAAGAGGGTATAGGATCCCATGAAGCTAGAATTACAGGCAATTGTTAACTGCTCGGCATGGGTGCAGGTAACTGAATTCAGGTCTTCTAGAAGTTATGCTCTGGACCACTGAGTTATCCAATCAGAGTTTACCACCCCCACTGACACTGAATTCTAATCTGAGGTGCCTCATAAAGAAGGAGTCCACCACCCACTCCACTATATTTGTTTTTTAACCTGAAAATTTTTTGAAACAGCTGAGAACACAACCTTTATTATTTTCACCCTGCAAAGACAGGCAAAATTTTCAGCTGTATATTGTGAAGAAAGGTGTATATTTATATGATTAAAGAGGTGGAGAAATGGCTCAGAAGTTAAGAGAGTTTACACACACACACACACACACACACGCACAGAGAGAGAGAGAGAGAGAGAGAGAGAGAGAGAGAGAGACTGAGAGACTGAGAGAGACTGAGAGAGACAGAGAGAAAGGTACATCTTGATAAAGGAAAACAAAAAGGCTGTTGGAATTTGCAAGAATACAGATACTTAGGAAAAATGTGGATCCTCATTGCCTTACATATGAAGTATTTCATGGCTCAAGTGTCCCTTGTTCATCACAAAGGTTATTGGTCTCAAGAATAATATCTTAGGACACAAAAATATGCAATACATATTTCCAGGATTGGTCTCAGCTCACTCCCCAACACCATGTGAATACACAAGGCACAAGAAAGGGCCAAAGGCTTTGACCACTAAAACACTCACCTCACTCCAATAAGCTGAGGAATCGATATCACAGTGCCATAGGTTTGTCTGGGAGGTCTGAAGAGATCTGTTTTTTTATTTTTGTCTGCATCTGCTTTGTAAAACAATCACTGAGATAACAGGACATTGTAAATTTCGAGGGAGATGTGGCTGAAATTTTCCTGTATGAATTTAAAACAAGATCCCAACCCTACCACAACCCACCCCGAATCCTGGAGTTCTTCCTGGGTGAATTTTCAGAGGGGAAATAAGGCTGGGTCTGCTGCTGCTGTTGCTCTTCAGATGACAGGGTATTCTGTAATAGGAAGGGGTCTGCTTGTTTGTTTGTTTTATAGTCAAGACACTTGTGCAGCTTCCCTTTGGTGTAGATGATCAGATCCTGAAGAAGACATTTCTTGTGACAAATGATTCCCCTCACTGGTTCCACTTAAGAAATCTTTCCCCAGAAGGAGTTCACCTAGGGTAACTGAGACCCGTGTGGCTGTGAATGGTCTTCCTTCTCTGCCACACTGGTAGGGCTTCTGTCACTGCAGTGTTTGATGCTGATTGAGGGCTGAGCTGTGACTGATGACCTTCCCAAGTTCAGTGCACTTACACAGCTTCTCCCCAGTGTGGATGATTGTATGGTCTTCCCACTCTCAATACTTCAAATGCATTTCCCTCGTAAGACCTGACAGGCACGGAAAGGCCTTTCCACATGCCACACAGTCATATGGCTTCTCCCCAGTGTGGATCACATAGTGGTGGATCAGGGCAGTACTCTCAAGGAAGACCTTCCCACACTCACTGCACTCATAGGGCTTCTTTCTTGTGTGTGTGTGCTGGTGCCACAGGAGATATGACCTGTGTTTGAAGATCTGTCCACACTCAAAGCACTCGTATTGGGTTCTGCCTGCTGTGGATGATGTAGTGTCAGATGAAACCTGGCCTATCTTGAAAAGCTTTCCCACATTCTTTACAAACAAAAAGTTTTTCAAGAGTGTGACTCCTGTTATGTAAGATGAACATACAGCGGTGGGTGAAAGCTCTGCTGCACTCCTCACATTTATAAGGCTCTCCCCACTGTGGATCCCCTGGTGCTTGGTAAGGTGGTGTTTGCAGTTGAAGGCTTGCTCACACTCCATGTACTTGTATGGCTGGAGCTGGTATCTCTGGTCTCCATGCAGTTCCAGGGAAGCCTGAGCCAACTTGTGAAATTCCAGGGGAACGCAGACTGCACTTTCCCACCCCTGGGGCAGGTTCCAGTGACTTCTCCTAGCCTGATGCCCACTCAAAGCAGGAGCCCTTGAGGGGAAAGCACAGTCAAGACTACCCAGTGCTCTCAGGGACTAAACCACCAACCAAAGTGTACACATGCAGGGACCCATGGCTCCAGCTTCATATGTAGCAGAGTGTGGCTTTGTTGGTCATCAATGTGAGGAGAGGCCCTTGGTCCTGTGAAGGATTAATAGCCCAATGTAGGGGAATGCCAGGACCAGAAAGAAGGAGTGAGTGGGATGGTGAACAGGGAGAGTGGGGAGGGGATAAGGGGCTTTCGAGGGGAAACCAGGAAAGGTGATAACATTTGAAATTAAATAAATAATCAAGAAAACCAGAACAACAACAACAACAAAACTCCAGCATCCTACCTCACTGAGTAGCCCCACCCTGAGAGGACTCAGGATACAGCCATTTAACCCACATAATAATATGTATACTAATTTAAATCCGGGTGTGACAGCACACGCCTTTAATCCCAGCACTCAGGAGGCAGAGGCAGGCAGATTTCTGAGTTCGAGGACAGCCTGGTCTACACAGTGAGTTTCAGGACAGCCAGGGCTATACAGAGAAACCCTGTCTCAAAAAACCAGTATATATATATACTAATTTAAAATTTAAAATACAAACCAAAACTTTTTAAAGACTATGGTTTTATAGTGAATTTTACTGTATATTTCCTGTAGTTCTAATAGTCAGTGAAAATCACTCTAAATACTTGCCATTGTCACTGTTATTCTTGTCTTATCAGACCTGGAGTTTGAAAGCAGAGTCTCATACATGAAAAATGAGTATTCTGCCTCTGAACTACATTATTTCAACTTTTTTATGAATTATGTATCATTTTGACAAACTGCAGGAGAATGATATGTGTAGCCCATATTACTTTGTAACATACATACTGTCCTGCTATTCTGTGCATTGAAACATGTCATGTCTGTGTCCCTGATGTTTTACTTGAAGAATATGGCATATAAGTTCCTTCTTCTTTGCTTTATAGAATATGTTTTAAATTATAATAATTTCCTCTCTAAAGTAATGTTTTTGTTAAGACCTATTAATTTGTTATTAATTTTGTTGCGATTACAAATGCTTTTCTGAGAGAAGTTCTCATGTTGTACAAACTCTATTCATATAAAATACCTTTTCATACAAAAGAAGCATTGCTGTTTTATCCCCATTCTAACTCTTAGTATAAATAAAATAATGCAGTGGGTTGTTTTGATGCTGCTTATATTATCATGCTAAATATTGGCTTCTTAATCTGCGGTCATCCACAAAGTACAGAGCCACACATCCACCAAATGATGCTATTTGAATATTGTCCCGAAATACAACTGGTCAAAAAAAAAAAAAAAAAAAAAGCAACTTGCTATGATTGGTCATTTGAGGGAGAAAGTTAAGATTTGAGGATTGAGTGAAGAGATTGCTGGTAGAGGAAGAGAAAGAAGAAAGAAGACTTAAGTGGAGGAGGCTGCCATGGGAAGAGATGAAATATAAATTCTTGGAACAGAGAAACAGCAAGTATAAGGGACTTCATCTTTGGGGAATAAGCTGGAATAGCTGTAAATCTGCCTTATTTAGGCTTGAGTTTGTAAATAAAATAGCTAGATTGTGTTTTTTTTTTTATATGGACAAGCTAGCATTATGGATCCCTTCCAACAGCAACAACCAAAAAATGATTTAAAAGCATGGCTTCTACCTTCCTAGTAGTAGCGGTTCCAGGACAACCTTACTTCTATCATCTTTTTCTTCTTCTTCTTCTTGATGCTTTTGTGCTTTTTTTTTTTTTTTTTTTTTTTTTTTTTTTTTTTTTTTGGTGACACCTTCTGTTCATGCAAGCCTGGCTATGTTTGAGCTCTATTTGAAATCCAGACTTGCCTCAAAGTGATAGAGATGCTTCTGCATCTGTTTTCTGATCTAGGATTAAGTGTGTAGCAGGGATTAAAGGCACTAACCTCCTTCAAGTAATCTAATTGCTAAATTGAATTGTGCCCTTGAAATTCACATGCAGGAAGAAAATAGTGAACAACAGTAAAATGTTTATTGTTCTCCTGAAAAAACACTTTCATCTGAATGTTTCTTCTTGTTAGTATTGCATTAATTCATTAATATACTGAACATCATCAATAGCAAAAAAAAAAAAAAAAACAAATGATACATTTTTACATGGTGAGTTAATCATTGTTTTAACAAATGGCTAATTCATTTGAAGAATTTGTAGTGCTTTCTTTGTCATGTGGCATTTTTTTTTCCATAAAGTGAAGGGCAGCTTTAGGTTTAAGCAGTCAAAATTTTTGGTTTTGTGAATGTAAAAGACTTCAGATTTTAGAAGTTGTAAAGCACTGATTTTCCAGCGTATTTGGGGTAAGGGAAATTAAGGTTCTATATTTTGGACTGGAGTTCAGCACAATCCCAGTGTTTGAAGATAAAACATCAACATGTGAATTTAGGGGTCACTATTGAACCTGTCAATTAGCATGATTGGACAAATCAATTCACAAAGGCAACCACGTTTAAATCCACCACTCTGGAATTAATGGCAAGGATGTGTCAACTTGATCCACACTGTAGGGCTATTATGTCTAGGCATACATGGGAAAAAAATGCCTCTAGATGAAATAAAAGAAAACAGAGACAGAAAAACAAAAAGGATGTGTGAAGTAGTGAGGTCACTCTGGGATGTCAGCACTGAGGAGTTAAAAGTTATATGATTGTAGTGCAAGATCATTCTGAACAAGTCAGTGAGATTGTGAGCAGACTAGGATACCATATAGACACTTGTAAAAAAAAAAAACAAAACAAAAAACCAATGAACAAACCAAACATGTGAGAGAGATGGAAAGATAGAGAAAACAAGAGAGAACAACAAAGACCACCACATTTTGCCACAAATTTTAATCTCTCCCTAGTATACAGTCCTCATATGATGTCCATGTTTTCCCAATAGGCAATGCACATTCCTCTCTACCAAAAGACATAAGTTCCCTTCAGCCTCCATCTTTACTATATTGTGCTACAGACACCTTCTGGATTCTTCCTGCCCTATCTGATCCTCCTATCAAGGATTCTACAGAGTTCACTGAAGCATTTAGGATCCAATCTCTCTGGAAACCAGGAAATTTTAACAAGTTTTCATTGACTACTATGTGAGAACACAGGATCAGAGGTCATAGAAGATAAATGCCAATCTTGGAATTCCTCTTCAGTGTGGTACTATTTCCATTCACTACAGTGACTTACAACACTTGACTAGGAGATGATCTTCTTCCAAAGAAGAGTCAATCATTGCATTGAAGATGCAAAACTAGAGCTGAGTTAGGATTCCTTACGTGATTCAATCAGCAGGAAAAGATGTCTTTCCCTATTTGTGTGCTTGCTTGTATTTTATGCCCCCTTTTGGCATTATCTGTTCCCCTAGGTCAGACTGACCTTGGATCTCTGGGCTTAATAGGCAGTGCTGGGGACTACAGACTCTCCTGATTCAACTACTATTACTTTGAGTACTATGGATAAAATGGTAATCTGCCCCACCCAGGGACAGGAGGTTTGATAGAATCACTGTGTGAATTTAATCATCATCAGTAACTGACTAAAGGAAGCCAGAGGCTATAAAAGGGAACCAATCCTAATAGAACCTCAGATGAAGCAGAGCCAAGGCAGGGACACACAGTGCCTCCCTGGGCTTCTTGGCATCACCATTGAAGTTCACTGGAGAAAGAGGTGAGGTGGAGAAGTAGGTAAACTTCCCTTTCTTGTGGTCTTGAATGTGTAAGTATATGTGTATTTATGTGCGTGTATGTGTGTTTATTTGTGGACTTGTGAGAAGATTCATCACAATTATGGGTAGATCTCAGTAGTTCAATATTGCCTTTTGGAAGCTTTACTGATCAAGAGGTTGATTTTTCTAAACTCTAAAGAAAACTCTGAGTTGGTAACCATTCAGGTATGTGTGTGGATATTTGTTTGCTTCTCTGTGAATTTAATATTCCTGGTTATTCATTTTAAATATTTTCTTATGAAAGTATTATTCTCTGGTACTTTAGAATGAGACGGAAGGGTGAAACTTAAAATTTGAGGAATAGCAAAATAATTCCCATCTTTTCCAAGAGGGGAACTGACAACATTGCTGTGTTCTTAAGATCTCATGACAGATCTAAGCACCCTAGATACAGGACTTTCTGGTTATTGAGTCAATTTATTTTCTACTTTTCAGTTGTTTTGCCCATTTCCAATTCCATACAAGCAGATTGAAAGGACTATAGTGAAACATTTACTGTCAGGAACCAATAAAACCATCTGTGACACAAATCTCATTTGGTTTTGTGTTTGTTTTGTTAACATTAATTATGTGTTTTTTTCTTTTTTAAAATTCACAGCTTTTACAGTACATCCGTCAACTGTTAGCATTTTCCTAAAGTCACAAAACAGATACTAAACTGCTATAGTTGAATCTTTCAGACCATTGTCACCACAATGGCTTCACAGCAGGCACCAGCAAAAGACCTTCAGACCAACAATTTAGAGTTTACTCCAACTGATAGTTCTGGTGTGCAGTGGGCAGAAGACATCTCTAACTCACCAAGTGCTCAGCTAAACTTTTCCCCAAGTAACAATGGCTGCTGGGCAACTCAGGAGCTGCAAAGTCTCTGGAAGATGTTCAACTCCTGGTTGCAGCCAGAAAAGCAGACTAAGGAGCAGATGATTTCTCAACTGGTCTTGGAGCAGTTTCTCCTCACTGGGCACTGCAAGGACAAGTATGCTTTGACAGAGAAGTGGAAAGCCAGTGGTAGCGATATGAGGAGATTCATGGAGAGTCTGACTGATGAGTGCTTGAAGCCTCCTGTCATGGTGAGTTCCTCTGGGGCTTAGTAGAAGGAAAGGCAGAAACATTTGGGGTTTGGGAAAAGTAGGGGGTTTTGTATTGTTTTGTTTTGTTTTTTCTTTGATTGCTTGTCTATGTTGTATTTTACAAAGGAGATTTTATTCTGTACCAAAAATATTTATACTGAAGAAAAATGATTGCCTCAAATTATCATGAATATAGCAGAAAGGAGATTATCAATTAGGTTTGATATGCACAACTAAGTCTAGTTTATTTACATGTTAGTAGAGAGAATGAAGAATTGTATTTGGGAGGACTTTAAGGATGTAGAGGAGATAACTTGTGTGCGAGACCCAGCTTGTTCCTGGAGATGCTTACTGAGTATTCATGAGGACTATGTTAGATCCTGCCATGAACACTTATACACAGGGTTCACAATGCTAGCCTGTGATCCGTGGAAGTGTGTGGCAAAAATTTGGGATTAAATTGATTAGATGGATTCTCAAATTGGCTATTACATATCATTGACTCTCTGTCTAGAAAACTGAGGTGTCAGAATGGAAAAGTTCTGATATTGAAATATGGTTGGTGCTGTATACAAAACAGCACTATACCCATAAGAATTTCTGGGATGCATAATGGTGCTTCACCAAACATTCAAATTTGGATAGACCTGATAAAGATTTAATTATGTTGGATGCTTTCTCAAAGCCGTGATTTGCAAAATTCTTAGTTATTTACAGAAATTGTGAAGAAGTTGAAAATATTCTACCACCCCATACATGCATTCCTATATACCAATTAAAAATGCTTCCTATTTCAGATATTTTGTTTAGATTTTTATTGGTTTAGTTGTTTGGTTCATTTCATGGTTGCTTGCTTGCTTGTATTTGTGATTTTCAACACGGTTTGTTTGTTTGTTTGCTTATTTTTCGAGACAAGGTTTCTCTGTATAGCCCTGGCTGTCCTGGAACTCACTTTGTAGACCAGGCTGTCCTAGAACTCAGAAATCTGCCTGCCTCTGCCTCCTAAGTGTTGGGATCAAAGGCATGTGCCACAACCGCCCTCCTGCAGCATGGTTTCTTTATGTAGTCCTCCTTGGCCTTGGAAGCAGAGGAATTACCCTCCCTTTGCTTCTCAAGTGTTAGTTTAAATGGTTTTTGGGTTTTGTTTTAGGTATTGTTTTTGTTTTGTTTTGTTTTTTGAGACAGGATTTCTCTGTGTAGCCCTGGCTGTCCTGGAATTCACTCTGTAGATAAAGCTGGCCTCAAACTCAGAAATCCTCTTTCTTCAGCCTCCCAAATTATGGGATTAAAGGCACGTGCCACCACTGCCCATGTAAATTAAATCTTTTGACCACACCTTGCAAGTTAAGAATTATACTGCATATAACCTTTGAGTTTTATTTTAAGTTTAAAATTTCATACTAAGTACACTGCTCCCCTAATATCCAGTTATGTTCCTGAGAGAAGGCCTTGTGATTCTTTGAGACACTACATCCAAAACAAAGATCATGTAAAGTTAAGACAATCTGAAAACATGGGCTAGCCAGTTTAAGGAAGGCTTATCCTCCTTCAATGTGTTGACCAGTTAAAGAAACTATGGTTGGCAGAGCTCACAGGAACACAAATTTGTGTGTCTATAGGGACAATGAGTTGACATTTGAAAACACATTAGCTATAGTGACTTTAGGAGTCAGAATTTGTGAGTGCCAGGAATGATCATTAGACTGAAGGCCTAGACAAATGAGCTAGTCAATATTCCAGTCTCCCTCTGCTAGCAGGTTGAGGTTAGGTGTCTGCAATCCACATGCTCATGCATAAGAAGGACATGTCTTCCCTTACAGGTCCATGTTTCAATGCAAGGACAAGAAGCCCTCTTTTCTGAAAACATGCCATTAAAAGAAGTCATCAAGCTTTTGAAACAACAGCAATCTGCAACAAGGCCAATACCAGATAATGAGCAGATGCCAGTAGACACCACACAAGATAGATTATTGGCCACAGGTTAGTTGGTAACCTGGATAAAAGAGTCATGTTTTGAGGGGGTCCATTTTGGGTACATTTTCATAAATTGTCTTCTTTCCAAAGGGCAAGAAAACAGTGAAAATGAATGCAACACCTCTTGCAATGCTACTGAAGTAAATGTTGGTGAAAGCTGTAGTGGAAATGAAAAGGACTCCCTTCTTATTACCCAGAAAGAACAAAACCATGAGCATGAAGAGGGGAATGTTGTTTGTCAATTCCCTCGTGGTGCCAGAAGAGCAAGTCAAGACACCTCCAGTCATCATGTAGACTTCCCGAGTGCTCTGACTCCTGCAGATGTCCCCATGGAGGAACAACCAATGGATTTATCCAGAGAAAACATCTCTGAGGACAAGAACAATTGCTATAACACTTCCAGGAATGCAGCTACTCAAGTATATAATGGTGATAATATTCCCAGGAACAAGACAGACTCCCTTTTCATTAACAAGAGAATATATCATCCTGAGCCTGAGGTGGGAGATATTCCTTATGGAGTTCCTCAGGATTCTACAAGAGCAAGTCAAGGAACATCTACATGCCTGCAAGAGTCACTTGGGGAATGTTTTTCTGAAAAAGACCCAAGGGAGGTACCAGGGTTGCAGTCTAGGCAAGAGCAGCCTATCTCTGATCCTGTCCTTGGTAAGAATCATGAGGCAAACTTACCATGTGAAAGTCATCAAAAGAGATTCCATAGAGATGCCAAACTATACAAGTGTGAAGAATGTTCTAGGATGTTCAAACATGCCAGGAGCCTTTCATCCCACCAGAGAACTCACCTGAATAAGAAGAGTGAATTGCTTTGCATCACCTGTCAGAAAATATTCAAACGAGTTTCTGACCTTCGAACCCATGAGATCATACACATGTCAGAAAAGCCTTTCAAGTGCAGCACATGTGAAAAGTCCTTCAGCCACAAGACCAACCTGAAGTATCATGAGATGATTCACACAGGAGAAATGCCTTATGTCTGTTCCCTATGTAGCCGTCGCTTTCGCCAATCATCCACTTACCATCGTCACCTGAGGAATTACCACAGATCTGACTGAAGTATCTAACATCCTCAGCAGAGACTGGTAGGGCTTCAGCCTCAGTATGTCATCTTCTTTTTTTTTTTTTTAATTAGGTATTTTCCTCATTTACATTCCCAATGCTATCCCCAAATTCCCCTACCCACCCCCACTCCCCTACCCACCCACTACCTCTTTTTGGCCCTGGCATTCCCCTGTACAGGGGCATATAAAGTTATCCCCATGAGATCCTAAGACCTCTGGTGAGCAGAACTCAGCGTCTGCTCCAATCTTATCTCTTGGGACCTGAACCATTTTTAACTAGGGAAACAGATAACCAGCCTGATCAGGGGCACAAGTCCCTTCCGGTCCACTCTAGCACTGGGGTGCCTTGTCCGAAGAGTCTCTGGACACCTGCAAGGACCCACACAGGATCCCCCACGAGATCCTAAGACCTCTGGTGAGTGGAACACAGTGTCTGCTCCAATCCAATCATGCAGGACCTGAGCCTGCACTAACTAGTGAAGCTAATAACCCAGCCTGATGAGGGGCACAAGTATTGTCCAGTCCACTCCAGCACAGGTATTGCTTGTGCGCGGAGTTTCCGGACACCCCCAAGGTCCTCACAGGACCCTCCACGGGATCCTAAGACCTCTGGTGTGTGTAACACTGAAGAATAAAAAATTACTGAACTCTTCCTCACCTCAGAGCCCGACCCCTCCCATCTAGAGAGTGTTCACAGAACACTCCTGAACTCTTCACCCCAGAATGCATTCCTGAACTCCTCACCCTAGAGTTCGAACCCTCCCAACTAAAGACTGTTCCAAGAACATTTTTGAGATAAGGGCCTCCTGGAACAACCTCAGAATGAACCGGGTACATTGCCAAATAATAGGACATGACCCCTTAGTTACGTAGAATCCCTTGGCAGAACCCCTTGTCCCTTGGCAGAACCCCTTAGTTATGTAAACTTGTACTTTCCCTGCCCCGCTCTCCCCCCTTGAGTTTTTCCTATATAAGCCTGTGAAAAATTTGGCTGGTCGTCGATTCTCCTCTACACCACTAGGTGTATGAGTTTCGACCCCAGAGCTCTGGTCTATGTGCTTTCATGCTGTTGCTTCATTAAATCTTGCCTTCAACATTTTGAGTTCGGTCTCAGTGTCTTCTTGGGTCTGCGGCTGTCCCGAGGCTTGAGTGAGGGTCTCCCTTCGGGGGTCTTTCAACACAACTTCTGCCCGGAGGCAGGTTCGAACACCAGATATCTGGGCACCATCCCTGCAAGAAGAGAGCTTGCCTGCAGAGAATATTCTGACCACTGAAACTAAGGAGAGAGCTAGTCTCCCTGGTCTGCTGATAGAGGCTAACAGAGTCACCTGAGGAACAAGCTCTAACCAGAGACAACTATAACAACTAGTTTCAGAGATTACCAGATGGCGAAAGGCAAACGTAAGAATCCTACTAACAGAAATCAAGACCACTCACCATCATCAGAACGCAGCACTCCCACCACACCTAGTCCTGGGCACCTCAACACACCCGAAAAGCAAGACCTGGATTTAAAAGCATATTTCATGATGGTAGTAGAGGACATTAAGAAGAACTTTAATAACTCACTTAAAGAAATACAGGAGAACACAGCAAAACAGGTGAAGACCTTAAAGAGGAAACACAAAAATTCCTTAAAGAATTGCAGGAAAACATGACCAAACAGGTGATGGAATTGAATAAAACCATCCAAGACATAAAAAGGGAAGGAGACACAATAAAGAAAACCCAAAGTGAGGCAACGCTAGAGATAGAAACCCTAGGAAAGAAATCTGGAACCATAGATGCAAGCATCAGCCACAGAATAGAAGAGATGCAAGAGAGAATCTCAGGTGCAGAAGATTCCATAGAGAACATCGGCACAACAATCAAAAAAAATGTAAACTGCAAAAAGATCCTAACTCAAAACATCCAGGAAATCCAGTACACAATGAGAAGACCAAACCTATGGATAATAGGAGTTGATGAGAATGAAGATTTTCAACTTAAATAGCCAGGAAATATCTTCAAAAAAATTATAGAAGAAAAATTCCCAAACATAAAGAATGAGATGCCCATGAACATACAAGAAGCCTACAGAACTCCAAATAGACTGGACCAGAAAAGAAATTCCTCCCAACACATAATAATCAGAACAAAAAATGCACTAAATAAAGAGAGAATATTAAAAGCAGTAAGAGAGAAAGGTCAAGTAACATATAAAGGAAGGCCTATCAAAATTACACCAGATTTTTTACCAGAGACTGTGAAAGCCTGAAGAGCCTGGACAGATGTTATACAGACACTAAGAGGACACAAATGCCAGCCCATGCTACTATATCCAGCCAAACTCTCAATTAGCATAGATGGAGAAACCAAAGTATTCCACAACAAAACCAAATTCACACATTATCTTTCCAAGAATCCAGCCCTTCAAAGGATAATAACAGAAAAAAACCAATACAAGGACGGAAATCACGCCCTAGAAAAAGCAAGAAAGTAATCCCTGAACAAACCAAAAAGAAGATAGCCACAAGAACAGAATGCCAACTATAACAACAAAAATAATAGGAAGCAACAATTACTTTTCCTTAATATCTCTTATTATCAATGGGCTCAATTCCTCAATAAAAAGACATAGACTAACAGACTGGCTACACAAACAGGACCCAGCATTCTGCTGCTTACAGGAAACCCATCTCAGGGAAAAAGACTGACACTACCTCAGAGTGAAAGGCTGCAAAACAATTTTCCAAGCAAATGGTCTGAAGAAACAAACTGGAGTAGCCATTCTAATATCGAATAAAATCGACTTCCAACCCAAAGATATCAAAAAAGACAAGGAGGGTGTAGTGGCTATTCCTGGTTGTCAACTTGACTATATTTGGAATGAACTACAATCCAGAATCGGAAGGCTCACCAGTGACCCTTATCTGGAGGCTTGGAGATCCTTATCAGGATCTTGGTATGGAGATCTTGAGCCATAGTGGCTATGGATTCCAGAAGATTCAATCTCCGAGTTTAAGGAACACACCTTTAATCTGGGCTACACCTTTTCATCTGGGATTAAGGGTGTGGTGGAACACACCTTTAATCTGGGCTACACCTTCTGCTGGAGACAATATAAGGACATTGGAAGAAGGGAGTCTAGCTCTTGCTCCTTCGCCTGCTTGCTGCGTGAGACTGAGTAACTGCTAGATCCTTGGACTTCCATTCACAGCTGCGACTGAACCATTGTTGGGAATTGGGCTGCCGACTGTAAGTCATCAATAAATTCCTTTACTATCTAGAGACTGTCCATAAGTTCTGTGACTCTAGAGAACCCTGACTAATACAGAGGGACACTTCATACTCATCCAAGGTAAAATCCTCCAAGAGGAACTCTCAATTCTGAATATCTATGCTCCAAATGCAAGGGCAGCCACATTTTTAAAAACACTTTAGTAAACCTCAAAGCACACATTGCACCTCACACAATAATAGTGGGAGACTTCAACACACCACTTTCATCAATGGACAGATCGTGGAAACAGAAACTAAACAGGGACACAGTGAAACTAACAGAAGTTATGAAACAAATGGACTTAACAGATATCTACAGAACATTTTTTCCCTAAAACAAAAGGATATACCTTCTTCTCAGCACCGCACAGCACCTTCTTCAAAATTGACCATATAATTGGTCACAAAACAGTCCTCAACAGATACAAAAATATTGAAATTATCCCATGCATCCTATCAGACCACCATGGACTAAGGCTGATCTTCAATAACAACATAAATAATGGAAAGCCAACATTCATGTGGACACTGTAAAGACTTTTTAGAGTTTAATGAAAATGAAGGCACAACACACCCAAACCTATGGGACACAATGAAAGCATTTCTAAGAGGGAAATTCATAGCTCTGAGTGCTTCCAAAAAGAAACTAGAGAGAGCACACACTAGCAGCTTGACAACACATCTAAATGCTCTAGAAAGAAAGGAAGCAAATTCACCCAAGAGGAGTAGATGGCAGGAAATAATCAAGCTCAGTGGCAAAATAACCCAAGTGTAAACAAGAAGAACTATTCAAAGAATTAACCAAACGAGGAGTTGTTTCTTTGATAAAATCAACAAGATAGATAAACCCTTAGCTAGACTCACTAGAGGGCACAGGGACAGCATCCTAATTAACAAAATCAGAAATGAAAAGGGAGACATAACAACAAACTCTGAATAAATACAAAACACCATCAGATCCTTCTACAAAAGGCTATACTCAATAAAACTGGAAAACCTGGATGAAAGGGACAAATTTCTAGACAGATACCAGGTACCAAAGTTAAAACGGTATCAAGTTAAAGATCTAAACAGTCTCATATCCCCTAAAGAAATAGAAGCAGTCATTAATAGTCTCCCAGCCAAAAAAAACCCCAGGACCAGATGGGTTTAGTGCAGAATTCTACAAGACCTTCAAAGACAACCTAATTCCAGTTCTGCACAAAGTATTCCACAAAATAGAAGTAGAAGGAACTCTACCCAACTCATTCTATGAAGCCACAATTACTCTGATACCTAAACCACAGAAAGATCCAACAAAGATAGAGAACTTCAGACCAATTTCCCTTATGAATATCGATGCAAAAATACTCAATAAAATTCTCGCTAACCGAATCCAAGAACACATTAAAGCAATCATCCATCCTGACCAAGTAGGTTTTATTCCAGGGATGCAGGGACGTTTAATATATGGAAATCCATCAACATAATCCACTATATAAACAAACTCAAAGACAAAAACCACATGATCATCTTGTTAGATGCGGAGAAAGCATTTGACAAGATCCAACACCTATTCATGATAAAAGTCTTGGAAAGATCAGGAATTCAAGGTCCATACCTAACCATGACACAGTCAATAAGACAAAAAGGCCACCAACAGATTGGGAAAGGATCTTTACTTATCCTAAATCAGATAGGGGAGTAATATCCAATATATATAAAGAACTCAAGAAGGTGGACTCCAGAAAGTCAAATAACCCCATTAAAAAATGGGGCTCAGAGCTAAACAAAGAATTCTCACCTGAGGAATACCGAATGGCTGAGAAGCACCTGAAAAAACGCTCAGCTTCATTAATCATCAGAGATATGCAAATCAAAACAACCCTGAGACTCCATCTCACATCAGTCAGAATGGCCAAGATCAAAAATTCAGGTGACAGCAGATGTTGGCAAGGATGTGGAGAAAGAGGAACACTCCTTCATTGTTGGTGGGATTGCAAGCTTGTACAACCAATCTGGAAATCGGTCTGGTGGTTCCTCAGAAAATTCTACATAGTACTACTGGAGGATCCCACAATACCTCTCCTGGGCATATATCCAGAAGATGTCCCAACCTGTAAGAAGGACACATGCTCCACTATGTTCATAGCAGCCTTATTCATAATAGCCAGATGTTGGAAAGAACCCAGATGCCCCTCAACAGAGGAATGGATACACAAAATGTGGTACATTTCACAATGGAGTACTACTCAGCTATTAAAAAGAATTAATTTATGAAATTCCTAGGCAAATGGTTGGACCTGAAGGGCATCATCCTGAGTGAGGTAACACAATCACAAAAGAACTCAAATGATATGTACTCACTGATAAGTGGATATTAGCCCAGAAACATAGTATACCCGAGATATAAGAGACAATTTGTAAAACACATGACACTGAAGAAGAAGACCAAAGTGTGGACACTGTGCCCCTTCTTAGAATTGGAAACAATCACCCATGGAAGGAGTTACAGAAACAAAGTTTTGAGCTGAGACAAAAGGATGGACCATGTAGAGACTGCCATATCCAGGGATCCATCCCATAATTAGCCTCCAAATGATGACACTATTGCATATACTAGCAAGCGTTTCCTGAAAGGACCCTGATATAGCTGTCTCTTATGAGACTAGGCCGTGGCCTAACAAACACATAAGTGGATGCTCACAGTCAACTATTGGATGGATCACAGGGCCCCCAATCGAGGAGCTACTAGAGATAGTATCCAAGGAGCTAAAGTAGGTGCAACATTATGAACTAACCAGTATCCCGGAACTCTTGTCTCTAGTTGCATATATATCAAAAGATGGCCTAGTCGGCCATCACTGGAAAGAGAGGCCCATTGGACTTGCAAACTTTATAAGCCCAAGTACAGGGAAATGCCAGGGCCAAAAAGGGGGAATGTGTGGTTAGGGGAGTGGGGTGAGTGTCTGGGGGACTCTTGGGATAGCATTGGAAACGTAATTGAGGACGAAATAAAAAAATAGAAAAAAAGAAAGAAAAAGAAAGAAAAGGATAAAAAGAAAGGGTAAAAAAATAAATTAAGAAAATAAAAGAATTAAAACTAAAAGAAAAAAAGAATGTGAAGTGGCATAAGAGTCGTGTTGAGAAACAGGATTCTGTGCAGGTTTGAAGACAACAGGCCCAGGCTAATTGAGTTGTTGGATCTGTGTGTGTGCTTGTGATTCCCATGAGTTAGGGAAGTTCCCATACCAGGCAGAAACATTGACGATGTGTTGTGACTTTGCCACGATGTACCTGGTGATACCTTTCAGCAGGCAATCAGAAGGCTTCAGTTTTAAAAGTACACAATGGCCTTAGCTGACATGAATACCAACACAAGTTATACATTTCCCCACCTAGGATTTTATTGCTGGCATTGCTTGTTCTGGATCAAGTCATCAGCATTTGGTTCTCTAACACTTTTGATTTTTGCCTCGTTTTCTGGTCTTTATTTTTCTAGTGAAGTTGGATAATTTTGTTTCTCATTGTTTCAACATTAACATTTAATGGATTTGAGTTTTTGGTTTAGTTTAGCTTTCTATATTTTGAGATTATAGCCTTTGCAGGATTTCAGAGTTTTGGATTAGATTCAGTGCCATATTCAAATAAGGTTGCATCCTAAGGTTAGGCATTAAGCCTTGTACAGGTAAGCATCATAGGTAGAATTCAGATGATAATACTGTGCTATCCAGATATGGAGAATCCCTGCAATCCTTGTACCTGGCATCTGTCAGCAGGAACACTAGAATACAATCATTCTCTGGTACAAGACTCACAACATATCTTTCCTTGAAACAAAATAATAAAATAAATAAGTAGCCTACCACCACCACCAAAACCAGGAAAACCAAACGAACAAACTAACTAACTAACTAACAAACAAAATAGCAAAAACAAAAAAACAAAACAATACCAAAAAACCCTGAAAACACCATCTCACACAAACCTGAGAAAATGGAGTTACAATACTTTAATTCCAGCAGTGTATAAAGGCAGAGGCAGGTACTTAGGCCTGGGCAGGGCAGGTGCCTATACAGAGGCATAAGCAGGGGCAGTGGCATATCTCTGATTCTGTGGCCAACTTTCAATAACAGGTTTCTGAACCTATGTGAGGAAACCTCATTGTGGCTAGATGACATGCTCATAAGTTTTAATGTCAGATATTTACATTACATTTCCTAAAATTTGTACGATTATAGTTATCAAGTAGCAACATACATGTCTTTGCGGTTGGAATCCACCCCAGCATGAGGAACTGCATTACAGGGGTGCAGAATTTAGAATGTTGAGAACCACTCTTCAAGAAGTTGAGAAAGAAGGATCTAAATGGCTGAAATGTAAATAACTAAATAAAAAAATAAAATAATTAAAAAAAAGAATAACAACTTTTAACCAGACTGTGCTGATGAATGTCTTTAATCCCAGCAGAAGAGGGTGAGGCAGGCCGATCTCTGAGCTGAGGCCAGCATTATATAGAAAATTCCAGGACATGTAGAGCTACACATGGAAACCATATCTTTTCAGGAAGGTGAAGGTTAAGAATACCAGTTTTTAAACATGAATACTTAGTTTTCTCTTTTGGAAAGATCCATGAGAGAAATCTCTTACATCAGACTCTTTGAATTTTTTCCTTCTATTTACCATGATGTTATCTGAAACCTTGATAAAGAGAATGATACAGCTATTACATTTGTGATTGAGCATAACAGAGTCATTCATTCTCTACAGTTTGCTTAGTTTTATAACCCCTTCACAGCACAAACACATTTTTCTGATGAGTTGTTAGTGTCATTCCTATCTATGGGTATAGATGGAATAGTGTAAAGAGTGCTATACCACTACTAAGCATATACCCAAAAAAAGATCAAATATATAACAAGGGCACATGCTCCACTATGTTCATAGTGGCCTTATTCATAATAGCCAGAAACTGGAAACAACTCATATGTCCCTCAACAGAAGGATGGATTCAGAAATTGTGGGACATTTACACACTGGAGTACTACTCAGCTATTAAAAACAATGGCTTCTTGAATTTCACAGGGAAATGGATGGAACTAGAATAAATCATCCTGAGTGTTGTAACCCAGACACAAAAGAACACACATGGTATGTACTTACTGAGAAATAGACTTTAGCCTGAGAACTCAGAATAATCACATTACAACCCACATACCTCATGTAGATTAAGAAGAAACACTAAAGTGTAGATTCTTCAATCCTATATAGAAAGGAGAACACAGTAATCACAGTACCAAGAGGGAAGGAGGGACCTGGGATGGAGAGAGAAGGGAGAGGGAAAAAGGGGGACAGGAACAGGTATTGGAAGGAACAGGAGAGAAGTACAGAGGATCAGGAAATTGAATGGAATCATGTAGCAGAGGGGCAAGGGGAACTGCAGGTAGTCACTAGAAAGTCCTAGACTCCAGGGATACGAGAGGCTCCAAGAAGACAATAGCAATTATTTAACCAAAAACCCAAGAAACAGGAGATACAACCTGTAGAGACAACCACCAGTATATAGACACAACCCCTATAGAGAGATGGGGCCACCCAATCATCTAAATTTTTAACCCAGAAATATTCATGTCCATAGGAAAAACAGGTGCTTCCTCCCTCTGAGGGCTCTGACATATTAAAACACCTTGCATGGGAAAAATGCCAATACTCTTTGCTCTAATTTTTGTTATTTTAAGGAAATACCCCCCAATGGGTTGCCTTCCCGTTCGTTATAGAACTTTTCCTTCTGAACCTCCAGATAGATCAGTTCCAGATACAAAGCCCCCACACCTTAGAAAGTTAATGTGGAAGCTTTCTTTCTTTCCTTTTAAAATTACATAAATAATGTATTTGCTTTATTATTCTTTTATATAATTAGTTAATTTACTTTTTTAACACTCCATTATTTATTGGCCCCCCTCCACCCTCCTACTCTTCCACATCCCATACCTCCTTCTCATGCCCCTGTCTCCACATGGATGTCCCCACTCTCTGCACCCCACCTGACCTCTTAACTCCCTGGGGCCACCAGTCTCTTGAGGATTAGTTGCATCATCTCTGAATGAATATAGACCCAGCAGTCCTCTACTGTTTGTGTGTTGGGGGCCTCATATCAACTAGAGGATGCTTCCTTTTTGGTGGTCCAGGGTTTGAGAGGTCTCAGGAATCCACGCCAGTAGAGACCTGTGGTTCTCCTACAGGGTCATCCTTCTCCTCGGCCTCTTTGGCCTTCCCTAATTCAACAACGGGGATCACCTGCTTCTGCCCATCGCTCTGGGTGCAAATATCAGCATCTGACCCTTCCAGCGGCTTGTTGGGTTTTTCAGAGGGCAGTAATGATAGATCCCTTTTTGTGAGCACTCCACCAGCCTCAGTAATAGTGTCAGGCCTTGGGACCTCCTATTGACCTGGATCTCACTTTGGACCTGTCACTGGACGTTCTTTTCCTCAGCCCCCTCTCCATTTCCATCCCTGTAATCCTATCAAACTGAAACAATTATAAATCAGAGTTGTGACTGTAGGATGGCTCTCCTCTCCCTCATTTGAAGCCCTGTCTTCCTGTTGGAGGTAGGCTCTATAAGTTCCCTTTCACTGCTGATGACATGTCATCTAAGATCCCCCCTTTGAGTCCTGAGAGACTGTCACCTATCAGGCCTCTGGTTCATTTTGGAGGTTTCCCCCTGCCCCACCTCATATCTCCTGAGGTTACCTGTTTCCATTCTTTCTGCTGGCCCTCATGGCTTCCTTCAGTCTTTTCCCCTGAATCAGTACCAGATCAGATTCTCCTCTCCTCCCTATTTCCTATCCCCCTCAAACTTTTTCTCTCAGATGCCTTACTCCCTCCTAACTTGTGATTGTTTTCTTCTCCCTCTAAAGTGGGACTGAAGTGTCCTCATTTGGCCACTTCAGGTTGTTGATCTTTGTGAGGTCTGTGGAATGTACCTTGGGTGCTCTGCTATTTTGTTTGTTTCTTTGTTTGTTTGTTCTGTTTTGCTTTCTCCTGCTGACATCTACTTATTAGTAAGTACATGCCATGCATGTCCTTTTGGGTTTGAGTTACCTCAGTCAGGATGATATTTACTAGTTCCATCCATTTACCTTCGAAACTCAGGATATATTCATTCTTAATAGCTGCTGAGTAGTATTCAATTGTACAAATGAACCACATTTTCTTTATCAATTTTTCTGTTGTGGGGTATCCATGTTGTTTCCTGCTTTTGGCTATCACAAACAAGGCTGCTATGAACATAGTGGAACACAAGCCCCTGTGGCATGGTGGATCATCCTTTGGGTATATTCCCAAAAGTGGTATAGTTGAGAGTTCAGGTAGATCTATTTTCTTTTTCTTTTTTCTTTTTTAAAAGCGATATTTATTATTATAAGTAAGTTCACTCTAGCTGACTTCAGACACACCAAAAGAGGGCATCAGATCTCATTTTGGGTGGTTGTGAGACACCATGTGGTTGCTGGGATTTGAACTTAGGACCTTCAGAAGAGCAATCAGTGTCCTTACCTGCAGAGCCATCTCACCAGCCCTAGATTTTTTTATAGAGTGTTTGGACCAGTTTGTGATCCTACCATCAATGGAGGACTGTTCCTCTTTCTCCATATCCTCTCCAACACGTGTTGTCACCTGTGGTTTTGATCTGAGCCATTTGGTTTGGTGTAAGGTGGAATCTCAGGGTTGTTTTAATTTGCATTTCTCTGAACACTAAAGACTTTGAACATTTCATTAGGTGCCATTCGAGATTCCTCAGTGATGAAATCTCCATTTACTTCTTTACCCCATTTTTTGATTGGGTTGTTTGGTATTTTGGTGATTAGCTTCTTGAGTTCTTTATATATTTTATATATTAGCCCGCTAGAGAACTTCTCCAGCTGATAAACAACTTCAGCAAAGTGGCCAGACATAAAATTAACTCAAATACATCAATAGCCTTTCTTTATACAATGGATAAACAGGCTCATACAGGAATTAGGGAAACAACTCTCTTCACAATTGCCATAAATAATACAAAATATCTAGGGGTAAGTCTAATCAAACAAGTGAAAGACCTGTATGACAATAACTTCCAAGTCTCTCAAGAACAAAATCAATGAAGGTATCAGAAAATAGAGAGATCCCCCATGATCATGGATTGGCAGAATTAGCATAGTAAAATTGGTCTTCTTACCAAAGGTAATCTATAGATTCTATGCAATCCCCATCAAATTCCAAAAACAATTCTTCAAAGACATAGAAAGAAACAATTCTCAAATTCATCTGAAAAGGTGAAACAAAATAACAACAACAAAAAACCAAGAAAGTAAAAAACCAAAAAAAAAAAAAAACCACCAAAAAAAAAAAAAAAAAAACAAAAACAAAAAAACACACACCACCACCACCAATTAAAAAACCAGAATAGTGAAAACAATCCTTAACAATAAAAGAATGGCTGCAGGAAACCACCATCTCTGACCTGAAGCTTTAGTACAGAGCAATAGTGATTTAAAAAAAAACAAAAAAACAAAAAAACAAAAAAACAAAACTGCATGGTATTGGTACAGAAACATATACATTGATCAGTGGAATAGAATTGAAGACTGGGAAATAAAACCACACACTTAGTGATAGTTGATCTTTGACAAAGAAGCCAAAAAGATAAAATGGAAAAAAGAAAGCATCTTCAATAAATGATGCTGGTCTAACTGACTGTCTGTATCTAGAAGAATGAAAATAGACCCATACAAATGAAAATAGCTCATGTACAAGTGGATCAAGGACGTCAACATGAAACAAGATACACTGAATGTAATAGAATAGAAAGTGAGAAAGAGCCTTGAGCTCATTGGCACAGGGGGGAAATTCCTAAAGAGAACTGCAATGGATCATGCTCTAAGATCAAGAATTGGCAAATGGGACCTCATAAAACTGGAAAACTTCTGTAAGGCAAAGAACATAGTCAGATAAATTGGCAACCTACAGATTGGGAAAAAATGTGGGAGCTTTCAATAATGATGTCAGGGTATTATAACTGTAATGAAAGTTTTATAAGGCCAAGAGAGACTATGCCTCCAAAGAATGTCTACAAGAATATCGGGATAATGATAAATTGTGGGTATCCTTGCTTCAAGATGAAAGTTCAAGATGGCTTAATTGTGGATCAAGTTCTTGGGATTCAGTACAAGATCCTTGGAAAAACCAATAAATAATTTATAACTATTCTATAAGCACACCATTTTATGATTATATAAAACATTTAAGCCAGGCAGTGGTTGATGCATACGTTTAATCGCAGCACTTGGGAGGTAGAGCCAGGCAGATTTCAGAGTTCCAGGACAGCCTGGTCTGCAGAGTAAGTTCCAGGACAGCCAGGGCTACATAGCGAAACCCCAGTCTTGAAAAAACAACAAAACAAAACAGAACAAAACAAAACACAAACAAAATACCAAAACAAAAACAAACAAACAAACAAAAAGAACCCACAAAAACAAAAACCAAAACCATTTAATCAATGAGTTACAGCTTTTTCATTAATATAGGCCCCATATATTTACAAATGAGTCTGTAAATAGATGATTTGCTGCAGGATGGGTGGAATCTGTTTATCCCAGTCACTCTCCTTTACATAATATAACTAATATTCTTCCGGGATTATTTATACATTTGCTGCAACTATCATGGTCCTTTTAAAAAGCCTAAGGAAGCTAAGAGCATTTCTTTGGCAATTAGATCTTACCTAAGCTTTTGGTATACTAGCTGGACAATCCTCTTTTTTAAAAATTACTAAGGTAGAAGGATCTTATCCGTTAAGCTGTTCCAAATGTATTTTAATTAATTGTGTTCATCCTATATCAATTAAAAATTGTTCAGTTATTTTGTTATTACAAATACCTACTTATATTATACTTCTTCTGGATTTAAAAGATGATGTTTGGTTTGACAAAGTAGGCTTACAAATGCTTAAAAGAGTTAATGCACTGATTAGACCAAAGCATTTTGTTGTGGCTCTGATTTTAAGCATTAGTGCTTTAATAGTCATCCTTACTTCACTTACAGACTCAACAGTTACCTTAGTCTCAGATATGAAGTCTGCACAGTTTGATAATGATGTAAATTAAAATGTCTCTTTAACACTTGCAAGGCAATGAGTTACAGATAAAATATTAGAAGTAAAAAGTGGTGCTGTAGAGGATATAATTTTAACACTAGGACAAGAAGTAGAAAATATTAAAGTTAGCTTTTTACCAAGTGCCATGCCAGCTTTCAGTAATGAGTGTAGCGCCATTACCTTATAATGAAAGTCATAATTGGAATTTTACTAAAAATTTCTTGAGAATTTGGAAAGACAATGATATTACTCATGACATGGCTCAATTGCAAGCCCAGATCTCTACTGTAAGCAAAGCACATGTTGAATCTATTAGCATAGAGGATTTGACTCAGTCTATTAGCTCTGGTTTATGGTCATTAAACCCTGTTAGTTGGTTACATTGAATTATTCTTTTCATAGGAATAAGTATTATTATTATTATTATTATTATTATTATTATTAATTATTATTTTCCAATCATCTTCTGTCTACAGCTCTACAGTCAAAAGAGATAGTTATGAGTTCCACAGACTGAGAATAAAACTTCAACAGAAAGAGGCCTTCTAGAACCTGTTGTGGAACTCTTGCCCAGAACAACATACTGAGCCATAGTTCTCATGGCAATGTATCTGTTTTGTTTCCTTTTATTCCTTTTCTTATTTATGACATGTTCCTGGTAGCCTAGTCCAAGATCTTAAGGGAGAATAATAGGTAAGAAACCATCTCTTGAGATGGGGTAACTAACATGACCTTATCCCCAGGAAATCCAATGCTTTTCTTTATAAATCATTTACAAAATTATATAATTGTACTATGATAGATAAATCTTTTCCAACAATAAAATTTCATATGGCTACACATTTATCATCAGAAGTGGGCTTTGGTATATGGTTAAGAAAGACTAAAATAAAAAGAAGTAAAATAATTTAACTTTATACATTGAAGATTTATAAAAAAAGTCAGGCACTAGATGTTAAAAAATAATTGACCATAAAGACATATTAATCTGCTCTTGGAAATATGCCACTAGCCTTGGATGACTGAATATTGCTTTCAGAGTTGTAACACTTGGATGATTTCTATACATAGTAATACTACCAGTTCTATTTGTAATTCCCTGAATACATCTTTTCAGAGTTGTAATGTTTGCTTGATTTTTGTGCTTTACTGTGCCAAATGATAATGATGGTATTTGAGATTGCTTCACTGAACATGTCTTTTAAGAGTTGTAATATATATGTTTTTAATGTATAAAAACCCTAGCTTGAGAGCTGCAAAATAGACTCAGATTAAACCTGCCTCTATGTTTGTTTCTGTTTGTCACTGGTGAATCCTTACCCACCTAGCCTTCAAGGACCCACATTCCAGGGACCCCATACTTGATCGGGGTGATCCATGGCAGAGAGGGACAAAAATTAGAACAGAGACTGAAGGAAAGGCCATCCGGAGACAATCCCACTTTGGGACCTTTCCCACCTCCAGTTGCTAAACAGCCATACTATTCCTGATGCCAAGAAGTGCTTGATGAAAGAAGCCTGATAAAGCTGTTTCCTGAGAGGTTCTACCAGCACCTGACCAATACAGATGCAGACACTTACAGCCAACCATCAGACTGAGCCTGAAAATACCAATGGAATAGTTAGGGGAAGGACTGAAGGAGCTTACAGCCCCATAAGAAGAACAATATCGACTACTTAGAACACCCAGAGCTCCCATGGAGGGAGCCAGGACTCCATATACATATGAAGCAGAGGATGGCCTTATTTGACATCATTGGGAAGGGAGGGACTAGAGTAGGGAGATGCTAGAGTGATGAGGTGGGAGTGGTTGAATGGGTGAAGATGTGACCTCATAGAGGTAAGGTGAGGTGACTGAGGGGGGATGGGATGGGTATTTCTGGAGGAGTAAACTGGAAAGGGGATATAATTTGAAATGTAAGTGAATAAAATGATGTTTTATTAAAAGTACATTCCAGCTATGACCACTTAGAAAAAAATTAAGGCCTTCATTATTGATGGGGACTTTGAGGAACACTACCATTGATTCCTGGCCTGAACTGTAGGTCAAGGCTTCCTGTAAAGCAATGCTTCTCAAACAGTGTGTCATAACAACTGTAGAACACATATTTCCTCTGGTCTTAAAATTTGCAACTATTGGGCAACATGAGAGGGACACCAACTTTGAGAACAGGGAAGAAGGAGAGAAAATGGTGTCCATAGATTACAGTGCCTAAAGCTTAGCTGCAAACCAACAGGGCTACAGTGCCTACCCAGCCCAGCCAACTCAAAGATATACACAGACCACCCAGGCATATGGACAACAAAGCCAGGGAACCTATAGACAGCCTACTGATGTCTGCTATACCCACTGGCACCTATGGGCAGATTGCATAGGGAACTTCTTATGGATAGCCGCCTACTGGTTATATCACTCCAACTTCCCCCAGGCATATGGTCAGCCTGTCCAAGGATATGGCACTGATGCTTATGACACCAACAATTCTACACTCATCAAAACACAGGCCTTTTACACAGCTCAGTCTGCATATGTCACCCAGACTGCCTGCTGAGCTTATGATGAGCAGCTAGTAGCCAGCACCAAGAATCCATGCCACCTAAAAGACCACAGAATAGTACCAAGCACTCTTAGACTAGTCAAACTCAATCTAGCACAGGGGGATTATAACCAGCCTAGCCTCGGATACAGATGACCATTATAGCCAAGGACTCAAGAGATATACTAGGCAGCCAGTTATAACACCTCCATCATATCTTATCTTGTATATGGTCACCTTTATAAGACTTGCCTTGGTCAGTCATAATGTCTGTTCACAGCAGTACAAGTTTAACTAAGACAGAAGTTGGCACCAGGAGAGTGATATTGCTAATATAGGCCTGACCTTATTTATTTATTTATTTATTTATTTATTTATTTATTTATTGGAAGAATGTGGATATGGGGACTTTGGATTTGGAATGCATTGGAATGATTTAAATGGGGCAAAAGGAACTACAATATTAAGAATATGGAATAATTTATTACTGAGAAATGGTTTGAATTGTGCAGACCTGGCCTAAGAGGTTTCAGGGGAGATTTTCAATATGTGTCTAAAGAGTGCTTTTGTGATAGTTTGGGGAAGAATGTGGTCCAATTTTGCTCTTCTTTTAAGAGCCTGCGTGAGGCTAAAGTAAAGAAAGTCAGATTAATTAAATTGAGAAAGAAAGTCTCAGAAATGCCCATCATAGACTTTTTTTTTCCCTCTGGTCAAGTTTCCCAAAAAGGATTTTAAAGAAGCATGGTAAGCTGAGAATGGAAAAATAGAAAATATATAATCTGAGCATTAAAGGGCACAAGGAAGTGAAATGGAGCTGAATTCAGTGGTCATGATATTAAATTGAACTAAGGGAGTAGTGCCCTTGTAGCAAGAACCTACCTATAAACAAGGGAGATATATAAACAAGAGAGATATAAACAAGGGAGATATATGGAGAAAGAAGAAACAGGACTGAATAAATGTGTGCAGAAGGATCCTGTAGCAGCGTCGTTCTTCCTGGCCAGTTGAGCGCGCGCAACAGTTGGTGCCGAAACCCGGGAAAAGAAACATCTTCAGGCAAGAGCGAAGACCCCCTGCTACAGGAAGGATTCAGAACTGCATCACTGGGAAGGAGTGGCTAATAAAGGTTCCCGTAAAACAGACTGTTGAGAAGGATCCGGCGTGGATTCAGAACTTTTCAGCTGGGGAACGGTACTGATGAAGAGAAAGAAGAAAGATGAAGACTGAATAAACTGCTGTTAGAAGGACTGGTGGTCGTGTCGTTCTTGCTGGTCGAGAGCGGGCGCGACAATTGGTGGCCCGTACGGGGAACCGACTCCCCCACCGAGTTCAGAACTTTCAGCAGTCAGTGGTTGCCGGCAGGGTAAGTTCATGGTGAGTGAAACTTGCAACCCCAGGAGTTTGGGAAGGACCTCGGATAAAATAGAGGTGAGCATAAAGTTGCCAGGAAGTAGGCACAAAGTAACCCAGGAGTTTGGGAAGGACCTCCGATAAAATAGAGGCGAATATAACGTTGCCAGGAAGCAGGTACAAGGTAACTAAAGGTTCATGGCTTTGGGACAAGTTAAGGTTCACGGTTTCAGGATAGATTAAGGAAGTATGATAACCTCAGTGTAGTGATCAAGAGATCCTCGCTGTGTAGTTATGCTTTTTTCTCCCATTGACCCTTTGTGGGTAGGTCTGATAGTTTTGGTCTTGTTTGTTCTGATATATGGACTCTGTTACTGTTTGAATCGAGAGACAGTCAAGACAGGTCAGAAAATCCTTATAGAGCAACAAGAAAGTATGTCGGAAGAGGAGAAGGGCTTAAAAAGAAAAAGGAAAAAGAAAGGAGACACAGTAAAATCAGGTGAACAGAAAGGACAAAATAAAAGAGCCGAGGTGGAGGAGGAAGGCGAATTAGCTTCTGTGCCTCCTCCCTATGCCTCCTCAGCAGCCACCTGTAGGTGGACCTTCTGTCTGGAGATTTGGAGAGGATCGAGTAGATCAGGTGTTGACGTGGGCGAGAGGGTCTGTTTGTGTGTTTCCACAGGACCAGATAGAACCTCTTTGGGTGCCGGAGAGATTGGTGAGACGCTGCAAGAATGAGGATCCTGATCCAGTTGCCCCTGTGGATGTGGTGGATGATCCCACAAGCACAAACAATGGAGCCGAGATGAGAGATCCTTTCGGTATTCCAGAAGCCGATACCAGCTCGACATGACATTCAAATTTTTCCACGCTTTTTGATCCCTGAATTCCCCTTAAAGAGATAGCCCCTCTGGCTATCTATCCCTTGCTTCAGGGAAGATGAGCGGGGATGAGAGCCCTGGGATGTATGCTTGTTATAGTGTGTGTGTGTTTTGTGTTTGGCACATGTGTTAGGTGCAGAGTGTGCGGGTCCGCACTTTCACCATGGTAGCGTAGTCTTTTGCTGCAGTGGAGGCGGGACAATCTCCTCAGATTCGGTTTGCCGCTCTAAAAGAAATAATGCTGCTTTATGCCATGGGTTGCGAGGCTAAGCACTGCACAGAGGATAGCTTGCTGTTGGCATCCTGTGGAAGGCATGTCTGATTGCATGAAGGTTCAGTGTCCTAGTTCCCTTCCCCCAGGAAAAATGACACGGGAGCTGGCCAAGACCTCTCTGGGTGATGAGCCTAAGGGATGGTTTTGTGTAGGGCCCCTATGCTTGCACACTGGGGATCAGACCTCTACCTTCACCCATGAGGCTTGCTTGCAGCAATTAAGATCTGGCCATAGGTTAATTAACATCCTGGCCTTTTGATGCACCTGCCGCAAGCAAAACACAATCTCCCCAGATGTGGCTTGGCATGATTGAGAGGTAGTCAGTGATAAGACTCCCTGGGCATGTCACCAACCTAAGACAGGGATCAAACCAATGCTGTTTGTCACCCAAGGACGGGTAAGGGGCATGGCTGCGGGGGGCTATCTACAGACATTCTCTCTGCCAGAAAAGAAAAAAGGGGGAGATGTTAGGAGCGGGTGTGGCGGCAGTCCCAAAGGCGCCAGGGACTGTAGCTAAGTCGTATGACTTGCACCTGACTTCCTCATATAAACCACAAACATCTTGAGAGCTGCGCAGGTGTACCAGGATACCGGTGAATCCAGTTTGATGGAGATATGCCCCTGCTGCCCTGATTAGCTGAAGCTGCGTGCCTGGTGAGGCGGCGTGGCCTGCTGTGCATGGATGGGAACTGAGAGTATAAAAGAGTGAGAGGCCCAGGGTTCGGGGGAGATATAAAAACAAGGGAGAGATATAAACAGGGGAGATATAAACAGGGGAGATATAAAAACAAGGGAGATATATAAACAGGGGAGATATAAAAACAAGGGAGATATAAACAAGGGAGATATATGGAGAAAGAAGAAACAGGACTGAATAAATGTGTGCAGAAGGATCCTGTAGCAGCGTCGTTCTTCCTGGCCAGTTGAGCGCGCGCAACACCTACCCAACTAAATTTAGATCCAAGCATGATGGACACATATTTAATCCCAGCAGACAAAGCTGAGCAGATCCCTGAAGAAGGCCAGCCTGAGACAGAGCATGTTCTGGTGGGGGAAAAATAAAAGCTTAAATCCAGGTGTGGTGGCACACACTTTTAATCCCAGGAGTCAGGCATTCTGATATCTAAATTCAAGGTCAATATACAGAGCATGATACAGGACAGCCAAGCTTAGGCAGTGAAGCAGTTAGAAAAGAAGAAACTAGTGATAATGTAATAAAACAAGAGGCCCATGTTCGAGCTGTTGTAAGCAGCAGAACATAACAACTTAGGACATGTTTCTCAAACTTTATAGTCAAGAGGAGAGGAGACTACTGCTGGTTAGCTGAAGCTAAGGAACTAGTGGTGACCAGCATAATTGAGGTGAAATCTTCTGGGACGTGTTTACGGAGATCACAAAATCAGGGTTCAGAGATAGCCGAGTTGTTCGTCATGCTGCAGCTATACATGGTGTGTAAGAGTCACCCAGGTTGTGCTGGTTTTGAATTCATGAAGGGGTCATGAATATCAGCTGAGGCTTAGCACTGTGAGAAGCCATGGAAGGTCACCGGTGAAGTTTTAGCTGCAGTTGCAGCTGATATCCCGGGACTGATGAGGTCATGCAAAGGATTTGAAGCTTGGCATCATGAAGAGAGCCTATAAGAAGTATTGGTGAAGCCTAGTTGCAGCTAAATACCCCAGCATACTGGAGAATCCAGTCCTATGGGATGCTCACCAAGAACAAAAGCAGCAGTGGAGTGGATGAACCTGAGCTTGGAGTGATACAGAGGACAGAGCTGGAGACCTGACACCTGCCCTTAGGAGGAGCCCAGAAGATCATGTATGGATCCTGGTTTCAAAGAGGCTGTAACATCCAAGTTGCCTCAGAGACCCAAGATTTTCAAGGTGCCAGAGCCAATGGATATCTCCTCAGCAATGCTGGTAACACAGAATGGAACCAGCTCAGGAAAAGACGTTTGTTGCCATCAACAAAGATGCAAAAGGTGTTGCAGAACTGACAACTGCTTTGACATCAGACATGGAGATACAAAGTTTAGAGTTTGCACAGCTGGTTCCTGTCTTGATTTGGAGACTAAAGATAAGTGATTGGCTGGATATCAGTAGAGACCTTGAACCTTGGAATTTTTAAATTGATACTGCTGTACACTATGTGGACTTTAAAAGTTGGACTAAATGTACTTTTTTGTTTTATATGACTAGCTATGGCCTCCATAGACTTGTAGTTGAATAAGCCTATTGGAGTCATGTAGTGGAATGTCATGGTTTGAGTATGCTTAGTCCATGGAATAGCACTATTTGGAGGCGTATCCATGTTGGAATAGGAGTGTCACTCTTACCATGGGCTTTAAGAACCTCATTCTAACTGCCTGGAAGTCAGTCTTTCACTAGCAGCCTTCAGATGAAGATGAAGAACTCTCTGTTCTGCCTGCACCATGCCTGCCTAGAAGCTATCATGCTGCTACCTTGATGATAATGGACTCGCCCTCTAAACCTGTAAGCCAACCCCAATTAAATGTTGTTTTTTATAAGACATGCCATTGTCAGGGTGTTGGTTCACAGCAGTAAAACACAAAATAAGACAGTTAATCCCCTCAGACTGGATCCAATAGCCACGCTAAAAATCAATATAGCCAATAGAGTAGCAGCTATGGGCAGCAGAGTTCATTTCAAAACAACCACTCCAGTGGCATGGGTATTTATGGGCAGAAATATGGAGAATTTTCCTGACAAGGGAATAACCAGAGCTTAAGTGACCCTGATAATTGTGCCAGGAGAAGAGGGAGATTTGATTCTAGAAGCATTAGCAAAGGTGGGCAGGGAGGAGTGGAATGGGTAGTGCTGGAAATCAAGGGGTCTTCAATAAGCCTGCTGGAACTATGGATAACGGACCAGATCTTAATCAAGCCTTTCCTATAGACCCCGATGAAGACTCTGACAACAGTGAAATTTATGTGCAAGGATTAAGTGACAATGTGACTTTGGATGATCTGAAAGGCTTCTTTAAGCTTTGTGGGACTGTCAGGATGAACAAAAGACCTGGACAAGCCATGATCAATATCTGCATGGATAAGGAAACAGGAAAGCCTAAATGTGATGCCACAGTGTCCTACAAAACTCCACCGTCCACCAACAGTGCCATGGAATGGAGATGGAAAAGATTTTCAATGAAGCAAACATAAAGATTCTCTAGCCTGAAAGAAGCCTCTAATGAACAGGGTGCAGGGTGGCATGCAATCACGAGAGGGAAGAGGGATACCATCATCAATTCCTGGAAGTTCTGGTTGCCCAGGATGTCCTGGAGGAACCTTGGTTTATATGCCAGGCCATGGAGGAGGTAGCAGAAGCTTCTCCATAAGAGGGCCTCTGAGGCTCAAGAGGGAATCCCTGTGGAAGGCGAAATGTCCAGCAGCAAGCAGTGTCTGGCAGTGTCTCAATCTGGGCTGTGGAAACCAAATGTCACCTGGAGAACAGAATGCAACCAGTGTAAGGCCCCTAATGCTGAGGGTTCCTCCCTCTACTCTTTCTACCTCAGGGTGGTAATCATAGCTGAGGCAGCCCTGGTGGCATGTGAGGAGAAATAGTTGGACTGATGGGCTGACTGCGATTATCGTAGCTGAATGTTCAGAGGCGGTAGAGGTGGAGACAGATAAGACTTCTGAGGAGGCCTCAGCATGGACCAGGTTGGCTTTGGTACAGGAAGACAAGGTAGTCAGACTGAAGGAACAGGCAGACTTGGAGGTCCTGGGAAATTGGATAAAGGTGAGCACCATCAGGAACACAGAGACTGGCCCTACTAGAGACATGCAGAGCTGCATTGATGACCAGATATATGTTTTAAAACAGAAAATGTTTTAAATGTATAATTCCGTGTTTATAATGTTGGTGAGAATATTATGTTTATTCTTTGCCTGTACTTTTTATTTTTATCATTTGTGAAGAAACATTAAAACAAGCTAAATAGTGAGAAAAAATCCACATCCATATGTATTCTTAATTGTTACAGTGGTAGTTTTGCTACTGAGTAGAGTCTAAGTCTTTGATCCCAGCAGAAATCTATGCATTCCATTACTCATAAACCATGGATTAAGAATCATCACTATAGAGAAAGTCACAAATCCAACCAGGAAAATACTGTGTACCCCAGTAAGAGTTGTGCTAACAGTGTGGCAATGGTAGTGTTACTAAAATGGACATTGGTGAAGTTCACAGTGTAAAAAGCTCAATAACTTTATTCCTCCAACATCTTGAATGCACTCAGGAGCTATAAAAAGTAACCCAACAGTTCTGAATTGTCTGGGTCAATATGAACTTGATTTCTCATGTCCCATCTCCAAAGTTTGTGATACATTCAGTAAGAAGGACTTGCTATGACATTCTGGTTGGTAGTCAGGTTCAATGAAAATTGTGTGAATTATTTTGGGTGTCCCCACATACTCAGAACAAATACATAAGAAAAGGTATTCCACCTACAACTTCTTTGTCAGTGACTTATGGCTTCTGAGATGAATATAATACTGTTAAGGATAAGGCCAAAGAAAGACTCACACAGACAAGCTATACAAGACACAGACAAGTATAAAGTATTGTCCATTTTCACTTTTGATCATCCTAAGTGTTGTTCCCTTCTTTCCACCCTCATCTATTTTCCCAGTTTGTATAATGGGAAGTAGTTTTCTGAAATGATTAAAATATACCATATGCATAAATATTTGAGAGATTGCATATACATATATGTACATATCCATATATGTAGGTAAGCATTGGTGTGTGACTGAATGTACTTATGAGTATTATATATATACATATACATATATATATAATATTATGTGTTGGGAATTTTACATTAATATTGGTATATATGAATTTATCTCCTCATAATAACTTATTCATTTTGCATTAGAAACCTGAGCCATTTTGAACTTAAAATATATATTTCATTTAAAATTTTATTCTTAAATTTTTTTACTACTTTTATATTTTTACAGTCCAGTTAGTGCCCTCTCATTCCCTTACCCCATTACTCCTCCATTGTCTACAAGAGGATATCTCCATCACCTCCTGCAATGCCTTCTAACTCCCTGGGGCCTCAAATCTCTCAACGGGTAGGCTCCTCTTCTCTCACGGAGACCAGACCAGTCAGTCCTCTGATGTATATGTGTCCAGAACCTCAGAACAGCTCAGGTATAAACTGCCTGTTTGGTGGCTCAGTGTCTGAGAGTTTACAGGGGTTAGTTGAGACTGCTGGTCTTTCTATGGGGTTGTCCTTGTCCTCAGCTGTTGTGTCTGGCCAGCAGATCACAGCCTGGGTTCTAGCCTGGAAAGGCATTTTGGAAACCTGGAAGAGAAGAGGGGCTAGGCAATGAGAGAAAGGAATGCAGTTAAGACAGGCATTCTGATCAAAGCTCAATTTTACAGTTCTGCTCACAGTTATGAAGCAGGGGAAGGGGGCCCAATTCCCACCAAATAATCTCGGGATCCAGTAGCAGGGTGACCACGTGTATGGCTCCAAACAGCAAAGGGGCAGGTTCCAGCAGTGGGCATGGCAGAACGATTGAGCGGGAAGCTCCACCCCTGAGCAAGCTGGTATCAGGCTGGGAGAGGGGAGACTACATCTCTGCCCTGTTGTTAATAAAAATGAAAATAATAAGGAAAAAAAAAAAAGAAAAGGCTGGCCTGAGGCAAAAAATTTATCTATGCTCAATAGTTCTGCCTGAATTCTTAGGGCTAAAGAAAAAACCTGTCTCCGTGGGATTCCCTAAATTTTCTTATGGTAAACTGTATCTGGATAAGACTGTCCTTTCTATCCTAGTAAACAACTAACAGAAAAGCCTTAAGCAGTACGTTCTGACTTTATAATGCTAATTATTGCTGAATAGGTAACTTCCTAGTTGAATTTTAAGTAGGGCATTGGAACCCTGGTGAAGTTAAACTGAACAAATTTGACATGCACTTTATTAAGAGTAACACTGAGTTGATATTCCTCCGCATTTTTGGATGACAGGCGGGAAACAGGGAGGAAGGGTATGACCAGCTCCGTAGTCCAAGGCCAATTGGCTTTTTTAGGGTGGGAGGCTGTGACGGACCTGTTCTTCTAACAGTATGGTCTCCAACCTTTCTTCCCCCTATTAATTAAGTTTCATAAGGCCACGCTTAACTGAGGTGATCAAATGATTTTCTCATCCATAGATGATTGGGCTTTTAAGCTTGGCTTGGGTGGACATTGACCCGATTCCTCCTGTGGGTGCTGTCAAGACCCACACCTGTGGCTCTTGGTATCTTTTGGGGAGGGGAGGCAGAGCCTTAGATATTTTTGGTTTTTAGCTGGAATTAGATACCAACCTCTTTCCAAACCAGGTATATCGAACAGGGAACTCAGAAATGGTCAGGCTGGACCTCCCCTTGCAGTATTCTCTGCACCAAGCAATACCCATACTGTATTCGTATGATCATGAACCAGTATGCACAGTTCTGAGTACTGTGCAGCTCCTAAATGAGAATTGCCAACCTCAGATTTAGCAAGGCCTAGACAAGAATTATGTCATCAGTAACACCACAATTTGTGGCTAAAGTAGGAGCTGGAAGTCATCCTCCTCATCTCTTTTATTCCCACAGCCTGAGGAACTAAGGGGACCTTGCAGTAACAGCAAGGGTGAAAAGCCAGAGGGCAGCTAAGGGACTAAGCCCGTCTATCAAAACAAAAACCAATCTCTTTTAATATTAGAAATATTTTCTAGCCCTGTTGGAAAACCTAAATTTCAATTTAGACTGAAGGCCACATGCTGGAATGTCCTTGGAATGAAGATAGCATTTGCCACCTGTGTGCTCTTGGGGGTGGGGGATGCATGCCCACTGCAGTTCGCCTGAAGGTGTAGATTGACCTGCTTGAAAGACAAAAAATCTTAGACAGTAAAGAGTAACATTACAAAGCTACTTTTGGGGAAGTTCAGGTATTATATTCAGTTGCAAATTGTAAAGCTAAGGGTAGTCTGCAGCCTCCTGTCGGGGAGTTGGCTCAGAGAGTAGCAGGAAAACAGCTTCCTGGGAGCCTGAGTCCCCAAGCTGAATTTTAAGCAAAAGAGGAATTTTAGTCCTCAAGGTGATACTTATAAGAAGATTCAGAATCTGTATTTATCTAATTAATCTCTCTGGCAGCCACGGCACTCTATCTTCATCTTGTGAAAAAAAACAAACCGAGCCCCTTCCCCAGATTAGATCCGGATCTGGACCCTTCCATTCGTCAGTCAGTGGGTCCTTCCATTTTATCAATGCATAAGAACTAGAAGTAACTGGATGCCAGTGGCGATCCACTGCAGACTGACCCTTAATATCAGTTTGCAAAAAAATTTAGAACAAATAAAATAAAGGGAAGATGAGCCTTTGGTGACCTTGGGGGATACAACTGCCCCTATTTTGTCTTAAAAAGCCAATTCTTTAAGGTGTGATGAGCACGTTTAACTATTCCTTGTCTCATGGGGTTATAAGGAATTCCAGTTTTATGTTTGATACAGAATTCCTTACAGAATCAAATAAAATTTTTACTACATTAGTATGGCCCATTATCTGTCTTAATAAGTTTAGGCAATCCCATGGCATTAAAGGCTTGCAGGCAATGATCAATTACGTTTTTAGAAGCCTCTCCTGTATGCAAAGAAGAGATCTTGATGGCATATTGAAGTTAAATGTACCACAGGTCTCAAATAAGGGTACTGAATGTACAACATATAAATTGTCAGTAAAGATATTAAAAGCCCCATGTACAGACTGAAAGACCTGTAGTACTGTTGTTAATTTGGCTAACTGAGCTGAAAGGCCAGGAGTCTCTATGATAACCTGTTGATTACTAGTAAGATATCCAGCTCACCCTTTAGAGGAGCCATCAGTAAAAATCAATAGAGCATTATATAATGGCTGTAAGGAAGTCATTTTAGGAAATATCACATCACGTACATTTAAAAATTTTATCAACCTATTTGGGGGTAGTGGATGTCTATAGTTCCCTTAAAAGGGTGAACAATGATATCTGGCTCTTTGCCGAAATAAGTTAATGTCTGTCTTCTTCCAGTGATAATCATTTGTGCCACTGCTTTGTGATATGGCAAGATATTACATTTAGGAGAAATCCTTGAGTGTATCCACATTATAGGAAAATTTTGCTATAGCGGTTCCATAGGCACATGAGTCATATTAAAAATTAACAGATGCAGGGGCAAGGAGTAATCTATATAAGTGACAAATTGCTCTTCAATAGCTTTTTCCACTAGCTGTAAGGCCAGCAATTTTTCTGAGGTTAGGGATCTAGGGGAAGTGGGGGATGTGCTCTGAATTAACTCTGCTAGGTAATTTAGAATATAGGAATCTCTAACATTGGACTGAATATTAGACCAGACTAAGATTGAGTTAGAATGACTGGTCACACTGAAGAAAAGAGAAAAATCATTATGACTCTATTAAATGACTAATTTTACCAAGTCAGAATATACAGTCTCTGATGTACTATTGCCATAAAGTTAAAAGACTAGACACTAGTCTAAACTGGAAAAATGGCAAGCACAGATGGATCTAAAACATGAATTTTATTTAGTTTTTTTTAGTCATTTCAATCAGGGCACTGAGTCAACTTACCTGCCAGCTTGTCACACGAATTAATATGCTTCTGCAGCGTTCTGTGGAGAGAACCTGTTTTTCCCTTTCCTAATAAGGTAGCTGTTTTAGGATCAATCTATAAGCCAGTAAGTAGATCCTTTTAAGATACTATAAAGCATTTATTAAATTCTTTGACATTTAAATTTCAAAATTTGAAATTAAAGGTATGATTTAAATAGTGTGCAAGGGAATGCACTAAATAGTATGTACGGGGATACAATTTCTCTCTTTTTTGTCTTTTAAGAAGTTAAAGTTTTAAAATTTCACAATATCTAAACTTTTGAATTAATAACTTGTTGACAAAATATTTTAAATACTTGGCTGTAAAGGGGCAGTGACTAATTGCACTTTCAATCATTTTTCTTAAGGAGTGGTTGTAACTAGAAAGCTTGAAAAGTTATTAAGAGTTGCATGTGCATATATGCATAAGCAATTGCAAATTTGAGAATTAATAGTATCTGAGGGATGAAAAATTTTAAGCAATTGTGAGCTCAGAGATATGGCATTGACTATTAATATACAAATTAATGTTTGATTGTTCAGCATTTTAAAACAACATCTACAGCACACAACTAGATTATTTGTTATGAAACAGGGGAAACTGTGTGTCTTAAGACTGCCTCACAGAAGCTAGTTGGGCCTATGTGGGCCAACAATCGGCTGGGAGGATGAGAAAAATGACTTTACAATAATGTTTTTTTCTGGCCAAAGAATTGTCTTGGGCACAACTAATATCTAATTACCAATGAATATAATTAATAACGATTATAAAAGCTTTCTTTATTTTTTTGTAAAACCTTTTGTGGTAAACTAAAACCCTAAGTAATAAAAGGATATTGTCTCTGAATCTTTTGGGTGAGAGCAAGGATTTAAGGTAAACTTCCTTTGAGAAGCATTAGTTAATAAAATACTTTCCACTTAGGAAACAATACACACTGAAAGATTAAAACTCTTGGCTTCTTGTATAGAAGCAGAAACAATAAAACTTTTTCTTACATAATGTAAAGTTACATTAGCCATACCTAGAGGCAGAATTTTCTAGTGATTACAGTTCACTAGAAGCAAAACTCTTTGAATTTAAGCATTATTCTAAACATCTGAATAGATCTGCAACACTGTTAAAAAGAAATTCTCTTGAACACAGGAAAAAACTTTCTCAGGCATTGTTTGCAAAACACAAGAAGGCCACAAGCTGCTCTGGGGCTGCCCAGAGCCCTGCATTGACACAAACGTAAAATACTTTTTAATCTGAGCATCTTGGCCCTTCTGTAATAAGGACCTATTCTAGAGGAACAATTTAACTGTCTACGCCTCTAATTTTTGATACTCTTTTTAAAGATGACTTACAGTTAAAACGTTCTTCACAACTTTAGTGTTGTGAAAAAAAATTGCCCATACTGCAGTTTCCTGCCAGGCAGTGACTATAGCCAAACTGATTGTTTGAGGGTCTAATCTATTCACAAAGACAAACATAACTAGATAACTCTGTTACAGTTTTATATGAAGTGAGCTATATTAGCGCTTTCAAAAGATGATTACACTTATAATTATCTTAATTACAATATACAGGTGAATTAAAGATCTTAAATTTGAAATCAAACTGCAGGCTGCAGTCAATGGAACACTGGCAGTTTTAACCATAATTTTTAAGTTTTCATTGCAATATTAGAATATATATATAACTTTTGGAAAGCAAAACCCAAGTTTAAAACAATTTATCATCTTTAAAATCAATATTAGAAGCATCACTATCATATTACGAAGTTTGGCTGCCAATTAATACCTATGAATACCTATTAAAGCAAGCTTTAATGCTTTAATAAAGAGGCATTGCTTTAAATCTTATCTTAAATTTTACTCTTTAGGATAGGAACCACATTAATTATTATCTAATCTTGAAATATCTTTAGAGACCCAGCCTCTTGGCCTGCCTTATGCCACATGTCGGAAGGACTCTAAACTTGAGTTATCAAATTTAACACTTACCATCTGTAGCAATGTAACAATTAATATTCTCAACCAACAACTTATGGGCTGAATGTCAAAACATGCAGAGCACATTACCAATAAAAGGGAACCAAATGAAGCAGTTACATTTAGACCAATCAGAGAATATTAATTTTTGTAGCTCCAATTATAGAATAAAAGGCACTTTATCATTTGTCAAACACATTAGTCAGAAACCATTTTTCAGCTTTTTTACCTCGAAACTAAGAGGCTGTGCACTTGCCCTTTTTTCCTAAAACGAACAGTTTTTCCAGCAGGGGCCCTCCTGCCATGTGTCTGATTCCTGGCTGAAGCACGTGGTAGCTCTCGGCTTTGCAGATAAAGTTTTTTATACCATCTTTATTATCCAACATAAAACATAGAACATTCATTCATACAGACTGGACACGAACAAACAAGAATTGAACACGAGAAAAGATTGGTGCACCAGACATTAGACAAGACACAAAAGGGGACAGAGTACTCCTGCTATAACAAGGCCCAGAGAGAACAAAGCATGGCACTCCTGAAATTTCTCTCTGCTTTTTGGGACATTTTCCTCCCTCATGATGCAATCCACCTGATTATTAATTTCCATTTAAAAACGCTTTCTTTTCTCATGCCTAAAAATGTAGCTTTGGAGAGCCACGGCCTACCACCATTTATAGTTCCCAGCTCCTGTTAAGCTTCACTGCTGAACCTAAGTGAACCAGCGCTCGGGTTAATCACTGTTTCAGCTAAGCCCAAACCAACCTTCTCTGGTATGAATTTTCTTTAATTAGTTTCTTCTTCTTTGGAGCTCCAAACCAGCAGTGCCTCTTCCAAAAATCCTTTGCCGATTCTCAGTCCCGGGTTTGTTCGCCAAATGTTGTGTCTGGCCAGCAGATCACAGCCTGGGTTCTAGCCTGGAAGGGCATTTTGGAAACTTGGAAGAGAAGAGGGGCTAGGCAATGAGAGAAAGAAATGCAGCTAAGACAGGCATTCTGATCAAAGCTCAATTTTACTGTTCCGCATGCAGTTATGAAGCAGGGGAAGGGGGCCCGATTCCCGCCAAATAATCTCGGGGGTCCAGTAGTAGGGCGACCACATGTTTGGCTCCAAACAGCAAAGCTGCAGGTTCCAGCAGTGGGTGTGGCAGAATGATTGAGCAGGAAGCTCCACCTCTGAGCAAGCAGGTTTCTGGCTGGGGGAGGGGAGACTACACTCAGCATCTTCCAATCTTTCCCTAATTCAACAAGAATCCCTGACTTAAGCCCAGTGATTAAATGTAAGTACCTGCATCTGTCTCAGTTAGCTGCTTGTTGGGCCCCTCAGAGGACAACAATGCTAGGCTCCTTTCTGTAAGCACATCATAACATCAGTAATATTATCAGGCTGTGGAGCCGCCCCTTGAGATATATCCCAGATTGAGCAGCTCACTGGACCATCTTCCCTCAGGCTTTTCTCCATTTTTGTTCATGTGGCACTATTAGACTGGAACAATCCTAGGTCAGAGTTTTTGACTGTGGATGGCAACCTCATCCCTCCACTCAATGCCCTGTCTTTCTAATGGAGGTAGACTCTACAAGTTCCCTCTCCCCACTGTTGGGCATTTGATCTAAAGTCCCTCCCTTTGAGTCCTGAGAGTATCTCACTTCCCAGCTATCTAGTACATTCTAGAGGATCCACCCACATTTATCACCCCTAAGTTTGAATAGTTCTATTCGTTTTTTTCAGGGCTTCTGTCCTGTATCCCCCTGTCCCATACCTGATCATCTGCCCCTTTCCCCCTCTCTTCTCTCTCCCACAAGGTCCCTCCCTTCCTCTGTCTCCAGTGATTTCATTCTTCTCTCTCCCAAGTCCAACTAAAACATCCTCCCTTGCACCCTTCTGCTTGTTAACCTCCATGAGTTCTGTGGATTATATCCTATGTATTCTGTAATTCTTTGGCTGATATCCAATTCTTAGGAAGGTCATACCATGCATTTCCTTTTGGATTTGAGTTAGATCACTCAGGAGGATATTTTCTAGTACCATCCTTTTGCCTGAAAAACTCATGATGTCCTTATTCTTAATATCAGAGTAGTATTCCACTCTGTAAATGAAACACATTTTCAGTATCTATTGGTTTAGCGACATATGGGTTATTTCCATCTTCTTGCTATTATAAATACAGCCTTTATGAATATAGTTGAGCAAGTATCCTTGTGGTAAGATGGAATATTTTTAAGTATATGCCCATGGGTGGTATAAATGAGTCTTGAAGTACAGCTCTTTCCAATTTTCTGCATTATTTCATGAATTTAGCTTAAATAATGCTTTCATCACAACATTTGTAATTATGTAGCTCTCTTACTGAAAGAAAATTGTTTAAATGTGTTTTCCCTATAAATAAATTGTCATCTATCATTTCAATGGAATGGGGGAAATAGATATGTTTACTGAAGTTTAGTACTTTCTTTAGATGTGGTAGTAGGCATTTTTAATTTTACGACTTAAAAGACAGAGACTCATATATCTATGCATTTACTTTTACTCTGGTGTATGGAGGAAGTTTCATGAATTTCAGCCTATACACAGACAAGCCACTATAAAAATCCAAAATTAAGCTGGATGTGGTGGAACATGCCTTTAATCCCAACACTTGGGAGGCAGATGCAGACAAATTTCTGAGTTCAAGGCCAGGCTGGTCTACAAAGTGAGTTCCAGGAAAGCCAAGACTACACAGAAAATCCCTGTCTCGAAAAATCAGCCAACCAACCAAGCAAACAAAAACTCCAAAAAAAAATTAGATTAATATTTTTTCTTTTGAATAAATGTAATGAATTGCATTCAATTTTCAAATACAGAATGATTAAAAGGTATCATTATCTGTAAAATACCATAAAACTTTTCAATCTAAATCAAGAGAAATGATAGAAATATTTGAAAGTCATAGTTCCAAGAGTAAAGAATAACTAATTTATTTTAAGATTTATCCTACTTTTAATTAAGCATATGTTTTAGAGGTTACATATGAGCATTACTGCCACAGGCCAGAGTCTTGTCTTCTACAGCTAGATTTGTAGACAGCTTTTGAACAACTAGTGGGAGCTAGGAACTAACACAGATATAAAGTAATAGGAGTATGAATTCTTTTTTTTATTAGATATTTTTTTCATTTACACTTCAAATGCTATCTTCTTTCCTAGTTTTCTCTCTGAAAGTTCCCTATACCCGCCCTCTGCCTTGCTCCCAAACCCACCCACTCCTGCTTCTTGGCTCTGGCATTCCCCTGTACTGGGGCATATAATATTCACAAGACCGTGTGTCTCTCCTCCCACTGATGGCCTACTAGGTCATCCTCTGTTACATATACAACTAGAAACACAAGCTCTGGGGGATACTGGTTAGTTCACATTGTTGTTCCTCCTATAGGGTTCCAGAACTCTTTAGCTCATGGGTTATTTCTCTATCTGCAGAGTTCTATCAGACCTTCCAAGAAGACCTAATTCCAATTCTCCTCAAAAATTCCACAGAATAGAAACAGAAATTACTCTACCCAGTTCATTCTATGAAGCACAATTACTCTGATACTTAAACCACATAAAAACTCAAAAAAAAAATAAAAGAACTTAAGACCAATTCCCCTTATGAATATCAATGCAAAAATACTCAATAAAATCCTTGCAAACTGAATCCAAGAACACATCAAAACAATCATCCATCATGATCATTCCAGTGATGCACAGATGGTTTAATAATGGAAATCCATCAACATAATCCACTATATAAACAAACTCAAAGACAAAAACCATATGATCATCTAATTAGATGCTGAGAAAGCATTTGATAAAATCCAACACCCATTCATGATAAAAGTCTTGGAAAGATCAAGAATTCAAGGTCCATACCTAAACATAACAAAAGCAATATACAGGAAACCAGCAGCGAACATCAAAGTAAATGGAGAGAAACTTGAAGCAATCCCACTAAAATGAGGACACACGTTCTCCCTACCTATTCAAAATAGTACTTGAAGTCATAGACAGAGAATTTAGACAACAAAAGGAGATCAGAGGTACACAAATTGGAAAGGAAGAAGTCAAAATATCACTATTTGCAGATGATATGATAGTATATATAAATGACCCTAAAAATTCCACCAGAGAACTCATAAACCTGTTAAACAGCTTCAGTGCACTAGCTGTATATAAAATTCACTCAAACAAATCAGTGGCCTTTGTCTACACAAAGGATAAACAGGATGAGAAAGAAATTAGGGAGAAAACACCCTTCACAATAGTCACAAATAATATAAAATACCTTGGTGTGACTCTAACTAAGGAAGTGAAAGATCTGTATGAAAGAACATCAAACCTCTGAAGAAAGAAATAGAAGAATATCTCAGAAGATGGAAAGATCTCCCATGTTCATGGATTGGCACGATCAATATACTCAAAATGGCTATCTTGCCAAAAGCAATCTACAGAATCAATGCAATCCCCATCAAAATTTCAATTCCACTCTTCAATGAGTTAGAAAGGGAAATTTGCAAATATATCTGGAATAACAAAAAACCTAGAATAGCAAAAACTATTCTCAACAATAAACGAACCTCTGGTGGAATCACCATTCCTGATCTCAAGCTGTACTACAGAGCAATGGTGATAAAAACTGCATGGTACTGGTACAGTGACAGACAGGTAGATCAATGGAATAGATTTGAAGACTCAGAAATGAACCCACACACCTATGGTCTCTTGATCTTTGACAAGGGAGCTAATTCCATCCAGTGGAAAATAATACAGATTTCAACAAATGGTGCTGGCCGAATGGGTGGTTATCATGTAGAAGAATGTGAATTGATCCATTCTTATCTCCTTATAAAAAGCTCAAGACTAAGTGGATCAAGGAACTCCATATAAAACCAGAGACACTGAAACTTATTGAAGAGAAAGTGGGGAAATCCTCGGAGATAAGGGCACAGGGGAAAAATTCCTGATCAGAACAGCAAGGGCTTGTGCTGTAAATTGAGAATCAACAAATGGGACTTCGTAAAATTGCAAAGCTTCTGTAAGGCAAAAGACAATGTCAATAAGACAAAAAGGCCACCAACAGATTTGGAAAGACTCTATATAAATCTTAAATCAGATATGAAACTAATATCCAATATATACAAAGAACACAAAAAGGTGAACTGCCGAAAATTAAATAAAACTTTTAAAATATTGCCTACAGAGCTAAACAAAAAATTCTCAACTAAGGAATACCGAATGGCTGAGAAGCACCTGAAAAAATGTTCAACATCCTTAATCATCAGGGAAATGCAAATCAAAACAACCCTGAGAATCCACCTCACACCAGTCAGAATGGCTAAAATCAAAACTTCAGGTGACAGCAGATGCTAGTGAGGATGTGGAGAAAGAGTAACACTCCTCCATTGCTGGTGGGATTGCAAGCTGGTACAACCACTATGGAAATCAAACTGGCGGTTCCTCAGAAAATTGGACATAGTACTACCGGAAGATCCAGCAATACCACTCCTGGGCATATCCCCAGAAGATGTTGAACTTGTAATACAGACACATTTTCCACTATGTTCATAGCAGCTTTATTTACAACAGCCAGAAGCTGGCAAGAACCCAGATGTCCCTCAACAGAAGAATGGATATGGAAAATGTGGTACATTTATACATTTGAGTACTACTCAGCATTAAAAACAAATAATTTATGAAATTCTTAGGCAAATGGATAGATCTGGCAGATATCATCTTGAGAGAGGAAACCCAATCACAAAAGAACTCACATGATATGCACTCACTGATAAGTTGATATTAGCCCAGAAACTTAGAATACCAAAGATATAATTTGCAAAACACATGAAACTCAAGAAGAAGGGAGACTAAAGTGTGGATACTTTGTTCCTTCTTAGAATGGGAACAAAATACCCATGGAAGGAGTTATAGATTCAAGGTTGGAACAGAGCCTGAAGGAAAGACTATCCAGAGACTGCCCCACTGGGGATCCACCTCTTAAACAACCACCAAACCTGGACACTAGGCAGATGCCAAGAAGAAACTGCTGACAAAAACCTGATATGGCTGTCTCCTGCAAGGCTCTGCCAGTGACTGGCAAATACAGAACTGGATGCTCTGAGTATCCATTGGACAGATCACAAGATCCCCTATGGAGGAGCCAGAGAAATATCCAGGGAGCTTTCAACTTCCCTACACTGGGCATTTATTGATCCTTTATAGGACCAAGGACCTTTTTTTTCCTTTGATGCATGACAAGGCCATCCTCTGCTACAGAAGCTTTTTTCTAATATCCACTTATCAGTGAGTATTTTAATGGTATCTCTTATATATGTCTCACCATTTATTTGGATGTTGGCTATTTCCTCGCTTTATACTACCTTAATTATATTTAGATTTGTCTGTTATATCCCTGATCTCTCCAAGAGGTTTATCATAGAGGGGTGTTGGGTTTTGTCAAAGGCTTTTTTAGATGATCCTGTGTTTGTTTGTTCGTTTGTTTGTATTTTTCAGTTTGTATGCTGAAATGAATGCACAGATTTTTCTTCATTGATCCATTCCTGCATGTCTGAGATGAACCCTACTTAATAATGGTGTTTGGGACATTTTATCTGTTCTTGGATTTCTTTAAGTATTTTTGCATCAATGTTCATGAGGGAAAGTTGTCAGTAATTACCTTTCCTTGTTGAAACATTGTGTTGTTTGGATATCAGGGTAAATGTGAGTAATAAAATAAATTGGGCAATGTTCCTTATGTTTCTCAGCTTGGAATACTTTGAGGAGAATTGGTATTAGTTCTTCTTTGAAAGACTTTAGAATTCTCAGCTAAAACTCTTGACTCTGGCCTTTTTGTGGTTGGGAGATTTTAGTGATAATTGTATTTCTAAAAGGATGATAGGTATATTTAAATTATTTATCCTATCTTCATTTAATTTTGCTAAGTGGTCTCTTACAAGAAAATTGTCCATTTTCTTTAGAATGTCCAATTTTCTGAAGTACATGTTTTTGATGTAAGACTTAATGATTCTTTTCTTTTCCTCTGTGTCTCTTATTATGGCTGTCTTTCTATTCTGTTTTTGTTATTTTAATATTCTCTTTGTCATTTACATAGTTTGGATAAAGTTTTGTCTACCTTTTTGTTTTCTAAAAGGACCAACTATTTGTTTCCTTGATTCTTTATATTGTTCTCTTTCCATTTTTATTAGTTTCATCAGAACTTATTATTTCTTGCCTTCTACTACTCTAGGGTATGTTTGATTCTTTTTGTTATCAAGCTTTATGTGTGTTGTTAAATCCATGGTATGAGATCCTTCTAATTTCCTTACAAAAGCTCTTAGTGGCTATGATCCTTCCTCCTTATATCACTTCCTTTGTGTCCCTTAAGTTTGGGGTTGCTTTGCAGTTATTATTGTTGAATTATATAAAGTTTTTAAATTTCTTTCTTTATCACTTCCTTGATCCATTGTTCCTTTAGCAGAGAGTTCTTCAGTTTCTATGCATTTTTAGGCTTTCTGTTTTTCTGGTCTAATATCAAACAAGAGGTTAGTCCATTTTCTTTTATCTCTTGATATCTGCTTTGTGACAGAGTAAATGGTCAGTGTTAGAAACGGAACTGTGAGGTACTACAAAGAAGGTATATTTCTGTACCTTTGAATATATTGTTTTTTTCCTTTTTTCTTTTATTTTATTAGACATTTCTTTATTTACATTTCAAATGCTATCCTGAAAGTTCCCTATAGCCTACCCATGCCCTGCTCCCTTATTTACCCACTCCCACTTCTTGGCCCTGGCATTCCCCTCTACTGGGGCATATAAAGTTTGCAAGACCAAGGGGCCTCTCTTCCCAAAGATGGCCGACTAGGCCATCTTCTGCTACATATACAGCTAGAGACACGAACTCTGAGGGTACTGGATAGTTCATATTGTTGTTCCACCTATAGAGTTGGAGACCCCTTCAGCTCCTTAGTTACTTTCTCTAGCTCCACCATTGGGGGCCCTGTGTTCAATCCAATAGATGACTGTGACTCTCCACTTCTATATTTGTCAGGCACTGGCATAGCCTCACAGGAGACAGTTATCAGGGTCTTTTCAGCAAAATTTTGGTGGCATATGCAATAGTGTTTGTGTTTGGTGGCTGATTATGGGATGGACCCCCGGGTCGGGCAGTCTCTGGATGGTCCATCCTTTCATCTTAGCTTCAAACTTTGTCTCTGTAACTCCTTTCATGGGTATTTTGTTCCCTATTCTAAGGAGGAATGAAGTATCCATACATTGGTCTTCCTTCTTCTTGATTTTCTTGAGTTTTACAAATTGTTTCTTGGGTATTCTAAGTTTCTGGGCTAATATCCACTTATCAGTGAGTGCATATCTAGTGACTTCTTTTGTGATTGGGTTTCCTCACTCAGGATGATATCATGGGTACAGAAAATGTGGTACATTTACACAATGGAGTACTACTCAACTATTAAAAACAATGAATTTGTGAAATTCTTGGGCAAATGGATGAATATATTGCTGTAGATATCTGTTATGTCGATTTGAGTGATAGCACATCTCAGGACCATTATTTCTCAGTTTAGTTTCTGTCTGGATGACTTGTCCATTGGTAACAGTGAGGCATTGTTGTCGCCCACTGACAAAGTGTGGAGATGAATGTGCAAATTAAGATTGACTAATGATTCTTTTACAAGTGTGAGAGCTCTGGCATTTGGGTCATACATGTTCAGAATTGAGAGGTTATGTTGGTGGAGTTTTCCTTTGATGTGAATCAAATATCTTCCCTGTCTTTTTTTTTTTTTTATGAATTGTGCCATTTTTGTTAGATCATAGACTTGCTTCAAACCTTGCACTCCTCTCCGTTTGCTTGGAATATCTTCTGCCAATCCTTTACTCTGAAGTAACGTCTCTTTTTGATGTTGAAGTGTGTTTCTTGTATACTGCAGAAGGATGGACTCTGTTTTTCATCAATTCTTTTAGCCTGTCCCTCTTAAAAGGGAATAAAATATATTGATTTTAAGACATTTTTAATGCTCAATGATTGTTAATTCCTATTATTTTGATGTTTGTGGTAGTGGTGGTAGTAATGTGTATGTCTGGTTTTGTGTGCGTGTGTGTGTGTCTACCTGCTTGCAATTCTCTTGTTTTGTGTTTTGTAGTGAAGAATTATTAATTTTCTATGTTTTCTCAGATGCAGTTATCCTCCTTGGGTTCAATTTTTAATCCATCTATCTTCTCTAGGGTTGAATTTGGGTCAAGATACTGCTTAAGTTTGGTTTATCATGTAAAATCTTATTTTATCTATGATAGATCAAAGTCTTATGGCCTATACTATTCTTGGCTGGCCACTGGATTCTCTTAGACTCTTCATGACATCTGTCAAGGCCTTTCTTTCATTTAGAGACTTTGTTGATAAATTGGGAATAATTCTAAGCAGTATAAATGTATATGTTACTTACACATTTCCCCTTGCAGCTATTAATTTTCTTTCTTCATTGTGTGAATTTATTGATTTGATTATTATTATTCAGTAAGGGAAGAATGCTTTTTTTGACCAATATATTTGCTTTTCTGGAAGATTCATGTGTATATTCCTAGGCATCTATTACTTAGGGAAACTATCTTCTATCATTTTTGTAACAAATATTTATTGGGTATTTGATCCAAAAAATTTCCCCTTCTTCTTTCCCTATGGTTATTAGGCTGGGCTTTACATGGTGTATCAGATGCCCCTGTTGTTTTGCATTAAGTACTTTTTTGATTTAACATTTTTGACTTACTTATCAATTTCTTTGAACATATTTTTAACAATAGAGATTAAAGCACTAAACCAATCTGGTCCTGGGCTTTTTTTTGGTTGGGAGACTATTAATGACTGCTTCTATTTCTTTAGGGGAAATCGAACTGTTTAGATCATTAACATGATCCTGGTTTAACTTTGCTACCTGGTATCTGTCTAGAAACTTGTCCATTTCATCCAGGTATTCCCGTTTTGTTGATTATAGCCTTTTGTAGAAGTATTTGATGGTGTTTTGTATTTCTTCAGGATCTGTTGTTATGTCTCCCTTTTCATTTCTGATTTTGTTAATTAGGATGCTGTCCCTTGCCCTCTAGTGGGCCTGGATAAGGGTTTATCTATCTTGTTGATTTTTTCAAAGAAGCAGCTACTGGTTTGTTTGATTCTTTGAATAGTTCTTCTTGTTTCCACTTGGTTGATTTCAACCCTGAGTTTGATTATTTCATGCCATCTACTCTTTTTTTGTGAATTTTCTTCCTTTTGTTCTAGAGCTTTTAGGTGTGTTGTCAAGCTGCTTGTGTATGCTCTCTCTAGATTCTTTTAGGAGGCACTCAGAGCTATGAGATTTCGACTTAGAAATGCTTTCCTTGTGTCCCAAAAATTTGGGTATGTTGTGGCTTCATTTTCATTAAACTATAAAAAGCCTTTAATTTATTTCTTTATTTTGTCCTTGACTAGGGTATCATTGAGAAGAGTGTGGTTTAGTTTCCACGTCAATGTTGGCTTTCTATTATTTATGTTGTTATTGAAGATCAGCCTTAATCCATGATGATCTGATAGGATGCATGGGACAATTTCCATATTTTTGTATCTGTTGAGGCCTGTTTTGTGACCAAGTACATGGTCAAATTTGGAGAAGGTACCATGTGGTGCTGAGAAGAAGGTATATTCTTTTGTTTTAGGATAAAATGTTCTATAGATATCTGTTAAATCCATTTGTTTCATAACTTCTGTTAGTTTCACTCTGTCCCTGTTTAGTTTCTGTTTCCATGATCTGTCCATTGAAGAAAGTGGTGTGTTGAAGTTTCCCACTATTTTTTTGTGAGGTGTAATATGTGCTCGAAGCTTTACTAAAGTTTCTTTAATGAATGTGGCTGCCTTTGCATTTGGAGCATAGATATTCAGAATTGAGAGTTCCTCTTGGAGGATTTTATGTTTGATGAGTATGAAGTGCTCATACTTGTCTTTTTTACATAACTTTGGGTTGGAAGTGGATTTTATTTGATATTAGAATAGCTACTCCATATTGTTTCTTCAGACTATTTGCTTGGAAAATTGTTTTCCAGCCTTTTATTCTGAAGTAGAGTCTGTCGTTTTCCCTGAGATGTGCTTCCTGTAGCAGCAAAATGTTGGGTCCTGTTTGGGTAGCCAGTATGTTAGTCTATGTCATTTTATTGGGGAATTGATTCCATCAATAATTAAGACATATTAAGGAAAAGTAATTGTTGCTTCTTATTGTTTTTGTTCTTAGAATTGGCATTTTGTTCTTGTGGCTGTCTTCTTTTAGGTTTGTTGAAGGATTACTTTCTTGCTTTTTCTAGGGCGTAGTTTTAGTCCATGTATTGCTTTTTTCTGTTATTATCCTTTGATGGGCTGGATTTATGGAAAGATAATGTGTGGATTTGGTTTTGTCGTGGAATACTTTGGTTTCTCCATCTATGGTAATTGAAAGTTTCACTGGGTATAGTAGCCTGGGCTGCCATTTGTGTTCTCTTATTGTCTGTATAACATCTGTCCAGGATCTCCTGGCTTTCATAGTCTCTGGTGAAAAGTCTAGTGTAATTCTGATAGGCCTGACTTTATATGTTACTTGACCCTTTTCCCTTACTGCTTTTAATATTCTATCTTTATTTAGTACATTTGTTGTTCTGATTCTTATGTATCGGGAGGAATTTCTTTTCTGGTCCAGTCTATTTGGAGTTCTGTAGGCATCTTGTATGTTCATGGGCATCTCTTTCTTTAGGTTTGGGAAGTTTTCTTCTATAATTTTGTTGAAGATATTTGCTGGCCCTTTAAGTTGAAAATCTTCATTCTCATCTACTCCTATTATCCTTAGGTTTGGTCTTCTCATTGTGTCCTGGATTTACTGGATGTTTTGAGTTAGGATCTTTTTGCATTATGCATTGTCTTTGATTGTTGTTCCAATGTTCTCTATGGAATCTTTTGTACCTGAAATTCTCTCTTCCATCTCTTCTATTCTGTGGTTGATGCTTGCATCTTTGGTTCCAGATTTCTTTCCTAGGGTTTCTATCCTCAGCTTTGCCTCACTGTGGGTTTTCTTTATTGTGTCCACTTCGCTTTTTAGGTCTAGTATGTTTTTGTTCATTTCCATCACCTGTTTGGATGTGTTTTCCTCTTTTACTTTATGTACTTGTAACTCTTTAGCACTGTTCTCTTGTATTTCTTTAAGTGAGCTTTTAAAGTCCTTCTTGATGTCCTCTACCATCATCATGAGATATACTTTTAAATCCGGGTCTAGCTTTATGGGTGTGTTGGGATGCCCAGGACTGGGCAAGTTGGGAGTGCTGAGTTCTGATGATGGTGAGTGGTTTTGTGTTGTGCCCACCTCAACCGGCAAGGAAGACAAAAAATGGTCGGATTCTTCCCAACAGCCTGTATTGCAGGAACGCCTCGATGCTGCTACTGCGACCCCGGGAACCCAGGGAGGACTTCTTATATACACCCTAGTACACGAGAAGGCTCCGTGGCCCCCCATGATTGGTCAGTCTGCCGGCATCTAATTTGCATGCATCCAGTCGGGGGGGGGGGGGGTCAGCGCCAGAATTGGACTAGTGCCCACACAGTGGTCTGCCGGCATCTAATTTGCATGCATCCAGTCGGGGGGGGGGGGGGGTCAGCGCCAGAATTGGACTAGTGCCCACGCAGTGGTGTTGTTTACCACAAAGGCACACTGGAAACCAGCACCTTCCCAGAATTGACCTCCTACACCTCCCTCATTTTTGTTTAATAAAATGAGGCTGGTCTAGGCCTGGGCAAATCTGTCCATCAGCTACAGCTCCTGTCTTAGGTCGATTCTCTAGTATCACAGCCTTAACCATCATAGGGTTACCCTATGCCCTCCAGGCCCCTTGTCTTAGGTTGGTCTGTGCACGAGGAAAGTTGCCCATCTCTGGATACTGTGGATCTGTGTGACTACAACTGCCAAATGACCTAGGGCGAACTCTTAATTTTTTAAAGAGGCCAGCCAATTATTGGGAGATGTGCCATCTTCAATTGCCAACAAAGCTTGGTAGACCACTGCTTTATGCTGAGCATGCTTTCTTTTTAGTTGACACAATAGCCAGATGCAGAAGACACACCCGAGGAGGACCACTGCTCCCCAGGCCAACATTCCTGCCCACTCCTTAAAAAAGGAGAAGGCATTTGTGATCCAGGAGGTGAAGTCTCCCAGGGTGACAGGGTCGGGTCGAGTGCTGTTGAGCTTGGCAATCTGGAGGAGCAACTTTCTGGACAGCTGCTCTGCCTTGGCTAACCAATTTCCTTTAAGATAAGCCATTTTCGTGTCAGCCTTTCTGGTACCCAAATCGGATGTTCTTTATCCTGTAGAAAAACACAAACAGCTCCCCTAGATCTCGAAATAACGGGATCTGGGTCATACCATTTACCAGTTAAGACTCTTTCCATTTTACATCATGTTGAATTACAGGCGAGGTCATGGCATTCCTGTCTGCAGCCGAGCGACCATGATCATCCAAAATTTTAAAAATTAAGGTAAACAAAGCTAAATATAATTGTTCTTTGGGTGCTCATCCGTAGGCAATTCCCTCTTTTTGTTTTTGTAACAGTTCTTTCAAGGTGTGATGTGCCCTTCCCACAATACCTTGGCCTTGTGTGTTATAGGGAAGGCCGGTGGTATGACTAACTTGCATAGTTTCGCAGAATACTTGGAAGGATGTTGATGTATATGCAGGTCAATTATCAGTTTTTAAATTAGCTGGTTTTCCCTAAGCTGCCCATGCATCTAAGCAATGGCTGATAACATTGTGTGTTTTTTCACCAGACAAAGGGGAGGCACACATGATACCTGAACAGGTGTCAATAGAAATGTGGACATATTTTAGTTTTCCAAAAGCTAGAACATGTGTAACATCCATTTGCAATATTTTTAGTGGGATCAATCCATGAGGGATAATCCCAACATGGGGAGAGTAATGAAACTGCGCACATTGTGGCCATTGCAATACAATAGTTCTGGCATAGGCCCAGAAAATATTAAAGTTTTGCTGCAATGTGCAGCGGGAACATAATACAATTGATGAAAACCTTTTGAAAACTCAAATGGAGTAACATGAAAAATGAATTCCATATGAGTACTTGCATCTACGAGGTCATTGTTTTCAGTCATAGGGCCTGGCAGAGTAGAATGAGCCCGAATATGCTCAATAAAAATATGAATATGCTGAATAACAAATTTACTTTTCCTATTCCAAATCAAGTTTTGTAATTCTAACAAAATGCCACACACAAGGCTGGTAGATTTGATGGGTCCTGCAACTTCCAATGCTTTTACTTCGTTCACTACATAGGCTGAATCAGACACTAAATTAAAGGAAATTTCAAACCTCTTAAATACTTCTAATATGATTTTACATTAAACTAGGTGCGGGGTGCCACGATCATATTGAAATAAAACAGGGTTTTGAGAATTAACCATATAAGCGCCAACACCTGTTTTAGAAACATCTGTATAAATATCCAATGTACCTGGTATGGATTTAGACGCTGTAAACTTTGGAAAATTCACTGGATGTTCAGAAAAAAAAATTGTAATAAAGGATCTCTAGGATAATGATTATCTAATTCCCCATCATAACTACAATGCAACAGAGCCCATTCATCAACTAAAGAGCTCAGGATCAGTATTTGGTTAGCATTATATGGTGTACTAATTTTTTGAGGGGGGGCTCCAATATGTTAAATGCATGACTTAATGCCCAAAATTGCTAAATGGGCTACAGTGGTGGGATAATATTCAAGAATTTTATTAGGAGACACATGAGGATAAATCCACAATAGTAGACCTGATTACCACAATACTCTAGTCGGTTGGTGACATGTCTTCAGGACACACAAATGTGTGTCCTTTCCTTCTTTCCATCTACATAATTTAGCTTTTTCTAAGCACCTCTCTACCTTTCCTAAGGTTACTTGGGCCTCAGGAGTGAGGGCAAGGGGGGATGACAACTGAGGGTCACCTTTCAGCATATCAAAGAGCGGAGTTAATTCAGAATTGGGTAGCCTCATATATGGGTGAATCCAATTTATATCATCTAGCAATTTCTGGAAATTTAATTTAATTTAATTTAATGTTTTTAAATGATCTTTGTGCAATTCCACCTTTTGAGGTATGATGGAATGTGGAGTAACTCAGGTGCCCAAGAATTCTCCTAATTTTCCCATTTGAACTTTATCAGATGCTACAAACAATCGTTTCTTTTCTAATTCTTTTACTAATTCTATATAAGCTTTATCTAAACTTTCTTTATTATTAGAAGCAAGGAGGATATCATCCATATAATGCACTATCCTCAATTTTGGAAATGAGTCAGGGACAGTGTGTAATGCTTCTCCTATAAAATGTTGACACATAGTAGGACTATTGGCCATGCCTTGAGGTAAAACGACCCATTGATACTCTTTATCAGGCTCTTCATTATTTATAGAAGGGAGAGTAAAAGCAGAGCGCTCGCTATCACAAAATGCAAGGGGAATAGAAAGAAAAACAATCCTTAATATCAATTATTATTATAGGCCAAAAGGCAGGCTAGAGAGCAGGGGCAGGCCTCTTTGTATTGGGCCCATAATTTGCATTTGATTATTAATATCTCTAAGATCATGTAAAAGCCTCCATTTACCTGATTTTTTCTTGATTACAAATATAGGGGTATTCCATCGTGACTGGGAGGGTTTAATATGTCCTAATTCCAATTGTTCCCTTACTAATTCCCTGGCTGCTGCCAATTTTTCAGAGGAAAGAGACCATTGAGGAACCCATATATGTTCCTCTATTTTCCAAGTAATGGGTATACTGCCCTCAACTTCCCCTAGGAAAAACCCAGTCTTCTTTTTTTTTTTTTTTTTTTTTTTTTTTTTATCTAGTTTAAACTTGGATGGTACTGGCATAGTACTGCCTTGTAATGACTTCCCCAATCCTTTACCTGGAGTATAGCCCATGTTAGACATCATCTCCCGAGCTTATGGGGAATATTCATTAGTTAATCTAAGATCCATCTTGGTCAAGACATCCCTGCCCCACAGAGTCACAGGAATATCCACAATATAAGGGATAAATTTTCCTGACTTACCTTTCTCATTTCTCCAGGTTAATTCCTTAGTACTGACAAGAGGAGCAGTCTCGTAACCCAGACCACGCAGGCTTTGAGATGATGTCTGCAAGGGCCACTTTGACAGTCAATCATGAGTGGAGATAATACTGCGATCTCCACCAGGGTCCAATATTCCTAAAAAGGATCGTCCTTCAAACTCTAAAGTTTACATGGGGCAGTCTCCTAATTCCATAGATAAGAAAGCAAATTGAGAACCTGTAGAACCTAGTCAACTCTCTCCTCTTATTTTAATATTTGCTGGGAAATATTCATGTAAACTGGGTAATAGCAACAATTGAGCAATTCTATCTCCTGGGGAGATAGCTGAGATGCCAGCAGGGGAGGCTACCAAAACCTTTACGACTCCAGTATAGTCAGGATCAATCACTCCAGGGGTTATCTGTAATCCTTTTAAAGCAGAAGATGAGCGGCCAAGCAATAGTCCTACAGTATCTTTGGGAAGGGGGCCTTTAAAATCTGTATCTATGGGCTGTACCCCTATCTCTGGGGTTAATACAAGTCTGGTGGTGGAGTGGAGGTCCAATCCTGGAGAGCCAGTAGTGGCCCTCCGTGGTCTCTCAGATGACAGAGAGAGGGCCAAGGTTTCTTCTGGTCTTTCTGAAGAGCCCCATATATTTGAGGGCCCTGGGGACGTTGGCCCCACTGTCCGTTTTTTGGCCTGGTGCCACCATATCCTGCTTGTAATGGTCAATCTTCTAAATCCTTTGTAGATATGCATTCATTAGCCCAATGTTTTCCCTTCCTACATTTATGGCATAAGCCTGGCTGTCTAGGTTTATCCAGTGCGGCCCGTTTTTCATTTTCAGTGCAGTTTTTTCTAAAATGCCTCTCTGGCCACACTTATAACAAGTATCATTATTAGATCTACCCAATTGCACTACAGCTGCCACCAGGCCTGCATTGGTTAACGGGCCCCCTAGTTCTCTGCAAACCTTCATCCATACTTCTAAACCTTTATGTTTATAGGGTTTAGTGGCTGCTCTGCATTCCTTAGTGCATTGCTCACATACTAACTGTTTGACTAAAGGCATAGCTGTATCAGGGTCTCCAAAGTTTCTAGTAGCTGCCTCAACGAGGTGTGCTACAAAGTCTGAAAATAGTTCTGTGGGGCCCTGCAAAATTTTCGTAAGATTGCCTGAGACTACACATTTGTTAGGCAACGCTTTCCAGGCTTTGGTGGCTACTTCATTTATTTGGGCATAGACTGCTTCAGGATAATTTGTTTGATATAAAGCAAAACGTCCTAAACCCAGAAGCATGTCTGCATCCCAATGTCTCCGAGGATCTTGTCCTGTGGCTAAATTTGCTGCTGCCTGACTGTTTGCATATTTATAGGACAAGGATCTCCAGTCTAAATACTGTCCAGACGACAAACAAGCCCGAGCAATATTATCCCAGTCCCCCCCGGGGTGAGGCATTATCTAGCAAGCACCTTGACCTGTGAAACTACAAAGGCTGTACTCACCCTGTAGGTTCAGACTGACTCAGCCAGTTGCTTGATAGTTTTAAAATCCACTGGCTCATGATACCACTGCCCTTGTCCATCAAGAAAAACAGAGAAACTTAGACCAACTTCTTTCCAAACCTCTGGACAGAGTGAGGTACCTGGTTTAGCAGCCCTAGCGGGCTCTTTTTTTCCTGTGTAATCAGAATTGAAAGGTGGAGTTGTCAGCACTTTCGGTTTTTTTTCTTTTATTAGCCGATGCACCCCTTTTCATTGGCTTGGTTCTATATGACCAATCTGGGTCATATCTTTCCCTCTCATACCGAGCTGCCTCTTCTTCTAGGTCAGTTTCATCATCTTTGCAAAGCTCCGAGTCACTGGAAGCAAAGCTTGATAAATTTAAATCCTTTAAAGAGGGATATATCTTCACTATTTCCTTTTCTTTATCACTGATTCCTTTTATTTTTCCTCCCTTTTCTTTTCCTTTTTCTTTTTTGCCCCTTTTCCCTCCTTTGCTCATACGTTCCTTATCTTCCTCTGACATGCTTTCTTGTTGTTCAGTAAGAATTTTCTGACCTGCCTTAACTGTTTCTATCAAACAAAAGCAGAGGCCAGAAATTACAAAAAAGAAACAACAACAATAAGATAAGAGCTACCCACACTGCAACTACGGGCGAGAAAAACATATCTCCCCTTTTAACGAGGGATCAATTTGGGAGACTTACCGGTACCACCATTCCCTGGCTGAAAAGTTTCGAATCTGTGACTTCTTTGTCCTCGGGTCCCTGTACAGGCCACCAGTTGTTGTGCCCACCTCGGCTGGCAAGGAAGACACAACAGGGTCGGATTCTTCTCAACAGCCTTTATTGTAGGAATGTCTTGATGCTGCTACGGGGACCCCGGGAACCCAGGGAGGACTGTTTATATACACCCTAGAACAGGAGAAGGCTCTGTGTCCCCCCCCCCCAGGATTGGTCAGTCTACTGGCATCTAATTTGCTTGCACCCACTTGGGAGGGGTCAGCGCCAAATTTGAGCTAGCACCTGCACAGTGGTGTTGTTTACCACAAAGGCACACTGGAAACTGGCGCCATCCCAGAATTGGTCTCCTACAGTCTTGGTTTCTGTTACTAAGATTCTTACATTTGCCTTTCGCCCTCTGGTAATCTCTGGAATCAGTTGTTATAGTTGTCTCTGGTTAGAGCTTGTTCCTCTTGTGATTCTGTTATTCACTACCAGCAGACCTGGGAGACTAGCTCTCTCCTCTGAGTTTCAGTGGTCAGAGCACTCTCTGCAGGCAAGCTCTCCTCTTACAGGGAGGGTTCACAGATATATGGTGTTCAGACCTCCCTCCTGGCAGAAGATGAAGGCCTGAAACAGGACTTGTCTCAGAAGCTGTGTTGCTTTGGCCTGTGACAGAAGCTGTTAGGTTCTGTAGTCCACATTCTCACCTGCACAGACTTGTCTTGGAGGGATCCGGGAACTAAGATGGCTTCGCCCAGGTGCTCTAGCAAAGCCCTCCCGGGCAGAGCAGACACCTCTCCTCTGGCAGGGAAAGTGCCCAGATGTCCGGAGCCCAAAACAGGGTTTTTCTCAGAAGCTGTCCTCTAGGGGACCTTGGTGGTGTCTGCAGACTCTGCGCCCAGGTGACCAAGTGCTGGCACTGACAAGAAGGGACTTGTGACCCTGGTCAGGCCGGGTTTCCTGCTTCTCTAATGCTGTCTCAGGTCCTGCGGGATTGGATTAGAACAGAAGTTGTGTTCCACTCACCAGTGGTTCGAAGATCACATGGAGAGTCCTCTAGGGGACCTTGAGGGTGTCCGAAGACTCCACGTCCAAGGTGACCTGGTGCTGGTGCTGACCGGAAGGGACTTGTGACCCTACTCAGGCCGGGTTTCCTGCTTTCCTAATGCTGTCTCAGGTCCTGCGGGATTGGATTGGAACAGAAGTTGTGTTCCACTCACCGGTGGTCCTAAGATTGCATGGAGAATCCTCTACGGGATCTTGGGGATATCTGCCGACTTGGCGCCCAAGGCGAACCCACACTAATTTTGATGGGAATAATTGAGTTGCTGCTGTAAATTGCTTTTGGTAAGATGGCAATTTCAGGATGGTCATTCTGCTAATACACAAATATTGTAGTACACTTTGTCTTCTCATATCTTTTCTGATATAGATTTTTGAAAACTTAAATTTCCTTACATACAGGTACTTTACTTGCTTTCTTAGACTTACCCTCGAATACACTATCTTCGTGGCTCTCACTTTATCTCCTTTCATTTACCTTCCCTTTCTTTACAAAGAACAGGACCTGCTCATTGATGTTAATCCCCTTTTGTTATAAAGTTGCAATAGGACTAATCTTATTTTCTTCTAATGAGGTTAGACAATGCAGCCGAACTAGAGAAAATGAATCCAAAGTCAGACAACATTGTCAGAGATAGACCCTGATCCTTCTGAATGTGATGATGTGATGTAGCATACACAACTGTCTTCCCAACAATTACAAGATGGAAGCAGGATTATGAGGTTGAGGTCAGCAATGGATACATAGAGTTCATCCTGTAATATATGATGTCAGCCTAAGATATGTGAGATGTCAAACTATTATAATTAAAAATAAAATAAAACATGGGCTGGAGAGATGATTCAGTGGTCATGAGAATGTCTGTTCTTGCTGAAGACCTGAGGCTGTTTCTCGGCACCCATATTACATGGCCCACAAACCCCACTCCAGCTCTGGGGGTGTTAAAAATCCTCTTCCATGTACCCACACACACATTTAAAATGAAATTTAATAATAACCTTAAAACAAACAAACAAGCAAGCAAACAAACAAACAAACAAACAAAAGAAAAAAAAAAAAAACAAAGCAAAACCTCAGGCCTTTGTGAGAAAGAAACAACACAGCAAACTAGAGATTTCTTATCCTTTGACCATCCAACTCTCACCCCTCTTTAAGAGTTTGATTTACATTTCAGGTGTCACACCAGCCTCAGAGGATGGTGTGGGGTGGTGGGCTGTGCACTTGGTCCCCAGTCAAGCAGAGGTCTGGAAGCCTGGTGACCAGATGAGTGGTAACTTCTGCCTACATGGAATGGCAGATGTTCAGTGATGCCTCCTGGGTCCCTGGTTCCTGTCAGGTAGCTACAGCCTCCCACACCACCACCCCCTACCCTCAGGAGAGAGGGATGTGGCCATTAGTCACTAGGACCAGCACAAAGCCCTCCCACATGCAAATAAGGTTTTCCCAAAGCTCAAAGGCCAACCCAATGAGAAGTACCTGTTGTCAATCCCTAACCCACCCCAAAACTGTATTTAAGAATCCTATCCAGAAGGATCAGGGGTATGCAAAAACTACTCCATCATCTGAACCTTCTGTCTAAAGAGCTGTAACACTTGGGAAGAGGTCTGCTCTGCCTGAAGCTCCAGCATACTTCAACAAAAGGTAGTAGACTAGAATGTGTTAGGGGATGAGTGCAGAGGTCACAAAAGGAAAAAGAGATGGCTCATGTGTCTATTCTTAGCATTTATGAGGCTGAGGATTTTAAATTTCAGGCTGAAGAGTGAGTCTGGTTTCTCTCACTTGCTTGCAATATGACCAGGACCAATTCTGAAATAGGAACAGAAGGTTTCAGGTAAATGAGCATTGTTTCCTCCATTGTAGCAGCATGACTGTGATCAGGAGAATAAAGGCCTGCCCTCTGAGAGCCAATAGAGTGCTTAAGGGCATAAACTGTGAAGGTAACCTGTATGGCCACCAGGTTCTAAACCCAAGTTTCAGAAATACACAACCTTGGGCAAATTCCTTAATTGCTTTGTAAAGTTGGGGAAATTAGCCCTGTTTATGAAATAAAGATTATGTAATGCTTTTTAAAAGGTGTTCTCTGAAAAACATTCCAAGTACAGTAATACTACTGGCTTACTCAGTCTCACTGTAACTCCAGTTCCAGGGTATTCAACATCCTGGCCACTTCCTGGCCACAGGGTGGGACCACACACCCTGCCACAGGATGTGTGAATACAAACAGACAAGGTCAAAGGAAGAGCAAAGAGTGGGCAAGAGAAACACTGGCTGCAAAGAAACTTGACATTGACTTGGCACTGAAAGTAAACATCTTGAAAGACAACAAACTCACCCCTGAGAAACAAGAAGTTACAAACCCATGGCCTGAAAATTCCTGAGAATTATAACTGCTCCATTGGTGAAAGACATATTGCCTAAAGAAGAAATACAGGACTTGGCAAAAGTCAGAAAAAGACTTTTGAGTCTGAAAGGTTGTTGGCAAAATTTAAGTTTTGGGAGGTCAAAAAGAGTCTTTGTGAGATCTGCTTATGTCAATGGTAGTGAGGTGTCTGTGGAATTAAAGTAATTTGTGAATGTACAGGGAATGTCAGTACACAGACCAGCTGCAAAAAGTGGATCTGTAAAAGAATAGGAGGGCAGGGAACAGCTAGAACTTGAGGGGCAAGCTGAGTGGAAACATACTGGAGATGAAACTAGAGATTTGGGCACAGCTAGAGATATCAGGAAGGGAGGGTGGTAAATTCACTAAGCAGTGACAATATGAAAGATGGAGAAGTGAGTCAAACAGGAGTGTGTGTTTAGGAACAGAAGGAGAGAGACCTGGGGAGATACCACTTTCCTTGAAAATACAACATTCAGGGACATGGGGAGATGAGAAGTTTTAGGTACAATCATTCCCCAAAGAATACATCTGTGACAGGGAGTGGTGGTGCATGCCTTTAATCCCAGCACTTGGGAAGCAAAGGCAGACGGATTTCTGAGTTTGAGGTCAGCCTGGTCTACAAAGTGAGTTCCAGGACAGCCAGGGCTATACAGAAAAACCCTGTCTCGAATAAATAAATAAATAAATAAATAAATAAATAAATAAATAAATAAATAAATAAAACAAAACAAAACAAAACAAAACAAAACAAAAAACGGAATACAGCTGTGAACAATATGCTAATCTCTAGTTAGGTCAGTTCACTGCAGACTTCTATGCTTCCAGGTAACGTTCAATTCAAATATTGAGAAAAACAAAACACCAGGAAACGATCATGACTTTGAGTATACATCTATCCCCACCCCCAACCCCCCACCCCAATCCTTCTTTAGTACTGTAAACTTAACATGGGAATGAACGGTGTAAAAATCAATCAAATCTGTGGGGCAATAAGGAGTTCAAAGTCATCAGGAAAGGAAGACAGGATGGCATATGTAAGGCTGTCTCAAAACTAAACAGAAAGAAAAACCAGCCAAATGCAAAGTAAGACACTGACAACAGGCTGGAGAGATGGCTCAGCAGTTCAGGCACTTGCTGTTTTCCCAGAAGTTCCCGGGTTCATTTCCCAGCAACCACATGGTGGCTCACAACCGTAGATTATGAGATCTGAGGCCCTTTCCTGGTATGTCAGTCACACTGTACTCATGTACAAAAAGAAAAATAAACAAATAAAGACACTAAAAAGTATAGAAACAGTGAGGTGGTTATGGCCTGTGTGGTGTGTGGGTGTGTGCCTGTGGTGCCTATGCGTTTGCAATACTCTGCTTGTTTGTTGTCAATGACTTCCCCCTTCCCTCCACACCTCCTCTCCCTGGCCCCCACTGCAGTGGCCACTCAGTGGGCCTTAGGAAGTGAGTGATTACAATGACATCAAGGTAGACAGAAAAGCTGACAAGAAGGCTCAGCATAATGCAATGAAATGAAAATGTAGGGACCACATCAAAGACAGCTTTAACCATTTGCAGAGCTTATTTACATTACTCCAAGGAGAGAATGGCATCCTGGGCTCAAATCCTAGACAAAGCAACAGAGTATATCCAATATGTGCAAAGGAAAAACCATACACACCAGCAAGACATTGATGACCTCAAGAGGCAGGATGCTTTTCTGGAGCAACAAGTCCGTGCACTGGAGAAAGCAAGATCAAATGCCCAACTGCAGACCAACTACCCCTCCTCAGACAACAGGGTGGCACCGTCTCCGTCTTCAATGGGGGTTCAGACTCCAGCTCCGAGTCCGAGCCTGAAGAGCCCCAGCAGGAAGAAACTCCCTATGGAGGCCAGCTAAGCCATGCAGGGCAGGGCAGCAATAAAACTGTTCATCACTTCCTCCTTCAGTTCATCATTAGAACCCTCAGCACCATTGAGAAGACTCTTTATTTTCCTTTTCTCTTTATTGTTATTTTTGCATAGAAGATCTTAGATAACAGCTCTCATCCCCTTCCCTGTGTCCACTATTTTTAAATGTATTCCCTTCGAGGGTTCCTGTCCCCACCAGACATTTTAAACCAAAGCACCTTAACTTGGCAGCTCTTTCTGTGGAGGACAGACGGATGTACAGATCTGTACATGATGTCCTGCCTAGAGTACCAGCTCCTCCAGCCCTCAGTGCCTGGAGGATGCCTGCTCTGCTAGGCTGCTCTCCCAGTCTCCCCTCACCCCTGTTTGGTGGACTTTTGTTACTCTCTGAACTGCTCTACTCTGAGAAGAAGAACAAATTGGTGTAATGAGAACTAACCCGCTTTACTTTGTAAGGATTATTTTTTGGAAAACCTGTCTCTCCTGTTGAAAGACTGGATTCTTGAGGAAGTTTGTGTGGTGGAAAAGGAGAGCAGGGACAGATTTGCAGCACCCTTGGAGCGGTCACTCTTCAGCTGTTTCACCCTGCAGACTCAGCCTTCCAGAAGGCCACAGGAGGCTGGTATGTATGTATAGAAAGCATCAGCAGTGAAACAAAGGCTCTCAGTGGAGTAGGGGTGGCTTTGTAGGTGGGGCAGGAAAGGAGTTTTAGGTGGGGTAGAGGTTTTGTATTAAGGGCCAGTAATGATGTTTTGATATTTATTTCCTGCTACTGAAATTTGAATCCGAATGGAATGCCCCTATTTCTGATGATGTCGATATTGTAAAGCGACAGATTCATGAAGTAATGATCAAATCTTCATTTCTTTCTGTGTGTATTTCTAAGAAATAGAGCCAACTATTTTGTTTGTATATTCCATGGCTAGTCCCAGAATGCAAGTCTGGCCCAGTATTCAAAGCTTAATGTGAAGCAACACATCAACAGACTACAAATCACCATCACATTGATTAAAGCAAGTGATGGATTCGAACACTGAGTAAGAAAAATACCTCAGGGAGTAGCAGGAAATCCCCTACACTTAATACACATACATTCTCACACATCACCAACCTGCTACCTTTAAGGACATGCCTCATCTCCTTAAAATATACTAGGAGCTCGCAAGGCCAACAGCCCTGACCACTGTGCTTACCTGAACAGATGCTTGGGGAAAGGTGCTGCTTCCCTGGCCACAGCTCCTGCCCATGCTCCGGTTGATACATCAGCTCAAGTTTAGTAACAGGATACCCTTCAAGGAGAGAATGTAGACACATGGACTTTTTTTTTTTTTTCAAATAAAGACCCTCAATATCATCTAGGATTTCAAGACCAGAATTTGATCTTGGAATGAAGCTGCTCTAAGCAATATACCCAAAGTTAACATGTGACTTGGAAACTTTTGTAACTTTTCCTTAAGAATATGTCAAAAACTGTAAAAGGTGTGCCTGGTGGGACAAGACTATAATCTAGCTACTAGAGGCTAAGGCAGGAAGACAGCAAGGCCAAGGCTGTCTGAGAGATGTAGTGAGACCGTGGTTTGAAATAAGAGAGGTACTGGGGGCTAGTGAGATGGCTCAGCAGGTAAGAACACTGACTGCTCTTCTGAAGGTCCTGAGTTCAAATCCCAGCAACCACATGGTGGTTCAAAACATACGTAATGAGATCTGACGTGCTCTTCTGGTGCTTCTGAAATCAGCTATAGTGTACTTATGTATAAAAATAAAGAAATCTTTGGGCTGGATGGAGCAGGGCCTGACCTTAGCGAGCAGAGGTCCTTAAGATTCCATTTCCTACAACCACAAGAGGGCTCACAACCATCTGTACAGCTACAGTGTACTCAAATACATACATACATCTTAAAAAAAAAAAAAAAAGAGGGACCCGGACACACAGCTCAGGGCTGAAGTGTTTGCTTACCCTTGTACTAGAGTAAGGTGGAAAACAGTATTTTAATGCTGCTTAAGTTTTCTCAACTTGACACAGACCTAGACATATTTTGGAAGAGGAACCTCAACAGAGGAAAGAAAAAACCCTAGCAAGTTGACTTGTAGTGAGTAAGCTTTATTTATGGTTTTTTGAGACATGATTTCTCTGTGTGCCTGTCCAGGAACTCTCTCTATAGACCAGACTGACCTTGAACTCAGAGATCCACCTGCCTCTGCCTCCCTGGGGTTAAAAGCATGCTTTACCTCCACCCAAGTGGGGTACTTTTTAACTAGTGATGAGGTTCCAGCCCACTCTGGATGGTGCTGCCTCCACTTCTGAGCAGGTGGTTCTGTGTTGTGTAAGCAGGTTTAGCAAGCCATAAGGAACAACAACTTTCCTTCATGGCCTCTGCATCAGTTCCTCCTTCCAGATTCCTGTCTTGAGTTCCCACCTTGGCTTCTGCTGATGGCAGTCTGTTACCTACCTAGAAGATGAATCCTTTCCTGCCCACATTGCTTTTGGTCATGGTGTTTTATCACAGTAATAGAAACCCTAACTAAGATACATTTATAACCTGTATTTATAGGACAACTAAGGGGCAAAAAAAAAAAAAAAAGTAATCTGTTTTTTAGGTCATTTTATGGCTGAAGAATATTTAAAGGAGAATTTAGGAGTAAAACTTGCATATTTAAAACATCAAAGATTTCCATTCAAACAAGGAATGAGTATTATTTCATGTTCCTGTGCTATGAAGAAAGACTTAAGGCTGGGTAATATAATAATAATAAAAATTCAGAGTCTGGCTTATTGACACACACTTTTGATCCCAGCACTCAGGAGGCAGAGACAGGTAGATATCTATCAGATCAAGGCCAGTCTGGTCTGCATAGTGAGTTCTAGGCCAGCCAAAGTTACATAGTGCCAAAAAACCAAACATACAAAAGAAACTGGCCAGCTAGCCCCTATAACAGCAGTGTGCTGGGTAGTTTATATCAACTTGACACAAGCTAGAGCAGTGGCTCTCAACCTATAATATTTTCACCCTTTAATAGAGTTCCTCATGTTTAGTGACCCAACCCCAGCCTTAAAATTATTTTTATTGCTTCTCATAACTGTAATTTTGCTACTCTTATAAATCATAAGTGTCTGTGTTTTCTGATGGTCTTCGACAACCCTTGTGAAAGGTTTGTTCAACCCCCAAAAGGGCCCGACCCACAGGTTGAGAACACATTTGAGCTAGAACCTTTGCACTGAAGGGAATATTAACTGAGAAAATGCCTCCATAAGACTGGGCTGAAGGCAGACAAGCCTATAGGGCATTTTCCTAATTAGTGACTGATGGATGATTAATGATTATGGGTGGTGTCAACCCTGGTCTTCATTCTATAAGAAATAGGCTGAGCAAGCCAAGAGGAGCAAACCAGTAAGCAGTACCCTTCATGGCCTCGCTCCTGCCTCTAGGTTCCTGCCCTGTTTGAGTTCCTGTCCTGACAGCTTTAGATGATGAACTATGATGTAGAAGTGTAAGCCAAATAAACCCTTTCTTCCCTATGTTGCTTTGGTCATGGTGTTCCATCATAGCAATAGAAACCATAACTAAGACACCTGGTATTGGGGAGGCTGAGGCAAATAGGCTGCACTGCCACAAGTCTGAGGCCAAGGTGGGTTACACGATAAGTTCAAAGCCAGCCTGGGCTATAATGTTAGACCTTGTGTTTAAAAACAAACAAACAAACAGCACAATAACAAACCATACTTGGTGTAGTAGAACACTCCTTTAATTCCAGAACCCAGGAACAGAGGAAAGTGGACCTCTGAGTTCAAGGCCATCCTGGTCAATACTGTGGACCTATTTCAAAACAAACAATAACATACCCCCACACCCCAAAAAAAGCAGGGCAGGCTGACAGACACTTGCCTCCAAGCCAGCCCTTGATCCCCAGGATGAGTGGTAGGGAGAAGTAACTCCTGCAAGCTGTCCTCTGAGCTTTATGCATCCCAGCATAAGTGTGCACACTCATACACAAGCATAGTTATAGGACTGGTGAGATGGCTCAACGGGTAAGAGCACTGACTAAGTTCAAATCAAAGCAACCACATGGTGGTTCACAACCACCCATAATGAGATCTGATGCCCTCTTCTGGTGCATCTGAAGTCAGCTACAGTGTACTTATGTATAATAATAAAGAAATCTTTGGACTGGAGCAGTCAGGGACTGAGCAAGCGGGGCCAACCAGAGCAAGCAGTGTTGACCAGAGGGAGCAGGAAATCCTAAAAATTCAATTCCCAACAACCACGTGAAGGCTCACAACCATCTGTTCAGCTACAGTGTACTCACGTACATAGAATAAATATATATATCTTTAAAAACACATACACTACAATCCTAGCACTTGGGAGATGGGGGCAAGATAATAAAGAATTCAAGGTCACCCTCAACTCTTCAAGGACAGCCGTGAGATTGAGAATCAAGTCTTGAGTCGGTAGCAGGGTGAAAAGCGGCTACAATGCTGAGCAGAGGAGGTAGGAACCTGATTTCCAGAAGCAGCTTGGTAGGCACCATGGAGGGGAGCACCACCATCAAGGCAGTAAAGCACAAGATCCAGGTTCTGCAGCAGCAGGCTGATGATGCGGAAGAGAGGGCTGAGTGCCTAGAGCAGGAAGTGGAGTGAGAAAGGCAGGCCTGGGAGCAGGCTGAAGCTGAGGTGGCCTCCTCTTTACTGCAGGATCCAGCTGGTTGAAGAGAAGCTTGACCTTGCCTAGGAGCACCTTGCCACTGCTTTGCAGAAGCTGGAGGAAGCAGAGAAGGCTGCAGATGAGAGTGAGAAAGGTATGAAGGTGATTGAAAATAAGGGGTCTAAAAGATGAAGAAAAGATGGAACTCCAGGAATTCCAGCTAAAGGAAGCAATACACATTGTAGAAGAGGCTGATAGGAAGTATGAAGAGGTGGCTCATAAGTTGGTGATTATTGAAGGAGAATGGGAACGCACAGAGGAACGTGCTGAGCTGGCAGAGACCCGCTGGCAGAGGCCTGTTCCCGAGAGTTGGAAGAGCAGATCAGACTGATGGACCAGAACCTGAAGTGTCTGAGTGCTGCTGAAGAAAAGTATTCTCAAAAAGAAGACAAGTATGAAGAAGAAATAAAGATTCGTACTGATAAACTCAAGAAGCCAGAGACCTGTTCTGAGTTTGCTGAAAGATCAGTAACCAAACTGGGGAAGACCATTGATGACTTGGAAGATAAACTGAAGTGCCCCAAAGAGGAGCATCTCTGTACACAAAGGATGCTGGACCCTGCTGGACCTGAGCTAGAAGTAAACCTTCCCCATCCCTGCCCAGCGGCCACTCCTCCCTCTGACCTTGACGCTGCCAGAGGACAGCATCCCTGAAGCTGACTTTGAAACTGAGGGCTGATCTTTTTAACTGAAGGCTGCTTTCCCTCCTGTCACCCCCTCTACTCCTCTTGTCTTTTGCACAAACCTGTGTCAGCCTCTTCCCAGAGTTCCAGCGGGAGGGGCTGAACACCTTTTAGAACAATATTTAAGGGAATGTGAGCACAACACAGTGTCTTCAATGCAGTTGTGATATGCACATTGTGATTACTTTCTGTCTTAGCAACCATTTTTAACATTCCGAGCACTTCTGCCGCTTGGAGCAGCACATTTTAGCCTAATGGATACTGTCTCGCCATGGAGGAGAAACCCAGGATTGGGCCTGCCTTCCTGAGAGCCAGCAGAGCTCAGGCAGGCTCCTTTGTGGGAGACCTCACTGCTCTGCACCAAGTCTTAGCCAGACAACAGGGAGATTCTAGGAAGTTAGCCAAAAACAAAAAACTGTTCCCGGCTGTGAAGGTTTTCAGCTTTGGTTTCTTTGAACAACTTTACCCTTATTTTTATTTTGTACTTTTTCCATCAGATGTGACCAAATAAGACAGTGAGACATCTGAGAAGCCCCACCTCCCACGGCCTCATGAATGTTAGGCAAACGTGCTACCATTCAGCCCCAGCTCTGAGCCCAGATTTGTCGCAGCTCTATCCCTTTCCTAACTGCTCAAAGATGGATCATACCGCCCCTTAGTGTTGTGCTGACCTCTTAGAGGTCACCTGCCCCCAAGGGAGACAGGGAAAAGGAAAATTGTGTTTGTGCCACTGATTTAGCCACATGAAAATCATCTCATCTCCCTTTCCTGAAGCTGAGGTCTCTAAAGTGCCATCTCATTGTGCTTTGTATCAGTCAGTGCTAGAGAAATCTTTAATAGCTTATATGAAAAAAAAAAAAAACTTTTAAAATTTTACATTATTTTGAATTTTTTTGTTTTGCTTTTTGGGGGTTGGGTTAGCTTGGCCAAGCCATTGGCAGTGAGAATTCTTTGCAGTCTGTGGGGTAGTGGTGTGCTGATCTTTAAAGTGTCCCCACCTGTAGTGGCTATTCCTGGTTGTCAACTTGACTATATTTGAAATGAACTACAATCCAGAATTGGAAGGCCCACCAGTGACCCTTATCTAGAGGCTTGGAGACAGAAGTTTCTGATATGGATCTTGGTATGGAATTCTTCAGGCATAGTGGCTATGGACTCCAGAAGATTAAATCTCTGACTTCAAGGTCATCTGGGATTAAAGGTGTGGTGGAACACGCCTTTAATCTGGGCTATACCTTCTGTTGGAGACAATATAAGGACATTGGAAGAAAGGAGTCTTGCTCTTGCTCCTTAGCCTGCTTGCTGTGTGAGGCTGAGTAACTGCTAGATCCTTGGACTTTCATTCACAGCTACTACTGAATTTATCGTCATGGTATTCCACACAGTATTGCTTCTGACCAAGGAACTCATTTCACTGCCAGAGAAGTGCGACATTGGGCCCACGATCATGGAATTCATTGGTCTTACCATGTTCCCCATCATCCTGAAACAGTTGGTCTGATAGAAAGATGGAATGGCCTTTTGAAGATGCAGTTACAGCGCCAATTAGGTGGTAACAGCATGGAAGGCTGGGGCAGAGTTCTTCAGAAGGCAGTATATGCTTTGAATCAGTGTCTGATATATGGTAAAGTTTCCCCCATAGCCAGGATCCATGGGTCCAGGAATCAAGGGGTGGAAAAGGGAATAGTTCCACTTACTATCACTCCTAGTGACCCTCTAGGAAAATTTTTGCTTCCTGTCACCATAATTCTAGGTTCTGCTGGCCTAGAAGTTTTGGCTCCAGACGGGGGAGTGCTCCTACCAGAAGCTACAACAAATATTCTATTGAACTGGAAGCTCAGACTTCCCCCTGGTTATTTTGGGCTTCTAATGCCCTTAAACCAACAGGCTAAAAAAGGAATAACAGTGTTAGGAGGGGTGATAGATCCAGATTTCATGGGGAAATTGGATTACCTCTTCACAATGGAGGTAAGCAAGATTATGTCTGGAGTGTAGGAGATCCCTTAGGGCGTCTCTTAGTACTACCATGTCCTGTGATTATAGTCAATGGGAAACTACAACAGCCTAATCCAAGTAGGATGTCAAAGGGCACAGACCCATCAGGAATGAAGGTATGGGTCAATCCTCCAGGAAGAAATCCAAGACCTGCTGAGGTGCTGGCTGAAGGTGAAGGAAATTCAGAATGGGTAGTAGAGGAATATCCCTCCATGGCTTCTGCATCAGCTCCTGCTTCCTGATCTGCTTGAGTTCCAGTCCTGACTTCATTTGGTCATACAGCAGTATGGAAGTGTAAGCTGAATAAACCCTTTCCTCCCCAACTGCTTCTTGGTTATGATGTTTGTGCAGGAATAGAAACGCTGACTAAGACACCACCCAATTGCCATGTTCAGCTGGTTTCTTCTCGGCCTGAGAGTTGGGCACCCTGCAGATTCCTGGCTAGTTTGTACTCTCCTCCAACCAGAGAAAGAGAACTCCGTTGTGCAACTGTTTTAATACTGAATATTGACAAGTGACAATTTGAAATAAAGAACCAGTCCCTACAAAAAAAAAAAAAAAGAAAAAAAAGAAAACAAAAAAAAAAGAAAAAAAAAAAAAGAAAATCAAGTCTTTGCTAAAAATAGACATCAAGTCTATATAGCTCACTTCTGAGGCAAGGCTTTCCTGCACTCACTCCCCTATACTGAACTTCCTGACACACACACACACACACACACACACACACACACACACAAACACACACTTTCCTTTCCTCTGTTCCCACTCTCTTCCTTAATTTACTAGGTTGGCCTCAAGGTTATAGACAGGTGTGAATCAGCACACTCAGTCAGTACTGATTTTCTGTAACCCACTGTAACTAAGGCTATGCTAGAACTATGCTGTTGAGTACTTTAACCCCTGGAAAGGACAGCACTTTGAAAAACTTTTTGTTCCCTCCTTGCCCATACACATGGGTCCAACCTAGAGTTAGCACTCTGGTTACTGTTAGTTTGTAAAGCTCTATAATTTTTAAAAAGATTTATTATTTTATTTATATATGTGGCTGGTTTGCCTGCGTGTATGTCTGTGCCACTTTTGTGTGCCTGTTGCCCTCAGAGGCTACAAGAGGGCACCAGATCCCAGGGAACTAGAGCCACAGATGGCTGTTGGCTTCCATCTTGGTATTTTGATTTGAACCTGGGTCTTCTGGAAGAACAGCCAATGCTTTTAACAACTAAGCCATCTCTCCAGCCTCCTAGGAAAATGGTAAGCAAGCCTGCCAGCCCTAACTAAGCTGTCAATACCACCCTGCTGAGGAATAAGTTTCCAACACACAACCAGTATCCAAATCAGAGGACCATGCATTTTCATTGGCCCAAGTGTTTGTTTAGATCCTAAGCAAAGTTTATCGTCCTTGCAAGTCACAGTCTAAATGTGGATTCTATTCAGAATGTTCTCACAGCATCCCCAGGTCACCTCCTCACAAGCATAGAGCATAGAGTTCAAAAACATAGAGTTCGAAAGAAGGCCTTAGCATATACACTCAAGCTACCTAACCCTGACCATGCATTTCTCAGTATCTAGACCGGTGAGAAGTAACTACCTATTAAAAAGAATTAGAAAAACTAGAAAACAAACTTCAGAGAGGCCAGGCTCATCAATGGCATTTGCTGCTCACAAGTTCCCCAGAGGGCCAGCAAGATAGCTCAGCAAGTAGATAGATTGGCTCTACACGGTAGGCAGAGAAAACAGACTCATATACACATGCCATAGCACAAATGCCACCCTCCTTGGCATAAAATATAAATATAATCACGTTTTTCTAAAAACAGTTTACAAAAAAAGAGAAAACCCCAACATAAGACTCTTTAGAAAAAAAAAAAAACCTTATAAAAAGCAGAGACCACTGAAAGTAAGGACTGAATACATTTTTACTACTACAAATATGATAAAAACAGAAAAAAACAAAATAAGATCTCTCTTAACTGAAACTGGCCTTCCATTCACGATCCTCCTCCCTCGGCCTCTCAAGGACTAACACAAAAGTATCACTACATCTGGCACAAAAATAAATATGGGGGATGGAGAAGAGTGAGGGCTTAGTAGTAAAAACGCTATTCACTACAGGGGAGATGGCTCTGTGGTGAAGAGTATGGACTGCTCTTCCAAAGGACCTGAGTTTGATCCCTAGCACCATGTCAGGAGGCTCACAACGTCCAGCAATTTCAACTGCAGTGGATGTGGCACATCTGGCCTTCTCCATCACCTGTACTCACACACATACTGATGCACAGACACACTCACAGATGTAGGAGATGGGAGATCCTCATGATCACAGGTAAGCCTTCAGGGAAACAAGGAATGTTAAACATGTAGGGTTAACTCTTCAGAGGAAGGGTTCCAGAACCTATTTTCTACCCAGAAGGATGGGAGTGCAGCTGGTTAACAGGCAGGTGCCATTTGTATGGTCACACCTGACCCCCCAGACTCTGAGCATTTATCTCCCTCTATAGAGCCACCCTTGCCCAGACCCTTATAGTTAGCTGTTTGTGCTGAGCCTGCTTTCCCAATTAAGCTATAGAACTTATCTTTATGGAAGAGGTCACATGTACTTTACAGAGAGTTTCAGTGGAGTCATGCCTTAGGCATTATTGTGCATACAGAATTAAGTATCACCAAAAAATTTTGACTAAACTCTTCGGGACATGGAGTTTGCACATAACCCTGCACACATAGACATGACTAAAAGAATAAAAATATATTGGGGGCGGGGTTGGGCAAAGGGGAAGACTAGCTAAAGAATTTGGAAATCTCACCTCTGGGTCCTACAAAACACCCTTCTTCTTTCATGGTCGTCTTCTCTACATTATCCTGGGAGCCTAAAGATAAATAACACAGGAAGAGATGAGTCTAGAAAGTGCTTGAAGCATGGGAAGAAAAGAAGATAAGCTCAGAGAGACCAGAAGCCCAAGGTTTTCCAGTATCACCTCCCAGTACAGGGTCCCCTGAGACAGAGCAGGCTGCCAGGATTCCTCTTGGGTAAGAGCCACATCCTCAAAGGTGAGAGCCACCTGAAAAGTCATTAAACATATTAGCATTGGCCTCGTGTTTTGCCAAAAAATACAGAAATTAATGCCCAAACTACACAGCACATCCTGAAGGCTATGCTGTTTCATGGGACACAAGGGAAGAGACAGGTTGTTTGGAGCATGTAATGGCTAGTTTTAATTGACAACTTGAAACAATCCAGAATCACCTAGGAAGATATTCCCGGTGAGGGACTACCTTGAACAGGTTGACCTGTGGGCACATCAGTGAGATTATGTTGATAATCTTGATTATGTTAAGGTGGAAGACCCATCCTAAAAGTAGTTGATACCATTCCTGGGTGTGAGTACCAGAATGTATAAAAAGGGAAAAGTAGAATCACTGAGTTGGCTCAGAGGGCAAAGGCACTTGGGACCAAGCTTTACAACTTGATCTCTACTCAGGGACCTTAGCAAGGAAAAGGCAAGAACTCAACTCCCAAAGATGTTGTCAGGATTCCAAATGCAATCTTATACTTACAGTCACTAGTTAGATGAATACATGAAACCTTAGAATGAATGAAAGTCCTGGGTGTGGCAGCTTACACCTTTAACCCCAGCACTTCCAGAAGCAGAGCTAGATGGGCCTCTGTGAGTTTCAGGCCTGAGAGGGCTTCTTGGTGAGACCCTGCCTCAAACCAAACAAGCAAACAGAAAACTAGGGGAGCATAAGCATGCATGCAACTACTGTTCTTGGTGGTTCTGACCCCAAACATGCTGTAAGTAGCTCTCATGGGCTCTGCTACAATGACTTCCCTGGCTGTGATGAATCTGGATTTGTGAGACAAGCAAACCCCTTTTTCCCTCAATGCTTCTGTCAGGGAATCTTATCACATAGGAAACAAAGCTAAGGCAGGGCATACTATATCAGTGTGAAGGGAAGATGCCTCCTAAACAGGAGCTCTTAGAAAGTAACTAACAGCAAAGTCAAACCGTGGGCTGTGAGAGAGGGTCTGTCTCGAGTGTCACAGGCATGACAAAATAATGATGATGGGACCAAAACCAATAACCTTAAAAACATCATTTCTTGAGCTTCACTGGTCCAGCTAGTTTCCTTCCCTTGCTGAATGCTTCCAAACGCCTCGGTTCAGAAGTTAAGAAGCCTAGAGTTTCAATCCAAGCTCCTGAAACTACCACTCAACAGCTGTGCAACATTAAGAACAACACTTCATCTCTGAGCCACCATTTCCAGAGAAACACAGTAATTCTCACGTCATGGGCAACAGCTATGAGGAAGGAAAACAAAACAAAACAAAACAAAACGAACAGAAAAAGGTAGCCATGGGTATAAAAATACCCATGGAATAGAGATGAGCTTTCTGAAAGAGAAATCATATCACATTTAACTTGTCTGGTATCTGTTAATTAATACAGTCTTTGGTAAATATGGCTGATACCTATGTACAGGTCAGTGACTTGAGGCTAGACGATGTCCGCAAGTTGCATATTTTTGTTAAGGTCATAAGTAGTCCAAGCTGGTCTCAAACTTGCTATGTAGCCAGGGCTGACCTTGAACTCCTGATCTTCCTGCCTCTGCCTCTCCAGTACTGGGATTACAGAAATAAATAAAAGGAGTGCTACTTGGGCAAGTGAGATGGTTCAAAGAGTAAAAGAACTTCCCTCAAGCCAGACCACCTGAGTTTGATCCCCAGAACCCATATGAAAGTAGGAGGGGGGCTGGTGGATAAGACTCATCTTCCAAAGGTCCTGAGTTCAAATCCCAGCAATCTCATGGTGACTCACAACCATCCTTAATGAGACATGATGCCCTTTTCTGGTGTGTCTAAAGACAGTTACAGTCTACTGACATATAATAATAAATAAATCTTTAATAAACAAACAAACAAAAAGTAGGACAGGACCAATTCCTGAAAGCTGTCTCACGACTTCCACACTTGAGCCATTGCTTGTATGTGAATAGACACAAAAACACGTAAAACACATAAATTGTTAAGTTTTTAAATTTTTAAATGCTTTCATTTTATGTGCATTGGTGTGTTGTGTGCATGTGTGTCTATGTGAGGGTGTCAGATCTCTTGAAACTGGAGTTCCAGTTGTCAGCTGCCCTATGGGTGTTGGGAATTGAAACTTGGGTCCACTGAAAGAGCACCCAGTGCTTCTTACCACTGAGCATCTCTCCAGCCCCAAACTTAAAAAAGCTTTTTAAAAGTGGCATTTGATTAGAAATGTGACATAGAATGGTCTTGCAGAGATCTGAAGACTGAGGCAGAGTAAACCTCAAAGATAAAAGCTGGAAAAGCAAAGGAAATGTTGGGTGAGATTGGTACACCTGAATAGCAGTGAGCCAGACGGGGAATCAAGAGCCTAAGAAGTCAGCCAGGAAGAATTCTATACTTAACAGATCCTGTCTGATATGAATTGATGAAAGTCCTTAGCCTGGAGCTGCACTTCAGTCTTCAATCTCTTAAATACCTACCAGAGGCCTGACTTTCCGTCATGAGGAAGCTGTAGGAGGGCTAACTAGCAGAGCAGCAATGCTGTAAAGTGAGGGCTATGTGAGTCCTTTATTAGAAGCAGAAATGGCAACAAACAGGACCCAGTTATTAAACCAAATCTTAGATGATTGTTGCCCATTGTCACAGAAGTTATCTTTGGGCTTCTAGATTATTACTAGGAAAGAGTCATCTGGGTTCCTTTAGATCGACTTAGAGCAGACCCAATTCCAAAATGTTAGTTATAGAAAAGGAGGCCGGATGGTATATATGGAGGCGGGGGCGGGGGGGGGGGGAGGTGCAGCAGCCAAGAGGCCCAAAAGAGCAGTGATAACCAAACTTCTTAGATTATAAAGGGAAGGTACATATTAGGGAGTGAGCTCCTACTTTCTTAGGTACGGCCTCCAGTGCATAAAGGACCCTCTCAGGTACAAGCTGAAGGGGAAAAGTAAGAAATAAAGGGAAAGGACATGAGTGCTTATAGGTATGGTGGAAGAGAAAGTTTACCATAGATAAGTGGGAGAGCACAGATAGAGACAGAAACACCTGGGAGTTTCCATGGTGGACATGACCCTGAGCCATGTGAGAAGAGGAGCAGAAGAAGAGAGAACGAGGAGCGGGGGTGGGGGGTGAGGGTGGGGTTGGGGGGTGGGAAGGTGCAGCAGCCTAGAGGCCCAAAACAGCAGGGATAACCAAACTTGTTAGATTGTAAAGGGAAGGGCAGCTGTGGGGAGATCAACCCAGCTCCACAGCTGGGGGAGTTTAGGGGGGACTAAGTATGCCAGCCAAGAACTCTTGGTGACCTGTAAAGATAAGGTTGCTTAAACAATACAGCAGTGGGTGTGCTTTGTTCTGTTTAGTAGACACTTAAGCTTTTTGTCCCAGCTTTGAAACCTAAGCCTAAAACTAGGGATGATCCTGGCATGGTGGTGCACACCTTTAATCCTAACACTCAGGAGGCAGAGGCAGGTGGATTTCTGAGTTCGAGGCCAGCCTGGTCTACAAAGTGAGTTCCAGAACAGCCAGGGCTACACAGAGAAACCCTGTCTGGAAAAACAAAACAAACAAAAAGACTCGGGATGAACTGAATGTACCTGTGGATCCACTTTTCCTAAGCAAACACAATTATAAAGACTAACCTAGAGGCTCTCTTGGTTGACAGGCTCTCCAAAACTTAAGGAAGCATCAAAAGTCTCCGAAAACCCACAAGCCCGGTGCCCACTAGGGAGGACGCCATCCTGCTACCATGCAGGCAGCAGAGCCAGGAATCCCATGAGCTCCATAGAAACCCATATCTTCTTGCCCGGGGCAGGTGACTTTGGCTGCTGGCTGTCATGCCCAGGTCACAGAGCACAGCTCAGTTCACTGCAGTGTTTTGGTTTTGCTTGTGCACCCTTCCTCCTCACTACAGGCTAAACAGGAATGCAGCTAAGATCCCACACTGGACGTGAACTGAAGAGTAGAACAAGGATGACATCATGGCATGGAGCCAGTAGAGCTGCAGGCATTAGCATTTCACTTGCAGAGCAAGCCACAAGACTCTTGTGCTCTATACCTTCTGGGTAACATAGTTCTTTCTCTGCTTACAAACGGATTACTCCCTCCCCAAAGAGAAGAGGTTTTCTTACTCTTTATCTAAAGTAAGGTCCCAGACCTAGCATCATGGCTTAGACATACCTATTACTATTTATTATTATTTTTTTATGTTGTTATTCCTTTTTTCTTTTGATTTATTGGATATTTTATTTACATTTCAAATGTTATCCCCTTTCCTTGTTTCACCTCTGAAAACCATCTATCCTCTTCCCCCTCCCCCTGCTCACCAACCCACCCACTCCCACTTCCTGGCCCTGGCATTCCACTACACTGGGGAATAGAGCCTTCCCAGGACCAAGGACCTCTCCTCCCACTGATGACCGACAAGGCCATCCTCTCCTACATATGCAGCAGGAGCCATGAGTCCCACCATATGTACTCTTTGGTTGGTGGTTTACACCCTGGGAGCTCTGGGGGTACTGGTTGGTTCATATTGTTCTTCCTCCTATGGGGCTTCAGACCCCTTCAGCTCCTTGGGTCCTTTCTCTAGCTCCTCCATTGGGGACCCTGTGCTCAGTCCAATGGTTGGTTGAGAGCCTCCACCTCTGTAGTTGTCAGGCACTGGTAGAGTCTATCAGGAGACAGCTATAACAGGCTTCTGTCAGCAAGCACTTGTTGGCATCCACAATAGTGGCTGGGTTTATGGATCCCCAGGTGGGGCAGTCTCTGGTTCTTCATTCCTTCAGGCTCTGCTCCACACTTTGTAACTCCTCCCTTACAACCAACTGATGCCTTCTCTGGCTTCCAAGAGAACAGGCATGAAAAACAGTTCACAAGTCCTAGATACGGCAAAACATCCATATATAGAAGATAAAAATTAAAAAAAACTAAACCAACTCAGAAAAAGTAAATACTATAAGGGAAGATACAGTAATCTCATGTTTTAAAACATGGTGTAGCATATCACCTGTAGCATAACATCACAGGATTGCTGTAAGTCTGAAGCATGCCTGGTGGACTGCAGAGTCAGTGACTGAGGAAGATTTTTTTTCATATTTATTTTTTAAATTAGGTATTTTCTTCATTTACATTTCAAATGTTATCCCAAAAGTCTCCCATACCACCCCCCCCCACTTCTTGGCCTTGGCATTCTCCTGTACTGAGGCATATAAAGTTTGCAAGACCAAGGGGCCTCTCTTCCCAATAATGGCCAACTAAGGCCAACTTCTAATACATCGTCTAGGCAGCTAGAGACATGAGCTCTGGAGGTACTGGTTAGTTCATATTGTTGTTCCACCTATAGGGTTGCAGGCCCCTTTAGCTCCTTGGGTACTTTCTCTAGCTCCTCCATTGGGGGCCCTGTGATCCATCCAATAGCTGACTGTGAGCCTCCACTTCTGTGTTTACCAGGCCCCGGCATAGCCTCACAAGAGACAGTTATATCAGGGTCCTTTCAGCAAAATCTTGCTGGTGTATGCAATGGTGTCAGCATTTGGAGGCTGATTATGGGGTAGATCCGTGGGTATGGCAGTCTCTAGATGGTCTATCCTTTCGTCTGAGGAAGATTTAAGATGTACATAATGATGGTGTGTGTCTCAAGAGGAACCAAGGAAATGTAGCTCATCGACATGGGGAAATTCCTTCCTGGGATGGTTGCTAATTTTACATGGAATCTTACTGGCAAAGGCAAACACTGATAAAGACTAGGAAAGCAAAGCTCTATTTGTGGTGTGTGTGTGTGTGTGTGTGTGTGTGTGTGTGTGTGTGTGTGTCTGTGTGTGTGTGTGTGTGTACATGCCTACAGACACATACTAACAAAGACAGAGGATGACATTCAGTGTCTTTATTAACTATATTCCTTTAAGGCAAAGTCTCTCATTGGACCTAACCCAGTCATTTCTGCCAGTGTCTGGCCAGCTTTTAGGATCTGCCTGTCTCCATCACTCAAGGCAGGGGTTAAAGTAATCCAGAGTCATGGCCAGGTATTTACAAGTTCTTTTCATTTAAAGTCAGGTTTCCTGATCACAAAGGAATTGTTCTTATCTACTGAGTTCATCAACCCACCCACCCAATTCTTTCAATTTGCAAGTGCATTTTAAAAGTGTGTATTTGGAAAAGGTGCTTTTTACCCCCAAGGCCCAGTTTGTATCTGGGCCTTCCATGTGAGATGAATTCACTTGGGAAATGCCTCACTAGTGTGAGTGTCCCACCCCCATCCCATCCAACATACCTGAGAGAGGGAGTATGCACAAACCACCCAAAGTCTGAGACCTTCACCTCACCTTTGAGGCCCAGCAGGAGATTCTCTGGCATGATGTCCCTGTGATTCACCTTCTTTTCATGGCAGTAGATCAGGACATCTGACAACTCCTGAATTATCTGTGAGAACAAAAGCAGACTGGTGGGGGGAAGACTTTCACAGCTTCCCTGTGAGGTAGAACAGACATTATGAATTTTATCATTGCCATGGAATCTCATTTTTTGACTATAATTCTATTGTGTCTTTGTGTGTGTACACACAGCAATGGGGAGCATAGAGGACAATCTTTAGAGTGGTGCCTTACTATCAATCTTGTTTTTAGGCAGGGTTTCTCTCTGTAGCTCTTACTACCCTGGAACTCTCTCTGTAGCTCAGGGAGTAAAGGCCTCAGTGAACACCACTTGCCTCTTTGTTCTTTTTAAAAGAGGGCCTTCACTGTCTGGCCCAGGTCAGCCTTAAACTTATGAGATCTGTCTGTCCTTACATAGCACCATGGTTATAAACTAGCCAGATTCCCCCCCCATAGACTTAGCAGAACAGGAGCCAGACACAGAAGCTGTGCTGAGTGTATCCTTTCCCAGCCTTGAGTAGGCTGGCTTAGACCTTGCTGCCACTGTGAATGAGACCACCTGGAGTAGAGCCTTCTGACCCTGTACCCCCTGAGGCCACACTAACTGAGTTCCTGATTGGGAGGGCAGAGCTACATAGGAGAGAACATGAAAGAAGTAAAGAGACCAAGACAGATTTCTGATCAAGGCCCAATGTTTACTAAGAGTCTGTGCTTATAAAGGGGGGGTGGCCCATCCCCTGCCTAGCCAGGCTTCTTAATGCTTTGTTGCTAAGTTGTAAACACTAGTCTGTCAGAGCTATTAGCATTAGGTCACCAAGTTCACAGGTTGTTGGCTCTCTCAAGAAGACAGGTTCAGCCTCTCAGCTGTAAGTGCTTCTTGGAAAAGAGCAGTGCTGGTGACAGAACAATAGAGCCATCTAGATAGGAAGGCTCCATCCCAGGTGATCTCATTCACAGTGGCAGCAAGGTCTGAGCCAGCCTACCCAAGGCTGGGGGAGGCTACAGCTGAGCCAGTCACAACATTCCCCTTAAAGGATCAAAGGGAAGGCTATAGGAGTCAGAGATTTTATTGTTCAGCAAAGCCAACTGATGCTGCAGGGATAGTGAGTGCTATGGCTTTTCTTAATGTGCCCTACAATTTCTAGGTACCTTTTTTTTTCCTTTTATGAGATAAGGTTGCACTATGTAACCTTATGGCCTGAAACTTGATATGTAGACCAAGCTGAGTTGAACTCCTGAGCCTTCTGCCCCAGCCTTCAAAGTTCTGGAATTATAGGCCAGCCACACTATGCCCAACTAGCTTTTCAATATATGTTTATGGTTTCATTTTCTATCTAATAGAGTTGGACTTTTTATATACTATTTTCATCGATTTATTTGTTTTTCGGTGCCTATATATGTGAATAAGTGCATGGATAGGTACAAGGACAACCTTCTGGTTTTATCTCTCCTTCGACCATGTGGGTCCCAGGATGCTGGCGTTCAGCCTGGGAAGCAAGCATCCTTACCCAATGAGCTGTTTCTCCAGCCCCAGTTAGAATCTAATGCTTGATAAGAAAGACTCCAGGTGTGGTAGCCAGCACTAGAGAAGCAGAGGCAAGAGGATTTTTGTGAATTTGAGGCCAGCCTGTCTATATATATATATTGTTCCAGGTCAGACAAGAAGTGAAAGAACCTGTCTCTAAAAAAAAAAAAAAAAAAAAATCTATCAATAATAATATTCTGTGGCTGCACTGGGATCAACCCAAGGCCACAAACACACTAGAGAAGAACTAGACCAACAAATTACATCTAAGCACACCTAAAAACCAAAACATACAAACAAACAAACAAACAAACAAACAACCCTCATGGAAACAAACAGTCCAAAGCTGGGTGGCCTGTCATCCTAGGAGTTACAAGGCTGCAATTTCAAGGTTAACCTGGGCTAAACATGAGTTCCAAGTCATTCTAAGCTGTTTAGAAAAGACTCTGCCTCATCAAGGGAAATACAGCAACCTGAGCCAGGCATCATCCTGGAGATTTCAGGGAAGCCTGGGCTAGCCTGGGCTATCTAGCAAGATTTCCTGCAACTCAGAACAAAAAGAGATGAAGGCTAGTGAGATGTCTCAGTGGGTAAGAGAGCTTGTTGTACACGCCTGGTGACCTGGAGTTTCATCCCTGGAAGCCACATAAGGGTGAAAGGAGAAAACAGACTCTTCTCCAAGTTGTCTCATGACTTCTATATATGCCCACTATGGCCTGTATGCTCCCCCATCTCACATCCCACACGACTACACAATCGAGTAATTTAAAAAGAGTTGGGAAGGGGATATTGGCAGCTACAATCAGTCACTGTCATCACTGCATGCATCCTTGGTCCAGAACTCCCCTCACCATGGCTGTACGCTGCTCTCCAACTTCTGATTTCTCTGAAGCTCCTTTTAGAGCTCACCTCCTGGAGCATACTCCAGAATTAAGTATATCCGAGTGTCATCGTAGAAGTAGTTGTACAGGCGAAGGATGTTTGGGTGTCTGAAGGAGGAAGGAGGCAAGAGTCAAGGCAGGCAAGATAGCACAGTAAACAGAGACATTTGTTGCCAAGTGTGCTAACCCGAGTACCACTCCCAGAATCTGTATGTGGAAGAGAGGAAATAATTCCTGCAAGTTGTCCTCCACATGTGTCCTGTGACTCACATGTAGCCCATGTGCCATTATTCCCTGTAACTTAAAATAAATAAATAAATAAATAAATAAATAAATAAATAAATTGCTGAGCAGTTCAAGACTTTAATCTCAGCACTCCAAAGGCAGATGCAGGCAAATCTGGGAGGTCAAGAGCAGCCTGCTAGATCTATAGAGCAAATTCCAAGACAGCCATGGCTACACAGAGAAACCCTGTCTCCAAATAACCAAAACCCAATCTAAAATAAACAAACAAATAAGTAGATATAAGATAAAACCAATTACTTTGGGCAGAGTTTCACTGTGTAACTCTGGTTGACCTGGAACTCACTGGGAACCATCAGGCTGGCCTCACACCCAGTGATCCACATGCCTAGGCTTCTCAAGGGCTCCGGACAAAGGAATACCTTTTTAAAAAAGATGTGCATCATCTGAGGAGCAACACTGGGGTTTGACCTCTGACCTGCACATATGTGTACACTTGAAACTGGTGTGTCCAATACCTGGAGAAAATTGTCCTAACCAGAATGAGTTACAGAGAAGAGTTCTCAAGTGGAAAACAAAATGCTTATTTGGGAGTCATGAAGACTGACTTCAGAGGTCAAGGGCAGCAAGAGGGAAGCAGGCGCTGGAGAAGTCCAGCTCTGAGTTCCACATAGGTCAGGCTTACTGTAGGTGTGCCTGGATCTCCACTTCTGTGGAGTTGGTGCTCCAATCCCTCCTTGTCTATCTCAGACTTGAAGAGGACCTTCAGGGCCACGATGAAATGATTTTCCTTGAGCCCAGCCAAGTACGCACACCCAAATTGTCCCCTGCCCAGAGGATGCCCAATTTCAAAGTCATTGATGGTGAAATGCTTCCTGAATAGAGGGAAGAGATGGCCTCATCTCCGAGACTGGGAAGAGTTAGGGGTCCCCAACCGCTCCCCTTCCTAATTCACTGAGCTTACAACCTCAGCAGTGGTCTTCCATAGGGAAAATAGCATTTTAGATCCATGAGCCAATGCTCCTCTTGCCCTGCTTACTAGTCACCTGAGTCCCATTTTCTTTCCTCTAGAAACTTTGGCAAAGCACTCACCTGGTTGAGGTGCTGGGCTCCATCTGGCCAGTAGCTAAGAAAAGAGAGAGGAAAAACGGGTCTGATGATGCTCAATAGCAACCCTAGTCTGTGGGAGGTAGACAAGGAGGCCGGAGTTCAAAGTCACCCTCCACTCTATAGCAACTTTGAGGCCCACTTAGTCCATAAGAGAATCACCCTATCAGAGACTGGGGGAAGGTGGGAGGGGTAAGGGTATAACAGAGGGAAAGGAGCATCAAGAAATTTGTAGGGTAGGGCATGTGTGATGGTTTCTATATTCTTGGACCAGGGAGTGGCACCATCTGAAGGTGTGGCCTTGTTGGAATAGGTGTGATCTGGTTGGAATGGGTGTGTCACTGTGGATGTGGGTATAAGATCCTCACCCTAGTTGCCTGGAAGTTAGTCTTCCAGTAGCATACTTTGGATGAAGACATAGAACTCTCAGCTCCTCCTTCGCCATGCCTGCCTGGATACTGCTACGGTCCCACCTTCATGATAATGGACTGAACCTCTGAACCTGTAAGCCAGCCCCAATTTAATGTTGTTTTTTTAATAAGACTTGCATTGGTCATGGTGTCTGCTCACAGCAGTAAAACCCTAATTAAGACAGCATGGAAGGGAAAGGAAAAAGGGAGAAGGAGAAAAAGAAGGACTGCAGGAGAAGGAGAGATGGAAAGTGAGCCCAGGAAAGGAGGGGGGAGAGGAAAGAGAGGGAGGAGAGGGGAAAGGGAGAGGGAGAAGGAAGAGGGAGAGAGAGAGAGGGGGTGAGGGAGAGGGTGGATGAGGCAGAGAGAGAAGGCTGAAGCCTTCACTGCCAATGCACACACACACACACACACACACACACACACACACACACATCCCGCACCCCTGGCTGCGGATCCCAGTGACCTCTAACTGTCCCCATCTTGCTGCCTCGGCCTCCTGCTTGCAGGGAATTTTCACATGGGTGCCACCACTTTGGAGTCGGTCCGGGTTCTCCTACCTCTTACTTGTGTGTGAAGCCCAGCCCGAAGGAGATGACACTTCCCTGAACTCTAAAGAGGTGAGGGCAAGTTGAAGTCCTGCTAGTTTCTTAGGTCCTGGAAAAGGATAGGCAGGTAACGCTCTGACTCCAGCCTCCCCAACCGCCCGAATGTCTCACCCACCCAGGGACACACGGGACACACACACTGGTAATCCACTAGCACAGCAGCACTCAAGAGGTTTCCAGATTGCGCTTTGGCAGAGTCTAGTATATCCCAGCTAATAACCATTGGTTATCTTTCTGAAGTCATAAGCATGCCCAATAGGTGCGCCAGAGAAGCCAGGCTGCTTGCCCTATAGGTTGGTGGGGGCAGGTCCAGAAGGTGCCTAAAATCACTAGCAAGGAAAGTACCATTTGCTGAGGTCAGCAGGAGGGTTACTAAGTGTTTGTGTAGGTACAGATGACTGTCAATCAACCTCGAGAACCCCGTAGTAAGAAACAGTAAATATGTGTCTCCTCTGTCAAATACGATGAAATTTATATTTATTAGAATAGGGAATTAAAATCTTTACAAATCCTGCACTCACCTTTAATCCCAGCACTCAGGAGGCATGGGGGCATCTCTGAGTTTGAGACCAGCCTGATCTAAAAGAGCAAGTTCCAGGACAGCCAAAGCTACACAGAGAAATCCTGTCTTGAAAAACAAAATATTGGGGGCTGAACATTCAAAACAACCCAAGCAAAGCAAGATACAAAGCAAGATATTAAATTAGGCAGCAAAAACTGACCAGTAGGGGATTGCAACACAGACTTGGGAGCTGACTGCTTCTTGGGACATCCATCTACAAGTATATAACAAAAGTCTATTGTACTCAGGCTGCTACTGATCAGGCCACAGAACTTGGGAGCTGAAAAGCGACTCCAAGCCAGAATATCATAGAAAAATTTAACCTGAAACAATCAAAATCTAGGCCAAGTTACAGTTACATATTCCCATCCATCAGGATTTGCCAGATCCGGCATGGCATGCATTGTTCCTGCCTCTGGGACAGGACTAGCAGGCGTGGGCCTCCACAAGTGTCAGTAATGTTTGTTTGTATAACACTGTACATATTTTTACATTCCTGTTTCGAGGAATGTCCTCCTCTTAACGTTAATGACTCCATGATAATCGGGGAGAGCATGAGTCTGGGAGGGGAGGAGAAGGTGTAGCTAATGTCTCAGCAAAATGGCAAACTCCTCTGAAGGTGAGCAACTGTCTGTCCTGCAGAATGTGTCCCCACCTGCAGGTCTGTTCCTACCCTGTGGTCTGAGAAATGTTAGCCTCTCCCTTCCAAGAGGAGCCAAGTGTTCCAAGACCTTCCCAAAGTTCCTGACCTTTTCAGTACCCAGGGAGGTCTTTAGGAACTTAAATTTTATTTGACCCCTGTTCAAAATGGAAGCTCTATTGAAAAGGCTTCAGTTTGGTTCCTTCTTACAAAACAAATGTTTAAACCCTCCAACTAACTTGTAAGACTTTTTTGCAAGTGTCCTTTTTTGTTTGTCATCCCTTGCCCTCTGCCACCTCTCCACCCCAAGGGGTTCCTTTTTTAGGGCTAGGTATTTTGATAATCCTTATGTTGACCAGGCTGGCCTGGAATTCAAATGGATCTTTCTGCCTCTGGCTCCAGAGAGCTGGGATCAAAGGCCTGTGTTCCCACAACACAAGGCCAATCCAAGTATTATAACCCTCCCTATGCAGTAAAGATTTTGTTTCTACAAAGGCTCACTACTTTCTTTTTTGTTTTGTTTTGTTTTGGGTGTTTTGTTTTGTTTTTGGGTGTTTGGTTTTGTTTTTGTTTTTCAAGACAGGGTTTCTCTGTGTAGCCCTGTATAGTTCTGGAACTCACTCTGTTCAAGCCCAGTCTGGCCTTGATCTCAGAAATCTGCCTGCTCTGCCTCCCAAGTGCCTGGATTAAAGGTGGGCTCCACCAGTGCCCAGCTGGCTCACTGCTTTTAAAGGGAATTGACTGCCTGGAGCAGTGACCCTTTCCTGTTCTTTTCAGACTTAGCAATGTGAGTAAAACTGTAAAGACCAACTCCAGCTAAGGGGAAAAAACAAACCAACACCTGAAAAACAAGTAAACACACTTGTTTCCTGGGTGTATTCCCTTTGCATAGTCTTGAACTCACAGAGACACACTCCTCCCCTCCCCGCTGCACTCCCAATATGCACACACCTCTGCCACCCAGGTGCTGGGATTAAAGGCATGCCCTACAGTCAGCCAGCTAAGAGATATATTTTAAGAGTAGTCACTATGCTAAAAACAAAAATCTATAGCCTTCCAGTTTTAGTTTTTATTGCTTGAGGTTTGATTTTTCTATAGTTGTTGTTGTTGTTTGTTTGTTTTTTGAGACTGCGTCTCACTGTGGCCTAGGTAGGTCTGGAATTCACTATGAAGCTCATGTCTTTTCATGTACCCAATGGACACCCTGGGCTGTGCAAAGTAGACTGGCCTCAAGAAGTACATCTTTGTGGGAGAGTTTTACATAATGTGCATGCAAATGCTGATTTCTGTGCAAGGACACCTAATTGCTATGTTGGCAGTGTCATAAATGTTGAAGCATCTCCTGTCTCAATGTTGTGTAAAAATTGTTCTCCATCACCTCTGATTGGCTAAATGTGGAGAACTTTTGAAGTTGCTTCTAGGAAGGTCAACCTGATAAATCCCTAGACACAGTGACAATGGGACTTTGTTTATTGCCTGTATTGATTACTTTGATTATTGTCTGGTTTGTTCATTATTTAAGCTTTGTTTTTTTTTTTTTCCTTAACTATTTTGTTTATGCCTTAGGACTGGCCATAGACTTTGTATGAACCTAGAGTGGTATAAAAGCAGACTGGAAAAAAAATAAACAGGCCTTCAGCTTCAGAACTGGCTGGGGTCATGTTACAGTGTAGTCTTTTTTTTTAATTGTCTTTTTTTTAATCAATCCTTGCTCCCTTCCTGAAGAACCCATTGACTGACTGAGCTGGCTTGGTCAGTTAATAAAGATCGAAATAGCCAATAGCTGGGCAGGAGAGATAAAATAGGATTTCCCTTCCCAGTGAGGGCTCAAAGGTGGAGATAGAGATCAAGAAGGGAGTCATGAGGGAGTCGTCATGAGGAGATGATGGAGCAGGAGGAGCCAGGGAAAGACTAAGATGGCAGGTAACAAGACATGGGACTGGAAAATAGGCCAGGCCATCATAGTCAGGTCAGAATAGAAGAATTTCTGTCCAGCTGTAATTCTTGAAGCTTCTGTATAAATATAATCTCTGTGTCATGATGTGGGAGTACACACAAGAAAGACCATAGTTACACTTTTACATGACACAGTCCTCCTGCCTCAGCCACTTGTAGGCACACCCCACTACACTTGGTGGTTTCTTTTTCTTCTTCTTTTTCTCTGGAGAAAGGATCTCACCATGTAACCCTAGCTGAACTCATAGACGCACCTGTTTCTGTCCCCTGAGTGTTAGTAAAGGCTTGTACCACCATGCCCAGATATACATTTGGTTTCTTTTAGTAAATATTGTGTGTACGTGCATGTGTGTGAATGTTTTGACTGCATGTTTGTATGTATACTCCCTGCATACCAAGAGCCCAAAGAAGTCAGTTGCAAATGGCGTTATGGATGGCTGTAGGCCACCATGTAGGTGCTGGCAACCAGACCCAGTACTCTGCAAGAGCAATCACTGCTCTTAATACTGTGCTACCTCAGCTATATGGTTATATAGACAACTCTAGCATTTTCTCAGAAAGGAGAAAAAAAAAAAAGAAAGAAAGTAAATGATTTGTAGTAGAACCATATAGCTACACCTGGCAGAGCCATTATTCTCTACTTTAATAGGCTTGGAAAATATTAATTTATTTTAATTGTATCTCTGTGTGTCTGTGCACACTGAAAAATGCCTGTGGCAGTTTGTGGTTAGAAGAGGGTATAGGATCCCACTGGGGATCCACCTCTTAAACAACCACCAAACCTGGACACTAGGCAGACGCCAAGAAGAACCTGCTGACAAAAACCTGATATGGCTGTCTCCTGCAAGGCTCTGCCAGTGACTGGCAAATACAGAACTGGATGCTCTGAGTATCCATTGGACAGATCACAAGATCCCCTATGGAGGAGCCAGAGAAATATCCAGGGAGCTTTCACCTCCCCTACACTGGGCATTTATTGATCATTTATAGGACAAAGGACCTTTTTTTTTTTCTTTGATACATGACAAGGCCATCCTCTGCTACAGAAGCTTTTTTTCTAATATCCACTTATCAGTGAGTATTTTAATATTATCTCTTACATATGTCTCACCATTTAATTGGATGTTGGCTATTTCCTTGCTTTATACCACCTTAATTATATTTAGATTTGTCTGTTATATCCCTGATCTCTCCAAGAGTTTTATCATAAAGGGGTGTTGGGTTTTGTCAAAGGCTTTTTTTAGATGATCCTGTGTTTGTTTGTTTGTTTGTATTTTTCAGTTTGAATGCTGGAATGAATGCACAGATTTTTCTTCATTGATCCATTTGTGCATGTCTGAGATGAACCCGACTTAATAATGGTGTTTGGGACTTTTTATCTGTTCTTGGATTTCTTTAAGTATTTTTTCATTAATGTTCATGAAAGAAAGTTGTCAGTAATTACCTTTTCTTGTTGAAACATTGTGTGGTTTGGATATCAGGGTAAATGTGAGTAATAAAATAAATTGGGCAATGTTCCTTATGTTTCTCAGCTTGGAATAGTTTGAGGAGAATTGGTATTAGTTCTTCTTTGAAAGACTTGTAGAATTCTCAGCTAAAACTCTTGACTCTGGCCTTTTTGTGGTTGGGAGATTTTAGTGATAATTGTATTTCTAAAAGGGTGATAGGTATATTTAAATTATTTATCCTATCTTCATTTAATTTTGCTAAGTGGTCTCTTACAAGAAAATTGTCCATTTTTTTTAGAATGTCCAATTTTCTGAAGTACATGTTTTTGATGTAAGACTTAATGATTCTTTTCTTTTCCTCTGTGTCTCTTATTATGGCTGTCTTTCTATTCTGTTTTTGTTATTTTAATATTCTCTTTGTCATTTAGCTAGTTTGGATAAAGTTTTGTCAACCTTTTTGTTTTCTAAAATAACCAACTATTTGTTTCCTTGATTCTTTATATTGTTCTCTTTCCATTTTTATTAGTTTCATCACAACTTATTATTTCTTGCCTTCTACTACTCTAGGGTATGTTTGCTTCTTTTTGTTATCAAGCTTTATGTGCATTGTTAAATCCATGGTATGAGATGCTTCTAATTTCCTTACAAAAGCTCTTAGTGTCTATGATCCTTCCTCCTTATATCACTTCCTTTGTGTTCCTTAAGTTTGGGGTTGCTTTGCAATAATTATTGTTGAATTATAGAAAGTTTTTTAATTTCTTTCTTTATCACTTCCTTGATCCATTGTTCCTTTAGCAGAGAGTTCTTCAGTTTCTATGCATTTTTAGGCTTTCTGTTTTTCTGGTCTAATATCAAACAAGAGGTTAGTCCATTTTCTTTTATCTCTTGATATCTGCTTTGTGTCAGAGTAAATGGTCAGTTTTAGAAACGGAACTGTGAGGTACTAAAAAAAAGGTATATTTCTGTACCTTTGAATATATTGTTTTTTCTTTCTTTTTTCTTTTATTTTATTAGACATTTCTTTATTTACATTTCAAATTCTATCCTGAAAGTTCCCTATAGCCTACCCATGCCCTGCTCCCCTATTTACCCACTCCTGCTTTTTGGCCCTGGCATTCCCCTCTACTGGGGCATATAAAGTTTACAAGACCAAGGGGCCTCTCTTCCCAAAGATTGCCGACTAGGCCATCTTCTGCTACATATGCAGCTAGAGACACGAACTCTGAGAGTACTGGTTAGTTCATATTGTTGTTCCACCTATAGGGTTGGAGACCCCTTCAGCTCCTTGGGTACTTTCTCTAGCTCCACCATTGGGGGCCCTGTGTTCAATCCAACAGATGACTGTGACCATCCACTTCTATATTTGCCAGGCACTGGCATAGCCTCACAGGAGACAGTTATCAGGATCTTTTCAGCAAAATCTTGCTGGCATATGCAATAGTGTTTGTGTTTGGTAGCTGATTATGGGATGGACCCCCGGGTCGCCAGTCTCTGGATGGTCCATCCTTTCATCTTAGCTTCAAACTTTGTCTCTGTAACTCCTTTCATGGGTATTTTGTTCCCTATTCTACGGAGGAATGAAGTATCCATACATTGGTCTTCCTTCTTCTTGATTTTCTTGAGTTTTACAAATTGTTTCTTGGGTATTCTAAGTTTCTGGGCTAATATCCACTTATCAGTGAGTGCATATCTAGTGACTTCTTTTGTGATTGGGTTTCCTCACTCAGGATGATATCATGGGTACAGAAAATGTGGTACATTTACACAATGGAGTACTACTCAACTATTAAAAACAATGAATTTATGAAATTCTTGGGCAAATGGATGAATATATTGCTGTAGATATCTGTTATGTCGATTTGAGTGATAGCACATCTCAGGACCATTATTTCTCAGTTTAGTTTCTGTTTGGATGAGTTGTCCACTGGTAACAGTGAGGCATTGCTGTCGCCCACTGACAATGTGTTGAGATGAATGTGCAAATTAATATTGACTAATGATTCTTTTACAAGTGTGAGAGCTCTGGCATTTGGGTCATACATGTTCAGAATTGAGAGGTCATGTTGGTGGAGTTTTCCTTTGATGTGAATCAAATATCTTCCCTGTCTTTTTTTTTTTTTTTTTATGAATTGTGCCATTTTGTTAGATCATTGACTTGCTCCAAACCTTGCACTCTACTCCGTTTGCTTGGAATATCTTCTGCCAATCCTTTACTCTGAAGTAACATCTCTTTTTGATGTTGAAGTGTGTTTCTTGTATACTGCAGAAGGATGGACTCTGTTTTTCATCAATTCTTTTAGCCTGTCCCTCTTAAAAGGGAATAAAATATATTGATTTTAAGAGATTTTTAATGCTCAATGATTGTTAATTCCTATTATTTTGATGTTTGTGGTAGTGGTGGTAGTAATGTGTATGTCTGTTTGTGTGTGCGTGTGTGTGTGTCTACCTGCTTGCAATTCTCTTGTTTTGTGTTTTGTAGTGAAGAATTATTAATTTTCTATGTTTTCTCAGATGCAGTTATCCTCCTTGGGTTCAATTTTTAATCCATCTATCTTCTCTAGGGTTGAATTTGGGTCAAGATACTGGTTAAGTTTGGTTTATCATGTAAAATCTTATTTTATCTATGATGGATCAAAGTCTTGAGCCTGTACTATTCTTGGCTGGCCACTGGATTCTCTTAGACTTTTCATGACATCTGTCAAGGCCTTTCTTTCATTTAGAGACTTTGTTGAGAATTTGGGAATAATTCTAAGCAGTATAAATTTATATGTTACTTACACATTTCCCCTTGCAGCTTTTAATTTTCTTTCTTCATTGTGTGAATTTACTGATTTGATTATTATTATTCAGTAAGGGAAGAATGCTTTTTTTTTTGACCAATATATTTGCTTTTCTGAAAGATTCATGTGTACATTCCTAAGCATCTATTACTTAGGGAAACTTTCTTCTATCATTTTGTAACAAATATTTATTGGGTATTTGATCCAAAATTTTTCCCCTTCTTCTTTCCCTATGATTATTAGGCTGGGCTTTACATGGTGTAGCAGATTCCCCTGCTGTTTTGCATTAAGTACTTTTTTGATTTAACATTTTTGACTTACTCATCAATTTCTTTGAACATATTTTTATAACAGAGATTAAAGCAATAAACCAATCTGGTCCTAGGCTTTTTTTGGTTGGGAGACTATTAATGACTGCTTCTATTTCTTTAGGGGAAATTAAACTGTTTAGATCATTAACATGATTCTGATTTAACTTTGGTACCTGGTATCTGTCTAGAAACTTGTCAATTTCATCCAGGTTTTCCCGTTTTGTTGATTATAGCCTTTTGTAGAAGTATTTGATGGTGTTTTGTATTTCTTCAGGATCTGTTGTTATGTCTCCCTTTTCATTTATGATTTTGTTAATTAGGATGCTGTCCCTGTGCTCTCTAGTGAGTCTGGCTAAGGGTTTATCTATCTTATTGATATTTTCAAAGAAGCAGCTACTGGTTTGTTTGATTCTTTGAATAGTTCTTCTTGTTTCCACTTGGTTGATTTCAACCCTGAGTTTGATTATTTTATGCCATCTACTCCTTTTTTGTGAATTTTCTTCCTTTTGTTCTAGAGCTTTTAGGTATGTTGTCAAGCTGCTTGTGTATGCTCTCTCTAGATTCTTATAGGAGGCACTCAGAGCTATGAGATTTCGACTTAGAAATGCTTTCCTTGTGTCCCATAAATTTGGGTATGTTGTGGCTTCATTTTCATTAAACTCTAAAAAGCCTTTAATTTATTTCTTTATTTTGTCCTTGACTAGGTTATCATTGAGAAGAGTGTGGTTTAGTTTCCACATCAATGTTGGCTTTCTATTATTTATGTTGTTATTGAAGATCAGCCTTAATCCATGGTGATCTGATAGGATGCATGGGACAATTTCCATATTTTTGTATCTGTTGAGGCCTGTTTTGTGACCAAGTACATGGTCGAATTTGGAGAAGGTACCATGTGGTGCTGAGAAGAAGGTATATCCTTTTGTTTTAGGATAAAATGTTCTATAGATATCTGTTAAATCCATTTGTTTCATAACTTCTGTAAGTTTCACTGTGTCCCTGTTTAGTTTCTGTTTCCATGTTCTGTCCATTGAAGAAAGTGGTGTGTTGAAGTCTCCCGATATTTTTGTGTGAGGTGTAATATGTGCTCGAAGCTTTACTAAAGTTTCTTTAATGAATGTGGCTGCCTTGCATTTGGAGCATAGATATTCAGAATTGAGAGTTCCTCTTGGAGGATTTTATATTTGATGAGTATGAAGTGCCCATACTTGTCTTTTTTACATAACTTTGGGTTGGAAGTAGATTTTATTTGATATTAGAATTGCTACTCCAGATTGTTTCTTCAGACTATTTGCTTGGAAAATTGTTTTCCAGCCTTTTATTTTGAAGTAGAGTCTGTCGTTTTCCCTGAGATGTGCTTCCTGTAGCAGCAAAATGTTGGGTCCTGTTAGGGTAGCCAGTCTGTTAGTCTATGTCATTTTATTGGGGAATTGATTCCATCAATAATTAAGACATATTAATGAAAAGTAATTGTTGCTTCTTATTGTTTTTGTTCTTAGAATTGGCATTTTGTTCTTCTGGCTGTCTTCTTTTAGGTTAGTTGAAGGATTACATTCTTGCTTTTTCTAGGTCGTAGTTTTAGTCCATGTATTGCTTTTTTCTGTTATTATCCTTTGAAGGGCTGGATTCATGGAAAGATAATGTGTGGATTTGGTTTTGTCATGGAATACTTTGGTTTCTCCATCTATGGTAATTGAAAGTTTGGCTGGGTAAGGTAGCCTGGGCTGGCATTTGTGTTCTCTTAGTGTCTGTATAACATCTGTCCAGGATCTCCTGGCTTTCATAGTTTCTGGTGAAAATCTAGTGTAATTCTGATAGGCCTGCCTTTATATGTTACTTGACACTTTTCCCTTACTGCTTTTAATATTCTATCTTTATTTAGTATATTTGTTGCTCTGATTATTATGTATCAGGAGGAATTTCTTTTCTGGTCCAGTCTATTTGGAGTTCTGTAGGCATCTTGTATGTTCATGGGCATCTCTTTCTTTAGATTTGGGAAGTTTTCTTCTATAATTTTGTTGAAGATATTTGCTGGCCCTTTAAGTTGAAAAATCTTCATTCTCATCTACTCCTATTATCCTTAGGTTTGGTCTTCTCATTGTGTCCTGGGTTTCCTGGATGTTTTGAGTTAGGATCTTTTTGCATTATGCATTGTCTTTGATTGTTGTTCCAATGTTCTCTATGGAATCTTTTGTACCTGAAATTCTCTCTTCCATCTCTTCTATTCTGTTGCTGATGCTTGCATCTATGGTTCCAGATTTCTTTCCTAGGGTTTCTATCCTCAGCTTTGCCTCACTGTGGGTTTTCTTTATTTTGTCCACTTTGCTTTTTCGGTCTAGTATGGTTTCGTTCATTTCCATCACCTGTTTGGATATGTTTTCCTCTTTTACTTTATGTACTTGTAACTCTTTAGCACTTTTCTCTTGTATTTCTTTAAGTGAGCTATTAAAGTCCTTCTTGATATCCTCTACCATCATAATGAGATATACTTTTAAATCCGCGTCTAGCTTTACGGGTGTGTTGGGATGCCCAGGACTGGGCAAGTTGGGAGTGCTGAGTTCTGATGATGGTGAGTGGTTTTGTGTTGCGCCCACCTCAGCCGGCAAGGAAGACAAAACACGGTCTTCCCAACAGCCTTTATTGCAGGAACGCCTCAATGCTGCTACTGCCACCCCGGGAACCCAGGGAGGACTTCTTATATATACCCTAGTACAGGAGAAGGCTCCGTGGCCCCCGAGGACTGGTCAGTCTGCCGACATATAATTTGCATGCATGCAGTCGGGAGGGGTCAGCGCCAGATTAGGACTAGTGCCCACGTAGTGGTGTTGTTTACCACAAAGGCACACTGGAAACCGGTACCATCCCAGAATTGGCCTCCTACATCTCCCTCATTTTTTTTAATAAAATGAGGCTGGTCTAGGCCTGGACAAATCTGTCCATCAGCTACAGCTCCTATCTTAGTTCGATTCTCTAGTATCACAGCCTTACCCATCACAGGGTTACCCTCTCTCCTCCAGGCCCCTTGTCTTAGGTTGGTCTGTGCACGAGGAAAGTTGCCCGTCTCTGGATACCGTGGATCTGTGTGACTACAACTGCCAAATGACCTAGGGCGAACTCTTAATTTTTTAAAGAGGCCAGCCAATTATTGGGAGATGTGCCATCTTCAATTGCCAACAAAGCTTGGTAGACCACTGCTTTATGCTGAGCATGCTCTGTTTTTAGTTGACACAATAGCCAGATGCAGAAGACACAGCCCAGGAGGACCACTGCTCCCCACGCCAACATTCCTGCCCACTCCTTAAAAAAGGAGAAGTCATTGGTGATCAAGGAGGTGAAGTCTCCCAGGGGGACAGGGTCGGGTCAAGTGCTGTTGAGCTTGGCAATCTGGAGGAGCAACTTTCTGGACAGCTTCTCTGCCTTGACTAACCAATTTCCTTTAAGATAAGCCATTTTCATGTTAGCCTTTCTGGTACCCAAATCGGATATTCTTTATCCTGTAGAAAAACACAAACATCTCCCCTAGATCTTGACATAATGGGATCTGGGCCATACCATTTACCAGTTAAGACATCTTTCCATTTTATATCATGTTGAATTACAGGCGAGGTCATGGCATCCCTGTCTGCAGCCGAGCGTCCATGATCATCCAAAATGTAAAAAATTAAGGTAAATAAAGCTAAAGATAATTGTTCTTTGGGTGCTCGTCCGTAGGCAATTCCCTCTTTTTGTTTTAGTAACAGTTCTTTCAAGGTGTGATGTGCCATTTCCACAATACCTTGGCCTTGTGTGTTATAGGGAAGGCCGGTGGTATGACTAACTTGCATAGTTTCGCAGAAGACTTGGAAGGATATTGATTTATATGCAGGTCCATTATCAGTTTTTAAATTAGCTGGTTTTCCCCAAGCTGCCCATGCATCTAAGCAATGGCTAATAACATTGCAGGTTTTTTCACCAGACAAAGGGGAGGCATACATGATACCTGAACAGGTGTCAATAGAAATGTGGACATATTTTAGTTTTCCAAAAGCTGGAACATGTGTAACATTCATTTGCCATATTTTTAGTGGGATCAATCCATGAGGGTTAATCCCAACATGGGGAGGGTAATGAAACTGCACACATCGTGGGCATTGCAATACAATAGTCCGGGCATAGGCCCAGGAAATATTAAAGTTTTGCTGCAATGTGGCAGTGGGGACATGATACAATTGATGAAAACCTTTTGAAAACTCTAATGGAGTAACATGAAAAATGAATTCCATATGAGTACTTGCATCTACCAGGTCATTCCTTTCAGTCATAGGGCCTGACAGAGTAGAATGAGCCCGAATATGCTCCATAAAAATATGAATATGCTGAATAACAAATTTACTTTTCCTATTCCAAATCAAGTTTTGAAATTCTAACAAAATGCCACACACAAGGCTGGTAGATTTGATGGGTCCTGCAACTTCCAATGCTTTTACTTCATTCACTACATAGGCTGAATCAGACACTAAATTAAAGGAAATTTCAAACCTCTAAAATACTTCTAATATGAGTTTACATTCAACTAGTTGCGGGGTGCCAGGATCATATTGAAATAAAACAGGGTTTTGAGAATTAACCATATAAGCGCCAACACCTGTTTTAGAACCATCTGTATAACTATCCAATGTACCTGGTATGGGTTTAGATGCCATAAACTTTGGAAATTTCACTGGATGTTCAGTAAAAAAAAAAATGTAATAAAGGATCTCCAGGATAATGATTATCTAATTCCCCATCATAACTACAACGCAACAGAGCCCATTCATCAACTAAAGAGCTCAGGGTCTGTATTTGGTTAGCATTATATGGTGTACTAATTTTTTGAGGGGGGGGCTCCAAAATGTTGAATGCATGGCTTAATGCCCAAAATTGCTAAATGGGCTACAGTGGTGGGATAATATTCAAGAATTTTATTAGGAGACACATGAGGATAAATCCACAATAGTAGACCTGATTGCCACAATACTCTGGTCGATTAGTGAAAAGTCTTCAGGACACACAAATGTATGTCCTTTCCTTCTTTCCATCTACATAATTTACCTTTTTCTAAGCACCTCTCTACCTTTCCTAAGGTAACTTGGGCCTCAGGAGTGAGGGCAAGGGGGGATGACAACTGAGGTTCACCTTTCAACCTATCAAAGAGCGGAGTTAATTCAGAATTGGGTAGCCTCATATATGGGTGAATCCAATTTGTATCATCTAGCAATTTCTGGAAATCATTTAATGTTTTTAAATGATCTTTGTGCAATTCCACCTTTTGAGGTGTGATGGAATGTGGAGTAACTCAGGTGCCCAAGAATTCTCCTAATTTTCCCATTTGAACTTTATCAGATGCTACAAACAATCGATTCTTTTCTAATTCTTTTACTAATTCTATATAAGCTTTATCTAAACTTTATTATTAGAAGCAAGGAGGATATCATCCATATAATGCACTATCCTCAATTTTGGAAATGAGTCACGGACAGTGTGTAATGCTTCTCCTACAAAAAGTTGACACATACTAGGACTATTGGCCATGCCTTGTGGTAAAACGACCCATTGATACTGTTTATCAGGCTCTTCATTATTTACAGAAGGGAGAGTAAAAGCAGAGCGCGTGCTATCACAAAATGCAAGGGGAATAGAAAGAAAAACAATCCTTAATATCAATTATTATTATAGGCCAATCAGCAGGCAGGCTAGAGAGCAGGGGCAGACCTCTTTTTATTGGGCCCATAATTTGCATTTGATTATTAATATCTCTAAGATCATGTAAAAGCCTCCATTTACCTGATTTTTTCTTGATTACAAATATAGGGGTATTCCATCGTGACTGGGAGGGTTTAATATGTCCTAATTCCAATTGTTCCCTTACTAATTCCCTGGCTGCTGCCAATTTTTCAGAGGAAAGAGGCCATTGAGGAACACATACATGTTCCTCTGTCTTCCAAGTAATGGGTATACTGCCCTCAACGGCCCGTAGGAAAAACCCAGTCTTTTTTTTTATTTTTTTTATCTAGTTTAAACTTGGTTGGTACTGGCATAGTACTGCCTTGTAATGACTTTCCCAATACTTTACCTGGAGGATAGCCCATGTTAGACATCATCTCCTGAGCTTATGGGGAATATTCATTAGTTAATCTAAGATCCATCTTGGTCAAGACATCCCTGCCCCACAGAGTCACAGGAATATCCACAATATAAGGGATAAATTTTCCTGACTTACCTTTCTCATTTCTCCAGGTTAATTCCTTAGTACTGACAAGAGGAGCAGTCTCGTAACCCAGACCACAAAGGCTTTGAGATGATGTCTGCAAGGGCCACTTTGACAGTCAATCATGAGTGGAGATAATACTGCGATCTGCACCAGTGTCCAATATTCCTAAAAAGGATCGTCCTTCAACCTCTAAAGTTAACATGGGGCAGTCTCCTTATTCCATAGATAAGAAAGCAAATTGAGAACCTGTAGAACCTAGTCCACTCTCGCCTTTTATTTTAATATTTGCTGGGAAATATTCATGTAAACAGGGTAATAGCAACAATTGAGCAATTCTATCTCTTGGGGAGATAGCTGAGATGCCATCAGGGGAGGCTACCAAAACCTTTACAACTCCAATATAGTCAGGATCAATCACTCCAGGGGTTATCTGTAATCCTTTTAAAGCAGAAGATGAGTGGCCAAGCAATAGTCCTACAGTATCTTTGGGAAGGGGGCCTTTAAAATCTGTATCTATGGGCTGTACCCCTATCTCTGGGGTTAATACGAGTCTGGTGGTTGAGTGGAGGTCCAATCCTGGAGAGCCAGTAGTGGCCCTCCGTGGTCTCTCAGATGACAGAGAGAGGGCCAAAGTTTCTTCTGGTCTTTCTGAAGAGCCCCATATATTTGAGGGCCCTGGGGACGTTGGCCCCACTGTCCGTTTTTTGGCCTGGTGCCACAATATCCTGCTTGTAATGGTCGGCCTTCTATATCCTTTGTAGATCTGCATTCATTAGCCCAATGTTTTCCCTTCCTACATTTTTGGCATAAGCCTGGCTGTCTAAGTTTATCCAGTGCGGCCCGTTTTTCATTTTCAGGGCAGTTTTTTTCTAAAATGTCCTCTCTGGCCACACTTATAACAAGTATCATTATTAGATCTACCCAATTGCACTACAGATGTCACCAGGCCTGCATTGGTTAACGGGCCCCCTAGTTCTCTGCAAACCTTCATCCATACTTCTAAACCTTTATGTTTATAGGGTTTAATGGCTGCTCTGCATTCCTTAGTACATTGCTCATATACTAACTGTTTGACTAAAGGCATAGCTGTATCAGGGTCTCCAAAGTTTCTAGTAGCTGCCTCAACGAGGTGTGCTACAAAGTCTGAAAATAGTTCTGTGGGGCCCTGCAAAATTTTCGTAAGATTGCCTGAGACTGCACATTTGTTCGGCAATGCTTTCCAGGCTTTGGTGGCTACTTCATTTATTTGGGCATAGACTGCTTCAGGATAATTTGTTTGATATAAAGCAAAACATCCTAAACCCAGAAGCATGTCTGCATCCCAATGTCTCTGAGGATCTTGTCCTGTGGCTAAATTTGCTGATGCCTGACTGTTTGCATATTTATAGGACAAGGACCTCCAGTCTAAATATTGTCCGGACGACAAACAAGCCTGAGCAATATTATCCCAGTCCCCCGGGGTGAGGCAATATCTAGCAAGTACCTTGACCTGTGCAACTACAAAGGCTGTACTCACCCTGTATGTTCAGACTGACTCAGCCAGTTGCTTGATAGTTTTAAAATCCACTGGCTCATGATACCACTGCCCTTGTCCATCAACAAAAACAGAGAAACTTAGACCAACTTCTTTCCAAACCTCTGGACAGAGTGAGGTACCTGGTTTAGCAGCCCTGGGGGGCTCCTTTTTTCCTGTGTAATCAGGATTGAAAGGTGGAGTTGTCGGCACTTTCAGTTTTGTTCTTTTATTAGCCGATGCACCCCTTTTCATTGGCTTGGTTCTATATGACCAATCTGGGTAATATCTTTCCCTCTCATACCGAGCTGCCTCTTCTTCTAGGTCAGTTTCATCATCTTTGCAAAGCTCCGAGTCACTGGAAGCAAAGCTTGATAAATTTAAATCCTTTAAAGAGGGATATATCTTCACTATTTCCTTTTCTTTATCACTGATTCCTTTTATTTTTCCTCCCTTTTCTTTTCCTTTTTCTTTTTTGCCCCTTTTCCTTCCTTTGCTCATACGTTCCTTATCTTCCTCTGACATGCTTTCTTATTGTTCAGTAAGAATTTTCAGACCTGCCTTAACTGCTTCTATCAAACAAAAGCAGAGGCCAGAAATTACAAAAAAAGAAACAACAATGATAAGATAAGAGCTACCCACACTGCGACCACGGGTGAGAAAAACATATCTCCCCTTTTAACAGGGGATCAATTTGGGAGACTCACCGGTACCGCCGTTCCCTGGCTGAAAAGTTCTCAATCTGTGAGGTCTTTGTCCTCGGGTCCCTGTACAGGCCACCAGTTGTGCCCACCTCGGCTGTCAAGGAAGACACAACATAGTCAGATTCTTCTCAACAGCCTTTATTGCAGGAATGTGTGGATGCTGCTACAGGGACCCTGGGAACCCAGGGAGGACTGCTTATATACACCCTAGAAAAGGAGAGGCTCTGTGCCCTCCCCCTCGGGATTGGAAGGCTACCGGCATCTAATTTGCTTGCACCCACTTGGGAGGGGTCAGCGCCAGATTTGGGCTAGCACCTGCACAGTGGTGTTGTTTACCACAAAGGCACACTGGAAACCTGCGCCATCCCAGAATTGGTCTCCTACAGTCTTGGTTTCTGTTACTAAGATTCTTACATTTGCCTTTCGCCATCTGGTAATCTCTGGAGTCAGTTGTTACAGTTTTCTCTGGTTAGAGCTTGTTCCTCTTTTGATTCTGTTATTCTCTACCAGCAGACCTGGGAGACTAGCTCTCTCCTCTGAGTTTTAGTGGTCAGAGCACTCTTTGCAGGCAAGCTCTCCTCTTACAGGGAAGGTTCATAGATATATGGTGTTCAGACCTCCTTCCTGGCAGAAGATGAAGGCCTGAAACAGGACTTGTCTCAGAAGCTGTGTTGCTTTAGCCTGTGACAGAAGCTGTTAGGTTCTGTAGTCCACACTCTCGCCTGCACAGACTTGTCTTTGAGGGATCCGGGAACTAAGATGGCTCCCCCAGGTGTTCCAGCAAAGCCCTCCCGGGCAGGGCAGACACCTCTCCTCTGGCAGGGAAGGTGCCCAGATGTCCGGAGCCCAAAACAGGGTTTGTCTCAGAAGCTGTCCTCTAGGGACCTTGGGGGTGTCTGCAGACTCTGTGCCCAGGTAACCAAGTGCTGGCACTGACCAGAAGGGACTTGTGACCCTGGTCAGGCTGGGTTTCCTGCTTCTCTAATGCTGTCTCAGGTCCTGCGGGATTGGATTAGAACAGAATTTGTGTTCCACTCACCGGTGGTTCTAAGATCTCATGGAGAGTCCTCTAGGGGACCTTGAGGGTGTCCGAAGACTCCACGTCCAAGGTGAACCCACACTGTAATTTTGATGGGAATAATTGTGTTGCTGCTGTAAATTGCTTTTGATAAGATGGCCATTTCAGGATGTTCATTCTGCTAATACACAAATATTGTAGTACATTTTGTCTTCTCATGTCTTTTCTGATATAGGTTTTTGAAAACTTAAAATTCCTTACATACAGGTACTTTACTTGCTTTCTTAGACTTACCCTTGAATACACTATCTTCGTGGCTCTCACTTTATCTCCTTTCATTTACCTTCCCATTCTTTCCAAAGAACAGGACCTGCTCATCGATGTTAATCCCCTTTTGTTATAAAGTTGCAATGAGACTAATCTTATTTTCTTCTATTGAGGTTAGACAATGCAGCCCAACTAGAGAAAATGAATCCAAAGTCAGACAACATTGTCAGAGATAGACCCTGATCCTCCTGAATGTGATGATGTGATGTAGCATACACAACTGTATTCCCAACAATTACAAGATCGAAGCAGGATTATGAGTTTGAGGTCAGCAATGGATACATAGAGTTCATCCTGTAATATATGATGTCAGCCTAAGCTATGTGAGATGTCAAACTATTATAATTAAAAATAAAATAAAACATGGGCTGGACAGATGATTCAGTGCTCATGAGAATGGCTGTTTCTGCTGAAGACCTGAGGCTGTTTCTCAGCACCCATATTACATGGCCCACAAACCCCACTCCAGCTCTGGGGGTGTTCAACATCCTCTTCCATGTACCCACACACACAATTAAAATGAAATTTAATAATAACCTTAAAAACAAACAAACAAGCAAACAAACAAAACAACAAAGCAAAACCTCAGGCCTTTGTGAGAAAGAAACAACACAGCAAACTAGATATTTCTTATCCTTTGACCATCCAACTGTCACCCCTCTTTAAGAGTTTGACTTACATTTCAGGTGTCACACCAGCCTCAGAGGAAGTTGTGGGGTGGTGGGCTGTGCACTTGGTCCCCAGTCAAGCAGAGGTCTGGAAGCCTGGTGACCAGATGAGTGGTAACTTCTGCCTACATGGAATGGCAGATGTTCAGTCATGCCTCCTGGGTCCCTGGTTCCTGTCAGGTAGCTACAGCCTCCCACACCACCACCCCCTACCCTCCGCAGAAAGGAATGTGGCCATTAGTCACTAGGACCAGCACAAAGCCATCCCACATGCAAATAACGTTTTCCCAAAGCTCAAAGACCAAAGCAATGAGAATTACCTGTTGCCAATCCCTAACCCACCCCAAAACTGTATTTAAGAATTCTATCCGGAAGGATCACGGGTATGCAAAAACTACTCCATCATCTGAACCTTCTGTCTAAAGAGCTGTAACACTTGGGAAGAGGTCTGCTCTGCCTGAAGCTCCAGCATACTTCAACAAAAGGTAGTAGACCAGAATGTGTTAGGGGATGAGTGCAGAATTCACAAAAGGAAAAAGAGATGGCTCATGTGTCTATTCTTAGCATTTATGAGGCTGAGGATTTTGAATTTCAGAATGAAGAGTGAGTCTGTTTTCTCTAACTTGCTTGCAATATGACCAGGACCAATTCTGAAATAGGAACAGAAGGTTTCAGGTAAATGAGCATTGTTTCCTCCATTGTAGCAGCATGACTGTGATCAGAAGAATAAAAGCCTGCCCTCTGAGAGCCAATAGAGTGCTTAAGGGCATAAACTGTGAAGGTAATCTGTATAGCCACCAGGTTCTAAACCCAAGTTTCAGAAATACACAACCTTGGGCAAATTCCTTAATTGCTTTGTAAAGTTGGGGAAATTAGCCCTGTTTATGAAATAAAGATTATGTAATGCTTTTAAAAAGATGTTCTCTGAAAAACATTCCAAGTACAGTAGTACTACTGGCTTACTCAGTCTCACTATAACTCCAGTTCCAGGGGATTCAACATCCTGGCCACTTCCTGGCCACAGGGTAGAACCACACACCCTGCCACAGGATGTGTGAATACAAACAGACAAGGTCAAAGGAAGAGCAAAGAGTGGACAAGAGAAACACTGGCTGCAAAGAAACTTGACATTGACTTGGCACTGAAAGTAAACATCTTGAAAGAGAACAAACTCACCCCTGAGAAACAAGACGTTACAAAACCCATGGCCTGAAAAATCCTGAGAATCATAACTGCTCCATTGGTGAAAGACAAATTGCCTAAAGAAGAAAGACAGTTCTTGGAAAAGTCAGAAAAAGACCTTTGAGTCTGAAAGGTTGTTGGCAAAATTTAAGTTTTGGGAGGTCAAAAGGAGTCTTTGTGAGATCTGCTTATGTCAATGGTAGTGAGGTGTCTTTGGAATTAAAGTAATTTGTGAATGTACAGGGAATGTCAATACACAGACTAGCTGCAAAAAGTGGATCTGTCAAAGAATAGGAGGACAGGGAACAGCTAGAACTTGAGAGGCAAGCTGAATGGAAGCAAACTGGAGATGAAACTAGAGATTTGGGCACAGCTACAGATATCGGGAAGGGAGGGTGGTAAATTTACTAAGCAGTGACAATATGAAAGATGGAGAAGTGAGTCAAACAGGAGTGTGTGTTCAGGAACAGAAGGAGAGAGACCTGGGGAGATACCACTTTCCTTGAAAACACAACATTCAGGGAGATAGGGAAATGAGAAGTTTTAGGTACATTCCTTCCCTAAAGTATTAATCTGTTATAGTGCGTGGTGGTGCACGCCTTTAATCCCAGCACTTGGGAGGCAGAGGCAGACGGGTTTCTGAGTTTCAGGTCAGCCTGGTCTACAAAGTGAGTTCCAGGACAGCCAGGGCTATACAGAATAACCCTGTCTCGAAAAATAAATAAATAAATAGATAGATAGATAGATAGATAGATAGATAGATAGATAAGTAAGTAAATAAATAAATAAAACAAAACAAAAAACCGAATACAGCTATGAAAAATATGCTAATCTCTAGTTAGGTCAGTTCACTGCAGACTTCTATGCTTGCAGGTAACGTTCAATTCAAATATTGAGAAAAACAAAACACCAGAAAACCATCATGACTTTGAGTTTACATCTATCCCCCGCCCCCGCCCCCCACACCAATCCTTCTTTGGTACTGTAAACTTAACATGGGAATGAACGGTGTAAAAATCAATCAAATCTGTGGGGCAAATAAGGAGTTCAAAGTCATCAGGACAGGTAGACAGCATGGGATATGTAAGTCTGTCTCAAAACTAAACAGAAAGAAAAACCAGCCAAATGCAAAGTAAGACACTGATAACAGGCTGGAGAGATGGCTCAGCAGTTCAGGGCACTTGCTGTTTTTCCAGAAGTTCCGGGTTCTTTTCCCAGCAACCACATGGTGGCTCACAACCATAGATAATGAGATCTGGTGCCCTTTCCTGGTATGTCAGTAACACTGTACTCATGTACAAAAAGAAAAATAAATAAAGACACTAAAGAGTATAGAAACAGTGAGGTGGTTATTGCCTGTGGGATGTGTGGGTGTGTGCGCGCGCACACTACTCTGCTTGTTTGTTGTCAATGACTTCCTGCTTCCCTCCACACCGCCCCTCCCTGGCCTACGCTGCAGTGGCCACTCCCTGGGCCTTAGGAAGTGAGTGATTATGATGACATCTAGGTAGAGAGCAAAGCTGACAAGAAGGCTCACCATAATGCAATGGAACGAAAACTTTGGGACTGAAGGAAGATGAAATTTTGTAACTTGTTTAGGAGCCTACGGCCGGGATCTGGGACTGAGAACTAAGCAGAACAGCCCCCAGGCAGGCCAAGGCGGGGCTGTTGTTAAAGTGAAGAATAAAAATTTTTACTGAACTCTTCTTCATCCCAGAACCTGACCCCTCCCATCTAGAGATTGTTCCCGGAACACTCCTGAACTCTTCACCCCAGAATGCATTCCTGAACTCCTCACCCTAGAGTTCGAACCCTCCCAACTAAAAACTGATCCAAGAACATTTTTGAGATAAGGGCCTCCTGGAACAACCTCAAAATGAACCGGGTACATTGCCAAATGATAGGACATGACCCCTTAGTTACGTAGATTCCCTTGGCAGAACCCCTTGTCCCTTGGCAGAACCCCCTAGTGATGTAAACTTGTGCTTTCCCTGCCCAGCTCTCCCCCCTTGAGATTTACTATATAAGCCTGTGAAAAATTTGGCTGGTCGTCGATTCTCCTCTACACCACTAGGTGCATGAGTTTCGACCCCAGAGCTCTGGTCTATGTTCCATGTGCTTTCTTGCTGTTGTTCTATTAAATCTTGCCTTCTACATTTTGAGTACGGTCTCAGTGTCTTCTTGGGTCCGCGGCTGTCCCGGGGCTTGAGTGCTTGAGTGAGGGTCTCCCTTCGGGGGTCTTTCATTTTGGTGCATTGGCTGGGAATCAGTGCGACCACCCAGAGGTCCTAGACCCACTTAGAGGTAAGATTCTTTGTTCTGTTTTGGTCTGATGTCTGTGTTCTGTTTCTAAGTTTGGTGTGATCGCAGTTTTGGTTTTGCGGACGCTCAGTGAGACCGCGCTCAGAGAGGGAACGCGGGGTGGATAAGGATAGACGTGTCCAGGTGTCCACCGTCCGTTCACCCTGGGAGACGTCCCAGGAGGAACAGGGGAGGACCAGGGACGCCTGGTGGACCCCTTTGGAGGCCAAGAGACCATTTGGGGTTGCGAGATTGTGGGTTTGAGTCCCACCGCGTGCCTTGTTGTGAGACCGTGGGTTCGAGTCCCACCTCGCGTTTTGTTGCGAGATTGTGGGTTTGAGTCCCACCTCGCGCCTTGTTGCGAGACCGTGGGTTCGAGTCCCACCTCGCGTTTGGTCACGGGATCGTGGGTTCGAGTCCCACCTCGTGCAGAGGGTCTAAATCGGCCGGCCTTAGAAAGGCCATCTGATTCTTTGAGTTGCTTATGGTCAACGCAGAGTCGCCGCCGTTTCTGGTTTCTTTTTTGTCTTAGTCTCGTGTCCGCTCTTGTTGTGTCTACTGTTTTTCTAGAAATGGGACAATCTGTGTCCACTCCCCTTTCTCTGACTCTGGAGCATTGGAAGGAGGTGCGGGTCAGAGCCCACAACCAGTCGGTGGAGGTCAGAAAGGGTCCGTGGCAGACCTTTTGCGCCTCTGAGTGGCCAACGTTTGGAGTGGGCTGGCCACCTGAGGGTGCTTTTGACTTGTCACTAATCGCCGCCGTCAGGCGAATTGTTTTTCAGGAGGAAGGGGGTCACCCTGATCAGATCCCCTACATTGTGACCTGGCAGAATCTCGTCCAATTCTCACCTCCGTGGGTCAAGCCTTGGACCCCAAACTCTTCGAAACTGACGGTCGCGGTTGCCCAGTCTGATGCAGCCGGAAAGTCCGGCCCATCAGCACCCCCCAAGATCTATCCAGAGATTGACGACCTCCTCTGGATGGACTCCCAACCTCCCCCTTACCCCCTGCCCCAACAGCCTCCTGCAGCTGCCCCACCACAGGGACCAATAGCGAGAGGGGCTCAGGGACTGGCGGGGGGGGACTCGGAGTCGCCGAGGCCGAAGCCCCGGGGAGGAAGGGGGGCCAGACTCAACAGTTGCCTTGCCACTCAGAGCACATGTGGGAGGGCCAGCACCAGGACCTAATGATCTCATTCCTTTACAGTACTGGCCTTTTTCCTCTTCTGATTTATATAATTGGAAAACTAACCACCCTCCCTTCTCAGAGAACCCCTCTGGACTTACTGGGCTCCTTGAGTCACTTATGTTCTCCCATCAACCCACTTGGGATGATTGTCAGCAGCTTTTGCAGGTTCTTTTCACCACAGAAGAAAGAGAAAGAATCCTGATGGAGGCGAGAAAAAATGTTCTGGGAGAGGACGGCACACCCACTGCCCTCCCTAACCTCGTGGATGAAGCTTTCCCCTTGAACCGCCCCAACTGGGACTACAACACCGCGGAAGGTAGGGGACGCCTCCTTGTCTATCGCCGGACTCTAGTGGCAGGTCTCAGAGGAGCCGCTAGACGGCCCACCAATTTGGCTAAGGTAAGAGAGGTCTTGCAGGGGCAGACTGAACCACCCTCAGTCTTCCTTGAGCGTCTAATGGAGGCATATAGGAGATACACCCCTTTTGACCCCTTGTCAGAGGGGCAGAGAGCCGCTGTAGCCATGGCCTTCATTGGTCAGTCGGCTCCCGACATTAAGAAAAAGCTGCAGAGGCTGGAGGGGCTCCAAGATCATACGCTCCAAGATTTAGTAAAAGAAGCAGAGAAAGTCTATCATAAGAGGGAAACAGAAGAAGAGAGGCAGGAGAGAGAAAAGAAAGAAATGGAGGAGAGGGAAAATAGACGGGATCGCCGTCAGGAGAGAAATCTGAGTAAAATTTTGGCCGCAGCTGTGAATGATAGACAGTCAGGAAAAGGTAAAATAGGGCTCCTGGGCAACAGGGCAGTGAAACCGCCAGGTGGCAGAAAGATACCACTGGAAAAAGACCAATGCACCTATTGCAAAGAGAAAGGACACTGGGCTAGAGATTGCCCTAAAAAACGGGAGCGATCCAAGGTCCTGACCCTAGAAGATGATTAGGGAAGTCGGGGCTCAGACCCCCTCCCTGAGCCTAGGGTAACTTTGTCCGTGGAGGGGACTCCCGTCAACTTCCTGATAGACACCGGAGCAGAGCATTCAGTACTCACTAACCCCCTAGGCAAGCTAGGCTCCAAAAAGACCATGGTAATTGGAGCCACTGGTAGTAAATTTTACCCCTGGATGACCAAACAAGCTCTTCAGATAGACAAGAATATAGTGACCCACTCCTTTCTGGTGATACCTGAGTGCCCTGCTCCCCTCTTGGGGCGCGATATGCTAACCAAACTAAAGGCTCAAGTCCAATTTACTTCAGAAGGCCCACAAGTAAGCTGGGGAAAGGCCCCTGTTGCCTGCCTTGTCCTCAACACAGAGGAAGAGTACCGGTTGCATGAAGAACAACCCAAAAATGCAGTCTCTTCAGGTTGGCTAACTGCGTTCCCCAATGTCTGGGCAGAACAAGCAGGAATGGGGTTGGCTAAACAAGTGCCTCCGGTTGTGGTAGAACTTAAAGCTGATGCCACCCCCATTTCGGTAAAACAATACCCCATGAGCAAGGAAGCTAGAGAGGGCATCCGGCCTCATATCCAGAGGTTGCTAGACCAAGGAGTTTTAGTGGCCTGTCAGTCCCCCTGGAATATGCCACTTCTGCCGGTTCGAAAACCAGGGACCAATGACTATCGCCCGGTGCAAGACCTCCGGGAGGTTAACAAAAGGGTCCTGGACATTCACCCCACAGTCCCGAACCCGTACAATTTATTAAGCTCTCTCCCACCTGAGAGAACATGGTATACAGTTCTGGACTTAAAAGATGCCTTCTTTTGCCTGCGTTTGCACCCTAAGAGTCAGCTCCTGTTTGCTTTTGAAAGGAGGGACCCAGAGGGCGGACAGACTGGTCAACTAACTTGGACTAGACTACCACAGGGGTTCAAAAATTCCCCCACCCTGTTTGACGAGGCCCTCCATCGGGATCTCGCGCCTTTTCGCGCTCGAAACCCTCAGCTTACCATACTACAGTATGTGGATGATCTCTCGGTTGCGGCGGCCTCGAAGGAGCTGTGTCACCAGGGAACTGAGAGGCTCCTCGCAGAACTGAGTGACTTGGGGTATCGAGTTTCAGCTAAAAAGGCACAAATCTGTCAAACTGAGGTAACCTACCTGGGGTATACCCTCCGAGGGGGCAAAAGATGGCTCACAGAGGCCCGGAAGAAGACTGTTATGATGATCCCATCGCCAACTACCCCACGGCAGGTACGTGAGTTTCTGGGGACTGCTGGCTTTTGTAGACTCTGGATTCCAGGCTTTGCAACCCTAGCAGCACCTCTATATCCTTTGACTAAGGAAGGGGTTCCTTTCGAGTGGAAAGAAGAACACCAAAGAGCTTTTGAGGCTATCAAGTTGTCTCTAATGACTGCCCCTGCGCTAGCATTACCAGACTTGACTAAGCCTTTCGTCCTATATGTGGACGAGAGAGCGGGTGTAGCCAGGGGAGTGTTGACACAAGCACTGGGACCCTGGAAGAGACCTGTAGCCTATTTGTCAAAAAAATTAGATCCTGTTGCTAGTGGATGGCCCACATGTCTGAAAGCTATTGCAGCAGTGGCCCTGCTGATCAAAGATGCTGACAAATTGACAATGGGACAACAGGTGACTGTTGTGGCCCCTCATGCCTTAGAAAGTATCGTGCGGCAGCCACCTGACAGATGGATGACAAATGCCCGAATGACACACTATCAGAGCCTGCTGCTAAATGAGCGTGTAACCTTTGCGCCCCCTGCCATCCTCAACCCAGCTACCCTTCTCCCTCTAACAAATGATTCTGTCCCAGTACATCAATGTATGGACATCCTCGCTGAAGAAACTGGGACCAGAAGTGACCTGACTGACCAACCCTGGCCTGGAGCTCCCAGTTGGTACACGGACAGCAGCAGTTTCCTGATAGAGGGGAAGCGAAAGGCTGGAGCTGCGGTGGTAGATGGGAAAAAGGTAATTTGGGCAAGCGCTTTGCCTGAAGGAACATCGGCACAAAAGGCTGAACTTATAGCGCTTATACAAGCCCTCCGAGAGGCTAAAGGTAAGATTGTTAATATCTACACTGACAGCCGATATGGTTTTGCTACCGCACACATCCATGGGGCCATCTACAGGCTGCGAGGTCTATTGACCTCGGCTGGTAAAGACATTAAAAACAAAGAAGAAATTCTGGCCCTGTTGGAAGCCATACATGCACCTAAAAAGGTAGCCATCATCCACTGCCCCGGCCACCAAAAAGGAGAAGACTTGGTGGCCAAGGGCAACCGAATGGCAGACTTAGTGGCAAAACAAGTTGCTCAAGGGGCCATGATCTTAACTGAAAAAGGTGATCCGCCCAAAAGCCCTGAGGATGGGAGGTATAACATAAAAGAACTATGGTGGACCAGTGATCCCCTCCCATATTTTTTTGAAGGGAAAATAGAATTGACTCCCGAAGAAGGAATAAAATTTGTGAAAGGACTACACCAATTCACCCACCTGGGAGTTGAAAAAATGATGAGACTAATTAAAAATTCCCGATACCAAGTCCCCAACCTGAAGTCAGTGGCTCAAAAGATTATAGACTCCTGCAAACCATGTGCATTCACTAATGCAACTAAAGCCTACAGAGAACCTGGAAAGAGACAACGGGGAGACCATCCTGGAGTGTATTGGGAGGTAGAATTTACTGAAGTTAAACCTGGAATGTATGGTAACAAGTATCTGTTAGTATTTGTAGACACCTTTTCAGGATGGGTCGAGGCATTTCCCACTAAAACAGAGACTGCCCAGATTGTGGCCAAGAAGATCCTTGAAGAAATCCTGCCAAGATTTGGAATCCCTAAGGTAATCGGGTCCGACAATGGACCAGCCTTTGTTGCCCAGGTAAGTCAGGGCTTGGCCACTCAGTTGGGCATCGATTGGAAATTACACTGTGCTTACCGCCCTCAAAGCTCAGGACAGGTAGAGAGGATGAATAGGACCTTAAAAGAGACCTTGACTAAATTAGCCATTGAGACCAGCGGAAAAGACTGGGTGGCTCTCCTTCCTCTTGCGCTCTTCCGAGCCGAAACACCCCTGGTCGTTTCGGGCTCACTCTTTTTGAAGTTCTGTATGGAGGACCTCCCCCCTTAATGGAAGCTGGTGGAACATTAGTTTCCGACTCTGACCCTGTCTTACCCTCCTCTTTGTTTATTCATTTAAAGGCCCTAGAAGTGATTAGGACCCAGATTTGGGACCAACTGAAGGCAGCCTATACCCCAGGGACCACAGCAGTACCCCACGGGTTCCGAGTTGGAGACAAAGTCTTGGTCAGACGGCATCGAACCGGCAGCCTCGAGCCACGGTGGAAGGGACCCTATTTGGTGTTACTGACAACCCCTACTGCGGTAAAAGTTGACGGAATCGCCTCCTGGATCCACGCCTCCCACGTCAAGAGGGCCGCCAGTCAAGATGAAGAAAACCACGACGACAATTGGACAGTGGCAGCCACTGACAATCCTCTTAAGCTTCGTCTGCACTGCAGGCGCCACTCTAGACCTAGGGAACCTTAACCCTCATGCTCCAATTCAACAGTCCTGGGAGGTGCTTAATGAAAAGGGAAACATTGTATGGGCAACCACTGCAGTCCATCCCCTCTGGACTTGGTGGCCTGATCTCACGCCTGACATCTGTAAGTTAGCAGCAGGATCCCCCAATTGGGACCTCTCAGATCATACTGATCTTAGCAACCCACCCCCTGAGGAGTGGTGTGTCCCAAATGGGATAGGGAGCACATATGGGTGTTCGGGGCAGTTCTACCGAGCTAATCTTAGAGCTGCACATTTTTATGTTTGCCCTGGTCAGGGTCAGAGCAAAAGGCTTCAACAAGAATGCGGGGGGGGGGGCATCAGATTACTTTTGTGGTAAATGGACATGTGAAACGACAGGGGATGCTTACTGGAAGCCCTCCTCTAAATGGGACCTAATCACGGTAAAACGAGGTAGTGGCTATGATAAGTCAAACGAAGGAGAAAGAAACCCCTATAAATATCAAGAGAGTGGGTGCGCTTTTAAAAACAGAGCACCCTCAGGACCATGCAAAGATAAATACTGCAACCCCCTACGTATAAGGTTCACCGAGAACGGAAAACAACACCGTCTGAGTTGGCTTCAAGGAAATAGGTGGGGTTGGCGAGTATACATTCCACTAAGAGATCCTGGGTTCATTTTCACAATCAGACTGACAGTGAGAGACCCGGCAGTGACACTCGTAGGGCCCAACAAGGTCCTTATAGAACAGGGTCCCCCAGTCGTACTGGCTCCCCCAAAGGTCCCGACTGTACCAGCTCCACCAACTCCACAGCCCAACACAGTGTTACCCTCCCTAGGAACTAATACTCTCCTCATAAAGCCTACCTTGGCTTCCCCACCGCCCCTAGGAACAGAGGACCATCTGGTCAGTCTAGTCCAAGGAGCTTTTTTAGTTCTAAATAGAACTAACCCTAATATGACTCAATCATGCTGGTTATGCTATGCCTCTAGCCCCCCTTATTATGAAGGAATAGCTCAGATCAGGACTTATAATACTACTTCAGATCATTCTCAATGCCTTTGGGGAGAAAACAGAAAGTTGACTCTATCAGCAGTTTCAGGAAGAGGGCTTTGTCTGGGCCGGGTACCTCAGGATAAAGGGCACCTCTGTAATCAGACCCAGGACATTCAGTCTAGCAAAAGCGGTCAGTATCTGGTGCCTCCCCTAGACATAGTGTGGGCTTGCAATACCGGTCTCACTCCTTGTGTGTCTATGTCTGTTTTTAATAGTTCCAAAGATTTTTGCATTTTGGTTCAGCTTATTCCCAGACTCTTGTATCATGATGATAGCTCTTTTTTAGATAAATTTGAACATCGGGTCCGCTGGAAAAGAGAACCCGTTACCTTAACTTTGGCAGTTCTATTAGGATTGGGAGTAGCAGCTGGAGTAGGTACAGGAACCGCTGCCTTAATTAAAACCCCCCAATACTATGAAGAACTACGTGCAGCTATGGATATTGATCTTAGAACTATAGAACAGTCTATAACCAAATTAGAAGAATCTTTAACTTCCCTGTCCGAAGTGGTGCTGCAAAATAGAAGGGGATTAGACTTATTATTCCTTAAAGAAGGAGGACTCTGTGCTGCCTTAAAAGAAGAATATTGTTTTTATGTTGACCATTCAGGAGTAATCAAAGATTCTATGGCTAAACTTAGAGAACGTCTAGATATAAGTAAAAGAGAAAGAGAAAGCCAACAAGGATGGTTTGAAAGCTGGTTTAATAAGTCCCCTTGGCTCACCACTTTCCTCTCTACTATAGCAGGACCTTTAATTACACTTATGCTTTTGCTTACTTTTGGCCCATGCATCCTTAATAAGTTAGTAGCTTTTATTAGAGAAAGGATAAACGCAGTCCAAGTTATGGTACTAAGGCAACAATATCGGGTCCTTCAGGAGGTTGAAAACTCGCTCTAAGATTAGAGCTATCTCCTAAAAGAAGTGGGGAATGAAGAATAAAAATTTTTACTGAACTCTTCTTCACCCCAGAGCCCGACCCCTCCCATCTAGAGATTGTTCCCGGAACACTCCTGAACTCTTCACCCCAGAATGCATTCCTGAACTCCTCACCCTAGAGTTCGAACCCTCCCAACTAAAAACTGATCCAAGAACATTTTTGAGATAAGGGCCTCCTGGAACAACCTCAAAATGAACCGGGTACATTGCCAAATGATAGGACATGACCCCTTAGTTACGTAGATTCCCTTGGCAGAACCCCTTGTCCCTTGGCAGAACCCCCTAGTGATGTAAACTTGTACTTTCCCTGCCCAGCTCTCCCCCCTTGAGATTTACTATATAAGCCTGTGAAAAATTTGGCTGGTCGTCGATTCTCCTCTACACCACTAGGTGCATGAGTTTCGACCCCAGAGCTCTGGTCTATGTTCCATGTGCTTTCTTGCTGTTGTTCTATTAAATCTTGCCTTCTACATTTTGAGTACGGTCTCAGTGTCTTCTTGGGTCCGCGGCTGTCCCGGGGCTTGAGTGCTTGAGTGAGGGTCTCCCTTCGGGGGTCTTTCAAAAGCATTCCTAAAAACATCTTGGCTGTATAGATAAAAAGGTATTCAAGGACAAATGGGGCTACATTATCTAAGCTAGCACCATCTGGCTGAAATCACCCCTCAAGCTGGGGACAGGCAAGGCCATCTTATCTAAAGTCCACACCATCTGGCGGGAACATCCTGTCTCTCCCTTACCTCTTGGCGCCGAGTAAAGTCATATAAATAAACTGGTTGTTAGATAAGTCCCAAGCCCACCGGAACAAGGCTCTAATGCCCCCTTTTTCTGCTGACATGTAATCTTTCTGTTAATGAATCAATCCCGTGCCTTTTGTCAAAATTCCTTGTATTCCCAACCTCTTGCTTCTTTAAAAGCCCCTAGCTTCCGAGTCTCTCGGTCGACTCCCCTGCCTCCTGCACGAGGTACGTGTCGACCCAGAGCTCTGCCAAATAAACCTCATGCGTCTTGCAACAAGAGAGGATTCTTGTGTTCGTGGGTGTTCCCTGTTCCTGGATTAGAGCGGGGTCCCTAAATTTGGGGTCCTACAGGACCACATCAAAGACAGCTTTAACCATTTGCGGAGCTCAGTCACATTACTCCAAGGAGAGAATGGCATCCCGGGCTCAAATCCTAGGCAAAGCAACAGAGTATATCCAATATATGCAAAGGAAAAACCATAAGCACCAGCAAGACATTGATGACCTCAAGAGGCAGGATGCTCTTCTGGAGCAACAGGTCCGTGCACTGGAGAAAGCAAGATCAAGTGCCCAACTGCAGACCAACTACCCCTCCTCAGACAACAGGGTGGCACTATCTCCTTCTTCGATGTGGGTTCAGACTCCAGCTCAGAGACCGAGCCTGAAGAGCCCCAGCAGGAAGAAACTCCCTATGGAGGCCAGCTAAGCCATGCAGGGCAGGGCAGCAATAAAACTCCCCATCACTTCCTCCTTCAGTTCATCATTAGAACCCTCAGCACCATTGAGAAGACTCTTTATTTTCCTTTTCTCTTTATTGTTATTTTTGCATAGAAGCTCTTAGACAACAGCTCCCATCCCCTTCCCTGTGTCCACTATTTGTAAATGTATTCCCGTCGAGGGTTCCTGTCCCCACCAGAGATTTTAAACCAAAACACCCTAACTTGGAGTAATGAGAACTAACCCGCTCTACTTGGTAAGGATTATTTTTTGGAAAATCTGTCTCTCCTGTTGAAAGACAGGATTCTTGAGGAAGTTTGTGTGGTAGAAAAGGAGAGCGGGGACAGATTTGCAGCACCCTTGGCGCAGTCACTCTTCAGCTGTTTCACCCTGCAGACTCAGCCTTCCAGAAGGCCACAGGATGCTGGTATGTATGTATAGAAGGCAGTAGCAGTGAACCAAAGGCTCTCAGTGGAGTAGGGGTGGCTTTGTGGGTGGGGTGGGGAGGGAGTTTTAGGTGGGTTAGAGGTTTTGTATTAAGGGCCAGTCATGATGTTTTGATATTTATTTCCTGCTACTGAAATTTGAATCTGAATGGAATGCCCCTATTTCTGATGATGTCGATATTGTAAAGCGACAGATTCATAAAGTAATGATCAAATCTTCATTTCTTTCTGTGTGTATTTCTAAGAAATAGAGCCAACTATTTTGTTTGTATACTCCATGGCTAATCCCAGAATGCAAGTCTGGCCCAGTATTCAAAGCTTAATGTGAAGCAACACATCAACAGACTGCAAATCACCATCACATTGATTAATGCAACTGATGGATTCCAACACTGAGTAAGAAAAATACCTCAGGGAGTAGCAGGAAGTCCCCTACTCTTAATACACATACATTCTCACATACCACCTACCTGCTACCTTTAAGGACATGCCTCATCTCCTTAAAATATAAGAGGAGCTCGCAAGGCCAACAGCCCTGACCACTGTGCTTACCTGAACAGATGCTTGGGAAAAGGTCCTGCTTCCCTGACCACAGCTCCTGCCCATGCTCCAGTTGATACATCAGCTCGAGTTTAGTAACAGGATACCCTTCAAAGAGAGACTGTAGACACATGGACTTTTTTTTTTTTTAAATAAAGACCCTCAATATCATCTGGGATTTCAAGACCAGAATTTGATCTTGGAATGAAGCTGCTCTAAGCGATACACACAAAATTAATATGTGAGACTTGGAAACTTATGTAACTTTTCCTTAAGAGTATGTCAAAAACTGTAAAAGGTGTGCCTAGTAGGACAAGACTATAATCTAGCTACTAGAGGCTGAGGCAGGAAGACAGCAAGGGTAAGGCTGTCTGAGAGATGTAGTGAGACCTTGGTTTGAATAAAAGAGAGGGACTGGGGGCTAGTGAGATGGCTCAACAGGTAAGAGCACTGACTGCTCTTTTGAAGTTCCTGAGTTCGAAATCCAGCAACCACATGGTGATTCAAAATATCCATAATGAGATCTGACATGCTCTTCTGGTGCTTCTGAGATTCGCTGTAGTGTACTTATGTATAATAATAAAGAAATCTTTAGGCTGGAGAGGGAGCAGGGCCCGCCGTAGGGAGCAGAGGTCCTAAAAATTCCATTTCCTACAACCACAAGAGGGTTTACAACCATCTGTACAGCTACAGTGTACTCAAATACATACATGCATACATACATACATACATACATACATACATACATCTTAAAAAAAACAGGGACTGGGACACACAGCTCAGGGCTGGAGTGTTTGCTTACCCTTGTACTGGAGTGGGGTGGGAAACAGTATTTTAATGCTTCTTAATTTTTGTCAACTTGACACGGACCTAGACATATTTTGGAAGAGGAACCTCAATAGAGGAAAGAAAAAACCCTAGCAAGTTGACTTGTAGTGAGTAAGCTTTATTTATGTTTTTTTGAGACATGATTTCTCTGTGTGCCTGTCCAGGAACTCTCTCTATAGACCAGACTGACCTTGAACTCAGAGATCCACCTGCCTCTGCCTCCCTGGGGTTAAAGCGTGCTTCACCTCCATCCCAGCGGGGTAGTTTTTAACTAGTGATGAGGTTCCAGCCCACTCTGGATGGTGCTGCCTCCACCTCTGAGCAGGTGGTTCTGTGTTGCATAAGCAGGTTGAGTAAGCCATAAGGAACAACAACTTTCCTTCCTGGCCTCTGCTTCAGTTCCTGCTTCCAGATTCCTGTCTTGAGTTCCCACTTTGGCTTCCTCTGATGACAGTCAGTTACCTACCTAGAAGACGAATGCTTTCCTGCCCACATTGGTTTTGGTCATGGTGTTTTATCACAGTAATAGAAACCCTAACTAAGACACTTTTATAACCTGTATTTATAGGACATCTAAGGGGGAAAAAAGTAATCTGTATTTTAGGTCACATTATGGCTGAAGAATATTTAAGGGAGAATTTAGGAGTAAAACTTGCATATTTAAAACATCAAAGATTTCCATTCAAACAAGGAATGAGTACTACTTCATGTTCCTGTGCTATGAAGAAAGACTTAAGGCTGGGTAATATAATAATAATAAAAATTCAGAGTCTGGCTTATTGACACACACTTTTGATCCCAGCACTCAGGGGGCAGAGACAGGTAGATATCTATCAGATCAAGGCCAGTCTGGTCTGCATAGTGAGTTCTAGGCAAGCCAAAGTTACATAGTGTCACAAAACCAAACATACAAAAGAAACAGGCCAGCTAGCCACTATAACATCAGTGTGCTGGCTAGTTTATATCAACTTGACACAAGCTAGAGCAGTGGCTCTCAACTTCTAATATTGTCACCCTTTAATACAGTTCCTCATGTTTAGTGAACCCACCCCCAGCCATAAAATTATTTTTATTGCTACTCATAACAGTTTTTTTGCTACTCTTATAAATCATAATTAAGCATCTGTGTTTTCTGATGGTCTTCGACAACCCTTGTGAAAGGGTTGTTCAACCCCCAAAAGGGCCGGACCCACAGGTTGAGAACACCTTTGAGCTAGAACCTTTGTACTGAAGGGAATATTAACTGAGAAAATACCTCCATAAGACTGGGCTGAAGGCAAACAAGCCTATAGAGCATTTTCCTAATTAGTGACTGATGGATGATTAGTGATTATGGGTGGTGTAAACCCTGGTACTGATTCTATAAGAAATAGGCTGAGCAAGCCAAGGGGTGCAAGCCAGTAAGCAGCACCCCTCATGGCTTCGGCTCCTGCCTCTAGGTTCCTGCCCTGTTTGAGTTCCTGTCCTGACAGCTTTAGATGATAAACTATGATGTGGAAGTGTAAGCCAAATAAACCCTTTCTTCTCCATGTTGCTTTGGTCATGGTGTTCCATCATAGCAATAGAAACCATAACTAAGACACCTGGTATCAGGGAGGCTGAGGCAAATAGGCTGCACTGCCACAAGTCTGAGGCCAAGGTGGGTTACACCATAAGTTCAAAGCCAGCCTGGGCTATAATGTTAGACCTTGTGTTAAATAAATAAATAAATAAATAAATAAATAAATAAATAAATAAATACAAATAGCACAATAACAAACCATACTTGGTGTAGTGGAACACTCCTGTAATTCCAGAACTCAGGAACAGTGGAAAAGTGGACCTCTGAGTTCAAGGCCATCCTGGTCAATACTGTGGCCCTATTTTAAAACAAACAATAACATACCACACCCTCCCCCCAAAAAAGGGCAGGCTGACAGACACTTGCCTCCAAGCCAGCCCTTGATCCCCAGATAAGTGGGAGGGGGAAGTGACTCCTGCAAGCTGGCCTCTGAGCTCTATGCATCCCAGCACACGTGTGCATACTCACACACAAACATAGCTATAGGACTGGCAAGATGGCTCAACAGGTAAGAGCACTGACTAAGTTCAAATCCCAGCAACCACATGGTGGCTCACAACCACCCATAATGAGATCTGATGCCCTCCCTCTTCTGGTGCATCCGAAGTCAGCTACAGTGTACTTATGTATAATAATAAAGAAATCTTTGCGCCAGAGCAGTCAGGGACTGAGCAAGCAGTGTTGACCAGAGGGAGCAGAGGTCCTAAAAATGTAATTCCCAACAACCACACGAAGGCTTACAGCCATCTGTACAGCTACAGTATACTTACATACATAAAATAAATAAATATATCTTAAAAACAGAAAAACATACACTACAATCCTAGCACTTGGAAGATGGGAGCAAGATAATAAAGAACTCAAGGTCACCCTAAACTGTTCAAGGACGGCCATGAGATAGAAAATCAAGTCTTTGCAAAAAATAGAAATCAAGTATATTTAGCTCACTTCTGAGGCAAAGCTTTACTGCAATCACTCCCCTATACTGACCTCCCGGAGACACACACACACACACACACATACACACACACACACACACACACAAACACACACACACTTTCCTTTCCTCTGTTCCTACTCTCTTACTTAATTTACTAGGAAGGCCTCAAGGTTATAGACAGGTGTGAATCAGCACACTCAGTCAGTACTGATTTTCTGTAACCCACTGTAACTAAGGCTATGCTAGAACTATGCTGTTGAGTACTTTAACCCCTGGAAAGGACAGCATTTGAATAACTTTTTGTTCTCTCCTTCCACATACACATGGGTCCTACCTAACGTTAGCACTCAGGTTACTATTACTTTGTAAAGCTCTATAATTTTTTTAAAGATCTATTATTTTATTTTATGTATATGGCTGTTTTGCCTGCATGTACGTCTGTGCCCCTTTTGTGTGCCTGTTGCCCTCAGAGGCTACAAGAGGGCATCAGATCCCAGGGAACTAGAGCCACAGATGGTTGTTGGCTTCTATCTTGGTATTTGGATTTGAACCTGGGTCCTCTGGAAGAACAGCCAATGCTTTTAACAACTAAGCCATCTCTCCGGCCTCCTAGGAAAATGGTAAGCAGGCCTGCCAGCCCTAAGCCTTCAATATCACCCTGCTGAGGAATAAGTTTCCAACACCCAACCACTATCCAAATCAGAGGACCATGTATTTTCATTGGCCCAAGTGTTTGTTTAGATCCTAAGCAAAGTTTATCAGTGTCCTTGCAAGTCACAGTCTAAATGTGGATTCTATTCAGAATGTTCTCACAGCATCCCCAGGTCACCTCCCCACAAGCATAGAGCATAGAGTGGGAAAGCATAGAGTGCGAAAGAAGAAGGCCTTAGCACATAGACCCAAGATAACTAACCCTGACCGTGGATATCTCAGCATCTAGACCTGTGAGAAGTAACTACCTGTTAAAAGAATTAGAAAAACTAGAAAACAAACTTCAGAGAGACCAAGCTCATAGATGGCATTTGCTGCTCAAAAGTTCCCCAGAGGGCCAGCAAGATAACTCAGCAAGTAGATAGACTGGCTCCACACGGTAGGCAGAGAAAACAGACTCATATACACACGCCATAGCACAAATGCCACCCTCCTTGGCATAAAATATAAATATAATCATGTTTATCCCAAAACAGTTTAAAAAGGAGAGAAAACCCCCACATAAGCCTCTTTTGAAAAACAAAAACTTGCAAAAAAGCAGAGACCACTGACAGTAAGGGCTGAATACATTTTTACTACTACAAATATGATAAAAACAGAAAACAAACAAAATAAGATCTCTCTTAACTGAATAACTGAAACTGGCCTTCCACTCACAATCCTCCTCCCTCGGCCTCTCAAGGACTAACACAAAAGTATCACTACATCTGGCAAAAAAATAAATGTGGGGGATGGAGAAGAGAGAGGGCTTAGTAGTAAAAGCGCTATTCACTACAGGGGAGATGGCTCTGTGGTGAAGAGTATGGACTGCTCTTCCAAAGGACCTGAGTTTGATCCCTAGCACCATGTCAGGAGGCTCACAACTTCCATCAATTTCAACTGCAGGGAATGTGGCACATCTGGCCTTCTCAATCACCTGTACTCACACACATACTGATGCACAGACACACTCACAGATGTAGGAGATGGGAGATGCTCATGATCACAGTTAAGCCTTTGGGAAAACAAGGAATGTTAAACATGCAGGGTCAACTTTTCAGAGGAAGGGTTCCAGAGCCTATTTTCTACCCAGAAGGCTGGGAGTGCAGCTGGTTAACAGGCAGGTGCCATTTGTATGGTCACACCTGACTCCCCAGACTCTGAGCATTTATCTCCCTCTATAGTGCCTTCCTTACCCAGACCCTTATAGTTAGCTATTTGTTCTGAGCCTGCTTTCCCAATTAAGCTATAGAACTTATCTTTATGGAAGAGGTCACATGTACTTTACAGAGAGTTTCACTGGAGTCATGCCTTAGGATTTATTGTGCATACAGAATTAAGACTCACCCAAAAAAATGTATAAACTCTTTGGGCCATGGAGTTTGCACATAACCCTGCTCACATAGACATGACTAAAAGAATAAAAATATATTGGGGGCGGGGTTGGGCAGAGGGGAAGACTAGCTAAAGAATCTGGAAATCTCACCTCTGGGTCCTACAAAACACCCTTCTTCTTTCGTGGCCGTCTTCTCTACATTACCCTGGGAGCCTAAAGATAAATAACACAGGAAGAGATGGGTCTAGAAAGTGCTTGAAGCAGTGGGAAGAAAAGAAGATAAGCTCAGAGGACCACTTAAGCATCAAGGCCTGAGCCAGAGGGTGAAATGAGAGCAGCCAATGACCCATTCCCTGAAATGGGGAGGCAGTAAGACTATCGAGAGACCAGAAGCCCAAGGTTTTTCAGTATCACCTCCCAGTACAGGGTCCCCTGAGATAGAGCAGGCTGCCAGGATTCCTCTTGGGTAAAAGCAACATCCTCAAAGGTGAGAGCCACCTGAAAAGTCATTAAACATATTAGCACTGGCCTCGTGTTTTGCCAAAAAATACAGAGATTAATGCTCAAACTACACAACACATCCTGAAGGCTATGCTGTTTCATGGGCCACAAGGGAAGAGACAGGTTGTTTGGAGCATGTAATGGCTAGTTTTAATTGACAACTTGAAACAATCCAGAATCACCTAGGAAGATAGTCCCGGTGAGGGACTACCTAGAACAGGTTGACCTGTGGGCACATCAGTGAGATTATGTTGATAATCTTGGTTATGTTAAGGTGGAAGACCCAACGTAGAAGTAGTTGATACCATTACTGGGTGTGAGTACCAGAATGTATGAAAAGGGAAAAGTGGAATCACTGAGTTGGCTCAGAGGGCAAAGGCACTTGGGACCAAGCTTTACAACTTCATCTACTCGGGAACCTTACCAAGGAAAAGGCAAGAACTCAACTCCCAAAGTTGTCTTCAGGACTCCAAATGCAAACCCATACTTACAGTCACTAATTAGATGAATACATGCAACCTTAGAATGAATGAAAGTCCTTGGTATGGCAGCTCACACCTTTAACCCCAGAAGCAGAGCTAGATGGGTCTCTGTGAGTTTCAGGCCTGAGAGGGCTACTTGGTGAGACCCTGCCTCAAACCAAACAAGCAAACAGAAAACTAGGGGAGCATAAGCATGCATGCATGCACTTATTGTTCTTGGTGGTTCTGACCCCAAATATGCTGTAAGTAGCTCTCGTGGGCTCTGCTACAATGAGTTCCCTGCTGTGATGAATCTGGATTTGTGAGCCAAGCAAACCCCCTTTTCCCTCAATGCTTCTGTCAGGGAATCTTATCACATAGAAAACAAAGCTAAGGCAGGGCATAATATATCAGTGTGAAGGGCAGATGCCTCCTAAACAGTTGCTCTTAGAAAGTAACTAACAGCAAAGTCAAACTGTGGGCTGTGAGAGAGGATCTATCACAGGTGTCATAGGCATGACAAAATAATGATGATGGGACCAAAACCAATAACCTTAAAAACATCATTTCTTGAGCTTCACTGGTCCAGCTAGTTTCCTGCCCTTGCTGAATGCTGCCAAACGCCTCGGTTCTGAAGTCAAGAAGCCTAGAGTTTCAATCCAAGCTCCTGAAACTACCACTCAACAGCTGTGTAACATTAGGTACCTCACTTCATCTCTGAGCCTCCATTTCCAGAGAAACACAGTAATTCTCACGCCATGGGCAACAGCTATGAGGAAGGAAAACAAAACAAAACAAAACAAAACAAACAGAAAAATTTAACCATGGGTATAAAAATACCCATGGAATAGAGATGAGCTTTCTAAAAGGTAAATCATATCACATTTAACTTATCTGGTTTCTGTTAATTAATACAGTCTATGGTAAATATGGCTGGTACCTATGTACAGGTCAGTGACTTGAGGCTAAAAGATGTCCGCAAGTTGCTCATTTTTGTTAAGGTCATAAGTAGTCCAAGCTGGTCTCAAACTTGCTATGTAGCCAGGGCTGACCTTGAACTCCCGATTGTCCTGCCTCTGCCTCTCCAGTACTGGGATTACAGAAATAAACAAAAGGGGTGCTACTTGGGCAAGTGAGATGGTTCAAAGAGTAAAAGAACTTCCCTCAAGCCAGACCACCTGAGTTTGATCCCCAGAACCCATATAAAAGTAGGAGGGGGGCTGGTGAGATGGCTCAGTGGGTAAGACAGCTCTTCCAAAGGTCCTGAGTTCAAATCCCAGCAATCACAGGGTGGTACAACCATCCGTAATGAGACATGGTGCCCTTTTCTGGTGTGTCTAAAGACAGCTACAGTCTACTTACATATAATAATAAATAAATCTTTAACAAACAAAAAGAAGAACAGGACCAATTCCTGAAATCTGTCCCACAAATTCCACACTTGAGCCATTGCTTGCCTGTGAGTAGACCCACAAACACTTAATACACATAAATTAAACTTAAAAAAGCTTTTTAAAAGTGGCATCTGAGTAGAACTGTGACAAAGAATGGTCTTGCAGAGATCTGAAGACTGGGGCAGAGTAAACCTCGAAGATAAAAGCTGGAAAAGTAAAGGAAATGTTGGGTCAGATTGGTACACCTGAATAGCTGTGAGCCAGACAGGGAATCAAGATCCTAAGAAGTCAGCCAGGAAGAATACGATACTTAACAGATCATGTCTGTTATGAATTGATGAAAGTCCTAAGCCTGGAGCTTCATTTCAGTCTTCAATCTCTTAAATACCTACCAGAGGCCTGACTTTCTGGCCTGAGGAAGCTGTAGGAGGGCTAACTAGCAGAGTGGCAATGCTGGACAGTGAGGGCTATGTGAGTCCTTTATTAGAAGCAGAAATGGCAACAAACAGGACCCAGTTATTAAACCAAATCCTAGACCATTGTTGCCTATCGTCACAGAAGTTATCTTTGGGCTTCTAGATTATTACTAAGAGAGAGTCATCTGGGTTCCTTTAGATCGACTTAGAGCAGACACAATTCCAAAATGTTAGTTATAGAAAAGGAGGCAGGTTGGCACATATTAGGGAGTGAGCTCCTACTTTCTTTGGTATGGCCTCCAGTGCATAAACGACCTTCTCAGGTACAAAGTGAAGTGGAAAAGTAAGAAATAAAGGGAAAGGACATGAGTGCTTGTAGGTATGGTGAAAGAGAAAGTTTACCATAGATAAGTGGGAGAGCACAGCTAGAGACAGAAACACCTGGGAGATTCCAGAGTGGACATGACCCTGAGCCATGTGAGAAGAGGAACAGAAGAAGAGAGAGTGAGGAGGGGGAGGGGAAAGGTGCAGCATCCAAGAGGCCCAAAAGAGCATGGCTAACCAAACTGGTTAGATTGTAAAGGGAAGGACAGCTGGGGGCAGAGCAACCCAGCTCCAGAGCTGAGGGAATTTAAGGTAGGGGGTGCAAAGTATGCCAGCCAAGAACTCTTGGTGACCTGTATAAGGTTGTTTAAACCCCCCCCCCCCAGCGGCGGGTCTGCTTTGTTCTGTTTAGTAGACACTTAAGCTTTTTGTCCCAGCTTTGAAACCTAAGTCTAAAACAAGGGATGAGCAGGGCGTGGTGGCACACGCCTTTAATCCCAGCACTTGGGAGGCAGAGGCAGGCAGATTTCTGAGTTCGAGGCCAGCCTGGTCTACAAAGTGAGTTCCAGGACAGCCAGGTCTACACAGAGAAACCCTGTCTCGAAAAACAAAACAAAACAAAAAAACAAACAAACAAACAAAGACTCGGGATGAACTGGGTGGCCAGGCAGATCCACTTTTCCTAAGCAAACACAATTATAAAGACTAACCTAGAGGCGCTCTTGATTGACAGGCTCTCCAAAACTTAAGGAAGCATCAAAAGTCTCCGAAAACCCACAAGCCTGGTGCCCACTAGGGAGGACGCCATCCTGCTACCATGCAGGCAGCAGAGCCGGGAATCCCGTGAGCTCCAGAGAAACCTGTATCTCCTTGCCCCGGGCAGGTGACTTTGGCTGCTGGCTGTCATGCCCAGGTCACAGAGCACAGCTCAGTTCACTGCAGTGTTTTGGTTTTGCTTGTGCACCCTTCCTCCTCACTACAGGCTAAACAGGAGTGCAGCTAAGATTCCCACACTGGATGTGAACTGAAGAGTAGCGCAAGGATGACATCATGGCATGGAGCCAGTAGAGCTGCAGGCATTAGCATTTCATTTGCAGAGCAAGCCACAAGACTCTTGTGCTCTATACCTTCTGGGTAACATAATTCTTTCTCTGCTTACAAATGGTTCACTCCCTCCCCAAAGAGAAGAGGTTTTCTTACTCTTTATCTAAAATAAGTTCCCAGACCTACCATCATGGCTTAGACATACCTATTACTATTTATTATTGTTGTTGTTGTTGTTGTTATTCCTTTTTTCTTTTGTTTTATTGGATATTTTATTTACATTTCAAATGGTATCCCCTTTCCTTGTTTCCCCACTGAAAACCATCTATCCTCTTCCCCCTCCCCCTGCTCACCAACCCACCCACTCCCACTTCCTGACCCTGGCATTCTGTACACTGGGGCATAGAGCCTTCCCAGGACCAAGGACCTCTCCTCCCACTGATGACTGACAAGGCCTTCCTCTGCTACATATGCAGCTAGAGCCATGAGTCCCACAATGTGTACTCTTTGGTTGGTGGTTTACACCCTGGGAGATCTGGAAGTACTGGTTAGTTCATATTGTTGTTCCTCCTATGGGACTGCAGAACCCTTCTGCTCCTTGGGTCCTCTCTCTAGCTCCTCCATTTGGAATCCTGTGCTCAGTCCAATGGTTGGCCGAGAGCCTCCACCTTTGTAGTTGTCAGGCACTGGTAGAGTCTCTCAGGAGACAGCTATAACAGGCTTCTGTCAGCAAGCACTTGTTGGCATCCACAATAGTGGCTGGGTTTATGGATCCCCAGGTGGGGCAGTCTCTGGTTGGTCATTCCTTCAGTCTCTGCTCCACACTTTGTAACTCCTCCCATGGGTATTTTGTTCCCCCTCTAAGAAGGATGGAAGTATGCACACTTTGGCCTTCCTTCTTTTTTGAGTTTCATGTGGTTTGTGAATTGTACCTTGGGTATTCTGAGCTTCTGGCCTATATCCACATATCAGTGAGTATATACCATGTGCGTTCTTTTCTGATTGTGTTACCTCACACAGCATACTTTCTAGTTTTATCCATTTGCCTAAAATTCTCACAAATTCATTTTTTTGTTTGTTTATTTGTTTTTCAAGACAGGGTTTCTCTGTGCAGTCCTGGCTGTCCTGTAACTCACTTTGTAGACCAGACTGGCCTTGAACTCAGAAATCCACCTGCCTCTGTCTCCCAAGTGCTGGGATTAAAGGCATGCACCACCACTGCCCGGCTCAAATTCATCATTTTTAATAGCTAAGTAGTAGTGTGTATATGAACCACATTTTCTGTATCCATGCTTCCATTGAGGGATATCTGGGTTCTTTCCAGCTTCTGGATATTATAAATAAGGCTGCTATGAACATAGTGTAGCATGAGTCCTTATTATATGTTGGAGCATCTTCTGGGTATATGCCCAGGAGTGGTGTTATTATACTTGAAATTGTTTTAATTTGAGACAATCTCGCTAAATTGGCCGGGTTGGCCTTGAACTGAACTTCTCCTGTTTGAGCCTCCTGAATACTTAAGATTGTAGGCATGGGTGACCAGGCCTGGCTTCAGATCCATCAAATAACAATGCACACAGCCCAGGAGGGTTCCGGGCCTGGGTGAGACTGACATTCTTTCTGTATAGAATGTAGATTAGAGTGTTGTATGTCTGGAACATTTGCCCAAAATCAGGGCAAATGTAAAGCTGGTAAACTGAGTGCTCTAGAGAGGACCCCCAGTTCTACACATACATCAACTCTCCTTATGTACCAACTTCCTTTCATTTAGTGGTTATTTCATGTGTGTGTAAGCATGGGTGTGCCTCTATCCACGTGCAGAAGCACAGGGTCTGAGTTTGATCCCCAGCAACCAGGTACAAGCTGGGCATACTTTAGTGCTTCTGTGATCTTGTCACTGGGGAGCTGGACATAGGAGACTCACTGTGTTTTATTTACCAGCCAGTCAAGCCAACTTGGTGATTTCATGTTCAGTTCACAGATTTATCCTCTCAGAATATGAGATGCAGAGCACTAGAAGGAGCCACCTGATGTGGGCTTCCACCTCAATCACTCATGTAAGACAAATGTTTCAATTCAATCCACACACTAACTCACTCAAGCAAGAAGATTGATGCTAAAGTAATCAGTTTTAATTAACATCACTTCATAAAAGAGAAAACAAGCAAATCACATGCACTAACAAACAGAGCCTGGAGACCTTCCTGAAGAAATACATAGGGATAGAGATGGACAGGGCTCAGGAAGACCCCTGAACTAGCAAGGAAGCACCCTTCGAGAGTGTTCCCTGACCCAGGGGTGCTTCAGGACCTGGGCCAGGCTTAGCCACTCTGAAGGATGGTACCTAAGAAGCTTGGAGATCAAGTCCTGGACTCCTGCAGGCACTGATGAAGGAAACTTAAAATCCACCTAATGAGCCAGGGGAAGAAGAATAGAATCTAGTTATTCTCTTTGGGTAATCTACTCCCTGTGATATGAGTCTCCTCATGGCACCCTTTTTGCTATTAGCAGATAATCTTTTGTATACACTCTAGTCCCCAAAGGCCCACCCAGGACCCATCACTGTCTGGCTTCCTGATAAATGTCATGCATATGTGTGTGTGTGTGCTCATGCACGCCATACCTGGCGCATGCATCTCTGTGTCTCACTGGAGGTGTTGCTCTCAAAGGGTGGCTTCCTCACCAGCAGCTCATAGCAGAGCACCCAACTGCACCACAGATCAACCATCTCATTGTATGGTTTCTGCTCTATCGTTTCCGTGGGCAAGTAGTCCTAAGTCCCACACATTGTCTTTCTCCTAGAACAGAACACAGAAGGTTGGGCTGTGCGTAGGCTCAGAAGAAGGGAAATCACAAAAAAAAAAAAAAAAAAAAAAAAACAATGACAAAAAATGGGCAGTGGTGGCACATGCCTTTAATCCCAGCACTTGGGAGGCAGAGGCAGGCAGATTTCTGAGTTCAAGGCCAGCATGGTCTACAAAGTGAGTTTTAGGACAGCCAGAACTACACAGAGATACCCTGTCTCCAAAAAAAACAAAAAACAAAAAACAAAACAAACAAAAACCGGAAGAAGGGAAATCTTCCCTTTTCAGCTTCCAAGGAAATGGGAGACACAGGGACATCCTGAAGGGTCCACTCCTGTGCATGCCTGAGGCAAGGAGAACTGTTCATAAACAGCAACTGTTCATATGGTTCAAGATCCAGAGGGGCTATAGGAGGTGAGTCAGGGGGCAAAGCACTTGCAAGGGGAATTCCTCAGGACCTGAATTCTATCCCCCAGAACCCACATAAAGCCGGGTCCATGACTATAGTCCTAGAACTTCTATAGTGAGATGGGAGGCAGAAGAGAATCATATAAAGTCTTTAGACCAGCTAGGCAACTATGAAAGAGCAAAAAAAGACCTTATCTCAAATAAGGTGGAAGGTGAGGGACTATCTTAAAGGTGTTCTCTTACATGCCCACCCTCCTCCCAGACACAACATGGCACATGTGTGCCTGCACGCACACATGAGAATAAACACAGGTTTTCTTTTTAACATTCAGGGAAAGCAGATGGATATAGTAATAGCTCACATCTCTTAATTCTGGCATTTGGGAAGGTTGCAACAGGAAGTGCATTGTATTTGACACTAGAATGAATCCACAACCAGTCAGAAAGACCCTGGATAGATTTTGAAGCATCCATGTGGCTGCTTACAACCAAATGATGCCCTCTTCAGGCTTCCAAGAGAACAGGCATGAAAAATGGTGCACAAGTCCTAGATGCAGGCAAAACATCCATATATAGAAGATAAAAATTAAAAAACTAAACCAACTCAGAAAAAGTAAATACTATAAGGGAAGATACAGTAATCTCATGTTTTAAAACATGGTGTAGCATATCACCTGTAGCATAACAACACAGGATTGCTGTAAGTCTGAAGCCAGCCTGGTGGACTGCAGAGTCAGTGACTGAGGAAGATTCTTTTTCATACTTATTTTTTTTAATTAGGTATTTTCTTCATTTACATTTCAAATGCTATCCCAAAAGTCCCCCATACCCTTCCCCCTCCCCTCCCCACCCACTCCCACTTCTTGGCCCTGGCGTTCTCCTGTACTGAGGCATATAAAATTTGCAAGACCAAGGGGCCTCTCTTCCCAATAATGGCCGACTAGGCCATCTTCTAATACATATGCAGCTAGAGACACAAGCTCCGGAGGTACTGGTTAGTTCATATTGTTGTTCCACCTACAGGGTTGCAGACTCCTTTACCTCCTTGGGGATTTCTCTAGCTCCTACATTGGGGGCCCTGTGATGCATCCAATAGCTGACTGTGAGCATCCACTTCTGTGTTTACTAGTCCCCAGTAAAGCCTCACAAGAGACAGCTATATCAGGGTCCTTTCAGCAAAATCTTGCTGGTGTATGCAATGGTGTCAGCGTTTGGAGGCTGATTATGGGGTGGATCCGTGGGTATGGCAGTCTCTAGATGGTCTATCCTTTCGTCTGAGGAAGATTTATGATGTACATAATGATGGTGTGCATCTCAAGAGGAATCAAGGAAATGTAGCTCATCCACATGGAGAAATTCCTTCCTGGGATGGTTGCTAAGTTTACATGGAATCTTACTGGCAAAGGCAAACACTGATAAAGGCTAGGAAAGCAAAGCTCTATTTGTGGTGTGTGTGTGTGTGTGTGTGTGTGTGTGTGTGTGTACGTACATGCCTACAGATACACACTAACAAAGACAGAGGATGACATTCAGTGTCTTTATTAACTATATTCCTTTAAGGCAAGGTCTCTCATTGGACCTCACCCAGTCATTTCTGCCAGAGGATGGCCAGCTTTTAGGATCTGCCTGTCTCCATCACTCAAGGCAGGGGTTAAATTAATCCAGAGTCATGGCCAGGTATTTACAGGTTCTTTTCATTTAAAGTCAGGTTTCCTGATCACAAAGGACCTGTTCTTATCTACTGAGTTCATCACCCCACCCACCCAATTCTTTTAATTTGCAAGTGCATTTTAAAAGTGTATATTTGGAAAAGGTGCTTGTTAACCCCAAGGCCCAGTTTGTATCTGGGCCTTCCATGTGAGATAAATTCACTTGGGAAATGCCTCACTAGTGTGAGGGTCCCACCTCCATCCCATCCAACCTACCTGAGAGAGGGGGGAATGCAGAGACCACCCAAAATCTGAGATCTTCACCTCACCATTGAGGCCCAGCAGGAGATTCTCTGGCTTGATGTCCCTGTGAATCATCTTCTTCTCATGGCAGTAGGTCAGGGAATCTGACAACTCCTGTATTATCTGTGAGAACAAAAGCAGACTGGTGGGGAGAAGACTTCCACGCCTTCCCTGTGAGGTAGAACAGACATTATGAATTTTATCATTGCCATGGACTCTCATTTTTTTCTACTATAATTCTATTGTCTCTTTGTGTGTGTTCATGCAGCAATGGGGAGCATAGAGGACAATCTTTAGAGTGGTGCCTTACTGTCTATCGACCTTGTTTTTCTTGTTTTGAGGCAGGGTTTCTCTCTGTAGCTCTTACTACCCTGGAACTCTCTCTGTAGATCAGGGAGTAAAGGCCTCAGTCACCACCACTTGCCTCTTTGTTCTTTTTAAAAGAGGGCCTTCACTGTCTGGCCCAGGTCAGCCTTAAACTCATGAGATCTGTCTGTCCTTACATAGATAGCACCATGGTTATAAACTAGCCAGGTCCCCCCCCCCCAAGTCCCCCATAGACTTAGCAGAACAGGAGCCAGACACAGAAGCTGTGTTGAGTGTAACCTCCCCCAGCCTGGATCAGAGGGAAGGCTACAGGAGTCAGAGATTTTATTGTCCAGCAAAGCCAACTGATGCTGCAGGGATAGTGAGTGCTAGGGCTTTTAATAAAGTGCCATACAATTTCTAGGTACCTTTTTTTTTTCTTTTATGAGATAAGGTTGCACTATGTAACCTTATGGCTTGAAACTTGACATGTAGACCAAGCTGACCTTGAAGTCCTGAGCCTTCTGCCCCAGCCTTCAAATTTCTGGAATTACAGGCCAGCAACACTATGCCCAGCTAGCTTTCCAATATATGTTTATGGTTTCATTTTCTACTTAATAGAGTTGGACTTTTTATATACTATTTTCATTGCATTTATTTGTTTTTCTGTGCCTATATATGTGAATAAGTGCATGGATAGGTACAAGGACAACCTTCTGGGTTTTATCTCTCCTTCGACCATGTGGGTCCCAGGATGCTGGTGTTCAGCCTGGAGAGCAAGCATCCTTACCCAATGAGCTGTTTCTCCAGCCCCAGTTAGAATCTAATGCTTGATAAGAAAGACTCCAGGTGTGGTAGCCAGCACTAGGGAAGCAGAGGCAAGAGGATTTCTGTGAATTTGAGGCCAGCCTGTCTCTATATATTATTCCAGGTCAGACACGAAGTGAAAGAACCTGTCTCTAAAAAAAAAAAAAAAAAAAAAAAATCTATCAATAATAATATTCTATGGCTACACTGGGATCAACCCAAAGCCATAAACTCACTAGAGAAGAACTAGACCAACAAGTTACATCTAAGCACACCTAAAAACCAAAACATACAAACAAACAAACAAACAAAAAACCCTCATGTAAACAAACAGTCCAAAGCTGGGGGGCCTGTCTTCGTAGGAGTTACAAGGCTGCAATGTCAAGGTTAACCTGGTCTATACACGAGTTCCATGTCATTCTGAGCTGTTTAGAAAAGACTCTGCCTCAGGAAAGGAAATACAGCACCCTGAGCCAGGCATCATCCTAGAGATTTCAGGGAAGCCTGGCCTAGCCTGGGCTATCTAGCAAGATTTCCTGCAACTCAGAACAAAAGGAGCTGAAGGCTAACAAGATGTCTCAGTGGGTAAGAGAGCTTGCTGTACACGCCTGTTGACCTGAGTTTCATCCCTGGAAGCCACATAAAGCTGAAAGGAGAAAACAGACTCTTCCCAAGTTGTCTCATGACTTCTATATATGCCCACTACGGCCTGTATGCTCCCCCATCCCACATCCCACACTACTACACAAAAGAGTAAGTTAAAAAGAGTTGGGAAGGGATATTGGCAGCTACAATCAGTCACTGTCATCACTGCATGCATCCTTGGTCCCAGAACTCCCCTCACCATGGCTGTACGATGCTAGTCCAACTTCTGATGTCTCTGAAGCTCCTTATAGAGCTCTCCTCCTGGAGCATACTCCAGAATTAAGTATATCGGAATGTCATCATAGAAGTACTTGTACAGGCGAAGGATGTTTGGGTGTCTGGAGGAGGAAGGAAGAGTCAAGGCAGGCAAGATAGCACAGCAAACAGAGACATTTGTTGCCAAGTGTGCTAACCCGAGTACCACTCCCAGAATCTGCATGTGGAAGAGAGGAAATAATTCCTGCAAGTTGTCCTCCACGTGTGTCCTGTGACTCATATGTAGCCTATGTGACATTACTCAATGTAACTTAAAATAAATAAATAAATAAATAAATAAATAAATAAATTGATGAGTAGTGCAAGACTTTAATCTCAGCACTCCAAAGGCAGATGCAGCCAAATCTGGGAGTTCAAGAGCAGCCTGCTAGATCTATAGAGCAAATTCCAAGACAGCCATGGCTACACAGAGAAACCCTGTCTCCAAATAACCAAAACCAAAACTAAAATAAACAAACAAATAAGTAGGTATAAGATAAAACCAATAACTTTAGGGTAGAGTTTCACTGTGTAACTCTGGTTGACCTGGAATTCACTGAGAACCATCAGGCTGGCCTCACACCCAGTGATCCACATGCCTCTGCTTCTCAGGGGCTCCGGACAAAGGAATACCTCTTTAAAAAAGATGTACATCACCTGAGGAGCAACACTGGGGGTTGACCTCTGACCTGCAGATGTGTGTACACTTGAAACTGGTGTTTCCAATGCCAGGAGAGAATTGTCCTAACTGGAATGAGTTACAGAGAAAAGTCTTCAGGTGGAAAACAAAATGCTTATTTGGGAGTCATGAAGACTGACTTCAGAGGTCAAGGGCAGCAAGAGGGAAGCAGGCGCTGGAGAAGTCCAGCTCTGAGTTCCACATAGGTCAGGCTTACTGTAGGTGTGCCTGGATCTCCACTTCCCTGCGAAGTTGGTGCTCCAATCCCTCCTTGTCTATCTCAGACTTGAAGAGGACCTTCAGGGCCACGATGAAATGATTTTCTTTGAGCCCAGCCAAGTACACACGCCCAAATTTCCCCCTGCCCAGAGGACGCCCGATTTCAAAGTCATTGATCGTGAAATGCTTCCTGAATAGATGGAAGAGATGGCCTCATCTCAGAGACTGGGAAGAGTTAGGGGTCCCCAACCGCTCCCCTTCCTCATTCACTGAGCTCAACCTCAGCTGTGGTCTTCCATAGGGAAAATAACATTTTAGATCCATGAGCCAATGCTCCTCTTGCCCTGCTTACTAGTCACCTGAGTCACATTTTCTTTCTTCTGGAAACTTTGGCAAAGCACTCACCTGGTTGAGGTGCTGGGCTCCATCTGGCCAGTAGCTAAGGAAAGAGAGAGGAAAAACGGGTCTGGTGTTGCTCAATAGCAACCCTAGTCTGTGGGAGGTAGACAAGGAGGCAGGAGTTCAAAGTCACCCTCCACTCCACAGCAACTTTGAGGCCCACTTAGTACACAAGAGAATCACCCTATCAGAGACTGGGGGAGGGTGGCAGGGGTAAGGGTATAGGAGAGGGGAAGGGGCATCAAGAATTTTGTAGGGGAGGGCATGGAAGGGAAAGGAAAAGGGGAGGAGAAAAAGAAGGACTGCAGGAGAAGGAGAGGTGGAGAGTGACCTCAGGAAAGGAGGGGGCAGTGGAAAGAGAGGGAGGAGAGGGTGAAAGGAGAGGGAGAGAACAGGAGGGAGTGAGGGAAAGGGAGGGTGAGGCAGAGAGAGAAGGCTGAAGTCTTACTGCCAATGCACACACACACTTACCGCACCCCTGGCTGCAGATCCCAGTGACCTCTAACTGTCCCCATCCTGCTGCCTCATCCTCCTGCTTGCAGGGAATTTTCACATGGGTGCCACCACTTTGGAGTCGATCCCGGTTCTCCTACCTCTTACTTGTGTGTGAAGCCCAGCCCGAAGGAGGTGACTCTTCCCTGAACTCTAAAGGCATGAGGGCAAGTTGAAGTCCTGCTAGTTGCTTGGATCCTGGAAAAGGGCACTCGGGTAATGCTCCGACTCCAGCCTACCCAACCGCCCGGAATGTCTCACCCACCCAGGGACACATAGGACACACACACTGGTAATCCACTAGCACTGCCACACTCAAGAGGTTTCCAGATTGCACTTTGGCAGAGTCTAGTAGATCCCAGCTGATAACCATTAGTTATCTTTCTGAAGTCATAAGCATGCCCAATAGGTGCGCCAGAGAAGCCAGGCTGCTTGCCCTATAGGATGGTGTGGGCGGGTCCAGAAGGTGCCTAAAATCACTGGCAAGGAAAGTATCATTTGCTGAGGTCAGCAGGAGGGTTACTAAGTGTTTGTGTAGGTACAGAGGACCATCAATCAACCTCGAGGACCCCATAGTAAGAAACAGTAAATATATGTCTCCTCTGTCAATTACGATGAAATTTATTATTTATTAGAATAGGGAACTAAAATCTTTACAAATCCTGCACATGTCTTTAATCCCAGCACTCAGGCGGCACGGAGCATCTCTGAGTTTAAGGCCAGCCTGATGTAAAAGAGCAAGTTCCAGGACAGCCAAAGCTAGAAAGAAATCCTGTCTTGAAAAACAAAGTATTGGGGGCTGAAAATTCAAAACAACCCAAGCAAAGCAAGATACAAAGCAAAATATTGAAGTAGGCAGCAGAAACTGACCAGTAGGGAATAGCAACACAGACTTGGGAGCTGACTGCTTCTTGGGATGTCCATCCACAAGTAGATGCCAAAAGTCTATTGTACTCAGGCTGCTACTGATCAGGCCACAGAACTTGGGAGCTGAAAAGCGACTCCAAGCCAGAATATCACAGAAAAAATTTAAGCCTGAAACAATCAACATCTATGCCAAGTTACAGTTACATATTCCCACCTATCAGGATTTGCCATATCCAGCATGACATACATTGTTTCTGCCTCTGGGACAGGATTAGCTGCCATGGGCCTCCACAAGTGTCAGTAATGCTTGTTTGTATAAAACTGTACACATTTTTTCATTCCTATTTCGAGGAATGTCCTCCACTTAACGTTAATGACTCCATGATAATCAAAGACAACATGAGTCCAGGAGGGGAGGAGAAGGTGTAGCTAATGTCTCAGCAAAATGGCAAACTCGTCTGAAGGTGGGCAACTGTCTGTCCTGCAGAATGTGTCCCCACCTGCAGGTCTGTTCCCACCCTGTGGTCTGAGAAATGTTAGCCTCTCCCTTCCAAGAGGAGCAAGTGTTCCAAGACCTTCCCAAAGTTCCTGACCTTTCAGTACCCAGGGAGGTCTTTAGGAACTTAAACTTTATTTGACCCCTATTCAAAATGGAAGCTCTCTTCAAAAAGCTTCAATTTGGTTCCTTCTTACAAAACAAATGTTTAAACCCTCCAACTAATTTGTTAGACTTTTTTTGCAAATGTCCTTTTTTGTTTGTCATCCCTTGCCCTCTGCCACCTCCCCACCCCAAGGGGTTCCTTTTTTAGTGCTGGGTATTTTGATAATCCTTATGTTGAGCAGGCCTGCCTGGAATTCAAACAGATCTGTCTGCCTCTGGCTCCAGACAGCTGGGATCAAAAGCCTGTGTTCCCACAAAACAAGGCCAATCAAGTATTATAAGCCTCCCTATGCAGTAAAGTTTTTGTTTCCACAAAGGCTCACTACTTTCTTTTTTTGTTTTGTTTTGTTTGGGGGTGTTTTGTTTTGTTTTTGATTTTTGAGACAGGGTTTCTCTGTGTAGTCCTGTGTAGTTCTGAAACTCACTCTGTTCAAGCCCTGTCTGGCCTAGAACTCAGAAATCTGCCTTCTCTGCCTCTCAAGTGCAGGGATTAAAGGCAGGAGCCACCAGTGCCCAGCTGGCTCACTGCTTTTAAAGGAAATTGATTGCCTGGAGCAGTGACCCTTTCCTGTTCTTTTCAGACTAGGCAATGTGAGTAAAATAGTAAAGACCAACTCCAGCTAAGGGAAAAAAACAAACCACCACCTGAAAAACAAGCAAACACACTGGTCTCCCATTGTATTCCCTTTGCATAGTCCTGAACTCACAGAGACACACTCCTCCCCTCCCCGCTGCACTCCCAATATGCAAACACCTCTGCCTCACAGGATCTGGGATTAAAGGCATGCCCTACAGCCAGCCAGCTAAGAGATATATTTTAAGAGTAGTCACTATGCTAAAAACAAAAATCTATAGCCTTCCAGTTTTAGTTTTTATTGCTTGAGGTTTGATTTTTCTTTAGTTGTTGTTTGTTTTTTGAGATGCTGTCTCACTGTAGCCTAGGTTGGTCTGGAATTCACTATGAAGCCCATGTCTTGTCATGTACCCAATGGACACCCTGGGCTGTGCAAACTACACTGGCCTCAAGCAGTACATCTTTGTGGGAGAGTTTTACATAATGTGCATTCAAATACTGATTTCTGTGCAAGGACACCTAATTGATATTGGATGTTGGCAGTGTCATAATTGTGAAGCATCTCCTGTCTCAGTGTTGTGTAAAAATTGTTCTCCATCACCTCTGATTGGCTAAATGTGGAGAACTTTTGAGGTTGCTTCTAGGAAGGTCAACCTGATAAATCCCTAGACACAGTGACAATGGGACTTTGTTTATTGCCTGTTTGATTACTTTGATTATTGTCTGGTTTGTTCATTATTTAAGCTTTGTTTTTTTTCCTTAACATTTTGTTTATGCCTTAGGACTGGCCATATACTTTGTATGTACCTAGAGTAGTATAAAAGCAGACTGGAAAAAAATAAACAGGCCTCCAGCTTCAGAACTGGCTGGGGTCATGTTACAGTGTAGTCCAATTGTCTTTTTCTTATCAATCCTTGCTCCCTTCCTGAAGAACCCATTGACTGACTGAGCTGGCTTGGTCAGTTAATAAAGATCTAAATAGCCAATAGCTGGGCAGGAGAGATAAAATAGGATTTTCCATCCCAGTGAGTGGGTTAAAGGTGGAGATAGAGATCAAGAAGGGAGTCATGAGGGAGTTTTCATGAGGAGATGATGGAGCATGAGGAGCCAGGGAAAGACTAAGATGGCAGGTAACAAGACATGGGACTGGAAAATAGGCCAGGCCATCATAGTCAGGTCAGAATAGAAGAATTTCTGTCCAGCTGTAATTCTTGAAGCTTCTGTATAAATATAATCTCTGTGTCATGATGTGGGAGTACACACAAGAAAGACCATAGTTAAACTTTTACATGACACAGTCCTCCTGCCTCAGCCACTTGTAGGCACACCCCACTACACTTGGTGGTTTCTTTTTTTACTTCTTTTTCTCTGGAGAAAGAATCTCACTATATAGCCCTAGCTGAACTCATAGACGCACCTGTTTCTGTTCCTGAGTGTTAGTAAAGGCTTGTACCACCATGCCCAGACTTACATTTGTTTTCTTTTAGTAAATATTGTGTGTTCGTGCATGTGTGTGAATGTTTTGCCTGCATGCTTGTATGTACACTCCCTGCACACCAAGAGCCCAAAGAAATCAGTTGCAAATGGAGTTATGGATGGCTGTAGGCCACCATGTAGATGCTGGCAACCAGACCCAGTACTCTGCAAGAGCAATCACTGCTCTTTATACTGTGCTACCTCAGCTAAATGGTTATATAGACAACTCTAGTCTTGTCTCAGAAAGGAGAAAAAAAAAGAAAGAAAGAAAATGATTTGTAGTAGAACCATATAGCTACTCCTGGCAGAGCCATTATTCTCTACTTTAATAGGCTTGGAAAATATTAATTTATTTTTTTTAAAATTGTATCTCTGTGTGTCTGTGCATACAGAAAAATGCCTGTGGCAGTTTGTGGTTAGAAGAGGGTATAGGATCCCATGAAGCTAGAATTACAGGCAATTGTTAACTGCTCGGCATGGGTGCAGGTAACTGAATTCAGGTCTTCTTGAAGAAGTTATGCTCTGGACCACTGAGTTATCCCCATCAGAGTTTACCACCCCCACTGACTCTGAATTCTAATCTGAGGTGCCTGCTAAAGAAGGAATCCACCACCCAGCTCTACTATATTTGTTTTTTAACCTGAAAAAATTTTGAAACAGCTGAAAACACGAGCTTCATTATTTTCACCCTACAAAGACAGGCAAAATTTTCAGCTGTATATTGTGAAGAAAGGTGTATATTTATATGATTAAAGAGTTGGAGAAATGGCTCAGCAGTTAAGAGAGTTTACACACACACACACACACACACACACAGAGAGAGAGAGGGAGAGAGAGAGAGAGAGAGAGAGAGAGAGAGAGACTGAGAGACACTGAGTGACTGAGAGAGTTAGAGAGAGACAGAGAAAGGTATATCTTGATAAAGGAAAACAAAAAGGCTTTTGGAATTTAAAGAATACAGATACTTAGGAAAAATGTGGATCCTTATTGCCTAACATATGAAGTATTTCATGGCTCAAGTGTCCCTCGTTCATCACAAAGGTTATTGGTCTCAAGAATAATATCTTAGGACACAAAAATATGCAATTCATGTTTACAGGATTGGTCTCAGCTCACTCCCCAACACCATGTGAATACACAAGGCACAAGAAAGGGCCAAAGGCTTTGACCACTAAAACACCCACCTCACTCCAATAAGCTGAGGAGTCGATATCACAGTGCCATAGGTTTGTCTGGGAGGTCTGAAGACATCTGTGATTTTATTTTTGTCTGCATCTGCTTTGTAAAACAATCCCTGAGATAACATGACGTTGTAAATTTGAGAGAGATGTGGCTGAAATTTTCCTGTATGAATTTAAAACAAGATACCACCCCTACCACAACCCACCCCAAACCATGGAGTTCTTCCTGGGTGAATTTTCAGAGGGGAAATAAGGCTGGGTCTGCTGCTGTTGTTGCTCTTCAGATGACAGGGTGTTCTGTAATAGGAAGGGGTTTGCTTGTTTGTTTGTTTGTTTTATAATCAAGACACTTGTGCAGCTTCCCTTTGGTGTAGATGATCAGATCCTGAAGAAGACGTTTCTTGTGACAAAAGATCGTTCGTTCCCCAGAAGGAGTTCACCGAGGATAACTGAGAGCTGTGTGGCTGTGAATGGTCTTCCCTTCTCTGCCACACTGGTAGGGCCTCTGTCACTGCAGCTTTTGATGCTGATTGAGGGCTGAGCTGAGACTCATGACCTTCCCAAGTTCAGTGCACTTACACGGCTTCTCCCCAGTGTGGATGATGGCATGGTCTTCCCACACTTAATACTTCAAATGTGTTCCCCACTATGAACTCCCTGGTGCCTCGTAAGACCTGACAGGCACGGAAAGGCCTTCCCACACGCCACACACTCATAGGGCTTCTCTCCAGTGTGGATTCTGAAGTGCTGGATGAGATCTTTCTGACTGGTGAAGGCTTTCCCACACCCTTTGCATTCAAAGGGTGTATTAGTCAGGGTTCTCTAGAGTCACAGAACTTATGAATAGTCTCTAAATAGTAAAGGAATTTATTGATGACTTACAGTCGGCAGCCCAATTCCCAACAATTGTTCAGTCGCAGCTGTGAATGGAAGTCCAAGGATCTAGCAGTTGCTCAGTCTCACGCAGCAAGCAGGCGAAGGAGCAAGAGCTCGAGCTAGAGCTCCCTTCTTCCAATGTCCTTATATTGTCTCCAGCAGAAGGTGTAGCCCAGATTAAAGGTATGTTCCACCACACCTTTAATCCCAGATGAAAGGTGTAGCCCAGATTAAAGGTGTGTTCCTTAAACTCGGAGATTCAATCTTCTGGAATCCATAGCCACTGTGGCTCAAGATCTTCAAACCAAGATCCAGATAAGGATCTCCAAGCCTCCAGATAAGGGTCACTGGTGAGCCTTCCAATTCCGGATTGTAGTTCATTCCAAATATTGTCAAGTTGACAACCAGGAATAGCCACTACAATCCACCCCTTGTCAACTTGACACAAATAATATCTCATGTTCACATGAAACAATAACAAGGTTGTAAGTACGCCTAACATGATATAACTATCCCTCGTACAAACGCAAACGCATTAGTAAATTTACAATGGGCATTCATATTACTTTATAATCCTCGTTTCTGCAACTGGTTACGTGGCCTTAATTGGTATTTATAACTACCTTCCTCTACTACCCACTCTGTATTTCCTTCTCCTTCAGCCAGCACCTCAGCAGGTCTTGGCTCTTTTCCTGGAGGATTGACCCATACCTTCATTCCTGATGGGTCTGTGTCCTTTGTCATCCTGCTTGGATTAGGCTGTTGTAGTTTCCCATTGACTTTAATCACAGGACATGGTAGTACTAAGAGACGCCCTAAGGGATCTCCTACACTCCAGACATAATCTTGCTTACCACCATTGTGAAGAGGTAATCCAATTTCCCCATGGTAATCTGGATCTATCACCCCTCCTAACACTGTTATTCCTTTTTTAGCCTGTTGGTTTAAGGGCATTAGAAGCCCAAAATGACCAGGGGGAAGTCTGAGCTTCCAGTTCAATGGAATGTTTGTTGTAGCTCCTGGTAGGAGTACTCCCCTCTCTGGAGCCAAAACTTCTAGGCCAGCAGAACCTAGAGTTATGGGGACAGGAAGCAAAAATTTTCCTAGAGGGTCACTAGGAGTGATAGTAAGTGGAACTATTCCGTTTTCCACCCCTTGATTCCTGGACCCACGAATCCTGGCTATGGGTGAAACTGTACCATATATCGAGCACTGATTCAAAGCATATACTGCCTTCTGAAGAACTCTGCCCCAGCCTTCCAAGCTGTTACCACCTAATTGGCGCTGTAACTGCGTCTTCAAAAGGCCATTCCATCTTTCTATCAGCCCAGCTGCTTCAGGATGATGGGGAATGTGGTAAGACCAGTGTATTCCATGATCGTGGGCCCACTGTCGTACTTCTCTGGCTGTGAAATGAGTTCCTTGGTCAGAAGCAATACTGTGTGGAATACCATGACGATAGATGAGGCATTCTGTCAGTCCCTGAATGGTGGTTTTAGCAGAGGCTTTACGTGCAGGAAAGGCAAATCCATAACCAGAATAAGTATCTACTCCAGTAAGAACAAAACGCTGTCCTTTCCATGAAGGAAGTGGTCCAATGTAGTCAACCTGCCACCAGGTTGCTGGCTGGTCACCTCGAGGAATGGTGCCATATCTGGGGCTCAGTGTTGGTTTCTGCTGTTGGCAGATCTGGCAATCAGCAGCAGCAGTAGCCAGGTCAGCTTTGGTGAGTGGAAGCCCGTGTTGCTGAGCCCAAGCATAACCTCCATCTCGACCACCATGACCACTTTGTTCATGTGCCCATTGAGCAATGACAGGGATGGCTGGGGAGAGAGGCTGACTGTCCACAGAACGGGTCATCTTATCCACTTGATTATTGAACTCCTCCTCGGCTGAAGTCACCTTTTGGTGAGCATTTACATGGGACACAAATATCTTCACATCCTTTGCCCATTTGGAGAGATCTATCCACATACTTCTTCCCCAGATGTCTTTCTCACCAATTTTCCAATTGTGATCTTTCCAAGTCCCTGACCATCCAGCCAATCCATTGGCTACAGCCCATGAGTCAGTGAATAATCGTACATCTGGCCACTTCTTCTTACAAACAAACTGTAATACCATGTGTACTGCCCGAAGTTCTGCCCACTGTGAAGATTTCCCTTCACCTGTGTCTTTCAAGGTTGTCCCAGAAAGGGGTTGTAATGCTGCAGCTGTCCACTTCTGGGTGGTGCCTGCATAACGTGCAGAGCCATCAGTAAACCAGGCTCTAGTCTTCTCCTCTTCGGTCAGTTGATCATAGGGAACACCCCATGAGGCTATAGGTGCATGCTTGGCAGCAGATGGCATTGTAACAGGAGTAGAAACCATAGGCATTTGAGCAACTTCTTCATGTAACTTGCTTGTGCCTTCAGGACCTGCTCTGGCCCGATCACGTATATACCACTTCCATTTGATAATAGACTGCTGCTGTGCACGTCCCACTTTATGACTTGCAGGGTCTGATAGTACCCAGCTCATGATGGGTAGTTCAGGTCGCATAGTGACTTGGTGTCCTATTGTCAGACGTTCAGTTTCCACTAAGGCCCAATAGCAGGCCAAGAGCTGTTTTTCAAAGGGAGAATAGTTGTCTGCAGATGATGGTAGAGCTTTGCTCCAAAATCCCAAAGGCCTTTTCTGTGATTCACCTACAGGGGCCTGCCAGAGGCTCCAAACAGCATCTCTATCAGCCACAGACACCTCAAGTACCATCGGATCTGCTGGGTCATATGGTCCAAGTGGTAGAGCAGCCTGCACAGCAGCCTGGACCTGTTGAAGGGCCTTCTCCTGTTCCAGGCCCCACACAAAGCTAGCAGCTTTCCGAGTCACTTGGTAAATAGGCCTAAGTAACACACCCAAGTGAGGGATGTGTTGTCTCCAGAATCCAAATAGACCCACTAAACGTTGTGCTTCTTTCTTGGTTGTAGGAGGGGCCAGGTGCAATAACTTATCTTTCACCTTAGAAGGATTATCTCTGCATGCCCCACACCACTGGACTCCTAAGAATTTCACTGAGGTAGATGGTCCTTGAATTTTGGTTGGATTTATTTCCCATCCTCTGATACGCATATGTGTTACCAATGAGTCCAAAGTGGTTGCTACTTCCTGCTCACTTGGTCCAATCAGCATAATGTCATCAATATAGTGCACCAATGTGATATTTTGTGGAAGATCCAAACGATCAAGATCCCTTCTAACTAAATTATGACACAGGGCAGGAGAGTTAATATATCTTTGAGGCAAAACTGTGAAGGTATACTGTTGGCCTTGCCAACTGAAAGCAAATTGCTTCTGGTGGTCCTTATGGACAGGTACTGAGAAGAAGGCATTTGCCAGATCAATAGCCGCATACCAGGTGCCAGGAGATGTGTTAATTTGCTCAAGTAAGGAAACTACATCTGGTACAGCAGCTGCAATTGGAGTTACTACCTGATTTAGTTTTCGGTAATCAACTGTCATTCTCCATGATCCATCTGTTTTCTGCACTGGCCAGATAGGAGAGTTAAACGGAGATGTGGTGGGAACCACCACCCCTGCATCTTTCAAGTCCTTGATAGTGGCAGTAATTTCTGCAATTCCTCCAGGAATACGATACTGTTTTTGATTCACTATTTTCTTTGGCAGAGGCAACTCTAAAGGCTTCCATTTGGCCTTTCCAACCATAATAGCCCTCACTCTACAGTTCAGGGAACCAATATGAGAATTCTGCCAATTTCTGAGTATATCTATCCCAATTATACATTCTGGAACTGGGGAAATCACCACAGGATGTGTCTGGGGACCTACTGGACCTACTGTGAGTCGGACATCAGTCAAAACTCCATTAATCACCTGCCCTCCATAAGCCCCTACTTTAACTGGAGGGCCACAATGTTTCTTGGGATCCCCTGGGATCAGTGTCAACTCAGAACCAGTATCCAGCAGACCCCGAAAAGTCTGATTATTTCCTTTTCCCCAGTGTACAGTTACCCTTGTAAAAGGCCGTAGGTCCCTCTGGGGAAGAACTGGAGAAAGGGTAACAGCAAAATCTTTGAGTGTCTTATCAAGATCCTTCCTCAGCGGAACCTGCCCACCCCTTCATTCAAGGGGTTCTGGATCTGCAAACTGTCTCAAGTCTGGAAATTGATTCACTGGCCGAGTTTGTTGTTTACCACGATCTAATGTAGCCTTTCTTTCATTTGGCTGTTTACCACGATCTAATGTAGCCTTTCTTTCATTTGTTTGAGAATTTTTCTGCTTATGCAGATCAAACAAATATGCAGTAGGCTTCCTATGTATTTCATTCCTGGAAACACCATGATTGGTTAGCCAGTACCAAAGGTCCAACCGAGTCATGCCATTATAAATTTCACCTCTCCTGTGCTGACCATTACTGGGTATGTTATTATAAACATTCTTTTGTCTACGCTGTCCATTATAATAACTAGAATCACCTTGTCTCGGGCGATTCAATGCTGCCACCTGGCCCTTGTTACCTCGGAATCCAACTAAACCCAGTGAATTTAATTCATCTAATTGAGCAGAAGCATCTCCAATGCTAAGATCTGGCACAAGGAAAAGGGAAAGAACAAAACCCTTCAAATGTGCTGGTGCCCCTCTCACCAATTTGCGTCTTATAGAGCTGGTGAAAGGCATATCTTCTGGACCTTCCCATTGTGGACAATTATGCTTTACACAATATATCCACTCTAGCATTGCAATTTCCCTAAGTCTTAAAATCCCTTCATCAACACTAAGCCATGGAATATCAGGCATCTCCAAGTCATTTCCAGTAGGCCATCTTTTGATAAACACCTCAGCCAACCATTCAAACAAACTTTTGACACCTTTTTTAACTATGCGAGCTTCCGTATTAAACCTAGAATCTCTACTCAGAGGACCCATGTCAATAAACTCAGCCTGCTCTAGTTTTATGTTCCTTCCACCCTTATCCCACACCCTTAAAATCCATTCCCACACATATTCACCAGGTTTCTGCTTGAATGAATTAGCAAACTCATTAAGCTCCTTAGTAGTGTAGCAAATTTCCTCATGGACTACACTTTCTACCTCCCCTCTAGGAGCCTGTTTTGCTTTGAGTCTGGTTACAGGTCTAGAAGAAACTATTGGTGGGCCGTGAGCAGACTCTGCAAACTTAATTTCCTCATGTGGGGAAGGCATTATTTCAAGAGGTGGGGCTGAGGGTACTACTTCCTCAGGTGGGGCAAACCCTTGAGAATCTGAGGATTCAAAATTCTCAGCTTCAACATGGTCTTCCCACACATCCCCATCCCATGTTGTAGGATCCCATTCTTTGCCAATTAGAGCCCTTACTTTAACTGTCGACACACTCTGAGGCTGAGACTTGAATTTTCGCTGTAGTTCAGCCAACCTTACAATGAGAGTTTCTGTTTGATTTTCTGCAACTTGAGCGCTATTGCTACAAGAGAGAAGATTCTCCTCAAGGACACACTTAGCAACTTTTAGATCGTTTACTTGTGTCTGGAGCCTTTCGATTTTATCACACAACTCCTTCCTTTCATTCATCATTCTTTCCACAGATACTAAGAGCAGCCAGCCAGTAAAATCATTTTCCGATTTTTTCCCCATCTTGTAGAAAGCTTTGTGCACTGAATCACCTAATTCATTAAGAAAATCAAGGTCATTAGCTTCTTTAAGTTCGGAATATAGTTTCAACCATGGGTCTTCAAAATTCTCTGAGCTCCCAGGAGGGAGAGAATCTGGAGAGGTTTCAATATTTGAAAGTGCTGGTGGATCAACAAGCCAATTCCAGTATTTTAAAAGATTCATCCTTGTACTTCTGTTACTCTAGAACCACTCCTGGTACCAACTTCTGTATTAGTCAGGGTTCTCTAGAGTCACAGAACTTATGAATAGTCTCTAAATAGTAAAGGAATTTATTGATGACTTACAGTCGGCAGCCCAATTCCCAACAATTGTTCAGTCGCAGCTGTGAATGGAAGTCCAAGGATCTAGCAGTTACTCAGTCTCACGCAGCAAGCAGGCGAAGGAGCAAGAGCTCGAGCTAGAGCTCCCTTCTTCCAATGTCCTTATATTGTCTCCAGCAGAAGGTGTAGCCCAGATTAAAGGTATGTTCCACCACACCTTTAATCCCAGATGAAAGGTGTAGCCCAGATTAAAGGTGTGTTCCTTAAACTCGGAGATTCAATCTTCTGAAATCCATAGCCACTGTGGCTCAAGATCTTCAAACCAAGATCCAGATAAGGATCTCCAAGCCTCCAGATAAGGGTCACTGGTGAGCCTTCCAATTCCGGATTGTAGTTCATTCCAAATATTGTCAAGTTGACAACCAGGAATAGCCACTACAAAGGGCTTCTCCCCAGTGTGAATGCTCTGGTACCTCTTGAGGTATGACCAGTGGTTGAAGGTTTTGCCACACTGGAGGCACTCAAAGGGCTTCTCCACAGTGTGGATCACATAGTGGTGGATCAGGGCAGCACTCTCAAGGGAGACCTTCCCACAATCACTGCACTCATAGGGCTTCTCTCCTGTGTGTGTCTGCTGGTGCCACAGGAGATATGACCTGTGCTTGAAGATCTGTCCATACTAAAAGCACTCATATGGGTTCTGCCTGCTGTGGACGACATAGTGTCAGATGAAACCTGGCCTATCTTGAAAAGCTTTCCCACATTCTTTACAAACAAAAAGTTTTTCAAGAGTGTGACTCCTGTTATGTAAGATGAACATAGAGCAGTGGGTGAAAGCTCTTCCGTACTTGTCACATTTATAAGGCTTCTCCCCACTGTGGATCCCCTGGTGCTGGGTAAGGTGGTGTTTGGGGTTGAAGGCCTGCTCACACTCCACGTACTCTTATGGATGGATCTGGGTTATCTGGTCTCCATGCAGTTCCAGGGAAGCCTGAGCCAACTTGTGAAATTCCAGGGGAACGCAGACTGCACTTTTCCACCCCTGGGGCAGGTTCCAGTGACTTCTCCTAGCCTGATGCCTACCCAAAGAAGGAGCCCCTGAGGGGAAAGCACAGTAAGACTACCCAGTGCTCAAAGGGACTAAACCACCAACCAAAGAGTACACATGCAGGGACCCATGGCTCCAGCTTCATATGTAGCAGAGGGTGGCCTTGTTGGTCATCAATGTGAGGAGAGGCCCTTGGTCCTGTGAAGGATTCATGCCCCTCTGTAGGGGAATGCCAGTACCAGAAAGAAGGAGTGAGTGGGATGGTGAACAGGGAGAGTGGGGAGGGGATAAGGGGCTTTTGAGGGGAAACCAGGAAAGGTGATAACATTTGAAATAGAAATAAATAATCAAGGAAACCAGAACAACAACAACAACAAAACTCCAGCATCCTACCTCACTGAGGAGCCCCACCCTGAGAGGACTCGGGATCCCACCATTTAACCCACATAATAATATGTATACTAATTTAAATCCGTGCGTGATGGCACACCCCTTTAATCCCAGCACTGAGGAGGCAGAGGCAGGTGGATTTCTAAGGTTGAGGACAGCCTGGTCTACAAAGTGAGTTCCAGGACAGCCAGGGCTATACAGAGAAACCCTGTCTTTTGTAGCCCATACATATTACTTTGTAACATACATACCGTCCTGCTATTCTGTGCATTGAAACATGTCATGTCTCTGTCCCTGATGTTTTACTTGAAGAATATGGCATATAAGTTCCTTCTTCTTTGCTTTATAGAATATAATTTAAATTATAATAATTTCCTCTCTAAAAGTAATGTTTTTGTTAAGACCTATTAATTTGTTATAAATTTTGTTGGGATTACAAATACTTTTCTGAGAGAAGTTCTCATGTTGTACAAACTCTATTCATACAAAATACCTTTTCATACAAAAGAAGAATTGTTGTTTTATCCCCAATTCTAACTCTTAGTATAAATAAAATAATACAGTGGGTTGTTCTGATGCTGCTTATATTATCATGCTAAATATTGGTTTCTTAATCTGTGGTTGTCCACAAAGTACAGAGCCATACATCCACCCAATGATGCTATTTGAATATTGTCCCGAAATACAACTGGTCAAAAAAAAAAAAAAAAAAAAGCAACTTGCTATGATTGGTCATTGGAGGGAGAAAGGTTGGATTTGAGGATTAAGTGAAGAGATTGCTGGTAGAGGAAGAGAAAGAAGAAAGAAGACTTAAGTGGAGGAGGCTGTCATGGGAAGTGATGAAATATAAATTCTTGGAACAGAGAAACAGCAAGTATAAGGGACTTGATCCTTGGGGAATAAGTTAGAATAGCTGTAAATCTGCCTTATTTAGGCTTGAGTTTATAAATAAAATAGCTAGATTGTGTTTCTTTTATATGGACAAGCTAGCATGGATCACTTCCAACAGCAACAACCAAAAAATGATTTAAAAGCATGGCTTCTACCTTCCTAGTAGTAGCGGTTCCAGGGCAACCTTACTACTTCTATCATCTTTTTCTTCTTCTTCTTCTTCTTCTTCTTCTTCTTCTTCTTCTTCTTCTTCTTCTTCTTCTTCTTCTTCTTCTTCTTCTTCTTCTTCTTCTCCGCCTCCTCCTCCTCCTCCTCCTCCTCCTCCTCCTCCTCCTTCTTCTTCTTCTTCTTCTTCATGCTTTTGCATGCTTTTTTTTTTTTTTTCGGTGATACCTTCTGTTCATGCAAGCCTGGCTATGTTTGAGGTCTATTTGAAATCCAGACTTGCCTCAAACGGATAGAGATGCTCCTGGATCTGTTTTCTGATCTAGGATTAAGTGTTTAGCAGGGATTAAAGGCACTAACCTCCTTCAAGTAGTCTAATTGCTAAATTGAATTGTGCCCTTTGAAATTCACATGCAGGAAGAAAATAGTGAACAACAGTAAAATGTTTATTGTTCTCATGAAAAAACACTTTCATCTGAATGTTTCTTCTTGTTAGTATTGCATTAATTAATTAATATACTGAACATCATCATTAGCAACTAAAACAAATGATACATTTTTACATGTTGAGTCAATCATTGTTTTAACAAATGGCTAATTTATTTGAAGAATTAGTAGTGCTTTCTTTGTCATGTGGCATTTTTTTTTTTTTTTATAAAAGGAAGGGCAGCTTTAGGTATAAGCATTCAAAATTTTTGGTTTTGTGAATGTAAAAGATTTCAGATTTTAGAAGTTGTAAATCACTGATTTTCCAGTCTATTTGGGGGTAAGGGAAATTAAGGTTCTATGTTTTAGACTGAAGTTCAGCACAAACTCAGTGTTAGAAGATTAAACATCAACATGTGAATTTAGGGGTCACAATTGAACCTATCAATTAGCATGATTGGACAAATCAATTCACAAAGGCAACCACATTTAAATCCACCACTCTGGAATTAATGGCAAGGATGTGTCAACCTGATCCATACTGTAGGGCTATTATGTCTAGGCATACAAGGGAAAAAATAGTCTCTAGATGAAATAAAAGAAATGAAATAAAAGACATAAGTTCCCTTCAGCCTCTATCTTTACTATATTGTGCTACAGACAACTTCTGGATTCTTCTTGCCCTATCTTCTTGATCCCACTATCAAGGATTCTACAGAGTTCACTGAAGCACTTAGGATCCAATCTCTCTGGAAACCAGGAAATTTTAACGAGTTTCCATTGACTACTATGTGAGAACACAGGATCAGAGGTCATAGAATATAAATGCCAATCTTGGAATTCCTCTTAAGTGTGGTACTATTTCCATTCACTACAGTGACTTACAACACTTGACTAGGAGATGATCTTCTTCCAAAGAAGAGTCAATCATTGCATTAGAGATGCAAAACTAGAGCTGAGTTAGGATTCCTTACGTGATTCAATCAGCAGGAAAAGATGTCTTTCCCTATTTGTTTGCTTGCTTGTATTTTATGCCCCCTTTTGGCATTATCTGTTCCCCTAGGTCAGACTGACCTTGGATCTCTGGGCTTAATAGGCAGTGCTGGGGACTACAGACTCTCCTGATTCAACTTCTATTACTTTGAGTACTATGGATAAAATGGTAATCTGCCCCACCCAGGGACAGGAGGTTTGATAGAATCACTGTGTGAATTTAATCGTCATCAGTAACCGACTAACGGAAGCCAGGGGCTATAAAAGGGAACCAATCCTAATAGAACCTCAGATGAAGCAGAGCCAAGGCAGGGACACACAGTGCCTCCCTGGGCTTCTTGGCATCACCCTTGAAGTTCACTGGACAAAGAGGTGAGGTGGAGGAGTAGGTAAACTTCCCTTCCTAGTGGTCGTGAATGTGTAAGTATATGTGTATTTATGTGTGTGTTTGTGTGTTTATTTGTGGACTTGTGAGAAGATTCATCACAATTATGGGTAGATCTCAGTAGTTCAATATTGCCTTTTGGATGCTTTACTGATCAAGAGGTTGATTTTTCTAAACTCTAAAGAAAACTCTGACTTGGTAACCATTCAGGTATGTGTGTGGATATTTGTTTGCTTCTCTGTGAATTTAATATTCCTGGTTATTCATTTTAAATATTTTCTTATGAAAGTATTATTCTCTGGCACTTTAGAATGACACAGAAGGGTGAAACTTAAAATTTAAGGAACGGCATAATAACTCCCATCTTTTCCAAGGGGGGAAAATACAACATTGCTGTGTTCTTAAGATCTCATGACAGATCTAAGCACCCTAGATACAGGACTTTCTGGTTATTGAGTCAATTTTTTTTCTACTTTTCAGTTGTTTTGCCCATTTCCAATTCCATGCAAGCAGATTGAAAGGACTATAGTGAAACATTTACTGTCAGGAACCAATAAAACCATCTGTGACACAAATCTCATTTGGTTTTGTGTTTGTTTTGTTAACATTAATTATGTGTTTCTTCCTTTTTTAAATTCACAGCTTTTACAGTACATCCATCAACTGTTAGCATTTTCATAAAGTCACAAAACAGATACTAAACTGCTATAGTTGAATCTTTCACACCATTGTCACCACAATGGCTTCACAGCAGGCACCAGCAAAAGACCTTCAGACCAACAATTTAGAGTTTACTCCATCTCATAGTTCTGGTGTGCAGTGGGTAGAAGACATCTCTAACTCACCAAGTGCTCAGCTAAACTTTTCTCCAAGTAACAATGGCTGCTGGGCAACTCAGGAGCTGCAAAGTCTCTGGAAGATGTTCAACTCCTGGTTGCAGCCAGAAAAGCAGACTAAGGAGCAGATGATTTCTCAACTGGTCTTGGAGCAGTTTCTCCTCATTGGGCACTGCAAGGACAAGTATGCTTTGACAGAGAAGTGGAAAGCCAGTGGTAGCGATATGAGGAGATTCATGGAGAGTCTGACTGATGAGTGCTTGAAGCCTCCTGTCATGGTGAGTTCCTCTGGGGCTTAGATGGAAGGAAAGGCAGAATCATTTGGGTTTGGGGAAAAGTAGGGGGTTTTGTATTGTTTTGTTTTTTGTTTTTTCTTTGATTGCTTGTCTATGTTGTATTTTACAAAGGAGATTATATTCTGTAAAAAAATATTTATACTGAAGAAAAATGATTGCCTCAAATTATCATGAATATAGCAGAAAGGAGCCTATCAATTAGGTTTGATATGCACAACTAAGTCTAGTTTATTTACATGTTAGTAGAGAGAATGAAGAATTGTCCTGGGGAGGACTTTAAGGATGTAGAGGAGATAACTTGTGTGCTAGACCCAGCTTGTTCCTGGAGATGCTTACTGAGTATTCATGAGGACTATGTTAGATCCTGCCATGAACACTTATACACAGGGTTCACAATGCTAGCCTGTGATCCGTGGAAGTGTGTGGCAAAAATTTGGGATTAAATTGACTAGATGGATTCTCAAATTGGCTATTATACATCATTGAATCTCTGTCTAGAAAACTGAGGTGTCAGAATGGTAAAGTTCTGATATTAAAATATGGTTGGTGCTGTATACAAAACAGCACCATACCCATAAGAATTTCTGTGATGCATAATGGTGCTTCAGTCCAAACATTCAAATTTGGATAGACCTAATAAAGATTTAATTATGTTGGATGTTTTCTCAAAGCTGTGATTTGCAAAATTCTTAGTTATTTACAGAAATTGTGAAGAAGTTGAAAATATTCTACCACCCCATACATGCATTCCTACTACCAATAAAAAATGCTTCCTATTTCAGATATTTTGTTTAGATTTTTATTGGTTTAGTTGTGTGGTTCATTTCCTGGTTGCTTGCTTGCTTGTATTTGTGATTTGCAACATGGTTTGTTTGTTTGTTTTTCGAGACAGGGTTTCTCTGTATAGCCCTGGCTGTCCTGGAACTCACTTTGTAGACCAGGCTGTCCTAGAACTCAGAAATCCGCCTGCCTCTGCCTCCTAAGTGCTGGGATTAAAGGCGTGTGCCACCACCCCCCTGCTGCAGCATGGTTTCTTTATGTAGTCCTCCTTGGCCTTGGAAGCAGAGGAATTACCCTCCCTCTGCTTCTCAAGTGTTAGGTTAAATGGTTTTTGGGTTTTGGGTTTTGTTTTAGGGATTGTTTTTGTTTTGTTTTGTTTTTTTGAGACAGGATTTCTCTGTATAGCACTGGCTTTCCTGGAATTCACTCTGTAGATAAACCTGGCCTCAAACTCAGAAATCCTCTTTCTTCAGCCTCCCAAATTCTGGGATTAAAGGCACGTGCCACCACAGCCCAGCTAAATCAAATCTTTTGACCACACCTTACAAGTTAAGAATTATACTGCATATATTCTTTGAGTTTTATTTTAAGTTTAAAATTTCATACGAAGTACACTGCTCCCCTAATATCCAGTCATGTTCCTGAGAGCAGGCCTTGTGATTCTTAGAGACACTACATTCAAAACAAAGATCAGGTAAAGTTAAGACAATCTGAAAACATGGGCTATCCAGTTTAAGGAAGGCTTATCCTCCTTCAATGTGTTGACTAGTTAAAGAAACTATGGTTGGCAGAGCTCACAGGAACACAACTTTGTGTGTCTCTAGGGACAATGAGTCGGCATTTGAAAACACATTATTTATAGTGACTTTAGAAGTCAGAATTTGTGAGTGCCAGGAAAGATCATTAGACTTAAGGCCTAGAGGAATGAGCTAGTCAATATTCCAGTGTCCCTGTGCTAGCAGGTTGAGGTTAGGTGTCTGCAATCCACATGCTCAGGCATAAGAAGAACATGTCTTCCCTTATAGGTCCATGTTTCAATGCAAGGACAAGAAGCTCTCTTTTCTGAAAACATGCCATTAAAAGAAGTCATCAAGCTTTTGAAACAACAGCAATCTGCAACAAGGCCAACACCAGATAATGAGCAGATGCCAGTAGACACCACACAAGATAGATTATTGGCCACAGGTTAGTTGGTAACCTAGATAAAAGAGTCATGTTTTTAGGGGGTCCATTTTGGGTACATTTTCATAAATTGTCTTCTTTCCAAAGGACAAGAAAACAGTGAAAATGAATGCAACAACTCTTGTAATGCTACTGAAGCAAATGTTGGTGAAAGCTGTAGTGGAAATGAAATGGACTCCCTTCTTATTATCCAGAAAGAACAGTACCCTGAGCATGAAGAGGGGAATGTTGTTTTTCAATTCCCTCTTGATGCCAGAAGAGCAAGTCAAGGCAACTCCAGTCATCATGTAGACTTCCGGAGTGCTCCGACTCCTGCGGATGTCCCCATGGAGGAACAACCAAAGGATTTATCCAGAGAAAACATCTCTGAGGACAAGAACAATTGCTATAACACTTCCAGGAATGCAGCTACTCAAGTATATAGAAGTGATAATATTCCCAGGAAAAAGACAGACTCCCTTTCCATTAACAAGAGAATATATCATTCTGAGCCTGAGGAGGGAGATATTCCTTATGGAGTTCCTCAGGATTCTACAAGAGCAAGTCAAGGAACATCTACATGCTTGCAAGAGTCACTTGGGGAATGTTTTTCTGAAAAAGACCCTAGGGAGCTACCAGGGTTGGAGTCTAGGCAAGAGGAGCCTATCTCTGATCCTGTCTTTCTTGGTAAGGATCATGAGGCAAACTTACCATGTGAAAGTCATCAAAAGAGATTCCGTAGAGATGCCAAACTATTCAAGTGTGAAGAATGTTCTAGGATGTTCAAACATGCCAGGAGCCTTTCGTCCCACCAGAGAACTCACCTGAATAAGAAGAGTGAATTGCTTTGTGTCACCTGTCAGAAAATGTTCAAACGAGTCTCTGACCGCCGAACCCATGAGATCATACACATGCCAGAAAAGCCTTTCAAGTGCAGCACATGTGAAAAGTCCTTCAGCCACAAGACCAACCTGAAGTCTCATGAGATGATTCACACAGGAGAAATGCCTTATGTCTGTTCCCTATGTAGCCGTCGCTTTCGCCAATCATCCACTTACCATCGTCACCTGAGGAATTACCACAGATCTGACTGAAGTATCTAACATCCTCAGCAGAGACTGGTAGGGCTTCAGCCTCAGTATGTCATCTTCAAAGAGAGAAGAATGTTGCAAGTAAATTGTACTGTCCCAATAATGATATAACATGCTTGTGGATTGCCACTTTTATGTTTTGTTTTTTATTGTGTGTGTGTGTGTATGTAATTTTTTGTCTGTAATTTCCATAGTTCCACAGCATAAGTTATTAGAATACTTTGCTGTTAATTCTTGAGTTGCTTCTTGCTTTTAGACAGTGTCTTTCTGGTTGGCAGCTTTATACACCTGTCTTTCTGGCACTAGAGTTTCCAAACATTTTCTGATCTCCACTTTTATTCTCTACAGTGGTCCTGACAGAGGCCTGCCATTCCCTCTGACATTTTTTAACATGTTGGGGTTTCATCCCAAGTCTTAGGGTTGCAAGTTAAATGCATTGCCTCTTCAGACATCTCATGTCATGTCTACTGCTTACAGTTCAAGAATATTTCTCTACATTACTAGAATGACGTTCAAAGTGGAATAATAAATAAAAAAATAATCAACAATTGCTCAGAGTAGTTTGGTGGGTCCTCCCCTACCTGTTCAATTATCATTCTCCCGACATTCTGTGTAGCTCTGGTTTCAGAGCACCTATGCACTTGGTTCAAGGAGCAGGATTTATGGATACTTGTCTCACATGATGAAAAATAGCTGACAAAAGCAAGTCTTTTTCCATGAATAACTTTCAAAAAACTAATGTTAAGAATGTGAAGTGGCATAAGAGTCATGTTGAGAAACAGGATTCTGTGCAGAGTTGAAGACAACAGGCACAGGCTAATTGAGTTGTTGGGGTCTGTGTATGTGCGCTTGCAATTCCCATGAGTTATGTAAGTTCCCATATCAGGTAGAAACATTGAGGATGCATTATGACTTTGCCACGATGTTCCTGGTGATACCTTTCAGCAGGCAATTAGAAGGCTTCAGTTTTAAAAGTACACAATGATCAGTATCCATAATCAGCTTCCAAATGCTGACACCATTTCATACACTAGCAAGATTTTGCTGAAATGACCCAGATATAGCTGTCTCTTTTGAGACTATGCTGGGGCCTAGCAAACACAGAAGTGGATGCTCACAGTCAACTAGTGGATGGATCACAGTGCTCCCAAGGGAGGAGCTAGAGAAAGGACCCAAGGAGCTAAAGGGATCTGCAACCCTATAGGTGGAACAACATTATGAAATAACCAGTACCCCGGAGCTCTTGACTCTAGCTACATATGTATTTAAAGATGGCCTAGTCGGCCATCACTGGAAAGAGAGGCTCATTGGACATGCAAACTTTATATGCCCCAGTACAGGGAAACGCCAGGGCCAAAAAAACAAAAAGAAAATGGGAATGGGTGGGTAGGGAAGTGGGGGGGAGTGTATGGGGGACTTTTGGGATAGCAATGGAAATGTAGTTGAGGAAAATATATCATAATAGATATATATTAAAAAAAGTACACAATGGCCTTAGCTGACATGAATACCAACACAAGTTATACATTTCCCCACCTAGGATTTTATTGCTGGCATTGCTTGTTCTGGACCGAGTCACCAGCATTTGGTTCTCTAACCCTTTTGATTTGCCTCGTTTTCCGGTCTTTATTTTTCTAGTGAAGTTGGATAATTTTGTTCCTCATTGTTTCAACATTAACGTTTAATGGATTTGAGTTTTTGGTTTAGTTTAGCTTTCTATATTTTGAGATTATAGCCTTTGCAGGATTTCAGAGGTTTGGATTAGCTTCAGTGCCATATTCAAATAAGGTTGCATCCTAAGGTTAGGGATTAAGCCTTGTACAGGTAAGCATCATAGGTAGAATTCAGATGATAACACTGTGCTATCCAGATATGGAGAATCCCTGCAATCCTTGTACCTGGCATCTGTCAGCAGGAACACTAGAATCCAATCATTCTCTGTTAAAAGACTCACAACATATCTTTCCTAAAAACAAAATGATAAAATAAATAAGTAGCCTACCATCATCACCACCACCTAAAACAGGAAAAACAAACAAACAAACAACACAAATACCAAAAACAAAAAAAACCAAACAAACAAACAAAAAAAAACCCTCAAAACACCATCTCACACAAACCTGAGAAAATGGTGTTACAATACCTTAATTCCAGCAGTGTATAAAGGCAGAGGCAGGTACTTAGGCCTGGGCAGGGCAGGTGCCTATACATAGGCATAGGCAGGGGCAGTGGCATATCTCTGATTCTGTGGCCAACTTTCAATAACAGGTTTCTGAACCTATGTGAGGAAACCTCATTGTGGCTAGATGACATGCTCATAAGGTTTAATGTCAGATATTTACATTACATTTCATAAAATTTGCACAATTATAGTTATCAAGTAGCAACAAACATGTCTTTGTGGTTGGGATTCATCCCAGCATGAGGAACTGCATTACAGGGGTGCAGAATTTAAAATGTTGAGAACCACTCTTCAAGAAGTTGAGAAAGAAGGGTCCAAATGGCTGAAATGTAAATAACTAAATAAAAAAATAAAATAATTAAAAAAAAAGAATAACAAGTTTTAACCAGACTGTGGTGATGAATGTCTTTAATCCCAGTAGAAGAGGGTGAGGCATGCCGATCTCTGAGCTGAGGCCAGCATTAATTAGAAAATTCCAGGACATGCAGAGCTACACATGGATACCATGTCTTTTAGGGAAGGTGAAGGTTAAGAATACCAGTTTTTAAATATGAATACTTACTTTTCTCTTTTGGAAAGATCCATGAGAGAAATCTCTTACATCAGACTCTGAATTTTTTTCCTTTTATTTACCATGATGTTATCTGAAACCTTGATAAAGAGAATGATACAGCTATTACATTTGTGATTGAGCATAACAGAGTCATTCATTCTCTACAGTTTGCTTAGTTTTATAACCCCTTCACAGCACAAACACATTTTTCTGATGAGTTGTTAGTGTCACTCCTATCTATGGGTATAGATGGAATAGTGTAAAGAGTGCTATACCACTACTAAGCATATACCCCCCCCAAAAAAAGATCAAACATATAACAAGGGCACATGCTCCACTATGTTCATAGTGGCCTTATTCATAATAGCCAGAAACTGGAAACAACTCATATGTCCCTCAACAGAAGAATGGATACAGAAATTGTGGGACATTTACACACTGGAGTACTACTCAGCTATTAAAAACAATGGCTTCATGAAATTCACAGGGAAATGGATGGAACTAGAATAAATCATCCTGAGTGTTGTAACCCAGACACAAAAGAACACACATGGTATGTACTTACTGAGAAATAGACTTTAGCCCGAGAACTCAGAATAATCACATTACAACACACATACCTTATGTAGATTAAGAAGAAAGACCAAAGTGTAGATTCTTCAATCCTACATAGAAAGGAGAACACAGTAATCACAGTACCGAGATAGAAGGAGGGACCTGGGATGGAGAGAGAAGGGAGAGGGAAAAAGGGGGACAGGAACAGGTATTGGAAGGAACAGGAGAGAAGTACAGAGGATCAGGAAAGTGAATGGAAACATGTAGGAGAGGGGCAAAGGGAACTGCAGATAGCCACTAGAAAGTCCTAGACTCCAGGGATAAGAGAGGCTCCAAGAAGCCAATTGTGGAAAGCCGCAATATACGTGCGGTCACTAGATGGTGCTAAACCTCAATTGTGCCAAACCGATCTCTTTTTCTAGATCGGGCTCTTGTGAGCAGGTCCAAAGAGCAAAAGCCTGCCAAAAAGTCACCAGCCCATTTCCAAGGCACCAGTCCATCCCCCAGGGCACTAGCCCAACCCCTGGAGGCTTTAGCCTATCCCCAGGGAACATGAGAATCGTGGGTTAAGCTACCAGTCCTAGTTAGACACATCACACCTAGGGTATTTAAGCCACACACGGTTCTGAGCCTTCTTTGTCTACCTCATTATGTTGTGAAATAAAGTAACCAGGGAAGGATCTTTTTGTCTGTGCGTGTTTTTTGCTGGCGAAAGGCAATAGCACTGGACAGCCAATGGCAATTATTTACCCAAAAACCCTAAAAAGGGGAGATACAACCTGTAGAGACAACCACCAGTATATAGACACAGCCCCTACAGAGAGATGGAGCCACGCAATCATCTAAAATTTTAACCCAGAAATGTTCATGTCCATAGGAAAGACAGGTGTTTCCTCCCTCTGAGGGCTCTGACATATTAAAACACCTTGCATGGGAAAAATGCCAATACTCTCTGCTCTAATTTTTGTTATTTTAAGGGAATACCCCCCAATGGGTTGCCTTCCTGTTAGTTATAGAACTTTTCTTTCTGAACCTCCAGATAGATCAGTTCCAGATACAAAGCCCCCACATCTTAGATAGTTAATGTGGGAGCTTTCTCTCTTTCTTTTTAAAATTACATAAATAATGTATTTGCTTTATTATTCTTTTATATAATAAGTTAATTTATTTTTTGCACTCCATTATTTCTTGGCCCCCTCCACCCTCCTACTCTTCCACATCCCATACCTCCTTCTCATGCCCCTGTCTCCACATGGATGTCTCCACTCTCCTCACCCCACCTGACCTCTTAATTCCCTGGGGCCACCAGTCTCTTGAGGATTAGTTGCATCATCTCTGAATGAAAATAGACCCAGCAATCCTCTACTGTTTGTGTGTTGGGGGCCTCATATCAACTGGAGTATGCTGCCTTGTTGGTGGTCCAGGGTTTGAGAGGTCTAAGGGTCCACGCCAATTGAGACGTGTGGTTCTCCTACAGGGTCATCCTTCTCCTCGGCCTCTTTGGCCTTCCCTAATTCAACAACTGGGATCACCTGCTTCTGCCCATCGCTCTGGGTGCAAATATCAGTATCCGACCCTTCCAGCTGCTTGTTGGATTTTTCAGAGAGCAGTAATGATAGATCGCTTTTTGTGAGCACTCCACCGGCCTCAGTAATAGTGTCAGGCCATGGGACCTCCTATTGACCTGGATCCCACTTTGGACCTGTCACTGGACCTTCTTTTCCTAAGCCCCCTCTCCATTTCCATCCCTGTAATCCTATCAAACAGAAACAATTATAAATCAGAGTTATGACTGTAGGATGGCTCTCCTCTCCCTCATTTGAAGCCCTGTCTTCCTGCTGGAGGTGGGCTCTATAAGTTCCCATTCACTGCTGATGGCATGTCATCTAAGGTCCCTCCCTTTGAGTCCTGAAAGACTGTTACCTCCCAGGCCTCTTGTGCATTTTGGAGGGTTTCCCCTGCCCTACCTCATATCTCCTGAGGTAACCTGTTTCCATTCTTTCTGCTGGCCCTCATGGCTTCCTTCAGTCTTTTCCCCTGAATCAGCACCAAATCAGGTTCTCCTCTCCTCCCTATTTCCTATTCCCCCCCCCCCCCCATAGATTTTCTCTCAGATGCCTTCCTCCCTCCTAACTTGTGATTGCTTTCTTCTCCCTCTAAAGTGGGACTGAAGTGTCCTCATTTGGGCACTTCAGGTTGTTGATCTTTGTGAGGTCTGCCGAATGTACCTTGGGTGCTCTGTTATTTTGTTTGTTTGTTTGTTTGTTTGTTTGTTCTGTTTTGCTTTCTCCTGCTGACATCTACTTATTAGTGAGTACATGCCATGCATGTCCTTTTGGGTCTGAGTTACCTCAATCAGGATGATATTTATTAGTTCCATACATTTACCTTCGAAACTTAGGATGTCTTCATTCTTAATAGCTGCTGAGTAGTATTCCATTGTATAAATGAACCACATTTTCTTTATCAATTTTTCTGTTGTGGGACATCTAGGTTGTTTCCAGCTTCTGGCTATCACAAATAAGGCTGCTATGAACATAGTGGAACACATGTGCCTATGGCATGGTAGACCATCCTTTGGGTATATTCCCAAAGGTAGTATAGCTGAGACTTCAGGTAGATCTATTTTCTTTTTCTTTTTTTAAAGAGATATTTATTATTATAAATGAGTTCACTGTAGCTGACTTCAGACACACCAGAAGAGGGCATCAGCTCTCATTTTGGGTGGTTGTGAGCCACCATGTGGTTGTTGGGATTTGAACTTAGGACCTTCAGAGGAGCAATCAGTGCCCTTACCCAGAGAGCCATCTCACCAGCCCTAGATTTTTTTATAGAGTTGTTGGACCAGTTTATGATCCTACCATCAATGGAGGACTGTTCCTCTTTCTCCACATCCTCTCCAACACGTGTTGTCATCTGTGGTTTTGAACTTAACCATTTGGATTGGTGTTAGGTGGAATCTCAGGGTTGTTTTAATTTGCATTTCTCTGACCACTAAGGACTTCGAACATGTCCTTAGGTGCCATTCGAGATTCCTCAATGCTGAAATCTCCATTTACCTCTTTACCCCATTTTTTGATTGGGTTGTTTGGTATTTTGGTGATTAGCTTCTTGAGTTCTTTATATATTTTATATATTAGCCCACTAGAGAACTACTCCAGCTGATAAACAACTTCAGCAAAGTGGCCAGATATAAAATTAACTCAAATACATCAATAACCTTTCTTTATACAATGGATAAACAGGATGAGACAGGAATTAGGGAAACAACTCTCTTCACAATTGCCATAAATAATACAAAATATCTAGGGGTAAGTCTAATCAAACAAGTGAAAGACCTGTTTGACAATAACTTCAAGTCTCTCAAGAAAATGGAGAGATTCCCCCATGATCATGGATTGGCAGAATTAGCAGAATTAGCAGAGTAAAATTGGTCTTCTTACCAAAGGTAATCTATAGATTCTATGCAATCCCCATCAAATTCCAAAAACAATTCTTCAAAGACATAGAAAGAAACAATTCTCAAATTCATCTGAAAAGGTGAAACAAAATAACAAAAAAAAAAAAAAAAAAAAACCAAAAAAGTAAAAATCCAAACAAAACCACACCAAAAAACCAAAAAAACACCCACCACCACCAACAATTAAAAAACCAGAATAGTGAAAACTATTCTTAACAATAAAAGAATGGTTGCAGGAAACCACCATCTCTGACCTGAAGCTTTAGTACAGAGCAATAGTGATTAAAAAAAAAACTGCATAGTATTGGTACAGAATCATATACATTGATCAGTGGAATAGAATTGAAGACTGGAAAATAAAACCACACACTTACGGATAGTTGATCTTTGACAAAGAAGCCAAAAAGATAAAATGGAAAAAAGAAAGCATCTTCAATAAATGATGCTGGTCTAACTGGCTGTCTGTATCTAGAAGAATGAAAATAGACCCGTATTTGTCACCTTGTACAAAGCTCAAGTACAAGTGGATCAAGGACCTCAACATGAAACAAGATACACTGAGTATAACAGAATAGAAAGTGAAAAAGAGCCTTGAACTCATTGGCACATGGGGGAATTTCCTAAAGAGAACTCCAATGGCTCATGCTCTAAGATCAAGAATTGGCAAATGGGACCTCATAAAACTGGAAAACTTCTGTAAGGCAAAGAACATCGTCAGTAAGATAAATTGGCAACCTACAGATAGGGAAAAAATGTGGGAGCTTTCAATAATGATGTCAGGGTATTATAATTGTAATGAAAGTTTTATAAGGCCAAAAAAGACTATGCCTCCAAAGAATGTCTACAAGAATATTGGGATAATGATAAATTGTGGGTATCCTTGCTTCAAGATGAAAGTTCAAGATGGCTTAATTGTGGATCTAGTTCTTGGGATTCAGTACAAGATCCTTGGAAAACCCAATAAATAATTATAACTATTCTATAAGCTCACCATTTTATGATTATATAAAACATTTAAGCCAGGCAGTGGTTGATGCATACGTTTAATCCCAGCACTTGGGAGGTAGTGACAGGCAGATTTCAGAGTTCCAGGACAGCCTGGCCTAGAGAGTAAGATCCAGGACAGCCAGGGCTACATAGAGAAACCCCAGTCTTGAAAAAACAACAACAACAAAAATAACCAAACCAAACCAAAACAAAATACCAAAACAAAAACAAACAAACAAACAAACAAAAACAACCCACAAAAATGAAAACCAAAACCATTTAATCAATGAGTTACAGCTTTTTCATTGATATAGGCGCCATACATTTACAAATGAGTCTGTAAATAGATGATTTGCTGCAGGATGGGTGGAATCTGTTTATGCCAGTCACTCTCCTTTACATAATATTACTAATATTCTTTCAGGATTATTTAGACATTTTTCTGCAACTAACATGGTCCTTTTCAAAAGCCTAAGGAAGCTAAGAGCATTCATTTGGCAAGTAGATCTTACCTAAGCTTTTGGTATACTAGCTGGACAATCCTCAGATTTAAAAATTACTAAGGTAGAAGGATCTTATCAGGTAAGCTGTTCCCAATGTATTTTAATTAATTGTGTTGATTCTATATCAATTAAAAATTATTAAGCTATTTTGTTATTACAAATACCTACTTATATTATACTTCTTGTAGATTTAAAAGATAATGTTTGGTTTCACAAAGTAGCTTTACAAATGCTTAAAAGAGTTAATGCACTGATTAGACCAAAGCATTTTGTTGTGGCTCTGATTTTAGGCATTAGTGCTTTAATAGTCATCCTTACTTCACTTACAGACTCAACAGTCACCTTAGTCTCAGATATGAAGCCTGCACAGTTTGTCAATGATGTAAATAAAAATGTCTCTTTAACACTTGCAAGGCAATGAGTTACAGATAAAATATTAGAAGTAAAAAGTGATGCTGTAGAGGATGTAATTTTAACCCTAGGACAAGAAGTGGAAAATATTAAAGTTAGCTTTTACCAAGTGCCATGCCAGCTTTCAGTAATGTGTGTAGCGCCATTACCTTATAATGAAAGTCATAATTGGAATTTTACTAAAAATTTGTTGAGAATTTGGAAAGACAATGATATTACTCATGATATGGCTCAATTACAAGCCCAGATCTCTGCTGTAAGCAAAGCACATGTTGAATCTATTAGCATAGAGGATTTGACTCAGTCTATTAGCTCTGGTTTATGGTCATTAAACCCTGTTAGTTGGTTACATTGAATTATTCTTGTCATAGGAATAAGTCTTATTATTTTTTTCCAGTCATCTTCTGTCTACAGCTCTACAGTCAAAAGAGATAGTTATGAGTTCCACAGACTGAGAATAAAACTTCAACAGAAGGAGGCCTTCTAGATACTGTGGTGAAACTCTTGCCCAGAACAACATACTGAGCCATAGTTCTCATGGAAATGTATCTGTTTGGTTTCCTTTTATTCCTTTTCTTATTTATGACATGTTCCTGGTAGCCTAGTCCAATATCTTAAGGGAGAATAATAGGTAAGAAACCATCTCTTGAGATGGGGTAACTAACATGACCTTATATCCAGGAAATCCAATGCTTTTCTTTATTAATTATTTACAAATTTATATAATTGTACTATGATAGATAAATCTTTCCCAACAATAAAATTTCATATGGCTACACATTTATCATCAGAAGTGGGCTTTGGTATATGCTTAAGAAAGACTAAAATAAAAAGAAGTAAAATAATTTAACTTTATACATTGAAGATTTATAAAAAAAATGTCAGGCACTAGATTTTAAAAAATAATTAACCACAAAGACATATTAATCTGCTCTTGGAAATATTCCACTAGCCTTGGATGACTGAATATTGCTTTCAGAGTTGTAACACTTGGATGATTTCTATAAACAGTAAACAGGATCAACATTGTAAAAATGGTTATCTTGCCAAAAGCAATCTACAGATTCAATGCAATCCCCAACAAAATTCCAACTCAATTCTTCAACGAATTGGAACGAGCAATTCCTTCCCTTGTGGCAAGAACCTACCCAACTAAATTTACATCAAAGCATGGTGGTACACATATTTAATACCAGCAGACAAAGCCAAGCAGATCCCTGAAGAAGGCCAGGCTGAGACAGAGCATGTTCTAGGTGGGGGGTAAAAAAAAAGCTTAAATCCAGGTGTGGTGACACACACTTTAATCCCAGGAGTCAGGCATTCTGATATCTAAATTCAAGGTCAATATACAGAGCATGATACAGGACAGCCAAGCTTAGGCAGTGAAGAAGTTAGAAAAGAGGAAACTAGTGATAATGTAATAAAACAAGAGGCCCATGTTCGAGATGTTGCAAGCAGCAGAACATAGAAGCTTGGGACATGTTTCTCAAACTTTATAGTTAGAAGGAGAGGAGACTACTGCTGGTTAGCTGAAGCTAAGGAATTAGTGGTGACCAGCATTATTGAGGTGAAAACTTCTGGGACGTGTTTACTGAGAGCACAAAATCATGGTTCAGAGAAAGCTGAGGTTGTTTGTCATGCTGCAGCTATACTTGGTGTGTAAGAGTCACCCAGGTTGTATTGGTTTTGAATGCATGAAGGGGTAATGAATATCAGCTGAGGCTTAGCACTGTGAGAAGCCATGGAAGGCCACCAGTGAAGATTAGCTACAGTTGCAGCTGATATCCCAGGACTGATGGGGTCATGCAACAGATTTGAAGCTTGACATCATGAAGAGAGACTATAAGAGGTTATTGGTGAAGCCTAGTTGCAGCTAAATACCCCAGCATACTGGAGAATCCAGTCCCATGGGATGCTCACCAAGAACAAAAGCAGCAGTGGAGTGGATGAACCTGAGCTTGGAGTGATACAGAGGACAGAGCTGGAGACCTGACACCTGCCCTTAGGAGGAGCCCAGAAGATGATGGATGGATCCTGGTTTCAAAGAAGCTGTAACATCCAAGTTGCCTCAGAGACCCAAGATTTTCAAGGTGACAGAGCCAATGGATATCTCCTGGTATCACAGAATGGAATCACCTCAGGAAAAGACGTTTGTTGCCATCAACAAAGATGCAAAAGGTGTTGTAGAACTGACAACTGCTTTGACATCAGACATGGAGATACAAAGTTTAGAGTTTGCACAGCTGGTTCCTGTCTTGATTTGGAGACTAAAGATAAGAGATTGGCTGGATCTCAATAGAGACCTTGAACCTTGGAATTTTAAAATTGATACTGCTGTATACTATGTGGACATTAAAAGTTGGACTAAATGTAATTTTTTATTTTATATGACTAGCTATGGCCTCCAAAGACTCGTAGTTGAATAAGCCAATTGGAGTCACGTAGTGGAATGTCATGGTTTTGAGTATGCTTAGTCCATGGAATAGCACTATTTGGAGGCGTATCCATGTTGGAATAGGTGTGTTGTTGCTGCCATGGGCTTCAAGAACCTCATTCTAACTGCCTGGAAGTCAGTCTTTCACTAGCAGCCTTCAGATGAAGATGAAGAACTCCCTGTTCTGCCTGTACCATGCCTACCTAGAAGCTATCATGCTGCTACCTTGATGATAATGGACACACCCTCTAAACTTGTAAGCCAACCCCAATTAAACATTGTTTGTTTATAAAACGTGCCATTGTCAGGGTGTTGGTTCACAGCAGTAAAACACAAAATAAGACAGTTAATCCCCTCAGACTGGATCCTATAGCCAGGCTAAAAATCAATATAGCCAATAGAGTAGCAGCTATGGGCAGCAGAGTTCATTTCAAAACAACCACTGCAGTGGCATGGGTATTTATTGGCAGAAATATGGAGACTTTTCCTGACAAGGAGATAATCAGAGCTTAAGTGACCCTGATAATTGTGGCAGGAGAAGAGGGAGATTTGATTCTAGAAGCATTAGCAAAGGTGGGCAGGGAGGAGTGGAATGGGTAGTGCTGGAAATCAAGGTGTCTTCAATAAGCCTGCTGGACCCATGGATGAAGGACCAGATCTTGATCAAGGCTTTCCTATAAATCCCGATGAAGAATGACAACAGTGAAATTTATGTGCAAGGATTAAGTGACAATGTGACTTTGGATGATCTGAAAGGCTTCTTTAATCAGTGTGGGACTGTCAAGATGAACAAAAGAACTGGTCAAGCCATGATCAATATCTGCATGGATGAGGAAACAGGAAAGCCTAAATGTGATGCCACAATGTCCTACAAAGCTCCACCATCTACCAACAGTGCCATGGAATGGAGATGGAAAAGATTTTCAATGAAGCAAACATAAAGATTCTCTAGCCCGAAAGAAGCCTCTAATGAACAGGGTGCAGGGTGGCATGCAATCACGTGAGGGAAGAGGGATACCATCATCAATTCCTGGAAGTTCTGGTTGCCCAGGATGTCCTGGAGGAACCTTGGTTTATATGCCAGGCCATGGAGGAGGTAGGAGAAGCTTCTCCACAAGAGGGCCTCTGAGGCTCAAGAGGGAATCCCTTTGGAAGGCGAAATGTCCAGCAGCAAGCAGTGTCTGGCAGTGTCTCAATCTGGGCTGTGGAAACCAAATGTCACCTGGAAAACAGAACAACCAGTGTAAGGCCCCTAATGCTGAGGGTTCCTCCCTCCAACATTTCTACCTCAGGGTGGTAATCATAGCTGAGGTAGCCCTGGTGGAATGTGAGGAGGAATAGTTGGACTGATGGGCTGACTGCGATTATCGTGGCTGAATGTTCAGAGGTGGTAGAGGTGGAGACAGATAAGACTTCTGAGGAGGTCTCAGCATGGAACAGGTTGGCTTTGGTACAGGAAGACAAGGTAGTCCTAGTGGCCCTCCTGGACCTTTATTGGATCAGATTGAAGGAACAGGCAGACTTGGAGGTCCTGGGAAATTGGATAAAGGTGAGCACCATCAGGAACACAGAAACTGCCCCTAGTAGAGACATGCAGAGCTGCATTGATGACCAGATATATGTTTTAAAACAGAAAATGTTTTAAATGTATAATTCCATGTTTATAATGTTGGTGAGAATATTATGTTTATTCTTTGCCTGTACATTTTATTTTTATCATTTGTGAAGAAACATTAAAACAAGCTAAATAGTAAAAAAAAAAATCCACATCCATATGTATTGTTAATTGTTATAGTGGTAGTTTTGCCACTGAGTAGAGTATAAGTCTTTGATCCCAGCAGAAATCTATGCATTCCATTACTCATAAACCATGGATTAAGAATCATCACTATAGAGCAAGTCACAAATCCAACCAGGAAAATACTGTGTACCCCAATAAGAGTTATGCTAACAATATGGCAATGGTAGTGTTACTAAAATGGACATTGGTGAAGTTCACAGTGTAAAAAGCTCAATAACTTTATTCCTCCAACATCTTGAATGCACTCAGGAGCTATAAAAAGTAACCCAACAGTTCTGAATTGTCTGGGTCAATATGAACTTGATTTCTAATGTCCCATCTCTAAAGTTTGTGATACATTCAGCAAGAAGGACTTGCTATTACATTCTGGTTGGTAGTCAGGTTCAATGACAATTGTGTGAATTATTTTGGGTGTCCCCACATACTCAGAACAAATACATAAGAGAAGATATTCTACATACAACTTCTTTGTCAGTGACTTATGGCTTCTGAGATGAATATAATACTGTTAAGGTTAAGTCCAAAGAAAGACTCACACAGACAAGCTATACAAGACACAGACAAGTATAAAATACTGTCCATTTTCACTTTTGATCATCCTAAGTGTTGTTCTCATCTATTTTCCCAGTTTGTATAATGGGAAGTAGTTTTCTGGAATGGTTAAAATATACCATGAGCACAAATATTTGAGAGATTGCATATACATATATGTATATATCCATATATGTAGGTATGCATCGGTGTGTGTCTGAATGTCCTTATGAGTATTATATATATATATATATATATATATATATATATATATATACATACATACATATATATATAATATTATGTGTTGGGAATTTTACATTAATATTGGTATATATGAATTTATCTCCTCATAATAACTTATTCATTTTGCATTAGAAACCTGAGCCATTTTGAACTTAAAATATATATTTCATTGAAAATTTTATTCTTAGATTTTTTTTTATTACTTTTATATTTTACAGTCCAGTCAGTGCCCTCTCATTGCCTTATCCCATTCCTCCTCCATTGTCTACAAGAGGATATCTCCATCACCTCCTGCAATGCCTTCTAACTCCCTGGGGCCTCAAATCTCTCAACGGGTAGGCTCCTCTTCTCTCACCGAGACCAGACCAGTCAGTACTCTGATGTATATGTGTCCAGAACCTCAGAACAGCTCAGGTATAAGCTGCCTGTTTGGTGGCTCAGTGTCTGAGAGATTACAGAGTTTAGTTGAGACTGCTGGTCTTTCTATGGGGTTGCCCTTGTCCTCTGCTGTTGTGTCTGGCCAGCAGATCACAGCCTGGGTTCTAGCCTGGAAAGGCATTTTGGAAACCTGTAAGAGAAGAGGGGCTAGGCGATGAGAGAAAGAAATGCAGTTAAGACAGGCATTCTGATCAAAGCTCAATTTTACAGTTCTGCTCACAGTTATGAAGCAGGGGAAGGGGGCCCAATTCCCGTCAAATAATCTAGGAGTCCAGTAGCAGGGTGACCACGTGTATGGCTCCAAACAGCAAAGCAGCAGGTTCCAGCAGTGGGCATGGCAGAACGATTGAGCGGGAAGATCCACCCCTGAGCAAGCAGGTTTCAGGCTGGGAGAGGGGAGACTACATCTCCTCCCTGTTGTTAATAAAAATGAAAATAATAAGAAAAAAAAGAAAAGAAAAGGCTGGCCTGAGGCAAAAAATTTATCTATGCTCAATTGTTCTGCCTGAATTCTTAGGGCTAAAGACAAAACCTGTTTCCGTGGGATTCCCTAACTTTTCTTATGGTAAACTGTATCTGGATAAGACTGTCCTTTCTATCCTAGTAAACAACTAACAGAAAAGCCCTAAGCAGTAGGCTCTGATTTTATAATGCTAATTAGTGCTGAATAGGTAAATTCCTACCTAAATTTTAATTAGGGCATTGGAACCCTGGCGAAGTTAAACTGAACAAATTTGACATGCACTTTATCAAGAGTAACACTGAGTTGATATTCCTCCGCATTTTTGATGACAGGCGGGAAACAGGGAGGAAGGGTATGACCAGCTCTGTAGTACAAGGCCAATTGGCTTTTTTAGAGTGGGAGGCTGTGACGGGCTTGTACTTCTAACAGTATGGTCTCCAAACTTTCTCCCCCCTATAATTAAGTTTAATAAGGCCACGCTTAACTGAGGTGATCAAATGATTTTCTCATCCGTAGATGAGTGGGCTTTTAAGCTTGGCTTGGGTGGACATTGACCCGATTCCTCCTGTGGGTGCTGTCACGACCCACACCTGTGGCTCTTGGTATCTTTTGGGGAGGGGAGGCAGAGCCTTAGATATTTTTGGTTTTTAGCTGGAATTAGATACCAACCTCTTTCCAAACCGGGTATATCGCACAGGGAACACAAAAATGGTCAGGCTGGACCTTCCCTTGCGGTATTCTCTGCACCAAGCAATACCCATACTGTATCCGTATGATCACGAACCAGTATGCACAGTTCTGAGTACTGTGCAGCTTCTAAAGGAGAATTGTCAACCTCAGATTTAGCAAGGCCTAGAAAAGAATTATGTCATTAGTAACACGACAATTTGTGGCTAAAGTAGGAGCTGGAAGTCATCCTCCTCATCTCTGTTATTCCCACAGCCTGAGGAACTAAGGGGACCTTGCAGTAACCACAAGGGTGAAAAGCCAGAGGCCAGCTAAGGGACTAAGCCCGTCTATCAAAACAAAAACCAATCTCTTTTAATATTAGAAATATATATTTTTCTAGCCCTCTTGGTAAACCTAAATTTCAATTTAGACTGAAGGACACGTGCTGGAATGTCCTTGGAATGAAGATAGCATTTGCCACCTGTGTGCTCTTGGGGGCGGGGGATGCGTGCAAACTGCAGTTCACCTGAAGGTGTAGATTGACCTGCTTGAAAGACAAAAATCTTAGACAGTGAAGAGTAACATCACAAAGCTTCTTTTGGGGAAGTTCAGGTACTATATAAAGTTGCAAATTGTAAAGCTAAGGCTAGTCTCCAGCCTCCTGTCGGGGAGTTGGCTCAGAGAGTAGCAGGAAAACAGCTTCCTGGGAGCCTGAGTCCCCAAGCTGAATTTTAAGCAAAAGAGGAATTTTAGTCCTCAAGGTGATACTTATAAGAAGATTCAGAACCTATATTCATCTGACTAATTAATCTCTCTGGCAGCCACCGCACTCTATCTTCATCTCGTGAAAAAACACAAACCGAGCCCCTTCCCCAGATTAGAACTGGGTCTGGACCCTTCCATTCGTTAGTCAGCGGGTCCTTCCATTTTACCAATGCATAAGTACTAGAAGTAACTGGATACCAGTGGTGATCCGCTGCAGACTGACACTTAATATCAGTTTGCAAAAAATTAAGAACAAATAAAATAAAGGCAAGATGAGCCTTTGGTGACCTTGGGGGATACAACTGCCCCTATTTTGTCTTAAAAAGCCAATTCTTTAAGGTGTGATGAGCACGTTTAACTATTCCTTGTCTCATGGGGTTATAAGGAATTCCAGTTTTATGTTTGATACCGAATTCCTTACAGAATGAAATAAAATTTTTACTACAATAGGATGGCCCGTTATCTGTCTTAATAACTTTAGGCAATCCCATGGCATTAAAGGCTTGCAGGCAATGATCAATTACGTTTTTAGAAGCCTCTCCTGTATTCAGAGAAGGGATCTTGATGGTGTATTGAAGTTAAATGTACCAACAGGTCTCAAAAAAGGTTACTGAATGTGCAACATATAAATTGTCAGTAAAGATATTAAACGCCTCATGTACAGACTGAAAGACCTGTAGTACTATTGTTAATTTGGCTAACTGAGCTGAAAGGCCAGGAGTCTCTATGATAACTTGTTGATTATTAATAAGATATCCAGCTTGCCCTTTAGAGGAGCCATCAGTAAAAATCAATAGAGCATTATATAAAGGCTGTAAGGAAGTCATTTTAGGAAATATCACATCATGTACATTTAAAATTTTTATCAACCTATCTTGGGGATAGTGGATGTCTATGGTTCCCTTAAAAGGTTGAACAATGATATCTGGCTCTTTGCCAAAATAAGTTAATGTCTGCCTTCTTCCAATGATAATCATCTGTGCCACTGCTTTGTGATATGGCAAGATATTACATTTAGGAGAAATCCTTGAGTGTATCCACATTATAGGAAAATTTTGCTATAGCGGTTCCATAGGCACATGAGTCATATTAAAAATTAACAGATGTAGGGGCAAGGAGTAATCTATAAACAAATTGCTCTTCAATAGCTTTTTCCACTAGCTGTAAGGCCAGCAATCCTTCTGAGGTTAGGGATCTAGGGGAAGTGGGGGATGTGCTCTGAATTAACTTTGCTAGGTAATTTACAATATAGGAATCTCTAACATTGGACTGAATATTAGACTAGTCTAAGATTGAGTTAGAATGACTGGTCACACTGAAGAAAAGAGAAAAATCATTATGACTCTATTAAATGACTAATTTTACCAAGTCAGACTATGCAGTCTCTAATGTACTATTGCCATAAAGTTAAAAGGCTAGAAGCTAGTCTAAACTGAAAAAATGGCAAGCACGGATGGATCTAAAACATGAATTTAATTTAGATTTTTTAGTCATTTCAATCAGGGCACTGAGTCAACTTACCTGCCAGCTTGTCACACGAATTAATATGCTTCTGAAGCGTTCTGTGGAGAGATCCTGTTTTTCCCTTTCCTAATAAGGTAGCTGTTTTAGGATCAATCTATAAGCCAATAAGTAGATCCTTTTAAGATACTATAAAGCATTTATTAAATTCTTTGACATTTAAATTTCAAAATTTGAAATTAAAGGTATGATTTAAATAGTGTGCAAGGGAATGCACTAAATAGTATGTACGGGGATACAATTTCTCTCTTTTTTGTCTTTTAAGAAGTTAAAGTTTTAAAATTTCACAATATCTAACCTTTTGAATTAATAACTTGTTGACAAAACATTTTAAATACTTGCCTGTAAAGGGGCAGTGACTATTGCACTTTCAATCATTTTTCTTAAGGAGTGGTTGTAACTAGAAAGCTTGAAAAGTTATTAAGAGTCACATGTGCATAATTTATTTATTAACTAGAAATATGCATAAGCAATTGCAAATTTGAGAATTAATAGTATCTGAGGGATGAACAATTTTAAGCAATTGTGAGCTTGTAAGACCCCCTTTCGGGGACCCCCACTCCAGTCTCGGGAGTGTGAGAGCACCCAAAGAAACACGAGGACCCACTCGCTGAAATTACATGAGGTCATTTAATTACGGAGCTCCGGACCGACCTGCATCCCACACAGGAGATAACGGATGTCAGCCACGGGGCTCGAAAGCCAGGGGCTTTTATGTGGTAAGGGGCTTAGGGGTGTGGAATTCAGCATAGCGACACACTATTGGCTTATTTAAACATTAACAGAAAGAACACAGTGCATCAGGACTTTGTTCCTGTGGGCTGGGGGCTTATCTTTGTTCACATAGCAACCAGTTGATGTATGACTTTTACCTGGCGCCAAGGGGCAATAGACAGAGGGGAGATTCCGGCCAGATGGTGTTGACTTAGAAAATATAGCCCTGCTATGTCTTCACAGTCCCCTTTATCTTATGGTCAAGATGTTCCCAGGAATATTTTAACTACGAGGCATACCCAGGTTTGTTTTTCTCTTTTCTCAGCCCCAGGCAGCCTCTAGGCTCACAAACAACCAGCAATCTCTGAGTACTTTATATGACTTACAGGTCTTGAAATTTCATCTTTCTTTCATTCCCCTCTTCTTCTACTAAGTAATTCTAATCTTAGAATTTCAGAAGTCTATATCTCTATGTGGAGAATACTGCATTTACTCTATCTTTAACATGGGAACAAAAACAGAATAAGACGGATTAGTAAACAGAACTAGGCAGGGATCCTTCTATTGAGGCTTGAGGGTCTCAGCATGACATAGGTGTACGTAGATCAGATCTCTGGCTGGAACTGGTAAGATGTCCTTGGGGTACCCGGCTCGTTCACTGTAGCCAGTTGTGACCAGACTTCTTTCTACACCACCTGCAAGCCTTTTAACTTAGCATACAGATCATTATTATAACTACATAGGTTTAAACACATCATTTAAGACAGTGATGGGCATAGGAGCCCCATAAAGGATCTCAAAAAGAGTAAAACTGAATCAAGAGGGAGTATTCTCAGTTCTAAATAGGGCAAGGGGAAGGAGCACCAAGTAAGTCTGTGCCAGTCTCTAGGATTAATTTTGTCAAGGTCTCTTTAGAGTTTTATTCATTATTTCTATCTGTCCTGAGTTCTGAGGTCTGTACACATAATACAATTTTCATTTGACCTCTAAATTCTTGGCCACACCCTGACTTACCTGGGCAACAAAGGCAGGGCCATTATCTGACACTATTGCTTTTGGCACTCCGAACCTTGGAAAAAAAATTTTTAATAATCTTCTTGATGACTATCTGAGCAGTCTCAGTTTTACAAGGAAAAGCTTTTATCTATCTTGAGAACGTTCACAAAAACCAGAAGGTATTCATACACATATTTTTCTTTCAGTAAAGTCTATTTTTCAGTAGATGTCAGGTCTGTCTTCTCATGAGAGGACTAGTTTTCTTTCTTCAGTTTCTACTATTTTATACAGGGTTTCTTTTACCAGTCTTAATTTGTCTATAACTTGATAGTCTTCAGACTGTCAGGATCATTGCTCTTTAGGATGCCTGTTTGGCGGTTAGATTTGTCATCTGATTTCTTTTAGCCACAGTATCTTAGGTCTTTCTCTGCAGATGTCAACAGCTCTCTTTGTCTGTATTTTGCTCTGTACAGTGGCAAAAGCATACCTGTTGTCAGTGTAGACTTTTCTTTTACCATTTATAGAGCTTGTATTAAAGCCACAAGTTTAGCTTTCTGGGCTGAAGTCCCTTTAGGGAGGCTGCTGGCCTAGATCACTTGCTTTCTGTCCACCACTGCACTGCTGTCCCCACCTTCCGCTTACCTTCAACCTCGAGGCTACTGCCATCCGTGTACCAGCTCAAACTCTCAGGCCAAGGCTGATCTGATCCTTCAGATCATTTGTATGAGTATGAGTTCCTTCTGCCAGAATGTCAGCACAATGATGAGTAGGTGAAGTCTCAGGCAGTAGTGAGATTGAGGACAGCAGGGGAAGCGAAGGTCACTCGTTCAGTCAACAAAAAGCTCTGATAATGTGTCCATCGGTCAGGGGAACAGTTGGATAATGTTTTTAAGAGCATTAGTCAGCCATCAGTCAGGGGGGCTGAACCACACTTTTTAGGGCATGTGCCATGTTTTGTCTCAGAGTAAATTTATCTGCGTCCTAGACCAGAAGCCACTATGTGCAGACAAGCAGGCCATCCTACAGCCACCAGGTCTAATTTCTTACAAATATGCCACAGTTCTTTTCCAGGGTCCCAATCTCTGAGTAAGAACCTCTTTGGCAAAACCGTTGCTCTCAGTCACATCTAGGAGTCCCAAAGTTGCGGACAACATTAGGGCAGTCTCAATAGCATCCAAGGCCATCCAAGATTGTTCTTTATTTTTTATATAGGAAGGGCTGTTTATCTCTTTAATTTAGCAAAACCTGGAATCCACAATCTGCAAAAGCCCGCAGTGCCCAGGAACTTTTTAGCTTGTTTTGCACTGGTCGGTGGAGGAGTATGAAACACAGTCCCTTTTCTAGCTGCTTCAACAGGTAGGCCACCAGCCTCTTCTAAGGGCTCAGCTTCTGTATTAGCACCCCTTTTGTTATCTCTTAAACACATTGATCTTTAGCCAAAAGTTTCGTTTGTTGCCAGGTACTATCTAAGTTTTCTAATTTTCCTGACTTTTGTGACCAGCATTTCATTTCTCTTATCTTTTTAAAAATTTTCTGGCTTCTTATTTCTTACAGATCATTTCTAAGTGCTAGCATGTGCCACTTTGCTAGGTTTTAGTCTTTGTCATTTACCTCTCTTTACTCCTGTTTCCTAACTGTAATGGAGATCTCATAATAATCGTCTCTCTCTCTCTCTCTCTCTCTATATATATATATATATATATATCTTTTTGTCTCACAGCACAGCTCTGATTCTGACTCTGGTCTCTGTCTTTGTCAGCCTCATGTTTCCTTAACTCTTCTTCTTGTCTGACTCTTATTTACTGGTTCTTCCTCTAAATATTTCTCATTTAGAGTATCTCTCTCATCTCAGACCTCTCTAATCTCCTTCATCTCTATTCTACCTCTCCTCACTGTTAACCTATCTCTCCTGAGTCTGCTGAAGCTTTGCTCTTAGCTCAATTCTTTGCAGACCTCTATCTTTCCTTCCATTTCTCTTCCTCTACACTTTCTTACCGACTTACCCTGTCCTTCTCTTAACTTCTGTAACTTCCTATTACCTCAGTCAGATTGTTGGGGCACTTTCTAGTCCCACAGAGACGAGACCCCCATCAGAGCCTGACAGTTAGACTCCCAGGTGCTCCTTACCTTTGGACAGAAGCCCCAAGTGGGCGAATGCCTCCCTCACTGGAACTTGGAACAGACTCACTGCCAGCAACTCAGGGTGGTGCTGCCTTCTGAGAAGAGGGAACTTTAGAGCAGAGAAGGGAGTGCAGCTCTCACAGCTGGCTGCAACCGGCACTTATCTTAAAGTGAAAGCAGTTTTTCTGTTAACAAGAGATGGGATGCAAGGGACAGGGGAATGAGAAGCAATCAGGGAAACCTGCAGAGCTCTTGGCCAGCTACTCCCACAGCCTCCTCCTCTTTTTCTCTTTAGCAGTCACGACATCTAGGGCCACTGACTATTCAGGGACCACTCCTCATTTGCTCCGGATTTTCCGAGCTCATTTACCCCTAGGCTCCAGGTCCATGGGCGGGACCACTGTGACCCACTGGCTGCTCCCTGGAGTTGGAGTGGGAGGCAGGGCAGCTGAGGATCTGAAAGGAAGTGGTCAGCATAGGGATCTGACAGGATTCTTAGGCTTATTCCAGAGGGCATAACTCAAAAACAGTCGTCAGTCATTAGTCCAAGTCCGAACACAAAGAGACACACAAGACACACACAGAAACCGTTTTCAGGCAACCACTATAGAATCACAGTACCACAGAAATGACAAACACAAGCAAGACCAATACAGGGCATCTTACACGTGATTTCCAGAGAAGCTTACTGTCACTATGACCAACCCAAATGGACCTCTCTCCATGGGAAGGCCCCAGAACCTGAGACCGGCCTAAAACCAAACCAAGATAATCAGTCAACTCCTTGGGACCAAAACCAGACTTGAAACCAGACAAACCCAAAACAAAACAGAATCAGAAGGCGGTCCAATGGAGGACACACAAGTGAACAAGACACACAGACACACAGACATACAGACAGGGAGGGATCCCACTTTACCTCCAACGTACAGTGTCTGTGTCTCATGACAAAAACCACAAACAAAAACAAGATAGCAACAGAGAAAAGGAAGACACCAGTATCTCTAAGCACACTTGTCCATGCCTAGACTTGTACAACCAGCCAAACGCTATTTCCTGGCGGGGTCGGATTCCACATCGACTCCCTTCCTGATGGGTTTGGAATTCCACATCCACTCCCGCTCTGGCAGAGAGAACACTCTCTCTCCTTCACTCTGCCAGGCATCAGCCAGGTCCTCCTGACTGTTCCATACCCTGGGCACTCTCTCCAGGGTCTCCCTTGGAACGTCTCCGAGGGGTGCAGCCTGTGGGCCCATAGACCGTCGTCCTCCCACAGCCACTAGGGTCCTTATGGCCCACAGTGGCAGCTGCCAGAATACAGAATACCAGAACTGGAAACACAGGTGGGACTCAAACCCACAATCTCAGAACTGAAAAACAAAGACAGAAATTCAGCGGTGCCACACTTAGACACTTAGATAACAGACAACATACAAGACTCACAAAAACAAACGTACCTCCAAATGGTATTCTCAGTTTTCTGGGCGCTCCCAAATCCCGGACGAGCCTCCAAATGTAAGACGCCCCTTCCGGGGACCCCCACTCTAGTCTCGGGAGTGTGAGAGCACCCAAAGAAACACGAGGACCCACTCGCTGAAATTACATGAGGACGTTTAATTACGGAGCTCCGGACCGACCTGCATCCCACACAGGAGATAATGGATGTCAGCCACGAGGCTTGAAAGCCAGGGGCTTTTATGGGGTAAGGGGCTTAGGGGTGTGGAATTCAGCATAGCGACACACTATTGGCTTATTTAAACAATAACAGAAAGAACACAGTGCATCAGGATTTTGTTCCTGTGGGCTGGGGGCTTATCTTTGTTCACATAGCAACCAGTTGATGTATGACTTTTACCTGGCACCAAGGGGCAATAGACAGAGGGGAGATTCCGGCCAGATGGTGTTGACTTAAGTAATATAGCCCTGCTATGTCTTCACGGTCCCCTTTATCTTATGGTCAAGATGTTCCCAGGAATGTTTTAACTATGAGGCATACCCAGGTTTGTTTTTCTCTTTTCTCAGCCCCAGGCAGCCTCTAGGCTCAAAAACAACCAGCAATTTCTGAGTACTTTATATGACTTACAGGTCTTGAAATTTCATCTTTCTTTCAAGCTCAGAGATATGGCATTGACTATTAATATACAAATTAAGGTTTGATTGTTCAGCATTTTAAAACAACAACTACAGCACACAACTAGATTGTTTGTGCTGAAACAGGGGAAACTGTGTGTCTTAAAACTGCCTCACAGCAGCTAGTTGGGCCTATGTGGGCCAACGATCGGCTGGGAGGATGAGAAAAATGACTTTACAATAATGTTTTTTTCTGGCCAAAGAATTGTCTTGGGCACAACTAATATCTAATTACCAATGAATATAATTAATAATTATAAAAGATTTCTTTATTTTTCTGTAAAACCTTTTGTAGTAAACTAAAACCCTAAGTAATAAAAGGATATTGTCTCTGAATCTTTTGGGTGAGAGCAAAGATTTAAGGTAAACTTCCCTTGAGAAGCATTAGTTAATAAAATACTTTTCACTTAGGAAATAATATACACTGAAAGATTAAAACTCTTGGCTTCTTGTATAGAAGCAGAAACAATAAAATTTTTTCTTACATAATGTAAAGTTACATTAGCCATACCTAGAGGCAGAATTTTCTAGTGATTACAGTTCACTAGAAGCAAAACTCTTTGAATTTAAGCATTATTCTAAACATCTGAATAGATCTGCAACACTGTTAAAAAGAAATTCTCTTGAACACAGGAAAAAACTTTCTCAGGCATTGTTTGCAAAACACAAGAAGGCCACAAGCTGCTCTGGGGCTGCCCAGAGCCCTGCATTGACACAAATGTAAAATACTTTTTAATCTGAGCATCTTGGCCCTTCTGTAATAAGGACCTATTCTAGAGGAACAATTTAACTGTCTACGCCTCTAATTTTTGATACTCTTTTTAAAGATGACTTACAGTTAAAACGTTCTTCACAACTTTAGTGTTGTGAAAAAATTGCCCATACTGCAGTTTCCTGCCAGGCAGCGACTATAGCTAAACTGATTGTTTGAGGGTCTAATCTATTCACAAAGACAAACATAACTAGATAACTCTGTCACAGTTTTGTATGAAGTGAGCTGTATTAGTGCTTTCAAAATATGATTACTCTTATAACTATCTTAATTACAATATACAGGTGAATTAAAGATCTTAAATTTGAAATCAAACTGCAAGCTGCAGTAAATGGAACACTGGCAGTTTTAACCATAATTTTTAAGTTTTCGTTGCAATATTAGAATATATCTATAACTTTTGGAAAGCAAAACCCAAGTTTAAAACAATTTATCATCTTTAAAATCAATATTAAAAGCATCACTATCATATTACGAAGTTTGGCTGCCAATTAATACCTATGAATACCTATTAAAGCAAGCTTTAACGCTTTAATAAAGAGGCATTGCTTTAAATCTTATCTTAAATTTTACTATTTAGGATAGAAACTACATTAATTATTGTCTAAACTAGAAATATCTTTAGAGACCCAGCCTCTTGGCCTGCCTTATGCCACGTGTCGGTAGGACTCTAAACTTGAGTTATCAAATTTAACACTTACCATCTGTAGCAATGTAACAATTAATATTCTCAACCAACAACTTATGGGCTGAATGTCAAAACATGCAGAGCACATTACCAATAAAAAGGAACCAAATGAAGCAGTTACATTTAGACCAATCAGAGAATATTAATTTTTCTAGCTACAATCATAGAATAAAAGGCACTTTACCATTTGTCAAACACATTAGTCAGAAACCATTTTTCAGCTTTTTTACCCCGAAACTAAGAGGCTGTGCACTTGCCCTTTTTTCCTAAAATGAACAGTTTTTCCAACAGGGGCCCTCCTGCCATGTGTCTGATTCCTGGCTGAAGCACGTGGCAGCTCTCAGCTTTGCAGATAAAGTTTTTTATACCATCTTTATTATCCAACTTAAAACATAGAACATTCATTCATACAGACTGGACACAAACAAACAAGAATTGAACATGAGAACAGATTGGTGCACCAAACATTAGACAAGACACAAAAGGGGACAGAATACTCCTGATATAATAAGGCCCAGAGAGAACACATGGCACTCCTGAAATTTCTCTCTGCTTTTTGGGACATTTTCCTCCCTCATGATGCAATCCACCTGATTATTAATTTCCTTTTAATAAACTATTTCTTTTCTCACGCCTAAAAATGTAGCTTTGGGGAGCCACAGCCTACTGCCAGTTATAGTTCCCAGCTCCTGTTAAGCTTCACTGCTTAACCTAAGTGAACCAGCGCTCCGGTTAATCACTGTTTCAGCTTAGCCCAAACCAACCTTCTCTGGTATGAATTTTCTTTAATTATTTTCTTCTTCTATGGAGCTTCAAACCAGCAGTGCCTCTTCCAAAAATTATTTGCCGTTTCTCAGTCCCGGGTTGGTTTGCCAAATGTTGTGTCTGGCCAGGAGATCACGGTCTGGGTTCTAGCCTGGAAGGGCATTTTGGAAACCTGAAAGAGAAGAAGGGCTAGGCAACGAGAGAAATAAATGCAGCTAAGACAGGCATTCTGATCAAAGCTCAATTTTACTGTTCCGCATGCAGTTATGAAGCAGGGGAAGGGGGCCCGATTCCTGCCAAATAATCTCGGGCTCCAGTAGCAGGGTGACCACGTGTATGGCTCCAAACAGCAAAGTGGCAGGTTCCAGCAGTGGGTGTGGCAGAATGATTGAGCGGGAAGCTCCACCCCTGAGCAAGCAGGTTTCTGGCTGGGGGAGGGGAGACTACACTCAGCATCTTCCAATCTTTCCCTAAGTCAACAAGAATCCCTGACTTAAGCCCAGTGATTAAATGTAAGTACCTGCATCTGTCTCAGTTAGCTGCTTGTTGGGCCCCTCAGAGGACAACAATGCTAGGCTCCTTTCTGTAAGCACATCATAACATCAGTAATATTGTCAGGCTGTGGAGCTGCCCCTTGAGATGGATCCCAGATTGAGCAGGTCACTAGACCATCTTCCCTCAGGCTTTTCTCCATTTTTGTTCCTGTGGCACTTTTAGACTGGAACAATCCTACGTCAGAGTTTTTGACTGTGGATGGCAACCTCATCCCTCCACTCAATGCCCTGTCTTTCTAGTGGAGGTAGACTCTACAAGTTCCCTCTCTCCACTGTTGGGCATTTGATCTAAAGTCCATCCCTTTGAGTCCTGTGAGTATCTCACTTCCCAGCTATCTAGTACATTCTAGAGGGTCCACCCACATTTATCACCCCTAAGTTTGCATAGTTCTCTTTGTTTTTTCAGGGCTTCTATCCTGTATCCCCCTGCCCCATACCTGATCATCTGCCCCTTTCCCCCTCTCTTCTCTCTCCCACAAGGTCCCTCCCTTCCTCTGTCTCCAGTGATTTCATTTTTCTTTCTCCCAAGTCCAACTAAAACATGCTCCCTTGCACCCTTCTGCTTGTTAACCTTCATGAGTTCTGTGTATTATATCCTAAGTATTCTGTAATTCTTTGGCTGATATCCAATTCTTAGGAAGGTCATACCATGCATTTCCTTTTGGATTTGAGTTAGCTCACTCAGGAGGATATTTTTTAGTTCCATCCATTTGCCTGCAAAACTCATGATGTCCTTATACTTAATATCAGAGTAGTATTCCACTCTGTAAATGAAACATATTTTCGGTATCTATTGGTTGAGAGCCATATGGGTTATTTTCATCTTCTTGCTATTATAAAAACAGCCTTTATGAATATAGTTGAGCAAGTATCCTCATGGTAAGGTGGAATATTTTACAGTATATGCCCATGGGTAGTATAAATGAGTCTTGAAGTACAGTTCTTTCCAATTTTCTGCATTATTTCATGAATTTAGCTTAAATAATGCTTTCATCACAACATTTGTAATTATGTAGCTCTGTTACTGAAAGAAAATTGTTTAAATGTGTTTTCTGTATAAATAAATCGCCATCTATCTTTTCAATGGAATGGGGGAAATAGATATGTTTACTGAAGTTTAGTAATTTCTTTAGATGTGGTAGTAGGCATTTTTAATTTTACGATTTAAAAGACAGAGACACATATATCTATGCATTTACTTTTACTCTGGTGTATGGAGGCAGTTTCATGAATTTCAGCCTATACACAGACAAGCCACTATAAAAATCCAAAATTAAGCTGGATGTGGTGGAACATGCCTTTAATCCCAACACTTGGGAGGCAGATGCAGACAAATTTCTGAGTTCAAGGCCAGGCTGGTCTACAAAGTGAGTTTCAGGAAAGCCAAGACTACACAGAAAATCCCTGTTTCATAAAATCAGCCAACCAACCAAGCAAACAAAAACTCCTAAAACAAAAAATTAGATTAATATTTTTTCTTTTGAATAAATTTAATGAATTGCATTCAATTTTCAAATACAGAATGATTAAAAGGTATCATTTTCTGTAAAATACCATAAAACTTTCAATCTAAACCAAGAGAAATGATAGAAATATTTGAAAGTCATAGATCCAGAGTAAAGAATAACTAATTTATTTTAAGATTTATCCTACTTTTAATTAAGCATATGTTTTAGATGTTGCATATGAGCATTACTGCCACAGGCCAGAGTCTTGTCATCTACAGCTAGATTTGTGGACAGCTTTTGAACAACTAGTAGGAGCTAGGAACTAACACAGATATAAAGTAATAGGAGTATGAATTCTTTTTTTTATTAGATATTTTCTTCATTTACACTTCAAATGCTATCTCCTTTCCTAGTTTTCTCTCTGAAAGTCCCCTATACCTGCCCTCTGCCCTGCTCCCAATCCCACGAACTCTTGCTTCTTGGTTCTGGCATTCCCCTGTACCGGGGCATATAATATTCACAAGACCAAGGGTCTCTCCTCCCACTGATGGCCTACTAGGTCATCCTCTGCTACATATACAACTAAAAATACAAGCTCTGGGGTATACTGGTTAGTTCATATTGTTGTTCCTCCTATAGGGTTCCAGAACCCTTTAGCTCTGTGGGTTATTTCTCTATCTGCAGAGTTCTATCAGACCTTCAAAGAAGACCTAATTCCAATTCTCCTCAAACAATTCCACAGAATAGAAACAGAAGTTACTCTACCCAGTTCATTCTTTGAAGCACAATTACTCTGATACTTAAACCACATAAAAACTCAAAAAAAAGAACTTAAGACCAATTCCCCTTATAAATATCAATGCAAAAATACTCAATAAAATCCTTACAAACTGAATCCAAGAACACATCAAAACAATCATCCATCATGATCATCCCAGGGATGCACAGATGGTTTAATAATGGAAATCCATCAACATAATCCACCTTATAAGCAAACTCAAAGACAAAAACCATATAATCATCTCATTAGATGCTGAAAAAGCATTTGATAAAATCCAACACCCATTCATGATAAAAGTCTTGGAAAGATCAAGAAGTCAAGGTCCATACCTAAATATGACAAAAGCAATATACAGCAAACCAGCAGCAAATATCAAAGTAAATGGAGAGAAACTTGAAGCAATCCCACAAAAATGAGGACCCACGTTCTTCCTACCTATTCAAAATAGTACTTGAAGTCATAGACAGAGAAATTAGACAACAAAAGGAGATCAGAGGTACACAAATTGGAAAGGAAGAAGTCAAAATATCACTATTTGCAGATGATATGATAGTATATATAAGTGACCCTAAAAATTCCACCAGAGAACTCCCAAACCTGTTAAACAGCTTCAGTGCACTAGCTGTATATAAAATTCACTCAAACAAATCAGTGGCCTTTGTCTACACAAAGGATAAACAGGATGAGAAAGAAATTAGGGAGACAACACCCTTCACAATAGTCACAAATAATATAAAATACCTTGGTGTGACTCTAACTAAGGAAGTGAAAGATCTGTATGAAAGAACATCAAACCTCTGAAGAAAGAAATAGAAGAATATCTCAGAAGATGGAAAGATCTCCCATGTTCATGGATTGGCACGATCAATATAGTCAAAATGGCTATCTTGCCAAAAGCAATCTACAGAATCAATGCAATCCCCATCAAAATTTCAATTCCACTCTTCAATGAGTTAGAAAGGGAAATTTGCAAATATATCTGGAATAACAAAAAACCTAGAATAGCAAAAACTATTCTCAACAATAAACGAACCTCTGGTGGAATCACCATTCCTGATCTCAAGCTGTACTACAGAGCAATGGTGATAAAAACTGCATGGTACTGGTACAGTGACAGACAGGTAGATCAATGGAATAGATTTGAAGACACAGAAATGAACCCACACACCTATGGTCTCTTGATCTTTGACATGGGAGCTAATTCCATCCAGTGGAAAAAAAAATACAGCATTTCAACAGATGGTGCTGTCTGAACGGGTGGTTATCATGTAGAAGAATGTGAATTGATCCATTCTTATCTCCTTATACAAAGCTCAAGACTAAGTGGATCAAGGAACTCCATATAAAACCAGAGACACTGAAACTTATAGAAGAGAAAGTGGGGAAATACTCAGAGATATGGGCACAGGGGAAAAATTCCTGAACAGACAGCAAGGGCTTGTGCTGTAAATTGAGAATCAACAAATGGGACTTCATAAAATTGCAAAGCTTCTGTAAGGCAAAAGACACTGTCAATAAGACAAAAAGGCCACCAACAGATTTGGAAAGACTCTATATAAATCTTAAATCAGATATGAAACTAATATCCAATATATAAAAAGAACACAAAAAGGTGAACTGCCGAAAATTAAATATAACTTTTAAAATATTGCCTACAGAGCTAAACAAAAAATTCTCAACTAAGGAATACCAAATGGCTGAGAAGCACCTAAAAAATGTTGAACATCCTTAATCATCAGGGAAATGCAAATCAAAACAACCCTGAGAATCCACCTCACACCAGTCAGAATGGCTAAAATCAAAACTTCAGGTGACAGCAGATGCTGGTGAGGATGTGGAGAAAGAGTAACACTCCTTCATTGCTGGTGGGATTGCAAGCTGGTACAACCACTCTGGAAATCAAACTGGCGGTTCTTCAGAAAATTGGACATAGTACTACCGGTAGATCCAGCAATACCACTCCTGGGCATATCCCCAGAAGTTGTTCCAACTTGTAATACAGACACATACTCCACTATGTTCATAGCAGCCTTATTTACAACAGCCAGAAGCTGGCAAAACCCAGATGTCCCTCAACAGAAGAATGGATATGGAAAATGTGGTACATTTATACATTTGAGTACTACTCAGCATGGAAGGAGTTATAGATTCAAGGTTGGAACAGAGCCTGAAGGAAAGACTATCCAGAGACTGCCCGACTGGGGATCCACCTCTTAAACAACCACCAAACCTGGACACTAGGCAGATGCCAAAAAGAACCTGCTGACAAAAACCTGATATGGCTGTCTCCTGCAAGGCTCTGCCAGTGACTGGCAAATACAGAAATGGATGCTCAGAGTATCCATTGGACAGATCACAAGATCCCCAGTGGAGGAGCCAGAGAAAAATCCAGGGAGCTTTCAACTCCCCTACACTGGGCATTTATTGATCCTTTATAGGACCAAAGACCTTTTTTTTTTTTCCTTTGATGCATGACAAGGCCATCCTCTGCTACAGAAGCTTTTTTTCCTAATATCCACTTATCAGTGACTATTTTAATGGTATCTCTTATATATGTCTCACCATTTAATTGGATGTTGGCTATTTCCTTCCTTTATGCCACCTTAATTATATTTAGATTTGTCTGTTATATCCCTGAACTCTCCAAGTGTTTTATCATAAAGGGGTGTTGGGTTTTGTCAAAGGCTTTTTTAGGTGATCCTGTGTTTGTTTGTTCATTAGTTTGTTTGTATTTTTCAGTTTGTATGCTGGAATGAATGCACAGATTTTTCTTCATTGATCCATTCCTGCATGTCTGAGATGAACCCTACTTAATAATGGTGTTAGGGACTTTTTATCTGTTCTTGGATTTCTTTAAGTATTTTTGCATCAATGTTCATGAAAGAATGTTGTCATTATTTACATTTCCTTGTTGAAACACTGTGTGGTTTGGATATCAGGGTAAATGTGACTAATAGAATAAATTGGGCAATGTTCCTTATGTTTCTCAGCTTGGAATACTTTGAGGAGAATTGGTATTAGTTCTTCTTTGAAAGACTTGTAGAATTCTCAGCTAAAACTCTTGACTCTGGCCTTTTTGTGGTTGGGAGATTTTAGTGATAATTATATTTCTAAAAGGGTGATAGGTGTATTTAAATTATTTATCCTATCTTCATTTAATTTTGCTAAGTGATCTCTTACAAGAAAATTGTCCATTTTCTTTAGAATGTCCAATTTTCTGAAGTACATGTTTTTGAAGTAAGACTTAATGATTCTTTTCTTTTCCTCTGTGTCTCTTATTATGGCTGTCTTTCTATTCTGTTTTTGTTATTTTAATATTCTCTTTGTCATTTACATAGTTTGGATAAAGTTTTGTCTACCTTTTTGTTTTCTAAAAGGACAACTATTTGTTTCCTTGATTCTTTATATTGTTCTCTTTCCATTTTTATTAGTTTCATCACAACTTATTATTTCTTGCCTTCTACTACTCTAGGGTATGTTTGATTCTTTTTGTTATCAAGCTTTATGTGCGTTGTTAAATCCATGGTATGAGATCCTTCTAATTTCCTTACAACAGCTCTTAATGGCTATGATCCTTCCTCCTTATATCACTTCCTTTGTGTCCCTTATGTTTGGGGTTGCTTTGCAGTAATTATTGTTGAATTATAGAAAGTTTTTAAATTTCTTTCTTTATCACTTCCTTGATCCATTGTTCCTTTAGCAGAGAGTTCTTCAGTTTCTATGCATTTTTAGGCTTTCTGTTGTTTCTGGTCTAATATCAAACAAGAGGTTAGTCCATTTTCTTTTATCTCTTGATATCTGCTTTGTGTCAGAGTAAATGGTCAGTTTTAGAAACGGAACTGTGAGGTACTAAAAAAAAGGTATATTTCTGTACCTTTGAATATATTGTTTTTTCTTTCTTTTTTCTTTTATTTTATTAGACATTTCTTTATTTACATTTCAAATGCTATCCTGAAAGTTCCCTATAGCCTACCCATGCCCTGCTCCCCTATTTACTCACTCCCACTTCTTGGCCCTGGCATTCCCCTCTAATGGGGCATATAAAGTTTGCAAGACCAAGGGGCCTTTCTTCCCAAAGATGGCTGAGGCCATCTTCTGCTACATATGTAGCAAGAGACACAAACTCTGAAGGTACTGGATAGTTCATATTGTTGTTCCACCTATAGGGTTGGAGACCCCTTCAGCTCCTTGGATACTTTCTCTAGCTCCACCATTGGGGGCCCTGTGTTCAATCCAACAGATGACTGTGAGCATTCACTTCTCTATTTGCCAGGCACTGGCATAGCCTCACAGGAGACAGTTATCAGGGTCTTTTCAGCAAAATCTTGCTGGCATATGCAATAGTGTTTGTGTTTGGTAGCTGATTATGGGATGGACCCCCGGGTCGCCAGTCTCTGGATGGTCCATCCTTTCATCTTAGCTTCAAACTTTGTCTCTGTAACTCCTTTCATGGGTATTTTGTTCCCTATTCTAAAGAGGAATGAAGTATCCATACATTGGTCTTCCTTCTTCTTGATTTTCTTGAGTTTTACAAATTGTTTCTTGGGTATTCTAAGTTTCTGGGCTAATACCCACTTATCAGTGAGTGCATATCTAGTGACTCCTTTTGTGATTGTGTTTCCTCAGTAAGGATGATATCATGGGTACAGAAAATGTGGTACATTTACACAATGGAGTACTACTCAACTATTAAAAACAATGAATTTATGAAATTCTTGGACAAATGGATGAATATATTGCTGTAGATATCTGTTATGTCGATTTGAGTGATAGCACATCTCAGGACCATTATTTCTCAGTTTAGTTTCTGTTTGGATGAGTTGTCCACTGGTAACAGTGAGGCATTGTTGTCGCCCACTGATAATGTGTGGAGATGAATGTGCAAATTAAGATTGACTAATGATTCTTTTACAAGTGTGAGAGCTCTGGCATTTGGGTCATACATGTTCAGGATTGAGATGTCATGTTGGTGGAGTTTTCCTTTGATGTGAATCAAATATCTTCCCTGTCTTTTTTTCTTTTATGAATTGTGCGATTTTTGTTAGATCATAGACTTGCTCCAAACCTTGCACTCTGCTCCATTTGCTTGGAATACCTTCTGCCAATCCTTTACTCTGAAGTAACGTCTCTTTTTTATGTTGAAGTGTGTTTCTTGTATACTGCAGAAGGATGGACTCTGTTTTTCATCAATTCTTTTAGCCTGTCCCTTTTAAAAGGGAATAACATATATTGATTTTAAGAGATTTTTAATGACCAATGATTGTTAATTTCTATTATTTTGATGTTTGTGGTAGTGGTAGTAATGTGTATGTCTGTTTGTGTGTGTGTGTGTCTACCTGCTTGCAATTCACTTGTTTTGTGTTTTGTAGAGAGGAATTATTGATTTTCTATGTTTTCTCAGATGCAGTTATATTCCTTGGGTTCAATTTTTAATCCATCTATCTTCTCTAGGGTTGAATTTGGGTCAAGATACTGCTTAAGTTTGGTTTATCATGTAAAATCTTATTTTATCTATGATGGATCAAAGTCTTGTGGACTTTACTATTCTTCGCTGGCCACTGGATTCTCTTAGACTCTTCTTGACATCTGTCAATGCCTTTCTTTCATTTTGAGACTTTGTTGAGAAATTGGGAATAACTCTAAGCAGTATAAATTTATATGTTACTTACACATTTCCCCTTGCAGCTATTAATTTTCTTTCTTCATTGTGTACATTCCTAAGCATCTATTCCTTAGGGAAACTTTCTTCTATCATTTTGTAAAAAATATTTATTGGGTATTTGATCCAAAAATTTTCCCCTTTTTCTTTCCCTATGATTATTAGACTGGGCTTTACATGGTGTAGCAGATTCCCCTGCTGTTTTGCATTAAGTACTTTTTTGATTTAACATTTTTGACTTACTTATCAATTTCTTTGAACATATTTTTAACAACAGAGATTAAAGCACTAAACCAATCTGGTCCTGTGCTTTTTTTCGTTGGGAGACTATTAATGACTGCTTCTATTTCTTTAAGGGAAATCGAACTGTTTAGATCATTAACATGATCCTGACTTAATTTTGGTACGTGGAATCTGTCTAGAAACTTGTCCATTTCATCCAGTTTTTCCCATTTTGTTGATTATAGTCTTTTGTAGAAGTATTTCATCGTGTTTTGTATTTCTTCAGGATCTGTTGTTATGTCTCCTTTTGATTTCTGATTTTGTTAATTAGGATGCTGTCCCTGTGCTCTCTAGTGAGCCTGGCTAAGGGTTTATCTATCTTGTTGATTTTTTCAAAGAAACAGCTACTGGTTTGGTTGATTTTTTGAATAGTTCTTCTTGTTTCCACTTGGTTGATTTCAACCCTGAGTTTGATTATTTCATGACATCTACTCCTTTTTTGTGAATTTGCTTCCTTTTGTTCTAGAGCTTTTAGTTGTATTGTCAAGCTGCTTGTATATGCTCTCTCTAGATTCTTCTAGGAGGCACTCAGAGCTATGAGATTTCCACTTAGAAATGCTTTCCTTGTGTCCCATAAATTTGGGTATGTTGTGGGTTCATTTTCATTAAACTCTAAAAAGCCTTTAATTTATTTCTTTATTTTGTCCTTGACTAGGGTATCATTGAGGAGAGTGTTGTTCAGTTTCCACGTGAATGTTGGCTTTCTATTATTTATGTTGTTATTGAAGATCAGCCTTAATCCATGGTGATCTGATAGGATGCATGGGACAATTTCCATATTTTTGTATCTGTTGAGGCCTGTTTTGTGACCAAGTATATGGACAAATTTGGAGAAGGTACCATGTGTTGCTGAGAAGAAGGTATATCCTTTTGTTTTAGGATAAAATGTTCTATAGATATCTGTTAAATCCATTTGTTTCATAACTTCTGTAAGTTTCACTGTGTCCCTGTTTAGTTTCTGTTTCCATGATCTGTCCATTGAAGAAAGTGGTGTGTTGAAGTCTCCCACTATTTTTGTGTGAGGTGTAATATGTGCTCGAAGCTTTACTAAAGTTTCTTTAATGAATGTGGCTGCCTTTGCATTTGGAGCATAGATATTGAGAATTGAGAGTTCCTCTTGGAGGATTTTAAGTTTGATGAGTATGAAGTGCCCATACTTGTCTTTTTTACATAACTTTGGGTTGGAAGTCGATTTTAGTTGATATTAGAATCGCTACTCCAGATTGTTTCTTCAGACTATTTGCTTGGAAAATTGTTTTCCATCCTTTTATTCTGAAGTAGAGTCTGTCGTTTTCCCTGAGATGTGCTTCCTGTAGCAGCAAAATGTTGGGTCCTGTTTGGGTAGCCAGTCTGTTAGTTTATGTCATTTTATTGGGGAATTGATTCCATCAATAATTAAGACATAATAAGGAAAAGTAAATGCTTCTTCTTATTGTTTTTGTTCTTAGAGTTGGCATTTTGTTCTTGTGGCTGTCTTCTTTTAGGTTAGTTGAAGGATTACTTTCTTGCTTTTTCTAGGGCGTAGTTTTAGTCCAATATTGTTTTTTTCTGTTATTATCCTTTGAAGAGATGGATTCATGGAAAGATAAAGTGTGGATTTGGTTTTTTCATGGAATACTTTGTTTTCTCCATCTATGGTAATTGAAAGTTTCGCTGGGTATAGTAGCCTGGGCTGGCATTTGTGTTCTCTTAGTGTCTGTATAACACCTGTCCAGGATCTCCTGGCTTTCATAGTCTCTGGTGAAAAGTCTGGTGTAATTCTGATAGGCCTGCCTTTATATGTTACTTGACCCTTTTCCCTTACTGCTTTTAATATTCTATCTTTATTTAGTACATTTGTTGTTCTGATTATTATGTATCAGGAGGAATTTCTTTTCTGGTCCAGTCTATTTGGAGTTCTGTAGGCATCTTGTATGTTCATGGGCATCTCTCTCTTTAGGTTTGGGAAGTTTTCTTCTATAATTTTGTTGAAGATATTTGCTGGCCCTTTAAGTTGAAAATCTTCATTCTCATCTACTCCTATTATCCTTAGGTTTGGTCTTCTCATTGTGTCCTGGATTTCCTGGATGTTTTGAGTTAGGATCTTTTTGCATTATGCATTGTCTTTGATTGTTGTTCCGATGTTCTCTATGGAATCTTTTGTACCTGAAATTTTCTATTCCATCTCTTCTATTCTGTTGCTGATGCTTGCATCTATGGTTCCAGATTTCTTTCCTAGGGTTTCTATCCTCAGCTTTGCCTCACTGTGGGTTTTCTTTATTTTGTCCACTTTGCTTTTTAGGTCTAGTATGGTTTTGTTCATTTCCATCACCTGTTTGGATATATTTTCCTCTTTTACTTTATGTATTTGTAACTCTTTAGCACTGTTCTCTTGTATTTCTTTAAGTGAGCTATTAAAGTCCTTCTTGATATCCTCTACCATCATCATGAGATATACTTTTAAATCTGCGTCTAGCTTTACGGGTGTGTTGGGATGTTATATACACCCTAGAACAGGAGAAGGCTCCATGACCCCCAGGATTGGTCAGTCTGCCGGCATCAAATTTGCATGCATCTGCTAGGGAGGGGTCGGCACCAGATTTGGACTAGTGCCCACGCAGTGGTGTTGTTTACCACAAAGGCACACCAGAAACTGGCACCATCCCAGAATTGGCCTCCTACATCTCCCTCATTTTTGTTTAATAAAATGAGGGTAGTCTAGGCCTGGGCAAATCTGTCCTTCAGCTATGGCTCCTGTCTTAGGTCGATCCTCTAGTATCACAGCCTTACCCATCATAGGGTTACCCTATCACCTCCAGGCCCCTTGTCTTAAGTTGGTCTGTGCATGAGGAAAGTTGCCCGTCTCTGGATACCGTGGATCTGTGTGACTACAACTGCCAATTGACCTAGGGCGAACTCTTAATTTTTTAAAGAGGCCAGCCAATTATTGGGAGATGTGCCATCTTCAATTGCCAACAAAGCTTGGTAGACCACTGCTTTATGCTGAGCATGCTCTCTTTTTATTTGACACAATAGCCAGATGCAGAAGACACACCCCAGGAGGACCACTGCTCTCCAGGCCAACATTCCTGCCCACTCCTTAAAAAAGGAGAAGGCATTGGTGATCCAGTAGGTGAATTCTCCCAGGGTAAAAGGGCCGGGTCAAGTGATGTTGAGCTTGGCAATATGGAGGAGCAACTTTCTGGACAGCTGCTCTGCCTTGGCTAACCAATTTCCTTTAAGATAAGCCATTTTCATGTCAGCCTTTCTGGTACCCAAATCGGATGTTCTTTATCCTGTAGAAAAACACAAACAGCTCCCCTAGATCTCGAAATAATGGGATCTGGGCCATACCATTTACCAGTTAAGACATCTTTCCATTTTATATCATGTTGAATTACAGGCGAGGTCATGGCATCCCTGTCTGCAGCCGAGCTACCATGATCATCCAAAATTTAAAAAAATTAAGGTAAATAAAGCTAAGGATAATTGTTCTTTGGGTGCTCGTCCGTAGGCAATTCCCTCTTCTTTTTTTTTTTTTTTTTGAAACAGTTCTTTCAAGGTGTGATGTGCCCTTTCCACAATACCTCAGCCTTGTGTGTTATAGGGAAGGCCGGTGTTATGACTAACTTGCATAGTTTCGCAGAAGACGTGGAAGGATGTTGATTTATATGCAGGTCCATAATCAGTTTTTAATTGAGCTGGTTTTCCCCAAGCTGCCCATGCATCTAAGCAATGGCTAATAACATTGCGGATTTTTTCACCAGACAAAGCTCCGGGGTACTGGTTAGTTCATAATGTTGATCAACCTATAGGGTTGCAGATCCCTTTAGCTCCTTGTGTACTTTCCCTAGCTCCTCCATTGGGAGCCCTGTGATCCATTCACTAGCTGACTGTGAGCATCCACTTCTGTTTTTGCTGGGCCCCGGCATAGTCTCACAAGAGACAGCTACGTCTGGATCCTTTTGATAAAATCTTGCTAGTGGATGCAATGGTGTCAGCGTTTGGATGCTGATTATGGGGTGGATCCCTGGATATGGCAGTCTCTACATGGTCCATCCTTTCATCTCAGCTCCAAACTTTGTCTCTGTAACTCCTTCCATGGGTGTTTTGTTCCCAAATCTAAGGAGGGGCATAATGTCCACACTTCAGTCTTCATTCTTCTTGAGTTTCATGTGTTTAGCAAATTATATCTTATATCTTGGGTATCCTAGGTTTTGGGCTAATATCCACTTATCAGTGAGTACATATTGTGTGAGTTCCTTTGTGAATGTGTTACCTCACTCAGGATGATGCCCTCCATCCATTTGGCTAGGAATTTCATAAATTCATTCTTTTTAATAGCTGAGTAGTACTCCATTGTGTAGATGTACCACATTTTCTGTATCCATTCCTCTGTTGAGGGGCATCTGGGTTCTTTCCAGCTTCTGGCTATTATAAATAAGGCTGCTATGAACATAGTGGAGCATGTGTCCTTCTTACCAGTTGGGGCATCTTCTGGATATATGCCCAGGAGAGGTATTGCTGGATCCTCCAGTAGTACTATGTCCAATTTTCTGAGGAACCGCCAGATGGATTTCCAGTGTGGTTGTACAAGCCTGCAATCCCACCAACAATGGAGGAGTGTTCCTCTTTCTCCACATCCTCGCCAGCATCTGCTGTCACCTGAATTTTTGATCTTAGCCATTCTGACTGGTGTGAGGTGGAATCTCAGGGTTGTTTTGATTTGCATTTCCCTGATGATTAAGGATGTTGAACATTTTTTCAGGTGCTTCTCTGCCATTCGGTATTCCTCGGGTGAGAATTCTTTGTTCAGTTCTGAGCCCCATTTTTTAATGGGGTTGTTCGATTTTCTGAAGTCCACCTTCTTGAGTTCTTTATATATGTTGGATATTAGTCCCCTATCTGATTTAGGACAGGTAAAGATCCTTTCCCAATCTGTTGGTGGTCTTTTTGTCTTAATGACGGTGTCTTTTGCCTTGCAGAAACTTTGGAGTTTCATTAGGTCCCATTTGTCAATTCTTACAGCACAAGCCATTGCTGTTTTGTTCAGGAATTTTTCCCCTGTGCCCATATCTTCAAGGCTTTTCCCCACTTTCTCCTCTATAAGTTTCAGTGTCTCTGGTTTTATGTGAAGTTCTTTGATCCATTTAGATTTGACCTTAGTACAAGGAGATAAGTATGGATCGATTCGCATTCTTCTACATGATAACAACCAGTTGTGCCAGCACCAATTGTTGAAAATGCTGTCTTTCTTCCACTGGATGGTTTTAGCTCCCTTGTCGAAGATCAAGTGACCATAGGTGTGTGGGTTCATTTCTGGGTCTTCAATTCTATTCCATTGGTCTACTTGTCTGTCTCTATACCAGTACCATGCAGTTTTTACCACAATTGCTCTGTAGTAAAGCTTTAGGTCAGGCATGGTGAATCCACCAGAGGTTCTTTTATCCTTGAGAAGAGTTTTTGCTATCCTAGGTTTTTTGTTATTCCAGATGAATTTGCAAATTGCTCCTTCTAATTCGTTGAAGAATTGAGTTGGAATTTTAATGGGGATTGCATTGAATCTGTAGATTGCTTTTGGCAAGATAGCCATTTTTACAATGTTGATCCTGCCAATCCATGAGCATGGGAGATCTTTCCATCTTCTGAGATCTTCTTTAATTTCTTTCTTCAGAGACTTGAAGTTTTTATCATACAGATCTTTCACTTCCTTAGTTGGAGTCACGCCGAGATATTTTATATTATTTGTGACTATTGAGAAGGGTGTTGTTTCCCTAATTTCTTTCTCAGCCTGTTTATTCTTTGTGTAGAGAAAGGCCATTGACTTGTTTGAGTTAATTTTATATCCAGCTACTTCACCGAAGCTGTTTATCAGGTTTAGGTGTTCTCTGGTGGAATTTTTAGGGTCACTTATATATATACTATCATATCATCTGCAAAAAGTGATATTTTGACTTCCTCCTTTCCAATTTGTATCCCCTTGATCTCCTTTTGTTGTCGAATTGCTCTGGCTAATACTTCAAGTACTATGTTGAAAAGGTAGGGAGAAAGTGGGCAGCCTTGTCTAGTCCCTGATTTTAGTGGGATTGCTTCCAGCTTCTCTCCATTTACTTTGATGCTGGCTACTGGTTTGCTGTAGATTGCTTTTATCATGTTTATGTATGGGCCTTGAATTCCTGATCTTTCCAAGACTTTTATCATGAATAGGTGTTGGATCTTGTCAAATGCTTTTTCTGCATCTAGCGAGATGATCATGTGGTTTTGTCTTTGAGTTTGTTTATATAATGTATTACATTGATGGATTTTCGTATATTAAACCATCCCTGAATCCCTGGAATAAAACCTACTTGGTCAGGATGGATGATTTCTTTAATGTGTTCTTGGATTCGGTTAGCGAGAATTTTATTGAGGATTTTTGCATCAATATTCATAAGAGAAATTGGTCTGAAGTTCTCTATCTTTGTTGGATCTTTCTATGGTTTAGGTATCAGAGTAATAGTGGCTTCATAAAATGAGTTGGGTAGAGTACCTTCTACTTCTATCTTGTGAAAAAGTTTGTGCAGAACTGGAATTAGATCTTCTTTGAAGGTCTGATAGAACTCTGCACTAAACCCGTCTGGTCCTGGGCTTTTTTTGGCTGGGAGACTATTGATAACTGCTTCTATTTCTTTAGGTGATATGGGACTGTTTAGATGGTCAACTTGATCCTGATTCAACTTTGGTACCTGGTATCTGTCCTGAAATACAAATATAAAACAAAATGCCACATACAAGGCTGGTAGATTTGATGGGTCCTGCAACTTCCAATGCCTTTACTTCATTCACTACATAGGCTGAATCAGACACTAAATTAAAGGAAATTTCAAACCTCTTAAATACTTCTAATATAATTTTACATTCAACTAGTTGTGGGGTGCCAGGATCATATTGAAATAAAACAGGATTTTGAGAATTAACCATATACGCGCCAACACCTGTTTTAGAACCATCTGTATAAATATCCAATGTACCTGGTATGGGTTTAGATGCCGTAAACTTTGGAAAATTCACTGGATGTTCAGTAAAAAAAATTGTAATAAAGGATCTCTAGGATTGATTATCTAATTCCCCATCATAACTACAACGCAACAGAGCCCATTCATCAACTAAAGAGCTAAGGGTCTGTATTTGGTTAGCATTATTTGGTGTACTAATTTTTTGAGGGGGGGCTCCAAAATGTTGAATGCATGGCTTAATGCCCAAAATTGCTAAATGGGCTACAGCGGTGGGATAATATTCAAGAGTTTTATTAGGAGACACATGAGGATAAATCCACAATAGTAGACCTGATTGCCATAATACTCTGGTCAGTTGGTGAAACGTCTTCAGGACACACAAATGTATGTCCTCTCCTTCTTTCCATCTACATAATTTAGCTTTTTCTAATCACCTCTCTACCTTTCCTAAGGTAATTTGGGCCTCAGGAGTGAGGGCAAGTGGGGATGACAACTGAAGGTCACCTTTCAGCATATCAAAGAGTGGAGTTAATTCAGAATTGGGTCGCCTCATATATGGGTGAATCCAATTTATATCATCTAGCAATTTCTGGAAATCATTTAATGTTTTTAAATGATCTTTGTGCAATTCCACCTTTTGAGGTATGATGGAATGTGGAGTAACTCAGGTCTCCTAATTTTCCCATTTGAACTTTATCAAATGCTACAAACAAGCGTTTCTTTTCTAATTCTTTTACTAATTCTATATAAGCTTTATCTAAACTTTCTTTATTATTAGAAGCAAAGAGGATATAATCCATATAATGCACTATCCTCAATTTTGGAAATGCATCACGGACAGTGTGTAATGCTTCTCCTACAAAAAGTTGAAGCATAGTAGGACTATTAACCATGCCTTGAGGTAAAACGACCCATTGATACTGTTTATCAGGCTCTTCATTATTTACAGAAGGGAGAGTAAAAGCAGAGCGCGTGCTATCACAATATGCAAGGGGAATAGAAAGAAAAAAATCCTTAATATCAATTAATATTATAGGCCAATCAGCAGGCAGGCTAGGGAGCAGGGGCAGGCCTCTTTGTATTGGGCCCATAATTTGCATTTGATTATTAATATCTCTAAGATCATGTAAAAGCCTCCATTTACCTGATTTTTTCTTGATTACAAATATAGGGGTATTCCATCGTGACTGGGAGGGTTTAATATGTCCTAATTCCAATTGTTCCCTTACCAATTCCCTGGCTGCTGCCAATTTTTCAGAGGAAAGAGGCCATTGAGGAACCCGTACATGTTCCTCTGTTTTCCAAGTAATGGGTATACTGCCCTCAACGGCCCCTAGGAAAAACCCAGTCTTTTTTTTTTTTTTTTTTTATCTAGTTAAACTTGGTTGGTACTGGCATAGTACTGCCTTGTAATGACTTTCCCAATCCTTTACCTGGAGTATAGCCCATGTTAGACATCATCTCCCGAGCTTATGGGGAATATTCATTAGTTAATCTAAGATCCATCTTGGTCAAGACATCCCTGCCCCACAGAGTCACAGGAATATCCACAATATAAGGGATAAATTTTCCTGACTTACCTTTCTCATTTCTCCAGGTTAATTCCTTAGTACTGACAAGAGGAGCAGTCTCGTAACCCAGACCATGCAGGCTTTGAGATGATGTCTGCAAGGGCCACTTTTACAGTCAATCATGAGTGGAGATAATACTGCGATCTGCACCAGTGTCCAATATTCCTAAAAAGGATCGTCCTTCAACCTCTAAAGTTAACATGGGGCAGTCTCCTAATTCCATAGATAAGAAAGCAAATTGAGAACCTGTAGAACCTAGTCCACTCTCCCCTCTTATTTTAATATTTGCTGGGAAATATTCATGTAAACTGGGTAATAGCAACAATTGAGCAATTCTATCTCCTGGGGAGATAGCTGAGATGCCAGCAGGGGAGGCTACCAAAACCTTTACAACTCCAGTATAGTCAGGATCAATCACTCCAGGGGTTATTTGTAATCCTTTTAAAGCAGAAGATGAGTGGCCAAGCAATAGTCCTACAGTATCTTTGGGAAGGGGGCCTTTAAAATCTGTATCTATGGGCTGTACTACCAGCTGTGGGGTTAATATGAGTGTGGTGGTGGAGTGGAGGTCCAATCCTGCGGAGCCAGTAGTGGCTCTCCGTGGTCTCTAGGATGATGGAGAGATGGCCAAGATTTCTTCTGGTCTTTCTGAAGAGCCCCATATATTTGAGGGGCCTGGGGACGTTGGCCCTATTGTCCATTTTTTGGCCTGGTGCCACCATATCCTGTTTGTAATGGTCGGCCTTCTATATCCTTTGTAGATCTGCATTCATTAGCCCAATGTTTTCCCTTCCTACATTTATGTCATAAGCCTGGCTGTCTAGGTTTATCCAGTGCGGCCCGTTTTTCATTTTCAGGGCAGTTTTTTCTAAAATGTCCTCTCTGACCACACTTATAACAAGTATCATTATTAGATCTACCCAATTGCACTACAGCTGCCACCAGGCCTGCATTGGTTAACGGGCCCCCTAGTTCTCTGCAAACCTTCATCCATACTTCTAAACCTTTATGTTTATAGCTTTTAATGGATGCTCTGCATTCCTTAGTGCATTGCTCATATACTAACTTTTTGACTAAAGGCATAGCTGTATCAGGGTCTCCAAAGTTTCTAGTAGCTGCCTCAATGAGGTGTGCTACAAAGTCTGAAAATAGTTCTGTGGGGCCCTGCAAAATTTTCATAAGATTGCCTGAGACTGCACATTTGTTTGGCAACGCTTTCCAGGCTTTGGTGGCTACTTCATTTATTTGGGCATAGAGTGCTTCAGGATAATTTGTTTGATATAAAGCAAAACATCCTAAACCCAGAAGCATGTCTGCATCCCAATATCTCTGAGGATCTTGTCCTGTGGCTAAATTTGCTGCTGCCTGACTGTTTGCATATTTATAGGACAAGGACCTCCAGTCTAAATATTGTCCGGACGACAAACAAGCTCGAGCAATATTATCCCAGTCCCCCAGGGTGAGGCAATATCTAGCAAGCACCTTGACCTGTGCAACTACAAAGGCTGTACTCAAACTGTAGGTTCGGACTGACTCAGCCAGTTGCTTAATAGTTTTAAAAGCCACTGGCTCATGATACCCTGCCCTTGTCCATCAACAAAAACAGAGAAACTTAGACCAACTTATTTCCAAACATCTGGACAGAGTGAGGTACCTGTTTTAGCAGCCCTGGCAGGGTCCTTTTTTCCTCTGTAATCAGGATTGAAAGGTGGAGTTGTCGGCACTTTCAGTTTTGTTCTTTTATTAGCCGATGCTCCCCTTTTCATTGGCTTGGTTCTATATGACCAATCCAGGTCATATCTTTCCCTCTCATACCGAGCTGCCTCTTCCTCTAGGTCAGTTTCATTACCATTACTAAGCTCTGAGTCACTGGAAGCAAAGCTTTATAAATTTAAATCCTTTAAAGAGGGATATATCTTCACTATTTCCTTTTCTTTATCACTGATTCCTTTTATTTTTCCTCCCTTTTCTTTTCCTTTTTCTTTTTTGCCCCTTTTCCTTCCTTTGCTCATACGTTCCTTATCTTCCTCTGACATGCTTTCTTGTTGTTCAGTAAGAATTTTCTGACCTGCCTTAACTGCTTCTATCAAACAAAAGCAGAGGCCAGAAATTACAAAAAAAGAAACAACAACAATAAGATAAGAGCTACCCACACTGCCACCACGGGCGAGAAAAACATATCTCCCCTTTTAACCGGGGATCAATTGGGGAGATTTACCGGTACTGCCGTTCCCTGGCTGAAAAGTTTTGAATCTGTGAGGTCTTTGTCCTCGGGTCCCAGAACAGGCCATCAGTTGGTGTGCCCACCTCGGCTGCAAGGAAGACACAACACGGTCGGATTCTTCTCAACACCCTTTATTGCAGGAATGTCTCGATGCTGCTACGTGGACCCCGGTAACCCAGGGAGGACTGCTTATATACACCCTAGAACAGGAGAAGGCTCTGTGCATCCCCTCCCCCAGGATTGGTCAATCTACCTGCATCTAATTTGCTTGCACCCACTTGGGAGGGGTCAGCACCAGATTTGGGCTAGCACCTGCACAGTGGTGTTGTTTACCACAAAGGCACACTGGAAACCGGTGCCATCCCAGAATTGGCCTCCTACAGTCTTGGTTTCTGTTAGTAAGATTCTTATGTTTGCCTTGTGCCATCTGGTAATCTCTGGAGTCAGTTGTTATAGTTGTCTCTGGTTAGAGCTTGTTCCTCTTGTGATTCTGTTATTCTCTACCAGCAGACCTGGGAGACTAGCTCTCTCCTCTGAGTTTCAGTGGTCAGAGCACTCTCTGCAGGCAAGCTCTCCTCTTACAGGGAAGGTTCACAGATATATGGTATGCAGACCTCCCTCCTGGCAGAAGATGAAGGCCTGAAACAGGACTTGTCTCAGAAGCAGTGTTGCTTTAGCCTGTGACAGAAGCTGTTAGGTTCTGTAGTACACACTCTCACCTGCCCAGACTTGTCTTGGAGGGTTCTGGGAACTAAGATGGCTCCCCCAGGTGCTCCAGCAAAGCCCTCCCGGGCAGGGCAGACACCTCTCCTCTGGCAGGGAAGGTGCCCAGATGTCCGGAGCCCAAAACAGGGTTTGTTTCAGAAGCTGTCCTCTAGGGACCTTGGGGGTGTCTGCGGACTCTGCGCCCAGGTGATCAGGTGCTGGCACTGACCAGAAGGGACTTGTGACCCTGGTCAGGCCGGGTTTCCTGCTTCTCTAATGCTGTCTCAGGTCCTGCGGGATTGGATTAGAACAGAAGTTGTGTTCCACTCACCGATGGTTCGAAGATCACATGGAGAGTCCTCTAGGGGACCTTAAGGGTGTCCGAAGACTCCACGACCAAGGTGACGTGGTGCTGGTGCTGACCGGAAGGGACTTGTGACCCTGCTTTCCTAATGCTGTCTCAGGTCCTGTGGGATTGGATTGGAACAGAAGTTGTGTTCCACTCATCGATGGTCCTAAGATTGCATGGAGAATCCTCTACGGGATCTTGGGGATATCTGCCGACTTGGCGTCCAAGGCGAACCCACACTGTAATTTTGATGGGAATAATTGAGTTGCTGCTGTAAATTGCTTTTGGTAAGATGGCCATTTTAGGATGTACATTCTGCTAATACACAAATATTGTAGTACATTTTGTCTTCTCATGTTTTTTTCTGATATAGATCTTTGAAAACTTAAATTTCCTTACATACAGCTACTTTACTTGCTTTCTTAGACTTACCCTTGAATACACTATCTTCGTGGCTCTCACTTTATCTTCTTTCATTTACCTTCCCTTTCTTTCCAAAGAACAGGACCTGCTCATTGAAGTTAATACCCTTTTGTTATAAAGTTGCAATAGGACTAATCTTATTTTCTTCTATTGAGGTTAGACAATGCAGCCCAACTAGAGAAAATGAATCCAAATTCAGACAACATTGTCAGAGATAGACCCTGATCCTCCTGAATGTGATGATGTGATGTAGCATACACAACTGTCTTCCCAACAATTACAAGATGGAAGCAGGATTATGAGTTTGAGGTCAACAATGGATACATAGAGTTCATCCTATAATATATGATGTCAGACTAAGCTATGTGAGATGTCAAACTATTATAATTAAAAATAAAATAAAACATGGGCTGTAGAGATGATTCAGTGGTCATGAGAATGGCTGTTCTTGATGAAGACCTGAGGCTGTTTCTTGGCACCCATATTACATGGCCCACAAACCCCACTTCAGCTCTGGGGGTGTTCAACATCCTCTTCCATGTACCCACACACACAATCAAAATGAAATTTAATAATAACCTTACAACAAACAAATAAACAAACAAACAAACAAAAAAAAAAAGCAAAACCTCAGTGGATCTGTCAAAGAATAGGAGGACAGGGAACAGCTAGAACTTGAGGGGCAAGCTGAATGGAAACAAACTGGAGATGAAACTAGAGATTTGGGCACAGTTAGATATATAGGTAAGGGAGGGTGGTAAATTTACTAAGCAGTGATAATATGAAAAATGGAGAAGTGAGTCAAACAGGAGTGTGTGTTCAGGAACAGAGGGAGAGAGACCTGGGGAGATACCACTTTCCTTGAAATACAACATTCAGGGACATGGGGAGATTAGAAGTTTTAGGTACAATCCTTCCCTAAAGAATAAATCTGTTATAGTGTGTGGTGGCAAACGCCTTTAATCCCAGCACTTGGGAGGCAAAGGCAGACAGATTTCTGAGTTTGAGGTCAGCCTGGTCTACAAAGTGAGTTCCAGGACAGCCAGGGCTATACAGAAAAACCCTGTCTTGAATAAATAAATAAATAAATAAATAAATAAATAAATAAATAAATAAACCAAACCAAACCAAACCAAACCAAACCAAACAAAACAAAACAAAACAAAAAATGGAATACAGCTGTGAACAATAAGCTAATCTCTAGTTAGGTCAATTCACTGCAGACTTCTATGTTTCCAGGTAATGTTCAATTCAAATATTGAGAAAAACAAAACACCAGAAAACCATTATGACTTTGAGTATACATCTATCCCCACCCCCAAGCCCCCACCCCAATCCTTCTTTGGTACTGTAAACTTAACATGGGAATGAACGGTGTAAAAATCAATCAAATCTGTGGGGCAATAAGGAGTTCAAAGTCATCAGGAAAGGAAGGCAGGATGGCATATGTAAGGCTGTCTCAAAACTAAACAGAAAGAAAAACCAGCCAAATGCAAAGTAAGACACTGACAACAGGCTGGAGAGATGGCTCAGCAGTTCAGGCACTTGCTGTTTTTCCAGAAGTTCCAGGTTCTTTTCCCAGCAACCACATGGTGGCTCACAACCATAGATAATGAGATCTGATGCCCTTTCCTGGTATGTCAGTCACACTGTACTCATGTACAAAAAGAAAAATAAACAAAGACACTAAAAAGTATAGAAACAGTGAGGTGGTTATGGCCTGTGTGGTGTGTGGGTATGTGCCTGTGGTGCTTATGCGTGTGCAATACTCTGCTTGTTTGTTGTCAATGACTTCCCCCTTCCCTCCACACCTCCTCTCCCTGACCCCCACTGCAGTGGCCACTCAGTGTGCCTTAGGAATTGAGTAATTACAATGACATCAAGGTAGAGAGAAAAGCTGACAAGAAGGCTCACTATAATGCAATGGAATGAAAATGTAGGGACCACATCAAAGACAGCTTTAACCTTTTGCGGAGCTCAGTCACGTTACTCCAAGGAGAGAATGGCATCCTGGGCTCAAATCCTAGACAAAGCAACAGAGTATATCCAATATATGCAAAGGAAAAACCATACGCACCAGCAAGACATTGATGACCTCAAGAGGCAGGATGCTCTTCTGGAGCAACAAGTCCGTGCACTGGAGAAAGCAAGATCAAGTGCCCAACTGCAGACCAACTACCCCTCCTCAGACAACAGGGTGGCACCGTCTCCGTCTTCAATGTGGGTTCAGACTCCAGCTCAGAGTCCCGAGCCTGAAGAGCCCCAGCAGGAAGAAACTCCCTATGGAGGCCAGCTAAGCTATGCAGGCAGGGCAGCAATAAAACTGTCCATCACTTCCTCTTTCAGTTCATCATTAGAACCCTCAGAACCATAGAGAAGACTCTTTATTTTCCTTTTCTCTTTATTGTTATTTTTGCATAGAAACTCTTAGACAGCAGTGCTCATCCCCTTCCCTGTGTCCACTATTTTTAAATGTATTCCCTTCGAGGGTTCCTGTCCCCACCAGACATTTTAAACCAAATCACCCTAACTTGGCAGCTCTTTCTGTGGAGGACAGAGGGATGGCCAGATCTGTACACGATGTCCTGCCTACAGTACCAGCTCCTCCAGCCCTCAGCGTCTGGAGGATGCCTGCTCTGCTAGGCTCCTCTCCCAGTCTCCCCTCACCCCTGTTTGGTGGACTTTTGTGACTCTCTGAACTGCTCTACTCTGAGAAGAAGACCAAATTGGAATAATGAGAACTAACCCGCTTTACTTTGTAAGGATTATTTTTTGGAAAATCTGTCTCTCCTGTTGAAGACTGGATTCTTGAGGAAGTTTGTGTGGTAGAAAAGGAGAGCGGGGACAGATTTGCAGCACCCTTGGTGCAGTCACTCTTCAGCTGTTTCACCCTGCAGACTCAGCCTTTCAGAAGGCCACAGGATGCTGGTATGTATGTATAGAAGGCAGCAGCAGTGAAACAAAGGCTCTCAGTGGAGTAGGGGTGGCTTTGTAGTTGGGGCAGGGAGGGAGTTTTAGGTGGGGTAGAGGTTTTGTATTAAGGGCCAGTCACAATGTTTTGATATTTATTTCCTGCTACTGAAATTTGAATCTGAATGGAATGCCCCTATTTCTGATGATGTTGATTTGTAAAGTGACAGATTCATGAAGTAATGATCAAATCTTCATTCTTTCTGTGTGTATTTCTAAGAAATAGAGCCAACTATTTTGTTTGTATACTCCATGGCTAGTCCCAGAATGCAAGTCTGGCCCAGTATTCAAAGCTTAATGTGAAGCAACACACCAACAGGCTACAAATCACCATCACATTGATTAATGCAACTGATGGATTCCAACACTGAGTAAGAGAAAAAGCTCAGGGAGTAGCAGGAAGTCCCCTACTCTTACTACACATACATTCTCACACACCACCTACCTGCTACTTTTAAGGACATGCCTCATCTCCTTAAAATATACGAGGAGCTTGCAAGGCCAACAGCCCTGACCACTGTGCTTACCTGAACAGATGCTTGGGGAAAGGTGCTGCTTCCCTGGCCACAGCTCCTGCCCATGCTCCAGTTGATACAGCAGCTCGAGTTTAGCAACAGTATACCCTTCAAGGAGAGACTGTAGGCACATGGACTTTTTTTTTTTTTTTAAATAAAGACCCTCAATATCATCTAGGATTTCAAGACCAGTATTTGATCTTGGAATGAAGCTGCTCTAAGGAATACACACAAAATTAACATGTGAGACTTGGAAACTTTTGTAACTTTTCCTTAAGAGTATGTCAAAAACTGTAAAAGGTGTGCCTAGTAGGACAAGACTATAATCTAGCTACTAGAGGCTGAGGCAGGAAGATAGCAAGGCCAAGGCTGTCTGAAAGATGTACTGAGACCTTGGTTTGAAATAAAAGAGAGGGCCTGGGGTCTAGTGAGATGGCTCATCAGGTAAGAGCACTGACTGCTCTTCTGAAGGTCCGGAGTTCAAATCCCAGCAACCACATTGTGGTTCACAACATTCGTAATGAGATGTGACTTGCTCTTCTGGTGCTTCTGAAATTAGCTATAGTGTACTTATGTATAAAAATAAAGAAATCTTTGGGCTGGATGGAGTAGGGCCTGACCTTAGCGAGCAGAGGTCCTAAAGATTCCATTTCCTACAACCACAAGAGGGCTCACAACCATCTGTACAGCTACGGTGTACTCAAATACATACATACATCTTAAAAAAAAAAAAAAAAAAAAAAAAGAGGGACCCAGATACAGAGCTCAGGGCTGAAGTGTTTGCTTACCCTTGTACTAGAGTGGGGTGGAAAACAGTATTTTAATGCTGCTTAAGTTTTGTCAACTTGACACAGACCTAGACATATTTTGGAAGAGGAACCTCAACAGAGGAAAGAAAAAACCCTAGCAAGTTGACTTGTAGTGAGTAAGCTTTATTTATGGTTTTTTGAGACATGATTTCTCTGTGTGCCTGTCCAGGAACTCTCTCTATAGACCAGGCTGACCTTGAACTCAGAGATCCACCTGCCTCTGCCTCACTGGGGTTAAAACATGCTTCACCTCCACCCAAGTGGGGTACTTTTTAACTAGTGATGAGGTTCCAGCCCACTCTGGGTGGTGCTGCCTCCACTTCTGAGCAGGTGGTTCTGTGTTGTGTAAGCAGGTTTAGCAAGCCATAAGGAACAGCAACTTTCCTTCAAGGCCTCTGCTTCAGTTCCTCCTTCCAGATTCCTGTCTTGAGTTCCCACCGTGGCTTCTGCTGATGGCAGTCTGTTACCTACCTAGAAGATGAATCTTTTCCTGCCCACATTGCTTTTGGTCATGGTGTTTTATCACAGTAATAGAAACCCTAACTAAGATACATTTATAACCTGTATTTATAGGACATGTAAGGGGCAAAAAAAAAAAAAAAAAAAGGAAAAAGAGTAATCTGTATTTTAGGTCATTTTATGGCTGAAATATTTAAGGGAGAATTTAGGAGTAAAACTTGCATATTTAAAACATCAAAGATTTCCATTCAAACAAAGAATGAGTATTACTTCCTGTTCCTGTGCTATGAAGAAAGACTTAAGGCTGGGTAATATAATAATAATAAAAATTCAGAGTCTGGCTTATTGACACACACTTTTGATCCCAGCACTCAGGAGGCACAGACAGGTAGATATCTATCAGATCAAGGCCAGTCTGGTCCGCATAGTGAGTTCTAGGCCAGCCAAAGTTACATAGTGCCAAAAAACCAAACATACAAAAGAAACTGGCCAGCTAGCCCCTATAACAGCAGTATACTGGCTAGTTTATATCAACTTGACACAAGCTAAAGCAGTGGCTCTCAACCTCTAATATTGTCACCCTTTAATACAGTTCCTCATGTTTAGTGAACCAACCCCAGCCATAAAATTATTTTTATTGCTACTCATAACTGTAATTTTGCTACTCTTATAAATCATAAGTATCTGTGTTTTCTGATGGTCTTTGACAACCCTTGTGAAAGGTTTGTTCAACCCCCAAAAGGGCCCGACCCACAGGTTGAGAACACCTTTGAGCTAGAACCTTTGCACTGAAGGGAATCTTACCTGAGAAAATGCCTCCATAAGACGGGGCTGAAGGCAGACAAGCCTATAGGGCATTTTCCTAATTAGTAATTGATGGATGATTAGTGATTATGGGTGGTGTCAACCCTGGTCCTGATTCTATAAGAAATAGGCTGAGCAAGCCAAGAGGAGCAAACCAGTAAGCAGCACCCTTCATGGCCTCGGCTCCTGCCTCTAGGTTCCTGCCCTGTTTGAGTTCCTGTCCTGACAGCTTTAGATGATGAACTATGATGTGGAAGTGTAAGCCAAATAAACCCTTTCTTCCCTATGTTGCTTTGGTCATGGTGCTCCATCATAGCAATAGAAACCATAACTAATTCACCTGGTATCGGGGAGGCTGAGGCAAATAGGCTGCACTGCCACAAGTCTGAGGCCAAGGTGGGTTACACCATAAGTTCAAAGCCAGCCTGGGCTATAATGTTAGACCTTATATTTTAAAACAAACAAACAAACAAACATACAAACAAACAGCACAATAACAAACCATACTTGGTGTAGTAGAACACTCCTTTAATTCCAGAACCCAGGAACACAGGAAAGTGGACCTTTGAGTTCAAGGCCATCCTGGTCAATACTGTGGACCTATTTCAAAACAAACAATAACATGCCCCCCACACCCCCAAAAAAGCAGGGCAGGCTGACAGACACTTGCCTCCAAGCCAGCCCTTGATCCCCAGGATAAGTGGTAGGGAGAAGTAACTCCTGCAAGCTTTCCTCTGAGCTCTATGCATCCCAGCATAAATGTGCACACTCATACACAAGTATAGTTATAGGACTGGTGAGATGGCTCAACGGGTAAGAGCACTGACAAAAATCAAATCAAAGCAACCACATGGTGGTTCATAACCACCCATAATGAGATCTGATGCCCACTTCTGGTGCATCTGAAGTCAGCTACAGTGTACTTATGTATAATAATAAAGAAATCTTTGGGCTGGAGCAGTCAGGGACTGAGCAAGCAGGGCCAACCAGAGCAAGCAGTGTTGACCAGAGGGAGCAGGAAGTCCTAAAAATTCAATTCCCAACAACCACGTGAAGGCTCACAACCATCTGTTCAGCTACAGTGTACTCACATACATAAAATAAATAAATATATCTTTAAAAACACATACACTACAATCCTAGCACTTGGGAGATGGGGGCAAGATAATAAAGAATTCAAGGTCACCCTCAACTATTCAAGGACAGCCATGAGATAGAAAATCAAGTCTTGAGTCGGTAGCAGGGTGAAAAGCGGCTACAATGCTGAGCAGAGGAGGTAGAAATCTGATTTACAGAAGCAGCTTGGTATGCACCATGGCCGGGAGCACCACCATCAAGGCAGTAAAGCTCATGATCCAGGTTCTGCAGCAGCAGGCTGATGATGCGAAAGAGAGGGCTGAGTGCCTAGAGCAGGAATTGGAGGGAGAAAGGCAGGCCTGGGAGCAGGCTGAAGCTGAGGTGGCCTCCTTGAACTGCAGGATCCAGTGGGTTGAAGGGAAGCTGGACCGTGCCTAGGAGCGCCTTGCCACTGCTTTGCAGAAGCTGGAGGAAGCGGAGAAGGCTGCAGATGAGAGTGAGAAAGGTATGAAGGTGATTGAAATAAGGGGTTTAAAAGATGAAGAAAAGATGGAACTCCAGGAATTCCAGCTAAAGGAAGCAATGCACATTGTAGAAGAGGCAGATAGGGTGTATGAAGAGGTGGCTCATAAGTTGGTGATTATTGAAGGAGAATGGGAAAGCATGGAGGAACGTGCTAGGCTGGCAGAGACCCTCTGGCAGAGGCCCGTTCCCGAGAGTTGGAAGAGCAGATCAGACTGATGGGCCAGAAACTGAAGTGTCTGAGTGCTGCTGAAGAAAAGTACTCTCAAAAAGAAGACAAGTATGAAGAAGAAATAAAGATTCTTACTGATAAACTCAAGAAGCCAGAGACCCCTGCTGAGTTTACTGAAAGATCGGTAACCAAACTGGAGAAGACCATTGATGACTTGGAAGATAAACTGAAGTGCCCCAAAGAGGAGCATTTCTATACACAAAGGATGCTGGACCCTGCTGGACCTGAGCTAGAAGTAAACCTTCCCCATTCCTGCCCCGCGGCCACTCCTCCCTCTGACCTTGACTCTGCCAGAGGACAGCATCCCTGAAGCTGACTTTGAAACTGAGGGCTGATCTTTTTAACTGAAGGCTGCTTTCCCTCCTGCCACCCCCTCTACTCCTCTTGTCTTTTGCACAAACCTGTGTCAGCCTCTTCCCAGAGTTCCAGCGGGAGGGGCTGAACACCTTTTGGAACAATATTTAAGGGACTGTGAGCACAACACAGTGTCTTCAATGCAGTTGTGATATGCACATTGTGATTACTTTCTGTCTTAGCAACCATTTTGAACATTCCAAGCACTTCTGCTGCTTGGAGCAGCACATTTTAGCCTAATGGATACTGTCTCGCCATGGAGGAGAAACCCAGGATTGGGCCTGCCTTCCTGAGAGCCAGCAGAGCTTAGGCAGGCTCCTCTGTGGGAGAGCTCAGTGCTCTGCACCAAGTCTTAGCCAGACAACAGGGAGATTCTAGGAAGTCAGCCAAAAACAAAAAGCTGTTCCGGGCTGTGAAGGTTTTCAGCTTTGGTTTCTTTGAACAACTTTACCCTTATTTTTATTTTGTACTTTTTCCATCAGATGTGACCAAATAAGACAGTGAGAAATCTGAGAAGCCCCACCTCCCATGGCCTCATGAATGTTAGGCAAACGTGCTACCATTTAGCCCCAGCCCTGAGACCAAACTTGTCGCAGCTCTATCCCTTTCCTAACTGTTCAAAGATGGGTCATGCCGCCCCTTAGTGTTGTGCTGACCTCTTAGAGGTCACCTGCCCCCACCGTAGACAGGGAAAGAAAATTGTGTTTGTGCCACTGATTTAGCCACATGAACATCATCTCATCGCCCTTTCCTGAAGCTGAGGTCTCTAAAGTGCCATCTCATTGTGCTTTGTATCAGTCAGTGCTACAGAAATCTTGAATAGCTTATATGAAAAAAAAAAAGTTTTAAAATTTTACATTATTTTGATTTTTTTTTTGTTTTTTGTTTTTGTTTTTTGGGGGTGGGTTAGCTTGGCCAAGCCATTGGCAGTGAGAATTCTTTGCAGTCTGTGGGCTAGTGGTGTGCTGATTTTTAAAGTGTCCCCACCTGTAGTGGCTATTCCTGGTTGTCAACTTGACTATATTTGGAATGAACTACAATCCAGAATTGGAAGGCCCACCAGTGACCCTTATCTAGAGGCTTGGAGATAGAAGATTCTGATCTGGATCTTGGTATGGAGATCTTGAGGCATAGTGGCTATGAATTCCAGAAGACTAAATCTCTGACTTCAAGGTAATCTGGGATTAAAGGTGTGGTGGAACACGCCTTTAATCTGGGCTATACCTTCTGTTGGAGACAATATAAGGACATTGGGAGAAGGGAGTCTTGCTCTTGCTCCTTAGCCTGCTTGGTGTGTGAGACTGAGTAACTGCTAGATCCTTGGACTTTCATTCACAGCTACTACTGAATCTATACATGGTATTCTACACAGTATTGCTTCTGACCAAGGAACTCATTTCACTGCCAGAGAAGTGCGACAGTGGGCCCATGATCATGGAATTCATTGGTCTTACCATGTTCCCCATCATCCTGAAGCAGCTGGTCTGATAGAAAGATGGAATGGCCTTTTGAAGATGAAGTTACAGCACCAATTAGGTGGTAACAGCATGGAAGGCTGGGACATAGTTCTTCAGAAGGCAGTATATGCTTTGAATCAGTGTCTGATATATGGTACAGTTTCCCCCATAGCCAGGATCCATGGGTCCAGGAATCAGGGGTGGAAAAGGGAATAGTTCCACTTACTATCACTCCTAGTGACCCTCTAGGAAAATTTTTGCTTCCTTTCCCCATAATTTTAGGTTCTACTGGCCTAGAAGTTTTGGCTCCAGACAGGGGAGTGCTCCTACCAGGAGCTACAACAATCATTCCATTGAACTGGAATCTCAGACTTCACCCTGGTTATTTTGGGCTTCTAATGCCCTTAAACCAACAGGCTAAAAAAGGAGTAACAGTGTTAGGAGGGGTGATAGATCCAGATTACCATGGGGAAATTGGATTACCTCTTCACAATGGAGGTAAGCAAGATTATGTCTGGAGTGTAGGAGATCCCTTAGGGTGTCTCTTAGTACTACCATGTCCTGTGATTAAAGTCAATGGGAAACTACAACAGCCTAATCCAAGTAGGATGTCAAAGGACACAGACCCATCAGGAATGAAGGTATGGGTCAATCCTCCAGGAAGTGAGCCAAGACCTGCTGAGTTGCTGGCTGAAGGTGAAGGAAATTCAGAATGGGTAGTAGAGGAACATCCCTCCATGGCCTCTGCATCAGCTCCTGCTTCCTGACCTGCTTGAGTTCCAGTCCTGACTTCCTTTGGTCATACAGCAGTATGGAAGTGTAAGCTGAATAAACCCTTTCCTCCCCAACTGCTTCTTGGTTATGATGTTTGTGCAGGAATAGAAACCCTGACTAAGACACCACTCAATTGCCATGTTCAGCTGGTTTCTTCTTGGCCTGTTAGGTGGGCACCCTGCAGATTCCTGGCTACTTTGTACTCTCCTCCAACCAGAGAAAGAGAACTAGTTGTTCAACTGTTTTAATACTGAATATTGACAAGTGACAATTTGAAATAAAGAACCAGTCCCTACAAAAAGAAAAAAAAAAAAAGAAAATCAAGAGTCTGCCAAAAATAGAAATCAAGTCTATTTAGCTCACTTCTGAGGCAAGGCTTTCCTGCACTCACTCCCCTATACTGACCTCCCTGAAAAACACACACACACACACACACACACACACACACACACACACACACACTTTCCTTTCCTCTGTTCCCACTCTCTTCCTTAATTTACTAGTGTGGGAAGCCACATGTGCCGTTGCAGAGTGGCACTGACTACTGCTGGCCACCACGCATAAGTTTGGACAAACAACCAATGTGTACATATGCAGTAAAGTTTTTTGCAAAGACACTGCCTGGCCCGGGCATGATAATGAGGCTTTGAGAGTATAACCAATCAGATGTGAGACATGCAAATGAGGTATGATAATGAGGCTCTGTGAGGTACAGAGAGAGAGAGAGTAGCCAATCAGATGAGGAACATGCAAATGAGGCGTAGTGCATAACCAATCCAGGTGTGAGACACGCCTCTCCTAAGCCTATATAAGCAGCACCAGTTCTGTGCTCGGGGTCTCTTCGCCTCTGCAATCAAGCTCTCCCAATAAACATGTGCAGAAGGATCCTGTTGCAGCGTCGTTCTTGCTGGTCGAGTCCGGCGTGCGCAAGAAGTGGTGCCGAAAACCCTGGACAAGAAACATCTTCAGGCATGAGCGAAGACCCCCTGCTACAGGGAGGATTCAGAACTGCATCGCGGGGAAGGAGCGGTTAATAAAGGTTCCCGTAAAACAGACTGCTGAGAAGGATCTGGCGTGGATTCAGAACTCTTCAGCTGGGGAATGGTGGTAATGAAGTGTTCCTGCAAAACAGACTGCTGAGAAGGATTCAACTGCGTGGATTCAGAACTCTTCAGCTGAGGAATGGTGGTACTGGTAAGTATAAAGAAATTAAGGTAAGTCTCTGAGAGATATGCTTTCTTACGCAGTAGGTCTGGTAATTGCTGCTGGGTTTGTGTGGGAGCAGCTGTTAAGGAAGGGCAGCTACTTTGTAGGAGTACCAGGAAGGCATATCAGAAACAGAGAGAAAGAAAAAAGAAGACACACGCAGAAAAATAAGTAACTTAAGAAATATAAAAAGAAAAAAAGAAAGGAAGCTAAAATATAAAGATACAAAGGATAATATAAAATATAAAGATACAAAGGATAATATAAAATGTAAAGATATAAAGGATAATATAAAGATATAAAGGATAATATAAAAAATGAAGAACAAAAAATTAAGTCAATTTACCCTCCTCTCGAGGACTTTGACTAAAGAGGCAGCCTTCATCAAAGGCTTAAAGATAGCTCTCAGGGAAAGAGGAGTAACTATTAGAAGCAGCCACTGTGCAGAATACCTACAAGAAGGAGAAAAAATGAAAATAAGCTATTTCAGAGCCCTCCTTGGGACAGATGGAAAACGGGAGACGTCCTGCTTCCTCTCTGGCTCCTATGGAAATATTTTTAGCTTCGGATAGGATATCTGTGTTCTATTGTCTGTTTTTTGTGCACCAAATTGTCTATATGTCTGTCAACTCATGTTTGTTTTTGCTTGTATGATTGAATGATTGTTGTTCTGTGTTTCATGTTGAAAAATATAAAAATCAGTCTCAGTCTGCCCAGCAAAAATTGACAAGTTAACTGCACGGTGGCTGGGAGACAAGTACAGCTGAAAAAGCCCTGCTCAGGGCCGATTGCAAATGGAGCTTTTAAAGGGGCAGGCAGCCTTTTGCTTGTAACAGAAAGTTAGCTTAAAATTGGAAACCCAAGGTTGGAGTTATTCTAAACAACATAAGAAAACAGGTAATATGCAAAAGCACTGTACAAAGGGTAGAAAGAGTATGTTTGAAAATAAAGTACATATCTTTACAAATAGAAGGAAAACCCTTTCAAGGTATAATGATACAGGAGCAGATAAAAGCATTATATCCAGTAAGTGATGGCCTGCTTCTTGGCCTGTTAATCAATCGTCACATAGCTTACAAGGATTAGGATATGAGGCTATCCCAACTATAAATGCAAAATCCTTACAATGGAAAGATAAAGAAGGAAGGACAGGGCTTTTTCAGCCTTATATACTCCCTTTACCTGTAAACTTATGCGGAAGAGATGTGTTATCAGCTATGAACTTTATACTAACTAATGACTATTCTCAAAAAAGCAAGGAAATGATGAAAGGAATGGGATATATACCTGGACTAGGTCTTGGAAAAAATTTACAAGGTAGAATTTCACCAGTTAAAGCCACAGTAAAGGCAGACAAGAAAGGGCTGGGTTTTTTCTAGGGGCCACTGAGGAGCCTTTGCCCATTCCATGGCGTACGGAGGACACGGTGTGAGTGCCTCAGTGGCCTTTACCCTCTGAGAAGTTAAAAGCAGCTAAAGAATTAGTACAAGAACAATTAGACCTGGGACATGTGGAATCCACTCAATCACCCTGGAATACCCCCATTTTTGTTGTAAAGAAAAAGTCAGGTAAATGGAGATTGTTACATGACCTAAGAGCCATTAATGCACAAATGCAAGTTATGGGTCCTGTACAAAAAGGACTCCCCCTACTCTCAGCTCTACCTAAGGATTGGAGAATTATAGTAGTAGATATTAAGGATTGTTTCTTTTCAATTCCTTTAAATAAGAAAAATAAACCTAGATTTGCATTCACCTTGCCTTCTATTAATCATATGGAACCTGATAAAAGGTACCAATGGCGGGTATTACCCCAAGGAATGGCAAATAGCCCTACCATATGTCAGTTATATGTAGGAAAAGCTTTGCAACCGGTTAGGGATGGTTTCCCCTCCTTAAAAATTTGTCATTATATGGACGATATAGTGATTTGTGGACCTGAAGAAGAAAGTATACAGCAAGCTTATGGCTTGCTTAATGAAACTTTAAAAAATAATGGTTTGAGTATTGCACCAGGAAAGGTACAGCAGTCTAATGTTAGTCATTTTCTAGGAGCCACTATTACTTTACGATGTGTCACCCCACAAAAGATTAGTATTAGAAAAGATCATCTAAAGACACTAAATGATTTTCAAAAATTATTAGGAGATATAAATTGGATTAGACCTTATTTAAGGATCCCTACTTTGGAATTAAAACCTTTATTTCAAATTTTAGAAGGAGACTCACATATTACCTCATTGAGACAATTAACACCTGAGGCTTCTGATGTTCTTAGGAAAGTGGAAAAGGCGATCCAAACAGCACAGTTAACTCGTATAAATGAGCAAGAACCTTTGTGCCTATTCATATTACGCACCATCAATCTGTCAACTGCTATGTTATGGCAAAATGGTCCTTTAGTATGGATGCATCCACATATATCCCCTAATAAGACTATAGAGAATTATCCCACCATGGTAGCAAATATGTCCCACAAAGGGATAAAAACATCAATTACTCACTTTGGAAAATGCCTGATAGCATAATTGTCCCTTATACTGTCACACAAATGCAAATATTGTGTGCTACTATAGATGAATGGGCCATTCTTAGATGCAGTTATTCTGGTTTAATTGATAATCATTATCCTAAACATCTGTTATTACATTTTATGTTATTACATCCAGTAATATTTCCAAAGGTAATGGCTAATATCCCTTTAAAGGGAGCCAGTGATATTTATACAGATGGATCCAAAACAGGAGTTGGAAGTTATGTAATCAATGAAAAGGCTGTAAGTTTGCAATTTACACCAGGAGCCCCTTAATTGGTAGAATGTTTGGTGGTTTTAGAAGTCTTTAAAAGATTTCCTATGCCCATAAATATTATCTTTGATTCTGTTTATGTAGTTAATGCGGTTTTAGCATTAGAGACTGCAGGAAATTTTAAGCAGTCTAGTCCAGTATCTGAAATTTTGATGAAAATACAAAATTGTATTTTGATGCATGAGCATCCCTTTTATATCCAACATATTAGAGCACATACATCATTACCTGGACCTATGGTTAAGGGAAATGCAATTGCTGACTCAGCCACCAGAGACATGGTTTTCCTATTACAAAGTTCTATAGAAAGTGCAAAGAAATTTCATCAGCTTATCATGTCCCTGCTTCTACATTACGACAAAAGTTTAAGCTCACACGAAAAGAAGCCCGAGATATTGTCCTACAGTGTGGTAAATGTGTAGAATTTGTTAATGCACCTCCCGGGGGGGTTAATCCTCGCGGATTGCGACCCCTAGATGTTTGGCAAATGGATGTCACGCATATCCCACCTTTTGGGAAATTACAATATGTACATGTATCCATCGATACCAGTTCTGGTGTCCTAAATGCCTCTCCCTTGACAGGGGAAAAAGCAGTTCATGTCATATCTCACTGCTTAGAGACTTGGGCTGCATGGGGCAAGCCCCTAGTGTTAAAGACAGATAATGGTCCTGCATATACTTCTTCTAAATTTAGCCAATTTTGCAAACAAATGCAAGTAAAACATATTACTGGATTGCCCTATAATCCACGGGGCCAAGGCATAATTGAGAGAGCCCATTGCACTCTGAAACAACATTTGCAAAAACAGAAAGGGGGAATAGAGGCTATGACGCCAAAGATGGCTCTATCCCTTACAATATTTACTCTTAATTTTTTTTTAAATTGGATGATGCTGGAAGATCACCAGCTGAAAGGCATGGACAATGGCCTCAATCGCCCAATGAAATGGTCAAATGGAAAAATGTCCTCGATAATAAATGGTATGGCCCGGATCCTATCTTAATCAGATCCCGAGGAGCTATTTGTGTTTTTCAACAGGGTGAAGAAAATCAACTTTGGGTCCCGACGTGACTGACAAGGACCGTGAAAGAGCAAGATGAACCCCAAAATGATTCTCCTGCTCCTGATGATTGAGACCGGGATAAGTATACCTTTGTGGGCCATAGTAAGATCATGGCCAGTACTTTTACCGGTACATTCCAATTCTACCTTGCCTTTATTTTTTGCAACGGAATGTTATTTGGGTGCGCCTTGTGCACGACAAACTCCTCAAGAGCCACGGGTGTATAATAGTACTAGTTTTCATTTGAATTATACACGATGCTTTGTGCATAATGTGGATAAACCTTTTACACCCTGTATATTTTTAAAGAAAAAGATTATCTCTAATTGGGCAGAACCCATTAGCCAAAATAAGGTGAGCTCTGGAGTTTTGTTTAATGCTTTAACGCAAGTTGCTCAAGGAGCGCAATCAGGCTCAGGTGATGTTGAAAATAATGTAACTTCACCTATAAACATCACCACTATTATGATAAAGGGAAAGGTGACCATTCCCAAAAGATCACGATGGCCTGTTGGCAATGCTACTGCTATACGCAGCATGCCTTGGTGTCATCCAGACCTCGCATTTCCTATAGTTTTTTCACCTTGTCAATCAAAAAATTTTCCTCGGAAAGAAATAGCAAAGGGTTTTGTTTTGTCACCCCCACTAGATTTTGCTGTAATGAACGATAAAGGAGATGCTACAGGGAAAGAAAATATTTGGCCATATTACCAATGGATTTTAAGCAATGAGGCAGGAGCTAGTACTAGTTTGTCAGCCTTTGCATTGCTGACTGCAACCTTTCATGAGATATTGAATGTTTCTGCCACACTTTCCAATACCTCTGCTCATTTAGAGAATGTGACAACTAATAGAATTATCAGAAATATGACTACTTCTCCAGTAGAAGTTTGTGTCAATCCTCCATTTTTCTTTATATTGGCTGAATTTCAAAATAATACAGAATGGTTAGATTGTACAAATGTCACTTGTTTTTTGACGCAATGCTGGAATGGAACCAAATTCTTAGCCTTAGTGGTTCATCTACCAATCTTTGTCCCTGTGCCTGTCGAGGCAGATCCAGAGAAGTTCCCAATAATGAGTCTTATTCGGCAAAAGAGAGGTTTTGGAATCACAGCTGCCATTGTTACAGCCATTGTGGTGTCCGCAGCATCAGCAGTTACCGCAGGAACTGCTATGGCCCATCAAATTAATACTGCTGACACCATAAGTCAGATAGCAGAAAAATCGTCTGAAGCATTGCTTACCCTGCAAAGGGTGGATTCTCATATCGCCTCAGGGTTAATTTTAGTGAATCAGAGAGTGGATATTTTACAACATAATATGGAACAGATGATGGATGTCATACAAATGAATTGTGTGGCATCCACATTGCATGTATGCATTACTCCCAATAGGTATATTAATAATTCTTTTATTAAAAGTACAGACCTATCGAATTACCTGAAGGGAAACTGATTGCAGGAGCTGGAGAGGTTGCAGACGAGGCTGCAGATACAGATCCTGAACCTTAATGGGACCAGAGTGGAACCAGTGACCCTCGGAGACTTTACCTCTTGGCTTACCTCTGCTTTTTCTTACTTTAAGGAATGAGTGGGAGTGATTTTGTTTGGTGCTGCCATATGCTGTAGACTAGTGTTCATGCTCTGGTTGGTATGCAAATTCAGAACCCAACAAAAACGTGACAAGGTGATTATAACTCAGGCACTTTTAGCTATTGAAAACGGCTCCTCCCCTGAAATTTGGTTATCCATGCTCAAGAATTAGTTGGCATCTGAGTTCTCAACTCTTGCACTCCACGGCACTGAGATGAGAGAGACTCAACGACCATTGATCAGCCCTTGCACATCACTGAGATTTCCTCATTGCAAGCGATAGAGTGATCATGATTTCCCCACTACTTCATTTTTTTGGCTGACCTCTTTTGCAGAGTTCGCCCTAGGTCATTTAGTAGTTATTGTCACACAGCACTGCGGTATCCAGAGACAGGCAACTTTCCTTGTGCACAGTCCACCTAAGACATGGGGCCCAGTGGCGATAGGGTTACCCAATGACGGGTAAGGCTGTGACATTAGAGGAACAACCTAAAACAGGAGACACGGCGGATGGGCATAATTGCACAGGCCTAGTCCAGCCTCATTTTATTAAAACAAACAGGGGGAGATGTGGGAAGCCACATGTGCTGTTGCAGAGTGGCACTGACTACTGCTGGCCACCACGCATAAGTTTGGACAAACAACCAATGTGTACATATGCAGTAAAGTTTTTTGCAAAGACACTGCCTGGCCCCGGCATGATAATGAGGCTTTGAGAGTATAACCAATCAGATGTGAGACATGCGAATGAGGTATGATAATGAGGCTCTGTGAGGTACAGAGAGAGAGTAGCCAATCAGATGAGGAACATGCAAATGAGGCGTAGTGCATAACCAATCCGGGTGTGAGACACGCCTCTCCTAGGCCTATATAAGCAGCACCAGTTCTGTGCTCAGGGTCTCTTCGCCTCTGCAATCAAGCTCTCCCAATAAACGTGTGCAGAAGGATCCTGTTGCAGCGTCGTTCTTGCTGGTCAAGTCCAGCGCTCTCAAGATACTAGGATGGCCTCAAGGTTATAGACAGGTGTGAATCAGCACACTCAGTCAGTACTGATTTTCTGTAACCCACTGTAACTAAGGCTATGCTAGAACTATGCTGTTGAGTACTTTAACCCCTGGAAAGGACAGCACTTTGAATAACTTTTTGTTCTCTCCTTGCCCATATACATGGGTCCGACTTAGAGTTAGTACTCTGGTTACTGTTAGTTTGTAAAGCTCTATAATTTTTAAAAACATTTATTATTTTATTTTATGTATAAGGCTGTTTTGCCTGTGTGTATGTCTGTGCCACTTTTGTGTGCCTGTTGCCCTCAGAAGCTACAAGAGGGCATCAGATCCCAGGGAACTAGAGCCACAGATGGTTCTTGGCTTCCATCTTGGTATTTGGATTTGAACCTGGGTCTTCTGGAAGAACAGCCAATGCTTTTAACAATTAAGCCATATCTCCAGCCTCCTGGGAAAAGGGTAAGCAAGCCTGCCAGCCCTAAGCCTTCAATACAACCCTGCTGTGGAATAAGTTTCCAACAAACAACCAGTATCCAAATCAGAGGACCATGCATTTTCATTGGCCCAAGTGTTTGTCTAGATCCTAAGCAAAGTTTATCAGTGTCCTTGCAAGTCACAGTCTAAATGTGGATTCTATTCAGAATGTTCTCACAGCATCCCCAGGTCACCTCCTCACAAGCATAGAGCATAGAGTTCGAAAACATAGAGTTCAAAAGAAGGCCTTAGCATATACACTCAAGCTACCTAACCCTGACTGTGAATTTCTCAGCATCTAGACCCGTGAGAAGTAACTACCTGTTAAAAAGAATTAGAAAAACTAGAAAACAAACTTCAGAAAGGCCAGGCTCATAGATGGCATTTGCTGCTCAAAAGTTCCCCAGAGGGCCAGCAAGATAGCTCAGCAAGTAGATAGACTGGCTCTACACGGTAGGCAGAGAAAACAGACTCATATACACATGCCATAGCACAAATGCCACTCTCCTTGGCATAAAATATAAATATAATCATGTTTTTCCAAAAACAGTATAAAAAATAAAGAGAGAAAACACCCACATAAGCCTCTTTAGAAAAACAAAAACTTGCAAAAAAGCAGAGACCACTGACAGTAAGGACTGAATTCATTTTTACTACTACAAATATGATAAAAACAGAAAACAAACAAAATAAGATCTCTCTTAACTGAATAACTGAAATTGGCCTTCCATTCACAATCCTCCTCCCTCGGGCCTCTCAAGGACTAACACAAAAGTATCACTACATCTGGCAAAAAAATAAATGTGGGGGATGGAGATGAGTGAGGGCTTAGTAGGCAAAAGCACTATTCGCTACAGGGGAGATGGCTCTGTGGTGAAGAGTATGGACTGCTCTTCCAAAGGACCTGAGTTTGATCCTTAGCACCATGTCAGGAGGCTCACAACTTCCAACAATTTCAACTACAGGGGATGTGGCACATCTGGCCTTCTCAATCACCTGTACTAACACACATACTGATGCACAGACACACTCGCAGATGTAGGAGATGGGAGATCCTCATGATCACAGGTAAGCCTTCAGGGAAAACAGGAATGTTAAACATGTAGGGCTAACTCTTCAGAGGAAGGGTTCCAGAACCTATTTTCTACCCAGAAGGCTGGGAGTGCAGCTGGTTAACAGGCATGTGCCATTTGTATGGTCACACCTGACCCCCCAGACTCTGAGCATTTATCTCCATCTATAGAGCCACCCTTGCCCAGACCCTTATAGTTAGCTGTTTGTGCTGAGCCTGCTTTCCCAATTAAGCTATAGAACTTATCTTTATGGAAGAGGTCACATGTACTTTACAGAGAGTTTCAGTGGAGTCATGCCTTAGGCTTTATTGTGCATACAGAATTAAGTCTCACCCAAAAAATTGTATAAACTCTTTGGGCCATGGAGTTTGCACATAACCCTGCTCACATAGACATGACTAAAAGAATAAAAATATATTGGGGGCGGGGTTGGGCAGAGGGGAAGACTAGCTAAAGAATCTGGAAATCTTACCTCTGGGTTCTACAAAACACCCTTCTTCTTCCATGGTCGTGTTCTCTACATTACCCTGGGAGCATAAAGATAAATAACACAGGAAGTGATGGGTCTAGAAAGTGCTTGAAGCAGTGGGAAGAAAATAACATAAGCTCAGAGGACCTCTTAATCATCAAGGCATGGAGACAGAGGGTGAAATGAGAGCAGCCAATGATCCATTCCCTGAAATGGGGAGCGAGCAAGACTATTCAGAGAGACCAGAAGCCCAAGGGTTTCCAGTACCACCTCCCAGTACAGGGTCCCCTGAGCTAGAGCCAGCTGCCTCAACTCCTCTTGGGTAAGAGCCACATCCTCAAAGGTGAAAGCCACCTGAAAAGTCATTAAACATATTAGCACTGGCCTTGGGTTTTGCCAAAAAATACGGAGATTAATGCCCAAACTACACAACACATCCTGAAGGCTATGCTGTTTCATGGGCCACAAGGGAAGATACAGGTTGTTTGGAGCATGTAATGTCTAGTTTTAATTGACAACTTGAAACAATCTAGAATCACCTAGGAAGATAGTCCCGGTGAGGGACTACCTAAAACAGGTTGACCTGTGGGCACATCAGTGAGATTATGTTGATAATCTTGATTATGTTAAGGTGGAAGACCCAACCTAGAAGTAGTTGATACCATTCCTGGGTGTGAGTACCAGAATGTATAAAAAGGGAAAAGTGGAATCACTGAGTTGGCTCAGAGGGCAAAGGCACTTGGGACCAAGCTTTACAACTTGATCTCTACTCGGGGACATTTCCAAGGAAAAGGCAAGGACTCAACTCCCAAAGTTGTCTTCGGGACTCCAAATACAAACCCATACTTACAGTCACTAATTCGATGAATAAAATAACCTTAGAATGAATGAAAGTCCTGCGTGTGGCAGCTTACACCTTTAACCCCAGCACTTCCAGAAGCAGAGCTAGATGGGTCTCTGTGAGTTTCAGGCCTGAGAGGGCTACTTTGTGAGACCCTGCCTCAAACCAAACAAGCAAACAGAAAACTAGGGGAGCATAAGCATGCATGCATGCAACTATTGTTCTTGGTGGTTCTGACCCCAAACATGCTGTAACCAGCTCTCATGGGCTCTGCTACAATGACTTCCCTGCTGTGATGAATCCAGATTTGTGAGCCAAGCAAACCCCCTTTTCCCTCAATGCTTCTGTCAGGGAATCTTATCACATAGGAAACAAAGCTAAGGCAGGGCATAATATATCAGTGTGAAGGGCAGATGCCTCCTAAACAGGAGCTCTTAGAAAGTAAGTAACAGCAAAGTCAAACCATGGGCTGTAGAGAGGGTCTGTCGCGGGTGTCACAGGCATGACAAAATAATGATGATGGGACCAAAACCAATAACCTTAAAAACATCATTTCTTGAGCTTCACTAGTCCAGCTAGTTTCCTGCCCTTGCTGAATGCTGCCAAACGCCTTGGTTCTGAAGTCAAGAAGCCTAGAGTTTCAATCCAAGCTCCTGAAACTACCACTCAACAGCTGTGTAACATTGGGTACCTCACTTCATCTCTGAGCCTCCATTTCCAGAGAAACACAGTAATTCTCACGCCATGGGCAACAGCTATGAAGAAGGAAAACAAAACAAAACAAAACAAAACAAAACAAACAGAAAAATTTAACCACGGGTATAAATATACCCATGGAATAGAGATGAGCTTTCTGAAAGATAAATCATATCACATTTAACTCATTTGGTTTCTGTTAATTAATACAGTCTATGGTAAATATGGCTGATAACTATGTACAGGTCAGTGACTTGAGGCTAGAAGATGTCCGCAAGTTGATTATTTTGTTAAGGCCATAAGTAGTCCAAACTGGTCTCAAACTTGCTATGTAGCCAGGGCTGACCTTGAACTCCTGATCTTCCTGCCTCTGCCTCTCCAATACTGGGATTACAGAAATAAATAAAAGGAGTGCTACTTGGGCAAGTGAGATGGTTCAGAGAGAAAAAGAACTTCCCTCAAGCCAGACCACCTGAGTTTGATCCCCAGAACCCATATGAAAGTAGGAGGGGGGCTGGTGAGATGGCTCAGTGGGTAATACAGCTCTTCCAAAGGTCCTGATTTCAAATCCCAGCAATCACAGGGTGGCTTACAACCATCCGTAATGAGACATGGTGCCCTTTTCTGGTGTGTCTAAAGACAGCTACAGTCTACTTACATATAATAATAAATAAATCTTTAACAAACAAAAAGAAGAACAGGACCAATTCCTGAAAGCTGTCCCACAAATTCCACACTTGAGCCATTGCTTGCATGTGAGTAGACCCACAAACACTTAATACACATAAATTAAACTTAAAAAAGCTTTTTAAAAGTGGCTTCTGAGTAGAACTGTGACAAAGAATGGTCTTGCAGAGATCTGAAGACTGGGGCAGAGTAAACCTCGAAGATAAAAGCTGGAAAAGTGAAGGAAATGTTGGGTCAAATTGGTACACCTGAATAGCTGTGAGCCAGACAGGGAATCAAGATCCTAAGAGGTCAGCCAGGAAGAATACGGTACTTAACAGATCGTGACTGATATGAATTGATGAAAATCCTAAGCCTGGAGCTTCATTTCAGTCTTCAATCTCTTAAATACCTACCAGAGGCCTGACTTTCTGGCCTGAGGAAGCTGTAGGAGGGCTAACTAGCAGAGTGGCAATGCTGGACAGTGAGGGCTATGTGAGTCCTTTATTAGAAGCTAAATGGCACCAAACAGGACACAGTTATTAAACCAAATCCTAGATGATTGTTGCCCATTGTCACAGAAGTTATCTTTGGGATTCTAGATTATTTCTAGGAAAGAGTCATCTGGGTTCCTTTAGATCGACTTAGAGGACACAATTCCAAAATGTTAGTTATAGAAAAGGAGGCAGGTTGGTACGTATTAGGGAGTGAGCTCCTATTTCCTTAGGTATGGCCTCCAGTGCAGAAATGGCCCTCTCAGGTACAAAGTGAAGGGGAAAAGTAAGAAATAAAGGGAAAGGACGTGACTGCTTGTAGGTATGGTGGAAGAGAAAGTTTACCATAGATAAGTGGGAGAGCACAGCTAGAGACAGAAACACCTGGGAGAGTCCAGAGTGGACATGACCCTGAGCCGTGTGAGAAGAGGAGCAGCAGAAGAGAGAGACAGGAGGCGAGGGGAAAGTGCAGCAGCCAAGAGGCCCAAAAGAGCAGGGATAACCAAACTTGTTAGATTGTAAAGGGAAGGACAGCTGGGGGCAGAGCAACCCAGCTCCAGAGCTGAGGGAATTTAAGGTAGGGGGTGCAAAGTATGCCAGCCAAGAACTCTTGGTGACCTGTATAAGGTTGTTTAACCCCCCCCCCCCCAGCGGCGGGTCTGCTTTGTTCTGTTTAGTAGACACTTAAGCTTTTTGTCCCAGCTTTGAAACCTAAGTCTAAAACAAGGGATGAGCAGGGCGTGGTGGCACACGCCTTTAATCCCAGCACTTGGGAGGCAGAGGCAGGCAGATTTCTGAGTTCGAGGCCAGCCTGGTCTACAAAGTGAGTTCCAGGACAGCCAGGTCTACACAGAGAAACCCTGTCTCGAAAAACAAAACAAAACAAAAAAACAAACAAACAAACAAAGACTCGGGATGAACTGGGTGGCCAGGCAGATCCACTTTTCCTAAGCAAACACAATTATAAAGACCTAGAGGCTCTCTTGATTGACAGGCTCTCCAAAATTTAAGGAAGCATCAAAAGTCTCCGAAAACCCATAAGCCTGGTGCCCACTAGGGAGGACGCCATCCTGCTACCATGCAGGCAGCAGAGCCAGGAATCCTGTGAACTCCATAGAAACCCTTACCTCCTTGCCCGGGGCAGGTGACTTTGGCTGCTGGCTGTCATGCCCAGGTCACAGAGCACAGCTAGGTTCACTGCAGTGTTTAGGTTTTGCTTGTGCACCCTTCCTCCTCACTACAGGCTAAACAGGAGTGCAGCTTAGATTCCCACACTGGATGTGAACTGAAGAGTAGCTCAAGGATGAAGTCACATAATGGAGCCAGTAGAGCCACAGGCATTAGCATTTCACTTGCAGAGCAAGCCACAAGACTCTTGTGCTCTATACCTTCTGGGTAACATAGTTCTTTCTCTGCTTACAAACGGATCACTCCCTCCCCAAAGAGAAGAGGTTTTCTTACTCTTTATATAAAATAAGATCCCAGACCTATCATCATGGCTTAGACATACCTATTACTATTTATTATTATTACTGTTGTTTTGGTTATTTCTTTTTTTCTTTTGTTTTATTGGATATTTTATTTACATTTCAAATGTTATCCCCTTTCCTTGTTTCACCTCTGAAAACCATCTATCCTCTTCCCCCTCCCCCTGCTCAGCAACCCACCCATTGCCATTTCCTGGCCCTGGCATTCCCCTACACTGGGGCATAGAGCCTTCCCAGGACCAAGGACCTCTCCTCCCACTGATGACTGACAAGGCCATCCTCTGCTACATATGCAGCTGGAGCCATGAGTGACACCATATGTACTCTTTGGTTGGTGGTTTACACCCTGGGAGCTCTGGGGGTACTGGTTAGTTCATATTGTTCTTCCTCCTATGGGGCTTCAGACCCCTTCAGCTCCTTGGTTCCTTTCTCTAGATCCTCCATTGGGGACCCTGTGCTCAGTCCAATGGTTGGCTGAGAGCATCCACCTCTGTAGTTGTCAGGCACTGGTAGAGTCTCTCAGGAGACAGCTATAACAGGCTTCTGTCAGCAAGCACATCTTGGCATCCACAATAGTGGCTGGGTTTATGGATCCCCAGGTGGAGCAGTCTCTGGTTCTTCATTCCTTCAGTCACTGTTCCACACTTTGTAACTCCTTCCATGGGTATTTTGTTCCCTCTTCTAAGAAGGATGGAAGTATCCACACTTTGGACTTCCTTTTTTTTTTTTTTTTTTTTTTTTTTTTTGAGTTTCATGTGGTTTGTGAATTGTACCTTGGGTATTCTGAGCTTCTGGGCTAATATCCACATATCAGTGAGTACATACCATGTGCGTTCTTTTCTGATTGGGTTACCTCACACAGGATACTTTCTAGTTTTATCCATTTGCCTAAAATTCTCACAAATTCATCATTTTTAATAGCTGAGTAGTACTGTAGTGTGTACATGTACCACATTTTCTGTATCCATGCTTCCATTGAGGGACATCTGGGTTCTTTCCAGCTTCTGGCTATTATAAATAAGGATGCTATGAACATAGTGTAGCATGTGTCCTTATTATATGTTGGAGCATCTTCTGGGTATATGCCCAGGAGTGGTGTTATTATTACTTGAAATTGTTTTAATTTGAGACAATCTCGCTAAATTGGCCAGGTTGGCCTTGAACTGAACTTCTCCTGCTTGAGCCTCCTGAATACTTAAGATTGTAGGCATGGGTGACCAGGCCTGGCTTCAGATCCATCAAATAACAATGCACACAGCGAATGAGGATTTGGGGCCTGGTTGAGACTGACATTCTTTCTGTATAGAATGTAGATTGCAGTTTTGTATGTCTGGAACATTTGCCCAAAATCAGGGCAAGTGTAAAGCTGGTAAACTGAGTGCTCTAGAGAGGACCCCCTGTTCTACACATACAACATCTCTCCTTATATACCAACTTCCTTTCATTTAGTGGTTATTTTATGTGTGTGTAAGCATGGGTGTGCCTCTGTCCATGTGCAGAAGCACGGGGACTGAGTTTGATCCCCAGCAACCAGGTACAAGCTGGGCTTACTTTAGTGCTTCTGTGATCTTGGCACTGGGGAGCTGGACATAGGAGGACCACTGTGTTTTATTTACCAGCCAGTCAAGCCAACTTGGTGATTTCATGTTCAGTTCACAGATCTTTCCTCTCAGAATATGAGATGGAGAGCACTAGAAGGAACCACCTGATGTGGGCTTCTGGCCTCCACCTCTATCACTCATGTAAGACAAATGTTTCAATTCAATCCACACACTAACTCACTCAAGCAAGAAGACTGATGCTAAAGTAATCAGTTTTAATTAACATCAGTTCATAAAAGAGAAAACAAGCAAACCACATGCACTAACAAACAGAGCCTGGAGAGCTTCCTGAAGAAATGCATAGGGATAGAGATGGACAGGGCTTAGGAAGCCCCCTGAACACAGGGAGGCAGCACCCTTTGAGAGTGTTCCCTGACCCAGGGGTGTTTCAGGACCTGGGCCAGGCTCAGCTGCTTCTATGGATGGTACCTAAAAAACTTGGAGATCAAGTCCTGGGCTCCTGCAGGTACTGATGAAGGAAACTTAAAATCCACCTAATGAGCCAGGGAAAGAAGAATAGAATCTAGTTATTCTCTTTGGGTAATCTTCTCACTGTACTATAAGTCTCCTCATGGCACCCTTTTGGCTATTAGCAGATAATCTTTTGTATACACTCCAGTCCCCAAAGGCCCACCCAGGAGCCATCACTGTCTGGCTTCCTGGTGAATGTCATGCATATGTGTGTGTGTGTGTGTGTGTGTGTGTGTGTGTGTGTGTGTGTGTGTGTTTGTGTGTGTGTACACGCGTGCGCGCACAACATACGTGGCAGATGCGTCTATATGTCTCACTAGAGGTGCTGCTCTCAAAGGGTGGCTTCCCCATCAGCAGTTCATAGCAGAGCATCCCAATACACCACAGATCAACCATCTCATTGTACAGTTTCTCCTCTATCATTTCCGGGGGCAAGTATTCCAGAGTCCCACAAATTGTCTTTCTCTTAGAACAAAACACAGAAGGTTGGGCTGTGCGTAGGCTCAAAAGAAGTGAAGTCACACACACAAAATAAAAAACCAAAAAACAAAAAACAAAAACCAAGGACAAAAAAACGGGCAGTGGTGGTGCATGCCTTTAATTCCAGCACTTGGGAGGCAGAGGCAGGCAGATTTCTGAGTTCAAGGCCAGCCTGGTCTATAAAGTGAGTTCCAGGATAGCCAGAGCTACACAGAGAAACCCTGTCTCAAAAAAACAAAAAAACAAACAAACAAACAAAAACCGGAAGAAGGGAAATCTTCCCTGTTCAGCTTCCAAGGAAATGGGAGACACAGGGACATCCTGAATGGTCTACTCCTGTGCATGCCTGAGACAAGGAGAACTGTTCATAAATACCAACTCTTAATATGGTTCAAGATTCAGAGGGGTTATAGGAGGTGAGTCAGGGGGCAAAGCACTTGCAAGGGGAATTCCTGAGGACCTGAGTTCTATCCCCCAGAACCCACATAAAGCCGGGTCCATGACTATAGTCCTAGAACTTCTATAGTGAGATGGGAGGCAGAGAAGAATCATAGAAAGTCTTTAGACCATCTAGGCAACTATAAAAGGCAAACAAAAGACCTTGTCTCAAATAAGGTGGAAGGTGAGGGACTGTCTTGAAGGTGTCCTCTTACATACCCAACCTCCTCCCAGACACAACATGGCACATGTGTGTCTACACGCACACATGAGAATAAACACAGGTTTGCTTTTTAACATTCAGGGAAAGCAGATGGATATAGTAATAGCTCACATCTCTTAATTCTGGCATTTGGGAAGGTTGCAACAGGTAGAGCATTGTGTTTGACACTAGAATGAATCCACAACCAGTCAGACAAGGCAGGGCTAGAGAGATGACTCAGTGGTTAAGAGCACTGGCTGTTCTTCTACAAGACCCTGGATAGATTTTAAGCAACCATGTGGCTGCTTACAACCAACTGATGCCCTCTTTGGCTTCCAAGAGAACAGGCATGAAAAACGGTGCACAAGTCCTAGATACAGGGAAAACATCCATACATAGAAGATAAAAATTAAAAAAACTAAACCAACTCAGAAAAAGTAAATACTATAAGGGAAGATACAGTAATCTCATGTTTTAAAACATGGAGTAGCATATCACCTGTAGCATAACATCACAGGATTGCTGTAAGACTGAAACCAGCCTGGTGGACTACAGAGTCAGTGACTGAGGAAGATTTTTTTTCATATTTATTTTTTAAATTAGTTATTTTCTTCATTTACATTTCAAATGTTATCCCAAATGTCTCCCATACCCCCCCCCACTCCCACTTCTTGGTCTTGGCATTCGCCTGTACTGAGGTATATAAAGTTTGCAAGACCAAGGGGCCTCTCTTCCCAATAATGGCCGACTAGGCCATCTTCTAATACATATGCAGCTAGAGACATGAGCTCTGGAGGTACTGGTTAGTTCATATTGTTTTTCTACTTATAGGGTTGCAGACTCCTTTAGCTCCTTGGGTACTTTCTCTAGCTCTTCCATTGGGGGCCCTGTGATCCATCCAATAGCTAACCGTGAGCCTCCACTTCTGTGTTTACCCATCCCTGGCATAGCCTCACAAGAGACAGCTATATCAGGGTCCTTTCAGCAAAATCTTGCTGGTGTATAAAATGGTGTCAGAGTTTGGAGTCTGATTATGGGGTGGATCCGTGGGTATGGCAGTCTCTAGATGGTCTATCCTTTCGTCTGAGGAAGATTTAAGATGTACATAATGATGGTGTGTGTCTCAAGAGGAACCAAGGAAATGTAGCTCATCGACATAGGGAAATTCCTTCCTGGGATGTTTGCTAATTTTACATGGAATCTTACTGGCAAAGGCAAACACTGATAAAGACTAGGAAAGCAAAACTCTATTTGTGTTGTGTATGTGTGTGTGTGTGTGTGTGTGTGTGTACATACCTACAGACACACACTAACAAAGACAGAGGATGACATTCAGTGTCTTTATTAACTATATTCCTTTAAGGCAAGGTCTCTCATTGGACCTCACCCAGTCATTTCTGCCAGAGGCTGGCCAGCTTTTAGGATCTGCCTGTCTCCATCACTCAAGGCAGGGGTTAAATTAATCCTGAGTCATGGCCAGGTATTTGCAGGTTCATTTCATTTAAAGTCAGGTTTCCTGATCACAAAGGAACTGTTCTATCTACTGAGTTCATCACCCTACCCACCCAATTCTTTCAATTTGCAAGTGCATTTTAAAAGTTTGTATTTGGAAAAGGTGCTTGTTAACCCCAAGGCCCAGTTTGTATCTGGGCCTTCCATGTGAGATGAATTCACTTAGGAAATGCCTCACTAGTGTGAGTTTCCCACCGCCATCCCATCCAACATACCTGAGAGAGGAAGTATGCACAAACCACACAAAGTCTGAGATCTTCACCTCACTGTTGAGGCCCAGCAGGAGATTCTCTGGCTTGATGTCCCTGTGAATCACCTTCTTCTCATGGCAGTAGGTCAGGGCATCTGACATCTCCTGTATTATCTGTGTGAACAAAAGCAGCGTGGGGGGAAGACTTTCACAGCTTCCCTGTGAGGTAGAACAGACATTATGAATTTTATCATTGCCATGGAATCTCATTTTTTCTACTATAATTCTATTGTGTCTTTGTGTGTGTACACACAGCAATAGGGAGCATAGAGGACAATCTTTAGAGTGGTGCCTTACTGTCTATCGACCTTGTTTTTCTTGTTTTGAGGCAGGGTTTCTCTCTGTAGCTCTTACTACCCTGGAACTCTCTCTGTAGCTCAGGGAGTGAAGGCCTTAGTCAACACCACTTGCCTCTTTGTTCTTTTTAAAAGAGGGCCTTCACTGTCTGGCTCAGGTCAACCTTAAACTCATGAGATCTGCCTGTCCACGGTTAAAAACTAGCCAGGTTCCCCCCCATAGACTTAGCAGAACAGGAGGCAGACACAGAAGTTGTGCTGAGTGTATCCTCCCCCAGCCTTGAGTAGGCTGGCTCAGACCTTGCTGCCACTGTGAAGGAGACCACCTGGAGTGGAGCCTTCTGACCCTGTACCCCCTGAGGCCACACTAACTGAGTTCCTGAGTGGGAGGCCAGAACTGTATAGGAGAGAACATGAAAGAAGTAAAGAGACCAAGACAGATTTCTGATCAAGGCCCAATGTTTACTAAGAGTCTCTGCTTATAAAGGGGGGTGGTCCATCCCCTGCCAAGCCAGGCTTTTTGATGCTTTGTTGCTAAGTTGTAAACACTAGTCTTTCAGAGCTATTAGCATTAGGTTGCCAAGTTCACAGGTTGTAGGCTCTCTCAAGAAGACAGGTTCAGCCTCTCAGCTCTAAGTGCTTCTTGGAAAAGAGCAGTGCCAGGTGACAGAACAATAGAGCCATCTAGGTGGGAAGGCTCCACCCCAGCTGGTCTCATTCACAGTGGCAGCAAGGTCTGAGCCAGCCTACTCAAGGCTGGGGGAGGCTATAGCTGAGCCAGTCACAACATTCCCCCTAAAGGATCAGAGGGAAGGCTATAAGAGTCAGAGATTTTATTGTCCAGCAAAGCCTACTGATGCTGCAGGGATAGTGAGTGCTAGGGCTTTTCTTAAAGTGCCCTACAATTTCTAGGTACCTTTTTTTTTTTTTTTTTTTTCCTTTTATGAGATAAGGTTGCACTATGTAACCTTATGGCCTGAAACTTGATATGTAGACCAAGCTGACCTTGAACTCCTGAGCCTTCTGCCCCAGCCTTCAAATTCTGGAATTATAGGCCAGCAACACTATGCTCAGCTAGCTTTCCAATATATGTTTATGGTTTCATTTTCTATCTAGTAGAGTTGGACTTTTTATATACTATTTTCATTGCATTTATTTGTTTTTCTGTGCCTATATATGTGAATAAGTGCATGGATAGGTACAAGGACAACCTTCTGGGTTTTATCTATCCTTTGACCATGTGTGTCCCAGGATGCTGGTGTTCAGCCTGGAGAGCAAGCATCCTTACCCAATGAGCTGTTTCTCCAGCCCTAGTTAGAATCTAATGCTTGTTAAGAAAGACTCCTGGTGTGGTAGCCAGCACTAGGGAAGCAGAGGCAAGAGGATTTCTGTGAATTTGAAGCCAGCCTGTCTATATATTTTGTTCCAGGTCAGACAAGAAGTGAAAGAACCTGTCTCAAAAAGAAAAAAAAAATTATCAATAATAATATTCTGTGGCTACACTGGGATCAGCCCAAGACCATAAACACACTAGAGAAGAACTAGACCAACAAGTTACATCTAAGCACACCTAAAAACCAAAACATACAAACAAACAAACAAACAAACAACCCTCATGGAAACAAACAGTCCAAAGCTGGGTGGCCTGTCATCCTAGGAGTTACGAGGCTGCAATGTCAAGGTTAACCTAGGCTATACACGCGTTCCAAGTCATTCTGAGCTGTTTAGAAAAGACTCTGCCTCAGGAAGGGAAATACAGCACCCTGAGCCAGGCATCATCCTGGAGATTTCAGGGAAGCCTGGGCCAGCCTGGGCTATCTAGCAAGATTTCTTGCAACTCATAAAAAAAAGATATGAAGGCTAGTGAGATGTCTCAGTGGGTAAGAGAGCTTGCTGTACATGCCTGGTGATCTGGAGTTTCATCCCTGGAAGCCACATAAAGGTGAAAGGAGAAAACAGACTCTTCTCCAAGTTGTCTCATGACTTCTATATGTGCCCACTACGGCCTGTATGCTCCCCCATCCCACATCCCACACTACTACACAAAAGATTAAGTTAAAAAGAGTTGGGAAGGGGATATTGGCAGCTACAATCAGTCATTGTCATCACTGCATGCATCTTTGGTCCCAGAACTCCCCTCACCATGGCTGTACGCTGCTGGTCCAACTTCTGATTTCTCTGAAGCTCCTTTTAGAGCTCACCTCCTGGAGCATACTCCAGAATTAAGTATATATGAGTGTCATCATAGAAGTAGTTGTACAGGCTAAGGATGTTCTGGTGTCTGAAGGAGGAAGGAAGGAAGAGTCAAGGCAGGGAAGATAGCACAGCAAACAGAGACATTTGTTGCCAAGTGTGCTAACCCGAGTACCACTCCCAGAATCTGTATGTGGAAGAGAGGAAATAATTCCTGCAAGTTGTCCTCCACATGTGTCCTGTGACTCACATGTAGCCCATGTGCCGTTACTCCCTGTAACTTTAAATAAATAAATAAATTGCTGAGCAGTTCAAGACTTTAATCACAGCACTCCAAAGGTAGATGCAGGCAAATCTGGGAGTTCAAGAGCAGCATGCTAGATCTATAGAGCAAATTCTAAGACAGCCATGGCTACACAGAGAAACCCTGTTTCCAAATAACCAAAACCAAAACTAAAATAAACAAATAAGTAGGTATAAGATAAAACCAATTACTTCGGGGCATAATTTCACTGTGTAACTCTGGTTGACCTGGAACTCCCTGGGAACCATCAGGCTGGCCTCACACCCAGTGATCCCCATGCCTCTGCTTCTCAGGGTCTCCGGACAAAGAAATACCCTTTTAAAAAAGATGTGCATCATCTGAGGAGCAACACTGGGGGTTGACCTCTGACCTGCACATATATGTATACTTGAAACTGGTGTGTCCAATACCAGGAAATACTTGTCCTAACTGGAATGAGTTACAGAGAAGAGTCTTCAGGTGGAAAACAAAATGCTTATTTGGGAGTCATGAAGACTGAGTTCAGAAGTCAAGGGCAGCAAGAGGGCAGCAGGCGCTGGAGAACTCTAGCTCTGAGTTCCACATAGGTCAGGCTTACTGTAGGTGTGCCTGGATCTCCACTTCCCTGCGAAGTTGGTGCTCCAATCCCTCCTTCTCTATCTCAGACTTGAAGAGGACCTTCAGGGCCACGATGAAATGACTTTCCTTGAGCCGAGCCAAGTACACATGCCCAAATTTCGCCCTGCCCAGAGGATGCCCGATTTCAAAGTCATTGATGGTGAAATGCTTCCTGAATAGATGGAAGAGATGGCCTCATCTCAGAGACTGGGAAGAGTTAGAGGTCCCCAACCGCTCCCCTTCCTCATTCACTGAGCTCACAACCTCAGCTGTGGTCTTCCATAGGGAAAATAGCATTTTAGATCCATGAGCCAATGCTCCTCTTGCCCTGCTTACTAGTCACCTGAGTCCCATTTTCTTTCTTCTAGAAACTTTGGCAAAGCACTCACCTGGTTTAGGTGCTGGGCTCCATCTGGCCAGTAGCTAAGAAAAGAGAGAAGAAAAACGGGTCTGGTTATGCTCAATAACAACCCTAGTCTGTGGGAGGTAGACAAGGAGGCAGGAGTTCAAAGTCACCCTCCACTCCATAGCAATTTTGAGGCCCACTTAGTCCACAAGAGAATCACCCTATCAGAGACTGGGGGAAGGTGGGAGGAGTTAGGGTATAAGAGAGGGGAAGGGGCATCAAGAAAGTTGTCGGGGAGGGCATGTGTGATGGTTTGTATATTCTTGGATCAGGGAGTGGCACCATCTGAAGGTGTGGCCTTGTTGGAATAGGTGTGATCTGGTTGGAATGGGTGCGTCACTGTGGATGTGGGTATAAGATCCTCACCCTAGTTGCCTGGAAGTTAGTCTTCCACTAGCATACCTTGAATGAAGACATAGAACTCTCAGCAACTCCTTTGCCATGCCTGCCTGGATACTGCTATGCTCCCACCTTCATGATAATGGACTGAACCTCTGAACCTGTAAGCCAGCCCTAATTAAATGTTGTTTTTTTTATAAGACTTGCCTTGGTCATGGTGTCTGTTCACAGCAGTAAAACCCTAATTAAGACAGCATGGAAGGGAAAGGAAAAAGTGAGGAGAAAAAGAAGGACTGCAGGAAAAGGAGAGATGGAAAGTAAGTCCAGGAAAGGAGGGGGAAGAGGAAAGAGAGGGAGGAGAGGGGAAAGGGAGAGGGAGAAGGAAGAGAAAGAGCAAGAGGAAGAGAGAGAGAGGGAGTGAGGGAGAGAGGGAGAGGGAGGGTGAGGCAGAGAGAGAAGGCTGCCAATGAACACACACACACATACCACACCCCTTGCTGCGGATCCCAGTGACCTCTAACTGTCCCCATCCTGCTGCCTTGTCCTCCTGCTTGCAGGGAATTTTCACATGGGTGCCACCACTTTGAAGTCAGTCCGGGTTCTCCTACCTCTTACTTGAGTGTGAAGCCCAGCCCGAAGGAGGTGACTTCCCTGAGCTCTAAAGGCGTGAGGGCAAGTTGAAGTCCTGCTAGTTGCTTAGATCCTGGAAAAGGGTAGGCGGGTAATGCTCTGACTCCAGCTTCCCCAACCGCCCGGAATGTCTCACCCACCCAGGGACACATGGGACACACACACTGGTAATCCACTAGCACAGCTGCACTCAAGGGGATTCCAGATTGCACTTTGGCAGAATCTAGTAGATCCCAGCTGGTAACCATTGGTTATCTTTCTGAAGTCATAGGCATGCCCAATAGGTGCGCCAGAGAAGCCAGGCTGCTCGCCCTATAGGATGGTGTGGGCGGGTCCAGAAGGTGCCTAAAATCACTAGGGAGGAAAGTACCATTTGCTGAGGTCAGCAGGAGGGTTACTAAGTGTTTGTGTAGGTATAGAGGACTGGCAATCAACCTCGAGGACTCCGTAGTAAGAAACAGTAAATATGTGTCTCCTCTGTCAAACACGAAGAAATTTATGTTTATTAGAATAGGGAATTAAAATCTTTTCAAATCCTGCACTTGCCTTTAATCCCAGCACTCAGGAGGCACCGGGCATCTCTGAATTTGAGGCCAGCCTGATTTAAAAGAGCAAGTACCAGGAAAGCCAAAGCTACACAGAGACATCCTGTCTTGAAAAACAAAGTATTGGGGGCTGAAAATAAAAAACAACCCAAGCAAAGCAAGATACAAAGCAAGATATTGAATTAGGCAGCAGAAACTGACCAGTAGGGGATAGCAACACAGACTTGGGAGCTGACTGCTTCTTGGGACGTCCATCCACAAGTAGATGCCAAAAGTCTATTGTACTCAGGCTGCTACTGATCAGGCCACAGAACTTGGGAGCTGAAAAGCGACTCCAAGCCAGAAAATCACAGAAAAATTTAAGCCTGAAACAATCAACATTTGCGCCAAGTTACAGTTACATATTCCCACCCATCAGGATTTGCCAGACCCGGCATGACATACATTGTTCCTGCCTCTGGGACAGGATTAGCAGGCGTGGGCCTCCACAAGTGTCAGTAATGTTTGTTTGTATAACACTGTACATATTTTTACATTCCTGTTTAGAGGAATGTCCTCCTCTTAACTTAACGTTAATAACTCCATGATAATCGGAGACAGCCTGAGACCAGGAGGGGAGAAGATGATGTAGCTACTGTCTCAGCAAAATGGCAAACTCATCTGAAGGTGGGCAACTGTCTGTCCTGCAGAATGTGTCCCCACCTGCAGGTCTGTTCCCACCCTGTGGTCTGAGAAATGTTAGCCTCTCCCTTCCAAGAGGAGCAAGTGTTCCAAGACCTTCCCAAAGTTCCTGACCTTTTCAGTACCCAGGGAGGTCTTTAGGAACTTAAACTTTATTTGACCCCTGTTCAAAATGGAAGCTCTATTCAAAAGGCTCCAGTTTGGTTCCTTCTTACAAAACAAATGTTTAAACCCTCCAACTAATTTGTGAGACTTTTTTGCAAGTGTCCTTTTATGTTTGTCATCCCTTGCCCTCTGCCACCTCCCCACCCCAAGGGGTTCCTTTTTTTAGAGCTGGGTATTTTGATAATCCTTATGGTGACCAGGCTGGCCTGGAATTCAAACAGATCTGTCTGCCTCTGGCTCCAGAGAGCTGGGATCAAAGGCCTGTGTTTCCACAACACAAGGCCAATCCAAGTATTATGACCCTCCCTATGCAGTAAAGATTTTGTTTTCACAAAGGCTCACTACTTTCTTTTTTTGTTTTGTTTTGGGTGTTTTGTTTTGTTTTTGTTTTTCAAGACAGGGTTTCTCTGTGTAGCCCTTTGTAGTTCTGGAACTCACTCTGTTCAAGCCCAGTCTGGCCTTGAACTCAGAAATCTGCCTGCTCTGCCTCCCAAATGCCTGGATTAAAGGCATGTGCCACCAGTGCCCAGCTGGCTCATTGCTTTTAAAGGGAATTGACTGCCTGGAGCAGTGACCCTTTCCTGAACCACCACCTGAAAAACAAGCAAACACACGTGTTTCCTGGTTGTATTCCCTTTGCATAGTCTTGAACTCACAAAGACACACTCCTCCCCTCCCCCCTGCACTCCCAATATGCACACACCTCTGCCACCCAGGTGCTGGGATTAAAGGCATGCCCTACAGCCAGCCAGCTAAGAGATACATTTTAAGAGTAGTCACTATGCTAAAAACAAAAATCTATAGCCTTCCAGTTTTAGTTTTTATTGCTTGAGGTTTGATTTTTCTTTAGTTGTTGTTGTTGTTTGTTTGTTTTTTGAGACCGCGCCTCACTGTAGCCTAGATTGGTCTGGAATTCACTATGAAGCCCATGTCTTTTCATGTACCCAATGGACACCCTAGGCTGTGCAATGTAGAGTGGCCTCAAGCAGTACATCTTTGTGGGAGAGTTTTACATAATGTACATGCAAATGCTGATTCCTGTGCAAGGACACCTAATTGCTATTGTATGTTGGCAGTGTCATAAATGTTGAAGCATCTCCTGTCTCAAGGTTGTGAAAAATTGTTCTACATCACCTCTGATTGGCTAAATGTGGAGGACTTTTGAAGTTGCTTCTAGGAAGGTCAACCTGTTAAATCCTTAGACACAGTGACAATGGGACTTTGTTTATTGCCTGTTTGATTACTTTGATTATTGTCTGGTTTGTTCATTATTTAAGCTTTGTTTTTTTCCTTAACTATTTTGTTTATGCCTTAGGACTGGCCATATACTTTGTATGTACCTAGAGTAGTATAAAAGCATACTGGAAAAAAAATAAACAGGCCTTCAGCTTCAGAACTGGCTGGGGTCATGTTACAGTGTCGTCCAATTGTCTTTTTCTTATCAATCCTTGCTCCCTTCCTGAAGAACCCATTGACTGACTGAGCTGGCTTGGTCAGTTAATAAAGATCTAAATAGACAATAGCTGGGCAGGAGAGATAAAATATGACTTTCCATTCCAGTGAGGGGGTCAAAGGTGGAGATAGAGATCAAGAAGGGTGTCATGAGGGAGTCTTCATGAGAAGATGTTGGAGCAGGAGTAGCCAGGGAAAGACTAAGATGGCAGGTAACAAGACATGGGACTGGAAAATAGGCCAGGCCATCATAGTCAGGTCAGAATAGATGAATTTCTGTCCAGCTGTAATTCTTGAAGCTTCTGTATAGATATAATCTCTGTGTCATCATGTGTGAGTACACACAAGAAAGACCATAGTTAAACTTTTACATGACACAGTCCTCCTACCTCAGGCACTTGTAGGCATAACCCACTACACTTGGTTTCTTTTTCTTCTTCTTTTTCTCTGGAGAAAGGATCTCACTATGTAGCCCTAGGTGAACTCATAGACACACCTGTTTCTGTTCCCTGAGTGTTGGTAAAGGCTTGTACCACCATGCTCAGACTTACATTTGGTTTCTTTTAGTAAATATTGTGTGTACGTGCATGTGTGTGAATGTTTTGCCTGCATGTTTGTATGTACACTCCCTGCACACCAAGAGCCCAAAGAAGTCAGTTGCAAATGGAGTTATGGATGGCTCTAGGCCACCATGTAGATGCTGGCAACCAGACCCAGTACTCTGCAAGAGCAACCACTGCTCTTACTACTGTGCTACCTCAGCTATATAGTTATATAGACAACTCTAGCATTGTCTCAGAAAGGAGAGAAAAAAAAAAGAAAGAATGAAAATGATTTGTAGTAGAACCATATAGTTACTCCTGGCAGAGCCATTATTCTCTACTTTAATAGGTTTGGAAAATATATATTTTTTTAAATTGTATCTCTGTGTGTCTGTGCACACAGAAAAATGCCTGTGGCAGTGTGTGGTTAGAAGAGGGTATAGGATCCCATGAAGCTAGATTTACAGGCAATTGTTAACTGCTCAGCATGGGTGCAGGTAACTGAATTCAGGTCTTCTAGAAGAAGTTATGCTCTGGACCACTGAGTTATCCAATCAGAGTTTACCACCCCCACTGACTCTGAATTCTAATCTGAGGTGCCTCATAAAGAAGGAGTCCACTACCCAGCTTCACTATATTTGTTTTTTAACCTGAAAAATTTTTGAAACAGCTGAAAACACAAGCTGTATTATTTTCACCCTACAAAGACAGGCAAAATTTTTAGCTGTGTATTGTTAAGAAAGGTGTATATTTATATGATTAAAGAGGTGGAGAAATGGCTCAGCACTTAAGAGAGTTTACACATGCACACACACACACACACACACACAGAGAGAGAGAGAGAGAGAGGTATATCTTGGTAAAGGAACACAAAAAGGCTCTTGAATTTGCAAGAACACAGATACTTAGGAAAAATGTGGATCCTTATTGCCTTTCACGTATCAAGTATTTCACGGCTCAAGTGTCCCACTTTCATCACAAAGGTTACTGGTCTCAAGAATAGTATCTTAGGACACAAAGATATGCAATACATGTTTACAGGCTTGGTCTCAGCTCAATCCCCAACACCAAGTGAATACACAAGGCACAAGAAAGGGCCAAAGGCTTTGACCACTAAAACATCCACCTCACTCCAAATAAACTGAGGAGTCGATATCACAGTGCCATAGGTTTTTCTGGGAAGTCTGAAGAGATCTGAGATTTTATTTTTATCGGCATCTGCTTTGTAAAACAATACCTGAGATAATACTACGATGTAAATTTGTAGGGAGATGTGGCTGAAGTTTTCCTGTGTGAACTTAAAACAAGATCCCACCCCTACCACAACCCACCCCAAACCCTGGAGTTCTTTCCTGGGTTAATTTTCAGAGGGAAAATAAGGCTGGGTCTCTGGCTGCTATTGCTCTTCAGATCACAGGGTATGCTGTCATAGGAAGGGGTTGGCTAGCTTGCTTGCTTGCTTGTTTGTTTTATAGTCAAGACACTTGTGCAGCTTCCCTTTGGTGTAGATCCTGAAGAAGACCTGTCTTGTGACAAAAGATTCCCCTCACTGGTTCCACTCAAGAAATCTTTCCTCAGAAGGAGTTCACCGAGGATAACTGAGAGCTGTGTGGCTGTGAATGGTCTTCCCTTCTCTGCCACACTGGTAGGGCTTCTGTCACTGCAGCTTTTGATGCTGATTGAGGGATGAGGTGAGACTGATGACCTTGCCATGTTCAGTGCACTTACACGGCTTCTCCCCAGTGTGGATGATGGCATGGTCTTCCCACACTCAATACTTCAAATACGTTCCCCACTATGAACTCGCTGGTGCCTCGTAAGACCTGATAGGCACGGAAAGGCCTTCCCACTCATAGGGCTTCTCTCATACTCATGCCACACACTCATAGGGCTTCTCTCCAGTGTGGATGCTGAAGTGCTGGATGAGATCTTTCTGACTGGTGAAGGCTTTCACACACTTTTTGCACTCAAACGTCTTCTCTCTGGTGTGGACCTTTTTTACACAAGATAAACGTAGAGCAGTGGGTGAAGGCTTTGCTGGAGGCACTCAAAGGGCTTCTCCCCAGTGTGGATCACATTCTGGTGGATCAGGGCAGCACTCTCAAGGAAGACCTTCCCAGACTCACTGCATTCATAGGGCTTCTTTCCTGTGTGTGTCTGCTGGTGCCACAGGAGTTATGACCTGTGTTTGAAGATCTGTCCATACTAAAAGCACTCGTATGGGTTCTGCCTGCTGTGGACGATGTAGTGTCAGATGAAACCTGGCCTATCTCGAAAAGCTTTCCCAAATTCTTTACAAACAAAAAGTTTTTCAAGAGTGTGACTCCTGTTATGTAAGATGTACATAGAGCGGTGGGTGAAAGCTCTGCAGCACTCCTCACATTTATAAGGCTTCTCCCCACTGTGGATCCCCTGGTGCTGGGTAAGGTGGTGTTGGCAGTTGAAGGCCTGCTCACACTCCATGTACTTGTATGGCTTCTCCCCAGTATTGACCATATGGTGTTGAAGAAGGTATGTGATCTTGCTGGAGACCTTCCCTCACTTGTACACTCATATGGCATCATTCCAGAGTGATTCCTCCTGTGTCGAGCAAAAGGGAACTTCTTGCTGAGCACATTTCCACAACAATCATGGCCAAGGCTGACTTTCCCAGGAAGCACTATTTGAAAGCATCCTTGCTCTGTTTCTGAGGAAGCAATGTGATCAGGAGTTGGCACTGAGGCTTCTTGTGTTTACTCAGCCTGGTGTGATATGTTTAGATATGTACTACATTTTAAATTAGATTAATTGGTTTGTTGGTTATCTAGTTTCCTGAGTTCTTTATATATTTTAGATATCAGCCCTCTGTCAGATGTGTGGTTAGGGAAGATCATTTTTCACTCTGATGGCTGACATTTTGTCCTTTTAATGCAGTTCTTTGCCTTACTGAAGATTTTCAGTTTCATACCACAAATGCAGACAATGCTGTGGAACAAAGGAATCTTCAGGCTTTAATGGTAAGTAGTAAAGGACTTCATTCATATTACAAACAAATACAAGGGTATCTCATTAAAATAAAAAAAATAGGATTACAACAAAACAGAGCTATATGATTTCTGGACCTATACCCTGATAGAGAAACTACCATAGAGAAACTGAACATGCACATTAAGGTCTCCATAATTTACAACAGCAAAGAAATCATGTTCATTACCAGATAATAAAAGTGTGGTATCCACACACACCAGAATTTTGTCAATCTGTGAAAGAAAATAAAATAATCAAATTTTCAGGAACCAGATGGACTTTAAAATGATTTATGTTTGTGTGTGTGTGTATCAAAATTTTCATTTTGCTCTAATTTTATTTTATTTTATTTTATTTTATTTTTACTTATCACTTTTCATCCAGCTCACTGCTCCCTCTCAGTCACCCTCTTCCAAAACCCTTCTCCTATCCCCTGTCCCCTTCCCCTCTGAGAAAGACTCCCTGAAGGTATGCTCCACCCTGGTTATTCACATATTTGTAAGGCTAGGTGCTTCATGTCCCACTGAGGCCAGACAAAGCAGCCAAGTAAGAAGAACTTTTCCTAAATATAGGCAACGATTTTGGGGGATAGCTCCTGTTACAGTTGTTTGAGACCCAAATGAAGAACAAGATGCACACTTGCTACATACATGGAAGGCAGCCTAGGTCCAGCCTGTGTATATTCTTTGATAGGTGTTCAGATTCTGAGAGCCCAGACATAGTCTTGAAGAACATTCTTTCTCATACAAGGATGTAAATCACAATGTTCATACATATTTAAATGCAAGAAAAAGTGAGTATGATATATGAAACCAGAGAAGAGGTCAAAAACGGTAGAATAAAGAGTTGTTGAGGAATCAGTGAGAGCCGACTAGGACAAATGTGCCACTAAAGAGAAAGGATAATGAAGCACCTAGACACTTGTGAGAGTGTGTCAGGGGAATGGAGAAAAATGTAAGACAAGAGTAAAAAAATAAATGTTTGAAAATATCATACTGAACCCTAAGACTGTGCGACCACGAAAGGCAGCCTGATTTCTGGTTGAGCTAGGTTTGAAATTGTGGTGACCCCAAAGGTGACCCCAGCAAGGAATGGTAGACGTTTTGCCATGCTCCTGGACACCAGGCCCCTGACATGAGGCCTAGGCTCTCCATAGCTCTATGGCCATCAGTCAAGTAAGGGCAGTGCCTCAAGACCCTCCACAAGTAGAAAATGGGACCACAGGTCAAGCACTCTCAAGACAGATCTCCATTTTAATGAGGTACCTAAAGGTCTCAAGGGCCTAGCCAATAAACTTCCCTTCCCAGATACTCCTCCTTGCAAAAGGTGTTTAACTTCAGGCACGCCCTGAGAAAGGGGAGTGCAGTTTCACTCATCAACACTCTCCTCCATGACAATAAATGCTTTAAAATCATGGCCTGTCTCTTTTCATCTGGATCCAATGTGGGAGGCAACGAACTTTGTAGGGCTTCATCTAAAGAGTCTCGTCTAGTCTCCAGCAGAAGGCTTCTCAGCGTTCTCAGCCATGGCCTCCACCAAGTCAAGCTGCCCATCGGACAAGCCAAGGTTGCTCATCCTAGTGGGACCCAGCCTGAGCTCCTGGCCCTTTCCCCCCATCCCAGGGCTAAATCCGGCCCACTGGGGAGGGGCGTTGGTGGGCACTCAGTTCTCAGCTCTTCTGCAGCATTTAGTGGTGTCTCAGGGGACCAAGAGTCTGAGAATCTGGTATCTCTGGTCTCCATGCAGTTCCAGGGAAGCCTGAGCCAACTTGTGAAATTCCAGGGGAACTCAGACTGCACTTTTCCACCCCCGGGGCTGGTTCCAAGTGACTTGTCCTAGCCTGATGCCCGCCCAAAGCAGGAGCCCTTGAGGGGAAAGCACAGTCAAGACTACCCAGTGCTCCCAGGGACTAAACCACCAATCAAAGAGTACACATGCAGGGACCCATGGCTCCAGCTTCATAAGTAGCAGAGGGTGGCCGTGTTGGACATCACTGTGAGGGTAGGCCCTTGGTCCTGTGAAGGATTAATGCGCCACTGTAGGGGAATGCCAGGACCAGAAAGAAGGAATGAGTGGCATGGTGAACAGGGAGAGTGGGTAGGGGATAAGGGGCTTTTGAGGGGAAACCAGGAAAGGTGATAACATTTGAAATAGAAATAAATAATCAAGAAAACCAGAACAACGACAACAACAAAACTCCAGCATCCTACCTCACTGAGTAGCACCAGCCCTGAGAGGACTCGGGATCCCACCATTTAACCCGCATAATAATATGTATACTAATTTAAAATTTAAAATACAAACCAAATATTTTTTAAAAGACTATGGTTTTATAGTGAATTTTACTGTATATTCACTATAGTTCTAATAGTCAGTGAAGCTCACTCTAAATACTTGACATTGTCATCGTTATTCTTGTCTTATCAGACCTGGAGTTTGAAAGCAGAGTCTCATACATGAAAAATGAGTACTCTGCCTCTGAACTACATTATTTCATTTTTTTATGAATTATATATCATTTTGACAAACTGCAGGAGAATGATATGTGTAGCCATATTACTTTGTAACATACATACTGTCCTGCTATTCTGTGCATTAAAACATGTCATGTCTGTGTCCCTGATGTTTTACTTGAAGAATATGGCATATAAGTTCCTTCTTCTTTGCTTTATAGAATATATTTTAAATTATAATAATTTCCTCTCTAAAAGTAATGTTTTTGTTAAGACCTATTATTTTGTTATTACTTTTGTTGCGATTACAAATACTTTTCTGAGAGAAGTTCTCATGTTGTACAAACTCTATTCATATAAAACACCTTTTCATACAAAAGAAAAATTGCTGTTTTATCTCCATTCTAACTCTTGGTTTTTTTGTCGTTGTTGTTTTGCTTTGGGGTTGTTTGTTTGTTTGTTTGTTTGTTTTTGAGACAGGGTTTCTCTGAATAGCCCTGGCTCTCCTGGAACTCACTCTGTAGCCCAGGCTGGCCTCAAACACAGAAATCTGCCTGCCTCTGCCTCCCGAGTGCTAGGATTAAATCTGCCTGCCTCCACACCTGGCCCCAATTCTAATTCTTAGTATAAGTAAAATAATGCAGTGAGTTGTTCTGATGCTGCTTATATTATCATGCTAAATATTGGCTTCTTAATCTGTGGTTGTACACAAAGTACAGAGCCACACATCCACCAAATGATGCTCATTGAATATTGTGCCGAAATACAACTGGTCAAAAAAAAAAAAAAAAAGCAACTTGCTCTGATTGGCCATTGGAGGGAGAAAGGTGGAATTTGAGGACTGAATGAAGAGATTGCTGGTAGAGGGAGAGAAAGAAGAAAGAAGACTTAAGTGGAGGAGGCTGCCATGGGAAGAGATGAAATATGAACTCTTGGACAGAGAAACAGCAAGTATAAGGGACTTGATCCTTGGGGAATAAGTTAGAATAGCTGTAAATCTGCCCTATTTAGGCTTGAGTTTTAAAATAAAATAGCTAGATTGTGTTTCTTTTATATGGACAAGCTAGCATTATGGATCCCTTCCAACAGCAACAACAAAAAATGATTTAAAAGCATGGCTTCTACCTTCCTAGTAGTAGTGGTTCCAGGACAACCTTACTACTTCTATCTTCTTCTTCTTCTTCTTCTTCTTCTTCTTCTTCTTCTTCTTCTTCTTCTTCTTCTTCTTCTTCTTCTTCTTCTTCTTCTTCTTCTTCTTCTTCATGCTTTTGTGCTTTTTTTTTTGATACCTTCTGTTCATGCAAGCCTGGCTATGTTTGAGCTCTATTTGAAATCCAGATTTGCCTCAAAGTGATAGAGATGCTCCTGCATCCCTTTTCTGATCTAGGATTAAGTGTGTAGCAGGGATTAAAGCCACTAACCTCCTTCAAGTAATCTAATTGCTAAACTGAATTGTGCCCTTTGAAATTCGCATTCAGGAAGAAAATATTGAACAACAGTAAAATGTTTACTGTTTTCATGAAAAAACACTTTCATCTGAATGTTTCTTCTTGTTAGTATTGCATTAATTCATTGATATACTGAACATCATCAATAGCAACTAAAACAAATTGTATATTTTTACATGGTGAGTCAATCATTGTTGTAACAAATGGCTAATTTATTTGAAGAATTTGTAGTGCTTTCTTTGTCATGTGACATTTTTTTTTCCATAAAGAGAAGGGCAGCTTTAGGTTTAAGCATTCAAAATTATTGGTTTTGTGAATGTAAAAGACTTCAGATTTTAGAAGTTGTAAATCACTGATTTTCCAGCGTATTTGGGGTAAGGGAAATTAAGGTTCTATGTTTTAGACTGAAGTTCAGTACAATCTCAGTGTTTGAAGATAAAACATCAACATGTGAATTTAGGGGTCTCAATTGAACCTATCAATTAGCATGATTGGACAAAGCAATTCACAAAGGCAACCACCTTTAACTCGACCACTCTGGAATTAATGGCAAGGATGTGTCAATTTCAGGTCAACCTGATCCACACAGTAGGGCTATTATATCTAGGCATACATGGGAATAAATTGTCTCAAGATGAAATAAAAGAAAACAGAGACAGAAAAACAAAAAGGATGTGTGAAGTAGTGAGGTCACTCTGGGATGTCAGCACTGAGGAGTTAAAAGTTATATGATTGTAGTGCAAGACCATTCTGAACAACTTAGTGAGATTGTGAGCAGACTAGGATACCATATAGACATTTGTAAAAAAAAACAAACAAAATAACAAAGAAACAAACAAACCAAATTTGAGAGAGAGAGATGGAAAGATAGAGAAAACGAGAGAGAACAACAAAGGCCACCACATTTTGCCACAAATTTTAGTCTCTCCCTAGAATACAGTCCTCATATGATGTCCATGTTTTCCCAATAGGCAATGCACATTCCTCTCTACCAAAAGATATAAGTTCCCTTCAGCCTACATCTTTACTATATTGTGCTACAGACACCTTCTGGATTTTTCCTGCCCTATCTGATCCCACTGGCAAGGATTCTACAGAGTTCACTGAAGCATTTAGGATCCAATCTCTCTGGAAACAGGAAATTTTAACAAGTTTTCATTGACTACTATGTGAGAACACAGGATCAGAGGTCATAGAAGATAAATGCCAATCTTGGAATTCCTCTTCAGTGTGGTACTATTTCCATTCACTACAGTGACTTACAACACTTGATTAGGAGATGATCTTCTTCCAAAGAAGAGTCAATCATTGCATTGGAGATGCAAAACTAGAACTGAGTTAGGATTCCTTATGTGATTCAATCAGCAGGAAAAAATGTCTTTCCTTATTTTGTTTGCTTGCTTGTATTTTATGCCCCCTTTTGGCATTATCTGTTCCCCTAGGTCAGACAGACCTTGGATCTCTGGGCTTAATAGGCAGTGCTGGGGACTACTGACTCTCCTGATTCAACTTCTATTACTTGGAGTACTATGGATAAAATGGTAATCTGCCCCACCCAGGGACAGGAGGTATGATAGAATCACCATGTGAATTTAATCGTCATCAGTAACCAACTAACGGAAGCCAGGGGCTATAAAAGGGAACCAATCCTAATAGAACCTCAGATGAAGCAGAGCCAAGGCAGGGACACACAGTGCCTCCCTGGGCTTCTTGGCATCACCCTTAAAGTTCACTGGAGAAAGAGGTGAGGTGGAGGAGTAGGTAAACTTCCCTACCTAGTGGTCTTGAATGTGTGAGTATATGTGTATTTGTGTGTGTGTGTGTGTGTGTGTGTGTGTGTGTGTGTGTTTATTTGTGGACTTGGGAGAATCTTCATCACAATTATGGGTAGATCTCAATAGTTCAATATTGCATTTTGGAAGCTTTACTGATCAAGAGGTTGATTTTTCTAAACTCTAAAGAAAACTGACTTGGTAACCTACCAGGTATGTGTGTGAATATTTGATTGCTTCTCTGTGAATTTAATATTACTGGTTATTCATTTTAAATATTTTCTTATGAAAGTATTATTCTCTGGTACTTTGAATGAGACAGAAGGGTGAAACTTAAAATTTGAGGAACAGCAAAATAACTCCCATGTTTTCCAAGGTGGGAACAGACGACATTGCTGTGTTCTTAAGATCTTATGACAGATCTATACATCCTAGATACAGGACTCTCTGGTTATTGAGTCAATTTTTTTTTCTACTTCTTTTCAGTTGTTTTGCCCATTTCCAAAACCATGTAAGCAGATTGAAAGGACTATAGTGAAACATTTACTGTCAGGAACCCATAAAACCATCTGTGACACAAATCTCATTTGGTTTTGTGTTTGTTTTGTTAACATTAATTATGTGTTTCTTCCTTTTTTAAATTCACAGCTTTTATAGTACATCCATCAACTGTTAGCATTTTCCTAAAGTCACAAAACAGATACTAAACTGCTATAGTTGAATCTTTCACACCATTGTCACCACAATGGCTTCACAGCAGGCACCAGCAAAAGACCTTCAGACCAACAATTTAGAGTTTACTCCAACTGATAGTTCTGGTGTGCAGTGGGCAGAAGACATCTCTAACTCACCAAGTGCTCAGCTAAACTTTTCCCCAAGTAACAATGGCTGCTGGGCAATTCAGGAGCTGCAAAGTCTCTGGAAGATGTTCAACTCCTGGTTGCAGCCAGAAAAGCAGACTAAGGAGCAGATGATTTCTCAACTGGTCTTGGAGCAGTTTCTCCTCACTGGGCACTGCAAGGACAAGTATACTTTGACAGAGAAGTGGAAAGCCAGTGGTAGCGATATGAGGAGATTCATGGAGAGTCTGACTGATGAGTGCTTGAAGCCTCCAGTCATGGTGAGTTCCTCGGGGGCTTAGTTGGAAGGAAAGGCAGAATCATTTGGGTTTGGGGAAAAGTAGGGGGTTATGTATTGTTTGTTCTTTGATTGCTTGTCTATGTTGTATTTTACAAATGAGATTATATTCCGTAACCAAAATATTTATACTGAAGAAAAATGATTGCCTCAAATTACCATGAATATAGCAGAAAGGAGCCTATCAAGTAGGTTTGATATGCACAACTAAGTCTAGTTTATTTACATGTTAGTAGAGAGAATTAAGAATTGTCCTGGGGAGGACTTTAAGGATGTAGAGGAGATAACTTTGTGTGAGACCAAGCTTATTCCTGGAGATGCTTACTGAGTATTCATGAGGACTATGTTAGATCCTGCCATGAACACTTATACACCGGGTTCACAGTGCTAGCCTGTGATCCGTGGAAGTGTGTTGCAAAAATTTGGGATTAAATTGACTAGATGGATTCTTAAACTGGCTATTACATATCATTGATTTTCTGTCTAGAAAACTGAGGTGTCAGAATGGTAAAGTTCTGATATTGAAATATGGTTGGTGCTGTATACAAAAGAGCACCATACCCATAAGAATTTCTGTGATGCATAATGGTGCTTCAGTCCAAACATTCAAATTTGGATAGATCTAATATAGATTTAATTATGTTGGATGTTTTCTCAAAGCCGTGATTTGCAAAATTCTTAGTTATTTACAGAAATTGTGAAGTTGAAAATATTCCACCACACCATATATACATTCCTACATACCAATTAAAAACGCTTCCTATTTCAGATATTTTGTTTAGATTTTTCTTGGTTTAGATGTATGGTTCATTTCCTGGTTGCTTGCTTGCTTGTATTTGTGATTTGCAACATGGTTTTTTGTTTTTGTTTATTTGTTTGTTTGTTTCTGTGTTTTTTGAGACAGGGTTTCTCTGTATAGCCCTGGCTGTCCTGGAACTCACTTTGTAGACCAGGCTGTCCTAGAACTCAGAAACCAGCCTGCCTCTGCCTCCAAAGTGCTGGGATTAATGGCGTGTGCCACCACAGCCCCGCTGAAGCATGGTTTCTTTATGTAGTCCTCCTTGGCCTTGGAAGCAGAGGAATTACCCTCCCTCTGCTTCTCAAGTGTTAACTTAAATGGTTTCAGGGTTTTGTTTTAGGGATTGTTTTTGTTTTGTTTTGTTTTTTGAGACAGGATTTCTCTGTGTAGCCCTGGCTGTCCTGGAATTCACTCTGTAGATAAACCTGACCTCAAACTCAGAAATCCTCTTTCTTCAGCCTCCCAAATTCTGGGATTAAAGGCACGTGCCACCACTGCCCAGCTAAATTAAATCTTTTGACCACACCTTGCAAGTTAAGAATTATACTGCATATACTCTTTGAGTTTTATTTTAGGTTTAAAATTTCATACTAAGTACACTGCTCCCCTAATATCCAGCCATGTTCCTGAGAGCAGGCCTTGTGCTTCTTTGAGACACTACATCCAAAAAAAAGATCAGGTAAAGTTAAGACAATCTGAAAACATGGGCTAGCCAGTTCAAGGAAGGCTCATCCTCCTGCAATGTGTTGACCAGTTAAAGAAACTATGGTTGGCAGATCTCACAGGAACACAACTTTGTGTGTCTCTAGGGACAATGAGTCGGCATTTGAAAACACATTATCTATAGTGACTTTAGAAGTCAGAATTTGTGAGTGCCAGGAAAGATCATTAGACTTAAGGCCTAGAGGAATGAGCTAGTCAATAATCCAGTGTCCCTGTGCTAGCAGGTTGAGGTTAGGTGTCTGCAATCCACGTGCTCGTGCATAAGAAGAACATGTCTTCCCTTACAGGTCCATGTTTCAATGCAAGGACAAGAAGCCCTCTTTTCTGAAAACATGCCATTAAAAGAAGTCATCAAGCTTTTGAAACAACAGCAATCTGCAACAAGGCCAACACCAGATAATGAGCAGATGCCAGTAGACACCACACAAGATAGATTATTGGCCACAGGTTAGTTGGTAACCTAGATAAAAGAGTCATGTTTTGACGGGGTCCATTTTGGGTACATTTTCATAGATTGTCTTCTTTCCAAAGGACAAGAAAACAGTGAAAATGAATGCAACACCTCTTGTAATGCTACTGAAGGAAATGTTGGTGAAAGATGTGGTGGAAATGAAATGGACTCCCTTCTTATTATCCAGAAAGAACAGCACCCTGAGCATGAAGAGGGGAATGTTGTTTGTCGATTCCCTCATGGTGCCAGAAGAGCAAGTCAAGGCAACTCTAGTCATCATGTAGACTTCCGGAGTGCTCTGACTCCTGCGGATGTCCCCATGGAGGAACAACCAAAGGATTTATCCAGAGAAAACATCTCTGAGGACAAGAACAATTGCTATAACACTTCCAGGAATGCAGCTACTCAAGTATATAGCAGTGATAATATTCCCAGGAAAAAAACAGACTCCCTTTCCATTAACAAGAGAATATATCATCCTGAGCCTGAGGTGGGAGATATTCCTTATGGAGTTCCTCATGATTCTACAAGAGCAAGTCAAGGAACATCTACATGCCTGCAAGAGTCACTTGGGGAATGTTTTTCTGAAAAAGACCCTAGGGAGGTACCAGGGTTGGAGTCTAGGCAAGAGGAGCCTATCTCTGATCCTGTCCTTCTTGGTAAGAATCATGAGGCAAACTTACCATGTGAAAGTCATCATAAGAGATTCCGTAGAGATGCCAAACTATACAAGTGTGAAGAATGTTCTAGGATGTTCAAACATGCCAGGAGCCTTTCATCCCACCAGAGAACTCACCTGAATAAGAAGAGTGAATTGCTTTGTTTCACCTGTCAGAAAATGTTCAAACGAGTCTCTGACCGCCGAACCCATGAGATCATACACATGCCAGAAAAGCCTTTCAAGTGCAGCACATGTGAAAAGTCCTTCAGCCACAAGACCAACCTGAAGTCTCATGAGATGATTCACACAGGAGAAATGCCTTATGTCTGTTCCCTATGTAGCCGTCGCTTTCGCCAATCATCCACTTACCATCGTCACCTGAGGAATTACCACAGATCTGACTGAACTATCTAACATCCTTAGCAGAGACTGGTAGAGCTTCAGCCTCAGTATGTCATCTTCAAAGAGAGAAGAATGTTGCTACTAAATTGTACTTTCCCAATGATGATATAACATGCTTGTAGAGTGCCACTTTTATGTTTTGTTTTGTTTTGTTTTGTTTTGTTTTGTTTTGTGTGTGTGTGTGTGTGTGTGTAATTTTTTGTCTGTATTTCCATAGTTCCACAGCATAAGTTATTAGAATACTTTGCTGTTAATTCTTGAGTTGTTTCTTGCTTTTAAACAGTGGCCTTCTGGTTGGCAGCTTTATACACCTGTCTTTATGGCATTAGAGTTTCCAAACATTTTCTGATCTCCACTTTTATTCTCTACAGTGGTCCTGACAGAGGCCTGCCATTCCCTCTGACATTTTTCTACCTGTTGGGGTTTTAATCCACAGTCTTAAGGTTGCAAGTTAAATGCATTGCCTTTTCAGACATCTCCCATGTCATGTCTACTGCTTACAGTATATTTCTCTACATTACTAGAATGACATTCAAAGTGGAGTAATAAATAAATAAATAATCAACAATTGCTCAGAGTAGTTCAGAGGATCCTCCCCTACCTGTTCAATTATCATTCTCCCGACATTCTGCGTAGCTCTGGTTTCAGAACACCTATGCACTTGGTTCACGGACCAGGATTTATGGATACTTGTCCCACATGATGAAAAATAGCTGACAAAAGCAAGTCTCTTTCCATGAATAACTTTCAAAAAACTAATGTCAAGAATGTGAAGTGGCATAAGAGTCATGTTGAGAAACAGGATTCTGTGCAGGTTTGAAGACAACAGGCACAGGCTAATTGAGTGTGTGTGCGCTTGAGATTCCCATGAGTTATGTAAGTTCCCATATCAGGTAGAAACATTGAGGATGCATTATGACTTTGCCAAAATGTTCTGGTGATACCTTTCACCAGGCAATCAGAAGGCTTCAGTTTTAAAAGTACACAATGGCCTTAGCTGACATGAATACCAACACAAGTTCTACATTTCCCAACTAGAATTGTATTGCTGGCATTACTTGTTCTGAACCGAGTCACCAGCATTTGGTTCTCTAACCCTTTTGATTTTGGCTTGTTCTTTGATCTTTATTTTTCTAGTGAAGTTGGATAATTTTGTTCCTCATTGTTTCAACATTAACATTTAATGGATTTGAGTTTTTGGTTTAGTTTAGCTTTCTATATTTTGAGATTATAGCCTTTCCAGGATTTCAGAGTTTTGGATTAGCTTCAGTGCCATATTCAAATAAGGTTGCATCCTAAGGTTAGGCATTAAGCCTTGTACAGGTAAGCATCAGAGGTAGAATTCAGATGATAATACTGTGCTATCCAGATATGGAGAATCCCTGCAATCCTTGTACCTGGCATCTGTCAGCAGGAACACTAGAATCCAATCATTCTCTGGTACAAGACTCACAACATATCTTACCTAAAAACAAAATAATAAAATAAATAAGTAGCCTACCATCACCACCACCACCAAAACCAGGAAAAACAAACAAACAAACAACCCAAATACCAAAAACAAAAAAACCAACCAAACAAACAAACAAAAAAACCCCTGAAAACACCATCTCACACAAACCTGAGAAAATGGAGTTACAACACTTTAATTCCAGCAGTGTATAAAGGCAGAGGCAGGTACTTAGGCCTGGGCAGGGCAGGTGCCTATGCAGAGGCATAAGCAGGGGCAGTGGCATATCTCTGATTCTGTGGCCAACTTTCAATAACAGGTTTATGAACCTATGTGAGGAAACCTCATTGTGGCTAGATGTCATGCTCATAAGGTTTAATGTCAGATATTTACATTACATTTCATAAAATTTGCATGATTATAGTTATCAAGTAGCAACAAACATGTCTTTGCGGTTGGGATCCACCCCAGCATGAGGAACTGCATTACAGGGGTGCAGAATTTAGAATGTTGAGAACCACTCTTCAAGAAGTTGAGAAAGAAGGATCCAAATGGCTGAAATGTAAATAACTAAATAAAAAATAAAATAATTTAAAAAATAGAATAACAAGTTTTAACCAGACTGTGGTGATGAATGTCTTTAATCCCAGCAGAGGAGGGTGAGGCAGACCGATCTCTGAGCTGAGGCCAGCATTATATAGAAAATTCCAGGACATGCAGAGCTACACATGGAAACCATGTCTTTTAGGGAAGGTGAAGGTTAAGAATACCAGGTTTTCTTGTTGTTTTTTTTTTTTTTTAATTTTTTTTATTACGTATTTTCCTCAGTTACATTTCCAATACTATCCCAAAAGTCCCCCATACCTTCCCCCCAACTCCCCTACCCACCCGTTCTCACTTTTTGGCCCTGGCGTTCCCCTGTACTGGGGCATATAAAGTTTGCGTGTCCAATGTTCCTCTCTTTTCCAGTGATGGTTGACTAGGCCATCTTTTGATACATATGCAGCTAGAGTCAAGAGCTCCGGGGTACTGGTTAGTTCATAACGTTGTTGTACCTACAGGGTTGCAGATCTCTTTAGCTCCTTGGATACTTTCTCTAACTCCTGCATTGGGAGCCCTGTGATCCATCCAATAGCTGACTGTGAGCATCCACTTTTGTGTTTCCTAGGCCAGGGCATAGTCTCACAAGAGACAGCTATATCAGGATTCTTTCATCAAAATCTTGCTAGTTTATGCAATGGTGTCAGCCTTTGGAGGCTGATTATGGGATGGATCCCTGGATATGACAGTCTCTTAATGGTCCATCCTTTTGTATCTGCTCCAAACTTTGTCTCTGTAACTCCTTCCATGGGTGTTTTGCTCCCAATTGTAAGAAGGGGCAAAGTGTTCACACTTTGGTCTTCATACTTCTTGAGTTTCATGTGATTTGTAAATTTTATCTTATAACTTGGGTATTCTAAGTTTCTGGGCTAATATCCACTTATCAGTGAGTATATATCATTTGAGTTCTTTTGTGATTGTGTTAACTCACACAGGATGATGCCCTCCAGGTCCAACCATTTGCCTAGGAATTTCATAAATTCATTCCTTTTAATAGCTGAGTAGTACTCCATTGTGTAAATGCACCACATTTTTTGTATCCATTCCTCTATTGAGGGGCATCTGGGTACTTTCCAGCTTCTGGCTATTATAAATAAGGCTGCTATGAACATAGTGGAGCATGTGTCCTTCTTACCAGTTGGGACATCTTCTGTATATATGCCCAGGAGAGGTATAGTGGGATCCTCCAGTAGTACTATGTCCAGTTTTCTGAGGAACCGCCAGACTGATTTACAGAGTGGTTGTACAAGCTTGCCATCCCACCAAAAATGGAGGAATGTTCCTCTTTCTCCACATCCTCGCCAGCATCTGCTGTCACCTGAATTTATGGTCTTAGCCATTCTGATTGGTGTGAGATGGTATCTCAGTGTTGTTTTGATTTGAATTTTTCCGGTGATTAAGGATGCTGAACATTTTTTCAGGTGCTTCTCAGCCATTCAGTATTGCTCAGGTGAGAATTCTTTGTTTAGCTCTGTACCACATTTTTTAATGGGGTTGTTTGATATTCTGGAGTCCACCTTCTTGAGTTCTTTATATATATTGGATATTAGTCCCCTATCTGATTTAGGATAGGTAAAGATCCTTTCCCAATCTGTAGGTGACCTTTTTGTGTTATTGACGGTGTCTTTTGCCTTGCAGAAGCTCTGAAGTTTCATGAAGTCCCATTTGTCAATTCTCGATCTTACAGCACAAGCCATTGCTATTCTATTCATGAATTTTTCCCTGTGCCCATATCTTCGAGGGTTTCCCTACTTTCTCCTCAATAAGTTTTAGTCTCTCTGGTTTTATGTGGAGTTCCTTAATCCACTTCGATTTGACCTTAGTTCAAGGAGATAGGAATGGATCAATTCGCATTCTTCTACATGATAACCACAATTTGTGCCAGCACCATTTGTTGAAGATGCTGTCTTTTTTCCACTGGATGGTTTTTGCTCCCTTGTCAAAGATCAAGTGACCGTCGGTGTGTGGGTTCATTTCTGGGTCTTCAATTCTATTCCATTGGTCTACTTGTCTGTTGCTATACCAGTACCATGCAGTTTTTTATCACATTTGCTCTGTAGTACAGCTTTAGGTCAGGCATGGTGATTCCACCAGAGGTTCTTTTATCCTTGAGAAGAGTTTTTGCTATCCTAGGTTTTTTGTTGTTCCAGATGAATTTGCCGATTGACCTTTCTAATTCGTTGAAGAATTGAATTGTAATTTTGATGGGGATTGCATTGAATCTGTAGATTGCTTTTGGCAGGATAGCCATTTTTACAATGTTTATCCTGCCAATCCATGAGCACGGGAGATCTTTCCATCCTCTGAGACTTTCTTTAATTTCTTTCTTCAGAGACTTGAAGTTCTTATCATACAGATCTTTCACTTCCTTAGTTAGAGTCACGCCAAGATATTTTACATTATTTGTGACTATTGAGAAAGATGTTGTTTCCTTAATTTATTTCTCAGCCTGTTTATTCTTTGTGTAGAGAAAGGCCATTGACTTCTTTGAGTTAATTTTATATCCAGCTACTTTATCGAAGCTGTTTATCAGGCTTAGGAGTTCCCTGGTGAAATTTTTAGGGTCTCTTATATATACAATCATATCATCTGCAAAAAGTCATATTTTGACTTCATCTTTTCCAATTTGTATCCCCTTGATCTCCTTTTGTTGTTGAATTGCTCTGGCCAGGACTTCAAGTACTATGTTGAATAGGTAGGGAGAAAGTGGGCAGCCTTGTCTAGTCCCTGATTTTAGTGGGATTGCTTCCAGCTTCTCACCATTTACTTTGATGTTGGCTACTGGTTTGCTGTAGATTGCTTTTATCATGTTTAGGTATGGGCCTTGAATTCCTGATCTTTCCAAGACTTTTATCATGAATGGGTGCTGGATCATGTCGAATGTTTTTTCCACTTATATAATGGATTACGTTGATGGATTTCCATATATTAAACCATCCCTGCATCCCTGGAATAAAACCTACTTGGTCAGGATGGATGATTCCTTTAATGTGTTCTTGGATTCGGTTAGCGAGAATTTTATTGAATATTTTTGCATTGATAGAATACCAGTTTTTAAATACCAATACTTACTTTTCTCTTTTGGAAAGATCCATGAGAGAAATCTCTTACATCAGACTCTTTGAATTTTTTCCTTCTATTTACCATGATGTTATCTGAAACCTTGATAAAGAGAATGATACAGCTATTACATTTGTGATTGAGCATAACAGAGTCATTAACTCTCTACAGTTTGCTTAGTTTTATAACCCCTTCACAGCAAAAACACATTTTTCTGATGAGTTGTTAGTGTCACTCCTATCTATGTGTATAGATGGAATAGTGTAAAGAGTGCTATACCACTACTAAGCATATACCCCAAAAAAGATCAAACATAAAATAAGGGCACATGCTCCACTATGTTCAGAGCAGCCTTATTCATAATAGCCAGAAAATGGAAACAACTCATATGTCCCTCTACAGAAGAATGGATACAGAAATCGTGGGACATTTACACACTGGAGTACTACTCAGCTATTAAAAACAATGGCTTCATGAAATTCACAGGGAAATGGATGGAACTAGAATAAATCATCCTGAGTGCTGTAACCCAGACACAAAAGAACACACATGGTATGTACTTACTGAGAAATAAACTTCAGCCCGAAAAATAAGAATAATGACATTACAACCCACATACCTTATGTAGATTAAGAAGAAAGACTAAAGTGTAGATTCTTCAATCCTACATAGAAAGGAGAACACAGTAATCACAGTACCGAGATGGAAGGAGGGACCTGGGATGGAGAGAGAAGGGAGAGGGAAAAACGGGGACAGGAACAGGTATTGGAAGGAACAGGAGAGAAGTACAGAGGATCAGGAAATTGAATGGAATCATGTAGGAGAGGAGCAAGGGGAACTGCAGGTAGCCACTAGAAAGTCCTAGACTTCAGGGATATGAGAGGCTCCAAGAAGCCAATAGCAATTATTTGGCCAAAAACCCAAGAAAGGGGAGATACAACCTGTAGAGACAACCACCAGTATATAGGCACAACCCCTATAGAGAGATGGGGCCACCCAATCATCTAAATTTTTATCCCAGAAACATTCATGTCCATAAGAAAGACAGGTGCTTCCTCCCTCTAAGGGTTCTGACATATTAAAACACCTTGCATGGGGAAAATGCCAATACTCTCTGCTCTAATTTTTGTTATTTTAAGGGAATACCCCCCATTGGGTTGCCTTCTCTTTCTTTATAGAACTTTTCTTTTTGAACCTCCAGATAGATCAGTTCCAGATACAAAGCCCCCACCTCTTAGAAAGTTAATGTGGGAGCTTTCTCTCTTTCTTTTTAAAATTACATAAATAATGTATTTGCTTTATTATTCTTTTATATAATTAATTAATTTATTTTTTACACTCCATAATTTATTAGCCCCCTCCACCCTCCTACTCTTCCACATCCCATACCTCCTTCTCATGCCCCTGTCTCCATTGGATGTCCCCACTCCCCGCACCCCACCTGACCTCGTAACCCCCTGGGGCCACCAGTCTCTTGAGGATTAGTTGCATCATCACTGAATGAAAATAGACCCAGAAGTCCTCTACTGTTTGTGTGTTGGGGGCCTCATATCAACTGGAGTATGCTGCGTTTTTGGTGGTCCAGGGTTTGAGAGGTCTCAGGGGTCCACGTCAAGTGAGACGTGTCGTTCTCCTACAGGGTAACCCTTCTCCTTGGCCTCTTTGGCCTTAACTAATTCAACAACTGTTGGGAGCCGCGCCCACATTCGCCGTTACAAGATGGCGCTGACAGCTGTGTTCTAAGTGGTAAACAAATAATCTGCGCATGTGCCAAGGGTATCTTATGACTACTTGTGCTCTGCCTTCCCCGTGACGTCAACTCGGCCGATGGGCTGCAGCCAATCAGGGAGTGACACGTCCGAGGCGAAGGAGAATGCTCCTTAAGAGGGACGGGGTTTCGTTTTCTCTCTCTCTTGCTTCTCTCTCTTGCTTCTTGCTCTCTTGCTTCCTGCACCCTGGCTCCTGAAGATGTAAGAAATAAAGCTTTGCCGCAGAAGATTCTGGTCTGTGGTGTTCTTCCTGGCCGGTCGTGAGAACGCGTCTAATAACAATTGGTGCCGAATTCCGGGACGAGAAAAAACTCGGGACTGGCGCAAGGAAGATCCCTCATTCCAGAACCAGAACTGCGGGTCGCGGTAATAAAGGTTCCCGTAAAGCAGACTGTTAAGAAGGATTCAACTGTATGAATTCAGAACTTTTCAGCTGGGGAACGAGAGTACCAGTGAGTACAGCTTTACGAGGTAAGTCTGATCTTGAACTTTCTAAGGAAATTCAAGACAGTCTATCAGAAGTAAAGTGGAATATGTTTGGCCTTGAATTTTTTCTAATGTTAGAAGCCCTTTTGTTCCTTTTCACATGTTATCAAGTGGTTAAGGCAGGGCGGATTCTAGATGAAATTCAGGACAAGCTATCAGAAGTAAAGCGGGGAGAGAGAGTAGGAGCAAAGAGAAAATATGGTACACAAAATAAGTATACAGGCCTTTCCAAGGGTCTTGAACCCGAGGAAAAGTTAAGGTTAGGTAGGAATACCTGGAGAGAGATTAGAAGAAAAAGAGGAAAAAGGGAAAAGAAGAAAGATCAATTAGCGGAGGTCTCTAGGAAAAGGAGCCTGTGCTCATCGCTGGATGGGCTCGGGGAGCCAGCTCTTAGTAGCTCTGAAGCAGGTGAAGAATCCTCCTCTGAGGAAACAGACTGGGAGGAAGAAGCAGCCCATTACCAGCCAGCTAATTGGTCAAGAAAAAAGCCAAAAGCGGCTGGCGAAGGCCAGTTTGCTGATTGGCCTCAGGGCAGTCGGCTTCAAGGTCCGCCCTATGCGGAGTCCCCGCCCTGCGTAGTGCGTCAGCAATGCGCAGAGAGATGCGCAGAGAGGCAGTGCGCAGAGAGGCAGTGCGCAGACTCATTCATTCCCAGAGAGGAACAAAGGAAAATACAACAGGCATTTCCGGTCTTTGAAGGAGCCGAGGGTGGGCGTGTCCACGCTCCGGTAGAATACTTACAAATTAAGGAAATTGCCGAGTCGGTTCGTAAATACGGAACCAATGCTAATTTTACCTTGGTGCAGTTAGACAGGCTCGCTGGCATGGCACTAACTCCTGCTGACTGGCAAACGGTTGTAAAAGCCGCTCTCCCTAGTATGGGCAAATATATGGAATGGAGAGCGCTTTGGCACGAAGCTGCACAAGCGCAGGCCCGAGCAAACGCAGCTGCTTTGACTCCAGAGCAGAGAGATTGGACTTTTGACTTGTTAACGGGTCAGGGAGCTTATTCTGCTGATCAGACAAACTACCATTGGGGAGCTTATGCCCAGATTTCTTCCACGGCTATTAGGGCCTGGAAGGCGCTCTCTCGAGCAGGTGAAACCACTGGGCAGTTAACAAAGATAATCCAGGGACCTCAGGAATCCTTCTCAGATTTTGTGGCCAGAATGACAGAGGCAGCAGAGCGTATTTTTGGAGAGTCAGAGCAAGCTGCGCCTCTGATAGAACAGCTAATCTATGAGCAAGCCACAAAGGAGTGCCGAGCGGCCATAGCCCCAAGAAAGAACAAAGGCTTACAAGACTGGCTCAGGGTCTGTCGAGAGCTTGGGGGACCTCTCACCAATGCAGGCTTAGCGGCCGCCATCCTCCAATCTCAGAACCGCTCCATGGGCAGAAATGATCAGAGGACATGTTTTAATTGCGGAAAGCCTGGGCATTTTAAGAAAGATTGCAGAGCTCCAGATAAACAGGGAGGGACTCTCACTCTTTGCTCTAAGTGTGGCAAGGGTTATCATAGAGCTGACCAGTGTCGCTCTGTGAGGGATATAAAGGGCAGAGTCCTTCCCCCACCTGATAGTCAATCAACTGATGTGCCAAAAAACGGGTCATCGGGCCCTCGGTCCCAGGGCCCTCAAAGATATGGGAACCGGTTTGTCAGGACCCAGGAAGCAGTCAGAGAGGCGACCCAGGAAGACCCACAAGGGTGGACCTGCGTGCCGCCTCCGACTTCCTATTAATGCCTCAAATGAGTATTCAGCCGGTGCCGGTGGAGCCTATACCATCCTTGCCCCCGGGAACCATGGGCCTTATTCTCGGCCGCGGTTCACTCACCTTGCAGGGCTTAGTAGTCCACCCTGGAGTTATGGATTGTCAACATTCCCCTGAAATACAGGTCCTGTGCTCAAGCCCTAAGGGCGTTTTTTCTATTAGTAAAGGAGATAGGATAGCTCAGCTGCTGCTCCTCCCTGATAATACCAGGGAGAAATCTGCAGGACCTGAGATAAAGAAGATGGGCTCCTCAGGAAATGATTCTGCCTATTTGGTTGTATCTTTAAATGATAGACCTAAGCTCCGCCTTAAGATCAACGGAAAAGAGTTTGAAGGCATCCTTGATACCGGAGCAGATAAAAGTATAATCTCTACACATTGGTGGCCCAAAGCATGGCCCACCACAGAGTCATCTCATTCATTACAGGGCCTAGGATATCAATCATGTCCCACTATAAGCTCCATTGCCTTGACGTGGGAATCCTCTGAAGGGCAGCAAGGGAAATTCATACCTTATGTGCTCCCACTCCCGGTTAACCTCTGGGGAAGGGATATTATGCAGCATTTGGGCCTTATTTTGTCCAATGAGAGAGCAGCGTTGGGGGATAATGTCGATATTTCCACTCCCAATGACGGTGATGTATAATGCTCAAGTATTCTCTTGCTTTTTTACCACTAACTAGGAACTGGGTTTAGCCTTAATTCAGACAGCCTTGGCTCTGTCTGGACAGGTCCAGACGACTGACACCATTAACACTTTGTCAGCCTCAGTGACTACAGTCATAGATGAACAGGCCTCAGCTAATGTCAAGATACAGAGAGGTCTCATGCTGGTTAATCAACTCATAGATCTTGTCCAGATACAACTAGATGTATTATAACAAATAACTCAGCAGGGATGTGAACAAAAGTTTCCGAGATTGTGTGTTATTTCCATTCAGTATGTTAAATTTACTAGGGCAGCTAATTTGTCAAAAAGTCTTTTTCAGTATATGTTACAGAATTGGACGGCTGAATTTGAACAGATCCTTCGGGAATTGAGACTTCAGGTCAACTCCACGCGCTTGGACCTGTCCCTGACCAAAGGATTACCCAATTGGATCTCCTCAGCATTTTCTTTCTTTAAAAAATGGGTGGGATTAATATTATTTGGAGATACACTTTGCTGTGGATTAGTGTTGCTTCTTTGATTGGTCTGTAAGCTTAAGGCCTAAACTAGGAGAGACAAGGTGGTTATTGCCCAGGCGCTTGCAGGACTAGAACATGGAGCTTCCCCTGATATATCTATGCTTAGGCAATAGGTCGCTGGCCACTCAGCTCTTATATCCCATGAGGCTAGACTCATTGCACGGGATAGAATGAGTGTGCTTCAGCAGCCCGAGAGAGTTGCACGGCTAAGCACTGCAATGGAAAGGCTCTGCGGCATATATGAGCCTATTCTAGGGAGACATGTCATCTTTCATGAAGGTTCAGTGTCCTAGTTCCCTTCCCCCAGGCAAAACGACACGGGAGCAGGTCAGGGTTGCTCTGGGTAAAAGCCTGTAAGCCTAAGAGCTAATCCTGTACATGGCTCCTTTACCTACACACTGGGGATTTGACCTCTATCTCCACTCTCATTAATATGGGTGGCCTATTTGCTCTTATTAAAAGGATAGGGGGAGATGTTGGGAGCCGCGCCCACATTCGCCGTTACAAGATGGCACTGACAGCTGTGTTCTAAGTGGTAAACAAATAATCTGCGCATGTGCCAAGGGTATCTTATGACTACTTGTGCTCTGCCTTCCCCGTGACGTCAACTCGGCCGATGGGCTGCAGCCAATCAGGGAGTGACACGTCCGAGGCGAAGGAGAATGCTCCTTAAGAGGGACGGGGTTTCGTTTTCTCTCTCTCTTGCTTCTCTCTCTTGCTTCTTGCTCTCTTGCTTCCTGCACCCTGGCTCCTGAAGATGTAAGAAATAAAGCTTTGCCGCAGAAGATTCTGGTCTGTGGTGTTCTTCCTGGCCGGTCGTGAGAACGTGTCTAATAACAAACAACATGGATCACCTGCTTCTGCCCATTGCTCTGGGTGCACATATCAGCATCTGACCCTTTCAGCGGCTTGTTGTGTTTTTCAGAGGGCAGTAATGATAGATCCCTTTTTGTGAGCACTCCACCAGCCTCAATAATAGTGTCAGGCCTTGGGACCTCCTATTGACCTGGATCCCACTTTGGACCTGTCACTGGACCTTCTTTTCCTCAGCCTCATCTCCATTTCCATCCCTGTAATCCTGTCAAACAAAAACAATTATAGATTAGAGTTGTGACTGTAGGATGGCACTCCTCTCCCTCATTTGAAGCCCTGTCTTCCTGTTGGAGGTGGGTTCTATAAGTTCCCTTTTACTGCTGATGGCATGTCATCTAAGGTCCCTCCTTTTAGTCCTGAGAGACTGTCACCTCCCAGGCCTCTGGTGCATTCTGGAGGGTTCACCCTGCCCCACCTCATATATCCTGAGGTTACCTGTTTCCATTATTTCTGTTGGCCCTCATGGCTTCAGTATTTTTTCCTGAACTAGTACCAGATCAGGTTCTTCTGTCCTCCCTACTCCCTATCCACATCCCACCCCCCCCCCCACTTTCCCTCTCAGATGCCTTCCTCCATCCTAACTTGTGATTGCTTTCTTCTCCCTCCAAAGTGGGACTGAACTGTCCTCATTTGGGCATTTCTGGTTGTTGATTTTTGTGAGGTCTGTGGAATGTACCTTGGGTGCTCTGTTATTTTGTTTGTTTGTTTTGTTTTGCTTTCTCCTGCTGACATCTACTTATTAGTGAGTACGTGCCATGCATGTCCTTTTGAGTCTGAGTTACCTCACTCAGGATGATATTTACTAGCTCAGTTCATTTACCTTCGAAACTCAGGATGTCTTCATTCTTAATAGCTGCTGAGTAGTATTCCATTGTATAAATGAACTACATTTTCTTTATCAATTTTTCTGTTGTGGGACATCAAGGTTGTTTCCAGCTTCTGGCTATCACAAATAAGGCTGCTATGAACATAGTGGAATACATGCCCCTGTGGCATGGTATATTCCCAAAAGTAGTATAGCTCAGACTTCAGGTAGATCTATTTTCTTTATCTTTTTTCTTTTTTAAAAGAGATATTTATTATTATAAATAAGTTCACTGTAGCTGACTTCAGACACACCAGAAGAGGGCATCAGATCTCATTTTGGGTGGTTGTGAGCCACCATGTGGTTGCTGGAATTTGAACTTAGGACCTTCAGAAGAGCAATCAGTGTCCTTACCTGCAGAGCCATCTCACCAGCCCTATATTTTTTTATAGAGTGGTTGGACCAATTTGCGATCCTACCATCAATGGAGGACTGTTCCTCTTTCTCCACATCCTCTCCAACACGTGTTGTCACCTGTGGTTTTGATCTGAGCCATTTGGATTGGTGTTAGGTGGAATCTCAGGATTGTTTTAATTTGCATTTCTCTGACCACTAAGGACTTTGAACATTTCCTTAGGCGCCATTCGAGATTCCTCAATGCTGAAATCTCCATTTACTTCTTTACCCCATTTTTTGATTGGGTTGTTTGGTGTTTTGTTGATTAGCTTCTTGAGTTCTTTATATATTTTATATATTAGCCCACTAGAGAACTTCTCCAGCTGATAAACAACTTCAGAAAAGTGGCCAGATATAATATTAATTCAAATACATCAATAGCCTTTCTTTATACAATGGATAAACAGGCTCATACAGGAATTAGGGAAACAACTCTCTTCACAATTGCCATAAATAATACAAAATATCTAGGGGTAAGTCTAATCAAACAAGTGAAAGACCTGTATGACAATAACTTCAAGTCTCTCAAGAATGAAATCAATGAAGATATCAGAAAATGGAGCGATCCCCCATGATCATGAATTGGCAGAATTAACATAGTAAAATTGGCCTTCCTACCAAAGGTAATCTATAGATTCTATGCAATTCCCATCAAATTCGCAAAACAATTCTTCAAAGACATAGAAAGATCAATTCTCAAATTCATCTGAAAAGGCAAAACAAAATAACAACAACAGCAACAAAAAACCAAAAGAGTAAAAAACAGAAAAAAAAAAACCCAAAAAACCAAAAAACACCCAACACCACCAACAATTAAAAAACTAGAATAGTGAAAACAATTCTTAACAATAAAAGAATGGCTGCAGGAAACCACCATCTCTGACCTGAAGGTTTAGTACAGAGCAATAGTGATAAAAAAAAAAAAAAAAAAAAACTGCATGGTATTGGTACAGAAACATACATTGATCAGTGGAATAGAATTGAAGACTGAGAAATAAATCCACACACTTAGTGATAGTTGATCTTTGACAAAGAAGCCAAAAATATAAAATGGAAAAAAGAAAGCATCTTCAATAAATGATGCTGGTCTAACTGGCTGTCTGTATCTAGAAGAATGAAAATAGACCCATATTTGTCACCTTGTACGAATCTCAAGTACAAGTGGATCAAGGACCTCAACATGAAACAAGATACACTGAATATAATAGAATAGAAAGTGAGAAAGAGCCTTGAACTCATTGGCACAGGGGGGAATTTCCTAAAGAGAACTCCAGTGGCTCATGCTCTAAGATAAAGAATTGGCAAACGGGACCTCATAAAACTGGAAAACTTCTATAAGGCAAAGAACATAGTCGGATAAATTGGCAACCTACAGATTGGACAAAAATGTGGGAGCTTTCAATAATGATGTCAGGGTATTATAATTGTAATGAAAGTTTTATAAGGCCAAGAGAGACTATGCCTCCAAAGAATGTCTACAGGAATATCAGGATAATGATAAATTGTGGGTATCCTTGCTTCAAGATGAAATTTCAAGATGGCTTAATTGTGGATCTAGTTCTTGGGATTCAGTACAAGATCCTTGGAAAACCCAATAAATAATTTATAACTATTCTATAAGCTCACCATTTTATGATTATATAAAACATTTAAGCCAGGCAGTGGTTGATGCATACGTTTAATCCCAGCACTTGGGAGGTAGAGACAGGCAGATTTCAGAGTTCCAGGACAGCCTGGCCTAGAGAGTAAGTTCCAGGACAACCAGGGCTGCATAGACAAATCTCAGTCTTGAAAAAACAAAAAACAAAACAAAACCAAACAAAGTACCAAAACAAAAACGAAAACAAACAAACAAACAAACAAAACAACCCACAAAAATGAAAACCAAAACCATTTAATCAATGAGTTACAGCTTTTTCATTGATATAGGCCCCATACGTTTACAAATGAGTCTCTAGATAGATGGTTTGCTGCATGATGGTTGGAATTTGTTTATGTCAGTCACTCTCCTTTACATAATATTACTAATATTCTTCCAGGATTATTTAGACATTTGCTGCAACTAACATGGTCCTTTTAAAAAGCCTAAGGAAGCTAAGAGCATTCCTTTGGCAATAGATCTTACCTAAGCTTTTGGTATACTAGCTGGACAATCCTCAGATTTAAAAATTACTAAGGTAGAAGGATCTTATCAGGTAAGCTGTTCCAAATGTATTTTAATATTTGTGTTGATCCTATACCAATTAAAAAATATTCAGTTATTTTGTTATTACAAATACCTACTTATATTGTGCTTCTTGTAGATTTAAAAGACAATGTTTGGTTTCACAAAGTAGCCTTACAAATGCTTAAAAGAGTTAATGCACTAATTAGACCAAAGCATTTTGTTGTGGCTCTGATTTTAGGCATTAGTGCTTTAATAGCCATCCTTACTTCACTTACAGACTCAACAGTCACCTTAGTCTCAGATATGAAGTCTGCACAGTTTGTTAATGATGTAAATAAAAATGTCTCTTTAACACTTGCAAGGCAATGAGTTACAGATAAAATATTAGAAGTAAAAAGTGGTGCTGTAGAGGATGTAATTTTAACCCTAGGACAAGAAGTGGAAAATATTAAAGTTAGCTTTTTACCAAGTGCCATGCCAGCTTTCAGTAATGAGTGTAGCGCCATTACCTTATAATGAAAGTCATAATTGGAACTTTACTAAAACTCATTTGTTGAGAGTTTGGAAAGACAATGATATTACTCATGACATGGCTCAATTACAAGCCCAGATCTCTGCTGTAAGCAAAGCACATGTTGAATCTATTAGCATAGAGGATTTGGCTCAGTCTTTTAGCTCTGGTTTATGGTCATTAAACCCTGTTAGTTGGTTACATTGAATTATTCTTGTCATAGGAATAAGTCTTATGATTATTATTTTTTTCCAGTCATCTTCTGTCTACAGCTCTACAGTCAAAAGAGATAGTTATGAGTTCCACAGACTGAGAATAAAACTTCAACAGAAGGAGGCCTTCTAGAAACTGTGGTGGAACTCTTGCCCAGAACAACATACTGAGCCATAGTTGTCATGACAATGTATCTGTTTGGTTTCCTTTTATTCCTTTTCTTATTTATGACATGTTCCTGGTAGCCTAGTCCAACATCTTAAGGGAGAATAATAGGTAAGAAACCATCTCTTGAGATGGGGTCACTAACATGACCTTATCCCCAGGGAATCCAACGCTTTTCTTTATAAATCATTTATAAAATTATATAATAGTACTATGATAGGTAAATCTTTCCCAACAATAAAATTTCATATGGCTACACATTTATCATCAGAAGTGGGTTTTGTTATATGCTTAAGAAAGACTAAAATAAAAAGAAGTAAAATAATTTAACTTTATACATTGAAGATTTATAAAAAGAAAAAATGTCAGGTACTAGATGTTAAAAAATAATTGACTATAAAGACATATTAATCTGCTCTTGGAAATATGCCACTAGCCTTGGATGACTGCATATTGCTTTCAGAGTTGTAACACTTGGATGATTTCTATAAATAGTAATACTACCTGTTCTATTTGTGATTCACTGAATACATCTTTTCAGAATTGTAATGTTTGCTTGATTTTTGTGCTTTACTGTGCCAAATGATAATGATGGTATTTGAGATTGCTTCACTGAACATGTCTTTTAAGAGTTGTAATATGTATATTTTTTAATGTATAAAAACCCAAGCTTGAGAGCTGCAAAATAGACTCAGATTCAAACTGCCTCTATGTTTGTTTCTGTTTGTCACTGGTGAATCCTTACCCACCTAGCCTTCAAGGACCCACATTCCAGGGACCCCATACTTGATCAGGTTGATCCATGGCAGAGAGGGCCAAAAATTAGAACAGAGACTGAAGGAAAGGCCATCCAGAGACAACCCCACTTTGGGACATTTCCCACCTGCAGACAACAAACAGCCATACTATTCCTGACACCAAGAAGTGCTTGATGAAAGGAGCCTGATATGGCTGTTTCCTGAGAGGTTCTACCAGCACCTGACCAATACAGATGCAGACACTTACAACCAACCATCAGACTGAGCCTGAAAATACCAATGGAAGAGTTAGGGGAAGGACTGAAGGAGCTTGCAGCCCCATAAGAAGAAAAATATCAACTACCTAGACCACCCAGAGCTCCCAGGGATTAAACCATCAAGGGAGGAGTACAAATGGAGGGAGCCATTATTCCATATACATACGAAGCAGAGGATGGCCATATTTGACATAATTGGGAAGGGAGGGACACTTGATGCACCAGAGTAGGGACATGCTAGAGTAATGAGATGGGATTGTTGAATGGGTGAAGATGTGACCTCGTAGAGGTAAGGTGAGGTGACTGAGGGGGGATGGGATGGGTATTTCTGGAGGGGTAAACTGGAAAGGGGATATCATTTGAAATGTAAGTGAATAAAATGATTTTTTTTTTACAGGATTTTGAACTTTTATTTTACTTTTACTTTTAAATTTTTAATTAGCATACAAATTAACAAGTTTCCCATGGCAATTTTTTTTTTCATTTCCTGGAAATGTAACAATAACTTCTTTTTTTAAAATTGGGTATTTATTTCATTTACATTTCCAATGCTATCCCAAAAATCTCCCACCCACTCCCCCACCCACTCCCACTTCTTGGCCCTGGCGTTCCCCCATACTGAGGCATATAAAGTTTAAGTGACCAATGGGCCTCTCTTCCCAATAATAGCCGACTAGGCCATCTTCTGATACATATGCAGCTAGAGACAAGAGGGGGGTACTGGTTAGTTCATATTGTTGTTTCATCTATAGGGTTGCAGATCCTTTTAGCTCCTTGGTTACTTTCTCTAGCTCCTCCATTGGGGGATAAAATGATTTTTAATAAAAGTACATTCCAGCTATGACCATTTAGAAAAAAAATTAAGGCCTTCATTATTGATGGGGACTTTGAGGAACACTACCATTGATTCCTGGCCTGAACTGTAGGTCAAGGCTTCCTGTAAAGCAATGCTTCTCAAACAGTGTGTCATAACAACTGTAGAACACATATTTCCTCTGGTCTTAAAATGTGCAACCTTTGCGGAACAAGAGAGGGAGACCAACTTTGAGAACAGGGAAGAAGGAGAGAAAATGGCTTCCATAGATTACAGTGCCTAAAGCTAACCTGCAAACCAACGGGGCTACAGGGCCTACCCAGCCCAGCCAACTCAAAGATATACACAGACCACCCAGGCATATGGGCAACAAAGCCAGGGAACCTATAGACAGCCTACTGATGTCTGCTATACCCACTGGCACCTATGGGCAGATTGCATAGGGAACTTCTTATGGATAGCCGCCTACTGGTTATATCACTCCAACTTCCCCCAGGCATATGGTCAGCCTGCCCAAGGATATGGCACTGATGCTTATGACACCAACAATTCTACACTCATCAAAACACAGGCCTTTTACACAGCTCAGTCTGCATATGTCACCCAGGCTGCCTGCTGAGCTTATGATGAGCAGCTAGTAGCCAGCACCAAGAATCCATGCTACCTAAAAGACCACAGAATGGTACCAAGCACTCTTAGACTAGTCAAACTCAATCTAGCACAGGGGGATTATAACCAGCCTAGCCTTGGATACAGATGACCATTATTGCCAAGGACTCAGGAGATATACTAGGCAGCCAGTTATAACACCTCCATCATATCTTATCTTGTATATGGTCACCTTTATAAGTCTTGCCTTGGTCAGTCATAGTGTCTGTTCACAGCAGTACAAGTTTAACTAAGACAGAAGTTGGCACCAGGAGTGGGATATTGCTAATATAGGCCTGACTTTATTTATTTATTTATTTATCTATTTATTTATTGGAAGAATGTGGATATGGTGACTTTGGATTTGGAATGCATTGGAATGATTTAAATGGGGCAAAAGGAACTAAAATATTAAGAATATGGAATAATTTGTTACTGAGAAATGGTTTGAATTGTGCAGACCTGGCCTAAGAGGTTTCAGGGGAGATTTTCAATATGTGTCTAAAGAGTGCTTTTGTTATATTTTGGGGAAGAATTAGGTCCAATTTTGCTCTTCTTTTAAGAGCCTGTGTGAGGCTAAAGTAAAGAAAGTCAGATTAATTAAATTGAGAAAGAAAGTGTCAGAATTGCCAATCATAGATTTTTTTCCTCAGTTTAAAGAAGCATGGTAGGCTGAGAAAGGAAAAATTAGAAAATATATAATCTGAGTATTAAAGGGCACAAGGAAGTGAAATGGAGCTGAAATCTGTGTTCATGATATTAAATTGAACTAAGGGAGTAGTGCCCTTGTGGCAAGAACATACCCAACTAAATTTAGATCCAGGCATGATGGTACACATATTTAATCCCAGCAGACAAAGCCGAGCAGTTCCCTGAAGAAGGCCAGCCTGAGACAGAGCATGTTCTAGGTGGGAAAAAAGAAAAAGCTTAAATCCAGGTGTGGTGGCACACACCTTTAATCCCAGGAGTCAGGCATTCTGATATCTAAATTCAAGGTCAGTATACAGAGCATGATACAGGACAGCCAAGCTTAGGCAGTGAAGAATTTAGAGAAGAGGAAGCTAGTGATTATGTAATAAAGCAAGAGGCCCGTGTTTGAGCTGTTGCAAGCAGCAGAACATAACAGCTTGAGTCATTTTTCTCAAACTTTATAGTCAAGATGAGAGGAGACTACTGCTTGTTAGCAGAAGCTAAGGAATTAGTGGTGACCAGCATCATTGAGGTGAAATCTTCTGGGACGTGTTTACTGAGATCACAAAATCATGGTCCAGATTTAGCCGAGGTTGTTCGTCATGCTGCAGCTATACTTGGTGTGTAAGAGTAACCCAGGTTGTACTGGTTTTGAATGCATGAAGGGGTCATGAATATCAGCTGAGGCTTAGCACTATGAGAAGCCATGGAAGGCTCAGCTGCAGTTACAGCTGATATCCCGGGACTGATGGGGTCATGCAAAGGATTTGAAGCTTGTCATTGAAAGACTCTGAAAGGAGCCCCTCGCTCAGGACTCTGGACAATAGAGGACAACCAAGAACTCACGATAGACTCAGCTTGATGTAAACCACATGAGGCTTTATTCAGGGAAAGCCAGAGCTCTGGGGATGACTCATATCCAACGCAGGGGTAGAGGAGTTAACCTCGAGGGGAAAGAGGCCCCAGTTTTTATAGGCCCTCAGGGGAGAAAGGAGAAGGGGAAGAGTAGGGGATTTCCAGATCTAAACAATGTCTATTCTCAAGAAATGGGTATGGGAGGGGTACAAGTAAAGAGTCTCATGCAGGTGTAGCAACTCCGGATTGGCCGGGCTGTGGTTGCTGGGGAGATTTTCTGACTCTTTCTCAGCAACCAATATCACAAACACCTGGCAATGGGCTTCATCAGTGGGCACACATATGGGTTCAAGGAACGGTCAAAACATCGACAGACACACGGGTTCAAGGAATGGCCAGAGCATTGTGCGCCTCTATTTTTCTAAATCAGTGAAGCTAGTTCTGCTAACAGTGACATCTATCTTGCCAATTTCAGGGCTTCTGTGACCTTTTACATTCTGTCAGGATCTTTCATTCCCTACTTCTTCTAGTTACTAGTTCTAATCTTAGAACTAAACTGCAATCTCCACTTAAAGTTCTGCAGAGACTGGTATTGTTGTCTTAGTACTAACAGCTGGATGGCACCAATCTTCTCTCTAATAAAGGTCACTAATTTATTAAGAGCTATGGGGCCACACATCAGCAGTAAGACCAAAATTATTAGAGAGTCTATCAGAGTAGAAATGAGGGTGGTCAACCAAGGGGATTTATTCTTCAGGAGCTCGCTTACGTGAGAGGCATGAATCTAAGCAGAGATGTCTTCTACTTTGACAGCAGTGGTGGTGGTCAGCAGCACAATGCAAGGGACTTTCTAACAAGGTTTTAGATTCTCAGCTTGATGTTGTCAGATGAGAACTCCATCTCCCACCTGGAGCTGGTGTGGTACCATCAAATCTCTTGGTTCGTAGGCCTCCTTGAGCTGCTCTCAGGCGGTGTTTCTGACTACTTCTAGGGCTTTCATGCATGTAAACAATGAAGGACTAGGGTTATATTTTAAATGTTCCCAGTGTGTTCCTGATGTGGAACAAGGCAAAGGGAAGGAGGGCTGTCCAGTTATCCTCTCCAGTCTCTAAGGTCAATTTAGTCATTTTTTTTTAATCCTTTCTACCTAGCCTGAACTCTGGGGTCTATAAACACAATGTAATTTCAATCAATCCCCAGTTGGATGGCCAGTCCCTGACTTACCTGGGCAACAAAAGTAGGTCCATTGTCAGACCCTATTACCTTAGGTATTCCAAACTGTGGAAACATTTCTTCTAGGATTTTCTTAACCACAGCATTGGCAGTTTCTTTTTTTGTTGGGTAGGCCTCCACCCATCCTGAAAAGGTATCTATAAAAACTAAAAGATATTTATTACCATTTATTTCAGTACTTCACTACTTGCTTACGAGGCTTCATTTCAGTAAAATCTACTTCCCAATAGGCTCCAGGGTGATCTCCTTGTAGTCTTCTCCCTGGAGGATATCTTGAATGTCCTGCATTAGTCATGGCACACAGTACACAGTTCTTAACTACTGCTTCTGCAACATCAGAGAGTCTTAAAACACAAAGAGCAGATGCTTTGACCAGCATTTGCAGGTGTTTGGCTCCCAGGTGAGACAGCAGATGTATATTTTCAATAAATCTTTTCCCTTTTTTGTGGTAATATTATTTTACCATTACTGGCTGCTCGTTGGCACTGTGAATTTTCTGTAGTAAACCCTAAATTTTCCATTACTTTCATATCTTCAGGGATAGGTATACTCAAAACTCTGGCTGCACAGTTCCAGTTCTGGCAGAGCAACTTTCTGGAGAGATTCTATCTGTCGAAGCCTGAAGGGCAGTATCTTAGGGCTGAGTGCAGCCTATTTAGCTTTAACATCAGCCATGTTATTTCCCCTTGTCACAGCATCGTGTCCTTTTTGATGTCCAGGACAATGTATAATGGCTACTTTGGCAGGCAGATGAATAGCCTCAAGGAGGCTCAGAATCTCCTCTTTATTTTTTATGTTCTTGCCTGCTGACGTCAGCAACCCTCTCTGTCTATAGATGGCACCGTGGACGTGGGCTGTAGCAAAAGCATACCTGCTATTGGTGTAAATGTTGATGGACTGCCCCTCAGCCATCCAAAGGGCCTGGGTCAGGGCAATTAATTCAGCTTTTTGAGCTGACGTACCTTCTGGCAGGCTGCCAGCCCACATGACTCGCTTACCATGTACCACCACCACACCTGCCATCCTCTTACCTTCCAGTAGGAAACTGCTTCTGTCTGTGTACCAGTTTGGAACACCTGGCCACCGCTGGTCACGTAGATCACTTTGAATCCCAATTTCCTCTGCAAGGATGTCTGCACAGCAGTGAACAGGTGAGGAATTGTCCGTTTCAGGCAGGAAGGTGGCAGGGTTGAGAATAGCAGGAGGAGCAAACACGACCCGTTCAGTCAGCAGCAGAGTCTGGTAGTGAGTCATCTGGGCATTTGTCATCCATCGGTTTGGGGGCTGGCAGATAATGCTTTCAAGAGAGTGTGGGGGGGGCTACCACAGTTATTTGCTGTCCCAGAGTTAATTTGTCAGCATCTTTAATGAGTAGGGCTACTGCAGTAATGCCCTTTAAACATGTGGGCCATTTGCTGGCCACTGGGTCCAGCTTCTTAGACAAATATGCCACCAGCCTCTTCCACGGCCCTAGAGCCTGAGTAAGAACTCCTCTGGCCACCCCGCCCTCTCATCAACATAGAGGATGAAGGGCTTGGTTAGATCTGGCAATGCCAAGGCTGGTGCTGTCAGCAGGGCCTCCTTAATATTTTCAAAGGCTTTCTGATGTTCTGATGTCCATCCGAATTCTCCACTTTCCTGGGTCAGGGGCTACAGGGGGGCGGCCAGTGTTGCAAACCCAAGTATCCAAAGTCTGCAGAACCCAGCAGTGCCCAAAAATTTTCTCACCTGTCTTGGAGTAGCTGGTGTTGGTATTTGAGTCACAGTCAGCCACCTTTTTCCATCCGGGAGGGTATATCCCAAGTTGACTACTTTCCATCTGGCATAGCTGGGCTTTTTTAGCAGAGGCCCAGTAACACAACTCACACAGTTCTGTTAGCAATCTCTTGGTCCCCTGCCAGCATTCTCTCTCTGTGGTTGCAGCAAGGAGCAAGTCATCAACATATTGAAGCAGAGTAACCTGGGAGTTTTCAGCTTGGAAGGAGGCTAAATCTCAATGTAGAGCCTCATCAAAAAGGGTGGGGAAGTTTTTGAACCCCTGGGGTAACCACATCCAGGTCAATTGTCCTGTTTGTCCAGTGTCCGGATCTCTCCACTCAAAGGCGAATATGGGCTGGCTGGAGGGATGTAACTTCAGGCAAAAGAAAGCATCTTTTAAATCAAGTACTGTGTACCATTTTTACTCCAGAGGGAGTGAGCTGAGGAGGTTATAGGGATTAGGAACAGTTGGGTGAATATCTTGGACCCTCTTATTGACCTTTCTCAGGTCTTGGACTGGTCAGTAGTCACTCATGCCAGGTTTCTTTACCAGCAGTAAAGGAGTATTTCAGGGTGACTGGCAAGGTACCAAAATACCTAATTGTAATAGTCTCTGAATATGTGGCCTGATTCCATCTCTTGCTTCACGGCTCATTGGGTATTGTCGCACTCCTATAGGGGTTGCACCCGTTTTCAGTCCCATGACCAAAGGGGGAACTCTGACAACCATTCCCATGCCTCCAGTCTCTGCCCATGCTCTAGAGAAAGCAGTCAACCAATCTTTTAGGTCTGGCAACTCCGTTTGCTTTATGCCTTCATGCAATCGGTATTCTTCTTCAAGGTGCCAGGCTAAGACTACGAATGTGGGAGATTCCTAACTTACTCTCAGCCCTTTTTGAGTAAATCTGATCTGGGCCTTTAATTTAGTCAGAAGATCTCTTCCTAGAAGTGGTGTGGGACACTCAGGAATGACCAAGAAGGAATGACTCACTTGGCCTTTCCCCAGATCTACAGTGCGTGCAGTGGTCCAGGGGTATTGTTTCTGACCATTAGCTCCAATCATTATGGTTCTTTTATTTTTTAATTTTCCCAGTGGATGTTTCAACACAGAATGTTCTTCCCCTGTGTCAATTAAAAAGTCCATGGGAGTCTGTCTCTTCCACCATCAGGGTTACCCTAGGCTTGGGGAGGGGGTCTGAGCCCCGTCTTGCCTATTCATCATCTTTCAGGGTCAGAACCTTAAGGGCCCTTCAGGTCTGGGTTCGTTGTTGCTCAGGTACCCTGTCTGTCTATTCTCTGGCCTGTTCCTTCCTTCACGTTCCCCTACTACTGCGGCCAAAATCCTGCTTAAATTCTTCTCCTGTCTTCTTTCCCTCTTATTCTCCCTCTCTTCTTCTTCTCACTTTTCCCTCTCTCTCTTCTCTTCCTCTGTTTCTCTCTTGTGATACACCTTTTCTGCCTCCTTAACTAAATCTTGTAAAGCCATGGCATGTAATCTTTAAAAGCCATAGCAACCGAGGCTTGATGACCCTCAGAGGTCAGGTTAAAAGGAGTATAGTATCCATAAGCTTCTATCAATCTTTCTAGAAAAACAGATGGGGGCTTTGTAAGGCCCTGCATCACTTCTCTTACTTTAGCCAAATTGGTGGGGCGTCTCAATGTTCCCTTTAGACTAGAGCCCGGCCAGTAAACTGTCAACCTCTCCCTACTTTGAGCTGTGTTGTAGTTCTACTCTGGCTGGTCCAGAGGGAACCCCGTGTTCCAATTGTACAGATCAGCCGATGAGAAAGGCCAATATTGGAGGGTCTGCAGAGACTGCCTGTCTGTGTGCAGGTTGCCCACAGCTCGCAAAGGAAAAGGCAGAAGTGGTGTCAGGAGCTTCATCTGCTGGGGGACTCTGGGCTTGTTGCCTCTGGGTCCCAGCTGCAGGTCCTCGGTCCTCAGACTGTGGCTTTAGCAATCTCAGAGCCGGGTGCAGGGACCTGGGGAGTAGGAGCAGCTTGAGGAGGAGCCCTGCATGCCTTCTCGCCACCGGGCCAGAAAGCACACTGGTCCAGGCAGGGTCTGCACTGTCACCACTGCTGCCACCATTGCCCCTGTGCTTACTACTTCTTAGGGCAGAAAGCGAGGGCACTGTGCTGATCCACTTGCGTGCATGGGAGCAGCCGGGGGAGGCTTCTGAGAGGCACAGGGGAATCCATGGTTTGATTTATAGCAGTGAATTCTGAATGAGGTAACACTGTTGATCGGGGTGGGACCCAGGTCCGCTCTGAAAAACAATGGCTTTAACTTCAAAGATAAGAGTAAACCAAAAGTCCCCTCCTGTGACCATTTTACATTAAAAGTTGTCCACTAGGAGGTGCAGAAAGTCTGCCAAGGTCCCTTCTTAATTTCTACTGAAAGATTATGGGCCCTTGATCTAACTTCAGTCCAGTGGTCTAAAGTCAAACTTGGGGGGGGGGTCGTTACAGTCTGTCCAATATCACGGAAAACAGACACAACACACACACACACACACACACACACACTGACAAATACCTGAAAACAGACACAAAAACCAAACATACACTGACAAATGCCCATCTTCTAACGGACAAACCAACTCAGAAATGCAAAAAAGTCGGGGAAGTGCTTAAGTCTTCCAATCTGGATGTTTTGGGTTAGGAGCTTTTTATAGTTTGCATTTTATTTGACTGTTGTGCCAATGTTTGCATGGTAACTTCTACACCTGAGCTTCTCTCTTCTATTCTGTTGGTGATGCTTGCATCTGACTCCTGATCTCTTTCCTAGATTTTCTATCTCCAGGGTTGTCTCCCATTCTGATGTATTTATTGTTTCTCTTTCCATTTTTAGAAGGTCTTGTTCAATTCCTTCTCCTGTTTGATTGTGTTTTCCTGTTTTTCTTTTAGGGATTTCGGTGTTTTCTCTTTAAGAGCTTCTACCTCTTTACCAGTGTTCTCCTGTACAAATTTCTTTAAGGGAGTTATTTATGTCCTTCTTAAAATCCTCTATCATCATCATGAGATGTGATTTTTAAATCAGAATCTTGCTTTTCAGGTGCATTGGGGTATCCAGTGCTTGCTGTGATGGAAAAACTGTTTTCTGATGATGCAAAGTAGCCTTGGTTTCTATTGCTTATGTTCTTGTACTTGCCTCTTGCCATCTCTGCTTTCCGTTGGTCCTGCTGTCTTTGGCTGTAGCTTGTAAACTTAGGTGTATCAGCACTCCTGGGAGACCTCTCTAAGGCTGGGATTTGGACAGCTATGGTGCAAGGTTAGCTCCCATGTGCAGATGGAAACCAGAAGGATCCTGTCCCAAGCTGTTCCACAGTTCCTATATACTGTGAGCTCTGGGTAGGTCCTATTTGGGCCAGGTACTGGAGCAATTAAGATTGTCTCACCTGTGATCGTAGGCATGTCAGCACTCCTGGGAGACCAGCTCTCTATGGGACATATTTGAGTAAGGAAAACTGTCTTATTATATCTTCTAAACCTCACAATCTCTCTCCCACCTCTTGTATTCTGTTGGTGATACTTGTGTCTATATTCCTATTACCTTACCTAAATTTTCCATCTCCAGGATTCACTAAGTTTGTGATTTATTTACTTCTTGCATTTGGTTTTCAGGTCTTGCACAGTTTTATTGATTTCTTTCACTTCATTGTTTCTCCTGTATTTCTTTAAGAAACATATTCATTTCCTCTTTCAGGGCCACTATAATCTTCATAAGATTAGATTTAAGGTAATTTTCTTGTGCTTCAGCTGTGTTAGAATTGCCAGCACTTGCTGAAGAAGGACAGTTGGGTTCTGGTGGTATCATATTTCCCTGGCTGTTGTTGATTGTGTTCTTAAGCTTGCCTGTAGATATCTGGGTTTGAGGTGTATTAGGTTTATGTGCTGAATTTTGAGTGTATTCTTATATGGCCTGATTGACCTCTGATTTTTTTTACCAGACTAGAAGACTACCTTTGCTATGTTTTTGTAGCCTGAGTGATCTCTGGGGTTTTGGATGACAGTGTTGCCTCTGTTTCTAAGTACCCATGTAACCCCTGCAGTTCCTAGTAAGACATGACCTCCAATAAATACAAGTCTTCTGGAAAAGTTGAGGACTGGCATAAGCCTATGGGATGGGTTGAATTTGGAGGCTACTGGAAGGGCTCAGTTCCCTAGAGTGGCCATGAGTGTGAGCTGGATTCTTTATTGGATTATTTTTTGAAATAGAGTATTTTCATTAATACTTTTGCAGTGACTTACATGCACACAATGCACTTTGATCATACTCATTTTTTGCTTATCCTCCTAAGACTTTTAGATCTATTTTCACAATCCCAACTACTTCCAACTTCGTAGTCTTTATGTTTATATAACCATCAATTCAAATTCTACTGTCCACATATATACAGATAATGTAAGGTTTATCCTGTTGCCAAGCTGAGGCTATACTCTTATGGAAAACAGACTTTTCCAGCCCAGTAGGCATAAACTGTAAATAGCTCCTCAGTTAGTCCTGGCATGTGATGAACCCCTCTCTCATGATAGAATGTCAACTGGCCTAATAATGTGTATGTGTCTTATGAAAGAGACCACAGATGTGAGTTCATGAGTGCAGTGATCCTGTCATAGACAGTAGATATTATTTTTCTCTGTTACTCCCTCACTTCTGGCTCTTTGAATGTGTCCTCACATTTTCTTTTTGACATGACTTTGCAAATGTTTCAGAGAGGTCTAATTGAGTGCAAAAGACCCATGCTGATTCTGGATGACACCATCCCATAGGCTGATTTAAGTCTTAATTTTAAAAGGGAAAAAAACTGAACACAGGAATTCACAGCTCTACTACCTGACTGTGAAGTCAATGTTAGTACATATTATATTTTCCTCTCCACTCATCCATCACTTATGTTATCATTTTGGACAAAACTGAAGACTGCCAAATTAAAAAAAGAAACATTTCTTTCTTTGAGGGGCTCTTGTCATGTACTTTGTGACAGTAATGAGAAAAAGAAACAAAACTGCTGATTCTGACTTGACCAGGCAAGGGAATATGTGACATGGTTCCTGACTCTGTAAAATAGCCAGTAGGGTGTGAGCCATAATATTTATTAATGGTCACAAGTGTAGCTTCTCCAAAACATGCTTTTTAATGTCTTTAGTTCACTCTACCCTATGCTCTGTTTGCTCATTTCAGTACCATTGTGGTCACTGTAGCTATGAGACATGAGCTTCTTTTGAAATGGTAATGAGACAGTCTCCCTCACTTAGAGGTTCAAGATCTCTTGGTATTCTTTCCCATAAGATTGTTGATTTTAAAGTCATCTCCAGATCCATGATTACAGCATCTTGACAAAGGTCTGAAGTAACATTTAAACATGTTGTTCCTAAATTCCTGTCAGAAAACAAAAACAAAAACAAGAAAAAAAGAAGAGAAAATTACTAGAGAAACTCAAAGAACTAATTAGTAATCAGAATTTGGACTTCCTTGTCATTCCCTGGAGCTCAAGGTATATGGCAGAATGGCATGCAGAAGAAATAGATCTTCATTAGTAATAAAGTATAATCAAGTTGCATGGCCTTGCCCCTAGAGAGCCTTGCCCTAATATCTGGTATCCAAGACAATTTCATATGTCATGATTTTGGGGTCCCAAAATTATCCTGGACAAATGGCTAACTATTTACTATTAATAACTATTAACATATTAGAGTAGACTATTAACATATCAGAGAGGATGCTGAATTAGATCTCACAGCATTGCTAGTACGTATTACAGTGTTCTAGCTCCTCTCAGTACTTTTCACTCCAGGCTCATAAATCACTCTAGAACCAGACCTTCATTTAGTTCCCTCAGCTTCTGTTCCCTGTTGTGATCTTGGCTTTGCTCAGAGGTTTTTTTTCTTCATTCTTCTCATATCACTTTGTGTTTTTTTTTTCTCTTTTTTTCCCTTCTTTCTGCTGCCTTCACTTCTTCTCTTTATCTCCATAGGTTTATCTTCTCATAGCCCAGTTATGTGTACTGGCCTCATCAATATATTACTTTCTCTCACTGACCTGTATTCTTCCAGATGCCTCTGGATATTCTGTCTTTATCTAAATAAAAAAGTTCTTGTCAGTGATACCTTGGTGTGGTCCTGTCCATATTTTCATTCAAAAATAGCCAAGTATGAAGTGGTATGGGAAACTGGAGAGGCCATAGGTCTGTGTGCATCAACTTTTTGAGCTTAAAGCTTTCAAAGGACTCATCCATTTATGTCACTTTTTGTTGACTTTTATGTTGTAGAGAATTCCATTGTATGTGTACAAAACAATTTCAATATATTGAGTATAAAGTTGTTTGAATCTATTTAGTGACTTACTGTGAGCTATCCTTAAGGAAGCTGCTAGGATCTTTCCTTTAATCAAATCCTAGTGCACAGATGCATCCCAAAATAGTAGACTTCATGACTCATCACTATATATTGTGTATTCCCTTTTTCAATATAATTACAGAAGATTTAAGACAACTATACCTGTAGTAATACTTCTAGTAGCAATATTGGAAGAATTTTTTTATCTGCCTTTGTTGACTCTTAAAGTTGGCATAATTTTCAGTTGTTTTTTAAATACATGTTTTTAAAATTAACACAATTCTATTTTCTCATGTATGATCCTGAAATATGAAGTAATTAATTTTTCTTTATGGCTTTTGTATATAAAAATATATATTTTTTCTAAATATAACTACCCTGGGCCTATGAAGTTAGATCAGGTGGCTAGAATATTTGTTTCTATTGTGGAGCACCCAGATGCATCCTCAGAACCAATTTGTTAGATAACAAACATGCCAGGTGATCCCAAGTCCATTTCTCACCTCAATGCACATCATCATACATGTGGTACAAATACATATATGCAAATAATTTATACACATAAAAGTAAGTAGAAAAAATAGATAACTAACTCATCATTTGAAAGCTTCTTGCTTTTGAGTTTCATCAACAATTATATCCAGGAACCAGACAAGTTTGGGGTACTTAATTCACAGAAAGGGTTTTTTTCCTTATTCACTTTACATCCCACTCACTGTTCCTCTCTCAGTCACCCCCTTTCACAATCCTTTCTCTATCCCTTGTCTCCTTCTTCTCTAAGCTTTAAGGGGACCTCCTTGTATATCTCCCCAACTCCAGGCCTGACACTTCAAGTCTCTGCAAGGCTGCTTGCTTCCTCTCCCTTAGAGGACAGACAAGGCAGCACAGCTAGATGAACATATCCCACATTCAGGTAATAGATTTGGGGACACCCAAACCACAGTTACTCAGGTACTACATGAAGGCCAAGCTGCACATCTGTTACATAAGTGCAGGGAGGCCTAGGTCCAGCCTTTATATGTTCTGTGGATGGTGGTTCAGATTATGAGAGCCCAAAGGGTCCAATTTAGATGATACTGTTGATCTTCCTGTGAGATCTGCTACATTGAGGTTTGAGCCATAGACAGGAGAAAGGAAGTGAACTCACACCCAAAAATAATAGCTGCTGCGAGCCAGCCCACAGCTCACATGGACAGGGTACACCTGAGTGGCAGGCCAGGGCTGAAAGAGAGGGGAACTAGGCGGTCGAGAGAAAAATGGAGCTAAGTCAAGATTCCTGATCAAAGCTCAAATGTTTAATGGCAAATGCACTTATAAAGGGAGGGGGGGGGGACCCATTCCCACCAATTCATTCTTGGAGCCCAGCTGCAGGTGATGATGTGCAGGATAAGGTGCAGTCTCCAGAATAGCTCAGCAGCCTCCCAGTACTACCTAGCAGTATCTTGAAGGGGAACAGAGGCAGTGACTGAACAATAGAGTGATTTAAGAAGGCTCCATCCTAGGTAATCTCCTTAGTGGCAGAAATGTCACGGTCTGGCTCAGCCTGCTTCAGGCTGGGGGAGGTTACAATTTCCTCCCTGTTATTAATACTTAAAAAAAAGGAGCTGGCCTGAGGCATAAAATTTATTTATGCTCCATAGTTCTGCCTGATTTCTTTGGGCCTAGTGAAGAAACCTGTCTCACTGGGATTCCCTAGCTTTTCTTATGGTAAACCCTCCTATTCGCTAGGCCATGGTGAATTCCCTTGTCTGGGTAAGACTGGCTACTGTCCCAAGTAAACACTCTGCAGACTAGCCCTGAGCTATTCTAGCTTGCTCTTTGTAATGCCTAATTAGTTTCATTGTCTCTTCCAAGCTCCTAGGTTTCAAGCATTTTCTAGGACATTGGAACACTGGCTAAGGCTTAGATATGTCAGAATTCAATCTTAAAAGGCATTTATAATAAGATAATACTAAAAGAGAGCACAATGGATCCATACACCAGATGAACGTGGGAATAGGGTATGAGTATGAGAACCCAAAGTTCCAGGAGGTGAGTTTCCTGTGAAACTCTTTGCCTCATGAGTGCTCCCAGGACTCTCGGACTGCCAAGAAAACTTCACTGGAGTGTGCATAGAATTCTCCCCCTTTCTTTTTATATGTCTGCCAAAGTTCTGGAATGTCCTGCCTCATCGTAGCTACAGATCACAGGAATGCTCTAAAGATGAGTGGAAACACAACGATTTACTAATAAAATAGTGCCAATAATAATAGCAAGTAGGAATATATATTGAACCCAGTCCAGAAGATTCAATGCACTTAGGTTATTTTTTACATTTCTGGCCAATTCATCAGTGTTCCAAGTGTCCGAGTGACTTTTGCTAATATCTAAAATTTCTGCCTTTCTAGCCTTAATATATGCTATGTCCTGACCTATTGTTAAGACTACTACTTCTAAGACATTGACCTTTGCCTCCAATTTTTTACATGGCTCTATGGTGTATTATTAATAAACCACAACCTCTTGGCATGTACCTCTGTCTTAGATTAATATGGTTCCAAAGTCTGGTTGCCAGTCATTGGCTAACCGGCCCTCATAGCACACCTTATTCCCAAATCAGACCAAAAGCCATGATATATATTGAATATGCTTCTTCATATTGATTAACAACTGCCACCTACACTGTTGGAGGCAAGGGGGCACACCTGCTACAGTCAGGCTGAAGATCATTGACTGGCCTGCTTAAAAAACAAAGTTGAGACAGTGAAAAGCAACAGTACAAAAGCTTCCTTGGGGAAGTCCAGGTAATCCATTCAATTGCAAATTAGCAATGATCAATTAGACTTAGAGCTCCAGGTGTGTGGGAGGTTCTTATACGCGTTCTCACGACCGGCCAGGAAAGAACACAACAAACCAGAATCTTCTGCGGCAAAACTTTATTGCTTACATCTTCAGGAGCAGGAGCGCAAAAAACCCCAAGCCCCAAAAACGAAAGCCCCCTTCTTACATCTTTAGGAGCCAGAGCGCCAGCGCGCCAGCGCGCAAGAGCGAAAAGCGCAAGCAAGAGAGCGCAAGTAAGAGAGAGAATGGCAGAAACCCCGTCCCCTTTAAGGAGGAGTTATCCTTCGCCTAGGACGCATCACTCCCTGATTGGCTGCAGCCCATGACCGAGTTGTTGCCACGGGAAAGGCAGAGTACGTGTAGTGGTAAAATACCCTTGGCACATGCGCAGATTATTTGTTTACCACTTAGAACACAGGATGTCAGCGCCATCTTGTGACGGCGAATGTGGGGGCGGCTCCCAACAGGAGGTGACTTTGAGAATCACAGAAAGGCTGTAACTTTCTGGGAGAAGAAGCTGTGCTCCAAATTAACTTTTTGGCTAGAGAGGATTTTTAGTTAATAATCAAGGTGATTTAGTTAATAATTTTTAGTTAATAATCAAGGTAAGAGTCATACTTACTGGAAGATTCAGGATCTGTGTCCAGTTGACGAACTAATCTTTCAGGCAGCCATCATGCTCCATCTTCTTTTGTGAAACAACACCGACTGAGCCCCTTCCCCAGATTAGGACCGGGTCTAGACCCTGCCATTTATTAGTTAATGGGTCCCTCCACTTTATCATGGCATAAGAACTAGAAGTAACGGGATGCCAGTGGTGATCTGCTGCAGACTGACCTTTAATATCAGTTTGCAAAAAATTTAGAACAAATAAAGCAAAAGCAAGATGTGCCTTTGGTGACCTTGGGGGATATAATTCCCCCCAACTCCCACTTCTTGGCCTTGGCATTCCGCTGTACTGAGGCATACAAAGTTGGAAAGACAGATGGGCCTCTCTTTCCAATGATGGCCAACTAGGCCATCTTCTGATACATATGCAGCTAGAAACACAAGCTGGGGGGGGTACTGAGTAGTTCATATTGTTGTTCCATGTATAAGGTTGCAGACTCCTTTAGCTCCTTGGGTACTTTCTCTAGCTCCTCCACTGGGGGCCCTGTGATTCATCCAATAGCTGACTGTGAGCATCCACTTCTGTGTTTGTTAGGCCCTGAAATAACCTCACAAGAGACAGCTATATCTGGGTCCTTTCAGCAAAATCTTGCTAGTGTATAGAATGGTGTCAGCATTTGGAGACTGATTATGGGATGGATCCCCGGGTATGGCAGTCTCTAGATGGTCCCTCCTTTAGTGTCAGCTCCAAACTATGTCTCTGTAACTCCTTCCATGGGTGTTTTGTTCCCAATTCTAAGAAGGGGCAAAGTGTCCACATTTTGGTCTTTGTTCTCCTTAAGTTTCATGTGTTTTGCAGATTGTATTAAAAGATCCTGACAGAATGTAAAAGGTCACAGAAGCCCTGAATTGGCAAGATAGATGTCACTGTTAGCAGAACTAGCTTCACTGATTTAGAAAAACAGAGGTGCACAATGCTTTGGCCACTCCTTCAACCTGTGCGTCTGCCAAATGTTTTGACCGTTCCTTGACTCATGTGTGTGCCCACTGATGAAGCCCATTGCCAGGTGTTTGTGATATTGGTTGTTGAGAAAGAGTCAGAGAATCTCCCCAAAAACCACAGCCTGGCCAATCCAGAGTTGCTACACCTGCACCAGACTCTTTACTTGTACCCCTCCCGTACCCATTTCTTGAGAATAGACATTGTTTAGATCTGGAAATCCCCTACTCCCCCCCCCCCTTCTCCTTTCTCCCCTGAGGGCCTATAAAAACTGGGAACATTTTCCCCTCGAGGTCGACTCCTCTACCCCTGCGTGGGATATGAGTTGTCCCCAGAGCTCTGGCTTTCCCCGAATAAAGCCTCATGTGGTTTGCAACAAACTCGGTCTATCATGAGTTCTTGGGTGTCCGACTGTGACTCAAATACCAACACCGGCTACTCCAAGACAGGTGAGAAATTTTTTGGGCACTGCTGGGTTCTGCAGACTTTGGATACTTGGGTTTGCAACACTGGCCGCCCCCCTGTACCCCCTGACCCAGGAATGTGGAGAATTCGGATGGACATCAGAACATCAGAAAGCCTTTGAAAATATTAAGGAGGCCCTGCTGACAGCGACAGCCTTGGCATTGCCAGATCTAACCAAGCCCTTCATCCTCTATGTTGATGAGAGGGCGGGGTGGCCAGAGGAGTTCTTACTCAGGCTCTAGGGCCGTGGAAGAGGCTGGTGGCATATTTGTCTAAGAAGCTGGACCCAGTGGCCAGCGGATTAAAGGCCATTGCTGCAGTAGCCCTACTCGTTAAAGATGCTGACAAATTAACTCTGGGACAGCAAATAACTGTGGTATCCCCCCACTCTCTTGAAAGCATTATCCGCCAGCCCCCAGACCGATGGATGACAAATGCCTGGATGACTCACTACCAGAGTCTGCTTCTGACTGAACGGGTCATGTTTGCTCCTCCTGCTATTCTCAACCCTGCCACATTCCTGCCTGAAACTGATGATTCCTCATCCATTCACTGCTGTGCAGACATCCTTGCAGAGGAAATTGGGATTCAAAGTGATCTACGTGACCAGCTGTGGCCAGGTGTTCCAAACTGGTACACAGACAGAAGCAGTTTCCTACTGGAAGGTAAGAGGATGGCAGGGGCGGCAGTGGTAGATGGTAAGCGAGTCGTGTGGGCTGGCAGCCTGCCAGAAGAGAAGGTACGTCAGCTCAAAAAGCTGAATTAATTGCCCTGACCCAGGCCCTTTGGATGGCTGAGGGGCAGTCCATCAACATTTACACCAATAGCAGGTATGCTTTTGCTACAGCCCACGTCCACGGTGCCATCTATAGACAGAGAGGGTTGCTGACGTCAGCAGGCAAGAACATAAAAAATAAAGAGGAGATTCTGAGCCTCCTTGAGGCTATTCATCTGCCTGTCAAAGTGGCCATCATACATTGTCCTGGACATCATAAAGGACACGATGCTGTGACAAGGGGAAATAACATGGCTGATGTTAAAGCTAAACAGGCTGCATTCAGCCCTATGATACTGCCCTTCAGGACTCAACAGATAGAATCTCTCCAGAAAGTTGCTCTGCCAGAACTGGAACTGTGCAGCCAGAGTTTTGAGTATACCTATCCCTGAAGATATGAAAGTAATGGGCAATTTAGGGTTTACTGCAGAAAATTCACAGGGCCAACGAGTGGCCAATAATGGTAAAATAATATTACCACAAAAAAAGGGAAAAGATTTATTGAAAATATACATCTGCTGTCTCACCTGGGAGCCAAACACCTGCAAATGCTGGTCAAAGCATCTGCTCTTTGTGTTTTAAGACTCTCTGATGTTGCAGAAGCAGTAGTTAAGAACTGTGTACTGTGTGCCATGACTAATGCAGGACATTCAAGATATCCTCCAGGGAGAAGACTACAAGGAGATCACCCTGGAGCCTATTGGGAAGTAGATTTTACTGAAATGAAGCCTCGTAAGCAAGTAGTGAAGTACTGAAATAAATGGTAATAAATATCTTTTAGTTTTTATAGATACCTTTTCAGGATGGGTGGAGGCCTACCCAACAAAAAAAGAAACTGCCAATGCTGTGGTTAAGAAAATCCTAGAAGAAATTTTTCCATGGTTTGGAATACCTAAGGTAATAGGGTCTGACAATGGACCCACCTTTGTTGCCCAGGTAAGTCAGGGACTGGCCATCCAACTGGGGACTGATTGAAAATTACATTGTGTTTATAGACCCCAGAGTTCAGGCTAGGTAGAAAGGATAAAAAAAATGACTAAATTGACCTTAGAGACTGGAGAGGATAACTGGACAGCCCTCCCTCCCTTTGCCTTGTTCCACATCAGGAACACACTGGGAACATTTAAAATATAACCCTAGTCCTTCATTGTTTACATGCATGAAAGCCCTAGAAGTGGTCAGAAACACCGCCTGAGAGCAGCTCAAGGAGGCCTACGAACCAAGAGATTTGATGGTACCACACCAGCTCCAGGTGGGAGATGGAGTTCTCGTCTGACAACATCAAGCTGAGAATCTAAAACCTTGTTAGAAAGTCCCTTGCATTGTGCTGCTGACCACCACCACTGCTGTCAAAGTAGAAGACATCTCTGCTTAGATTCATGCCTCTCACGTAAGAGAGCTCCTGAAGAATAAATCCCCTTGGTTGACCACCCTCATTTCTACTCTGATAGACTCTCTAATAATTTTGGTCTTACTGCTGATGTGTGGCCCCATAGCTCTTAATAAGTGACCTTTATTAGAGAGAAGATTGGTGCCATCCAGCTGTTAGTACTAAGACAACAATACCAGTCTGCAGAACTTTAAGTGGAGATTGCAGTTTAGTTCTAAGATTAGAACTAGTAACTAGAAGAAGTGGGGAATGAAAGATCCTGACAGAATGTAAAAGGTCACAGAAGCCCTGAAATTGGCAAGATAGATGTCACTGTTAGCAGAACTAGCTTCACTGATTTAGAAAAATAGAGGCGCACAATGCTCTGGCCATTCCTTGAACCCGTGTGTCTGTCGATGTTTTGACCGTTCCTTGAACCCATATGTGTGCCCACTGATGAAGCCCATTGCCAGGTGTTTGTGATATTGGTTGCTGAGAAAGAGTCAGAAAATCTCCCCAGCAACCACAGCCCGGCCAATCCGGAGTTGCTACACCTGCATGAGACTCTTTACTTGTACCCCTCCCATACCCATTTCTTGAGAATAGACATTGTTTAGATCTGGAAATCCCCTACTCTTCCCCTTCTCCTTTCTCCCCTGAGGGCCTATAAAAATTGGGGCCTCTTTCCCCTCGAGGTCAACTCCTCTACCCCTGCGTTGGATATGAGTCATCCCCAGAGCTCTGGCTTTCCCTGAATAAAGCCTCATGTGGTTTACATCAAGCTGAGTCTATCGTGAGTTCTTGGTTGTCCTCTATTGTCCAGAGTCCTGAGCGAGGGGCTCCTTTCAGAGTCTTTCAATGACAAGCTTCAAATCCTTTGCATGACCCCATCAGTCCCGGGATATCAGCTGCAACTGCAGCTGAGCCTTCCATGGCTTCTCACAGTGCTAAGCCTCAGCTGATATTCATGACCCCTTCATGCATTCAAAACCAGTACAACCTGGGTTACTCTTACACACCAAGTATAGCTGCAGCATGACGAACAACCTCGGCTAAATCTGGACCATGATTTTGTGATCTCAGTAAACACGTCCCAGAAGATTTCACCTCAATGATGCTGGTCACCACTAATTCCTTAGCTTCTGCTAACAAGCAGTAGTCTCCTCTCATCTTGACTATAAAGTTTGAGAAAAATGACCCAAGCTGTTATGTTCTGCTGCTTGCAACAGCTCAAACACGGGCCTCTTGCTTTATTACATAATCACTAGCTTCCTCTTCTCTAAATTCTTCACTGCCTAAGCTTGGCTGTCCTGTATCATGCTCTGTATACTGACCTTGAATTTAGATATCAGAATGCCTGACTCCTGGGATTAAAGGTGTGTGCCACCACACCTGGATTTAAGCTTTTTTTTTTTCCCACCTAGAACATGCTCTGTCTCAGGCTGGCCTTCTTCAGGGAACTGCTCGGCTTTGTCTGCTGGGATTAAATATGTGTCCATCATGCTTGGATCTAAATTTAGTTGGGTAGGTTCTTGCCACAAGGGCACTACTCCCTTAGTTCAATTTAATATCATTGTATTAGTCAGGGTTCTCTAGAGTCACAGAACTTATGGATAGTCTCTAGATAGTAAAGGAATTTATTGATTACTTACAGTCGGCAGCCCAATTCCCAACAATTGTTCAGTCGCAGCTGTGAATGGAAGTCCAAGGATCTAGCAGTTACTCAGTCTCACGTAGCAAGCAGGCGAAGGAGCAGGAGCAAGAGCAAGAGCTAGACTCCGTTCTTCCAATGTCCTTATATTGTCTCCAGCAGAAGGTGGAGCCCAGATTAAAGGTGTGTTCCACCACACCTTTAATCCCAGATGAAAGGCGTAGCCCAGATTAAAGGTGTGTTCCTTAAACTCGGAGATTCAATCTTCTGGAATCCATAGCCACTATGGCTCAAGATCTTCAAACCAAGATCCAGATAAGGATCTCCAAGCCTCCAGATAAGGGTCACTGGTGAGCCTTCCAATTCCGGATTGTAGTTCATTCCAAATATTGTCAAGTTGACAACCAGGAATAGCCACTACAATCCACCCCTTGTCAACTTGACACAAATAATATCTCATGTTCACATGAAACAATAACAATGTTGTAAATACGCCTAACATGATATAACTATCCCTCGTACAATCGCAAACACATTAGTAAATTTACAATGGGCATTCATATTACTTTATAATCCTCGTTTCTGCAACTGGTTACGTGGCCTTAATTGGTATTTATAACTACCTTCCTCTACTACCCATTCTGTATTTCCTTCACCTTCAGCCAGCACCTCAGCAGGTCTTGGCTCTTTTCCTGGAGGATTGACCCATACCTTCATTCCTGATGGGTCTGTGTCCTTTGTCATCCTGCTTGGATTAGGATGTTGTAGTTTCCCATTGACTTTAATCACAGGACATGGTAGTACTAAGAGACGCCCTAAGGGATCTCCTACACTCCAGACATAATCTTGCTTACCACCATTGTGAAGAGGTAATCCAATTTCCCCATGGTAATCTGGATCTATCACCCCTCCTAACACTGTTATTCCTTTTTTAGCCTGTTGGTTTAAGGGCATTAGAAGCCCAAAATGACCAGGGGGAAGTCTGAGCTTCCAGTTCAATGGAATGTTTGTTGTAGCTCCTGGTAGAAGCATTCCCCTCTCTGGAGCCAAAACTTCTAGGCCAGCAGAACCTAGAGTTATGGGGACAGGAAGCAAAAATTTTCCTAGAGGGTCACTAGGAGTGATAGTAAGTGGAACTATTCCGTTTTCCACCCCTTGATTCCTGGACCCATGAATCCTGGCTATAGGTGAAACTGTACCATATATCGAGCGCTGATTCAAAGCATATACTGCCTTCTGAAGAACTCTGCCCCAGCCTTCCAAGCTGTTACCACCTAATTGACGCTGTAACTGCATCTTCAAAAGGCCATTCCATCTTTCTATCAGCCCAGCTGCTTCAGGATGATGGGGAATGTGGTAAGACCAGTGTATTCCATGATCGTGGGCCCACTGTCGTACTTCTCTGGCTGTGAAATGAGTTCCTTGGTCAGAAGCAATACTGTGTGGAATACCATGACGATAGATGAGGCATTCTGTCAGTCCCTGAATGGTGGTTTTAGCAGAGGCTTTACGTGCAGGAAAGGCAAATCCATAACCAGAATAAGTATCTACTCCAGTAAGAACAAAACGCTGTCCTTTCCATGAAGGAAGTGGTCCAATGTAGTCAACCTGCCACCAGGTTGCTGGCTGGTCACCTCGAGGAATGGTGCCATATCTGGGGCTCAGTGTTGGTTTCTGCTGTTGGCAGATCTGGCAAACAGCAGCAGCAGTAGCCAGGTCAGCTTTGGTGAGTGGAAGCCCGTGTTGCTGAGCCCAAGCATAACCTCCATCTCGACCACCATGACCACTTTGTTCATGTGCCCATTGAGCAATGACAGGGATGGCTGGGGAGAGAGGCTGACTGTCCACAGAACGGGTCATCTTATCCACTTGATTATTGAACTCCTCCTCGGCTGAAGTCACCTTTTGGTGAGCATTTACATGAGACACAAATATCTTCACATCCTTTGCCCATTTGGAGAGATCTATCCACATACTTCTTCCCCAGATGTCTTTCTCACTAATTTTCCAATTGTGATCTTTCCAAGTCCCTGACCATCCAGCCAATCCATTGGCTACAGCCCATGAGTCGGTGAATAATCGTACATCTGGCAATTTCTTCTTGCAAACAAACTGTAATACCATGTGTACTGCCCGAAGTTCTGCCCACTGTGAAGATTACCCTTCACCTGTGTCTTTCAAGGTTGTCCCAGAAAGGGGTTGTAATGCTGCAGCTGTCCACTTCTGGGTGGTGCCTGCATAACGTGCAGAGCCATCAGTAAACCAGGCTCTAGTCTTCTCCTCTTCGGTCAGTCGATCATAGGGAACACCCCATGAGGCTATAGGCGCATGCTTGGCAGCAGATGGCATTGTAACAGGAGTAGAAACCATAGGCATTTGAGCAACTTCTTCATGTAACTTGCTTGTGCCTTCAGGACCTGCTCTGGCCCGATCACGTATATACCACTTCCATTTGATAATAGACTGCTGCTGTGCACGTCCCACTTTATGACTTGCAGGGTCTGATAGTACCCAGCTCATGATGGGTAGTTCAGGTCGCATAGTGACTTGGTGTCCTATTGTCAGACGTTCAGTTTCCACTAAGGCCCAATAGCAGGCCAAGAGCTGTTTTTCAAAGGGAGAATAGTTGTCTGCAGATGATGGTAGAGCTTTGCTCCAAAATCCCAAAGGCCTTTTCTGTGATTCACCTACAGGGGCCTGCCAGAGGCTCCAAACAGCATCTCTATCAGCCACAGACACCTCAAGTACCATCGGATCTGCTGGGTCATATGGTCCAAGTGGTAGAGCAGCCTGCACAGCAGCCTGGACCTGTTGAAGGGCCTTCTCCTGTTCCAGGCCCCACACAAAGCTAGCAGCTTTCCGAGTCACTTGGTAAATAGGCCTAAGTAACACACCCAAGTGAGGGATGTGTTGTCTCCAGAATCCAAATAGACCCACTAAACGTTGTGCTTCTTTCTTGGTTGTAGGAGGGGCCAGGTGCAATAACTTATCTTTCACCTTAGAAGGAATATCTCTGCATGCCCCACACCACTGGACTCCTAAGAATTTCACTGAGGTAGATGGTCCTTGAATTTTGGTTGGATTTATTTCCCATCCTCTGATACGCATATGTGTTACCAATGAGTCCAAAGTGGTTGCTACTTCCTGCTCACTTGTTCCAATCAGCATAATGTCATCAATATAGTGCACCAATGTGATATTTTGTGGAAGATCCAAACGATCAAGATCCCTTCTAACTAAATTATGACACAGGGCAGGAGAGTTAATATATCCTTGAGGCAAAACTGTGAAGGTATACTGTTGGCCTTGCCAACTGAAAGCAAATTGCTTCTGGTGGTCCTTATGGACAGGTACTGAGAAGAAGGCATTTGCCAGATCAATAGCCGCATACCAGGTGCCAGGAGATGTGTTAATTTGCTCAAGTAACGAAACTACATCTGGTACAGCAGCTGCAATTGGAGTTACCACCTGATTTAGTTTTCGATAATCAACTGTCATTCTCCATGATCCATCTGTTTTCTGCACTGGCCAGATAGGAGAGTTAAACGGAGATGTAGTGGGAACCACCACCCCTGCATCTTTCAAGTCCTTGATAGTGGCAGTAATTTCTGCAATGCCTCCAGGAATACGATACTGTTTTTGATTCACTATTTTCTTTGGCAGAGGCAACTCTAAAGGCTTCCATTTGGCCTTTCCAACCATAATAGCCCTCACTCTACAGTTCAGGGAACCAATATGAGAATTCTGCCAATTTCTGAGTATATCTATCCCAATTATACATTCTGGAACTGGGGAAATCACCACAGGATGTGTCCGGGGACCTACTGGACCTACTGTGAGTCGGACATCAGTCAAAACTCCATTAATCACCTGCCCTCCATAAGCCCCCACTTTAACTGGAGGGCCACAAAGTTTCTTGGGATCCCCTGGGATCAGTGTCAACTCAGAACCAGTATCCAGCAGCCCCCGAAAAGTCTGATTATTTCCTTTTCCCCAGTGTACAGTTACCCTTGTAAAAGGCCTTAGGTCCCTCTGGGGAAGAACTGGAGAAAGGGTAACAGCAAAACCTTTGAGTGTCTTATCAAGATCCTTCCTCAGCGGAACCTGGCCACCCCTTCATTCAAGGGGTTCTGGATCTGCAAACTGTCTCAAGTCTGGAAATTGATTCACTGGCCGAGATTGCTGCTTACCACGATCTAATGTAGCCTTTCTTTCATTTGGCTGTTTACCACGATCTAATGTAGCCTTTCTTTCATTTGTTTGAGAATTTTTCTGCTTATACAGATCAAACAAATATGCAGTAGGCTTCCTATGTATTTCATTCCTGGAAACACCATGATTGGTTAGCCAGTACCAAAGGTCCAACCGAGTCATGCCATTATAAATTTCACCTCTCCTGTGCTGACCATTACTGGGTATGTTATTATAAACATTCTTTTGTCTACGCTGTCCATTATAATAACTAGAATCACCTTGTCTCCGGCGATTCAATGCTGCCACCTGGCCCTTGTTACCTCAGAATCCAACTAAACCCAGTGAATTTAATTCATCTAATTGAGCAGAAGCATCTCCAATGCTAAGATCTGGCACAAGGAAAAGGGAAAGAACAAAACCCTTCAAATGTGCTGGTGCCCCTCTCACCAATTTGCGTCTTATAGAGCTGGTGAAAGGCATATCTTCTGGACCTTCCCATTGTGGACAATTATGCTTTACACAATATATCCACTCTAGCATTGCAATTTCCCTAAGTCTTAAAATCCCTTCATCAACACTAAGCCACGGAATATCAGGCATCTCCAAGTCATTTCCAGTAGGCCATCTTTTGATAAACACCTCAGCCAACCATTCAAACTTTTGACACCTTTTTTAACTATGCGAGCTTCCATATTAAACCTAGAATCCCTACTCAGAGGACCCATGTCAATAAACTCAGCCTGCTCTAGTTTTATGTTCCTTCCACCCTTGTCCCACACCCTTAAAATCCATTCCCACACATATTCACCAGGTTTCTGCTTGAATGAATTAGCAAACTCATTAAGCTCCTTAGTAGTGTAGCGAATTTCCTCATGGACTACACTTTCTACCTCCCCTCTAGGAGCCTGTTTTGCTTTGAGTCTGGTTACAGGTCTAGAAGAAACTATTGGTGGGCCTTGAGAAACATCAGTAGTGAAAGTCATTGCTGGTTTATCAGACTCTGCAAAATTAATTTCCTCATGTGGGGAAGGCATTATTTCAAGGGGTGGGGCTGAGGGTACTACTTCCTCAGGTGGGGCAAACCCTTGAGAATCTGAAGATTCAAAATTCTCAGCTTCAACATGGTCTTCCCACACATCCCCGTCCCATGTTGTAGGATCCCATTCTTTGCCAATTAGAGCCCTTACTTTAACTGTCGACACACTCTGAGGCTGAGACTTGAATTTTCGCTGTAGTTCAGCCAACCTTACAATGAGAGTTTCTGTTTGATTTTCTGCAACTTGAGCTCTATTGCTACAAGAGAGAAGATTCTCCTCAAGGACACACTTAGCAACTTTTAGATCGTTTACTTGTGTCTGGAGCCTTTCGATTTTATCACACAACTCCTTCCTTTCATTCATCATTTTTTCCACAGATACTAAGAGCAGCCAGCCAGTAAAATCATTTTCCGATTTTTTCCCCATCTTGTAGAAAGCTTTGTGCACTGAATCACCTAATTCATTAAGAAAATCAAGGTCATTAGCTTCTTTAAGTTCGGAATATAGTTTCAACCATGGGTCTTCAAAATTCTCTGAGCTCCCAGGAGGGAGAGAATCTGGAGAGGTTTCAATAGTTGAAAGTGCTGGTGGATCAACAAGCCAATTCCAGTATTTTAAAAGATTCATCCTTGTACTTCTGTTACTCTAGAACCACTCCTGGTACCAACTTCTGTATTAGTCAGGGTTCTCTAGAGTCACAGAACTTATGGATAGTCTCTAGATAGTAAAGGAATTTATTGATTACTTACAGTCGGCAGCCCAATTCCCAACAATTGTTCAGTCGCAGCTGTGAATGGAAGTCCAAGGATCTAGCAGTTACTCAGTCTCACGTAGCAAGCAGGCGAAGGAGCAGGAGCAAGAGCAAGAGCTAGACTCCGTTCTTCCAATGTCCTTATATTGTCTCCAGCAGAAGGTGGAGCCCAGATTAAAGGTGTGTTCCACCACACCTTTAATCCCAGATGAAAGGCGTAGCCCAGATTAAAGGTGTGTTCCTTAAACTCGGAGATTCAATCTTCTGGAATCCATAGCCACTATGGCTCAAGATCTTCAAACCAAGATCCAGATAAGGATCTCCAAGCCTCCAGATAAGGGTCACTGGTGAGCCTTCCAATTCCGGATTGTAGTTTATTCCAAATATTGTCAAGTTGACAACCAGGAATAGCCACTACAATCATGAACACAGATTTCAGCTCCATTTCACTTCCTTGTGCCCTTTAATACTCAGATTATATATTTTCTAATTTTTCCTTTTTCAGCTTACCAGGCTTCTTTAAACTGAGGAAAAAAAAATCTATGATTGGCAATTCTGACACTTTCTTTCTCAATTTAATTAATCTGACTTTCTTCACTTTAGCCTCACGCAGGCTCTTAAAAGAAGAGCAAAATTGGACCACATTCTTCCCCAAAATATCACAAAAGTACTCTTTAGGACACATATTGAAAATCTCCCCTGAAACCACTTAGGCCAGGTCTGCACAATTCAAACCATTTCTCAGTAACAAATTATTCCATATTCTTAATATTGTAGTTCCTTTTGCCCCATTTAAATCATTCCAATGCATTCCAAATCCAAAGTCCCCATATCCACATTCTTCCAATAACTAACTAACTAACTAAATAAATAAATAAATAAGGTCAGGCCTATATTAGCAATATCCCTCTCCTGGTGCCAACTTCTGTCTTAGTTAAACTTGTACTGCTGAGAACAGACACTATGACTGACCAAGGCAAGTCTTATAAAGGTGACCATATACAAGATAAGATATGATGGAGGTGTTATAACTGGCTGCCTAGTATATCTCCTGAGTCCTTGGCAATAATGGTCATCTGTATCTGAGGCTAGGCTGGTTATAAACCCCCTGTGATAGATTGAGTTTGACTAGTCTAAGAGTGCTTGGTACCATTCTGTGGTCTTTTAGGTAGCATGGATTCTTGGTGCTGGCTACTAGCTGCTCATCATAAGCTCAGCAGGCAGCCTGGGTGACATATGCAGACTGAGCTGTGTAAAAGGCCTGTGTTTGGATGAGTGTAGAATTGTTAGTGTCATAAGCATCAGTGCCATATCCTTGGGCAGGCTGACCATATGCCTGGGGGAAGTTGGAGTGATATAACCAGTAGGCGGCTATCCATAAGAAGTTCCCTATGCAATCTGCCCATAGGTGCCAGTGGGTATAGCAGACATCAGTAGGCTGTCTATAGGTTCCCTGGCTTTGTTGCCCATATGCCTGGGTGGTCTGTGTATATCTTTGAGTTGGCTGGGCTGGGTAGGCCCTGTAGCCCCGTTGGTTTGCAGGTTAGCTTTAGGCACTGTAATCTATGGAAGCCATTTTCTCTCCTTCTTCCCTGTTCTCTCAAAGTTGGTCTCCCTCTCTTGTTCCGCAAAGGTTGCAAATTTTAAGACCAGAGGAAATATGTGTTCTACAGTTGTTATGACACACTCTTTGAGAAGCATTGCTTTACAGGAAGCCTTGCCCTACAGTTCAGGCCAGGAATCAATGGTAGTGTTCCTCAAAGTCCCCATCAATAATAAAGGCCTTAATTTTTTTCTAAATGGTCATAGATGGAATGTACTTTTATTAAAACATCATTTTATTCACTTACATTTCAAATTATATCCCCTTTCCAGTTTACTCCTCCAGAAATACCCATCCCATCCCCCCTCAGTCACCTCACCTTACCTCTATAAGGTCACATCTTCACCCATTCAACCACTCCCACCTCATCACTCTAGCATCTCCCTACTCTAGTCCCTCCCTTCACAATGATGTCAAATAAGGCCATCCTCTGCTTCATATGTATATGGAGTCCTGGCTCCCTCCGTGGGAGCTCTGGGTGTTCTAAGTAGTAGATATTGTTCTTCTTATGGGGCTGTAAGCTCCTTCAGTCCTTCCCCTAACTCTTCCATTGGTATTTTCAGGCTCAGTCTGATGGTTGGCTGTAAGTGTCTGCATCTGTATTGGTCAAGTGCTGGTAGAACCGCTCAGGAAACAGCTATATCAGGCTTCTTTCATCAAGCACTTCTTGGCATCAGGAAGTATGGCTGTTTAGCAACTGGAGGTGGGAAAGGTCCCAAAGTGGGATTGTCTCCGGATGGCCTTTCCTTCAGTCTCTGTTCTAATTTTTGTCCCTCTCTGTCATGGATCACCCCGATCAAGTATGGGGTCCCTGGAATGTGGGTCCTTGAAGGCTAGGTGGGTAAGGATTCACCAATGACAAACAGAAACAAACATAGAGGCAGGTTTAATCTGAGTCTATTTTGCAGCTCTCAAGCTAGGGTTTTTATACATTAAAAACATATATATTACAACTCTTAAAAGACATGTTCAGTGAAGCAATCTCAAATACCATCATTATCATTTGGCACAGTAAAGCACAAAAATCAAGCAAACATTACAACTCTGAAAAGATGTATTCAGTGAATTACAAAGAGAACGGGTAGTATTACTATTTATAGAAATCATCCAAGTGTTACAACTCTAAAAGCAATATTCAGTCATCCAAGGCTAGTGGCATATTTCCAAGAGCAGATTAATATGTCTTTATGGTCAATTATTTTTTAACATCTAGTGCCTGACTTTTTTTTTATAAATCTTCAATGTTTAAAGTTAAATTATTTTACTTCTTTTATTTTAGTCTTTCTTAAGCATATAACAAAACCCTCTTCTGATGATAAATGTGTAGCCATATGAAATTTTATTGTTGGAAAAGATTTATCTATCATAGTACAATTATATAATTTTGTAAATGATTTATAAAGAAAAGTGTTGGATTTCCTGGGGATAAGGTCATGTTAGTTACCCCATATCAAGAGATGGTTTCTTACCTATTATTCTCCCTTAAGATCTTGGACTAGGCTACCAGGAACATGTCATAAATAAGAAAAGGAATAAAAGGAAACAAAACAGATACATTGCCATGAGAACTATGGCTCAGTATGCTGTTCTGGGCAAGAGTTCCACAACAGATTCTAGAAGGCCTCCTTCTGTTGAAGTTTTATTCTCAGTCTGTAGAACTCACAACTATCTCTTTTGACTGTAGAGCTGTAGACAGAAGATGACTGGAAAAAAATAATAATAAGACTTATTCCTATGACAAGAATAATTCAATGTAACCAACTAACAGGGTTTAATGACCATGAACCAGAGCTAATAGACTGAGTCAAATCCTCTATGCTAATAGATTCAACATGTGCTTTGCTTACAGCAGAGATCTGGGCTTGTAATTGAGCCATGTCATGAGTAATATCATTGTCTTTCCAAATTCTCAACAAATTTTTAGTAAAATTCCAATTATGACTTTCATTATAAGGTAATGGCGCTACACACATTACTGAAAGCTGGCATGGCACTTGGTAAAAAGCTAACTTTAATATTTTCCACTTCTTGTCCTGTGATAAAATTACATCCTCTACAGCACCACTTTTTACTTCTAATATTTTATCTGTAACTCATTGTCTTGCAAGTGTTAAAGAGACATTTTTATTTACATCATTAACAAACTGTGCAGACTTCATATCTGAGACTAAGGTGACTGTTGAGACTGAAAGTGAAGTAAGGATGGCTATTAAAGCACTAATGCCTAAAATCAGAGCCACAACAAAATGCTCTGGTTTAATTAGTGCATTAACTCTTTTAAGCATTTGTAAGCCTACTTTGTCAAACCAAACATCATCTTTTAAATCTACAAGAAGTATAATATAAGTAAGTATTTGTAATAACAAAATAACAATAATTTTTAATTGATATAGGATCAACACAATTAATTAAAATACATTTGGAACAGCTTACCTGATAAGATCCTTCTACCTTAGTAATTTTCAAATCTGAGGATTGTCCAGCTAGTATACCAAAAGCTTAGGTAAGATCTACTTGCCAAAGGAATGCTCTTAGCTTCCTTAGGCTTTTTAAAAGGACCATGTTAGTTGCAGCAAAATGCCTAAATAATCCTGGAAGAATATTAGTAATATTATGTAAAGGAGAGTGACTGGCATAAACAGATTCCACCCATCCTGCAGCAAATCATCTATTTACAGACTCATTTGTAAATGTATGAGGACTATATCAATGAAAAAGCTGTAACTCATTGATTAAATGGTTTTGGTTTTCGTTTTTGTGGGTTGTTTTTGTTTGTTTGTTTGTTTTTGTTTTGGTATTTTGTTTGTGTTTTGTTTTGTTTTGTTTTGTTTTGTTTTGTTTTGTTTTGTTGTTTTTTCAAGACTGGGGTTTCTCTATGTAGCCCTGGCTGTCCTGGAACTTACTCTCTAGGCCAGGCTGTCCTGGAACTCTGAAATCTGCCTGTCTCTACCTCCCAAGTGCTGGGATTAAACGTATGCATCAACCACTGCCTGGCTTAAATGTTTTTTATATTCATAAAATGGTGAGCTTATAGAATAGTTATAAATTATTTATTGGTTTTTCCAAGGATCTTATACTGAATCCCAAGAACTAGATCCACAATTAAGACATCTTGAAGCAAGGATACCCACAATTTATCATTATCCTGATATTCTTGTAGACATTCTTTGGAGGCATAGTCTCTCTTGGCCTTATAAAACTTTCATTACAGTTATAATACCCTGACATCATTATTAAAAGCTCCCACATTTTTTTCTCAATCTGTAGGTTGCCAATTTATCTTACTGAATATGTTCTTTGTCTTACAGAAGTTTTCTAGTTTTATGAGGTCCCATTTGCCAATTCTTGATCTTAGAGCATGAGCCATTGGAGTTCTCTTTAGGAAATTCCCCCCTGTGCCAATTAGTTCAAGGCTCTTTCTCACTTTCTATTCTGTTACATTCAGTGTATCTTGTTTCATGTTGACGTTTTTGATCCACTTGTACTTGAGCTTTGAACAAGGTGACAAATATGGGTCTATTTTCATTCTTCTAGATACAAACAGCCAGTTAGACCAGAATCATTTATTGAAGATGCTTTCTTTTTTCCATTTTATCTTTTTGGCTTCTTTGTCAAAGATCAACTATCCGTAAGTTTTATTTTCCAGTCTTCAATTCTATTCCACTGATCAATGTATATGTTTCTGTACCAATACTATGCAGTTTTTTTTAATCACTATTGCTCTGTACTAAAGCTTCAGGTCAGAGATGGTGGTTTCCTGCAGCCATTCTTTTATTGTTAAAAATGGTTTTCACTATTCTGGTTTTTTAATTCTTGGTGGTGGTGTGTGTTTTTTCGTTTTTTGGTGTTTTTTTTTTTTTTTTTGATTTTTGGTTTTTTGTTGCTGTTGTTATTTTGTTTCACCTTTTCAGATGAATTTGAGAATTGTTCTTTCTATGTCTTTAAAGAATTGTTTCGGGAATTTGATGGGGATTGCATAGAATTTATAGATTACCATTGGTAAGAAGGCCAATTTTACTATGCTAATTCTGCCAATCCATGATCATGGGGGATCTCTCCATTTTCATTGATTTTGTTCTTGAGAGACTTGAAGTTATTGTCATACGGGTCTTTCACTTGTTTGATTAGACTTACCCCTATTTTTGTATTATTTATGACAATTGTGAAGAGATTTGTTTCCCTAATTCCTGTATCAGCCTGTTTATCCATTTAATAATGAAAGGCTATTGATGTATTTGAGTTGATTTTATATCTGACCACTTTGCTGAAATTGTTTATCAGCTGGAGAAGTTCTCTAGCGGGCCAATATATAAAATATATAAAGAACTCAAGAAGCTAATCACCAAAACACCAAACAACCCAATCCAACAATGGGGTAAAGAAATAAATGGAGATTTCAGCACTGAGGAATCTCGAATGGCACCTAATGAAATGTTCAAAGTCCTTAGTGGTCAGAGAAATGCAAATTAAAACAACCCTGAGATTCCACCTTACACCAATCCAAATGGTTCAGATCAAAACCACAGGTGACAACATGTGTTGCAGAGGATATGGAGAAAGAGAAACAGTCCTCCATTGAGGGTAGGATCACAAACTGGTCCAACTACTCTATAAAAAAATCTAGGGCTGGTGAGATGGCTCTGTGGGTAAGGACACTGATTGCTCCTATGAAGGTCCTAAGTTCAAATCCCCAACAACCACATGGTGGCTCACAACCACCCAAAATGAGATCTGATGCCCTCTTCTGGTGTGTCTGAAGTCAGCTACAGTGAACTTATTTATAATAATAAATATCTCTTTTAAAAAAGAAAAAGAAAATGGATCTACCTGAAGTCTCAGCTATACCACTTTTGGGAATATACCCAAAAGATGATCCACCATGCCACAGAGGCATGTGTTCCACTATGTTCATAGGAGCCTTATTTGTGATAGCCAGAAGCTGGAAACAACCTGGATGCCCCAAAACAAAAAAATTGATAAAGAAAATGTGGTTCATTTAAACAATGGTATAGTACTCAGCAGCTATTAAGAATGAAGACATCCTGAATTTCGAAGGTAAATGTATGGAACTAGTAAATATCATCCTGAGTGAGGTAACTCAGACCCAAAAGGACATGCATGGCATGTACTCACTAATAAGTAGATGTCAGCAGGAGAAAGCAAAACAGAACAAACAAAGAAACAAACAAACAAAATAGCAGAGCACCCAAGGTACATTCCACAGACCTCACAAAGATCAAGAACCTGAAGTGCCCAAATGAAGACACTTCAGTCCCACTTTAGAGGAAGAAGAAAGCAATCACAAGTTAGGAGGGAGGAAGGCATCTGAGAGAAAAAGTGGGGGGAAATAGGGAGGAGAGGAGAACCTGATCTGGTACTGATTCAGGGGAAAAGACTGAAGGAAGCCATGAGGGCCAGCAGAAAGAATGGAAACAGGTAGCCTCAGGAGATATGAGGTGGGGCAGGGGAAACCCTCCAAAATGCACCAGAGGCCTGGGAGGTGACAGTCTCTCAGGACTCAAAGGGAGGGATCTTAGATGACATGTCATCAGCAGTGAAAGGGAACTTATAGAGCCCACCTCCAACAGGAAGACAGGGCTTCAAATGAGGGAGAGGAGAGCCATCCTACAGTCACAACTCTGATTTATAATTGTTTCAGTTTGATAGGATTACAGGGATGGAAATGGAGAGGGGACTGAGGAAAAGAAGGTCCAGTGACAGGTCCAAAGTGGGATCCAGGTCAATAGGAGGTCCCAAGGCCTGACACTATTATTGAGGCTGGTGGAGTGCTCACAAAAAGGGATCTATCATTACTGCCCTCTGAAAAACCCAACAAGCAGCTGGAAGGGTCAGATGCTGATATTTGCACCCAGAGCGATGGGCAGAAGCAGGTGATCCCGTTGTTGAATTAGTTAAGGACAAAGAGGCCCAGGAGAAGGATGACCCTGTAGGAGAACCACACATCTCAATTGGCGTGGAACCCGGAGACCTCTCAAACCCTGGGCCACCAAAAAGGCAGCATACTCCAGTTGATATGAGGCCCCCAACACACAAACAGTAGAGGACTGCTGGGTCTATTTTCATTCAGACATGATGCAACTAATCCTCAAGAGACTGGTGGCCCCAGTGAGTTAAGAGGTCAGGTGGGGTGCGGAGAGTGGGGACATCCATGTGGAGACAGGGGCGTGAGAAGGGGGTATGGGATAGGAGGGTGGAAGGGGCAAATAAATAATGGAGTGTAAAAAATAAATTAACTAATTATATAAAAGAATAATAAAGCAAATGCATTATTTATGTAATTTTTAAAAGAAAGAAAGAAAGCTCCCACATTAACTTTCTAAGATGTGGGGGCTTTGTATCTGGAACTGATCTATCTGGAGGTTCAGAAAGAAAAGTTCTATAACTAACGGGAAGGCAACCCATTGGGGGGTATTCCCTTAAAATAACAAAAATTAGAGCAGAGAGTATTGGCATTTTTTCCATGCAAGGTGTTTTAATATGTCAGAGCCCTCAGAGGGAGGTAGCACCTGTTTTTCCTATGGACATGAACATTTCTGGGTTAAAAATTTAGATGATTGGGTGGCCCCATCTCTCTATAGGGGTTGTGCCTATATACTGTTGGTTGTCTCTACAGGTTGTATCTCCTCTTTCTTGGGTTTTTGGCTAAATAATTGTTATTGTCTTCTTGGAGCCTCACATATCCCTGGAGTCTAGGACTTTCTAGTGGCTACCTGCAGTTCCCCTTACCCCTCTCCTACATGTTTCCATTCACTTTCCTGATCCTCTGCACTTCTCTCCTGTTCCTTCCAATACCTGTTCCTGTCCCCCTTTTTCCCTCTCCCTTCTCTCTCCATCCCAGGTCCCTCCTTCCCTCTTGGTACTGTGATTTCTGTGTTCTCCTTTCTATGTAGGATTGAAGAATCTACACTTTAGTCTTTCTTCTTAATCTACATAAGGTATGTGGGTTGTAATGTGATTATTCTGAGTTCTCAGGCTAAAGCCTATTTCTCAGTAAGTATATACCATGTGTGCTCTTTTGTGTCTGGGTTACAACACTCATGATGATTTAGTCTACTTCCATCCATTTCCCTGTGAATTTCATGAAGCCATTGTTTTTAATAGCTGAGTAGTACTCCAGTATGTAAATATCCCACAATTTCTGTATCCATTCTTCTGTTGAGGGACATATGAGTTGTTTCCAGTTTCTGGCTATTATGAATAAGGCTGCTCTGAACATAGTGGAGCATGTGCCCTTATTTTATGTTTTTTTTGGGGGGAGGGGGTATATGCTTAGCAGTGGTATAGCACTCTTTACACTATTCCATCTATACCCATAGATAGGAGTGACACTAACAAATCATCAGAAAAATGTGTTTGTGCTGTGAAGGGGTTATAAAACTAAGCAAACTGTAGAGAATGAATGACTCTGTTATGCTCAATCACAAATGTAATAGCTGTATCATTCTTTTTATCAAGGTTTCAGATAACATCATGGCAAATAGAAGGAAAAAATTCAATGAGTCTGATGTAAGAGATTTCTCTCATGGATCTTTCCAAAAGAGAAAAGTAAGTATTCATATTTAAAAACTGGTATTCTTAACCTTCACCTTCCCTAAAAGACATGGTTTCCATGTGTAGCTCTGCATGTCCTGGAATTTTCTATATAATGCTGACCTCAGCTCAGAGATCGGCCTGCCTCACCCTCTTCTGCTGGAATTAAAGACATTCACCAGCACAGTCTGGTTAAAACTTGTTATTCTTTTTTTTTAATTATTTTATTTTTTTATTTAGTTATTTACATTTCAGCCATTTGGATCTTCTTTCTCAACTTCTTGAAGAGTGGTTCTCAACATTCTAAATTCTGCACCCCTGTAATGCAGTTCCTCATGCTGGGGTGGATCCCAACCACAAAGACATGTTTGTTGCTACTTGATAACTATAATCGTGCAAATTTTATGAAATGTAATGTAAATATCTGACATTAAACCTTATGAGCATGTCATCTAGCCACAATGAGGTTTCCTCACATAGGTTCATAAACCTGTTATTGAAAGTTGGCCACAGAATCAGAGATATGCCACTGCCCCTGCTTATGCCTCTGCATAGGCACCTGCCCTGCCCAGGCCTAAGTACCTGCCTCTGCCTTTATACACTGCTGGAATTAAAGTATTGTAACTCCATTTTCTCAGGTTTGTGTGAGATGGTGTTTTTAGGGGTTTTTTTGTTTGGTTGGTTTTTTTGTTTTTGGTATTTGCGTTGTTTGTTTGTTTGTTTTTCTTGGTTTATGTGGTGGTGGTGATGGTAGGCTACTTATTTATTTTATCATTTTGTTTTTAGGAAAGATATGTTGTGAGTCTTTTAACAGAGAATGATTGGATTCTAGTGTTTCTGCTGACAGATGCCAGGTAATAGGATTGCAGGGATTCTCCATATCTGGATAACACAGTATTATCATCTGAATTCTACCTATGATGCTTACCTGTACAAGGCTTAATGCCTAACCTTAGGATGCAACCTTATTTGAATATGGCACTGAAGCTAATCCAAACCTCTGAAATCCTGCAAAGGCTATAATCTCAAATATAGAAAGCTAAACTAAACCAAAAACTCAAATCCATTAAACGTTAATGTTGAAACAATGAGGAACAAAATTATCCAACTTCACTAGAAAAATAAAGATCAAAGAACAAGCCAAAATTAAAAGGGTTAGAGAACCAAATGCTGGCGACTCGGTCCAGAACAAGCAATGCCAGCAATAAATGTATAACTTGTGTTGGTATTCATGTCAGCTAAGGCCATTGTGTACTTTATATATATATATATATATATATATATATATATATATATATAATGACATATTTTCCTCAACTACATTTCCATTGCTATCCCAAAAGTCCCCCATACCCTTCCCCCTCCCACTTCCCTACCCACCCATTCCCTTTTTTTTTTGGCCCTGGCATTCCCCTGTACTGGGGCATATAAAGTTTGCATGTCCAATGGGCCTCTCTTTCCAGTGCTGGCCGACTAGGCCATCTTTAAATACATATGCAGCTAGAGTCAAGAGCTCCGGGGTACTGGTTAGTTCATAATGTTGTTCCACCTATAGGGTTGCAGATCCCTTTAGCTCCTTGGGTTCTTTCTCTTGCTCCTCCCTTGGGAGCCCTGTGATCCATCCACTAGTTGACTGTGAGCATCCACTTCTGTGTTTGCTAGGCCCAAGCATAGTCTCACAAGAGACAGCTATATCTGGGTCCTTTCGGCAAAATCTTGCTAGTGTATGCAGTGGTGTCAGTGTTTGGAAGCTGATTATGGGTACTGATCATTGTGTACTTTTAAAACTGAAGCCTTCTGATTGCGTGCTGAAAGGTATCACCAGGAACATAATGGCAAAGTCATAATGCATCCTCAATGTTTCTACCTGATATGGAAACTTACATAACTCATGGGAATCGCAAGCACACACACACAGACCCCAACAACTCAATTAGCCTGTGCCTGTTGTCTTCAACTCTGCACAGAATCCTGTTTCTCAACATGACTCTTATGCCACTTCACATTCTTAACATTAGTTTTTTGAAAGTTATTCATGGAAAAAGACTTGCTTTTGTCAGCTATTTTTCATCATGTGAGACAAGTATCCATAAATCCTGCTCCTTGAACCAAGTGCATAGGTGTTCTGAAACCAGAGCTACGCAGAATGTCGGGAGAATGATAATTGAACAGGTAGGGGAGGATCCTCCAAACTACTCTGAGCAATTGTTGATTATTTATTTATTTATTATTCCACTTTGAACGTCGTTCTAGTAATGTAGAGAAATATTCTTGAACTGTAAGCAGTAGACATGGCATGAGATGTCTGAAGAGGCAATGCATTTAACTTGCAACCCTAAGACTTGGGATGAAAACCCCAACATGTAGAAAATGTCAGAGGGAATGCCAGGCTTCTGTCAAGAACACTGTAGAGAATAAAAGTGGAGATCAGAAAATGTTTGGAAACTCTAGTGCCAGAAAGACAGGTTTATAAAGCTGCCAACCAGAAAGACACTGTCTAAAAGCAAGAAGCAACTCAAGAATTAACAGCAAAGTATTCTAATAACTTATGCTGTGGAAATATGGAAATACAGACAAAAAATTACATACACACACACACAAAATAAAAAACAAAACAAAACATAAAAGTGGCAATCCACAAGCATGTTATATCATTATTGGGACAGTACAATTTACTTGCAACATTCTTCTCTCTTTGAAGATGACATACTGAGGCTGAAGCCCTACCAGTCTCTGCTGAGGATGTTAGATAGTTCAGTCAGATCTGTGGTAATTCCTCAGGTGACGATGGTAAGTGGATGATTGGCGAAAGCGACGGCTACATAGGGAACAGACATAAGGCATTTCTCCTGTGTGAATCATCTCATGAGACTTCAGGTTGGTCTTGTGGCTGAAGGACTTTTCACATGTGCTGCACTTGAAAGGCTTTTCTGGCATGTGTATGATCTCATGGGTGCGGCGGTCAGAGACTCGTTTGAACATTTTCTGACAGGTGACACAAAGCAATTCACTCTTCTTATTCAGGTGAGTTCTCTGGTGGGATGAAAGGCTCCTGGCATGTTTGAACATCCTAGAACATTCTTCACACTTGTATAGTTTGGCATCTCTACAGAATCTCTTTTGATGACTTTCACATGGTAAGTTTGCCTCATGATTCTTACCAAGAAGGACAGGATCAGAGATAGGCTGCTCTTGCCTAGACTGCAACCCTGGTACCTCCCTTGGGTCGTTTTCAGAAAAACATTCCCCAAGTGACTCTTGCAGGCATGTAGATGTTCCTTGACTTGCTCTTGTAGAATCCTGAGGAACTCCATAAGGAATATCTCCCACCTCAGGCTCAGGATGATATATTCTCTTGTTAATGAAAAGGGAGTCTGACTTGTTCCTGGGAATATTATCACCACTATATACTTGAGTAGCTGCATTTCTGGAAGTGTTATAGCAATTGTTCTTGTCCTCAGAGATGTTTTCTCTGGATAAATCCTTTGGTTGTTCCTCCATGGGGACATCGGCAGTAGTCGGAGCACTCGGGAAGTCTACATGATGACTGGGGGTGCCTTGACTTGCTCTTCTGGCACCATGAGGGAATTGACAAACAACATTCCCCTCTTCATGCTCAGGGTGCTGTTCTTTCTGGATAATAAGAAGGGAGTCCATTTCATTTCCACTACAGCTTTCACCAACATTTGCTTCAGTAGCATTACAAGAGTTGTTGCATTCATTTTCACTGTTTTCTTGTCCTTTGGAAAGAAGACAATCTATGAAAATGTATCCAAAATGGACCCCCTCAAAACATGACTCTTTTATCTAGGTTACCAACTAACCTGTGGCCAATAATCTATCTTGTGTGGTGTCTACTGGCATCTGCTCATTATCTGGTGTTGGCCTTGTTGCAGATTGCTGTTGTTTCAAAAGCTTGATGACTTCTTTTAATGGCATGTTTTCAGAAAAGAGGGCTTCTTGTCCTTGCATTGAAACATGGACCTGTAAGGGAAGACATGTTCTTCTTATGCACGAGCACGTGGATTGCAGACACCTAACCTCAACCTGCAAGCACAGGGACACTGGAATATTGACTAGCTCATTCGTCTAGGCCTTAAGTCTAATGATCATTCCTGGCACTCACAAATTCTGAATTCTAAAGTCACTATAGATAATGTGTTTCCAAATGTCGAGTCATTGTCCCTAGAGACACACAAAGTTGTGTTCCTGTGAGCTCTGCCAACCATAGTTTCTTTAACTGGTCAACACATTGAAGGAGGATAAGCCTTCCTTAAACTGGCTAGCCCATGTTTTCAGATTGTCTTAACTTTATCTGATCTTTGTTTTGAATGTAGTGTCTCAAAGAATCACAAGGCCTGTTCTCAGGAACATGACTAGATATTAGGGGAGCAGTGTACTTAGTATGAAATTTTAAACTTAAAATAAAACTCAAAGAGAATATGCAGTATAATTCTTAACTTGTAAGGTGTGGTCAAAAGATTTAATTTAGCTGGGCTGTGTGGCACGTGCCTTTAATCCCAGAATTTGGAAGGCTGAAGAAAGAGGATTTCTGAGTTTGAGGCCAGGTCTATCTACAGAGTGAATTCCAGGACAGCCAGGGCTCCACAGAGAAATCCTGTCTCAACAAAACAAAACAAAACAAAAACAATCCCTAAAACAAAACCTAAAACCCAAAAACCATTTAACCTAACACTTGAGAAGCAGAGGGAGGGTAATTCCTCTGCTTACAAGGCCAAGGAAGACTACATAAAGAAACAATGCTGCAGCAGGGCAGTGGTGGCATACGCCTTTAATCCCAGCACTTAGGAGGCAGAGGCAGGCAGATTTCTGAGTTCTAGGACAGCATGGTCTACAAAGTGAGTTCCAAGACAGCCAGGGCTATACAGAGAAACCCTGTCTCCAAAAATAAACAAACAAGCAAACAAACAAACAAACCATGTTGTAAATCACAAATACAAGCAAGCAAGCAACCAGGAAATGAACCACAAAACTAAACCAATAAAAATCTAAACAAAATATCTGAAATAGGAAGCATTTTTAATTGGTATGTAGGAATGCATGTATGGGGTGGTAGAATATTTTCAACTTTTCACAATTTCTGTAAATAACTAAGAATTTTGCAAATCACGGCTTTGAGAAAACATCCAACATAATTAAATCTTTATTAGGTCTATCCAAATTTGAATGTTTGGACTGAAGCACCATTATGCATCACAGAAATTCTTATGGGTATGGTGCTGTTTTGTATACAGCACCAACCATATTTCAATATCAGAACTTTACCATTCTGACACCTCAGTTTTCTAGACAGAGATTCAATGATATGTAATAGCCAATTTGAGAATCCATCTAGTCAATTTAATCCCAAATTTTTGCCCCACACTTCCACAGATCACAGGCTAGCACTGTGAACCCTGTGTATAAGTGTTCATGGCAGGATCTAACATAGTCCTCATGAATACTCAGTAAGCATCTCCAGGAACAAGCTGGGTCTCACACACAAGTTATCTCTTCTACATCCTTAAAGTCCTCCCCAGGACAATTCTTCATTCTCTCTACTAACATGTAAATAAACTAGACTTAGTTGTGCATATCAAACCTAATTGATAGGCTCCTTTCTGCTATATTCATGATAATTTGAGGCAATCATTTTTCTTCAGTATAAATATTTTTGTTACAGAATATAATCTCCTTTGTAAAATACAACATAGACAAGCAATCAAAGAAAAAACAAAACAAAACAATACAAAACCCCCTACTTTTTCCAAACCCCAAATGTTTCTGCCTTTCCTTCTACTAAGCCCCAGAGGAACTCACCATGACAGGAGGCTTCAAGCACTCATCAGTCAGACTCTCCATGAATCTCCTCATATCGCTACCACTGGCTTTCCACTTCTCTGTCAAAGCATACTTGTCCTTGCAGTGCCCAGTGAGGAGAAACTGCTCCAAGACCAGTTGAGAAATCATCTGCTCCTTAGTCTGCTTTTCTGGCTGCAACCAGGAGTTGAACATCTTCCAGAGACTTTGCAGCTCCTGAGTTGCCCAGCAGCCATTGTTACTTGGGGAAAAGTTTAGCTGAGCACTTGGTGAGTTAGAGATGTCTTCTGCCCACTGCACACCAGAACTATCAGTTGGAGTAAACTCTAAATTGTTGGTCTGAAGGTCTTTTGCTGGTGCCTGCTGTGAAGCCATTGTGGTGACAATGGTGTGAAAGATTCAACTATAGTAGTTTAATATCTGTTTTGTGACTTTACGAAAATGCTAACAGTTGATGGATGTACTGTAAAAGCTGTGAATTTAAAAAAGGAAGAAACACATAATTAATGTTAACAAAACAAACACAAAACCAAATGAGATTTGTGTCACAGATGGTTTTATGGGTTCCTGACAGTAAATGTTTCACTATAGTCCTTTCAATCTGCTTGCATGGAATTGGAAATGGGCAAAACAACTGAAAAGTAGAAAAAAAATTGACTCAATAACCAGAAAGTCCTGTATCTAGGGTGCTTAGATCTGTCATGAGATCTTAAGAACACAGCAATGTTGTCTGTTCCCCCTTTGGAAAAGATGGGAGTTATTCTGCTGTTCCTCAAATTTTAAGTTTCACCCTTCTGTCTCATTCTAAAGCACCAGAGAATAATACTTTCATAAGAAAATATTTAAAATGAATAATCAGGAATATTAAATTCACAGAGAGGCAAACAAATATCCACACACATACCTGAATGATTACCAACTCAGAGTTTTCTTTAGAGTTTAGAAAAATCAACCTCTTGATCAGGAAAGCTTCCAAAAGGCAATATTGAACTACTGAGATCTCCCCATAATTGTGATGAATCTTCTCACAAGTCCACAAATAAACACACATACACACACATAAATACACATATACTTACACATTCAAGACCACTAGGAAGGAAAGTTTACCTATTCCTCCACCTCACTGCTTTCTCCGGTGAACTTCAAGGGTGATGCCAAGAAGCCCAGGGAGGCACTGTGTGTCTCTGCCTTGGCTCTGCTTCATCTGAGGTTCTATTAGGATTGGTTCCCTTTTATAGCGCCTGGCTTCCGTTAGTCAGTTACTGATGACGATTAAATTCACACAGTGATTCTATCAAAACTCCTGTTCCTGGGTGGGGCAGATTACCATTTTATCCATAGTACTCAAAGTAATAGAAATTGAATCAGGAGAGTCAGTAGTCCCCAGCACTGCCTATTAAGCCCAGAGATCCAAGGTCAGTCTGACCCAGAGGAACAGATAATGCCAAAAGGGGGAATCAAATACAAGCAAGCAAACAAAATAAGGAAAGACATTTTTTCCTGCTGATTGAATCACATAAGGAATCCTAACTCAGCTCTAGTTTTGCATCTCTAATGCAATGATTGACTCTTCTTTGGAAGAAGATCATCTCCTAGTCAAGTGTTGTAAGTCACTGTAGTGAATGGAAATAGTACCACACTGAAGAGGAATTCCAAGATTGGCATTTATCTTCTATGACCTCTGATCCTGTGTTCTCACATAGTAGTCAATGAAAACTTGTTAAAATTTCCTGGTTTCTAGAGAGATTGGATCCTAAGTGCTTCAGTGAACTCTGTAGAATCCTTGATAGTGGGATCAGATAGGGCAGGAAGAATCCATAAGGTGTCTGTAGCACAATATAGTAAAGATGGAGGCTGAAGGGAACTTGTATCTTTTGGTAGAGAGGAATGTGCATTGCCTATTGCGAAAACATGGACATCATATGAGGACTGTATTCTAGGGAGAGATTAAAATTTGTGGCAAAATGTGGTGGTCTTTGTTGTTCTCTCTTGTTTTCTCTATCTTTCCATCTCTCTCTCATGTTTGGTTTGTTCATTTGTTTTTTGTTTTGTTTGTTTTTTTACAAGTGTCTATATGGTATCCTAGTCTGCTCACAATCTCACTAACTTGTTCAGAATGATCTTGCACTACAATCATATAACTTTTAACTCCTCAGTGCTGACATCCCAGAGTGACCTCACTACTTCACACATCCTTTTTGTTTTTCTGTCTCTGTTTTCTTTTACTTCATCTAGAGACAATTTTTTTCCCTTGTATGCCTAGACATAATAGCCCTACAGTGTGGATCAGGTTGACACATCCTTGCCATTAATTCCAGAGTGGTGGATTTAAACGTGGTTGCCTTTGTGAATTGCTTTGTCCAATCATGCTAATTGATAGGTTCAATTGTGACCCCTAAATTCACATGTTGATGTTTTATCTTCAAACACTGAGATTGTGCTAAACTTCAGTCCAAAACATAGAACCTTATTTTCCCTTACCCCAAATAGGATGGAAAATCAGTGATTTACAACTTCTAAAATTTTTTACATTCACAAAACCATAAATTTTGAATGCTTAAACCTAAAGCTGCCCTTCCCTTTATGGAAAAAAAAATGCCACATGACAAAGAAAGCACTACAAATTCTTCAAATGAATTAGCCATTTGTTACAACAATGATTGACTCACCATGTAAAAATGTATCATTTGTTTTTTTTTTGCTATTGATGATGTTCAGTATATTAATGAATTAATGCAATACTAACAAGAAGAAACATTCAGATGAAAGTGTTTTTTCATGAGAACAATAAACACTTTACTGTTGTTCACTATTTTCTTCCTGAAAGTGAATTTCAAGGGCACAATTCAATTTAGCAATTAGATTACTTGAAGGAGGTTAGTGCCTTTAATCCCTGCTACACACTTAATCCTAGATCAGAAAACAGATGCAGAAGCATCTCTATCACTTTGAGGCAAGTCTGGATTTCAAATAGAGCTCAAACATAGCCAGGCTTGCATGAACAGAAGGTGTCACCAAAAAAAAAAAAAAAAAAAAAAAAAAAAAAAAAAAAAAAAAAAGCACAAAAGCATCAAGAAGAAGAAGAAGAAAAAGATGATAGAAGTAAGGTTGTCCTGGAACCGCTACTACTAGGAAGGTAGAAGCCATGCTTTTAAATCATTTATTGGTTGTTGCTGTTGGAAGGGATCCATAATGCTAGCTTGTCCATATAAAAAAAAAACACAATCTAGCTATTTTATTTACAAACTCAAGCCTAAATAAGGCAGATTTACAGCTATTTCAGCTTATTCCCCAACGATCAAGTCCCTTATACTTGCTATTTCTCTGTTCCAAGAATTTATATTTCATCTCTTCCCATGGCAACCATCTCCACTTAAGTCTTCTTTCTTCTTTCTCTTCCTCTACCAGCAATCTCTTCACTTAATCCTCAAATTCCACCTTTCTCCCTTAGATGACCAGTCATAGCAAGTTGCTTTTTTTTTTTTTTTTTTTTTTTAACCAGTTGTATTTCGGGACAATATTCAAATAACATCATTTGGTGGATGTGTGGCTCTGTACTTTGTGGACGACCACAGATTAAGAAGCCAATATTTAGCATGATAATATAAGCAGCATCAGAACAACCCACTGCATTATTTTATTTATACTAAGAGTTAGAATGGGGATAAAACAGCAATTCTTCTTTTGTATGAAAAGGTATTTTATATGAATAGAGTTTGTACAACATGCAAACTTTTCTCAGAAAAGTATTTGTAATCCCAACAAAATTTATAACAAATTAATAGGTCTTAACAAAAACATTATTTTAGAGAGGAAATTATTATAATTTAAAATATATTCTATAAAGCAAAGAAGAAGGAACTTGTATGCCATATTCTTCAAGTAAAACATCAGGGACACAGACATGACATGTTTCAATGCACAGAATAGCAGGACAGTATGTATGTTACAAAGTAATATGGCTACACATATCATTCTCCTGCAGTTTGTCAAAATGATATATAATTCATAAAAAAATGAAATAATGTAGTTCAGAGGCAGAATACTCATTTTTCATGTATGAGACTCTGGTTTCAAACTCCAGGTCTGATAAGACAAGAATAACATTGACAATGGCAAATATTTAGAGTGAGTTTCACTGACTGTTAGAACTACAGTGAATATACAGTAAAATTAACTATAAAACCATAGTCTTTAAGAAAATTTTGGCTTGTATTTTAAATTTTAAATTATATATATATATATATATATATATATATATATATATATATATATATATATATTTGGTTTTTCGAGACAGGTTTTCTCTGTATAGCCCTGGCTGTCCTGGAACTCACTTTGTAGACCAGGCTGGCCTCAAAATCAGAAATCCACAGGGCTCTGCCTCCGGAGTGCTGGGATTAAAGGCGTGCCCACCACGCCGGGCTTTAAATTAGTATACATAGTATTATGTGGGTTAAATGGCAGGATCCTGAGTCCTCTCAGGGCTGGGGCTACTCAGTGAGGTAGGATCCTGGAGTTTTGTTGTTGCTGTTGTTCTGGTTTTCTTGATTATTTATTTCTATTTCAAATGTTAACACCTTTCCTGGTTTCCCCTCAAAAGCCCCTTATCCCCTCCCCACTCTCCCTGTTCACCATCCCACTCACTCCTTCTTTCTGGTCCTGGCATTCCCCTACAGTGGGGCATTAATCCTTCACAGTACCAAGGGCCTCTCCTCATATTGATGTCCAACAAGGCTACCCTCTGCTACATATGAAGCTGGAGCCATGGGTCCCTGCATGTGTACTCTTTGATTGGTGGTTTAGTCCCTGGGAGCACTGGGTAGTTTTGACTGTGCTTTCCCCTCAAGGGCTCCTGCTTTGGGTGGGCATCAGGCTAGGAGAAGTCACTGGAACCTGCCCCAGGGGTGGAAAAGTGCAGTCTGAGTTCCCCTGGAATTTCACAAGTTGGCTCAGGCTTCCCTGGAACTGCATGGAGACCAGAGATACCAGATCCAGCCATACAAGTATATGGAGTGTGAGCAGGCCTTCAACTGCAAACACTACCTTACCCAGCACCAGGGGATCCACAGTGGGGAGAAGCCTTATAAATGTGAGGAGTGCAGCACAGCTTTCACCCACTGCTCTATGTTCATTTTACATAACAGGAGTCACACTCTTGAAAAACTTTTTGTTTGTAAAGAATGTGGGAAAGCTTTTCAAGATAGGCCAGGTTTCATCTGACACTACATCATCTACAGCAGGCAGAACCCAATATGAGTGCTTTGAGTGTGGACAGATCTTCCAACACAGGTTATATCTCCTGTGGCACCAGCAGACACACACAGGAGAGAAGCCCTATGAGTGCAGTGAGTGTGGGAAGGTCCTCCTTGAGAGTGCTGCCCTGATCCACCACTATGTGTCCACACTGGGGAGAAGCCATTTCAGTGCCTCCAGTGTGGCAAAACCTTCAACCACTGGTCGTACCTCAAGACATACCAGAGCATTCACACTGGGGAGATGCCTTTGAGTGCAAAGAGTGTGGGAAAGCCTTCACCAGTCAGAAAGATCTCATCCAGCACTTCAGCATCCACACTGGAGAGAAGCCCTATGAGTGTGTGGTGTGTGGGAAGGCCTTTCCGTGCCTGTCAGGTCTTACAAGGCACCAGCGAGTTCATAGTGGGGAACGCATTTGAAGTATTGAGTGTGGGAAGACCATGCCATCATCCACACTGGGGAGAAGCCGTGTAAGTGCAGTGAGCGTGGAAAGGTCATCAGTCTCAGCTCAGCCCTCAATCAGCATCAAAAGCTGCAGTGACAGAAGCCCTACCAGTGTGGCAGAGAAGGGAAGACCATTCACAGCCACACAGATCTCAGTTATCCTCGGTGAACTCCTTCTGGGGAAAGGGAAATCTTTTGTCACAAGAAATGTATTCTTCAGGATCTGATCCTCTACAGCAAAGGGAAGCTGCTCAAGTGTCTTGACTATAAAACAAACAAACAAACAAACAAGCAAACCCCTTCCTATTACAGAACACCCTGTCATCTGAAGAGCAACAGCAGCAGCAGACCCAGCCTTATTTCCCCTCTGAAAATTCACCCAGGAAGAACTCCAGGGTTTGGGGTGGGTTGTGGTAGGGGTGGGATCTTGTTTTAAATTCATATAGGAAAATTTCAGCCACATCTCACTCGAAATTTACAATCTCATGTTATCTCAGGGATTGTTTTACAAAGCAGATGTAGACAAAAATAAAATCACAGATCTCTTCAGACCTCCCAGACAAACCTATGGCACTGTGATATCAACTCCTCAGCTTATTGGAGTGAGGTGGGTGTTTTAGTAGTCAAAGCCTTTGGCCCTTTCTTGTGCCTTGTGTATTCACATGGTGTTGGGGAGTGAGCTGAGACCAATCCTGTAAACATGTATTGCATATTTTTGTGTCCTAAGATATTATTCTTGAGACCAATAACCTTTGTGATGAACGAGGGACACTTGAGCCATGAAATACTTCATATGTTAGGCAATAAGGATCCACATTTTTCCTAAATATCTGTATTCTTGCAAATTCCAACAGCCTTTTTGTTTTCCTTTATCAAGATGTACCTTTCTCTCTTTCTCTCTCTGTCTCTCTCAGTCTCTCAGTCTCTCTCTCTCTCTCTCTCTCTCTGTGTGCGTGTGTGTGTGTGTGTGTGTGTGTGTGTGTGTGTGTGTGTGTAAACTCTCTTAACTGCTGAGCCATTTCTCCACCTCTCTAATCATATAAATATACACCTTTCTTCACAATATACAGCTGAAAATTTTGCCTGTCTTTGTAGGGTGAAAATAATAAAGCTTGTGTTTTCTACTGTTTCAAAAAATTTTCAGGTTAAAAAACAAATATAGTGGAGCTGGGTGGTGGACTCCTTCTTTAGCAGGCACCTCAGATTAGAATTCAGAGTCAGTGGGGGTGGTAAACTCTGATTGGATAACTCAGTGGTCCAGAGCATAACTTCTTCTAGAAGACCTGAATTCAGTTACCTGCACCCATGCCGAGCAGTTAACAATTGCCTGTAATTCTAGCTTCATGGGATCCTATACCCTCTTCCTACCACAAACTGCCACAGGCATTTTTCAGTGTGCATAGACACACAGAGACACAATTAAAAAATTAATATTTTCCAAGCCTATTAAAGTAGAGAATAATGTCTCTGCTAGGTATAGCTATATGGTTCTACTACAAATCATTTTCTTTCTTTCTTTTTTTTTCTCCTTTCTGAGACAAGACTAGAGTTGTCTATATAACCATATAGCTGAGGTAGCACAGTATTAAGAGCAGTGATTGCTCTTGCAGAGTACTGAGGCTGGTTCCAAGCATCTACATGGTGGCATACAGCCAATCCATAACTCCATTTGCAACTGACTTCTTTGGGCTCTTGGTGTGCAGGGAGTATACATACAAACATGCAGTCAAAATATTCACACACATGCACATACACACAATATTTACTAAAAGAAACCAAATGTATATCTGGGCATGGTGGTACAAGCCTTTACTAACACTCAGGGGACAGAAACAGGTGCGTCTTTGAGTTCAGCTATGGCTAGATGGTAAGATCCTTTCTCCAGAGAAAAAGAAGAAGAAAAAGAAAACACCAAGTGTAGTGGGGTGTGCCTACAAGTGGCTGAGGCAGGAGGACTGTGTCATGTAAAAGTGTAACTGTGGTCTTTCTTCTGTATCCTCCCACATAATGACACAGAGATTATATTCATACAGAAGCTTCAAGAATTACAGCTGGACAGAAATGTATCTATTCTGACCCGACTATCATGGCCTGGATTATTTTCCAGTCCCATGTCTTGTTACCTGCCATCTTAGTCTTTCCCTGGCTCCTCCTGCTCCAACATCTCCTCATGAAGCCTCACTCATGACACCCTTCTTGATCTCTGCCCCCCACCTTTAACCCCCTCACTGGGATGGAAAATCCTATTTTATCTCTCCTGCCCAGCTATTGTCTATTTAGATCTTTATTAACTGACCCAGCCAGCTCAGTCAGTCAATGGGTTCTTCAGGAAGGGAGCAAGGATTGATAAGAAAAAGACAACTGGACAACACTGTAACATGACCCTAGCCAGTTCTGAAGCTGAAGGCCTGTTTATTTTTTTCCATTCTGCTTTTATACCATTCTAGGTACACACAAAGTATATGGCCAGTCCTAAGGCATAAACAAAATAGTTAAGAAAAAACAAAGCATAAATAAGGAACAAACTAGACAATAATAAAAGTAATCAAACAGGCAATAAACAAAGTCCCATTCTCACCGTGTCTAGGGGTTGATCAGGTTGACCTTCCTAGAAGCAACCTCAAAAGCTCTCCGCATTTAGCCAATCAGAGGTGATGAAGAACAATTTTTACACAACCTTGAGACAGGAGATGCTTCAACAATTATGACACTGCCAACAGCCAATAGCAATTAGGTGTCCTTGCACAGAAATCAGTATTTGAATGCACATTATGTAAAACTATCCCACAAAGATGTACTGCTTGAGGCCTTTCTACTTTGCACAGCCCAGGGTGTCCATTGGGTACATGACAAGACATGGGCTTCATAGTGAATTCCAGACCAACCTAGGCTACAGTGAGATGTGATCTCAAAAAACAAAAACAAAACAAAACAAACAAAAAAAAAAAAACAAAGAATAACAACAACAACTAAATAAAAATCAAACCTCAAGCAATAAAAAAAAAAAACTAGAAGGCTATGGATTTTTGTTTTTGGCATATTGACTACTCTTAAAATATATCTCCTAGCTGGCTGGCTTTAGGGCACACATATAATGACAGCACCTGGGTGGCAGAGGTGTGTGCATACTGGGAGTGCAGGGAGGAGGGGAGGAGTGTGTCTCTGTGAGTTCAAAACTATCCAGAAGGGAATACAATGGGAGATCAGTGTGTTTGCTTGTTTTTCAGGTGGTGGTTTGTTTTTTTCCCCTTAGCTGGAGTTGGTCTTTACAATTTTACTCACATTGCCTACTCTGAAAAGAACAGAAAAGGCTTACTGTTCCAGGCAGTCAATTTCCTTTAAAAGCAGTGAGCCAGCTGGGCACTGGTTGAGCCCGCCTTTAATCTCAGCACTTGGGAGGCAGAGGCAGGCAGATTTCTGAGTTCAAGGCCAGACTGGGCTTGAACAGAGTGAGTTCAAGAACTGTCTCGAAAACAAAACAAAACAAAACAAAACAAAAACAAAACAAAACAAAAAAAGAAAGTCGTGAGCCTTTGTGGAAACAAAAACTTTACTGCATAGGGAGGGTCATAATTCTTGGATTGGCCTTGTGTTGTGGAAACACAGGCCTTTGATCCCAGCTCTCTGGAGCCAGAGGCAGACAGATCTGTGTGAATTCCAGGTCAGCCTGGTCAACATAAGGATTATCAAAATACCCAGTGCTAAAAATGGAACCCTGTGGGGTAGGGAGGTGGCAGAGGGCAAGGGATGACAAACAAAAAAGGACACTTGCAAAAAAGTCTCACAAATTAGTTGGCGGGTTTAAACATTTGTTTTGTAAGAAGGAACCAAACTGAAGCCTTTTGAATAGAGCTTCCATTTTGAATAGGGGTCAAATAAAGTTTAAGTTCCTAAAGACCTCCCTGGGTACTGCAAAGGTCAGGAACTTTGGGAAGGTCTTGGAACACTTGCTCCTCTTGGAAGGGAGAGGCTAACATTTCTCAGACCACAGGGTGGGAACAGACCTGCAGGTGGGGACACATTCTGCAGGACAGACAGTTGCCCACCTTCAGACGAGTTTGCCATTTTGCTGAGACATTAGCTACACCTTCTCCTCCCCTCCTGGACTCATGTTGTCTTTGATTATCATGGAGTCATTAACGTTAAGTTAAGAGGAGGACATTCCTCGAAATAGGAATGAAAAAATATGTACAGTGTTATACAAACAAGCATTACTGACACTTGTGGAGGCCCACGCCTGCTAGTCCTGTCCCAGAGGCAGGAACAATGCCTGTCATGCTGGATCTGGCAAATCCTGATGGGTGGGAATATGTAACTGTAACTTGGCGCAGATGTTGATTGTTTCAGGCTTAAAATTTTTCTGTGATATTCTGGCTTGGAGTCGCTTTTCAGCTCCCAAGTTCTGTGGCCTGAGCAGTAGCAGCCTGAGTACAATAGACTTTCGTCATCTACTTGTGGATGGACGTCCCAAGAAGAGGTCAGCTCCCAAGTCTGTGTTGCTATCCCCTACTGGTAAGTATCTGCTGCCTAATTCAATATCTTGCTTTTTATCTTGCTTTGCTTGGGTTGTTTTGAATGTTCAGCCCCCAATACTTTGATTTTCAAGGCAGGATTTGTCTGTGTAGCTTTGGCTGTCCTGGAACTTGCTCTTTTACATCAGGCTGTCCTCAAACTCAGAGATGCCCTGTGCGTCCTGAGTGCTGGGATTAAAGGTGTTTCAGGATTTGTAAAGATTTTAATTCCCTATTCTAATAAACATAAATTTCATCGTGTTTGACAGAGGAGACACATATTTACTGTTTCTTACTACGGGGTCCTCGTGGTTGATTGATGGGCCTCTGTACCTAAACAAACACTTAGCAACCCTCCTGCTGACCTCAGCAAATGGTACTTTCCTTGCTAGTGATTTTAGGCACCTTCTGGACCCGCCCCCACCATCCTATAGGGCAAGCAGCCTGGCTTCTCAGGCCCACCTATTGGGCATGCCTATGACTTCAGAAAGATAACCAATGGTTATCAGCTGGGATCTACTAGACTCTGCCAAAGCGCGATCTGGAAACCTCTTGAGTGCTGCTGTGCTAGTGGATTACCAGTGTGTGTGTCCCCTGTGTCCCTGGGTGGGTGAGACATTCCAGGCGGTTGGAGGCTGGAGTCAGAGTGTTACCCGCCTACCTTTTTCCAGGATCTAAGCAACTAGCAGGACTTCAACTTGCACTCACCCCTTTAGAGTTCAGGGAAGAGTCACCTCTTTCGGGCTGGGCTTCACACTCAAGTAAGAGGTAGGAGAACCTGGACTGACTCCAAAGTGGTGGCACATATATGAAAGATCCCTGAAAGCAGGAGGACAAGGCAGCAGGATGGGGACAGTTACAGGTCACTGGGATCCGCAGCCAGGGGTGCGGTATGTGTGTGTGTGCATTGGCAGTGAAGGCTTCAACCTTCTCTCTCTGCCTCACCCTCCCTTTCCCTCACTCCCTCTTGCTCTCTCCCTCTCCTTTCCCCCTCTCCTCCCTCTATTTAACTCTCTCCCCTCCTTTCCTGGGCTTACTCTCCACCTCTCCTTCTCCTGCAGTCCTTCTTTTTCTCCGTCTCCCTTTTTCCTTTCCCTTCCATGCCCCCCCACAACTTTCTTGATGCCCTTTCCCCTCTGTTATATACCCTTACTCTGCCACCCTCCCCCAGTCTCTGATAGGGTGATTCTCTTGTGTACTAAGTGGGCCTCAAAGTTGCTATGGAGTGGAGGGTGACTTTGAACTCCGGCCTCCTTGTCTACCTCCCACAGACTAGGGTTGCTATTGAGCATCACCAGACCCGTTTTTCCTCTCTCTTTCCTTAGCTACTGGCCAGATGGAGCCCAGCACCTCAACCAGGTGAGTGCTTTGCCAAAGTTTCCAGAAGAAAGAAAATGGGACTCAGGTGACTAGTAAGCAGGGCAAGAGGAGCATTGGCTCATGGATCTAAAATGCTATTTTCCCTATGGAAGACCACAGCTGAGGTTGTGAGCTCAGTGAATGAGGAAGGGGAGCTGTTGTGGACCCCTAACTCTTCCTAGTCTCTGAGACGAGGCCATCTCTTCCATCTATTCAGGAAGCATTTCACCAGCAATGACTTTGAAATTGGGCATCCTCTGGGCAGGGGGAAATTTGGGCGTGTGTACTTGGCTCCGCTCAAGGAAAATCATTTCATTGTGGCCCTGAAGTACCTCTTCAAGTCTGAGATAGAGAAGGAGGGATTGGAGCACCAACTCCACGGAAGTGGAGATCCAGGCACACCTACAGTAAGCCTGACCTATGTGGAACTCAGAGCTGGACTTCTCCAGCGCCTGCTTCCCTCTTGCTGCCCTTGACCTCCGAACTCAGTCTTCATGACTCCCAAATAAGCATTTTGTTTTCCACCTGAAGACTCTTCTCTGTAACTTATTCCAGTTAGGACAATTTTCTCCTGGTATTGGACACACCAGTTTCAAGTGTACACACATGTGCAGGTCAGAGGTCAACCTCCAGTGTTGCTCCTCAGGTGATGCACATCTTTTTTAAAAAGGTATTCCTTTGTCCGGAGCCCCTGAGAAGCAAAGGCATGTGGATCACTGGGTGTGAGGCCAGCCTGATGGTTCCCATGGAGTTCCAGGTCAACCAGAGTTACACAGTGAAATTATGCCCCGAAGTAATTGGTTTTATCTTATACCTACTTATTTTTTGTTTATTTTAGTTTTGGGTTTTGGTTATTTGGAGACAGGGTTTCTCTGTGTAGCCATGGCTATCTTGGAATTTGCTCTGTAGTTCTAGTAGGCTGCTCTTGAACTCCCAGATTTGCCTGCGTCTGCCTTTGGAGTGCTGAGATTAAAGTCTTGCACTGCTCAGCAATTTATTTATTTATTTATTTATTTATTTATTTATTTATTTATTTTAAGTTACGGGGAGTAATGGCACATGGGCTACATTTCAGTCACAGGACACATGTGGAGGACAACTTGCAGGAATTATTTCCTCTCTTCCACATACAGATTCTGGGAGTGGTACTCGGGTTAGCAAACTTGGCAACAAATGTCTCTGTTTGCTGTGCTATCTTGCCTGCCTTGACTCTTCCCTCCTTCCTCCTTCAGACACCCGAACATCCTTCGCCTGTACAACTACTTCTACGATGACACTTGGATATACTTAATTCTGGAGTATGCTCCAGGAGGCAAGCTCTATAAGGAGCTTCAGAGATATCAGAAGTTGGCCCAGCAGCATACAGCCACGGTGATGGAGTTCTGGGACCAAGGATGCATGCAGTGTTGACAGTGACTGATTGTAGCTGCCAATATCCCCTTCCCAACTCTTTTTAACTTACTCTTTTGTGTAGTAGTGTGGGATGTGAGATGGGGGAGCATACAGGCCATAGTGGGCACATATAGAAGTCATGAGACAACTTGGAGAAGAGTCTGTTTTCTCCTTTCACCTTTATGTTGCTTCCAGGGATGAAACTCAGGTCACCAGGCATGTACAGCAAGCTCTCTTACCCACTGAGACATCTTGCTAGCCTTCATCTCTTTTTGTTCTGAGTTGCAGGAAATCTTGCTAGATAGCCCAGGCTGGCCCAGGCTTCCCTGAAATCTCCAGGATGATGCCTGGCTCATGGTGCTGTATTTTCCTTCCTGAGGCAGAGTCTTTTCTAAACAGCTCAGAGTGACTTGGAATTCGTGTATAGCCCAGGTTGAACTTGAAATTGCAGCCTTGTAACTCCTTCGAAGACAGGTTACCCAGCTTTGGACTGTTTGTTTCCATGAGGGTTGTTTGTTTGTTTGTTTGTATGGTTTTGGTTTTTAGGTGTGCTTAGATGGAACTTTTTGGTCTAGTTATTCTCTAGTGTATTTATGGCCTTGGGTTGATCCCAGTGTAGCCACAGAATATTATTATTGATAGATTTTTTTTTTTTTAGAGACAGGTTCTTTCACTTCTTGTCTCACCTGGAACAATATATATACACAGGCTGGCCTCAAATTCACAGAAATACTCTTGCCTCTGCTTCCCCAGTGCTGGCTACCACACCTGGAGTCTTTCTTATCAAGCATTAGATTCTAACTGGGGCTGGAGAAACAGCTCATTGGGTAAGGATGCTTGCTGCCCAGGCTGAACACCAGCATCCTGGGACCCACATGGTTGAAGGAGAGATAAAACCCAGAAGGTTGTCCTTGTACCTATCCATGCACTTATTCACATATATAGGCACAGAAAAACAAATAAATGCAATGAAAATAGTATATAAAAAGTCCAACTCTACTAGATAGAAAATGAAACCATAAACATACATTGGAAAGCTAGCTGGGCATAGCATTGCTGGCCTGTAATTCCAGAACTTTGAAGGCTGGGGCAGAAGGCTCAGGAGTTCAAGGTTAGCTTGGTCTACATATCAAGTTTCAGGCCATAAGGTTACATAGTGCAACCTTATCTCATAAAAGTAAAAAAAAAAAAAGGTACCTAATAATTGTAGGGCACTTTAAGAAAAGCCCTAGCACTCACTATCCCTGCAGCATCAGTTGGCTTTGCTGGACAATAAAATCTCTGACTCCTGTAGCCTTCCCTCTGATCCTTTAGGGGGAATGTTCTGACTGGCTCAGCTGTAGCCTCCCCCAGCCTTGAGTAGGCTGGCTCTGACCTTGCTGCAACTGTGAACGAGACCACCTGGGGTGGAGCCTTCCCATCTAGATAGCTCTATTGTTCTGTCACCTACAGCTGCTCTTTTTCAAGAAGCAGCTACAGCTGGGAGGCTGAACCTGTCTTCCTGAGAGAGCTGACAACCTGTGAACTTGGCAACCTAATGCTAATAGCTCTGACAGACTAGTGTTAACAACTTAGCAACAAAGCATTAAGAAGCCTGGCATAGCAGAGGATGGGCCACTCCCCTTTATAAGCACGGACTCTTAGTAAACATTGGGCCTTGATCAGAAACCTGCCTTGGTCTCTTTACTTATTTCATGTTCTCTCCTATACAGCTCTGGCCTCCCACTCAGGAACTCAGCTAGTGTGGCCACAGGGGTTACAGGGTCAGAAGGCACCACTCCAGGTGGTCTCATTCACAGTGGCAGCAAGTTCTGTGACAGCCTACTCAAGGCTGGGGGAGGATACACTCAGCACAGCTTCTGTGTCTGGCTCCTGTTCTGAAAGTCTATGGGGGGGAATCTGCTATGTAAGGACAGGCAGATCTCATGAGTTTAAGGCTGACCTGAGCCAGATAGTGAAGGCCCTCTTTTAAAAAGAACAAAGAGGCAAGTGGTGGTGACTGAGGCCTTTACTCCCTGAGCTACAGAGAGAGTTCCAGGGTAGTAAGAGCTACAGAGAGAAACCCTGCCTGAAAACAAGAAAAACAAGGTCGATAGACAGTAAGGCATCACTCTAAAATTGTCCTCTATGCTCCCCATTGCTGTGTGTACACACACAAAGAGACAATAGAATTATTGTTGAAAAAATGAGATTCAATTGCAATGATAAAATTCATAATGTCTGTTCTACCTCACAGGGAAGCCATGAAAGTCTTCCCCCCACCAGACTGCTTTTGTTCTCACAGATAATACAGGAGTTGTCAGATGCCCTGACCTACTGCCATGAGAAGAAGGTGATTCACATGGACATCAAGCCAGAGAATCTCCTGCTGGGCCTCAATGGTGAGGTGAAGATCTCAGACTTTGGGTGGTCTGTGCATTCCCCTTCTCTCAGGTAGGTTGGATGGGGTGGAGGTGGGACACTCACACTAGTGAGGCATTTCCCAAGTGAATTCATCTCACATGGAAGGCCAAGATACAAACTGGGCCTTGGGGGTAAAAAGCACCATTTCCAAATATACACTTTTAAAATGCACTTGCAAATTAAAAGAATTGGGTGGGTGGGGTGATGAACTCAGTAGATAAGAACAGGTCCTTTGTGATCAGAAAACCTGAATTTAAATGAAAAGAACCTGCAAATACCTGGCCATGACTCTGGATTAATTTAACCCCTGCCTTGAGTGATGGAGACAGGCAGATCCTAAAAGCTGGCCAGCCTCTGGCAGAAATGACTGGGTTATGTCCATTGAGAGACCTTGCCTTAAAGGAATATAGTGGGGAGCTTAATAAAGACACTGAATGTAGTCCTCTGTCTTTGTTAGTGTGTGTCTGTAGGCATGTACACACACACACACACACACACACCACAAATAGAGCTTTGCTTTCCTAGTCTTTATAGGTGTTTGCCTTTGCCAGTAAGATTCCATGTAAAATTAGCAACCATCCTAGGAATGAATTTCTCCATGTCGATGAGCTACATTTCCTTGGTTCTTCTTCAGACACACACCATCTTTATGTACATCATAAATCTTCCTCAGACGAAAGGATAGACCATCTAGAGACTGCCATACCCACGGATCCACCCCATAATCATCCTCCAAACGCTGACACCATTGCATACACCAGCAAGATTTTGCTGAAAGGACTCTGATATAGCTGTCTCTTGTGAGGCTATTCCGGGGCCTGGTAAACACTGAAGTGGAGGCTCGCAGTCAGCTGTTGGATGGATCACAGGGCCCATAATGGAGGAGCTAGAGAAAGTACACAAGGAGCTAAAGGGATCTGCAACCCTATAGGTGGAACAACAATATGAACTAACCAGTACCTCCAGAGCTCGTGTCTCTAGCTGCATATATATTAGAAGATGGCCTAGTCGGCCATTATTGGGAAGAGAGGCCCCTTGATCTTGCAAACTTTATATGCCTCAGTACAGGGGAACGCCAAGGCCAAGAAATGGGAGTGGGTAGGGGGGGAAGGGGGGAGTGTATGGGGGACTTTTGGGATAGCATCTGAAATGTAAATGAAGAAAATACCTAATTAAAAAAATAAATATGAAAAAAATCTTCCTCAGTCACTGACTCTGCAGTCCACCAGGCTGTCTTCAGACTTACAGCAATCCTGTGATGTTATGCTACAGGTGATATGCTACACCATGTTTTAAAACATGAGATTACTGTATCTTCCCTTATAGTATTTACTTTTTCTGAGTTGGTTTAGTTTTTTTTAATTTTTATCTTCTATATGTGGATGTTTTGCCTGCATCTAGGACTTGTGCACCATTTTTCATGCCTGTTCTCTTGGAAGCCAGAAGAGGGCATCAGTTGGTTGTAAGCAGCCACATGGTTGCTTAAAATCTATCCAGGGTCTTGTAGAAGAACAGCCAGTGCTCTTAACCACTGAGTCATCTCTCTAGCCCTGCCTTGTCTGACTGGTTGTGGATTCATTCTAGTGTCAAACACAATGCTCTACCTGTTGCAACCTTCCCAAATGCCAGAATTAAGAGATGTGAGCTATTACTATATCCATCTGCTTTCCATGAATGTTAAAAAGCAAACCTGTGTTTATTCTCATGTGTGTGTGCAGGCACACATGTGCCATGAGGAGGGTGGGCGTGTAAGAGGACACATTCAAGAAAGTCCCTCACCTTCCACCTTATTTGAGACAAGGTCTTTTGTTTGGTCTTTCATAGTTGCCTAGCTGGTCTAAAGACTTTCTATGATTCTCCCCTGCTTCCCATCTCACTATAGAAGTTCTAGGACTATAGTCAGGGACTCAGTTTTATGTGGGTTCTGGGGGATAGAACTCAGGTCCTCAGGAATTCCCTTTGCAAGTGCTTTGCCCGCTGACTCACCTCCTATAGCCCCTCTGAATCTTGAACCATATTAACAGTTGGTGTTTATGAACAGTTCCCCTTGCCTCAGGCATGCACAGGAGTGGACCCTTCAGGATGTCCCTGTGTCTCCCATTTCCTTGGAAGCTGAACAGGGAAGATTTCGCTTCTTCTGTTTTTTTTTTTTTTTCTTTTTGAGACAGGGTTTCTCTGTGTGGCTCTGGCTGTCCTGGAACTCAATTTGTAGACCAGGCTGGCCTTGATCTCAGAAATCTGCCTGCCTCTGCCTCCCAAGTACCGGTATTAAAGGCATGGACCACCACTGCCTGTTTTTTGTCGTTGTTTTTTCTTTTGTGTGTGTGTGTGTGTGTGTGTGTGTGTGTGTGATTTCCCTTCTTCTGAGCCTATGCACAGCCCAACCTTCTGTGTTCTGTTCTAGGAGAAAGACAATGTGTGGGACTCTGGACTACTTGCCCCTGGAATGATAGAGCAGAAACCGTACAATGAGATGGTTGATCTGTGGTGCATTGGGGTGCTCTGCTTTGAGCTGCTGGTGGGGAAGCCACCCTTTGAGAGCAGCACCTCCAGTGAGACATATAGACATATCTGCCAGGTATGGTGTGCACGCATGCGTGTGTGTACACACACACACACACACAAACACACACACACACACACACACACACACACACACACATGCATAACATTCACCAGGAAGCCAGACAGTGATGGCTCCTGGGTGGGGCTTTGGGGATTGGAGTGTATACAAAAGAGTATCTGCTAGTAGCCAAAAGGGTGCCATGAGGAGACTTATAGCACAGGGAGAAGATTACCCAAAGAGAATAACTAGATTCTATTCTTCTTCCCCTGGCTCATTAGGTGGATTTTAAGTTTCCTTCATCAGTGCCTGCAGGAGCCCAGGACATGATCTCCAAGCTTCTTAGTCACCATTCTTCAGAGCAGCTGAGCCCGGCCCAGGTCCTGAAGCACCCCTGGGTCAGGGAACACTCTCGAAGGGTGCTGCCTCCCTGTGTTCATGGGGCTTCCTGAGCCCTGTCCATCTCTATCCCTATGTATTTCTTCAGGAAGCTCTCCAGGCTCTGTTTGTTAGTGCATGTGGCTTGCTTGTTTTCTCTTTTATGAAGTGATGTTAATTAAAACTGATTACTTTAGCATCAATCTTCTTGCTTGAGTGAGTTAGTGTGTAGATTGAATTGAAAAGTTTGTCTTACATGAGTGATAGAGGTGGAGGCCAGAATCCCATATCAGGTGGCTTCCTCTAGTGCTCTGCATCTCATATTCTGAGAGGATAGATCTGTGAACTGAACATGAAATCACCAAGTTGGCTTGACTGGCTGGTAAATAAAACACAGTGATCCTCCTATGTCCAGCTCCCCAGTGCCAAGATCACAGAAGCACTAAAGTATGCCCAGCTTGTACCTGGTTGCTGGGGATCAAACTCAGTCCCCGTGCTTCTGCACATGGATAGAGGCACACCCATGCTTACACACACATAAAATAACCACTAAATGAAAAGGAAGTTGGTACATAAGGAGAGATGTTGTATGTGTAGAACAGGGGGTCCTCTCTAGAGCACTCAGTTTACCAGCTTTACATTTGCCCTGGTTTTGGGCCAACCTTCCAGACATATAACACTCCAATCTACATTCTATACAGAAAGAATGTCAGTCTCACCCAGGCCTGAACCCTCCTGCGCTGTGTGCATTGTTATTTGATGGATCTGAAGCCAGGCCTGGTCACCCATGCCTACAATCTTAAGTATTCAGGAGGCTCAAGCAGGAGAAGTTCAGTTCAAGGCCAACCTGGCCAATTTAGCGAGATTGTCTCAAATTAAAACAATTTCAAGTAATAACAACACCACTCCTGGGCATATACCCAGAAGATGCTCCAACATATAATAAGGACACATGCTACACTATGTTCATAGCAGCCTTATTTATAATAGCCAGAAGCTGGAAAGAACCCAGATGTCCCTCAATGGAAGCATGGATACGGAAAGTGTGGTACATATACACACTACTACTCAGCTATTAAAAATGATGAATTTGTGAGAATTTTAGGCAAATGGATAAAACTAGAAAGTATCCTGTGTGAGGTAACCCAATCAGAAAAAAACACACATGGTATGTACTCACTGATATGTGGATATTAGCCCAGAAGCTCAGAATACCCAAGGTACAATTCACAAACCACATGAAACGCAACAAAGAAGGAAGACCAAAGTGTGGATATTTCCATCCTTCTTAGAAGGGGGAGCAAAATACCCATGGGAGGAATTACAAAGTGTGGAGTAGAGACTGAAGGAATGACCAACCAGAGACTGCCCCACCTGGGGATCCATAAACCCAGCCACTATTGTGGATGCCAAGAAGTGCTTGCTGACAGAAGCCTGTTATAGCTGTCTCCTGAGAGACTCTACCAGTGCCTGACAACTACAGAACTGGAGGCTCTCAGCCAACCATTGGACTGAGCACAGGGTCCCCAATGGAGGAGCTAGAGAAAGGACCCAAGGAGTCTGAAGCCCCATAGGAGGAAGAACAATATGAACCAACCAGTACCCCCAGAGCTCCCAGGGTGTAAACCACCAACCAAAGAGTACATATGGTGTCACTCATGGCTCCTGCTGCATATGTAGCAGAGGATGGCCTTGTCGGTCATCAGTGGGAGGAGAGGTCCTTGGTCCTGATAAGGCTCTATGCCCCAGTGTAGGGGAATGCCAGGGCCAGGAAGTGGGAGTGGATGGGTTGGTGAGCAGGGGGAGGGGGAAGAGGATAGATGGTTTTCAGAGGTGAAACAAGGAAAGGGGATAACATTTGAAATGTAAAAAAAAAATCCAATAAAACAAAAGAGAAATAACAACAACAATGATAATAATAAATAGTAATAGGTATGTCTAAGCCATGATGCTAGGTCTGGGACCTTATTTTAGATAAAGAGTAAGAAAACCTCTTCTCTATGGGAAGGGAGTGATCCGTTTGTAAGCAGAGAAAGAACTATGTTACCCAGAATGTATAGAGCACAAGAGTCTTGTGGCTTGCTCTGCAAATGAAATGCTAATGCCTGTGGCTCTACTGGCTCCATGCTGTGATGTCATCCTTGTGCTACTCTTCAGTTCACATCCAGTTTGGGAATCTTAACTGCATATCTGTTTATCCTGCAGTGAGCAGGAAGGGTGCACAAGCAAAACCTAAACACTGCAGTGAACTGAGCTGTGCTCTGTGACCTGGGCATGACAGCCAGCTGCAAAGTCACCTGCCCCGGGCAAGGAGATATGGGTTTCTAAGGAACTCACAGAATTCCTGGCTCTGCTGCCTGCATGGTAGCAGGATGGCGTCCTCCCTAGTGGGCACCAGGCTTGTGGGTTTTCGGAGACTTTTGATGCTTCCTTAAGTTTTGGAGAGCCTGCCAATCAAGAGCGCCTCTAGGTTAGTCTTTATAATTGTGTTTGCTTAGGAAAAGTGGATCTGCCTGGCCACCCAGTTCATCCCGAGTCTTTTTGTTTGTTTGTTTGTTTGTTTTGTTTTGTTTTTCGAGACAGGGTTTCTCTGTGTAGCCCTGGCTGTCCTGGAACTCACTTTGTAGACCAGGCTGGCCTTGAACTCAGAAATCCACCTGCGTCTGCCTCTGGGGTGCTGGGATTAAAGGCATGTGCCACCATGCCCTGCTTATCCCTTGTTTTAGTCTTAGGTTTCAAAGCTGGGACAAAAAGCTTAAGTGTCTACTAAACAGAACAAAGTAGACCCACCGCTGGGGCGTTTAAGCAACCTTATATAGGTCACCAAGAGTTCTTGGCTGGTATACTTAGCCCCCCCCTACCTTAAACTCCCCCAGCTCTGGAAAGGGGTTGCTCTGCCCCGAGCTGTTCCCTTTACAATCTAACCAGTTTGGTTATCTCAGCTGTTTTGGGCCTCTTGGCTGCTGCACCTTTCCCCTCCCCCTCCTCGCTCTCTCTTCTTCTGCTCCTCTTCTCACATGGCTCAGGGTCATGTCCACTCTGGACTCTCCCAGGTGTTTCTGTCTCTAGCTGTGCTCTCCCACTTATCTATGGTAAACTTTCTCTTCCACCATACCTACAAGCAGTCATGTCCTTTCCCTTTATTTCTTACTTTTCCCCTTCAGTTTGTACCTGAGAGGGTCCTTAATGCACTGGAGGCCATACCTAAGAAAGTAGGAGCCCACTCCCTAATATGTACCAACCTGCCTCCTTTTCTATAACTAACATTTTGGAATTGTGTCTGCTCTAAGTCGATCTAAAGGAACCCAGGTGACTCTTTCCTAGAAATAATCTAGAAGCCCAAAGATAACTTCTGTGACAATGGGCAACAATCATCTAGGATTTGGTTTAATAACTGGGTCCTGTTTGTTGCCATTTCTGCTTCTAATAAAGGACTCACATAGCCCTCACTGTCCAGCATTGCCACTCTGCTAGTTAGCCCTCCTACAGCTTCCTCAGGCCAGAAAGTCAGGCCTCTGGTAGGTATTTAAGAGATTGAAGACTGAAATAAAGCTCCAGGCTAAGGACTTTCATCAATTCATATCAGACAGGATCTGTTAAGTATCGAATTCTTCCTGGCTGACTTCTTAGGCTCTTGATTCCCTGTCTGGTTCACTACTATTCAGGTGTACCAATCTGACCCAACATTTCCTTTGCTTTTCCAGCTTTGATCTTTGAGGTTTACTCTGCCTCAGTCTTCAGATCTCTGCAAGACCATTCTATGTCACACTTCTACTCAGATGCCACTTTTAAAAACGCTGTTTTAAGTTTGGGGCTGGAGCGATGCTCAGTGGTCAGAAGCACTTGTTTCAATTCCCAACACCCATAGGGAAGCTGACAACTGGAAATCCAGTTTCAAGAGATCTGACACCCTCACACAGACACACATGCAGACAACACACCAATGCACATAAAATGAAAGAATTTAAAATATTAAAAACTTAACAATTTATGTGTGTTAAGTGTTTGTGGGTCTATTCACATGCAAGCAATGGCTCAAGTGTTGAAGTCGTGGGACAGCTTTCAGGAATTGGTCCTGTCATACCTTTTGTTTGTTTATTAAAGATTTATTTATTATTATATGTAAGTAGACTGTAGCTGTCTTTAGACACACCAGAAAAGGCCATCAGATCTCATTACGGATGGTTGTGAGCCACCATGTGATTGCTGGGATTTGAACTCAGGACCTTTGGAAGAGCAGTCTTACCCACTGAGCCATCTCACCAGCCCCCCTCCTACTTTCATATGGTTTCTGGGGATCAAACTCAGGTGGTCTGGCTTGAGGGAAGTTCTTTTACTCTCTGAACCATCTTACTTGCCCAAGTAGCACTCCTTTTATTTATTTCTGTAATCCCAGTACTGGAGAGGCAGAGGCAGGAAGATCAGAGTTAAAGGTCAGCCCTGGCTACATAGCAAGTTTGAGACCAGCTTGGACTACTTATGACCTTAACAAAAATGAGCAACTTGCAGACATCTTCTAGCCTCAAGTCACTGACCTGTACATAGGTATCAGGCATATTTACTATAGACTGTATTAATTAACAGAAGCCAGACAAGTTAAACGTTATATGATTCATCTTTCAGAAAGCTCATCTCTATTCCATGGGTATTTTTATACCCATTGTTACCTTTTTCTATTTGTTTTGTTTTGTTTTGTTTTGTTTTGTTTTCCTTCCTCATAGCTGTTGCCCATAGCGTGAGAATTACTGTGTTTCTCTGGAAATGGAGGCTCAGAGATGAAGTGAGGTACCTAATGTTGCACAGCTGTTGAGTGGTAGTTTCAGGAGCTTGGATTGAAACTCTAGGCTTTTTGACTTCAGACCCAGGCATTTGGCAGCATTCAGCAAGGGCAGGAAACTAACTGGACCAGTGAAGCTCAAGAAATGATGTTTTTAAGGTTTTGGTCCCATCATCATTATTTTGTCATGCCTATGACACCTGCGATAGATCCTCTCTCACAGCCCACGTTTTGACTTTGCTGTTAGTTACTTTCTAAGAGCTCCTGTTTAGGAGGCATCTGCCCTTCACACTGATATATTATGCCCTGCCTTAGCTTTGTTTCCTATGTGATAAGATTCCCTGACAGAAGCATTGAGGGGAAAAAGGGGTTTGCTTGTCTCACAAATCCAGATTCATCACAGCAGGGAAGTCATTGTAGCAGAGCCCATGAGAGCTGGTTACAGCATGTTTGGGGTCAGAACCACCAAGAACAATAGTTGCATGCATGCATGCTTATGCTTCCCTAGTTTTCTGTTTGCTTGTTTGGTTTGAGGCAGGGTCTCACCAAGTAGCCCTCTCAGGCCTGAAACTCACAGAGACCAATCTAGCTCTGCTTCTGGAAGTGCAGGGGTTAAAGGTGTAAGCTGCCACACCCAGGACTTTCATTCATTCTAAGGTTACACATATTCATCTAATTAGTGACTGTAAGTATGGGTTTGCATTTGGAGTCCCAAAGACAACTTTGGGAGTTGAGTTCTTGCCTTTTCCTTGGTAAGGTCCCCTAATAGAATTCAAGTTGTAAAGCTTGGTCCCAAGTGCCTTTGCCCTCTGAGCCAACTCAATGACTCCACTTTTCCTTTTTTATACATTCTGGTACTCACACCCAGGAATGGTATCAACTGCTTTTAGGTTGGGTCTTCCACCTTAACATAACCAAGATTATCAACATAATCTCACTGATGTGCCCACAGGTCAACCTGTTCTAGGTAGTCCCTTACCGGGACTATCTTCCTAGGTGATTCTGGATTGTTTCAAGTTGTCAATTAAAACTAGCCATTACATGCTCCAAACAACCTGTCTCTTCCCTTGTGGCCCATGAAACAGCATAGCCTTCAGGATGTGCTGTGTAGTTTGGGCATTAATCTCTGTATTTTTAGGCAAAACCTGAGGCCAGTGCTAATATGTTTAGTGACTTTTCAGGTGGCTTTCACCTTTGAGGATGTGGCTCTTACCCAAAAGGAATCCAGGCAGCTGGCTCTAGCTCAGGGGACCCTGTACTGGGAGGTGATACTGGAAACCCTTGGGCTTCTGGTCTCTCTGGATAGTCTTGCTAGCTCCCCAGTTCAGGGAATGGGTCATTGGCTGCTCTCATTTCACCCTCTTGTCCAGGCCTTGATGCTTAAGAGGTCCTCTGAGCTTATCTTCTTTTCTTCCCACTGCTTCAAGCACTTTCTAGACCCATCTCTTCCTGTGTTATTTATTTTTAGGCTCCCAGGATAATGTAGAGAAGACGACCATGGATGAAGAAGGGTGTTTTGTAGAACCCAGAGGTAAGATTTCCAGATTCTTTAGCTAGTCTTCCCCTTTGCCCAGCCCTGCCCCCAATATGTTTTTATTCTTTTAGTCATGTCTATGTGTGCAGGATTATGTGCAAACTCCATGGCCCGAAGAGTTCAGAAAAAAAATTTTTGGTGATACTTAATTCTGTATGCACAATAAAGCCTAAGGCATGACTCCATTGAAACTCTTTGTAAAGTACAAGTGACCTCTTCCTTAAAGATAAGTTCTATAGATTAATTGGGACAGCAGGCTCAGCCCAAACAACTAACTATAAGGGTTTGAGTGAGGGTGGCACTATAGAGGGAGATAAATGCTCAGAGTCTGGGGAGTCAGGTGTGACCATACAAATGGCACCTGCCATTTAACCAGCTGCACTCCCAGGCTTCTGGGTAGAAAATATGTTCTGGAACCCTTCCTCTGAAGAGTTAACCCTGCTTGTTTAACATTTCTGGTTTCCCCGAAGGCTTACCTGTATCATGAGGATCTCCCATCTCTTACATCTGTGAGTGTGTCTGTGCATCAGTATGTGTGTGAGTACAGGTGATTGAGAAGGCCAGATGTGCCACATCCCCTGCAGTTGAAATTGCTGGAGATTGTGAGCCTCCTGACATGGTGCTAAGGATCAAACTCAGGTCCTTTGGAAGAGCAGTCCATACTCTTCACCACAGAGCCATCTCTCCTGTAGTGAGTAGCGCTTTTACCTATTAAGCCCTCACTTTGCTCCGTCCCCCACATTTATTTTTTTGCCAGATGTAGTGATACTTTTGTGTTAGTCCTTGACAGGCCGAGGGAGGAGGATTGTGAATGGAAGGCCAGTTTCAGTTAAGAGAGATCTTATTTTGTTTGTTTTCTGTTTTTATCACATTTGTAGTAGTAAAAATGAGTTCAGCCCTTACTGTCAGTGGTCTCTGCTTTTTTGCAAGTTTGTTTTTCTAAAGAGGCTTATGTGGGGGTTTTCTCTCCTTTTTAAACTGTTTTGGGATAAACATGATTATATTTATATTTTATGCCAAGGAGGGTGGCATTTGTGCTATGGCATGTGTATATGAGTCTGTTTTCTCTGCCTACTGTGTGGAGCCAGTCTATTTACTTGCTGAGCTATCTTGCTGGCCCTCTGGGGAACTTTTGAGCAGCAAATTCCATCTATGAGCTTGGTCTCTCTGAAGTTTGTTTCCTAGTTTATCTAATTCTTTTAACAGGTAGCTACTTCTCACGGGTCTAGATGCTGAGAAATCCACAGTCAGGGTTAGGTAGGGTCTATGTGCTAAGGCCTTTTACTTCGAACTCTATGTTTTCGCACTCTATGCTCTATGCTTGTGTGGAGGTGACCTGGGGATGGTGTGAGAACATTCTGAATAGCATCCACATTTAGACTGTGACTTGCAAGGACACTACTAAACGTTGCTGAGCATGTAAACAAACACTTGGGCTGATGAAAATGCATGGTCCCCTGATTTGGATAGTGGTTGTGTGTTGGAAACTTATTGCACAGCAGGGTGGTACTGAAGGCTTAGGGCTGGCAGGCCTGCTTACCATTTTCCTAGGAGTTTGGAGAGATGGCTTAGTTGTTAAAAGCATTGGCTGTTCTTTCAGAGGACCCAGGTCCAAATCCAAATACCAACATGGAAGCCAACAACCGTCTGTGGCTCTAGTTCCCTGGGATCTGATGCCCTCTTGTAGCCTCTGAGGGCAACAGGCACACAAAAAGGGAACAGACATACATGCAGGCAAAACAGCCATATACATAAAATAAAATAATAAATCTTTTTAAAACTTATAGAGCCTTACAAACTAATAGTAACCTGAGTGCTAACTCTAGGTTGGACCCATGTGTATGTGGAAGGAGAGAAGAAAAAGTTATTCAAAGTGCTGTCCTTTCCAGGGGTTAAAGTACTCAACAGCATAGTTCTAGCATAGCCTTAGTTACAGTGGGTTACAGAAAATCAGTACTGACTGAGTGTGCTGATTCACACCTGTCTATAACCTTGAGGCCATCCTAGTAAATTAAGGAAGAGAGTGGGAACAGAGGATAGGAAAGTGTGTGTGTGTGTGTGTGTGTGTGTGTGTGTGTGTGTGTGTGTGTGTGTGTGTCTTGGGGAGGTCAGTATAGGGGAGTGAGTGCAGGAAAGCCTTGCCTTGAAAGTGAGCTAAATAGACTTGACTTCTATTTTTTTGCAAAGACTTGATTTTCTATCTCATGGCTATCCTTGAACAGTTGAGGGTGACCTTCAGTTCTTTATTATCTTGCTCCCATCTTCCAAGTGCTAGGATTGTAGTGTATGGCTGGTTTTTTTTTAAATATATATTTATTTATTTTATGTATGTGAGTACACTGTAGCTGTACAGATGGTTGTGAGCCTTCATGTGGTTGTTGGGAATTGAATTTTTAGGACCTCTGCTCCCTCTGGTCAACACTGCTTGCTCTGGTTGGCCCTGCTTGTTCAGTCCCTGACTGCTCTGGCGCAAAGATTTCTTTATTATTATACATAAGTACACTGTAGCTGACTTCAAATGCACCAGAAGAGGGAGGGCATCAGATCTCATTATGGGTAGTTGTGAGCCACCATGTGGTTGCTGGGATTTGAACTTAGTCAGTGCTCTTACCAGTTGAGCCATTTCGCCAGTCCTATAGCTATGTTTGTGTGTGAGTGTGCCCATTTGTGCTGGGATGCATAGAGCTCAGAGGACAGCTTGCAAGAGTCACTTTTCCCTACCACTTATCCTGGGGATCAAGGGCTGGCTTGGAGGCAAGGCTGGCTTGTATACATGCCCTGCTTTTATTTTTTTATTTTTTTTTATTTTTTTGAGGGGTATGTTATTGTTTGTTTTGAAATAGAGCCACAGTATTGACTACAATGACTTTGAACTCAGAGATCCACTTTCGTATGTTCCTGAGTTCTGGAAATAAAGGAGTGTTCCACTACACCAAGTATAGTTTGTTATTGTGCATTTTGTTTTTATTTATTTATTTATTTATTTATTTATTTATTTATTTAACACAAGGTCTAACATTATAGCCCAGGCTGGCTTTGAACTTATGATGTAACCCACCTTGGCTTCAGACTTGAGGCAATGCAGCCTATTTGCCTCAGCCTCCCAGATACCAGGTGTCTTAGTTATGGTTTCTATTGCTATGATGGAACACCATGACCAAAACAACATGGGGAAGAAAGGGTTTATTTGGCTTACACTTCCACATCATAGTTCATCATCGAAAGCTGTCAGGATAGGAACCCAAACAGGGCAGGAATCTAGAGGCAGGAGCCGAGGCCATGAAGGGCGCTGCTTACTGGTTTCCACCTCTTGGCTTGCTCAGCCTATTTCTTATAGAATCAGTACCAGGGTTGGCACCACCCATAATCACTAATCATCCATTAGACACTAATTAGGAAAATGCCCTATAGGCTTGTTTGCCTTCAGCCCAGTCTTATGGAGGCATTTTCTCAGTTAAGATTCCCTTCAGTTCAAAGGTTCTAGCTCAAAGGAGTTCTCAAGCTGTGGGTCAGGCCCTTTCAGGGGGTTGAACAACCCTTTGACAAGGGTTGTCGAAGACCATCAGAAAACACAGATACTTAATTATGATTTATAAGAGTAGCAAAATTACAGTTAGGAAGTAGCAATAAAAATAATTTTATGGCTGGGGTGTGGTCACCAAACATGAGGAACTGTATTAAAGGGTGACAAGATTAGAGGTTGAGAGCCACTGCTCTAGCTTGTGTCAAGTTGATATAAACTAGCCAGCACACTGCTGTTATAGGGGCTAGCTGTCCTGTTTCTTTTCTATGTTTGGTTTTGTGACACTATGTAACTTTGGCTAGCCTAGAACTCACTATGCAGACCAGACTGGCCTGGATCTGATAGATATCTACCTGTCTCTGCCTCCTGAGTGCTGGGATCAAAAGTGTGTGTCAATAAGCCACACTCTGAATTTTTATTATTACTATATTACCCAGCCTTAAGTCTTTCTTCATAGCACAGGAACATGAAGTAATACTCATTCCTTGTTTGAATGGAAATCTTTGATGTTTTAAATATGCAAGTTTTACTCCTAAATTCTTCCTTAAACATTCTTCAGCCATAATGTGACCTAAAATACAGATTACTTTTTTCCCCCTTAGATGTCCTATAAATACAGGTTATAAAAGTGTCTTAGTTAGGGTTTCTATTACTGTGATAAAACACCATGACCAAAATCAATGTGGGCAGGAAAGCATTCGTCTTCTAGGTAGGTAACTGACTGTCATCAGAGGAAGCCAAGGTGGGAACTCAAGACAGGAATCTGGAAGCAGGAACTGAAGCAGAGGCCATGAAGGAAAGTTGTTGTTCCTTATGGCTTGCTCAACCTGCTTATACAACACAGAACCACCTGCTCAGAGGTGGAGGCAGCACCACCCAGAGTGGGCTGGAACCTCATCACTAGTTAAAAAATACCCCACTGGGGTGGAGGTGAAGCATGCTTTTAACCCCAGGGAGGCAGGGGCAGGTGGATCTCTGAGTTCAATGTCAGCCTGGTCTATAGAGAGTTAGTTCCTGGACAGGCACACAGAGAAATTATGTCTCAATAAAACATAAATAAAGCTTACTCACTGCAAGTCAACTTGCTAGGGTTTTTTCTTTCCTCTATTGAGGTTCCTCTTCCAAAATATGTCTAGGTCCGTGTCAAGTTGACAAAAATTAAGAAGCATTAAAATACTGTTTCCCACCCCACTCCAGTGCAAGGGTAAGCAAACACTCCAGCCCTGAGCTGTGTGTCCCAGTCCCTCTTTTTTTTTTTTTTAAGATGTATGTATGTATGTATGTATGTATGTATGTATGTATGTATTTGAGTACACTGTAGCTGTACAGATGGTTGTGAGCCCTCTTGTGGTTGTAGGAAATGGAATTTTTAGGACCTCTGCTCCCTACGACGGGCCCTGCTCCCTCTCCAGCCTAAAGATTTCTTTATTATTATATATAAGTACACTATAGCGGATCTCAGAAGCACCAGAAGAGCATGTCCGATCTCATTATGGATATTGTGAATCACCATGTGGTTGCTGGGATTCGAACTCAGGACCTTCAAAAGAGCAGTCAGTGCTCTTACCTGCTGAGCCGTCTCACTAGACCCCAGTCCCTCTCTTTTATTCAAACCAAGGTCTTACTACATCTCTCAGACAGCCTTGGCCTTGCTCAGCCTCTCGTAGCTAGATTATAGTCTTGTCTCACTAGGCACACCTTTTACAGTTTTTGACATACTCTTAAGGAAAAGTTTCCAAGTCTCACATGTTAATTTTGTGTGTATTGCTTAGAGCAGCTTCATTCCAAGATCAAATTCTGGTCTTGAAATCCCAGATGATATTGAGGGTCTTTATTTAAAAAAAAAAAAGTCCATGTGTCTACACGCTCTTCTTGAAGGGTATCCTGTTACTAAACTCGAGCTGATATATCAACTGGAGCATGGGCAGGAGCTGTGGCCAGGGAAGCAGCACCTTTCCCCAAGCATCTGTTCAGGTAAGCACAGTGGTCAGGGCTGTTGGCCTTGCGAGCTCCTCTTATATTTTAAGGAGATGAGGCATGTCCTTAAATGTAGCAGGTAGGTGGTATGTGAGAATGTATGTGTATTAAGAGTAGGGGACTTCCTGCTACTCCCTGAGGTATTTTTCTTACTCAGTGTTGGAATCCATCAGTTGCATTAATCAATGTGATGGTGATTTGTAGTCTGTTGATGTGCTGCTTCACATTAAGCTTTGAATACTGGGCCAGACTTGCATTCTGGGACTAGCCATAGAGTATACAAACAAAATGGATGGCTCTATTTCTTAGAAATACGCACAGAAAGAAATGAAGATTTGATCATTACTTTATGAATCTGTCGCTTTACAATATCAACATCATCAGAAATAGGGGCATTCCATTCAGATTCAAATTTCAGTAGCAGGAAATAAATATCAAAACATCATTACTGGCCCTTAATACAAAACCTCTACCCCACCTAAAACTCCCTCCCTGCCCCACCTACGAAGCCACCCCTACTCCACTGAGAGCCTTTGTTTCACTGCTGCTGCCTTCTATACATACATGCCAGCATCCTGTGGCCTTCTGGAAGGCTGAGTCTGCAGGCTGAAACAGCTGAAGAATGACCTTGCCAAGGGTGCTGCAAATCTGTCCCCGCTCTCCTTTTCTACCACACAACCTTCCTCAAGAATCCTGTCTTTCAACAGGAGAGACAGATTTTCCAAAAAATAATCCTTACAAAGTAGAGTGGGTTAATTCTCATTACTCCAAGTTAGGGTGTTTTGGTTTAAAATGTCTGGTGGGGACAGGAAACCTCGAAGGGAATACATTTAAAAATAGTGGACACAGGGAAGGGGATGAGAGCTGTTGTCTAAGAGCTTCTATGCAAAAATAACAATAAAGAGAAAAAGAAAAAAAAAAAGTCTTCTCAATGGTGCTGAGGGTTCTAATGATGAAATGAAGGAGGAAGTGATGGGCAGTTTTATTGCTGCCCTGCCCTGCATGGCTTAGCTGACCTCCATAGGGAGTTTCTTCCTGCTGGGGCTCTTCAGGCTTGGACTCTGAGCTGGAGTCTGAACCCCCATCGAAGACGGAGATGGTGCCACCATGTTGTCTGAGGAGGGGTAGTTGGTCTGCAGTTGGGCACTTGATCTTGCTTTCTCCAGTGCACAGACTTGTTGCTCCAGAAGAGCATCCTGCCTCTTGATGTCATCAATGTCTTGCTGGTGCATATGGTTTTTCCTTTGCATATATTGGATATACTCTGTTGCTTTGCCTAGGATTTGAGCCCGGGATGCCATTCTCTCCTTGGAGTAATGTGACTGAGCTCCGCAAACGGTTAAAGCTGTCTTTGATGTGGTCCCAAAGTTTTCGTTCCATTGCATTATGATGAGCCTTCTTGTCAGCTTTGCTCTCTACCTTGATGTCATCGTAATCACTGACTTCCTAAGGCCCAGGGAGTGGCCACTGCAGCAGTGGCCAGAGAGGGGAGGTGTGGAGGGAAGCAGGAAGTCATTGACAACAAACAAGCAGAGCAGTGAGCGTGCACACCCACACACCCCACAGGCGATAACCACCTCACTGTTTCTATACTTTTTAGTGTCTTTATTTATTTTTCTTTTTGTACATGAGTACAGTGTGATGGACATACCAGGAAAGGGCACCCGATCTCATTATCTATGGTAGTGAGCCACCATGTGGTTGCTGGGAAAAGAACCCGGAACTTCTGGAAAAACAGCAAGTGCCCTGAACCGCTGAGCCATCTCTCCAGTCTGTTATCAGTGTCTTACTTTGCATTTGGCTGGTTTTTCTTTCTGTTTAGTTTTGAGACAGCCTTACATATGCCATCCTGTCTTCCTTTCCTGATGACTTTGAACTCCTTATTTGCCCCACAGATTGATTTTTACACCGTTCATTCCCATGTTAAGTTTACAGTACCAAAGAAGGATTGGGGTGGGGGGCAGGGGCGGGTGATAGATGTATACTCAAAGTCATGATGGTTTTCTGGTATTTTGTTTTTCTCAATATTTGAATTGAACGTTACCTGCAAGCATAGAAGTCTGCAGTGAACTGACCTAACTAGAGATTAGCATATTGTTCACAGCTGTATTCGGTTTTTTGTTTTGTTTTATTTATTTATTTATTTATTTATTTATTTATTTATTTATTTATCGAGACAGGGTTTTTCTGTATAGCCCTGGCTGTCCTGGAACTCACTTTGTAGACCAGGCTGACCTCAAAGTCAGAAATCTGCCTGCCTCTGCCTCCCAAGTGCTGGGATTAAAGGCGTGTGCCACCAAGCACTATAACAGATGTATTCTTTAGGGAAGGATTGTACCTAAAACTTCTCATCTCCCTATGTCCCTGAATGTTGTGTTTTCAAGGAAAGTGGTATCTCCCCAGGTCTCTCTCCCTCTGTTCCTGAACACACACTCCTGTTTGACTCACTTCTCCATCTTTCATATTGTCACTGCTTAGTAAATTTACCACCCTCCCTTCCGGATATGTAGTCTCCCCTCCCCAGCCTGAAACCTGCTTGCTCAGGGGTGGAGCTTCCTGCTCATTCGTTCTGCCACGCCCACTGCTGGAACCTGCGGAGCCACACATGTGCACCTTTCTACTGGACCAGAGATTATTCGGCTGGAATCGGGTCCCCTCCCCCTTCCTTCATAACTAGTGTCGCAACAATAAAATTTGAGCTTTGATCAGAATAACTGTCTTGGCTACATTTCTTTCTCTCGCCACCTAGCCCCTCTTCTCTTCCAGGTTTCCAAAATGCCTTTCCAGGCTAGAACCCAGGTTGTGGTCTGCTGGCCAGACACAACAATTGGCGAACCAACGCGGGACTGAGAAACGGCAAAGGATTTTTGGAAGAGACACTGCTGGTTTGGAGCTCCATAAAATAAAGAATAAAGGAAATTCATACCGGAGAAGGTATGGGCTAAGCTGAGACAGCGTTAAACCCGAGCGCTGGTTCACTTAGGTTCAGCAGTGAGGAGCTGGGTAATAGGCGGTAGGCCGTAGCTCTCTGAAGCTACATGAGGCATGAGAAAAGAAAGGGTTTATTAAAAGGAATAGGCAGATTGCCCCAGTTAATAAAAAATGCATCATAAGGGAGGAAAATGTCCCAAAAAGCAGAGAGAAATTTCTCTCTGGGCCTTATAGCAGGAGTACTCTGTTCCCTTTTGTGTCTTGTCTAATGTCTGGTGCACCAATCTGTTCTCGTGTTCAATTCATGTATGTTCGTGTCCAGTCTGTATGAATGAATGTTCTATGTTTTATGTTAGATAATAAAGATGGTATAAAAAACTTTATCTGCAAAGCCGAGAGCTGCCACGTGTTTCAGCCAGGAATCAGACACATGGCAGGAGGGCCCCTGCTGGAAAAACTGTTCGTTTTAAGAAATAAGGGCGAGTGCACAGCCTCTTAGTTTCGGAGTAAAAAAAAAGCTAATAAATGGTTCATGATTAATGTGTTTGACAATGGTAAAGTGCTTTTTATTCTATGATTGTAGCTACAAAAATTATTATTCTCTGATTGGTCTAAATGTAACTGCTTCATTTGGTTCCTTTTTATTGGTAATGTGCTCTGAGTGTTTTCACAAACAGCTCATAAGTTGTTGGTTAAGAATAATAATTGTTACATTGCTACAGATGGTTAGTGTTAAATTTGATAATTCAAGTTTAGAGTCCTTCCGACACGTGGCATAAAGCAGGCCAAGAGGCTGGGTCTCTAAAGATATTTCTAGTTTAGGTAATAATTAATGTGGTTCGTATCCTAAATAGTAAAACTTAAGATAAGATTTAAAGCAATGCCTCTTTATTAAAGCATTAAAGCTTGCTTTAATAGGTATTCATAGGTATTGTTTGGCAGCCAAACTTCGTAATATGATAGTAATGCTTCTAATATTGATTTTAAAAATAATAAATTGTTTTAAACTTGGGTTTTGCTTTCCCAAGGTTATAGGTATTATCCTAATCTTGCACAAAAAACTTAAAAATTATGGTTAAAACTGCCATTGTTCCATTGACTGCAGCTTGCAGTTTGATTTCAAATTTAAGATCTTTAATTCACCTGTATACTGTAATTAAGATAGTTACAAGAGTAATCATGAGAGCGCTCATACAGCTCACTTCATACAAAACTGTGACAGAGTTATCTAGTTATGTTTGTCTTTGTGAATAGATTAGACAAACAGTTTGGTTATAGTTGCTGCCTGGCAGGTAACTGCAGTACGGGCAATTTTTTCACAACACTAAAGTTGTGAAGAACATTTTAACTGTAAGTCATCTTAAAAAAGAGTATCAAAATTTAGAGGCGTAGACAGTTATATTGTTTCTCTAGAATCGGTCCTTATTACAGGAGGGCCAAGATGCTTAGATTAAAAAGTATTTTACGTTTGAGTCAATACTTGGCTCTGGGCAGCCCCAGAGCAGCTCGAGGCTTTTCTTTTGTTTTGCAAACAGTGCCTGAGAAAGTTTTTTTCCTGTGTTCAAGAGAATTTCTTTTTAACAGTGTTGCAGATCTATTCAGATGTTTAAAATAATGCTTAAATTCAGAGTTTTGCTTCTAGTGAACTGTAATCACTAGAAAATTTTGCCTCTCGGTATGGCTAATATAGCTTTACATTATGTAAAAAAAAAATTTTATTGTTTCTGCTTCTATACAAAAAGCCAAGAGTTTTAATCTTTCAGTGTATATTGTTTCCTAAGTGAAAAGTATTTTATTAACTAATGCTTCTTAAAGTTTACCTTAAATCCTTGCTCTCACCCAAAAGATTCAGAGACAATATCCTTTTATTACTTAGGGTTTTAGTTTACTACAAAAGATTTTACAAAAAATAAAGAAAGCTTTTATAATTGTTATTAATTGGTAATTAAAAATTGGTTGTGCCCAAAACAATTCTTTGGCCAAAAAGAAGAACATTATTGTAAAGTCATTTTTCTCATCCTCCCAGCCGATCATTGGCCCACGTGGGCCCAACTAGCTTCTGTGGGGCGAAGTCTTAAGACACACAGTTTCCCCTGTTTCAGCACAGATGATCTAGTTGTGTGCTGTAGATGGTGTTTTAAAATGCTGAACAATCAAACCTTAATTTGTATATTAATAGTCAATGCCAAAAAAGCCCCTTTCGCTCCACTCCAGCCCAGGGCTTCCTGGCCATCGGAGTTGCCTGACACCCGCAAGGGCCCACACAGGATTCCCCACGGGATCCTAAGACCTCTGGTGAGTGGAACACAGCGCCGGCCCCAATCCAATCGCGTGGAACCTGAGACTGCGGTACATAGGGAAGCAGACTACCCGTGCCTGACCCGGGGCAAAAGCCCCTTCTGCTCCACTCGAGCCCCGGGTTTCCTTGCCAGCAGAGTCGCCTGACACCCGCAAGGGCCCACACAGGATTCCACACGTGATCCTAAGACCTCTAGTGAGTGGAACACAACTTCTGCCAGGAGTCCGGTTCGAACACCAGATATCTGGGTACCTTCCCTGCAAGAAGAGAGCTTTCCTGCAGAGAATACTCTACCCACTGAAACCAAGGAGAGTGCTACCCTCCCAGGTCTGCTTATAGAGGCTAACAGAGTCACCTGAAGTACAAGCTCTTAACAGAGACAACTATAAGAGCTAGCTTCAGAGATTACCAGATGGCGAAAGGCAAACGTAAGAATCCTACTAACAGAAATCAAGACCACTCACCATCATCAGAACGCAGCACTCCCACCCCACCTGGTCCTGGGCACCCCAACACAACCGAAAATCTAGACCCAGATTTAAAAGCATTTTTCATGATGATGATAGAGGACATCAAGAAGGACTTTCATAAGTCACTTAAAGAATTACAGGAGAGCACTGCTAAAGAGTTACAGGCCCTTAAAGAAAAGCAGGAAAACACAGCCAAACAGGTAGAAGTCCTTAAAGAAAAACAGGAAAACACATCCAAACAGGTAATGGAAATGAACAAAACCATACTAGAACTAAAAAGGGAAGTAGACACAGTAAAGAAAACCCAAAGCCAGGCAACACTGGAGATAGAAACCCTAGGAAAGAGATCTGGAACCATAGATGCGAGCATCAGCAACAGAATACAAGAAATGGAAGAGAGAATCTCAGGTGCAGAAGATTCCATAGAGAACATCGACACAACAGTCAAAGAAAATACAAAATGCAAAAGGATCCTAACTCAAAACATCCAGGAAATCCAGGACACAATGAGAAGACCAAACCTACGTATAATAGGAGTGGATGAGAATGAAGATTTTCAACTCAAAGGACCAGCAAACATCTTCAACAAAATAATTGAAGAAAACTTCCCAAACATAAAGAAAGAGATGCCCATGATCATACAAGAAGCCTACAGAACTCCAAATAGACTGGATCAGAAAAGAAATTCCTCCCGACACATAATAATCAGAACAACAAATGCACTAAATAAAGATAGAATATTAAAAGCAGTAAGGGAGAAAGGTCAAGTAACATATACAGGAAGGCCTATCAGAATTACACCAGACTTTTCACCAGAGACTATGAAAGCCAGAAGAGCCTGGACAGATGTTATACAGACACTAAGAGAACACAAATGCCAGCCCAGGCTACTATAACCGGCCAAACTCTCAATTACCATAGATGGAGAAACCAAAGTATTCCACGACAAAACCAAATTCACACAATATCTTTCCACGAATCCAGCCCTTCAAAGGATAATAACAGAAAAGAAGCAATACAAGGACGGAAATCACGCCCTAGAACAAACAAGAAAGTAATCCCTCAACAAACCAAAAAGAAGACAGCCACAAGAACAGAATGCCAACTCTAACAACAAAAATAAAAGGAAGCAACAATTACTTTTTCTTAATATCTCTTAATATTAATGGACTCAATTCCCCAATAAAAAGACATAGACTAACAGACTGGTTACACAAACAGGACCCAACATTCTGCTGCTTACAGGAAACCCATCTCAGGGAAAAAGACAGACACTACCTCAGAGTGAAAGGCTGGAAAACAATTTTCCAAGCAAATGGTCTGAAGAAACAAGCTGGAGTAGCCATTCTAATATCGGATAAAATCGACTTCCAACCCAAAGTTATCAAAAAAGACAAGGAGGGACACTTCATACTCATCAAAGGTAAAATCCTCCAAGAGGAACTCTCAATTCTGAATATCTACGCTCCAAATGCAAGGGCAGCCACATTCATTAAAGACATTTTAGTAAAGCTCTAAGCACACATTGCACCTCACACAATAATAGTGGGAGACTTCAACACACCACTTTCATCAAGGGACAGATCATGGAAACAGAAACTAAACAGGGACACAGTGAAAGTAACAGAAGTTATGAAACAAATGGACCTAACAGATATCTACAGAACATTTTATCCTAAAACAAAAAGATATACCTTCTTCTCAGCACCTCACGGGACCTTCTCCAAAATTGATCATATAATTGGTCACAAAACAGGCCTCAACAGGTACAAAAATATTGAAATTGTCCCATGTATCCTATCAGACCACCATGGCCTAAGACTGATCTTCAATAACAATATAAATAATGGAAAGCCAACATTCATGTGGAAACTGAACAACACTCTTCTCAATGATACCTTGATCAAGGAAGGAATAAAGAAAGAAATTAAAGACTTTTTAGAGTTTAATGAAAATGAAGCCACAACATACCCAAACCTTTGGGACACAATGAAAGCATTTCTAAGAGGGAAACTCATAGCTCTGAGTGCCTCCAAGAAGAAAAGGGAGAGAGCACATACTACCAGCTTGACAACACATCTAAAAGCTCTGGGAAAAAAAGGAAGCAAATTCACCCAAGAGGAGTAGACGGCAGGAAATAATTAAACTCAGGGGTGAAATCAACCAAGTGGAAACAAGAAGAACTATTCAAAGAATTAACCAAATGAGGAGTTGGTTCTTTGAGAAAATCAACAAGATAGATAAACCCTTAGCTAGACTTACTAAAGGGCACAGGAACAAAATCCTAATTAACAAAATCAGAAATGAAAAGGGAGACATAACAACAGATCCTGAAGAAATCCAAAACACCATCAGATCCTTCTACAAAAGGTTATACTCAACAAAACTGGAAAACCTGGACGAAATGGACAAATTTCTGGACAGATACCAGGTACCAAAGTTGAATCAGGATCAAGTTGACCATCTAAACAGTCCCATATCACCTAAAGAAATAGATGCAGTTATTAATAGTCTCCCAGCCAAAAAAATCCCAGGACCAGACGGGTTTAGTGCAGAGTTCTATCAGACCTTCAAAGAAGATCTAATTCCAGTTCTGCACAAACTATTTCACAAAATAGAAGTAGAAGGTACTCTACCCAACTCATTTTATGAAGCCACTATTACTCTGATACCTAAACCACAGAAAGATTCAACAAAGATAGAGAACTTCAGACCAATTTCTCTTATGAATATCGATGCAAAAATCCTCAATAAAATTCTTGCTAACCGAATCCAAGAACATATTAAAGCAATCATCCATCCTGACCAAGTAGGTTTTATTCCAGGAATGCAGGGATGGTTTAATATACGAAAATCCATCAATGTAATCCATTATATAAGCAAACTCAAAGACAAAAACCACATGATCATCTCGTTAGATGCAGAAAAAGCATTTGACAAGATTCAACACCCATTCATGATAAAAGTTTTGGAAAGATCAGGAATTCAAGGCCCATACCTAAACATGATAAAAGCAATCTACAGCAAACCAGTAGCCAACATCAAAGTAAATGGAGAGAAGCTGGAAGCAATCCCACTAAAATCAGGGACTAGACAAGGCTGCCCACTTTCTCCCTACCTTTTCAACATAGTACTTGAAGTATTAGCCAGAGCAATTCGACAACAAAAGGAGATCAAGAGGATACAAATTGGGAAAGAGGAAGTCAAAATATCACTTTTTGCAGATGATATGATAGTATATATAAGTGACCCTAAAAATTCTACCAGAGAACTCCTAAACCTGATAAGCAGCTTCGGTGAAGTAGCTGGATATAAAATAAACTCAAACAAGTCAATGGCCTTTCTCTATACAAAGAATAAACAGGCTGAGAAAGAAATTAGGGAAACAACACCCTTCTCAATAGTCACAAATAGTATAAAATATCTTGGCGTAACTCTAACTAAGGAGGTGAAAAATCTGTATGATAAAAACTTCAAATCTCTGAAGAAAGAAATTAAAGAAGATCTCAGAAGATGGAAAGAACTCCCATGCTCATGGATTGGCAGGATCAACGTTGTAAAAATGGCTATCCTGCCAAAAGCAATCTACAGATTCAATGCAATCCCCATCAAAATTCCAACTCAATTCTTCAACGAATTAGAAGGAGCAATTTGCAAATTCATCTGGAATAACAAAAAACCTAGGATAGCAAAAAGTCTTCTCAAGGATAAAAGAACATCTGGTGGAATCACCATGCCTGACCTAAAGCTTTACTACAGAGCAATTGTGATAAAAACTGCATGGTACTGGTATAGAAACAGACAAGTAGACCAATGGAATAGAATTGAAGACCCAGAAATGAACCCACACACCTATGGTCACTTGATCTTCGACAAGGGAGCTAAAACCATCCAGTGGAAGAAAGACAGCATTTTCAACAATTGGTGCTGGCACAACTGGTTGTTATCATGTAGAAGAATGCGAATCGATCCATACTTATCTCCTTGTACTAAGGTCAAATCTAAGTGGATCAAAGAACTTCACATAAAACCAGAGACACCTAAACTTATAGAGGAGAAAGTGGGGAAAAGCCTTGAAGATATGGGCACAGGGGAAAAATTCCTGAACAGAACAGCAATGGCATGTGCTGTAAGATCGAGAATTGACAAATGGGACCTAATGAAACTCCAAAGTTTCTGCAAGGCAAAAGACACCGTCAATAAGACAAAAAGACCACCAACAGATTGGGAAAGGATCTTTACCTATCCTAAATCAGATAGGGGGCTAATATCCAACATATATAAAGAACTCAAGAAGGTGGACTTCAGAAAATCGAACAACCCCATTAAAAAATGGGGCTCAGAACTGAACAAAGAATTCTCACCTGAGGAATACCGAATGGCAGAGAAGCACCTGAAAAAATGTTCAACATCCTTAATCATCAGGGAAATGCAAATCAAAACAACCCTGAGAATCCACCTCACACCAGTCAGAATGGCTAAGATCAAAAATTCAGGTGACAGCAGATGCTGGCGTGGATGTGGAGAAAGAGGAACACTCCTCCATTGTTGGTGGGATTGCAGGCTTGTACAACCACTCTGGAAATCAGTCTGGTGGTTCCTCAGAAAATTGGACATAGTACTACCGGAGGATCCAGCAATACCTCTCCTGGGCATTTATCCAGAAGATGCCCCAACTGGTAAGAAGGACACATGCTCCACTATGTTCATAGCAGCCTTATTTATAATAGCCAGAAGCTGGAAGGAACCCAGATGCCCCTCAACAGAGGAATGGATACAGAAAATGTGGTACATCTACACAATGGAGTACTACTCAGCTATTAAAAAGAATGAATTTATGAAATTCCTAGCCAAATGGATGGACCTGGAGGGCATCATCCTGAGTGAGGTTACACATTCACAAAGGAACTCACACAATATGTACTCACTGATAAGTGGATATTAGCCCTAAACCTAGGATTTCCAAGATATAAGGTACAATTTGCTAAACACATGAAACTCAAGAAGAATGAAGACTGAAGTGTGGACACTATGCCCCTCCTTAGATTTGGGAACAAAACACTCATGGAAGGAGTTACAGAGACAAAGTTTGGAGCTGAGATGAAAGGATAGACCATGTAGAGACTGCCATATCCAGGGATCCACCCCATAATCAGCATCCAAACGCTGACACCATTGCATACCCTAGCAAGATTTTATTGAAAGGACCCAGATGTAGCTATCTCTTGTGAGACTATGCCGGGGCCTAGCAAACACAGAAGTGGATGCTCACAGTCAGCTAATGGATGGATCACAGGGCTCCCAATGGAGGAGCTAGAGAAAGAACCCAAGGAGCTAAAGGGATCTGCAACCCTATAGGTGAAACAACATTATGAACTAACCAGTACCCCGGAGCTCTTGACTCTAGCTGCATATGTAACAAAAGATGGCCTAATCGGCCATCACTGGAAAGAGAGGCCCATTGGACATGTAAACTTTGTATGCCCCAGTACAGGGGAACGCCAGGGCCAAAAAGGGGGAGTGGGTGGGTAGGGGAGTGGGGGTGGGTGGGTATGGGGGACTTTTAGTATAGCATTGGAAATGTAAATGAGCTAAATACCTAATAAAAAATGGAAAAAAAATAGTCAATGCCATATCTCTGAGCTCCCAATTGCTTACATTGTTCATCCCTCAGGTACTATTAATTCTCAAATTTACAATTGCTTATGCATATTTCTAGTTAATAAATAAATTATGCACATGTGACTCTTAATAACTTTGCAAGCCTTCTAGTTACAACCACTCCTTAAGAAAATTGATTGAAAGTGCAATAAGTCACTGCCCCTTTACAGCCAAGTATTTAAAATGTTTTGTCAACTAGTTATTAATTCAAAAGTTTAGGTATTGTAAAATTTTAAAACTTTAACTTCTTAAAAGACAAAAAAGAGAGAAATTGTATCCCTGTGCATACTATTTAGTGCATTCCCATGCACACTATTTAAGTCTTACCTTTATTTTCAAAATTTAATATTTTAATGTCAAAGAGTTTAATAAATGCTTTATAGTATCTTAAAGGGATCTACTTATTGGCTTATAGATTGATCCTAAAACAGCTACCTTATTAGAAAAGGGAAAAACAGGTTTTCTCCACAGAGCACTGCAGAAGCATATTAGTAAATTCGTGTGACAAGCTGGTAGGTAAGTTGACTCATGTCCTGATTGAATTGACTAAAAAACTAAATTAAATTTATATTTTAGATCCATCCTTACTTGCCATTTTTCCAGTTTAGACTAGCTTCTATCCTTTTAACTTTATGGCAATAGTACATCAGAGACTGTATATTCAGACTTAGTAAAATTAGTCATTTAATAGAGTCATAATGATTTTTCTCTTTTCTTCAGTGTGACCAGTCATTTTAACTCAATCTTACACTGGTCTAATATTCAGTCCAATGTTAGAGATTCCTATATTCTAAATTACCTAGCAAAGTTAATTCAGAGCACATCCCCCACTTCCCCTAGATCCCTAACCTCAGAAGGATTGCTGGCCTTACAGCTAGTGGAAAAAGCTATTAAAGAGCATTTGGTCACTTAATACATTTGTAAAATAGAAGGACCCCCTGACTAACAAATGGAAGGGTCCAGATCCAGTTCTAATTTGGGGTAGGGGCTCAGTTTGTGTTTTTTCACGAGATGAAGATAGAGCACGGTGGCTGCTAGATAAATTAATTCCTCAGATGAACACAGATTCTAAATCTTCTAAAGTATCACCTTGAGGACTAATATTCCTCTTTTGCTTAAAAGTCAGCTTGAGGACTCAGGCTCTGAAAAAGCTACTCTGAGCCAGCTCCCCGACAGGAGACCAGAGACTAGGCTCAGCTTTACAATTTGCATTTTAATAAAGTACCTGGACTTCCCCAAAAGAAGTTCTGCTCTCCTACTTTCTCACTGTCGAGATTTTGTCTTTCAAGCAGGTAAATCAACATTCTTGAGCCGGACCAGTGGATGTGCATCCCCGCCCCCCTTGAGATAACATGTGACAGCTGTTATCTCCATTCTCAGGACATTCCAGCACATGGCCTTCAGTCTGATTTAAAATTTAGGTTTTCCTAGAGGGCTAGAAAAGTAGATATTTCTATATTAATAAAGATTGGTTTTTATTTTGATAGACAGGCTTAGTCCCTTAGCTGACCTCTGGCTTTTCACCCTTGCTGTTACTGCAAGGTGTCCTTAGCTCCTTAGGCTGTGGAAAAAACAGGGATGAGGAGGAACGACTTCCAGCTCCTATTTTAGCCACAAGTCGTGGTGTTACTAATGACATAATTCTTGCCTAGGTCTTGCTAAATCTGAGGTTGATAATTCTCCTTTAAGAGCTGCACAGCACTCAGAACTGTGCATACTGGTTTGTGATCATACAAATTCAGTATGGGCATCGCTTGGTGCAGAGAGCAACTGCAGGGGAAGGTCCAGCTTGACCATTTCTGAGTTTCCTGTGAGATAAACCCGGTTTGAAAGAGGTTGGTATCAAATTTTGGCTAAAAATCAAAAATATTTTTCGGCTCTGCCTCCCCTCCTCAAAAGATACCGAGAGCCACAGGTGTGGGTCTTAACAGTACCCACGGGAGGAATCGGGTCAATGTCCACCCAAGCCAAGGTTAAAAGCCCACTCATCTACGGATGAGAAAATCATTTGGTCACCTCAGTTAAGCGTTGCCTTATTTAACTTAATTAATAGGGGGGAGAGAGATTGGAGACCGTACTGTCTTCACTGCCTCCCACCCCAAAATAAAAAAGCCAATTGGCCTTGTACTACAGAGCCGGTCAAACCCCTTCTCCCTGTTTCCCACCTATCATCCAAAAATGCGAAGGAATATCAACTTAGTGTTATTCTTATTATAGTGTATTTCAAAGTTGTTCAGTCAAACTTAGCCAGAGTTCCAACACCCTACTTAAAATTCAACTAGAAAGTTACCTACCAAGTACTAATTAGCATTATAAAGTCAGAGCCTACAGCTCCAGGCTTTTCAGTTAGTTGTTTACTAAGATAAGAAAGGACAGTCTTAGCCAGATACAGTTTACCATAAGAATAGTTAAGGAATCCCACGAAAGCAAGTTTTTTCTTTAGCCCTAGATTCCAGGCAGAACTATTGCGCATAGATAATTTTTCCCCCCTCAGGCCAGCTTTTTCTTTTTTTAAGCTTTGTTAATAAAAGGGAGGAAATGTAGTCTCCCCTCCCCCAGCCTGAAACCTGCTTGCTCAGGGGTGGAGCTTCCTGCTCATTTGTTCTGCCACGCCCACTGCTGGAACCTGCAGAGCCACACACGTGCACCTTTCTACTGGACCAGAGATTATTCGGCTGGAATCGGGTCCCCTCCCCCTTCCTTCATAACTAGTGTCGCAACAATAAAATTTGAGCTTTGATCAGAATAACTGTCTTGGCTACATTTCTTTCTCTCGCCACCTAGCCCCTCTTCTCTAACAGGTTTCCAAAATGCCTTTCCAGGCTAGAACCCATGTTGTGGTCTGCTGGCCAGACACAACACCGATATCTCTAGCTGTGCCCAAATCTCTAGTTTCATCTCCAGTTTGTTTCCATTCAGCTTGCCCCTCAAGTTCTAGCTGTTCCCTGTCCTATTCTTTGACAGATCCACTCTTTGCAGCTGGTGTGTGTATTGACATTCCCTGTGCATTCACAAATTCCTTTAATTCCACAGGCACCTCACCACCACTGACATAAGCAGATCTCACAAAGACTCCTTTTGACCTCCCAAAACTTAAATTTTGCCAACAACCTTTCAGACTCAAAGGTCTTTTTCTGACTTTTGCCAAGGACTGTCTTTCTTCTTTAGGCAATATGTCTTTCACCAATGGAGCAGTTATAATTCTCAGGGTTTTTCAGGCCATGGGTTTTGTACCTTCTTGTTTCTCAGGGGTGAGTTTGTTCTCTTTCAAGATGTTTGCTTTCAGTGCCAAGTCAATGTCAAGTTTCTTTGCAGCCAGTATTTATTTTGCCCGCTCCTTGCTCTTCCTTTTACCTTGTCTGTTTGTATTCACACATCCTGTGGCAGGGTGTGTGGTGCCACCCTGTGGCCAAGGAGTGACCAGGATGTTGAATCTGCTGGAACTGGAGTTACAGTGAGACTGAGTAAGCCAGTAAGTAGTATTACTGTACTTGGAATGTTTTTCAGTGATCACCTTTTTAAAAGCATGACATAATCTTTATTTCATAAACAATGCTAATTTCCCCAACTTTACAAAGCAATTAAGGAATTTGCTCAAGGTTGTGTATTTCTGAAACTTGGGTTTAGAACCTGGCGGCCATATAGGTTACCTTCACAGTTTATGCCCTTAAGCACTCTATTGGCTCCCAGAGGGCAGGCCTTTATTCTCCTAATCACAGTCATGCTGCTACAATGGAGGAAACAATGCTCATTTACCTTAAACCTTCTGTTCCCATTTCAGAGTTGGTCCTGGTCATACCACAAGCAAATGAGAGAAACCAGACTCACTCTTCAGCCTGAAATTTAAAATCCTCTGCCTCATAAATGCTAATAGACACATGAGCCATCTCTCTTTTTCCTTTCGTGAACTCTGCACTCATCCCCTAACACATTCTGGTCTACTACCTTTTGTTGAAGTATGCTGGAGCTTCAGGCAGAGCAGACCTCTTCCCAAGTGTTACAGCTATTTAGACAGAAGGTTCAGATGATGGAGTAGTTTTTACATACCCCTGATCCTTCCGGATAGGATTCTTAAATACAGTTTTGGGGTGGGTTAGGGATTGACAACAGGTACTTCTCATTGGTTTGGTCTTTGAGCTTTGGGAAAACCTTATTTGCACGTGGGAGGGCTTTGTGCTGGTCCTAGTGACTAATGGCCACATCCCTCTCTGCTGAGGGTAGGGGGTGGTGGTGTGGGAGGCTGTAGCTACCTGACAGGAACCAGGGACCCAGGAGGCATGACTGAACATCTGCCATTCCATGTAGGCAGAAGTTACCACTCATCTGGTCACCAGGCTTCCAGACCTCTGCTTGACTGGGGACCAAGTGCACAGCCCACCACCCCACAACTTCCTCTGAGGCTGGTGTGACACCTGAAATGTAAGTCAAACTCTTAAAGAGGGGTGACAGTTGGATGGTGAAAGGAGAAGAAATCTCTAGTTTGCTGTGTTGTTTCTTTCTCACAAAAGCCTGAGGTGTTGCTTTGTTTTTTTTTATTTGTTTGTTTGTTTTTAAGGTTATTATTAAATTCCATTTTAATTGTGTGTGTGGGTACATGGAAGAGGATGTTGAACACCCCCAGAGCTGGAGTGGGGTTTGTGGGCCATGTAATATGGGCGCTGAGAAACAGACTCAGGTCTTCAGCAAGAACAGCCATTCTCATGACCACTGAATCATCTCTCCAGCCCATGTTTTATTTTATTTTTAAGTATAATAGTTTGACAGCTCACATAGCTTAGGCTGACATCATATATTACAGGATGAACTCTATGTACCCATTGCTAACCATAAACTCATAATCCTGCTTCTATCTTGTAATTGTTGGGAAGACGGATGTGTATGCCCGATCACATCATCACATTCAGCTGGGACTCAAGTTTCCCTAGTGATTGTTAATACATCAACCCCCTACAACAAATGTCACCGCTTTGAGGAGAAGCCGTATATTTATATAGTATTTGTTAAAAAGAAAAACAGTGAAAGTCAAACAGCAATTTAAAATAAACTAGGGTTTGTGATGACAAAGTACAGAGAGAAACTTGAGAAAGAACCTTGTCTTGGCCCCAATACCTTCTCTACATGGATAAATCTTCAAGTGCTTTTTGTTTGTTTGTTTGTTTATAAGACAGTGTTTCTCTGTGTAACAGCCCTGGCTGTCCTAGAACTCACTCTGTAGATCAGGCTGGCCTCAAACTCATAGAGATCTGCCTGCTTCTGCCTTCTGAGTGCTGGGATTATCGGTGTGCACCACCATGCCCAGCAATATTCAAGTGTTTTAACTTACAAATACTTTCAATGTTAACATTTGCTTATTTATTTATATTTTTGTTTTGTAAATGATTTATATATTTATTATGTATAATAATATATCTGTATTTCATGTATTACATACATGAAAAAGTATGTGCTGCCCAATATCCCCAGTGCTATTGAACAGAAACAGAATAACACTGGGTCCCCGTTCCAAGTACAGTGAGAGATCCTGCCTGGGGAAAAAGCAGAGAATGATAGAGCAGGCCGCTCAGTGTCCTTTCTGCTCTCTTCCTGTACATAAGCTCATGCATCTGCGTGTGTCATATATACTGTTGCACACCTCACAATATATATACAATATACATATCTGTAGCTGTCTTCAGACACACCAGAAAAGTGCATCAGATCTCATTTCAGATGTTTGTGAGCCACCATTTGGTTGCTAGGATTTGAACTCAGGACCTCTGGAAGAGCAGTCAGTACTCTTAACCGCTGAGCTATCTCTCCAGTTCCAAAGTTAACATTTGTTACTGTGACAATAAATGGCCCTGTGAAATGCTGTCTCTTTCCATAGCAAGGGAGAAGCAATTTCTAATCTCTTCTTTGTTCGTGTTAATTTAGGTCTATGAGGCACATAGTCCTTCCTGTATCATGAAATATGGATAATATAAGATTACAGAGTCACGTTGCCCCACTTTCATGGATCTGAGTTTCTCCATGGAGAAGGAACAATTGGTTTCCTCTAGGAAGGCCCCCTGCAGCAAGAGCAAGCTAGAAAATCTGCTCCCCATGTTTTGTGCAGTCGTCTTTTTATGCAGACTTTGTCCCAGATGGCTCTTTCCACTTCCACGCTGGAAAGCTGGGTTTCTCTGCAATACTTGATAATGGATTATTTCACTGTCTTTGTGTTTTGCAATGTAGTTTTACAAGGTAGTTCTGGGTAGTCTAGAACTTACTAGATAGCTCATGCTGGCCTCGAGTTTTACAGTCTTTCTTCTGTCTTCAGCTGAGATATATACCACCATGCTACGAGGGCTTTAGTTTTAATCATGCAGACTTTTTCGCTTTGATATTAAATTTAAAAAAAAATCTACTACATATTTCCTGGTGGCTCAGTGGGTAAGAGCACTTGTTGCACAAGCTAGGGACTTGTGTCCAGCTTCCCAACACCCACATGAAAAAGTATGTGCTGCCCAATATCCCCAGTGCTATTGAACAGAAACAGAAGAACACTGGGGCCCCATTCTAAGTACAGTGAGAGATCCTGCCTGGGGAAAAAGCAGAGAATGATAGAGCAGGCCACTCAGTGTCCTTTCTGCTCTCTTCCTGTACATAAGCTCATGCATCTTTGTGTGTCATATATACTGTTGCACACCTCACAATTTAATCATTTTGGCTAAAGTGATTTTGTTTTTTGGTGGAGATCTCATGTAGGCCTGGATGAACCCCAAACTCCTGACCCTCCTACTTCAATTTCTCAAGTGCATGCATGTGCAAAAGCTAATTGATTTGTTTTTGAGAAAGGGTATCACTATGAAGCTGACTAGTCTGGAACTTGCTATGTAGAATTGCCTGGCCACAGTCTCACAGAGGTGGCATTAACAGCATGTCCCACCATGCCAGGCCCTAGAGCTAAATTTAAAGAATATGTATGTATGTATGTATGTGTGCATGTGCATGTGCATGTATGCATATTGCATGTATATATTATGCATACATGTATGTATTTGCTTGTGTTTGTATGTGTACTACAGCATGCAGGTGCTTCAAGATGATCAAGAGGATGTTGGTTTCTCTGAAGTAGAGTTAAAGATGGTTTTAGCCACCTGATGTCAGTACAGGATATGGAACCCAGGTGCTTCGAAGAGAGCAGCCAATGTTCTGAACCACAAAGCCATCCATCTCTCCAGTGCCCAGCTAAATTGTCAACGGGACTGCTTATGTTTCTTCCTTTGGGGCAGAATAAAGAGATGGACCTGACAAACCCTTTTAGCTACTGAATCAATTTAAGGTATTCACTCTAGTCAATTTGGAGGTTGTTCAGCATACATAATTATTTGTTTGAGACAGGGTCTACCCATGTAACTCTGGCTGGATGGGAATTCATTGTGTAAATTAGACTAATCTATATATTTTCTACAATCCTGCCATTAAGCTTGGAGCTCTAGGGTTTCTTGTGCCCTCTTCTGGCTAATGAGAGCACTGCATTTGTGTGTACAGATCCATACACAAGCTCCCACAGTATATGCATAATAAAAAATGAAATAAAATCTGGATCAGGAGAGATGACTCATTAGTTAAAGCATTGGCTGCTCTTCTAGAAGACCTTTGTTCAACTTACAGCACTCAAAGTAACTCACAATTATTTTTGACTCCAGTTTTAGGGGACACATGCTCTCTTCTATCCTCTACATGTGCCAGGCATGCAGGTGCTGAACAGACATACAAAAATGCAGGAAAACACCCATGTGCAATCAACCAATCTATTTTTAATTAAAAATTTTTGACAGGAGTGCTGATATACTCCTTTAATCCCAGTGTGGACACTATGCCCCTCCTTAGATTTGGGAACAAAACACCCATGGAAGGAGTTACAGAGACAAAGTTTGGAGCTGAGATGAAAGGATGGACAATGTAGAGACTGCCATATCCAGGGATCCACCCCATAATCAGCATCCAAACGCTGACACCATTGCATACACTAGCAAGATTTTATTGAAAGGACCCAGATGTAGCTGTCTCTTGTGAGACTATGCCGGGGCCTAGCAAACACAGAAGTGGATGCTCACAGTCAGCTAATGGATGGATCATAGGGCTCCCAATGGAGGAGCTAGAGAAAGTAGCCAAGGAGCTAAAGGGATCTGCAACCCTATAGGTGGAACAACATTATGAACTAACCAGTACCCCGGAGCTCTTGACTCTAGCTGCATATATATCAAAAGATGGCCTAGTCGGCCATCACTGGAAAGAGAGGCCCATTGGACTTGCAAACTTTATATGCCCCAGTACAGGGGAACACCAGGGCCAAAATGGGGGAGTGGGTGGGCAGGGGATTGGGGGTGGGTGGATATGGGGGACTTTTGGTATAGCATTGGAAATGTAAATGAGCTAAATACCTAATAAAAAATGGAAAAAAAAAAGAATCCAACTTGTCTTTGATGTCATAGATTGATATATGGCAGGGACTTGTCCCTTTATTATGCTCAGGTCTGAAGAGTAAAATCATGGCAAGCTCATATTAATGCAAACAACTTTATTCACTTTGACATATTTGTTGAGCCCACTCCTGTAAACACATGCGCACACATACATGCACAAACACACACACACACACACGCACACACACACACACACACACACACACACACACACACACACACAGAGAGAGAGAGAGAAAGAGAGAGAGAGAGAGGTCTTACTTTCTTTATTTAACAGAAGATTGTGAAAACAAAACTCAGGAAAAGAATATGTTGATACCTTTGTGTCTATTTTCACTTAACATGAATATCACTTGCCAATTTTCAAGGAGAATACTGTGTATGTATTCTTTGTAAGTTACAATTTGACTTGTAGAGAATTTGGATCATGTCTCTTTACTAGATTTTTTTTATAGGCCATGTATTTCCAGAGACAAATACTCCCTGATTAATAATTTGTGCAGGCTAGGATTATTTTATGTCAACTTGACATGTGCTAAAGTCATCTGAAAGGAGTGAATCTCAATTCAAAAAATGTCTGCAGAAGACATAATACCAGGCTATAAGGCATTTTTAAAAGTAGAGTTTGATGAAGAAAGTCCAGCCCATTGTGGGTGGTCCTATCCCTGGACTAGTGATCTTGGGTTCTATAGGAAAGCAGGCTGAGCAAACCAGGAGGAGCAAGCCAATTAGTAGCAAGCCAGTAAGCAGCACCCCTCCATGGCCTCTGCATCAGGGCCTGCCTCCGGGTTCCTGCCCTGTTTGAGTTCCTGTCCTGACCTTCTTGGATATGGAAATGAGAGCCAAATACACCCTTTCCTCCCCAATTTGCTTTTGGTCATGGTGTTTCATCAGAGTAGTAGAAACATTCATGTCAGCTCCATATTCCATTTTATTTGGAATATTTTGAAACCTCATATATACTTTTTTGTTGTTATTTTACTTTTAAGACACAAATTCAAATTACTCAAATGAATAATGCCACTAAAAATTTTAAATCTATAAGCTAGTGTTTTATTGGCAAGGTATGACCCAAATTTTGTTTTTGATCCTATGTCACAAGTCATAAAGTCTTTTCAACATTTGGCCTTGACTTAGTCATCTGACTTCGAAAAGGTAAATTGTGGGTGCTGGAAAGATGCACCCATAGTGGTTAAGAGCACTTGATGCTGTTCCGAAGTCCTGGGTTCCATTCCCAGCAACATGGCAGTTCACAACCATGTAGAGCTTCAATTCCAGGGCATCCAATGCCCTCTCTGGCCCTTGAAGGTACCAGGTACACACATGATGTACACGGATGAAGGCAAAACCACTTATACAAGTAAGTCATTTTTTAAGAAAAAAAAAAGTGATATTGCCATAGAAAACATCAACAATCAAAGTATGTCTGGGCATTAAAAATTGGTCTCAACTTGTTCTATATTCATGAACTTTATGCTTTCACCATGGGATCTTTGGGACTTCTGAATTCCTCCTTTTAACACAGTGGGATCTTCCTAATTGTTCCTAATTGTTTTATTGCATTTTCTCCTATGATATGGAAACCTTTGAATTGACATGTAATTGTTGGAAAGTCATTAAAAGTTTTCTCAGTGCTTGTGCAGATGGTTTTGTGGATCGAGATTTGAGTTGAAAGTCACTCCTATAATAGTAAAAGGGATCTGGGGATAATAAAACTACACATAAGGCGTCAAAGACATATCAACACAGAACAAATACAGCTTGTTAGCTCAGCACTTGCTCTTGTGGCAAGACACTATATACAAGTAATAATTACTTTCCCGTCAAGTCATAGATAATTATAAACGTGAAAATCACCTGGGTATTGAGGAATTAACCATGATGCTGTAATTGGGATTGAGACCTGAAAAGATTTTAACAGAAACTGGAAAATGTTTACTGCTAGGCACTGAAAAATTGTGTCCAACCCATCATGTGAAAATATAATTACTTTCCAAAGGATACAATTGGTACCTTCATCCTTTAAGGACTGTTCTTTTCATTACTTAATTCTTTTTTCTGTCCATGTATTCCTTCCTCCCCACATCCTTGCATTTTAACACTGCTGTTAATACTTTTTAAAAATCAATTTCAAGCCTTAACCATAGAGCAATTTGCAACTGATCGCTACTAGTAGAGGGCAAGTAATTTTTCTTCGCTAGAATGATGCCAGAAATATCAGTCTCAGGAAGCATGAGCCAACACTTTTCAGACTGATTTTCAGTGATATTTTCCCCTTCTTTCTTGTCTTTGGTGTTGCCTTTTTTACGAGTAAGAATAAATATAAATTTTAGTATGTATAGAACAATGGAGAATCTGAGAGGAGTCTATCAATATGAAAAATCTATTATAATACAATATATAAAATTGTCAAAGAATAAATATATTTTAATGCTTGAAAACTATGAAAAACAATTCTGAAATGTCTTCAATAGACAAAAATATTTCTTTCAAATATTTTATACTAACCAAAAGCTTCCACAAAGTTGAATGGAAAACAAATTTGTGACAAATGGAGAATAAATAGCAAGTATGTGTCATTATTTCTCTTAGAAAGCAAGATGAGACTTAATGTCAAAAACAAGATTGTGTTGAAAACTTCCTTTGGTTTGTAAAAAAACTAAGTTTAGGCACATTAAAAATTATATTACTTATGTAAATGAATAGCAGGGGATGATGTGGCTATTATTGTTCTGTACTACATAGTTAGTTACAAACATAAGGCATAGTTACATTTTTGTTCAAAGTGTTAGAATGAGCATAAACTAATATAATTCTGTTATGCTGTGAATCTGAGGACCACATCGTGACATGAAACCAGGATTCTAAAGAAATAAGAAATGGGATTGGAATTGCGTTCAGATTATTAATTAACATCCTATTTTATTAGAGCCAGAAGAAAGAATGCCCTTCTAAAGCATGTGCCTATTGCATTGTTTTCAAAAATCATAATCATCCCGAGGAAATCTAGGGGAATTATCCATAAGCACACAGCCACCAGGTACATTGAATCCTCCAATTTGTAGAATTGAGAAAAGTAGTTTAAAGAAAAGGAATTCTGTACAGATGGAGTTACTGGATTTTGGCTGGTCAGTGGGTTCACTTTCAGTTCTCTTCTACTGATAAATTACTACTAAACAGGCAGGGAGGAGGTCTGCATGTACACCAGTCAGAGTGGCTAGGATTAAAACCACAGATCAAAACATACTGGAGAGGATGTGGAGAAAGGGGAATGCCCCTCCATTCCTGGTGGGATTGTGAACTTGTACAACCTCTGTCCCTGTGTGATAAGGAGTCTTGCCGGCGAGGACACACACACAGGACACACTCGGATACTTCTGCAGCAAAGCTTTAATGCATCTCGAGAGAAAGATGATCAGCTTCTGGGGAGGAGACCCAGAACACAGGAAACTCGGTCCTTAAATAGACCACGAAGAGCGGTTGGAGACGTGTTTTGCCCTGACTGGTTGCTCACCATCAGCCCAGATGACGCCACCGGACAGGCAGGGCACAAGGAATGGAAAAATACCCCAGCACATGCTCAGACTACTTGTTTACCAGTTAGAAAACCAGATGTCAGCGCCATCTTGTAATGGCGATTGCAAGGGCGGCTCCTCACAAACCTCCTGTAAATCAATCTGGCAATTCCTCAGAAAATTAGAAATAATTCTACCTGAAGACTCAGACTGCTCCTGGACATATACCCAAAAGATGCTCTACCATATAACAGGGACATATGCTCCACTACGTTCTTAGCAGCCTTATTCATAATAGCCAGAAACCAGAAGCAACCCAGATGTCCCTCAACAGAAAAAAAATAAGTACAGAAAATGTGGTTTCTTTACAGAATGGAATAACAGTAAGCTATTAAAAACAATGGCATCATGAATTTTGCAGTCAAATGGGTGGAAATAGAAAATATCATCCTGAGTGAAGTTACCCAGACTGGAAAGGACATGCATGGTATGTACTTACCAATCTGTGTATATTAGCCAAAGGTAGATAATACCCAGGATATATACCACAGACCCTATGAAGTTAAACAAGAAGGAAGGCCCAAGTGAGGAGGTTTCAATCCCACTTAGAAGGAGGAAGAAAAGTATCGTGTGAGGCAGAGGGAGGGTGTTACTTTCATGGGAGAGGAGAGAGGTAGGGGAAAAAGGGCCAGGGTCAAAATGGGAGTGGGGGAGGAGGGAGAAGTAGAGCAGGCCCGGAGATTTAATTGAAATATGCAGCTTCTGGCAGTAAGAGTGGTGAGAACTTCTGGAAAGTCCCAGATACCTGGCATGGGGGAAGCTCCAGGACTCAATGAGGGTAACTTAGCTGAAATTCTCAACAGTGGGGATTTTGGAACATGAAGAGATTACCTCTAGTAGTTAGATAGGTCCCCATGTAGAGGGATGGGGACAACAACCCACCTTTAAAATTTTTGACTCAAAACTGGAGCATGGACCAAACAGAAAGCCAGCTAGTGACCAGGCCTACTTGGGATCTATACCTTTGGTAGGCAGTATTATCAGCACTATTATTGATCCTATGTTGTTATTGAAGACAGGAACCTTACATGGCTGTCCTCGGAGAGTCTCAACCAGCAGCTGACTGAGACAGATGGATATAATAACAGCCATGAATTGGACTGAAGTTGGGGAACCCTATGAAAAGTTACAGGTAGGATTGAAGAAACTGAACTGGGTAGCAACTCAATAGGAAGACCAACAGTGTCTCTAGCAGGTCTAAGAGACTAAGTCACCAAGCAAAAAGTATACCAGGATGGTTCAAGGCCCGTAGCAGAGGACTGCATTTAAAACAGAAAGAAGTAAACTCGACAAAGAGGAGATGATAGGAAATCATTCAACTCAGTGTTGAAATCAATAAACCAGGAACAAAGGGAACAACTTAAACTTTCAACAAAACCAAGAGAAGATTGTTTGAGAAAATAAACAAATAGCTGGGCGTGGTGGTGCACGCCTTTAATCCCAGCACTTGGGAGGCAGAGGCAGGCAGATTTCTGAGTTCGAGGCCAGCATGGTCTACAGAGTGAGTTACAGGACAGCTGGGGCTACACAGAGAAACCCTGTCTCAAAAGAAAAAAATATATATATATATGTATAATAGAGAGAGAGAGAGAAAATGAACAATATAGAAATCCTTATGCAAACTGACTAAAAGGAAGAGAGAAGATATCCAAATTATCATAATGAAAAATGAATATATATATATATATATATATATATATATATATATATATATATATGTATATGTATGTATGTATGTATATATAACAACAGATACCATGGAAATCCAAACTGTTAGGTCTCACTTAAAAAGCATTTACTCTACGTATTTGGAAAACCTAAATGAACTGGATAATTTTCTAGATACATACTACTTACCAAAGTTAAATCGAGATAAGGTAAACAATTTAAACATAACTACAGACCCCAAGAAAATTCAAGCAGTCAGTAAGATTCTCTCAACCAATAAAAGCCCAGGGCCAGATGGTTTGTGTGCAGGAGTCTATAAGACTTTCAAAGAAGATCTAATACTAATACTTCTCAAACAATTCTACTAAAAGAGAAACAGAAGGAAAATTGTAAAACTCATTCCGTAAGCCCACAGTTATGCTGATACATGAACCAGACAAAAACTCAACAAAGAAAGAAAATTTCAAGCCAATTTCTCTTACTAATATTGATGCAAAAATACTTGCAAACTGAATCCAAGACCACATCAAAACATGATCCACCATGAGCACTAGGCCTCATCCCAGGTACACAGGGGAGGTTCACAATATGAAAATCTATTAAAGTAATCCACAAGATAAACAAACTGAAAGAAAAAAAAAAGAAACAAATGGTCATCCCATTAGATGTTGAAAAGTCTTTTGACAGAATCGAATACCCCTTCATGTTAAAAGTCTTGGAGAGATGAGGGATAAAAGGTACACCCTAAATAGGGGCAATATACAGTGAGCCAATAGCCAACATCAAAATAAATGGAGAGAAACATAAAGCAATGGTATTAAAATCAAGGACAAACAAGGCTGTTCCCTCAATTCATATCTTTTCCATACAGTATTTTAAGTACTAGGTGGAATAATAAGAAAGCTAACATGTATGAAAGGGACACAAATTTTAAAAGAAGTAATCAAAATATACCTCTTAGCAGATGATATAATTGTATACATTTGTGACCCCTTTATACAAATCATCAATAGTCTGAAAAGAAATCAGGCAAAAAACACCCTTCAAATAGCCACAAATAATATAAAATACATTGTTGGCGTGACTCTAACCAAGCAAGAAAATGACCTGCATGTCAAGAGTTTCAAGTCTCTGAAGAAAAAAATAAAAAATGAAGAAGATATCCAAAGATTTCCCATACTCATTGACAAGTAGGGTTATCACAAGAAAAAGGTCATCTTATCAAAAACATTGGATACGATTTCTTAAACCTAACAGCAATAGCTCAGGTAAAAAGATAAAAAAATGATAAATGTGATCTCATGAAACTGAAAAGCCTTAGTAAGGTAAAGGATACTATCGATAGGACAAAATGACAGCCTACAGATTGAGAAATGATCTTTACCAATCCAATATCAAATAGATATAAGCCCTACATCCAAAATATATAAATAACTCAAGAAGTTAGCCAACAACAAACCATATAGCACAATTTAAAAGGAGCATACAAAACTAAACAGAGCATTCTAGGTGGAGGAATCTCTAATCACTTATAGACACTTAAAGAAATGTTCAAAGTCCATAGTCATCTGGGAAATCCAAATCAAAATGAATCTGAGATTTCACCTTAGAATCAACAGAATGACTAAGATCAAAAGACCCCCAGAGTCAACTAACCTGGAAACCTAGGGGTTCAGAGAGCTTAGGCCATTAACCATGGAACATACAGGAACTGGACCTAGAACCCCATATGCATTAGTCGCAAATGTGCAGCATAGAATTGTGGAAAGCCATTCTGGACTCCCTGGCCAGCCGGACAGAAATCTGTGCCAGGCAGTATACAAGCTCATATTTGGTGGATGGCTCGCCCTTAATCCCTGATTGGCTGGGCAAGCCTGCCTGGTGAGGTGATGTGACCTGTGGTGATTTGTTGAGGCATGGTTGTGGCTTGAGTGGATAAAAATGCTTGTACCCCGAGAGGTGGGGATTTGAATAGAGAAGCTGCCTGAGTAAACTGCTTTAAGAAGAACCGGTGGTTGCGTTTTCCTTGCTAGTCGAGTTGGACACAACAAGTGGTGCAGGAACCCAGGACCTGACTTCCCCACCGAAGAGGTTCAGAACTTTCTGCAGTCAGGGTCTGTCGACAGGATGAGTACGGTAAGTAACTCACCATCCTGGGGTTGGGATTAGGCTCTCAGTAAAGAGACAATAAGGCTCTCAGTAAAGAGACAATTAGGCTCTCAGTAAAGAGACGATTAGGCTCTCGTAAGAGACAATTAGGCTCTCGGTAAAGAGACAATAAGGCTCTCGGTAAGAGACAATAAGGCTCTCCTGCTCTGGAGACAAGAAAGTGAAAGTAAGAGGGTAGTGAAAGTAAGAGGGTAATAGGGACAGTCTATGGATTACTTTCTTTTTCTAGCCATTTGGGTAATTTTTCTTACTGCCTTTTGGTTTAAGGACTGGCCAAAAGGATGGCCGATTCAGGAGTCAGAACAAACATTACAAGGCTTGGGCTATGCAAAGAGCCCAGACACAAGTGCCAGGATGCTCCCTTGAAAAGATAAGGAAGGGCATGATGGGATGTTTCAACCATATGTGCTTGATCTGCCCATTACCTTATGGGGTAGAGATTTGTTAAAAATAGTGTCCTATTTAGGAGCAAGGATCGCCCCTACGGTCGGTTGGCCTCAAAAGATACAGTTGAGAGGGTTGATTCCTTGCATACTTTAAATGATTTTCAGAAATTGTTAGGCGATATCAATTGGATTCGGCCCTATTTGAAGATCACAAATGTTAAATTAAAACCTCTGTTTCAAATTTTAGAAGGAGACTCAGAGTAAAGTTCCAAAAGGGAATTAACACCTGAGGCTAGAAAGGCCCTTACCCTAGTGGAAGAAGAATTGAATAAAGCCCAGCTTCAGCATTGTAGAGAAGGGTTACCCATCATTTTCATAATATTACATACTGAGATGCAACCCACAGGATTATTGTGGCAAGAAGGCTCATTGTTATGGATCCATTCCAAAATATCCACTGGGAGGACATTAGATCATTACCCTACAACAGTGGCTTCTTTAGCCTTGTTGGGAATTCAGCATTGTTTACAATTTTTTGGTATAAAACCCAGCTCTATTGTAATCCCTTATGATGGGTATCAGCAAAAAGTCCTACAGCAAATATTAATGAGTGGGCTATTTTAGCCTGTATTAATGAGGGCCCATTTGATAACCATTATCCCAAACATCCATTAATGACCTTTTTTAAGGAACTTCCAGTCATTTTCCCTCAAGTGGTGAGGAAAACACCCATCAAGAATGCAGTTAACGTGTATACTGGTGGATCAAAACCGGATGTGGAGTATATATGGTAGAGGGGAAAGATCCTGTGGTCAGGCAGTATTATCCCTGTACTGCGCAGATGGTGGAATTACAAATAGTTATTGATGTCATTAAGGATTGTGATTTTCCATTTAATTTCAGATTCACAATATGTAGTTAATTTAGTTTTATCCCTAGAATTGGCTGGCCAAATAAAAGCTCGTAGTACCATCCAAGCCTTGACCTTACAATTACAGAAGTTGCTGTGGGATAGATGCCAACCATTATATATTGGACATGTCCGTGCCCATAGTGGGCTGCCAGGACCCTTAAGTAGGGGAAATGATATTGTAGATAATTGTACTCGTATGGAGTTCATATTTTTAGCATCCCCTATGGAGTTAGCCTCACAATTTCATTCTAAATTTCATGTTAATGCTAAAACTCTGCAGAGAAAATTTGGAATCCCTAGAGCACAAGCTAGGGATGTAGTCACTACCTGTGGACGTTGCCTTGAGTTTCACCACCCACCTTCTTATGGAGTGAATCCTAGAGGATTGCTCCCTCTACAGGTGTGGCAGATGGATGTGACACATTTTTTCACAATTTGGCAAATTGAAATACGTTCATGTATCCATTGACACATGTTCAGGAATAGTTTATGCATCTCCCATGGCAGAGGAAAAGGCCTCCCATGTTATACAGCATTGTTTGGAGACCTGGGCAGCTTGGAGTAAGCCCCAACAACTTAAAACAGACAATGGCCCTGCATATACTGCCAAAACCCTGGTGTCTTTTTGTCAACAGATGGAAGTACAAGTTAAACACGGCCTGCCATATAATCCTCAAGGCCAAGAAATCATTGAACAAGCACATAGAACCTTAAAAGAATTATTAATAAAACAAAAAGGGGGAATAGGCTATGGCAATACCCCAAAGATAAGACTCTCCTTAGCTCTTTTTACCTTAAATTTTTTGCAATTGGATAAGGAAGGTCGCTCTGCTGCTGAACGACATGCTAATACCAGCCTCAGTAAACTGGGGTATGCTAAATGGAAGGATGTGCTTATAGGATCATGGAATGGTCTGGATCCCATGTTGGCCTGGGTGAGAGGGTCTGTTTGCATGTTTCCACAGAATCATGAGAGCCAGTGTGGGTTCTGGAGCGGCTAGTGCGACACTGTCAAAACGAATAAGCTGATCTTGCTGGTAATGAGCATGTGTCTGCCCCTGATGGGTGCGGAACCCAGATGGGGAATACTGTCGGTGTTTCCCAGGCCGATGCCTCTTCATCATGATGCTTCCTGTTAAGAAATTCCTGTTAAGAAATTGGACTGCAAATTTTGATGGCAAGATGAATGATCTTCGCTCGGTGATTGTCACTGTGAATTCTACCCGAGTAGATCCTGGCTTGGCATCAGGAAAGAACAGGCTGGGATAGTTGCCCTCGCTGTGGCCCTTGTTTTGGCATGCATGTTGTGTGTATGGTGTATGTGTAGGTTGCGGAATGCCCAGGTCCGCAGTGCCGCAATGGTGGTGCAAGCTCTTGCCACAGTGGAAGCAGGGCAGTCACCTCAGATTTGGCTTGCTGCCATGAAGAATGAACAATGAAGCCATCGCTCTGCAGGGTTGTAAGGCTAAGCACTGCACAGAGGTTAGTCTGGAAGCTGTTTGACAATCTCTGGGAGGTATGTCTGATTGCATAAGGGTTGAGTGTCCTAGTGTCCTTCCCTCAGGAAAAAATGGCAAGGGAGCAGGTCAGGGTTGCTCTGGGTAAAAAACCTGTGAGCCTAAGAGTCAATCCTGTACATGGCCCCTATTTCTGCACACTGGGGATCAGAACTCTATCTTCACCCATGGAGCTTGCTTCAAAAGAATATAAAAGGGGGATATGTGGGAAGCCATTCCGGACTCCCTGGCCAGCCGGACGGAAATCTGTGCCAGGCAGTAAACAAGCCCATATTTGGTGGATGGCTTGCCCTTAATCCCTGATTGGCTGAGCAAGTCTGCCTGGTGAGGTGATGTGACCTGTGGTGATTGGTTGAGGCACGGTTGTGGCTTAAGTGGATAAAAAACGCTTATACCCCGAGAGGCGGGGGAGGCGGGGGATTTGAAGAGATAAGTTGCCTGAGTAAACTGCTTTAAGTAGAACCGGTGGTTGCATTTTCTTTGCTGGTCGAGTTGGACAAAACATAGAATTTATGTGGGTCTCCTAACAAGTGTTCTGGGATATGTCTAGGTCCTTGTTACCTTCCAGTAGACCAATTTCCCCCTACTTTGACTGCCTTGTTTGGCCATAGGTGGAGAGTATATGCTAGTACTGCTAGGACTAGATGTCTTACGGTGATGTGGCAACCAAGTTGGGCTCCCCTTCTCTGAGGATAAAAGGAGGTAGCAATGAAGGAAGGATTGTAAGGGTGATACTGGGAATAGAAGAGGGAGTGGGGCTGTGAATGTAATATAAATTCAATAAAAATTTTAAAAGAAGAATAAGTTACTGTAGTTTTAGTCTACAAATAAGAAACAAAAACAACAACAAAAAACAGAAGCAGAATACTCAGGACAGCACATGGTTGCAAGGATGTGGAACCAGGTCAACACTTCTCTATTGGTGGTGGGAGTTCAAACTTGTAAAACTACTCTGGAAATCCACTTGGTGATTTCTCAGAAAACTGGGAAAATTTCAAGATCTAGCTATACCACTCCTGGGTGTATAACCAAAAATATTCCACTCTATCATAAAGACACTGGCTCCAGTATGTTGATAACATCTTTATATGGAATAGCCAGATATTGAAAACAACCAAAAAGCCCATAAACCAAAGAATAAAGAAATGTGGTTCATTTACACAACAGGATACTACTCAGCTATTATAAACAAGCTATCTTAAAACTTGCAGGCAAAGGGATGAAACTAGAAAATATCATTTTAGTCAGGTAACCCAGACCCAAAGACATGCATTGTATGTGCCTACTTATAAGTAGATATTAGTTATAAAGTAAACAATCAATATGTTTTAATCCATGGGCTCAGGGGAGTACTCTTAAATTTCACTAAGTTGGGGAAATAAAATATATATCAGAAGTGAATGGATGTAGGGAACTGGGTAGCAGAGGGGTTGGGGAATGTAACAAGTGATGTGCAATGTGGTAGGGGAACATTCTGGGATGTGTCAAAGACCTTTGTTTGGGGAGGCTCCAAGCAGTCTATGAGGGACACTCTCGTTGTGACTCAAAGCAGTGGGGGATATGAAGCTTAAAGTGACCATCTCTGGTAGCCAGGCAGTACACCCAGTGAAGGAATGAGGACACCAACCCATACATAAAAACTTCACCCCAAAATATGTCCTGCCTATAAGAATTGCAAGGTTAAAGATGGAGCAAAGTGTGAGAGAATGGCCAACCAAGGACTGATCAAATTCAGACATTTCCCATGAGTAAGAAATACTCCCTGACATTGTTAATGATACTCTGTTGTACTTGAAGACAGGAGCAGAACATAACTTTCCTTTGAGAGCCTCTGTCCAGCAACTGACAAAAATTGATGCAGAGACCCACAGCCAAACAGTCTGAGCTCAGGGAATCTTGAGAAACAGTTGAGGGAAGGATTAAGGACCAGAAGGGGATAGGGACTCCCCAAGAAGAACAACAAAGAAAACTATCTTGGGCCCCTGGAGGCTTCCAGAGACTGAACCCCCAACCAAAGACCATACAAGACCAGACATAGGCCCTGCATATAAGTAACAGTTGTGAAGTTTGGTCTTCATGTGAGTTCCATAAAAACTTGAGCAGGGACATACTCTTACTCTGTTGCCTTCCAGTGGATCCTGTTTTCCTAAGCTACCTTGTTTGACCTAAGTGGGAAAGTAGGTATCTAGGTTTGCAGTGACTTGATTTGCCAGGATGGGTTGGTAGCCAGGGAGGACCTCCCCATTCTCAGATGTAAATGGGAGTGCGGATGGGGGTAAGAGTCATATACAGGAGGGGTAGGAATTTGGATGAGAGGGCTGGGTTTGCTTGGGATGTAATGTGAATAAATAGATTAATTAATGGGGAAAAAAACAGAGAAGAATCAAGAGAAGGACCAAGAAAAGAAGCAAGAAGTCAAGAGCACATGGTGAAAATGTCTGGGTTTATAGAAAAGAGAAGCTGGGCGAAAGGAAATGAATTCCAGGCTCAATAGAGGTTTAGGGTGGGGCTTGAGGTGAGAATGCTGAGGGTAATCAGGACTCTAGGAGCTGCTTGCAATGCTCTGAGAGTCTGGCAGTTAGCATCTGCTTTGATATGTTAATAGGCACCTAAATTAGACATCTGTCCTGAGTGTCTTTGGGAGGGTAGAATTTTAAGATGTAGAAATTCTCTAGGATGCTGGGTGATAGGGAATGGCCCTCCAGAAGCAAGGCCACGCAAATGGATTTTTCTTTTTTCTTTTTTTTCTTTTTTTTTGTGATATTTTCTTTATTTACATTTCAAATGTTAGCCCCTTTCCTAGTTTTCCCTCTGAAAATCTCCTATTCCCTTTCCCCTCCCCCTGATCCCCAACCTAACCACTCTCATTCTGTGCCCTGGCATTCCCCTATACTGGGACATAGAACCTTCACAGGACCTACGGCCTCTCCTCCCATTTATCACCAACTAGGCCATCCTCTACTACATATAAAGCTAGAGCCACAAGTCCCACCATGTGTTTTCTTTGATTGGTGGTTTAGTCCCAAGGAGCTCTGTGGGTACTGGTTAGTTCATATTGAATTTCCTCCTATGGGACTGCAAACCCCTTCAGTTCCTTGGGTACTTTCTTTAGCTCCTTCATTGGGGACCCTGTGCTCAGTCTAACGGATGGCTGTGAGCATCCACTTCTGTATTTGTCAGGCACTGGCAGAGCCTCTCAGGAGACAGCTATATCAGGCTCCTGTCAGCAAGCTCTTGTTGGCATCTGCCCTAGTGTCTGGGTTTGGTGGTTGTTTATGGGATGGATCCCCAAGTGGGGGAGTCTCTGGATGTTCCTTCCTTCAGTCTCTGCTCCCAACTTTGTCTCTGTAACTCACTCTATGGTTATTTTGTTCCCCCTTCTAAGAACTATTCTGAGATTCTGGGCTAATATCCACTTATCAGTGAGTACATATCATGTTTGTTCTTTTGTGATTGGGTTACCTCACTAAGGATGATATCCTTCAGATCCACCCATTTGTCTAAGAATTTCATAAATTCACTGTTTTTAATAGCTGTGTAGTACTCCATTGTGTAAATGTACCACATTTTCTGTATCCAGTCCTCTGTTGAGGGACATGTGGGTTCTTTCCAGCTTCTGGCTATTATCAATAAGGCTGCTATGAACATAGTGGAGCATGTGTTCTTATTACAAGTTGGAACATCTTCTGGGGATATGCCCAGGAGTGGTATTGCTGGATCTTCCAGTAGTACTATGTCCAATTTTCTTAGGAACCGCCAGTTTGATTTCCAGAGTGTTTGTACCAGCTTGCAATCCCACCAGAAATGGAGGAGTGTTCCTCTTTCTCCAATTCCTCGCCAGCACCTGCTGTCACCTGAGGTTTTGGTATTAGCCATTCTGACTTTTGTGAGGTGAAATCTCAGGGTTGTTTTGATTTGCATTTCCCTTACGATTAAGGATGTTGAACATTTATTTATTTTTATTTTATTTTATTTTTTTGCAGCTTACATGGATGTGCAAGTATCACAGTGTTAAGACAGTGTTCTGTGGCTATGAGCCCAGAATAGATAGGAGCTAAGTCCTATCTATTCTATTGTGTACAACCAATATAGCTGTGTTATATGGTAATTCTATTTTTAATTTATTGTTAAATAATTGTGTTTATTTCAATAATATATGTAGAGTTTTGCCCACTGACCAATGAAGAATGATAATTATGTTTCTGCATACCAACAGCACTGTTTGTTATTGGCTGTTCTTTTGATAATCATTCTCAGGTGTGCAAAGGAGTCTGAAAGTATTTGTAATTTTCATTTCCTCAAAAGCTAAATATGTTAAACACTTTAAAAAATAAAAGCATTTACTATGCGTTTGTGTGTTTCTTCTTTATAAAGAAAAAAAAAATCTCTGCCCATTTCCTTAACCTGTTTGTCAACTAGAAAATTTGTGAGAAGATGGTTTACTTTAGATTTTGTTTTTTTTTTTTCTTTATGCATTCTAGGTATTCATCTCCTGATTGAAGTAGAGACATTTTCTCCAATTTTGAAAGTGTTTTCCCCTAATTTTGAAAGTTTTATCTTCTCTAGGTTATTACTTTCCTTTAATGTGCAAATGGCTTTTAATTTCATATAGTCCCACTCCTTAATTTGTGGTTCATTGTCTGTGCTATGGAGTCCTGTTGCCTCTACATAAATTGTGTACTACTAGCATTTTCTTCTGAGAGATTTAGCACTTCAGCTTTTGGATAATTTAATATTAATTTTATGCAAGTCGAGAGGATATGAACATAATCCAGATTTTATGCAAGTAAATATCAATTTCACACAGTCTTTAAGGATCAGAAGTTTTGGCCACCAAACATTCAAGAAATAAATTATCCTGTCTTTTAAGTTCTCCCAGATAATTGCTGGGACTCAGTATGGCAATCACATGGAAACTCAGACCCCTCCTTTATTCTTCTTACTCAAAATTAGCCATTCCCTGGGTGGCTTTTGATACCATCCGGCCTACAGATCCTTATAACACTACAACTGGAAATTGGTAATGATTTATCAGTTTATTGAAGAAAAAGAATACTAGTTTGTATAGTTGCTACAACATTTTACTTAGCAACAGAATCTGTTCTTATTTCCGGGCCTCTTATTTCACCCTATGCTCAGCAGCTTTAAATTCTGCTTTTTTATGATAATTTATTTTGACTAATATCTGTTTATACAGTATGTGATGATCTCTCTGCAGCTTTGCTTTACATATCTTCATTGTATGCCCTTGGCACATATTTTGTACATCTGAATTGTTTATAGGAAATATGTCCAATTCTTAAACCCATAGCTCATTTGTTTTGTATCTTATACTTTTTTTAAAAACATAGTTTCAAATATTTTTGTAGAATAGAAGATAAGCCAGATTTTCAGAGTTCATGTTGCCATTTGTAACCTTTTCCAGCCTGAAGCAGCCTGAGCCAGGCCTTGACCTTTCTACCACTCATGAGATTACCTAGGGTGGAGCCTTCCTAGATCACTATTGTTCAGCCACTGCCTCTGTTCCCCTTCAAGATACTGCTACCTTCTGGGAGGGTGCTGAGCTATTCTGGAGACTACACCCTATCCTGCACATCATCACCTGCAGCTGGGCTCCAAGAATGAATTGGCAGGAATGGGCCTCCCCCGCTTTATAAGAGCATTTGCCATTAAACATTTGAGCTTTGATCAGGAACCTTGACTTAGCTACAAAAGAAAAGGATCGTATCGGGCACAGAAGCAACAGGTCCACATGCTAGCGTTAGTTTAAAACTTCATTTTTTAAAGTGTTGCTAGAGGTGCAGGGGGGATACAGCCTAAGTTTGGAATCAGTGCTAACCCAATGCTGGTTTCCACTTAGGTTAGCAGCAACTTATTCAGAACTAGGAACTCAATCAGGCAGTTGTCCGCAGTTTTTCAAGAGCTGCATCAGGCAAGAGGAATAGGGTTTAAAAAAAAATGAATCAGGTGATTGTCCGCAGTTTTCAAGAGTTGCTTCAGGCAAGAGGAGTAGGGCTTGAAGTACAATTGTTAGAAATTTTTTTTAGATAGGATTGATCTGTGGAGAGCTGTGCCGCGAGCAATCGGCATTATAAGATGGTGCTGGTCTCCTCTGAGCTTAACTAGTAAACAAGCCTTGTACACAGGTGCGAGAGTGAACCCATGCCTTGTCACTGTCCATCTCGGGGCATAGTAATGGGGTGATGGGCAAGCAATGAGTCAGGAGCTGACATGCCACATCAGGTGCTGAAACGCCATGGCTGAGGGCTATATAAGCAACGCCATTTTCTGGGGGCGGGGGCTTCCCTCCTGAAGAAGCAATAAAACTTGCCACAGAAGAACCGGTGGTTGCGTCTTTCTTGCTGGTCGAGTGGGACGTGACAAGTGGTGCTGAGGAACCCGGGAACTTTATCCCATCACACCAGCACAAGGGAGATCCCCCGTTATCAGGGCCGGTTCAGAACTGCGGGACACGTAAGGCTCTGTAAGGTATGTACAGTCTTGAAATTTCTCCAGAGTTAGATGCCCTTTTGATTGTTTTCACAGCAATTATTCCTTCCCTTTCGGTTTCGTTTTGCTTCCACCACTGGAACTGCTAACTGGTTCTCAGTCGTGGTCAGGCCTGGACAGCGACCAGTATGGGAATCTCCCATTCTGTAGTAACGTCCTTATGGTTGATCTTGAAGCAGTGTGGCCTGAAAATCGCCACTAAGACTATAGAGGGATTTGTCGGGGAGATAGACCGTGTGGCACCATGGTATGCTTATTCAGGGTCATTAACTGTCGCCTCATGGGACAAACTGAAAGGAGATCTAGTTAGGGAACAGCAGAACGGCAAACTTAAAGCAGGGACCATGCCATTGTGGAAACTGGTAAGATCGTGCTTAACAGACGAGGATTGTAAGCAAATGGTTGAGGCAGGGCAGAAGATCCTGGAGGAGGTTCAAGACAGTCTATTAGAGACAGAGTGGGGAGGGAGACTAAGAGCTAAGAGGAAACAAGGTGCACTGAAGAATAAAGGCCTTTCCATGGACCTTGAGCCCGAGGAAAAGAGAATTAAGGGAAAAAATGCCCTGGGAGAGTTCAGAAAAGGAGAAGGGAGAGAGAAAAAAGAAGAAATATAAAAAGAGAGAAAAAAAAGAAACTAAAATATAAAGATACAAAAGATAATATAAAAGATAAAGATACAAAGGATAATATAAAAAAGAAGAAGAGTCAATTTACCCTCCTCTCGAGGACTTTGACTAAAGAGGCAGCCTTCATCAAAGGCTTAAAGATAGCTCTCAGGGCCACTGTGCCTCCTCTCCCTTCTCTGGCAGAATTCCCAGAAGGAGGAGATAAGGAAGTAGAGTCTGAACATGAGAGAGAGAAAAATAAGTTTTAGAAAAGCAGTTATCCCCTGTTTGGGACCTTTTAGCAAAAAAGAGAAAAAAATGAAAATAAGCTATTTCAGAGCTCTCCTAGGGACAGAAGGAAAACGGGAGACGTCCTACTTCCTCTCTGGCTCCTATGGAGATATTCTTAGCTCTACTTAGGATATCTGTGTCCCTTTGAGACACCAAGTTCTATTCCCTGTCTGTCTATTGTCTGTTTTTGGTGTACCAAATTGTCCATATGTCTGTCAATTCATGCTTGTTTTTGTTTGGTTGTCTGAATCATTATTGTTCTGTGTTTCATGTTGAAAAATATAAATGGTTAAAACTTTATCTGCTGGCTGTACATTCTTTAACTTAAGTTAGCTCCACTGTGGCTGGGAGCCAAGTACAGCTAAAAAAGCCCTGCTGAGGGCCAATTGCAAATGGAGCTCTTAAAGGGGCAGACAGCCTTTTGCTTGTAACAGAAAGTTAGCTTAAAATTGGGAACTCAAGGTTGGAGTCTTTCTAAACAACATGAACAAACACAAGAAAACAGGTCTTTGAGGATACTTCAACATACAGATAATCTTTGAGCCAGGACTCTGCCAGAGTGTTCAGATTAAAAAAAGTTTACATTTGGGTTGAGGCTGAGCTCGGAGGGGAGCAGCCTCAGCTCGGCTTGTGTGGCACTTCTTAGAGCCTTATTACAGACCTAGCCAGATGTTGTTCTAAATAAAATTTAAATTCAAAGTTTATAAAAGGTCAATTAGGCTGTGAAATTTATCAATACATTGTGATTTGAGTTACCTACTTTATATAAAGGTATAGTGTACAGAGTTTACTTACATGTATAAGTGTCTGTTCCTTGTTCCAAACAGCCATTAATTTGGTTATTGCAGAATATTGATGTTTGATCTATTGCATACCATTATATCTTAGGATAATGATTATCAATTTTACTTCATATGATGGCTCTATCCCTTATAATATTTACTCTTAATTTCTTAAAATTGCATGATGCTAGGAGATCACCAGCTGAAAGGCACGGACAATGGCCTCAACCATCCAATGAAATGGTCAAATGGAAAAATGTCCTTGATAATAAATGGTATGGCCCGGATCCTATCTTAATCAGATCCCGGGGAGCTGTTTGTGTTTTTCCACAGAGTGAAGACAACCCATTGTGGCTGCTGGAACGATTCACCCGAAAGATAGTAATCAAGGATGGTGTGGAAGATGCTGACCTCCCGAGGACTGCTCCTGATCCTGACAATGCTGAACTTGTCTCAGGTTCCTAGTATGATGGGCGAACAGAGATGGGCCATTCTCTCGACTTTCCCTAAACCAATGCCAGTTCGCCATGATGCTATAGTTTTTCCAAAATTCTTTACTACTAATAAAACATTAGATTTACCATATCTACCCTATGATCCCACCCGAGCACCATTAGGAGAAAATCGCTCTTTATTAGAACAGGGTTCTTTATGTTTTCAAATTAATGGACTAGGAAAATGTATCAACCTCACAGCCCGAGCCTTGGGGATGTTTAATGAGCACCAAGGAGGCTGGGTGAGCACAACCCAAGATACTTTCAACGCAGATATAACCATTACAAATCGGACCTTCTGGCAGGAGGAAATTTGGGTTAATGGTACATTTCTACCACCTAACTTTTTAGACAAAGAAAGTCCCCCCCCCAACCAAAAATAGCCCCTCATTGTAGTTTGGAAGATGAAGGGCTGATCCTGCCTTGGTCTGATTGTCAATCCTCCATCACTCTTTGGGAAGATCAGAGTAAAACCTTTTCCTTTTCTCCCAACATGATGGCTGACCCAGAGAAGGAATTTGTTATGAAAAAGGGACTTTTCATACAGGACTTTAGAACGCATCCCTTTCACAAGTGGGTGCTTTGTGGAGTAAATGGCAGTTGTACAGAACTCAATCCTTTGATCTTAATCCAGGGAGGAGCAATTGGAAAGGCTTCTTTTACTGGCATCTCAAGATTTTCTCAATATTGGGGAATACATGCTGCCTCCCTGGACTCTTATGGATATACTAATACCAGTGTAGAGATCACTGGGTTCAATAAAACTTTGGTAAACCAGATTAATTATCCACCTATCCCAGTCTGTGTTTAACCCCCTTTCTTGTTTATTCTTTCAAATGATTCATTTGAAGTCTGTTTCAATGATTCTTGTTGGATTTCTCAATGTTGGGAAGTAACAAAGGACACCCGTGCCATGGTGGCATGGATCCCATGTTGGATCCCTGTTCCGGTGGAAACACCCTCCACCTTATCCCTGTTTCGACAAAAAAGAGATTTTGGCATTACTGCTGCCGTAATCATAGCAATTTCAGCCAGTGCAGCTGCTGCTACAGCTGCAGGGTACGCTATGGCTAATACGGTTCAATCAGGCACAAAATTAAATCAGCTTTCTGCAGATCTGACTGATGCCATTACTGTCCAAACTTCTGCTAGTACCAAGTTAAAGGGAGGGCTGATGATTTTGCATCAGCACCTTGACCTGGCAGAGGAACAGATAGGTGTCCTATACCAGATGGCCTAGTTGGGTTGTAAAAGAAAGTTGGGCGCTTTGTGTATTACCAGTGTACAATATGAAAATTTTACTCATGCAGCTAATCTGTCTACACAGCTTTCCTTGTATCTTGCAGGAAATTGGTTCAAGGGATTCGATGAGACTCTTGAGGCCCTGAGGGTGGCAGTTTTAAAGATCAACTCAACGGGGGTGGACCTGTCATTAACAGAGGGCCTCTCCTCCTGGATTTCATCTGAATTTTCTTATTTTAAGGAATGGGTGGGGGTAGGTTTATTTGGTGTTGCCACCTGCTGTGGACTTGTGTTCATGCTCTGGTTGGTTTGCAAGCTCAGAACCCAACAAACAAATGATAAGGTTGTGATAGCTCAAGCACTTTCTGCCATTGAGCAAGGGGCCTTCCCTGAAATCTGGCTATCTATGCTCAAGAATTAGTTGACATTGGCGGCTGGCCTCTTTTGTAGAGTTCGCCCTAGGTCATTTAGTAGTTACTGTCACATAGCACTGCGGTATCCAGGGATGGGCAACTTTCCTCATGCACAGATCAACCTAAGACACGGGGCTGGGGGCGATAGGGTTACCTTATGATGGGAAAGGCTATGACATTAGAGGAACGATCTAAGACAGGAGCCACAGCAGATGGGCATAATTACACAGACCTAGTCCAGCCTAATTTAATGAAATAAAAAGGGGGATATGTGGAGAGCCGTGCCGCGAGCAATCGCCATTATAAGATGGTGCTGGCCTCCACTGTGCTTAACTAGTAAACAAGCCTTGTAGGCAGGTGCGAGAGTGAACTCACGCCTAGTCACTGCCCATCTCGAGGGGTAGTAATGGGGTGATGGGAGAGCAACGAATCAGGAGCTGACATGCCACATCAGGTGCTGAAATGCCATGGCTGAGGGTTATATAAGCAACGCCATTTTCCGGGGTCGGGGTCTTCCCTCCCGAAGAAGCAATAAAGCTTGCCACAGAAGAACCGGTGGTTGCTTCTTTCTTGCTGGTCGAGTGGGACACAACATAGATTCTTGTTGCCCATGGTTCAAAGAAAAAGAAACTTTAGATATCAGAACCTGGGAGAAAATTGGAAAAGCCTTGAAAATCACTCAGGCAGATAATTTCACCCTTTGCCTCTGGGCACTCATAAAAGATGCTATTGAAAAGGTAATCTCACAGGGGTCAGATAGTACCCAGGCAGAGCTTGATGAATCGCAGGAAGAGCACCTGTCAGAGAGTCTTCTCAGAAAAGGGTCCTCTCAACTCTAAATTTAATATATAGAGAGACTCTGGTGATGAGCTAATTTTAGACAAAGAAGATCACTCAGAAAGAGGAGCCGCCAAATATTTTGAGGAGGATTGGCCTTCTTGCAAGTATCCCACTCCACCTATAGCCTCCACCATGGGAGATTCTATTCATAGGGACACACAGCTAAACAAATTAGAGTTTGAAATCAGGCTTCAGAAATTGACAAATGAGCTTCAGGAGTTAAAAAGGATGTCAGATACAGGAAGGAGTAACTCTTCTGAAATGTACCAAGCGTGCCGCTAGGAAGAGCTGTGAGTCAAGCTCATAGTAGAGGGCAGGATACATCTGTTGTGCTAGCCTTTCCTGTCATTGAAGTAATTGACTAGCAAGATACTAGAGTCAGACAATACGAGACTTTTGATTTCAAGTTGATAACGGAGTTAAAAACAGCTGTTGTGCAATACAGTCCTCCAGCCCTTCAACACAAGCATTACTGGATACAGTCGTGGAGTCACATTTAACACCCCTAGATTGGAAGACTCTATGTAAGGCTACCTTGTCAGGAGGAGATTTCTTGCTTTGGGATTCTGAATGGCGAGAAACCAGTAAGAAAACTGCCATTTTAAATGCTCAGACCGGTAATCCAGACTGGCATAGTAACATGCTTCTGGGAGAAGGTCCAAATGAGGGCCAGGATAATCAGGTTGGATTTCCCGTTGGAGTGTACATGCAGATTGTGGCAGATGCCCACAGTGCTTGGAAACCAGTTAGAGGGGATGTTGGTGGGAATTTAGCCAGCATTTGGCAGGGTCCTGATGAGCCTTGCTAGAACTTTGTGGATAGGCTATTAATAGCAGCTAGTAGAATTCTTTGAAAATCTGACATGGGAAGTCCTTTTGATATACAACTGGCTTATGAGAAAGGTAACACAATGTGTTGTGCCACTATCCAGCCACACAAAGGACAAAAAGATTTAGTGGTAGATGTCCATCTTTGTGCAGAGATCTGGCCATCATATAATCAGGGTTTGGCTTTCAGAGCTGTTTTGCAAGGGACCGCCATATGAGCAATGTTCTTGCGGAAACTAGGGAATAATGCATGTTTTAAGTGTGGAAGTTTGGGTCATTTTAAAAGTGATTTTCCTAAGAACAAAGGTGCCGAGAGTGGGCAAGCAGGCCATGTCCTAGGAATTTGTCCCCAGCGCAGAAAAGGCAACCATTGGGCTAAGGTGTGCAAATCTAAGCCTGGCACTCTGGACCATCCATTGCTGGGAAACGAGAGGAGGAGCAAGCCCCAGGCCCTGACCTACCCATAGCAAACAGCTTATGGGGCCATGAACCTACTGCCCAGCCAAAGAGAGCAATTTTTGAACTTGTCAGGGTAAAACTAGGAGGTGCATGATTGGACCTCTCTTCCACCACCCACACAGTATTAACCCCAGAAATGGGAGTCCAAACTCTGCCTGCCGGAGTATTTGGACCTCTACCTGTAGAAACTTTTGGATTTCTTTTAGGATGAAGCAGTTCTATTGTAAAAGGTGTGCAGATTTATCCAGGTGTTATAAATAATGATTATGAGGGAAAAATTAAAATCATAGCTGCTTCCCTCATGGTGTTATAACTGTACCTGCTAATCATAGAATTACTTAACTTGTTTTAATCCCTTTTCATCCACCATCATCCAGATTTGTTAAGAATGAGAGAGGACAGGGTGGCTTTGACTACTCAGGTGCGAATTGGGTTCAATCTATTACTAATCAGAGACCTAACCTTAAATTGACATTTTATGGAAAAAGCTTTGAAGGAGTGATAGATACTGGAGCTGATGTAACAATTATTAGAGGACAGGATTGGCCTTCAGCTTGGCCTTTGACTGATACACTTACTCACCTTCAAGGAATTGGTTATGCTAGTAAGCCAAAACAAAGCTCCAAATTGCTAACCTGGAGAGATGGGGAAGGCAAATCAAAAAAATTCAGTTGTATGTTATGTGAAATTTGCCTGTAACTCTATGGGGAGGAGATCTCTTGTCACAGATGGGCGTTATAATGTACAGTCCTAATGAGATGATGACTAAGCAGACACCAAGGCAGGGACTTTTGCCTGGTCATGGACTAAAAAAGAAGGGACAAGGAATTAAGATTTTTGCAGATCCTAAACCTCACACAAGAGGTTTGAGGCATTTTCAGTAATGGCCACTATCTTGCCTGCATCCCACGCCGATAAAATTCAATGGCTTAATGACTTTCCGGTGTGGGTGAATCAGTGGTCTTTACCTAAAGAAAAGATAGAAGCTGTCTCTTTGCTAGTGCAGGAGCAACTATAGGCATGACATTTAGTAGAATCTCAGTCCCTGTGGAATACACCAATTTTCATTATCAAGAAAAAATCTGGTAATTGGAGATTGTTACAAAATTTAAGAAAAATTAATGAGACCATGGTATCTATGAGACCTTTACAACCTGGGCTTCCGTCCCCAGTAGCCATTCCTAAAGGGTATTATAATATTGTGGTAGATCTGAAGGATTGTTTCTTTACTATTCCTTTGCATTCTACGGATTGTGAAAGATTTGCTTTTAGTGTTCCACCTATAATTTTTTGTTTGTTTGTTTGTTTTGTTTTGTTTTTCGAGACAGGGTTTCTCTGTATAGCTCTGGCTCTCCTGGAACTCACTTTGTAGACCATGCTGGCCTCGAACTCTGAAATCTGCCCACCTCTGCCTCGTGAGTACTGGGATTAATGGCATGCACCACCACACCCGGCCCTTCTATAAATTTTAAGGAACCTATGAAGAGATATCAATGGACAGTTCTCCCAAAGGGCATGGCTAATAGTCCTACCTTATGCCAAAAGTTTGGGACACAAGCAATTCAGCCTGTGAGGCAACAATGGCCTATGATCTACATCATTCATTTCACAGATGATGTTTTGATGGCGGGAAAAGACCCCCAGGATTTGCTTTGTGTTATAGAGATTTACAAAAAGCTTTAGCTGATAAAGGATAGCTCCTGAAAAGATACAAACTCAGGATCCTTATAATTATTTGGGTTTTAGACTTACTAATCAAGCTGTTTTTACCCAGAAGATTCGCAGAGACAACTTAAGAATTGTGAATGATTTTCAAAAATTGTTAGGTGATATTAATTGGCTTCACCCCTATTTAAAGCTTACTACAGGGGAGTTGAAACCTTTATTTGATATTCTTAAAGGGAGTTCTGATCCTACCTCCCCTAGATCTTTAACCTCAGTAGGATTTCTGGCCTTACAAGTGGAAAAAGCTATTGAAGAACAATTTGTCACTTATATAGATTACTCTTTGCCTTTACATCTCTTAATTTTTAATGCGATTCATATGCCTACAGGATTGTTATGGAAAAAGTCTCCTCTAATGTGGATACATTTGAGGATTTCTCCTAAACATAATATCTTGCCATATTATGAAGTAGTAGCTCAGATGATTATCCTTGGAAGGAAGCAGGCACAAACTTATTTTGGCAAAGAGCCAGATGTTATTTTTGGCCTCACAGCTTAGGTCAAGACACTTGGCTAAAACAGCACAGTACAGATTGGTTGCTTGCTCAAATAGGCTTTGAAGGAACTATAGACAGCCACTACCCTCAAGATAGGTTGATAAAATTTTTTAATGTACATGAGGTGATATTTCCTAATATGACCTCTTTACAACCCATACAGAATGCTGTTCTGGTGTTTACTGATGGCGCCTCTAAAGGGCGATCTGGATTTCTTTTAAATAATCAACAGGTAATCATAAAGACGCCTGACCTTTCAGCTCAATTAGCAGAATTAACAGCAGTACTGAATGTCTTTCAGTCTGTGAATGAGGCTTTTAATATATTTACTGATAATTTATATGTTGCACAATTGGTACCCTTATTGGAGACCTGTGGTACGTTCAATTTTAATATACCAGCATGATCCCTGTTTTCACAATTGGAAAACATCATTCTTGCCCCCAAAAATTCATTCTATGTTGGCCACATACGATCTCATTTTGGTCTTCCTGGACCTTTAGCTGAAGGCTATGATTGCATCGACAGAGCTCTAATAGAAAAAAAAAAAACAAAAACAAAAAAACCTTAAATTCAGATCCTGTTGCTTTGGTCAAACATGATCATGAAAAATTTCATCTCTCTAACCACACCTTAAGGCTCCAACATAAGATCACTAAGGAGCAGGCAAGAATGATTATCAAACAATGTCCTAAATGTATTACATTATCTCCAGTGTCACATTTAGGAGTTAATCTATGAGGTCTTATGCCTAATCATATTTGGCAAATGGATGTAACTCATTATGCAGAATTTGATAAATTTAAAATATGTATATATATATTTGTATTGGAACTTGTTCAGGATTTCTTTTTACTTCTATGCATATTGGAGAAGCCTCCAAAAATGTAATTGATCATTGCCTACAAGCGTTTAATGCCATGGGATTGCCTAAACTTATTTAGACAGATAATGGGCCATCCTATTCTAGCAAAAATTTTACTTCATTTTGTAAAGAATTTGGCATCAAACATAAAACTGGAATTCATTATGACCCCATGGGACAAGGAATAGTTGAATGTGCTCATCGCACTTTAAAAAGTTGGCTTTTAAAAACAAAACAGGGGGCACAAGTCCCTTCCGCTCGACTCGTGACTCGAGCCCCGGGCTACCTTGCCAGCAGAGTCTTGCCCAACACCCGCAAGGGTCCACACGGGACTCCCCACGGGACCCTAAGACCTCTGGTGAGTGGATCACAGTGCCTGCCCCAATCCAATCGCGCGGAACTTGAGACTGCGGTACATAGGGAAGCAGGCTACCCGGGCCTGATCTGGGGCACAAGTCCCTTCCGCTCGACTCGAGACTCGAGCCCCGGGCTACCTTGCCAGCAGAGTCTTGCCCAACACCCGCAAGGGTCCACACGGGACTCCCCACGGGACCCTAAGACCTCTGGTGAGTGGATCACAGTGCCTGCCCCAATCCAATCGCGTGGAACTTGAGACTGCGGTACATAGGGAAGCAGGCTACCCGGGCCTGATCTGGGGCACAAGTCCCTTCCGCTCGACTCGAGACTCGAGCCCCCGGGCTACCTTGCCAGCAGAGTCTTGCCCAACACCCGCAAGGGCCCACACGGGACTCCCCACGGGACCCTAAGACCTCTGGTGAGTGGAACACAGCGCCTACCCCAATCCAATCGCGTGGAACTTGAGACTGCGGTACATAGGGAAGCAGGCTACCCGGGCTTGATCTGGGGCACAAACCCCTTCCACTCCACTCGAGCCCCGGCTACCTTGCCAGCTGAGTCGCCTGACACCCGCAAGGGCCCACACAGGATTCCACACGTGATCCTAAGACCTCTAGTGAGTGGAACACAACTTCTGCCAGGAGTCTGGTTCGAACACCAGATATCTGGGTACCTGCCTTGCAAGAAGAGAGCTTGCCTGCAGAGAATACTCTGCCCACTGAAACTAAGGAGAGTGCTACCCTCCAGGTCTGCTCATAGAGGCTAACAGAGTCACCTGAAGAACAAGCTCTTAACAGTGACAACTAAAACAGCTAGCTTCAGAGATTACCAGATGGCGAAAGGCAAACGTAAGAATCCTACTAACAGAAATCAAGACCACTCACCATCATCAGAACGCAGCACTCCCACCCCACCTAGTCCTGGGCACCCCAACACAACCGAAAATCTAGACCCAGATTTAAAAACATTTCTCATGATGATGATAGAGGACATCAAGAAGGACTTTCATAAGTCACTTAAAGATTTACAGGAGAGCACTGCTAAAGAGTTACAGGCTCTTAAAGAAAAGCAGGAAAACACAGCCAAACAGGTGATGGAAATGAACAAAACCATACTAGAACTAAAAGGGGAAGTAGACACAATAAAGAAAACCCAAAGCGAGGCAACGCTGGAGATAGAAACCCTAGGAAAGAGATCTGGAACCATAGATGCGAGCATCAGCAACAGAATACAAGAAATGGAAGAGAGAATCTCAGGTGCAGAAGATTCCATAGAGAACATCGACACAACAGTCAAAGAAAATACAAAATGCAAAAGGATCCTAACTCAAAACATCCAGGTAATCCAGGACACAATGAGAAGACCAAACCTACGGATAATAGGAATTGATGAGAATGAAGATTTTCAACTTAAAGGGCCAGCTAATATCTTCAACAAAATAATAGAAGAAAACTTCCCAAACATAAAAAAAGAGATGCCCATGATCATACAAGAAGCCTACAGAACTCCAAATAGACTGGACCAGAAAAGAAATTCCTCCCGACACATAATAATCAGAACAACAAATGCACTAAATAAAGATAGAATATTAAAAGCAGTAAGGGAGAAAGGTCAAGTAACATATAAAGGAAGGCCTATCAGAATTACACCAGACTTTTCACCAGAGACTATGAAAGCCAGAAGAGCCTGGACAGATGTTATACAGACACTAAGAGAACACAAATGCCAGCCCAGGCTACTATACCCGGCCAAACTCTCAATTACCATAGATGGAGAAACCAAAGTATTCCACGACAAAACCAAGTTCACACAATATATTTCCATGAATCCAGCCCTTCAAAGGATAATAACAGAAAATAGCAATACAAGGACGGAAATCACGCCCTAGAACAACCAAGAAAGTAATCATTCAACAAACCAAAAAGAAGACAGCCACAAGAACAGAATGCCAACTCTAACAACAAAAATAAAAGGGAGCAACAATTACTTTTCCTTAATATCTCTTAATATCAATGGACTCAATTCCCCAATAAAAAGACATAGACTAACAGACTGGCTACACAAACAGGACCCAACATTCTGCTGCTTACAGGAAACCCATCTCAGGGAAAAAGACAGACACTACCTCAGAGTGAAAGGCTGGAAAACAATTTTCCAAGCAAATGGACTGAAGAAACAAGCTGGAGTAGCCATTTTAATATCGGATAAAATCGACTTCCAACCCAAAGTTATCAAAAAAGACAAGGAGGGACACTTCATACTCATCAAAGGTAAAATCCTCCAAGAGGAACTCTCAATTCTGAATATCTACGCACCAAATGCAAGGGCAGCCACATTCATTAGAGACACTTTAGTAAAGCTCAAAGCATACATTGCACCTCACACAATAATAGTGGGAGACTTCAACACACCACTTTCTTCAAAGGACAGATCGTGGAAACAGAAACTAAACAGGGACACAGTGAAACTAACAGAAGTTATGAAACAAATGGACCTGACAGATATCTACAGAACATTTTATCCTAAAACAAAAGGATATACCTTCTTCTCAGCACCTCACGGGACCTTCTCCAAAATTGACCATATAATTGGTCACAAAACAGGCCTCAATAGATACAAAAATATTGAAATTGTCCCATGTATCCTATCAGACCACCATGGCCTAAGACTGATCTTCAATAACAACATAAATAATGGAAAGCCAACATTCATGTGGAAACTGAATAACACTCTTCTCAATGATACCTTGGTCAAGGAAGAAATAAAGAAAGAAATTAAAGACTTTTTAGAGTTTAATGAAAATGAAGCCACAACGTACCCAAACCTATGGGACACAATGAAAGCATTTCTAAGAGGGAAACTCATAGCGCTGAGTGCCTCCAAGAAGAAACGGGAGACAGCACATACTAGCAGCTTGACAACACATCTAAAAGCCCTAGAAAAAAAGGAAGCAAATTCACCCAAGAGGAGTAGACGGCAGGAAATAATCAAACTCAGGGGTGAAATCAACCAAGTGGAAACAAGAAGAACTATTCAAAGAATTAACCAAATGAGGAGTTGGTTCTTTGAGAAAATCAACAAGATAGATAAACCCTTAGCTAGACTCACTAAAGGGCACAGGGACAAAATCCTAATTAACAAAATCAGAAATGAAAAGGGAGACATAACAACAGATCCTGAAGAAATCCAAAACACCATCAGATCCTTCTACAAAAGGCTATACTCAACAAAACTGGAAAACCTGGATGAAATGGACAAATTTCTGGACAGATACCAGGTACCAAAGTTGAATCAGGATCAAGTTGACCATCTAAACAGTCCCATATCACCTAAAGAAATAGAAGCAGTTATTAATAGTCTCCCAACCAAAAAAAGCCCAGGACCAGATGGGTTTAGTGCAGAGTTCTATCAGACCTTCAAAGAAGATCTAATTCCAATTCTGCACAAACTATTTCACAAAATAGAAGTAGAAGGTACTCTACCCAACTCATTTTATGAAGCCACTATTACTCTGATACCTAAACCACAGAAAGATCCAACAAAGATAGAGAACTTCAGACCAATTTCTCTTATGAATATCGATGCAAAAATCCTCAATAAAATTCTCGCTAACCGAATCCAAGAACACATTAAAGCAATCATCCATCCTGACCAAGTAGGTTTTATTCCAGGGATGCAGGGATGGTTTAATATACGAAAATCCATCAATGTAATCCATTATATAAACAAACTCAAAGACAAAAACCACATGATCATCTCGTTAGATGCAGAAAAAGCATTTGACAAGACCCAACACCCATTCATGATAAAAGTTTTGGAAAGATCAGGAATTCAAGGCCCATACCTAAACATGATAAAAGCAATCTACAGCAAACCAGTAGCCAACATCAAAGTAAATGGAGAGAAGCTGGAAGCAATCCCACTAAAATCAGGGACTAGACAAGGCTGCCCACTTTCTCCCTACCTTTTCAACATAGTACTTGAAGTATTAGCCAGAGCAATTCGACAACAAAAGGAGATCAAGGGGATACAAATTGGAAAAGAGGAAGTCAAAATATCACTTTTTGCAGATGATATGATAGTATATATAAGTGACCCTAAAAATTCTACCAGAGAACTCCTAAACCTGATAAACAGCTTCGGTGAAGTAGCTGGATATAAAATAAACTCAAACAAGTCAATGGCCTTTCTCTATACAAAGAATAAACAGGCTGAGAAAGAAATTAGGGAAACAACACCCTTCTCAATAGTCACAAATAATATAAAATATCTTGGCATGACTCTAACTAAGGAAGTGAAAGATCTGTATGATAAAAACTTCAAATCTCTGAAGAAAGAAATTAAAGAAGATCTCAGAAGATGGAAAGATCTCCCATGCTCATGGATTGGCACGATCAACATTGTAAAAATGGCTATCTTGCCAAAAGCAATCTACAGATTCAATGCAATCCCCATCAAAATTCCAACTCAATTCTTCAACGAATTGGAAGGAGCAATTTGCAAATTTGTCTGGAATAACAAAAAACCTAGGATAGCAAAAAGTCTTCTCAAGGATAAAAGAACTTCTGGCGGAATCACCATGCCAGACCTAAAGCTTTACTACAGAGCAATTGTGATAAAAACTGCATGGTACTGGTATAGAGACAGACAAGTAGACCAATGGAATAGAATTGAAGATCCAGAAATGAACCCACACACCTATGGTCACTTGATCTTCGACAAGGGAGCTAAAACCATCCAGTGGAAGAAAGACAGCATTTTCAACAATTGGTGCTGGCACAACTGGTTGTTATCGTGTAGAAGAATGCGAATCGATCCATACTTATCTCCTTGTACTAAGGTCAAATCTAAGTGGATCAAGGAACTTCACATAAAACCAGAGACACTGAAACTTATAGAGGAGAAAGTGGGGAAAAGCCTTGAAGATATGGGCACAGGGGGAAAAATTCCTGAACAGAACAGCAATGGCTTGTGCTGTAAGATCGAGAATCGACAAATGGGACCTAATGAAACTCCAAAGTTTCTGCAAGGCAAAAGACACCGTCAATAAGACAAAAAGACCACCAACAGATTGGGAAAGGATCTTTACCTATCCTAAATCAGATAGGGGACTAATATCCAACATATATAAAGAACTCAAGAAGGTGGACTTCAGAAAATCAAATAACCCCATTAAAAAATGGGGCTCAGAACTGAACAAAGAATTCTCACCTGAGGAATACCGAATGGCAGAGAAGCACTTGAAAAAATGTTCAACATCCTTAATCATCAGGGAAATGCAAATCAAAACAACCCTGAGATTCCACCTCACACCAGTCAGAATGGCTAAGATCAAAAATTCAGGTGACAGCAGATGCTGGCGAGGATGTGGCGAAAGAGGAACACTCCTCCATTGTTGGTGGGAGTGCAGGCTTGTACAACCACTCTGGAAATCAGTCTGGCGGTTCCTCAGAAAACTGGACATAGTACTACCGGAGGATCCAGCAATACCTCTCCTGGGCATATATCCAGAAGATGCCCCAACAGGTAAGTAGGACACATGCTCCACTATGTTCATAGCAGCCTTATTTATAATAGCCAGAAGCTGGAAAGAACCTAGATGCCCCTCAACAGAGGAATGGATACAGAAAATGTGGTACATCTACACAATGGAGTACTACTCAGCTATTAAAAAGAATGAATTTATGAAATTCCTAGCCAAATGGATGGACCTGGAGGGCATCATCCTGAGTGAGGTAACACATTCACAAAGAAACTCACACAATATGTATTCACTGATAAGTGGATATTAGCCCCAAACCTAGGATACCCAAGATATAAGATATAATTTGCTAAACACATGAAACTCAAGGAGAATGAAGACTGAAGTGTGGACACTATGCCCCTCCTTAGATTTGGGAACAAAACACCCATGGAAGGAGTTACAGAGACGGAGTTTGGAGCTGAGATGAAAGGATGGACCATGTAGAGACTGCCATAGCCAGGGATCCACCCCATAATCAGCATCCAAACGCTGACACCATTGCATACACTAGCAAGATTTTATTGAAAGGACGCAGATGTAGCTGTCTCTTGTGAGACTATGCCGGGGCCCAGCAAACACAGAAGTGGATGCTCACAGTCAGCTAATGGATGGATCATAGGGCTCCCAATGGAGGAGCTAGAGAAAGTAGCCAAGGAGCTAAAGGGATCTGCAACCCTATAGGTGGAACAACATTATGAGCTAACCAGTACCCCGGAGCTCTTGACTCTAGCTGCATATATATCAAAAGATGGCCTAGTCGGCCATCACTGGAAAGAGAGGCCCATTGGACTTGCAAACTTTATATGCCCCAGTACAGGGGAATACCAGGGCCAAAAAGGGGGAGTGGGTGGGCAGGGGAGTGGGGGTGGGTGGATATGGGGGACTTTTGGTATAGCATTGGAAATGTAAATGAGTTAAATACCTAATAAAAAATGGAAAAAAAAATAAAAAAAAAAATAAAAACAAAACAGGATGCAGAGATGGTTTAATATACGGAAATCCATCAATGTAACCCACTATATAAACAAACTCGGAGACAAAAATCACATGATCATCTCGTTAGATGCGGAGAAAGCATTTGACAAAATCCAACACCCATTCATGATAAAAGTATTGGAAAGATCAGGAATTCAAGGCCCATACATAAACATGATAAAAGCAATGTACAGCAAACCAGTAGCCAACATCAAAGTAAATGGTGAGAAGCTGGAAGCAATCCCACTAAAATCAGGGACTAGACATGGCTGCCCATTTTCTCCCTACCTATTCAACAATGTACTTGAAGTCCTAGCCAGAGCATTTCGACAACGAAAGGAGATCAAGAGGATACAAATTAGAAAGGAAGAAGTCAAAATATCACTTTTTGCAGATGATATGATAGTATATATAAGTGACCCTAAAAATTCCACCAGAGAACTCCTAAACCTGATAAACAGCTTCAGTGAAGGAGCTGGATATAAAATTAACGCAAACAAGTCAAGGGCCTTTCTCTACACAAAGGATAAACAGGCTGAGAAAGAAATTAGGGAAATAACACCCTTCATAATAGTCACAAATAATATAAAATGCCTTGGCATGACTCTAACTAAGGAAGTGAAAGATCTGTATGATAAGAACTTCAAGTCTCTGAAGAAAGAAATTAAAGAAGATCTCAGAAGTTGGAAAGATCTCCCATGCTCATGGATTGGCAGGATCAATATAGTAAAAATGGCTATCTTGCAGAGAACAATCTACAGATTCAATGCAATCCCCATCAAAATTTCAACTCAATTCTTCAATGAATTAGAAAGGGCAATCTGCAAATTCATCTGGAATAACAAAAAACCTAGGATAGCAAAAACTCTTCTAAATGATAAAAGAACCTTTTTGGGAATCACCATGCCGGACCTAAAGCTGTACTACAGAGCAGTTGTGATAAAAACTGCATGGTACTGGTATAGCTACAGAAAAGTAGACCAATGGAATAGAATTGAAGACCCAGAAATGAACTCATACACCTATGTTCACTTATCTTTGACAAGGGAGCTAAAACCATCCATTGGAAAAAAAAAGACAGCATTTTCAACAAATGGAGGTGGCACAACTGGTGGTTATCATTTAGAAGAATGTGAATTGATCCATTCCTATCTCCTTATACTAAGGTCAAATTTATGTGGATCAATGAACTCCACATAAAACCAGAGACAGTGAAACTTATAGAGGAGAAAGTAGGGAAAACCCTCGAAGATATGGGCACAGGGGAAAAATTCCTGAATAGAACAACAATGGCTTGTGCTGTAAGATCGAGAATAGACAAATAGGACCTCATAAAATTACAAAGCTTCTGTAAGGCCAAAGACCCAGACCCAAAGACAAGCATTGTATGTACCTACTTATAAGTAGATATTAGCCATAAACTAAACAATCCATATGCTTTAATCCATGGGCTCATGGGAGTACTCTTGAATCTCACTAAGTCAGGAAAACAAAATAGATACCAGAAATGAATGGATGTGGGGAATTGGGTGAGACGGGGGCTGGGGAGGTAACAAGTGATGTGTAACATGGTAGGGGAGCATTTCTGGGATGTGTCAAAGACCTTGGATGGGGGAGGCTCCAAGCAGTCTATGAGGGTGACTCTAGCTGTGACTCCAAGCAGTGGGGTATATGGAATGTGAAGTTGCCACCTCTGGTAGATAGACAAGATTCCCAGGGATGAGGACACCAACCCTCACATAAAATGTTCACCCCAAAATATGTCCAGTCTATAAGAATTGCAGGGTTAAAGATGGAGCAAAGGCTGGCCAACCAATAACTGGCCTAACTTCAGACATATCCCATGAGTAAATAATAATCCCTGACACAGTTAATTACTTTCCCCTGAGAGCCTTCACCCAGCAGCTGGCCAAAACTAATGTAGAAACTCACAGCAAAGCAGATGGAGCTCAGCAAATCTTGTGGAAGAGTTGAGGGAGGGATTAAGGAACCAGAAGAGGTCATACGAACTCCCCAAGAAGACCAACAGAACCAACTATCTTGGGCCCTTGGAGGCTTTCAGAGACTGAATCACCAACCAAAGAGCATACAAGGCTGGATTTAGGCCCTGCACAAATGTAGCAGAGGTGTAGTTTGTTCTTCATGTGGGTTCCACAAAAACTTGAGCAGAGACATACTCTCACTCTGCTACCTTTCCTGTGGATCCTGTTCTCCTAAATGAGCTAGGAGAGAAGTTGTTTGACCTCAGTGGAAGAGTATAGACCTAGGTCTGCAGTGACATGTGTTGCCAGGGTGGGTTGATATCCATAGAGGACACCCCACTTCTCATACATAAATGAGAGTGGGGATAGGTGTAGGGGCCATGTACAGGGGTAGGGAAGGAATTGGATGTAAGGGCTGGCTTTGCTTGGAATTTAACGTGAATAAATAAATTAATTCATTAATGGAAAAATTAGAGAATAATCAAGAGAAGGTCCACCAACAAAGAAATAATCCACCGACACAGAAGCACATGGTGAAAACGTCAAGGTTTATAGAAAAGAGAAGCTGGGCGAAAGGAAATGACCAGTGACCTCTAACTGTCCCCATCCTGCTGCCTCGTCCTCCTGCTTGCAGGGATCTTTCACATAGGTCCCACCACTTTGGAGTCGGTCTGGGTTTTCCTACCTCTTACTTGAGTGTGAAGCCCAGCCCGAAGTAGGTGACTCTTCCCTGAACTCTAAAGGGGTGAGGGCAAGTTGAAGTCCTGCTAGTTGCTTAGATCCTGGAAAAGGGTAGGCGGGTAATACTCTGGCTCCAGCCTCCCCAACCGCCTGGAATGTCTCACCCACCCAGTGACACATGGGACACACACACTGGTAATCCACTAGCACAGTGGCACTCAAGAGGTTTCCAGATTGTGCTTTGGCAGAGTCTCCTAGATCCCAGCTGATAACCATTGGTTATCTTTCTGAAGTCATAGGCATGCCCAATAGGTGGGCCTGAGAAGCCAGGCTGCTTGCCCTATAGGATGGTGGGGGCAGGTCCAGAAGGTGCCTAAAATCACTAGCAAGGAAAGTACCATTTGCTGAGGTCAGCAGGAGTGGTAGTAGGTGTTTGTGTAGGTACAGAGGACCCCGTAGTAAGAAACAGTAAATATGTGTCTCCTCCGTCAAACACAATGAAATTTATGTTTATTAGACTAGGGAATTAAAATCTTTACAAATCCTGACACACTTTTAATCCCAGCACTCAGGAGGCACTGGGCATCTCTGAGTTTGAGGCCAGCCTGATCTAAAAGAGCAAGTTCCAGGACAGCCAAAGATACACAGAGAAATCCTGTCTTGAAAAACAAAGTATTGGGGGCTGAACATTCAAAACAACCCAAGCAAAGCAAGACACAAAGCAAGATATTAAATTAGGCAGCAGAAACTGACCAGTAGGGGATAGCAACACAGACTTGGGAGCTGACTGCTTCTTGGGATGTCCATCCACAAGTAGATGCCAAAAGTCTATTGTACTCAGGCTGCTACTGATCAGGCCACAGAACTTGGGAGCTGAAAAGCGACTCCAAGCCAGAAGATCACAGAAAAATTTAAGCCTGAAACAATCAACATTTGCGCCAAGTTACAGTTACATATTCCCACCCATCAGGATTTGCCAGATCTGGTATGACATGCATTCTTCCTGCCTCTGGGACAGGGCTAGCAGGCTTGGGCCTCCACAAGTGTCAGTAATGCTTGTTGGTATAACACTGTACATATTTTTTACATTCCTATTTCGAGGAATGTCCTCCTCTTAATGTTAATGACTCCATGATAATCGGAGACAGCATGAGTCCGGGAGGGGAGGAGAAGGTGTAGCTAATGTCTCAGCAAAATGGCAAACTCGTCTGAAGGTGGGCAACTGTCTGTCCTGCAGAATGTGTCCCCACCTGCAGGTCTGTTCCCACCCTGTGGTCTGAGAAATGTTAGCCTCTCCCTTCCAAGAGGAGCAAGTGTTCCAAGACCTTCCCAAAGTTCCTGACCTTTCAGTACCCAGGGAGGTCTTTAGGAACTTAAACTTTATTTGACCCCTATTCAAAATGGACATGCTATTCAAAAGGCTTCAGTTTGGTTCCTTTTTACAAAATTAATTTTTAAAACCCCCACCTAATTTGTGAGACTTTTTTGCAAGTGTCCTTGTTTGTTTGTCATCCCTTGCCCTCTGCCACCTCCCCACCCCAAGGGGTTCCTTTTTTAGTGCTGGGTATTTTGATAATCCTTATGTAGACTAGGCTGGACTGGAATTCAAATGAATCTGTCTGCCTCTGGCTCCAGAGAGCTGGCATCAAAGGCCTGTGTTTCCACAACACAAGGCCAATCCAAGTATTATAACCCTCCTTATGCAGTAAAGTTTTTGTTTCCACAAAGGCTCACTACTTTCTTTTTTTGTTTTGTTTTTTGTTTTGTTTTGTTTTTTGTTTTGTTTTTGTTATTCCAGACAGGGTTTCTCTGTGTAGCCCTGTGTAGCTCTGTAACTCACTCTGTTCAAGCCCAATCTGGCCTTGAACTCAGAAATCTGCCTGCCTCTGCCTCCCAAGTGCTGAGATTAAAGGCAGGCTCCACTAGTGCCCAGCTGACTCACTGCTTTTAAAGGAAATTGACTGCCTGGAGCAGTGACCCTTTCCTGTTCTTTTCAGAGTAGGCAATGTGAGTAAAATTGTAAAGACCAACTCCAGCTAAGGGGAAAAAACAAAACACCACCTGAAAAACAAGCAAACACACTGGTCTCCCATTGTATTCCCTTCTGGATAGTTTTGAACTCACAGAGACACACTCCTCCCCTCCTCCCTGCACTCCCAATATGCACACACCTCTACCACCCAGGTGCTGTCATTATATGTGTGCCCTAAAGCCAGCTAGCTAAGAGATATATTTTAAGAGTAGTCACTATGCCAAAAACAAAAATCTATAGCCTTCTAGTTTTTGTTTTTATTGCTGTTTTTATTGTTTGTTTTTTTGTTTGTTTTTTTGTTTTTTGAGACCTTGTCTCACTGTAGCCTAGGTTGGTCTGGAATTCACTATGAAGCCCATGTCTTGTCATGTACCCAATGGACACCCTGGGCTGTGCAAAGTAGACTGGCCTCAAGCAGTACATCTTTGTGGGATAGTTTTACATAATGTGCATTCAAATGCTGATTTCTGTGCAAGGACACCTAATTGCTATTGGCTGTTGGCACTGTCATAATTGTTGAAGCATCTCCTGTCTCAAGGTTGTGAAAAATTGTTCTCCATCACCTCTGATTGGCTAAATGTGGAGAGCTTTTGAGGTTGCTTCTAGGAAGGTCAACCTGATCAACCCCTAGACACGGTAAGAATGGGACTTTGTTTATTGCCTGTTTGATTACTTTGACTATTGTCTAGTTTGTTCCTTATTTATGCTTTGTTTTTTCCTTAACTATTTTGTTTATGCCTTAGGACTGGCCATATACTTTGTGTGAACCTAGAATGGTATAAAAGCAGAATGGAAAAAAATTAAGCAGGCCTTCAGCTTCAGAACTGGCTGGGGTCATGTTACAGTGTCGTCCAATTGTCTTTTTCTTATCAATCCTTGCTCCCTTCCTGAAGAACCCATTGACTGACTGAGCTGGCTTGGTCAGTTAATAAAGATCCAAATAGCCAATAGCTGGGCAGGAGAGATAAAATAGGATTTTCCATCCCAGTGAGGGCTCAAAGGTGGAAATAGAGATCAAGAAGGGTGTCATGAGGGAGTCTTCATGAGGAGATGTTGGAGCAGGAGGAGCCAGGGAAAGACTAAGATGGCAGGTAACAAGACATGGGACTGGAAAATAGTCCAGGCCATAATAGTCGGGTCAGAATAGTAAAATTTCTGTCCAGCTGTAATTCTCCAAGCTTCTGTATAAATATAATCTCTGTGTCATTATGTGGGAGGAACCACAGTTACACTTTTACATGACAAAGTCCTCCTGCCTCAGCCACTTGTAGGCACACCCCACTACACTCGGTGGTTTCTTTTTCTTCTTCTTTTTCTCTGGAGAAAGGATCTCACCATGTAACCCTAGCTGAACTCATAGACGCACCTGTTTCTGTCCCCTGAGTGTTAGTAAAGGCTTGTACCACCATGCCCAGATATACATTTGGTTTCTTTTAGTAAATATTGTGTGTACATGCATGTGTGTGAATGTTTTGACTGCTTGTTTCTATGTATACTCCCTGCACACCAAGAGCCCAAAGAAGTCAGTTGCAAATGGAGTTATGGATGGCTGTAGGCCACCATGTAGGTGCTTGCAACTAGCCCCAGTACTCTGCAAGAGCAATCACTGCTCTCAATACTGTGCTACCTCAGCTATATGGTTATATAGAAAACTCTAGTCTTGTCTCAGAAAGGAGAACAAAAAGAAAGAATGAAAATGATTTGTAGTAGAACCATATAGCTACTCCTGGCAGAGCCATTATTCTCTACTTTAATAGGCTTGGAAAATATTAATTTTTTTAAATTGTATCTCTGTGTGTCTGTGCACACTGAAAAATGCCTGTGGCAGTTTGTGGTTAGAAGAGGGTATAGGATCCCATGAAGCTAGAATTACAGGCAATTGTTAACTGCTCGGCATGGGTGCAGGTAACTGAATTCAGGTCTTCTAGAAGTTATGCTCTGGACCACTGAGTTATCCAATCAGAGTTTACCACCCCCACTGACTCTGAATTCTAATCTGAGGTGCCTCATAAAGAAGGAGTCCACCACCCACTCCACTATATTTGTTTTTTAACCTGAAAATTTTTTGAAACAGCTGAGAACACAACCTTTATTATTTTCACCCTACAAAGACAGGCAAAATTTTCAGCTGTATATTGTGAAGAAAGGTGTATATTTATATGATTAAAGAGGTGGAGAAATGGCTCAGAAGTTAAGAGAGTTTACACACACACACACACACACACACAGAGAGAGAGAGAGAGAGAGAGAGAGAGAGAGAGACTGAGAGACTGAGAGAGACTGAGAGAGACAGAGAGAAAGGTACATCTTGATAAAGGAAAACAAAAAGGCTGTTGGAATTTGCAAGAATACAGATACTTAGGAAAAATGTGGATCCTTATTGCCTTACATATGAAGTATTTCATGGCTCAAGTGTCCCTTGTTCATCACAAAGGTTATTGGTCTCAAGAATAATATCTTAGGACACAAAAATATGCAATACATATTTCCAGGATTGGTCTCAGCTCACTCCCCAACACCATGTGAATACACAAGGCACAAGAAAGGGCCAAAGGCTTTGACCACTAAAACACTCACCTCACTCCAATAAACTGAGGAATCGATATCACAGTGCCATAGGTTTGTCTGGGCGGTCTGAAGAGATCTGTTTTTTTATTTTTGTCTGCATCTGCTTTGTAAAACAATCACTGAGATAACAGGACATTGTAAATTTCGAGGGAGATGTGGCTGAAATTTTCCTGTATGAATTTAAAACAAGATCCCAACCCTACCACAACCCACCCCGAATCCTGGAGTTCTTCCTGGGTGAATTTTCAGAGGGGAAATAAGGCTGGGTCTGCTGCTGCTGTTGCTCTTCAGATGACAGGGTATTCTGTAATAGGAAGGGGTCTGCTTGTTTGTTTGTTTTATAGTCAAGACACTTGTGCAGCTTCCCTTTGGTGTAGATGATCAGATCCTGAAGAAGACATTTCTTGTGACAAATGATTCCCCTCACTGGTTCCACTTAAGAAATCTTTCCCCAGAAGGAGTTCACCTAGGGTAACTGAGACCCGTGTGGCTGTGAATGGTCTTCCTTCTCTGCCACACTGGTAGGGCTTCTGTCACTGCAGTGTTTGATGCTGATTGAGGGCTGAGCTGTGACTGATGACCTTCCCAAGTTCAGTGCACTTACACAGCTTCTCCCCAGTGTGGATGATTGTATGGTCTTCTGTTATTAGACGCGTTCTCACGCCCGGCCAGGAAGAACACAGCAAACCAAAATCTTCTGCGGCAAAACTTTATTGCTTACATCTTCAGGAGCAAGAGTGTAAGAAGCAAGAGAGAGAGAAAACGAAACCCCGTCCCTATTAAGGAGAATTATCCTTCGCCTAGGACGTGTCACTCCCTGATTGGCTGCAGCCCATCGGCCGAGTTGACGTCACGGGGAAGGCAGAGCACATGGAGTGGAGAACCACCATCGGCACATGCGCAGGTTATTTGTTTACCACTTAGAACACAGCTGTCAGCGCCATCTTGTAACGGCGAATGTGGGCGCGGCTCCCAACATCTCCCCCTTTCCTTTTAATAAGAGCAAATAGGCCACCCATATTAATGAGAGTGGAGATAGAGGTCAAATCCCCAGTGTGTAGGTAAAGGAGCCATGTACAGGATTAGCTCTTAGGCTCACAGGCTTTTACCCAGAGCAACCCTGACCTGCTCCCGTGTCGTTTTGCCTGGAGAGAAGGACACTTGGACACTCAACCTTCTTGAAAGATGACATGTCTCCCTAGAATAGGCTCATATATGCCGCAGAGCCTTTCTACTGCAGTGCTTAGCCGTGCAACTCTCTCGGGCTGCTGAAGCACACTCACTCTATCCCGTGCAATGAGACTAGCCTCATGGGATATAAGAGCTGAGTGGCCAGCGACCTATTGCCTAAGCATAGATATATCAGGGGAAGCTCCATGTTCTAGTCCTGCAAGCGCCTGGGCAATAACCACCTTGTCTCTCCTAGTTTGGGCCTTAAGCTTACAGACCAATCAAAGAAGCAACACTAATCCACAGCAAAGTGTATCTCCAAATAATATTAATCCCACCCATTTTTTAAAGAAGGAAAATGCTGAGGAGATCCAATTGGGTAATCCTTTGGTCAGCGACAGGTCCAAGCGCGTGGAGTTGACCTGAAGTCTCAATTCCCGAAGGGATCTGTTCAAATTCAGCCATCCAATTCTGTAACATATACTGAAAAAGACTTTTTGACAAATTAGCTGCCCTAGTAAATTTAACATACTGAATGGAAATAACACACAATCCCGGAAACTTTTGTTCACATCCCTGCTGAGTTATTTGTCATAATACATCTAGTTGTATCTGGACAAGATCTATGAGTTGATTAACCAGCATGAGACCTCTCTGTATCTTGACATTAGCTGAGGCCTGTTCATCTATGACTGTAGTCACTGAGGCTGACAAAGTGTTAATGGTGTCAGTCGTCTGGACCTGTCCAGACAGAGCCAAGGCTGTCTGAATTAAGGCCAAACCCAGTTCCTAGTTAGTGGTAAAAAAGCAGGAGAATACTTGAGCATTATACATCACCGTCATTGGGAGTGGAAATGTTGACATTATCCCCCAACGCTGCTCTCTTTTTATTATTGACGCCCTGGACATCACCAAGACGAGGGACATTAGTATTCCCTTGGTCAGTCTGGATTTTTCGGGTGAGTCTTTCTGGTATCCAAAATGGGTTGTCTTCATTCTGTGGGAAAACACAGATAGCTCCCCTGGATCTTATCAAAATAGGATCCGGGCCATACCATTTATTATCAAGGACATTTTTCCATTTAACCATCTCATTGGGCCTATCTGGCTCTGAACAATGACGTTCAGCCGCAGTATGGCCATGAGCATCAATATTTAAAAAATTGAGTGTAAAGAGTGCCATAGACACAGACACTCTTGGTGCTCGGGGTAAAATCTCTTCAATTCCCCTCTTCTGTTTTATAAGATAGGTTTTGAGGGTGCGATGCGCACGCTCAACAATACCCTGTCCTTGAGGGTTGTATGGAAGTCCAGTCAGGTGGGTCACGTCCATCTGACGGCAGAACTGTTGGAATTTTTGAGACGTATAAGCTGGTCCATTATCAGTCTTAAGGAGTCTGGGTTTCCCCCAAGCACTCCATGCCTCAAGACAATGTTGAATCACATGTGAGGCTTTTTCTCCGGTTAACGGAGAAGCAAACATGATGCCAGAACATGTGTCAATGGACACATGGAGATATTGAAGTTTTCCAAAGGAAGAAACATGTGTAACATCCATTTGCCAGACCTGTAGAGGTCGAATACCGCGTGGGTTAATTCCCACATGAGGAACTGGCAAGAACTCACAGCAGCTTTGACATTGAGTAACAATGTCACAGGCTTCTTTTCTTGTCAGGGAGAAACGACTGAGTAATGTTTCAGCCATCACATGAAAATTGTTATGAAAATTTCTTGCAGCCTCTACCGGGGATGATAGGGCAGCAGCCACCACTTTAGTGGCCTTATCTGCCAAATCATTTCCCAGAGCCATGGGGCCAGGTAGGCCTGAATGGGCTCTAACATGAGTAATATAAACAGGAAATCTTCTAGATAACAAAACTAATTGTATTTGCTGAAAAATATTGGCAACTCTACTGGAAGGCTTAATCACTCCAGCCACTTCTAAAAGATTTACTGCATTAACCACATAACAGGAATCTGACACAATATTAAGGGGTTCTAAAAAGGTTTTTAAAACTTCTAAGACCACTAAACATTCTACCACTTGAGGTGAATTTTCATTATATTGTTTGGATACCACTTTACCATTAGCCACATAGGCACCTATGCCAGTTTTTGATCCATCAGTATATACCACAATCCCATTTTTAAGTGGGTTTCTTACTGTTATTTGTGGAAACACAACAGATTGATTTTGGGCAAACTGTAAGATTGGATGTTTTGGATAATGGTTATCTATTTTTCCTGAAAAGGAGGTAACTAAAACTGCCCAATCATTAGATGTGGCTGCCAAGGTTTGAACCTGTGCAGCGGTATAAGGTACAATTAAAAGATATGGACTTCGCCCAAAGTGGGTGATTGCTGCTTTTAGACTTTTAAGGGCAAGCTGTGCAATTGCATCAGGATACCAATCTATTATTTTAGCTGGGGATACGTTTGGATGGATCCACAACAATGGCCCATTCTGCCACAAAACTGCAGTTGGCAATTGTGCTGTCTTAAAGACACACAAACTGAAAGGCTGCGAATCCTCAATACGTTGTAATTGTGCATTCTGTAAGGCTTTTTCCACTTTTTGTAAGGCCTGGTTAGCAGCTAGAGTAAGAGTCCTAGGGGAGGAGATATGAGGATCTCCTTCTAAAATACCAAACAAAGGCCTTAACTCAGCGGAAGGAATCTTTAAAAAAGGTCTGAGCCAATTAATATCTCCCAACAGCTTTTGAAAATCATTTAAGGTATGGAGGTGATCTCTTCTTATCTCTACCTTTTGGGGCACAATCTTATCTGGGGATACCACAGAGCCCAAGAATTGTCCTGTATCAGAAATTTGGACCTTTTCTGTGGCTATCTGTAAACCCCACTGACTTAAAGTTTTAAGTAGAAAAGGATATGCCTTTTGTAGCATGGTAAGGTCTTTATGGCACAGGAGGATGTCATCCATGTAAAGGAGCAAAATTAAAGAGGGGAATTGTTCCCTCACTGGCAAAAGAGCTTCTTGCACATAAAGTTGACACATAGTAGGACTATTGGACATTCCCTGTGGTAAGACCTTCCATTGATACCTCTTATCAGGTTCCATGTGATTAATAGAGGGGATGGTAAAGGCAAATCTGGGCCTATCCCTTGGACACAAAGGTATAGAAAAGAAACAATCTTTAATATCTATAATAATTAAATTCCAGCCACGTGGTAAGGCGGAAAGTACAGGGAGACCCCTCTGTACTGGGCCAAATAAGTTCATTTGCTCATTAATGGCTCTGAGGTCATGGAGCAGTCTCCACTTTCCTGACTTTTTCTTAATTACAAAAATTGGAGTATTCCAAGGTGAGGTAGATGGCTCAATATGGCCTAGTTTTAATTGTTCCTCTACCAGTTGAATCACAGCTTCCAGTTTTTCAGAGGATAGGGGCCATTGAGGAACCCACACTGGATTCCCCGTTTTCCATGGTATGGGCCGTGCTGCCCCAATGGCCGCTATGGAAAACCCAGACCCTGTCTGTCTTGGTTTCCATTAGGTGAGATGGGCTCTATCCTTCCCTGTTCTTGATGTCCTAACCCTTTTCCTTCTTTATAACCCATCTTTGCCATGATATTTTTTGCTTTAGTTGAATACCCTCCCGATGGGGCGTTTTCATTGGACAAAATAAGGCCCAAATGCTGCATAATATCCCTTCCCCAGAGGTTAACCGGGAGTGGGAGCACATAAGGTATGAATTTCCCTTGCTGTCCTTCAGAGGATTCCCACGTCAAGGCAATGGAGCTTATAGTGGGACATGATTGATAACCTAGGCCCTGTAATGAATGAGATGACTCTGTGGTGGGCCATGCTTTGGGCCACCAATGTGTAGAAATTATACTTTTATCTGCTCCGGTATCAAGGATGCCTTCAAACTCTTTTCCGTTGATCTTAAGGCGGAGCTTAGGTCTATCATTTAAAGATACAACCAAATAGGCAGAATCATTTCCTGAGGAGCCCATTTTCTTTATCTCAGGTCCTGCAGATTTTTCCCTGGTATTATCAGGGAGGAGCAGCAGCTGAGCTATCCTATCTCCTTTACTAATAGAAAAAACGCCCTTAGGGCTTGAGCACAGGACCTGTATTTCAGGGGAATGTTGACAATCCATAACTCCAGGGTGGACTACTAAGCCCTGCAAGGTGAGTGAACCCCGGCCGAGAATAAGGCCCATGGTTCCCGGGGGCAAGGATGGTATAGGCTCCACTGGCACCGGCTGAATACTCATTTGAGGCATTAATAGGAAGTCGGAGGCGGCACGCAGGTCCACCCTTGTGGGTCTTCCTGGGTCGCCTCTCTGACTGCTTCCTGGGTCCTGACAAACCAGTTCCCATATCTTTGAGGGCCCTGGGACCGAGGGCCCGATGACCCATTTTTTGGCACATCAGTTGATTGACTATCAGGTGGGGGAAGGATTCTGCCCTTTATATCCCTCACAGAGCGACACTGGTCAGCTCTATGATAACCCTTGCCACACTTAGAGCAAAGAGTGAGAGTCCCTCCCTGTTTATCTGGAGCTCTGCAATCTTTCTTAAAATGCCCAGGCTTTCCGCAGTTAAAACATGTCCTCTGATTATTTCTGCCCATGGAGCGGTTCTGAGATTGGAGGATGGCGGCCGCTAAGCCTGCATTGGTGAGAGGTCCCCCAAGCTCTCGACAGACCCTGAGCCAGTCTTGTAAGCCTTTGTTCTTTCTTGGGGCTATGGCCGCTCGGCACTCCTTTGTGGCTTGCTCATAGATTAGCTGTTCTACCAGAGGCGCGGCTTGCTCTGAATCTCCAAAAATACGCTCTGCTGCCTCTGTCATTCTGGCCACAAAATCTGAGAAGGATTCCTGAGGTCCCTGGACAACTTTTGTTAATTGACCAGTGGTTTCACCTGCTCGGGAGAGCGCCTTCCAGGCCCTAATAGCCGTGGAAGAAATCTGGGCATAAGCTCCCCAATGGTAGTTTGTTTGATCAGCAGAATAAGCTCCCTGACCCGTTAACAAGTCAAAAGTCCAATCTCTCTGCTCTGGAGTCAAAGCAGCTGCGTTTGCTCGGGCCTGCGCTTGTGCAGTTTCATGCCAAAGAGCTCTCCATTCCATATATTTGCCCATACTAGGGAGAGCGGCTTTTACAACCGTTTGCCAGTCGGCAGGAGTTAGTGCCATGCCGGCAAGCCTGTCTAACTGCACCAAGGTAAAATTAGCATTGGTTCCGTATTTACGGACCGACTCGGCGAGTTCTTTAATTTGTAAGTATTCTACCGGAGCGTGGACACGCCCACCCTCGGCTCCTTCAAAGACTGGAAATGCCTGTTGTATTTTCCTTTGTTCCTCTCTGGGAATGAATGAGTCTGCGCACTGCCTCTCTGCGCATCTCTCTGCGCATTGCCTCTCTGCGCATCTCTCTGCGCATTGCCTCTCTGCGCATTGCTGACGCACTACGCAGGGCGGGGACTCCGCATAGGGCGGACCTTGAAGCCGACTGCCTTGAGGCCAATCAGCAAACTGGCCTTCGCCAGCCGCTTTTGGCTTCCTTAACTGATTAGCTAGCACTTTACCTGGCTGGTACCCTTTTTTCTCATAATGAGCTGCTTCTTCCTCCCAGTCTGTTTCTTCAGAGGAGAATTCATCATCTGATTCAGAGCTACCAAGAGCTGGCTCCCCGAGCCCATCCAGCGATGAGCACAGGCTCCTTTTCCTAGAGACCTCCGCTAATTGATCTTTCTTCTTTTCCCTTTTTCCTCTTTTTCTTCTAATCTCTCTCCAGGTATTCCTACCTAACCTTAACTTTTCCTCGGGTTCAAGACCCTTGGAAAGGCCTGTATACTTATTTTGTGTACCATATTTCCTCTTTGTTCCTACTCTCTCTCCCCACTTTACTTCTGATAGCTTGTCCTGAATTTCCTCTAGAATCCTCCCTGCCTTAACCACTTGATAACATGTGAAAAGGAACAAAAGGGCTTCTAACACTAGAGAAAGTTCAAGGCCAAACATACCTTATAAAGCTATTTTCCACTTTACTTCTGATAGACTGTCTTGAATTTCCTTAGAAAGTTCAAGGCCAGGCGTACCTCGTAAAGCTATACTTACGGGTTACCGCCGTTCCCCAGCTGAAAAGTTCTGAATTCATGTAGTTGAATCCTTCTTAACAGTCTGCTTTACGGGAACCTTTATTACCGCGACCCGCAGTTCTGGTTCTGGAATGAGGGATCTTCCTTGCGCCAGTCCCGAGTTTTTTCTCGTCCCGGAATTCGGCACCAATTGTTATTAAACGCGTTCTCACGCCCGGCCAGGAAGAACACAACAGACCAGAATCTTCTGCGGCAAAACTTTATTGCTTACATCTTCAGGAGCAAGAGTGTAAGAAGCAAGAGAGAGAGAAAACGAAACCCCGTCCCTATTAAGGAGAATTATCCTTCGCCTAGGACGTGTCACTCCCTGATTGGCTGCAGCCCATCGGCCGAGTTGACGTCACGGGGAAGGCAGAGCACATGGAGTGGAGAACCACCCTCAGCACATGCGCAGGTTATTTGTTTACCACTTAGAACACAGCTGTCAGCGCCATCTTGTAACGGCGAATGTGGGCGCGGCTCCCAACAGTCTTCCCACTCTCAATACTTCAAATGCATTTCCCTCGTAAGACCTGACAGGCACGGAAAGGCCTTTCCACATGCCACACAGTCATATGGCTTCTCCCCAGTGTGGATCACATAGTGGTGGATCAGGGCAGTACTCTCAAGGAAGACCTTCCCACACTCACTGCACTCATAGGGCTTCTTTCTTGTGTGTGTGTGCTGGTGCCACAGGAGATATGACCTGTGTTTGAAGATCTGTCCACACTCAAAGCACTCGTATTGGGTTCTGCCTGCTGTGGATGATGTAGTGTCAGATGAAACCTGGCCTATCTTGAAAAGCTTTCCCACATTCTTTACAAACAAAAAGTTTTTCAAGAGTGTGACTCCTGTTATGTAAGATGAACATACAGCGGTGGGTGAAAGCTCTGCTGCACTCCTCACATTTATAAGGCTCTCCCCACTGTGGATCCCCTGGTGCTTGGTAAGGTGGTGTTTGCAGTTGAAGGCCTGCTCACACTCCATGTACTTGTATGGCTGGAGCTGGTATCTCTGGTCTCCATGCAGTTCCAGGGAAGCCTGAGCCAACTTGTGAAATTCCAGGGGAACGCAGACTGCACTTTCCCACCCCTGGGGCAGGTTCCAGTGACTTCTCCTAGCCTGATGCCCACCCAAAGCAGGAGCCCTTGAGGGGAAAGCACAGTCAAGACTACCCAGTGCTCTCAGGGACTAAACCACCAACCAAAGTGTACACATGCAGGGACCCATGGCTCCAGCTTCATATGTAGCAGAGTGTGGCTTTGTTGGTCATCAATGTGAGGAGAGGCCCTTGGTCCTGTGAAGGATTAATAGCCCAATGTAGGGGAATGCCAGGACCAGAAAGAAGGAGTGAGTGGGATGGTGAACAGGGAGAGTGGGGAGGGGATAAGGGGCTTTCGAGGGGAAACCAGGAAAGGTGATAACATTTGAAATTAAATAAATAATCAAGAAAACCAGAACAACAACAACAACAAAACTCCAGCATCCTACCTCACTGAGTAGCCCCACCCTGAGAGGACTCAGGATACAGCCATTTAACCCACATAATAATATGTATACTAATTTAAATCCGGGCGTGACAGCACACGCCTTTAATCCCAGCACTCAGGAGGCAGAGGCAGGCAGATTTCTGAGTTCGAGGACAGCCTGGTCTACACAGTGAGTTTCAGGACAGCCAGGGCTATACAGAGAAACCCTGTCTCAAAAAACCAGTATATATATATACTAATTTAAAATTTAAAATACAAACCAAAACTTTTTAAAGACTATGGTTTTATAGTGAATTTTACTGTATATTTCCTGTAGTTCTAATAGTCAGTGAAAATCACTCTAAATACTTGCCATTGTCACTGTTATTCTTGTCTTATCAGACCTGGAGTTTGAAAGCAGAGTCTCATACATGAAAAATGAGTACTCTGCCTCTGAACTACATTATTTCAACTTTTTTATGAATTATGTATCATTTTGACAAACTGCAGGAGAATGATATGTGTAGCCCATATTACTTTGTAACATACATACTGTCCTGCTATTCTGTGCATTGAAACATGTCATGTCTGTGTCCCTGATGTTTTACTTGAAGAATATGGCATATAAGTTCCTTCTTCTTTGCTTTATAGAATATGTTTTAAATTATAATAATTTCCTCTCTAAAGTAATGTTTTTGTTAAGACCTATTAATTTGTTATTAATTTTGTTGCGATTACAAATGCTTTTCTGAGAGAAGTTCTCATGTTGTACAAACTCTATTCATATAAAATACCTTTTCATACAAAAGAAGAATTGCTGTTTTATCCCCATTCTAACTCTTAGTATAAATAAAATAATGCAGTGGGTTGTTCTGATGCTGCTTATATTATCATGCTAAATATTGGCTTCTTAATCTGCGGTCATCCACAAAGTACAGAGCCACACATCCACCAAATGATGCTATTTGAATATTGTCCTGAAATACAACTGGTCAAAAAAAAAAAAAAAAAAAGCAACTTGCTATGATTGGTCATTTGAGGGAGAAAGTTAGGATTTGAGGATTGAGTGAAGAGATTGCTGGTAGAGGAAGAGAAAGAAGAAAGAAGACTTAAGTGGAGGAGGCTGCCATGGGAAGAGATGAAATATAAATTCTTGGAACAGAGAAACAGCAAGTATAAGGGACTTCATCTTTGGGGAATAAGCTGGAATAGCTGTAAATCTGCCTTATTTAGGCTTGAGTTTGTAAATAAAATAACTAGATTGTGTTTCTTTTATATGGACAAGCTAGCATTATGGATCCCTTCCAACAGCAACAACCAAAAAATGATTTAAAAGCATGGCTTCTACCTTCCTAGTAGTAGCGGTTCCAGGGCAACCTTACTTCTATCATCTTTTTCTTCTTCTTCTTCTTGATGCTTTTGTGCTTTTTTTTTTTTTTTTTTTTTTTTTTTTTTTTTTTTTTTTTTTTTTTTTTTTTGGTGATACCTTCTGTTCATGCAAGCCTGGCTATGTTTGAGCTCTATTTGAAATCCAGACTTGCCTCAAAGTGATAGAGATGCTTCTGCATCTGTTTTCTGATCTAGGATTAAGTGTGTAGCAGGGATTAAAGGCACTAACCTCCTTCAAGTAATCTAATTGCTAAATTGAATTGTGCCCTTGAAATTCACATGCAGGAAGAAAATAGTGAACAACAGTAAAATGTTTATTGTTCTCCTGAAAAAACACTTTCATCTGAATGTTTCTTCTTGTTAGTATTGCATTAATTCATTAATATACTGAACATCATCAATAGCAAAAAAAAAAAAAAAAACCCAAATGATACATTTTTACATGGTGAGTTAATCATTGTTTTAACAAATGGCTAATTCATTTGAAGAATTTGTAGTGCTTTCTTTGTCATGTGGCATTTTTTTTTTTCCATAAAGTGAAGGGCAGCTTTAGGTTTAAGCAGTCAAAATTTTTGGTTTTGTGAATGTAAAAGACTTCAGATTTTAGAAGTTGTAAAGCACTGATTTTCCAGCGTATTTGGGGTAAGGGAAATTAAGGTTCTATATTTTGGACTGGAGTTCAGCACAATCCCAGTGTTTGAAGATAAAACATCAACATGTGAATTTAGGGGTCACTATTGAACCTGTCAATTAGCATGATTGGACAAATCAATTCACAAAGGCAACCACGTTTAAATCCACCACTCTGGAATTAATGGCAAGGATGTGTCAACTTGATCCACACTGTAGGGCTATTATGTCTAGGCATACATGGGAAAAAATTGCCTCTAGATGAAATAAAAGAAAACAGAGACAGAAAAACAAAAAGGATGTGTGAAGTAGTGAGGTCACTCTGGGATGTCAGCACTGAGGAGTTAAAAGTTATATGATTGTAGTGCAAGATCATTCTGAACAAGTCAGTGAGATTGTGAGCAGACTAGGATACCATATAGACACTTGTAAAAAAAAAAACAAAACAAAAAACCAATGAACAAACCAAACATGTGAGAGAGATGGAAAGATAGAGAAAACAAGAGAGAACAACAAAGACCACCACATTTTGCCACAAATTTTAATCTCTCCCTAGTTTACAGTCCTCATATGATGTCCATGTTTTCCCAATAGGCAATGCACATTCCTCTCTACCAAAAGACATAAGTTCCCTTCATCCTCCATCTTTACTATATTGTGCTACAGACACCTTCTGGATTCTTCTTGCCCTGTCTGATCCTCCTATCAAGGATTCTACAGAGTTCACTGAAGCATTTAGGATCCAATCTCTCTGGAAACCAGGAAATTTTAACAAGTTTTCATTGACTACTATGTGAGAACACAGGATCAGAGGTCATAGAAGATAAATGCCAATCTTGGAATTCCTCTTCAGTGTGGTACTATTTCCATTCACTACAGTGACTTACAACACTTGACTAGGAGATGATCTTCTTCCAAAGAAGAGTCAATCATTGCATTGGAGATGCAAAACTAGAGCTGAGTTAGGATTCCTTACATGATTCAATCAGCAGGAAAAGATGTCTTTCCCTATTTGTGTGCTTGCTTGTATTTTATGCCCCCTTTTGGCATTATCTGTTCCCCTAGGTCAGACTGACCTTGGATCTCTGGGCTTAATAGGCAGTGCTGGGGACTACAGACTCTCCCGATTCAACTACTATTACTTTGAGTACTATGGATAAAATGGTAATCTGCCCCACCCAGGGACAGGAGGTTTGATAGAATCACTGTGTGAATTTAATCATCATCAGTAACTGACTAAAGGAAGCCAGAGGCTATAAAAGGGAACCAATCCTAATAGAACCTCAGATGAAGCAGAGCCAAGGCAGGGACACACAGTGCCTCCCTGGGCTTCTTGGCATCACCCTTGAAGTTCACTGGAGAAAGAGGTGATGTGGAGAAGTAGGTAAACTTCCCTTTCTTGTGGTCTTGAATGTGTGAGTATATGTGTATTTATGTGTGTGTATGTGTGTTTATTTGTGGACTTGTGAGAAGATTCATCACAATTATGGGTAGATCTCAGTAGTTCAATATTGCCGTTTGGAAGCTTTACTGATCAAGAGGTTGATTTTTCTAAACTCTAAAGAAAACTCTGAGTTGGTAACCATTCAGGTATGTGTGTGGATATTTGTTTGCTTCTCTGTGAATTTAATATTCCTGGTTATTCATTTTAAATATTTTCTTATGAAAGTATTATTCTCTGGTACTTTAGAATGAGACGGAAGGGTGAAACTTAAAATTTGAGGAATAGCAAAATAATTCCCATCTTTTCCAAGAGGGGAACTGACAACATTGCTGTGTTCGTAAGATCTCATGACAGATCTAAGCACCCTAGATACAGGACTTTCTGGTTATTGAGTCAATTTATTTTCTACTTTTCAGTTGTTTTGCCCATTTCCAATTCCATGCAAGCAGATTGAAAGGACTATAGTGAAACATTTACTGTCAGGAACCAATAAAACCATCTGTGACACAAATCTCATTTGGTTTTGTGTTTGTTTTGTTAACATTAATTATGTGTTTTTTTCTTTTTTAAAATTCACAGCTTTTACAGTACATCCGTCAACTGTTAGCATTTTCCTAAAGTCACAAAACAGATACTAAACTGCTATAGTTGAATCTTTCAGACCATTGTCACCACAATGGCTTCACAGCAGGCACCAGCAAAAGACCTTCAGACCAACAATTTAGAGTTTACTCCAACTGATAGTTCTGGTGTGCAGTGGGCAGAAGACATCTCTAACTCACCAAGTGCTCAGCTAAACTTTTCCCCAAGTAACAATGGCTGCTGGGCAACTCAGGAGCTGCAAAGTCTCTGGAAGATGTTCAACTCCTGGTTGCAGCCAGAAAAGCAGACTAAGGAGCAGATGATTTCTCAATTGGTCTTGGAGCAGTTTCTCCTCACTGGGCACTGCAAGGACAAGTATGCTTTGACAGAGAAGTGGAAAGCCAGTGGTAGCGATATGAGGAGATTCATGGAGAGTCTGACTGATGAGTGCTTGAAGCCTCCTGTCATGGTGAGTTCCTCTGGGGCTTAGTAGAAGGAAAGGCAGAAACATTTGGGGTTTGGGAAAAGTAGGGGGTTTTGTATTGTTTTGTTTTGTTTTTTCTTTGATTGCTTGTCTATGTTGTATTTTACAAAGGAGATTATATTCTGTACCAAAAACATTTATACTGAAGAAAAATGATTGCCTCAAATTATCATGAATATAGCAGAAAGGAGATTATCAATTAGGTTTGATATGCACAACTAAGTCTAGTTTATTTACATGTTAGTAGAGAGAATGAAGAATTGTATTTGGGAGGACTTTAAGGATGTAGAGGAGATAACTTGTGTGCGAGACCCAGCTTGTTCCTGGAGATGCTTACTGAGTATTCATGAGGACTATGTTAGATCCTGCCATGAACACTTATACACAGGGTTCACAATGCTAGCCTGTGATCCGTGGAAGTGTGGCAAAAATTTGGGATTAAATTGATTAGATGGATTCTCAAATTGGCTATTACATATCATTGACTCTCTGTCTAGAAAACTGAGGTGTCAGAATGGAAAAGTTCTGATATTGAAATATGGTTGGTGCTGTATACAAAACAGCACTATACCCATAAGAATTTCTGGGATGCATAATGGTGCTTCACCAAACATTCAAATTTGGATAGACCTGATAAAGATTTAATTATGTTGGATGCTTTCTCAAAGCCGTGATTTGCAAAATTCTTAGTTATTTACAGAAATTGTGAAAATTTGAAAATATTCTACCACCCCATACATGCATTCCTATATACCAATTAAAAATGCTTCCTATTTCAGATATTTTGTTTAGATTTTTATTGGTTTAGTTGTTTGGTTCATTTCATGGTTGCTTGCTTGCTTGTATTTGTGATTTTCAACACGGTTTGTTTGTTTGTTTGCTTATTTTTCGAGACAAGGTTTCTCTGTATAGCCCTGGCTGTCCTGGAACTCACTTTGTAGACCAGGCTGTCCTAGAACTCAGAAATCTGCCTGCCTCTGCCTCCTAAGTTTTGGGATCAAAGGCATGTGCCACAACCGCCCTCCTGCAGCATGGTTTCTTTATGTAGTCCTCCTTGGCCTTGGAAGCAGAGGAATTACCCTCCCTTTGCTTCTCAAGTGTTAGTTTAAATGGTTTTTGGGTTTTGTTTTAGGTATTGTTTTTGTTTTGTTTTGTTTTTTGAGACAGGATTTCTCTGTGTAGCCCTGGCTGTCCTGGAATTCACTCTGTAGATAAAGCTGGCCTCAAACTCAGAAATCCTCTTTCTTCAGCCTCCCAAATTCTGGGATTAAAGGCACGTGCCACCACTGCCCATGTAAATTAAATCTTTTGACCACACCTTGCAAGTTAAGAATTATACTGCATATAACCTTTGAGTTTTATTTTAAGTTTAAAATTTCATACTAAGTACACTGCTCCCCTAATATCCAGTTATGTTCCTGAGAGCAGGCCTTGTGATTCTTTGAGACACTACATCCAAAACAAAGATCATGTAAAGTTAAGACAATCTGAAAACATGGGCTAGCCAGTTTAAGGAAGGCTTATCCTCCTTCAATGTGTTGACCAGTTAAAGAAACTATGGTTGGCAGAGCTCACAGGAACACAAATTTGAGTGTCTATAGGGACAATGAGTTGACATTTGAAAACACATTAGCTATAGTGACTTTAGAAGTCAGAATTTGTGAGTGCCAGGAATGATCATTAGACTTAAGGCCTAGACAAATGAGCTAGTCAATATTCCAGTCTCCCTCTGCTAGCAGGTTGAGGTTAGGTGTCTGCAATCCACATGCTCATGCATAAGAAGGACATGTCTTCCCTTACAGGTCCATGTTTCAATGCAAGGACAAGAAGCCCTCTTTTCTGAAAACATGCCATTAAAAGAAGTCATCAAGCTTTTGAAACAACAGCAATCTGCAACAAGGCCAATACCAGATAATGCACAGATGCCAGTAGACACCACACAAGATAGATTATTGGCCACAGGTTAGTTGGTAACCTGGATAAAAGAGTCATGTTTTGAGGGGGTCCATTTTGGGTACATTTTCATAAATTGTCTTCTTTCCAAAGGGCAAGAAAACAGTGAAAATGAATGCAACACCTCTTGCAATGCTACTGAAGTAAATGTTGGTGAAAGCTGTAGTGGAAATGAAAAGGACTCCCTTCTTATTACCCAGAAAGAACAAAACCATGAGCATGAAGAGGGGAATGTTGTTTGTCAATTCCCTCGTGGTGCCAGAAGAGCAAGTCAAGACACCTCCAGTCATCATGTAGACTTCCCGAGTGCTCTGACTCCTGCAGATGTCCCCATGGAGGAACAACCAATGGATTTATCCAGAGAAAACATCTCTGAGGACAAGAACAATTGCTATAACACTTCCAGGAATGCAGCTACTCAAGTATATAGTGGTGATAATATTCCCAGGAACAAGACAGACTCCCTTTTCATTAACAAGAGAATATATCATCCTGAGCCTGAGGTGGGAGATATTCCTTATGGAGTTCCTCAGGATTCTACAAGAGCAAGTCAAGGAACATCTACATGCCTGCAAGAGTCACTTGGGGAATGTTTTTCTGAAAAAGACCCAAGGGAGGTACCAGGGTTGCAGTCTAGGCAAGAGCAGCCTATCTCTGATCCTGTCCTTGGTAAGAATCATGAGGCAAACTTACCATGTGAAAGTCATCAAAAGAGATTCCATAGAGATGCCAAACTATACAAGTGTGAAGAATGTTCTAGGATGTTCAAACATGCCAGGAGCCTTTCATCCCACCAGAGAACTCACCTGAATAAGAAGAGTGAATTGCTTTGCATCACCTGTCAGAAAATATTCAAACGAGTTTCTGACCTTCGAACCCATGAGATCATACACATGTCAGAAAAGCCTTTCAAGTGCAGCACATGTGAAAAGTCCTTCAGCCACAAGACCAACCTGAAGTATCATGAGATGATTCACACAGGAGAAATGCCTTATGTCTGTTCCCTATGTAGCCGTCGCTTTCGCCAATCATCCACTTACCATCGTCACCTGAGGAATTACCACAGATCTGACTGAAGTATCTAACATCCTCAGCAGAGACTGGTAGGGCTTCAGCCTCAGTATGTCATCTTCTTTTTTTTTTTTAATTAGGTATTTTCCTCATTTACATTCCCAATGCTATCCCCAAATTCCCCTACCCACCCCCACTCCCCTACCCACCCACTACCTCTTTTTGGCCCTGGCATTCCCCTGTACAGGGGCATATAAAGTTATCCCCATGAGATCCTAAGACCTCTGGTGAGCAGAACTCAGCGTCTGCTCCAATCTTATCTCTTGGGACCTGAACCATTTTTAACTAGGGAAACAGATAACCAGCCTGATCAGGGGCACAAGTCCCTTCCGGTCCACTCTAGCACTGGGGTGCCTTGTCCGAAGAGTCTCTGGACACCTGCAAGGACCCACACAGGATCCCCCACGAGATCCTAAGACCTCTGGTGAGTGGAACACAGTGTCTGCTCCAATCCAATCATGCAGGACCTGAGCCTGCACTAACTAGTGAAGCTAATAACCCAGCCTGATGAGGGGCACAAGTATTGTCCAGTCCACTCCAGCACAGGTATTGCTTGTGCGCGGAGTTTCCGGACACCCCCAAGGTCCTCACAGGACCCTCCACGGGATCCTAAGACCTCTGGTGTGTGTAACACTGAAGAATAAAAAATTACTGAACTCTTCCTCACCTCAGAGCCCGACCCCTCCCATCTAGAGAGTGTTCCCAGAACACTCCTGAACTCTTCACCCCAGAATGCATTCCTGAACTCCTCACCCTAGAGTTCGAACCCTCCCAACTAAAGACTGTTCCAAGAACATTTTTGAGATAAGGGCCTCCTGGAACAACCTCAGAATGAACCGGGTACATTGCCAAATAATAGGACATGACCCCTTAGTTACGTAGAATCCCTTGGCAGAACCCCTTGTCCCTTGGCAGAACCCCTTAGTTATGTAAACTTGTACTTTCCCTGCCCCGCTCTCCCCCCTTGAGTTTTTCCTATATAAGCCTGTGAAAAATTTGGCTGGTCGTCGATTCTCCTCTACACCACTAGGTGTATGAGTTTCGACCCCAGAGCTCTGGTCTATGTGCTTTCATGCTGTTGCTTTATTAAATCTTGCCTTCAACATTTTGAGTTCGGTCTCAGTGTCTTCTTGGGTCTGCGGCTGTCCCGAGGCTTGAGTGAGGGTCTCCCTTCGGGGGTCTTTCAACACAACTTCTGCCCGGAGGCAGGTTCGAACACCAGATATCTGGGCACCATCCCTGCAAGAAGAGAGCTTGCCTGCAGAGAATATTCTGACCACTGAAACTAAGGAGAGAGCTAGTCTCCATGGTCTGCTGATAGAGGCTAACAGAGTCACCTGAGGAACAAGCTCTAACCAGAGACAACTATAACAACTAGTTTCAGAGATTACCAGATGGCGAAAGGCAAACGTAAGAATCCTACTAACAGAAATCAAGACCACTCACCATCATCAGAACGCAGCATTCCCACCACACCTAGTCCTGGGCACCTCAACACACCCGAAAAGCAAGACCTGGATTTAAAAGCATATCTCATGATGGTAGTAGAGGACATCAAGAAGAACTTTAATAACTCACTTAAAGAAATACAGGAGAACACAGCAAAACAGGTGAAGACCTTAAAGAGGAAACACAAAAATTCCTTAAAGAATTGCAGGAAAACACGACCAAACAGGTGATGGAATTGAATAAAACCATCCAAGACATAAAAAGGGAAGGAGACACAATAAAGAAAACCCAAAGTGAGGCAACGCTAGAGATAGAAACCCTAGGAAAGAAATCTGGAACCATAGATGCAAGCATCAGACACAGAATAGAAGAGATGCAAGAGAGAATCTCAGGTGCAGAAGATTCCATAGAGAACATCGGCACAACAATCAAAAAAAATGTAAACTACAAAAAGATCCTAACTCAAAACATCCAGGAAATCCAGTACACAATGAGAAGACCAAACCTATGGATAATAGGAGTTGATGAGAATGAAGATTTTCAACTTAAATAGCCAGGAAATATCTTCAAAAAAATTATAGAAGAAAAATTCCCAAACATAAAGAATGAGATGCCCATGAACATACAAGAAGCCTACAGAACTCCAAATAGACTGGACCAGAAAAGAAATTCCTCCCAACACATAATAATCAGAACAAAAAATGCACTAAATAAAGAGAGAATATTAAAAGCAGTAAGAGAGAAAGGTCAAGTAACATATAAAGGAAGGCCTATCAAAATTACACCAGATTTTTCACCAGAGACTGTGAAAGCCAGAAGAGCCTGGACAGATGTTATACAGACACTAAGAGGACACAAATGCCAGCCCATGCTACTATATCCAGCCAAACTCTCAATTAGCATAGATGGAGAAACCAAAGTATTCCACAACAAAACCAAATTCACACATTATCTTTCCAAGAATCCAGCCCTTCAAAGGATAATAACAGAAAAAAACCAATACAAGGACGGAAATCACGCCCTAGAAAAAGCAAGAAAGTAATCCCTGAACAAACCAAAAAGAAGATAGCCACAAGAACAGAATGCCAACTATAACAACAAAAATAATAGGAAGCAACAATTACTTTTCCTTAATATCTCTTATTATCAATGGGCTTAATTCCTCAATAAAAAGACATAGACTAACAGACTGGCTACACAAACAGGACCCAGCATTCTGCTGCTTACAGGAAACCCATCTCAGGGAAAAAAGACCGACACTACCTCAGAGTGAAAGGCTGCAAAACAATTTTCCAAGCAAATGGTCTGAAGAAACAAACTGGAGTAGCCATTCTAATATCAATAAAATCGACTTCCAACCCAAAGATATCAAAAAAGACAAGGAGGGTGTAGTGGCTATTCCTGGTTGTCAACTTGACTATATTTGGAATGAACTACAATCCAGAATCGGAAGGCTCACCAGTGACCCTTATCTGGAGGCTTGGAGATCCTTATCAGGATCTTGGTATGGAGATCTTGAGCCATAGTGGCTATGGATTCCAGAAGATTCAATCTCCGAGTTTAAGGAACACACCTTTAATCTGGGCTACACCTTTTCATCTGGGATTAAGGGTGTGGTGGAACACACCTTTAATCTGGGCTACACCTTCTGCTGGAGACAATATAAGGACATTGGAAGAAGGGAGTCTAGCTCTTGCTCCTTCGCCTGCTTGCTGCGTGAGACTGAGTAACTGCTAGATCTTTGGACTTCCATTCACAGCTGCGACTGAACCATTGTTGGGAATTGGGCTGCCGACTGTAAGTCATCAATAAATTCCTTTACTATCTAGAGACTGTCCATAAGTTCTGTGACTCTAGAGAACCCTGACTAATACAGAGGGACACTTCATACTCATCCAAGGTAAAATCCTCCAAGAGGAACTCTCAATTCTGAATATCTATGCTCCAAATGCAAGGGCAGCCACATTTTTAAAAACACTTTAGTAAACCTCAAAGCACACATTGCACCTCACACAATAATAGTGGGAGACTTCAACACACCACTTTCATCAATGGACAGATCGTGGAAACAGAAACTATGAAACAGAAGTTATGAAACAAATGGACTTAACAGATATCTACAGAACATTTTTTCCCTAAAACAAAAGGATATACCTTCTTCTCAGCACCGCACAGCACCTTCTTCAAAATTGACCATATAATTGGTCACAAAACAGTCCTCAACAGATACAAAAATATTGAAATTATCCCATGCATCCTATCAGACCACCATGGACTTAGGCTGATCTTCAATAACAACATAAATAATGGAAAGCCAACATTCATGTGGACACTGTAAAGACTTTTTAGAGTTTAATGAAAATGAAGGCACAACACACCCAAACCTATGGAACACAATGAAAGCATTTCTAAGAGGGAAATTCATAGCTCTGAGTGCTTCCAAAAAGAAACTAGAGAGAGCACACACTAGCAGCTTGACAACACATCTAAATGCTCTAGAAAGAAAGGAAGCAAATTCACCCAAGAGGAGTAGATGGCAGGAAATAATCAAGCTCAGTGGCAAAATAACCCAAGTGTAAACAAGAAGAACTATTCAAAGAATTAACCAAACGAGGAGTTGTTTCTTTGATAAAATCAACAAGATAGATAAACCCTTAGCTAGACTCACTAGAGGGCACAGGGACAGCATCCTAATTAACAAAATCAGAAATGAAAAGGGAGACATAACAACAAACTATGAATAAATACAAAACACCATCAGATCCTTCTACAAAAGGCTATACTCAATAAAACTGGAAAACCTGGATGAAAGGGACAAATTTCTAGACAGATACCAGGTACCAAAGTTAAATCGGTATCAAGTTAAAGATCTAAACAGTCTCATATCCCCTAAAGAAATAGAAGCAGTCATTAATAGTCTCCCAGCCAAAAAAACCCCAGGACCAGATGGGTTTAGTGCAGAATTCTACAAGACCTTCAAAGACAACCTAATTCCAGTTCTGCACAAAGTATTCCACAAAATAGAAGTAGAAGGAACTCTACCCAACTCATTCTATGAAGCCACAATTACTCTGATACCTAAACCACAGAAAGATCCAACAAAGATAGAGAACTTCAGACCAATTTCCCTTATGAATATCGATGCAAAAATACTCAATAAAATTCTCGCTAACCGAATCCAAGAACACATTAAAGCAATCATCCATCCTGACCAAGTAGGTTTTATTCCAGGGATGCAGGGACGTTTAATATATGGAAATCCATCAACATAATCCACTATATAAACAAACTCAAAGACAAAAACCACATGATCATCTTGTTAGATGCGGAGAAAGCATTTGACAAGATCCAACACCTATTCATGATAAAAGTCCTGGAAAGATCAGGAATTCAAGGTCCATACCTAACCATGACACAGTCAATAAGACAAAAAGGCCACCAACAGATTGGGAAAGGATCTTTACTTATCCTAAATCAGATAGGGGAGTAATATCCAATATATATAAAGAACTCAAGAAGGTGGACTCCAGAAAGTCAAATAACCCCATTAAAAAATGGGGCTCAGAGCTAAACAAAGAATTCTCACCTGAGGAATACCGAATGGCTGAGAAGCACCTGAAAAAATGCTCAGCTTCATTAATCATCAGAGATATGCAAATCAAAACAACCCTGAGACTCCATCTCACATTAGTCAGAATGGCCAAGATCAAAAATTCAGGTGACAGCAGATGTTGGCAAGGATGTGGAGAAAGAGGAACACTCCTTCATTGTTGGTGGGATTGCAAGCTTGTACAACCAATCTGGAAATCGGTCTGGTGGTTCCTCAGAAAATTCTACATAGTACTACTGGAGGATCCCACAATACCTCTCCTGGGCATATATCCAGAAGATGTCCCAACCTGTAAGAAGGACACATGCTCCACTATGTTCATAGCAGCCTTATTCATAATAGCCAGAAGTTGGAAAGAACCCAGATGCCCCTCAACAGAGGAATGGATACACAAAATGTGGTACATTTCACAATGGAGTACTACTCAGCTATTAAAAAGAATTAATTTATGAAATTCCTAGGCAAATGGTTGGACCTGAAGGGCATCATCCTGAGTGAGGTAACACAATCACAAAAGAACTCAAATGATATGTACTCACTGATAAGTGGATATTAGCCCAGAAACATAGTATACCTGAGATATAAGAGACAATTTGTAAAACACATGACACTGAAGAAGAAGACCAAAGTGTGGACACTGTGCCCCTTCTTAGAATTGGAAACAATCACCCATGGAAGGAGTTACAGAAACAAAGTTTTGAGCTGAGACAAAAGGATGGACCATGTAGAGACTGCCATATCCAGGGATCCATCCCATAATTAGCCTCCAAATGATGACACTATTGCATATACTAGCAAGCGTTTCCTGAAAGGACCCTGATATAGCTGTCTCTTATGAGACTAGGCCGTGGCCTAACAAACACATAAGTGGATGCTCACAGTCAACTATTGGATGGATCACAGGGCCCCCAATCGAGGAGCTACTAGAGATAGTATCCAAGGAGCTAAAGTAGGTGCAACATTATGAACTAACCAGTATCCCGGAACTCTTGTCTCTAGTTGCATATATATCAAAAGATGGCCTAGCGGCCATCACTGGAAAGAGAGGCCCATTGGACTTGCAAACTTTATAAGCCCAAGTACAGGGAAATGCCAGGGCCAAAAAGGGGGAATGTGTGGGTAGGGGAGTGGGGTGAGTGTCTGGGGGACTTTTGGGATAGCATTGGAAACGTAATTGAGGACGAAATAAAAAAATAGAAAAAAAGAAAGAAAAAGAAAGAAAAGGATAAAAAGAAAGGGTAAAAAAATAAATTAAGAAAATAAAAGAATTAAAACTAAAAGAAAAAAAGAATGTGAAGTGGCATAAGAGTCGTGTTGAGAAACAGGATTCTGTGCAGGTTTGAAGACAACAGGCCCAGGCTAATTGAGTTGTTGGGTCTGTGTGTGTGCTTGTGATTCCCATGAGATAGGGAAGTTCCCATACCAGGCAGAAACATTGACGATGTGTTGTGACTTTGCCACGATGTACCTGGTGATACCTTTCAGCAGGCAATCAGAAGGCTTCAGTTTTAAAAGTACACAATGGCCTTAGCTGACATGAATACCAACACAAGTTATACATTTCCCAACCTAGGATTTTATTGCTGGCATTGCTTGTTCTGGATCAAGTCATCAGCATTTGGTTCTCTAACACTTTTGATTTTTTCCTCGTTTTCTGGTCTTTATTTTTCTAGTGAAGTTGGATAATTTTGTTTCTCATTGTTTCAACATTAACATTTAATGGATTTGAGTTTTTGGTTTAGTTTAGCTTTCTATATTTTGAGATTATAGCCTTTGCAGGATTTCAGAGTTTTGGATTAGATTCAGTGCCATATTCAAATAAGGTTGCATCCTAAGGTTAGGCATTAAGCCTTGTACAGGTAAGCATCATAGGTAGAATTCAGATGATAATACTGTGCTATCCAGATATGGAGAATCCCTGCAATCCTTGTACCTGGCATCTGTCAGCAGGAACACTAGAATACAATCATTCTCTGGTACAAGACTCACAACATATCTTTCCTTGAAACAAAATAATAAAATAAATAAGTAGCCTACCACCACCACCAAAACCAGAAAAACCAAACGAACAAACTAACTAACTAACTAACAAACAAAATAGCAAAAACAAAAAAACAAAACAATACCAAAAAACCCTGAAAACACCATCTCACACAAACCTGAGAAAATGGAGTTACAATACTTTAATTCCAGCAGTGTATAAAGGCAGAGGCAGGTACTTAGGCCTGGGCAGGGCAGGTGCCTATACAGAGGCATAAGCAGGGGCAGTGGCATATCTCTGATTCTGTGGCCAACTTTCAATAACAGGTTTCTGAACCTATGTGAGGAAACCTCATTGTGGCTAGATGACATGCTCATAAGTTTTAATGTCAGATATTTACATTACATTTCCTAAAATTTGTACGATTATAGTTATCAAGTAGCAACATACATGTCTTTGCGGTTGGAATCCACCCCAGCATGAGGAACTGCATTACAGGGGTGCAGAATTTAGAATGTTGAGAACCACTCTTCAAGAAGTTGAGAAAGAAGGATCTAAATGGCTGAAATGTAAATAACTAAATAAAAAAATAAAATAATTAAAAAAAAGAATAACAAGTTTTAACCAGACTGTGCTGATGAATGTCTTTAATCCCAGCAGAAGAGGGTGAGGCAGGCCGATCTCTGAGCTGAGGCCAGCATTATATAGAAAATTCCAAGAAATGTAGAGCTACACATGGAAACCATATCTTTTCGGGAAGGTGAAGGTTAAGAATACCAGTTTTTAAACATGAATACTTAGTTTTCTCTTTTGGAAAGATCCATGAGAGAAATCTCTTACATCAGACTCTTTGAATTTTTTCCTTCTATTTACCATGATGTTATCTGAAACCTTGATAAAGAGAATGATACAGCTATTACATTTGTGATTGAGCATAACAGAGTCATTCATTCTCTACAGTTTGCTTAGTTTTATAACCCCTTCACAGCACAAACACATTTTTCTGATGAGTTGTTAGTGTCATTCCTATCTATGGGTATAGATGGAATAGTGTAAAGAGTGCTATACCACTACTAAGCATATACCCAAAAAAAGATCAAACATATAACAAGGGCACATGCTCCACTATGTTCATAGTGGCCTTATTCATAATAGCCAGAAACTGGAAACAACTCATATGTCCCTCAACAGAAGGATGGATTCAGAAATTGTGGGACATTTACACACTGGAGTACTACTCAGCTATTAAAAACATTGGCTTCTTGAATTTCACAGGGAAATGGATGGAACTAGAATAAATCATCCTGAGTGTTGTAACCCAGACACAAAAGAACACACATGGTATGTACTTACTGAGAAATAGACTTTAGCCTGAGAACTCAGAATAATCACATTACAACCCACATACCTCGTGTAGATTAAGAAGAAACACTAAAGTGTAGATTCTTCAATCCTATATAGAAAGGAGAACACAGTAATCACAGTACCAAGAGGGAAGGAGGGACCTGGGATGGAGAGAGAAGGGAGAGGGAAAAAGGGGGACAGGAACAGGTATTGGAAGGAACAGGAGAGAAGTGCAGAGGATCAGGAAAGTGAATGGAAACATGTAGGAGAGGGGCAAGGGGAACTGCAGGTAGCCACTAGAAAGTCCTAGACTCCAGGGATACGAGAGGCTCCAAGAAGACAATAGCAATTATTTAACCAAAAACCCAAGAAACAGGAGATACAACCTGTAGAGACAACCACCAGTATATAGGCACAACCCCTATAGAGAGATGGGGCCACCCAATCATCTAAATTTTTAACCCAGAAATGTTCATGTCCATAGGAAAAACAGGTGCTTCCTCTCTCTGTGGGCTCTGACATATTAAAACACCTTGCATGGGAAAAATGCCAATACTCTTTGCTCTAATTTTTGTTATTTTAAGGAAATACCCCCCAATGGGTTGCCTTCCCGTTCGTTATAGAACTTTTCCTTCTGAACCTCCAGATAGATCAGTTCCAGATACAAAGCCCCCACACCTTAGAAAGTTAATGTGGAAGCTTTCTTTCTTTCCTTTTAAAATTACATAAATAATGTATTTGCTTTATTATTCTTTTATATAATTAGTTAATTTATTTTTTTAACACTCCATTATTTATTGGCCCCCCTCCACCCTCCTACTCTTCCACATCCCATACCTCCTTCTCATGCCCCTGTCTCCACATGGATGTCCCCACTCTCTGCACCCCACCTGACCTCTTAACTCCCTGGGGCCACCAGTCTCTTGAGGATTAGTTGCATCATCTCTGAATGAATATAGACCCAGCAGTCCTCTACTGTTTGTGTGTTGGGGGCCTCATATCAACTAGAGGATGCTTCCTTTTTGGTGGTCCAGGGTTTGAGAGGTCTCAGGAATCCACGCCAATAGAGACCTGTGGTTCTCCTACAGGGTCATCCTTCTCCTCGGCCTCTTTGGCCTTCCCTAATTCAACAACGGGGATCACCTGCTTCTGCCCATCGCTCTGGGTGCAAATATCAGCATCTGACCCTTCCAGTGGCTTGTTGGGTTTTTCAGAGGGCAGTAATGATAGATCCCTTTTTGTGAGCACTCCACCAGCCTCAGTAATAGTGTCAGGCCTTGGGACCTCCTATTGACCTGGATCTCACTTTGGACCTGTCACTGGACGTTCTTTTCCTCAGCCCCCTCTCCATTTCCATCCCTGTAATCCTATCAAACTGAAACAATTATAAATCAGAGTTGTGACTGTAGGATGGCTCTCCTCTCCCTCATTTGAAGCCCTGTCTTCCTGTTGGAGGTAGGCTCTATAAGTTCCCTTTCACTGCTGATGACATGTCATCTAAGATCCCCCCTTTGAGTCCTGAGAGACTGTCACCTATCAGGCCTGTGGTTCATTTTGGAGGTTTCCCCCTGCCCCACCTCATATCTCCTGAGGTTACCTGTTTCCATTCTTTCTGCTGGCCCTCGTGGCTTCCTTCAGTCTTTTCCCCTGAATCAGTACCAGATCAGATTCTCCTCTCCTCGCTATTTCCTATCCCCCTCAAACTTTTTCTCTCAGATGCCTTACTCCCTCCTAACTTGTGATTGTTTTCTTCTCCCTCTAAAGTGGGACTGAAGTGTCCTCATTTGGCCACTTCAGGTTGTTGATCTTTGTGAGGTCTGTGGAATGTACCTTGGGTGCTCTGCTATTTTGTTTGTTTCTTTGTTTGTTTGTTCTGTTTTGCTTTCTCCTGCTGACATCTACTTATTAGTAAGTACATGCCATGCATGTCCTTTTGGGTTTGAGTTACCTCAGTCAGGATGATATTTACTAGTTCCATCCATTTACCTTCGAAACTTAGGATATCTTCATTCTGAATAGCTGCTGAGTAGTATTCAATTGTACAAATGAACCACATTTTCTTTATCAATTTTTCTGTTGTGGGGCATCCATGTTGTTTCCTGCTTCTGGCTATCACAAACAAGGCTGCTATGAACATAGTGGAACACAAGCCCCTGTGGCATGGTAGATCATCCTTTGGGTATATTCCCAAAAGTGGTATAGTTGAGAGTTCAGGTAGATCTATTTTCTTTTTCTTTTTTCTTTTTTAAAAGTGATATTTATTATTATAAATAAGTTCACTCTAGCTGACTTCAGACACACCAAAAGAGGGCATCAGATCTCATTTTGGGTGGTTGTGAGACACCATGTGGTTGCTGGGATTTGAACTTAGGACCTTCAGAAGAGCAATCAGTGTCCTTACCTGCAGAGCCATCTCACCAGCCCTAGATTTTTTTATAGAGTGTTTGGACCAGTTTGTGATCCTACCATCAATGGAGGACTGTTCCTCTTTCTCCATATCCTCTCCAACACGTGTTGTCACCTGTGGTTTTGATCTGAGCCATTTGGTTTGGTGTAAGGTGGAATCTCAGGGTTGTTTTAATTTGCATTTCTCTGAACACTAAAGACTTTGAACATTTCATTAGGTGCCATTCGAGATTCCTCAGTGATGAAATCTCCATTTACTTCTTTACCCCATTTTTTGATTGGGTTGTTTGGTATTTTGGTGATTAGCTTCTTGAGTTCTTTATATATTTTATATATTAGCCCGCTAGAGAACTTCTCCAGCTGATAAACAACTTCAGCAAAGTGGCCAGACATAAAATTAACTCAAATACATCAATAGCCTTTCTTTATACAATGGATAAACAGGCTCATACAGGAATTAGGGAAACAACTCTCTTCACAATTGCCATAAATAATACAAAATATCTAGGGGTAAGTCTAATCAAACAAGTGAAAGACCTGTATGACAATAACTTCCAAGTCTCTCAAGAACAAAATCAATGAAGGTATCAGAAAATAGAGAGATCCCCCATGATCATGGATTGGCAGAATTAGCATAGTAAAATTGGTCTTCTTACCAAAGGTAATCTATAGATTCTATGCAATCCCCATCAAATTCCAAAAACAATTCTTCAAAGACATAGAAAGAAACAATTCTCAAATTCATCTGAAAAGGTGAAACAAAATAACAACAACAAAAAACCAAGAAAGTAAAAAACCAAAAAAAAAAAAAAACCACCAAAAAAAAAAAAACAAAAACAAAAAAACACACACCACCACCACCAATTAAAAAACCAGAATAGTGAAAACAATTCTTAACAATAAAAGAATGGCTGCAGGAAACCACCATCTCTGACCTGAAGCTTTAGTACAGAGCAATAGTGATTAAAAAAAAAAAAACAAAAAAACAAAAAAACAAAAAAAACAAAACTGCATGGTATTGGTACAGAAACATATACATTGATCAGTGGAATAGAATTGAAGACTGTGAAATAAAACCACACACTTAGTGATAGTTGATCTTTGACAAAGAAGCCAAAAAGATAAAATGGAAAAAAGAAAGCATCTTCAATAAATGATGCTGGTCTAACTGACTGTCTGTATCTAGAAGAATGAAAATAGACCCATACAAATGAAAATAGCTCAAGTACAAGTGGATCAAGGACGTCAACATGAAACAAGATACACTGAATGTAATAGAATAGAAAGTGAGAAAGAGCCTTGAGCTCATTGGCACAGGGGGGAAATTCCTAAAGAGAACTGCAATGGATCATGCTCTAAGATCAAGAATTGGCAAATGGGACCTCATAAAACTGGAAAACTTCTGTAAGGCAAAGAACATAGTCAGATAAATTGGCAACCTACAGATTGGGAAAAAATGTGGGAGCTTTCAATAATGATGTCAGGGTATTATAACTGTAATGAAAGTTTTATAAGGCCAAGAGAGACTATGCCTCCAAAGAATGTCTACAAGAATATCGGGATAATGATAAATTGTGGGTATCCTTGCTTCAAGATGAAAGTTCAAGATGGCTTAATTGTGGATCAAGTTCTTGGGATTCAGTACAAGATCCTTGGAAAAACCAATAAATAATTTATAACTATTCTATAAGCACACCATTTTATGATTATATAAAACATTTAAGCCAGGCAGTGGTTGATACATACGTTTAATCCTAGCACTTGGGAGGTAGAGCCAGGCAGATTTCAGAGTTCCAGGACAGCCTGGTCTGCAGAGTAAGTTCCAGGACAGCTAGGGCTACATAGCGAAACCCCAGTCTTGAAAAAACAACAAAACAAAACAGAACAAAACAAAACACAAACAAAATACCAAAACAAAAACAAACAAACAAACAAAAAGAACCCACAAAAACAAAAACCAAAACCATTTAATCAATGAGTTACAGCTTTTTCATTGATATAGGCCCCATATATTTACAAATGAGTCTGTAAATAGATGATTTGCTGCAGGATGGGTGAAATCTGTTTATCCCAGTCACTCTCCTTTACATAATATAACTAATATTCTTCCGGGATTATTTATACATTTGCTGCAACTATCATGGTCCTTTTAAAAAGCCTAAGGAAGCTAAGAGCATTTCTTTGGCAATTAGATCTTACCTAAGCTTTTGGTATACTAGCTGGACAATCCTCTTTTTTAAAAATTACTAAGGTAGAAGGATCTTATCCGTTAAGCTGTTCCAAATGCATTTTAAGTAATTGTGTTCATCCTATATCAATTAAAAATTGTTCAGTTATTTTGTTATTACAAATACCTACTTATATTATACTTCTTGTAGATTTAAAAGATGATGTTTGGTTTGACAAAGTAGGCTTACAAATGCTTAAAAGAGTTAATGCACTAATTAGACCAAAGCATTTTGTTGTGGCTCTGATTTTAAGCATTAGTGCTTTAATAGTCATCCTTACTTCACTTACAGACTCAACAGTTACCTTAGTCTCAGATATGAAGTCTGCACAGTTTGATAATGATGTAAATAAAAATGTCTCTTTAACACTTGCAAGGCAATGAGTTACAGATAAAATATTAGAAGTAAAAAGTGGTGCTGTAGAGGATGTAATTTTAACACTAGGACAAGAAGTAGAAAATATTAAAGTTAGCTTTTTACCAAGTGCCATGCCAGCTTTCAGTAATGTGTGTAGCGCCATTACCTTATAATGAAAGTCATAATTGGAATTTAACTAAAAATTTCTTGAGAATTTGGAAAGACAATGATATTACTCATGACATGGCTCAATTGCAAGCCCAGATCTCTGCTGTAAGCAAAGCACATGTTGAATCTATTAGCATAGAGGATTTGACTCAGTCTATTAGCTCTGGTTTATGGTCATTAAACCCTGTTAGTTGGTTACATTGAATTATTCTTGTCATAGGAATAAGTATTATTATTATTATTATTATTAATTATTAATTATTATTTTCCAATCATCTTCTGTCTACAGCTCTACAGTCAAAAGAGATAGGTATGAGTTCCACAGACTGAGAATAAAACTTCAACAGAAGGAGGCCTTCTAGAACCTGTTGTGGAACTCTTGCCCAGAACAACATACTGAGCCATAGTTCTCATGGCAATGTATCTGTTTTGTTTCCTTTTATTCCTTTTCTTATTTATGACATGTTCCTGGTAGCCTAGTCCAAGATCTTAAGGGAGAATAATAGGTAAGAAACCATCTCTTGAGATGGGGTAACTAACATGACCTTATCCCCAGGAAATCCAATGCTTTTCTTTATAAATCATTTACAAAATTATATAATTGTACTATGATAGATAAATCTTTTCCAACAATAAAATTTCATATGGCTACACATTTATCATCAGAAGTGGGCTTTGGTATATGGTTAAGAAAGACTAAAATAAAAAGAAGTAAAATAATTTAACTTTATACATTGAAGATTTATAAAAAAAGTCAGGCACTAGATGTTAAAAAATAATTGACCATAAAGACATATTAATCTGCTCTTGGAAATATGCCACTAGCCTTGGATGACTGAATATTGCTTTCAGAGTTGTAACACTTGGATGATTTCTATAAATAGTAATACTACCTGTTCTATTTGTAATTCCCTGAATACATCTTTTCAGAGTTGTAATGTTTGCTTGATTTTTGTGCTTTACTGTGCCAAATGATAATGATGGTATTTGAGATTGCTTCACTGAACATGTCTTTTAAGAGTTGTAATATATATGTTTTTAATGTATAAAAACCCTAGCTTGAGAGCTGCAAAATAGACTCAGATTAAACCTGCCTCTATGTTTGTTTCTGTTTGTCACTGGTGAATCCTTACCCACCTAGCCTTCAAGGACCCACATTCCAGGGACCCCATACTTGATTGGGGTGATCCATGGCAGAGAGGGACAAAAATTAGAACAGAGACTGAAGGAAAGGCCATCCGGCGACAATCCCACTTTGGGACCTTTCCCACCTCCAGTTGCTAAACAGCCATACTATTCCTGATGCCAAGAAGTGCTTGATGAAAGAAGCCTGATAAAGCTGTTTCCTGAGATGTTCTACCAGCACCTGACCAATACAGATGCAGACACTTACAGCCAACCATCAGACTGAGCCTGAAAATACCAATGGAATAGTTAGGGGAAGGACTGAAGGAGCTTACAGCCCCATAAGAAGAACAATATCGACTACTTAGAACACCCAGAGCTCCCATGGAGGGAGCCAGGACTCCATATACATATGAAGCAGAGGATGGCCTTATTTGACATCATTGGGAAGGGAGGGACTAGAGTACGGAGATGCTAGAGTGATGAGGTGGGAGTGGTTGAATGGGTGAAGATGTGACCTCATAGAGGTAAGGTGAGGTGACTGAGGGGTGATGGGATGGGTATTTCTGGAGGAGTAAACTGGAAAGGGGATATAATTTGAAATGTAAGTGAATAAAATGATGTTTTAATAAAAGTACATTCCAGCTATGACCATTTAGAAAAAAATTAAGGCCTTCATTATTAATGGGGACTTTGAGGTACACTACCATTGATTCCTGGCCTGAACTGTAGGGCAAGGCTTCCTGTAAAGCAATTCTTCTCAAACAGTGTGTCATAACAACTGTAGAACACATATTTCCTTTGGTCTTAAAATTTGCAACTATTGGGCAACATGAGAGGGACACCAACTTTGAGAGAACAGGGAAGAAGGAGAGAAAATGGTGTCCATAGATTACAGTGCCTAAAGCTTAGCTGCAAACCAACAGGGCTACAGTGCCTACCTAGCCCAGCCAACTCAAAGACATACACAGACCACCCAGGCATATGGACAACAAAGCCAGGGAACCTATAGACAGCCTACTGATGTCTGCTATACCCACTGGCACCTATGGGCAGATTGCATAGGGAACTTCTTATGGACAGCCACCTACTGGTTATATCACTCCAACTTCCCCCAGGCATATGGTCAGCCTGTCCAAGGATATGGCACTGATGCTTATGACACCAACAATTCTACACTCATCAAAACACAGGCCTTTTACACAGCTCAGTCTGCATATGTCATCCAGGCTGCCTGCTGAGCTTATGATGAGCAGCTATAAGCCAGCACCAAGAATCCATGCCACCTAAAAGACCACAGAATAGTACCAAGCACTCTTAGACTAGTCAAACTCAATCTAGCACAGGGGGATTATAACCAGCCTAGCCTCGGATACAGATGACCATTATCGCCAAGGACTCAAGAGATATACTAGGCAGCCAGTTATAACACCTCCATCATATCTTATCTTGTATATGGTCACCTTTATAAGACTTGCCTTGGTCAGTCATATTGTCTGTTCACAGCAGTACAAGTTTAACTAAGACAGAAGTTGGCACCAGGAGAGTGATATTGCTAATATAGGCCTGACCTTATTTATTTATTTATTTATTTATTTATTTATTTATTGGAAGAATGTGGATATGGGGACTTTGGATTTGGAATGCATTGGAATGATTTAAATGGGGCAAAAGGAACTACAATATTAAGAATATGGAATAATTTATTACTGAGAAATGGTTTGAATTGTGCAGACCTGGCCTAAGAGGTTTCAGGGGAGATTTTCAATATGTGTCTAAAGAGTGCTTTTGTGATAGTTTGGGGAAGAATGTGGTCCAATTTTGCTCTTCTTTTAAGAGCCTGCGTGAGGCTAAAGTAAAGAAAGTCAGATTAATTAGAGAAAGAAAGTCTCAGAAATGCCCATCATAGACTTTTTTTTTCCCTCTGGTTAAGTTTCCCAAAAAGGATTTTAAAGAAGCATGGTAAGCTGAGAATGGAAAAATAGAAAATATATAATCTGAGCATTAAAGGGCACAAGGAAGTGAAATGGAGCTGAATTCAGTGTTCATGATATTAAATTGAACTAAGGGAGTAGTGCCCTTGTGGCAAGAACCTACCCAACTAAATTTAGATCCAAGCATGATGGACACATATTTAATCCCAGCAGACAAAGCTGAGCAGATCCCTGAAGAAGGCCAGCCTGAGACAGAGCATGTTCTGGTGGGGGAAAAAAAAAAGCTTAAATCCAGGTGTGGTGGCACACACTTTTAATCCCAGGAGTCAGGCATTCTGATATCTAAATTCAAGGTCAATATACAGAGCATGATACAGGACAGCCAAGCTTAGGCAGTGAAGCAGTTAGAAAAGAAGAAACTAGTGATAATGTAATAAAACAAGAGGCCCATGTTCGAGCTGTTGTAAGCAGCAGAACATAACAACTTAGGACATGTTTCTCAAACTTTATAGTCAAGAGGAGAGGAGACTACTGCTGGTTAGCTGAAGCTAAGGAACTAGTGGTGACCAGCATAATTGAGGTGAAATCTTCTGGGACGTGTTTACGGAGATCACAAAATCAGGGTTCAGAGATAGCCGAGTTGTTCGTCATGCTGCAGCTATACATGGTGTGTAAGAGTCACCCAGGTTGTGCTGGTTTTGAATTCATGAAGGGGTCATGAATATCAGCTGAGGCTTAGCACTGTGAGAAGCCATGGAAGGTCACCGGTGAAGTTTTAGCTGCAGTTGCAGCTGATATCCCGGGACTGATGAGGTCATGCAAAGGATTTGAAGCTTGGCATCATGAAGAGAGCCTATAAGAAGTATTGGTGAAGCCTAGTTGCAGCTAAATACCCCAGCATACTGGAGAATCCAGTCCTATGGGATGCTCACCAAGAACAAAAGCAGCAGTGGAGTGGATGAACCTGAGCTTGGAGTGATACAGAGGACAGAGCTGGAGACCTGACACCTGCCCTTAGGAGGAGCCCAGAAGATCATGTATGGATCCTGGTTTCAAAGAGGCTGTAACATCCAAGTTGCCTCAGAGACCCAAGATTTTCAAGGTGCCAGAGCCAATGGATATCTCCTCAGCAATGCTGGTAACACAGAATGGAAACAGCTCATGAAAAGACGTTTGTTGCCATCAACAAAGATGCAAAAGGTGTTGCAGAACTGACAACTGCTTTGACATCAGACATGGAGATACAAAGTTTAGAGTTTGCACAGCTGGTTCCTGTCTTGATTTGGAGACTAAAGATAAGTGATTGGCTGGATATCAGTAGAGACCTTGAACCTTGGAATTTTTAAATTGATACTGCTGTACACTATGTGGACTTTAAAAGTTGGACTAAATGTACTTTTTTGTTTTATATGACTAGCTATGGCCTCCATAGACTTGTAGTTGAATAAGCCTATTGGAGTCATGTAGTGGAATGTCATGGTTTGAGTATGCTTGGTCCATGGAATAGCACTATTTGCAGGCGTATCCATGTTGGAATAGGAGTGTCACTCTTACCATGGGCTTTAAGAACCTCATTCTAACTGCCTGGAAGTCAGTCTTTCACTAGCAGCCTTCAGATGAAGATGAAGAACTCTCTGTTCTGCCTGCACCATGCCTGCCTAGAAGCTATCATGCTGCTACCTTGATGATAATGGACTCGCCCTCTAAACCTGTAAGCCAACCCCAATTAAATGTTGTTTTTTATAAGACATGCCATTGTCAGGGTGTTGGTTCACAGCAGTAAAACACAAAATAAGACAGTTAATCCCCTCAGACTGGATCCAATAGCCACGCTAAAAATCAATATAGCCAATAGAGTAGCAGCTATGGGCAGCAGAGTTCATTTCAAAACAACCACTCCAGTGGCATGGGTATTTATGGGCAGAAATATGGAGAATTTTCCTGACAAGGGAATAACCAGAGCTTAAGTGACCCTGATAATTGTGCCAGGAGAAGAGGGAGATTTGATTCTAGAAGCATTAGCAAAGGTGGGCAGGGAGGAGTGGAATGGGTAGTGCTGGAAATCAAGATGTCTTCAATAAGCCTGCTGGACCTATGGATAACGGACCAGATCTTAATCAAGCCTTTCCTATAGACCCCGATGAAGACTCTGACAACAGTGAAATTTATGTGCAAGGATTAAGTGACAATGTGACTTTGGATGATCTGAAACGCTTCTTTAAGCTTTGTGGGACTGTCAGGATGAACAAAAGACCTGGACAAGCCATGATCAATATCTGCATGGATAAGGAAACAGGAAAGCCTAAATGTGATGCCACAGTGTCCTACAAAACTCCACCGTCTACCAACAGTGCCATGGAATGGAGATGGAAAAGATTTTCAATGAAGCAAACATAAAGATTCTCTAGCCTGAAAGAAGCCTCTAATGAACAGGGTGCAGGGTGGCATGCAATCACGTGAGGGAAGAGGGATACCATCATCAATTCCTGGAAGTTCTGGTTGCCCAGGATGTCCTGGAGGAACCTTGGTTTATATGCCAGGCCATGGAGGAGGTAGCAGAAGCTTCTCCATAAGAGGGCCTCTGAGGCTCAAGAGGGAATCCCTGTGGAAGGCGAAATGTCCAGCAGCAAGCAGTGTCTGGCAGTGTCTCAATCTGGGCTGTGGAAACCAAATGTCACCTGGAGAACAGAATGCAACCAGTGTAAGGCCCCTAATGCTGAGGGTTCCTCCCTCTACTCTTTCTACCTCAGGGTGGTAATCATAGCTGAGGCAGCCCTGGTGGCATGTGAGGAGAAATAGTTGGACTGATGGGCTGACTGCGATTATCGTGGCTGAATGTTCAGAGGCGGTAGAGGTGGAGACAGATAAGACTTCTGAGGAGGCCTCAGCATGGACCAGGTTGGCTTTGGTACAAGAAGACAAGGTAGTCAGACTGAAGGAACAGGCAGACTTGGAGGTCCTGGGAAATTGGATAAAGGTGAGCACCATCAGGAACACAGAGACTGGCCCTACTAGAGACATGCAGAGCTGCATTGATGACCAGATATATGTTTTAAAACAGAAAATGTTTTAAATGTATAATTCCATGTTTATAATGTTGGTGAGAATATTATGTTTATTCTTTGTCTGTACTTTTTATTTTTATCATTTGTGAAGAAACATTAAAACAAGCTAAATAGTGAGAAAAAATCCACATCCATATGTATTGTTAATTGTTACAGTGGTAGTTTTGCTACTGAGTAGAGTCTAAGTCTTTGATCCCAGCAGAAATCTATGCATTCCATTACTCATAAACCATGGATTAAGAATCATCACTATAGAGCAAGTCACAAATCCAACCAGGAAAATACTGTGTACCCCAGTAAGAGTTGTGCTAACAGTGTGGCAATGGTAGTGTTACTAAAATGGACATTGGTGAAGTTCACAGTGTAAAAAGCTCAATAACTTTATTCCTCCAACATCTTGAATGCACTCAGGAGCTATAAAAAGCAACCCAACAATTCTGAGTTGTCTGGGTCAATATGAACTTGATTTCTCATGTCCCATCTCCAAAGTTTGTGATACATTCAGCAAGAAGGACTTGCTGTTACATTCTGGTTGGTAGTCAGGTTCAATGACAATTGTGTGAATTATTTTGGGTGTCCCCACATACTCAGAACAAATACATAAGAAAAGGTATTCCACCTACAACTTCTTTGTCAGTGACTTATGGCTTCTGAGATGAATATAATACTGTTAAGGTTAAGGCCAAAGAAAGACTCACACAGACAAGCTATACAAGACACAGACAAGTATAAAGTATTGTCCATTTTCACTTTTGATCATCCTAAGTGTTGTTCCCTTCTTTCCACTTTCATCTATTTTCCTAGTTTGTATAATGGGAAGTAGTTTTCTGAAATGATTAAAATATACCATATGCATAAATATTTGAGAGATTGCATATACATATATGTACATATCCATATATGTAGATATGCATCGGTGTGTGTCTGAATGTACTTATGAGTATTATATATATATATACATATACATATATATATAATATTATGTGTTGGGAATTTTACATTAATATTGGTATATATAAATTTATCTCCTCATAATAACTTATTCATTTTGCATTAGAAACCTGAGCCATTTTGAACTTAAAATATATATATCATTGAAAATTTTATTCTTAATTTTTTTATTACTTTTATATTTTACAGTCCAGTCAGTGCCCTCTCATTGCCTTACCCCATTCCTCCTGCATTGTCTACAAGAGGATATCTCCATCACCTCCTGCAATGCCTTCTCACTCCCTGGGGCCTCAAATCTCTCAACGGGTAGGCTCCTCTTCACTCACTGAGACCAGACCAGTCAGTCCTCTGATGAATATGTGTCCAGAACCTCAGAACAGCTCAGGTATAAGCTGCCTGTTTGGTGGCTCAGTGTCTGAGTCTGAGAGATTACAGGGGTTAGTTGAGACTGCTGGTCTTTCTATGGGGTTGCCCTTGTCCTCTGCTGCTGTGTCTGGCCAGCAGATCACAGCCTGGGTTCTAGCCTGGAAAGGCATTTTGGAAACCTGGAAGAGAAGAGGGGCTAGGCGATGAGAGAAAGAAATGCACTTAAGACAGGCATTCTGATCAAAGCTCAATTTTACAGTTCTGCTCACAGTTATGAAGCAGGGGAAGGGGGCCCGAATCCCTTCAAATAATCTCGGAGTCCAGTAGCAGGGTGACCACGTGTATGGCTCCAAACAGCAAAGCGGCAGGTTCCAGCAGTGGGCATGGCAGAACGATTGAGTGGGAAGCTCAACCCCTGAGCAAGCTGATTTCAGGCTGGGAGAGGGGAGACTACATCTCTGCCCTGTTGTTAATAAAAATGAAAATAATAAGAAAAAAAAAAAGGCTGGCCTGAGGCAAAAAATTTATCTATGCTCAATAGTTCTGCCTGAATTCTTAGGGCTAAAGAAAAAACCTGTCTCCGTGGGATTCCCTAACTTTTCTTATGGTAAACTGTATCTGGATAAGACTGTCCTTTCTATCCTAGTAAACAACTAACAGAAAAGCCTTAAGCAGTAGGTTCTGACTTTATAATGCTAATTAGTCCTGAATAGGTAACTTCCTAGTTGAATTTTAAGTAGGGCATTGGAACCCTGGTGAAGTTAAACTGAACAAATTTGACATGCACTATATTAAGAGTAACACTGAGTTGAGATTCCTCCGCATTTTTGGATGACAGGCAGGAAACAGGGAGGAAGGGTATGACCAGCTCCGTAGTATAAGGCCAATTGGCTTTTTTAGGGTGGGAGGCTGTGACGGGCCTGTTCTTCTAACAGTATGGTCTCCAACCTTTCTTCCCCCTATTAATTAAGTTTCATAAGGCCACGCTTAACTGAGGTGATCAAATGATTTTCTCATCCATAGATGATTAGGCTTTTAAGCTTGGCTTGGATGGACATTGACCCGATTCCTCCTGTGGGTGCTGTCAAGACCCACACCTGTGGCTCTTGGTATCTTTTGGGGAGGGGAGGCAGAGCCTTAGATATTTTTGGTTTTTAGCTGGAATTAGATACCAACCTCTTTCCAAACCAGGTATATCGAACAGGGAACTCAGAAATGGTCAGGCTGGACCTCCCCTTGCAGTATTCTCTGCACCAAGCAATACCCATACTGTATTCGTATGATCATGAACCAGTATGCACAGTTCTGAGTACTGTGCAGCTCCTAAATGAGAATTGCCAACCTCAGATTTAGCAAGGCCTAGACAAGAATTATGTCATCAGTAACACCACAATTTGTGGCTAAAGTAGGAGCTGGAACTCATCCTCCTCATCTCTTTTATTCCCACAGCCTGTGGAACTAAGGGGACCTTGCAGTAACAGCAAGGGTGAAAAGCCAGAGGCCAGCTAAGGGACTAAGCCCGTCTATCAAAACAAAAACCAATCTATTTTAATATTAGAAATATTTTCTACCCCTGTTGGAAAACCTAAATTTCAATTTAGACTGAAGGCCACATGCTGGAATGTCCTTGGAATGAAGATAGCATTTGCCACCTGTGTGCTCTTGGGGGTGGGGGATGCATGCCCACTGCAGTTCGCCTGAAGGTGTAGATTGACCTGCTTGAAAGACAAAAATCTTAGACAGTAAAGAGTAACATTACAAAGCTACTTTTGGGGAAGTTCAGGTATTATATTCAGTTGCAAATTGTAAAGCTAAGGGTAGTCTGCAGCCTCCTGTCGGGGAGTTGGCTCAGAGAGTAGCAGGAAAACAGCTTCCTGGGAGCCTGAGTCCCCAAGCTGAATTTTAAGCAAAAGAGGAATTTTAGTCCTCAAGGTGATACTTATAAGAAGATTCAGAATCTGTATTTATCTAATTAATCTCTCTGGCAGCCATGGCACTCTATCTTCATCTTGTGAAAAAAAACAAACCGAGCCCCTTTCCCAGATTAGATCCGGATCTGGACCCTTCCATTCGTCAGTCAGTGGGTCCTTCCATTTTATCAATGCATAAGAACTAGAAGTAACTGGATGTCAGTGGCGATCCGCTGCAGACTGACCCTTAATATCAGTTTGCAAAAAAATTTAGAACAAATAAAATAAAGGGAAGATGAGCCTTTGGTGACCTTGGGGGATACAACTGCCCCTATTTTGTCTTAAAAAGCCAATTCTTTAAGGTGTGATGAGCACATTTAACTATTCCTTGTCTCATGGGGTTATAAGGAATTCCAGTTTTATGTTTGATACAGAATTCCTTACAGAATGAAATAAAATTTTTACTACATTAGTATGGCCCATTATCTGTCTTAATAAGTTTAGGCAATCCCATGGCATTAAAGGCTTGCAGGCAATGATCAATTACGTTTTTAGAAGCCTCTCCTGTATGCAAAGAAGAGATCTTGATGGCATATTGAAGTTAAATGTACCACAGGTCTCAAATAAGGGTACTGAATGTACAACATATAAATTGTCAGTAAAGATATTAAAAGCCTCATGTACAGACTGAAAGACCTGTAGTACTGTTGTTAATTTGGCTAACTGAGCTGAAAGGCCAGGAGTCTCTATGATAACCTGTTGATTACTAGTAAGATATCCAGCTCACCCTTTGAGGAGCCATCAGTAAAAATCAATAGAGCATTATATAATGGCTGTAAGGAAGTCATTTTAGGAAATATCACATCACGTACATTTAAAAATTTTATCAACCTATTTGGGGGTAGTGGATGTCTATAGTTCCCTTAAAAGGGTGAACAATGATATCTGGCTCTTTGCCGAAATAAGTTAATGTCTGTCTTCTTCCAGTGATAATCATTTGTGCCACTGCTTTGTGATATGGCAAGATATTACATTTAGGAGAAATCCTTGAGTGTATCCACATTATAGGAAAATTTTGCTATAGCGGTTCCATAGGCACATGAGTCATATTAAAAATTAACAGATGCAGGGGCAAGGAGTAATCTATATAAGTGACAAATTGCTCTTCAATAGCTTTTTCCACTAGCTGTAAGGCCAGCAATTTTTCTGAGGTTAGGGATCTAGGGGAAGTGGGGGATGTGCTCTGAATTAACTCTGCTAGGTAATTTAGAATATAGGAATCTCTAACATTGGACTGAATATTAGACCAGACTAAGATTGAGTTAGAATGACTGGTCACACTGAAGAAAAGAGAAAAATCATTATGACTCTATTAAATGACTAATTTTACCAAGTCAGAATATACAGTCTCTGATGTACTATTGCCATAAAGTTAAAAGACTAGACGCTAGTCTAAACTGGAAAAATGGCAAGCACAGATGGATCTAAAACATGAATTTAATTTAGTTTTTTAGTCATTTCAATCAGGGCACTGAGTCAACTTACCTGCCTGCTTGTCACACGAATTAATATGCTTCTGCAATGTTCTGTGGAGAGAACCTGTTTTTCCCTTTCCTAAAAAGGTAGCTGTTTTAGGATCAATCTATAAGCCAGTAAGTAGATCCTTTTAAGATACTATAAAGCATTTATTAAATTCTTTGACATTTAAATTTCAAAATTTGAAATTAAAGGTATGATTTAAATAGTGTGCAAGGGAATGCACTAAATAGTATGTACGGGGATACAATTTCTCTCTTTTTTGTCTTTTAAGAAGTTAAAGTTTTAAAATTTCACAATATCTAAACTTTTGAATTAATAACTTGTTGACAAAATATTTTAAATACTTGGCTGTAAAGGGGCAGTGACTAATTGCACTTTCAATCATTTTTCTTAAGGAGTGGTTGTAACTAGAAAGCTTGAAAAGTTATTAAGAGTTGCATGTGCATATATGCATAAGCAATTGCAAATTTGAGAATTAATAGTATCTGAGGGATGAAAAATTTTAAGCAATTGTGAGCTCAGAGATATGGCATTGACTATTAATATACAAATTAATGTTTGATTGTTCAGCATTTTAAAACAACATCTACAGCACACAACTAGATTATTTGTTATGAAACAGGGGAAACTGTGTGTCTTAAGACTGCCTCACAGAAGCTAGTTGGGCCTATGTGGGCCAACAATTGGCTGGGAGGATGAGAAAAATGACTTTACAATAATGTTTTTTTCTGGCCAAAGAATTATCTTGGGCACAACTAATATCTAATTACCAATGAATATAATTAATAACGATTATAAAAGCTTTCTTTATTTTTTTGTAAAACCTTTTGTAGTAAACTAAAACCCTAAGTAATAAAAGGATATTGTCTCTGAATCTTTTGGGTGAGAGCAAGGATTTAAGGTAAACTTCCTTTGAGAAGCATTAGTTAATAAAATACTTTCCACTTAGGAAACAATACACACTGAAAGATTAAAACTCTTGGCTTCTTGTATAGAAGCAGAAACAATAAAACTTTTTCTTACATAATGTAAAGTTACATTAGCCATACCTAGAGGCAGAATTTTCTAGTGATTACAGTTCACTAGAAGCAAAACTCTTTGAATTTAAGCATTATTCTAAACATCTGAATAGATCTGCAACACTGTTAAAAAGAAATTCTCTTGAACACAGGAAAAAACTTTCTCAGGCATTGTTTGCAAAACACAAGAAGGCCACAAGCTGCTCTGGGGCTGCCCAGAGCCCTGCATTGACACAAACGTAAAATACTTTTTAATCTGAGCATCTTGGCCCTTCTGTAATAAGGACCTATTCTAGAGGAACAATTTAACTGTCTACGCCTCTAATTTTTGATACTCTTTTTAAAGATGACTTACAGTTAAAACGTTCTTCACAACTTTAGTGTTGTGAAAAAAAATTGCCCATACTGCAGTTTCCTGCCAGGCAGTGACTATAGCCAAACTGATTGTTTGAGGGTCTAATCTATTCACAAAGACAAACATAACTAGATAACTCTGTTACAGTTTTATATGAAGTGAGCTATATTAGCGCTTTCAAAAGATGATTACACTTATAATTATCTTAATTACAATATACAGGTGAATTAAAGATCTTAAATTTGAAATCAAACTGCAGGCTGCAGTCAATGGAACACTGGCAGTTTTAACCATAATTTTTAAGTTTTCATTGCAATATTAGAATATATATATAACTTTTGGAAAGCAAAACCCAAGTTTAAAACAATTTATCATCTTTAAAATCAATATTAGAAGCATCACTATCATATTACGAAGTTTGGCTGCCATTTAATACCTATGAATACCTATTAAAGCAAGCTTTAATGCTTTAATAAAGAGGCATTGCTTTAAATCTTATCTTAGATTTTACTCTTTAGGATAGGAACCACATTAATTATTATCTAATCTTGAAATATCTTTAGAGACCCAGCCTCTTGGCCTGCCTTATGCCACATGTTGGAAGGACTCTAAACTTGAGTTATCAAATTTAACACTTACCATCTGTAGCAATGTAACAATTAATATTCTCAACCAACAACTTATGGGCTGAATGTCAAAACATGCAGAGCACATTACCAATAAAAAGGAACCAAATGAAGCAGTTACATTTAGACCAATCAGAGAATATTAATTTTTGTAGCTCCAATTATAGAATAAAAGGCACTTTACCATTTGTCAAACACATTAGTCAGAAAACATTTTTCAGCTTTTTTACCTCGAAACTAAGAGGCTGTGCACTTGCCCTTTTTTCCTAAAACGAACAGTTTTTCCAGCAGGGGCCCTCCTGCCATGTGTCTGATTCCTGGCTGAAGCACGTGGTAGCTCTCGGCTTTGCAGATAAAGTTTTTTATACCATCTTTATTATCCAACATAAAACATAGAACATTCATTCATACAGACTGGACACGAACAAACAAGAATTGAACACGAGAAAAGATTGGTGCACCAGACATTAGACAAGACACAAAAGGGGACAGAGTACTCCTGCTATAACAAGGCCCAGAGAGAACAAAGCATGGCACTCCTGAAATTTCTCTCTGCTTTTTGGGACATTTTCCTCCCTCATGATGCAATCCACCTGATTATTAATTTCCATTTAAAAACGCTTTATTTTCTCATGCCTAAAAATGTAGCTTTGGAGAGCCACGGCCTACCACCATTTATAGTTCCCAGCTCCTGTTAAGCTTCACTGCTGAACCTAAGTGAACCAGCGCTCGGGTTAATCACTGTTTCAGCTAAGCCCAAACCAACCTTCTCTGGTATGAATTTTCTTTAATTATTTTCTTCTTCTTTGGAGCTCCAAACCAGCAGTGCCTCTTCCAAAAATCCTTTGCCGTTTCTCAGTCCCGGGTTTGTTCGCCAAATGTTGTGTCTGGCCAGCAGATCACAGCCTGGGTTCTAGCCTGGAAGGGCATTTTGGAAACTTGGAAGAGAAGAGGGGCTAGGCAACGAGAGAAAGAAATGCAGCTAAGACAGGCATTCTGATCAAAGCTCAATTTTACTGTTCCGCATGCAGTTATGAAGCAGGGGAAGGGGGCCCGATTCCCGCCAAATAATCTCGGGGGTCCAGTAGTAGGGCGACCACATGTTTGGCTCCAAACAGCAAAGCTGCAGGTTCCAGCAGTGGGTGTGGCAGAATGATTGAGCAGGAAGCTCCACCCCTGAGCAAGCAGGTTTCTGGCTGGGGGAGGGGAGACTACACTCAGCATCTTCCAATCTTTCCCTAATTCAACAAGAATCCCTGACTTAAGCCCAGTGATTAAATGTAAGTACCTGCATCTGTCTCAGTTAGCTGCTTGTTGGGCCCCTCAGAGGACAACAATGCTAGGCTCCTTTCTGTAAGCACATCATAACATCAGTAATATTATCAGGCTGTGGAGCCGCCCCTTGAGATATATCCCAGATTGAGCAGCTCACTGGACCATCTTCCCTCAGGCTTTTCTCCATTTTTGTTCATGTGGCACTATTAGACTGGAACAATCCTAGGTCAGAGATTTTGACTGTGGATGGCAACCTCATCCCTCCACTCAATGCTCTGTCTTTCTAATGGAGGTAGACTCTACAAGTTCCCTCTCCCCACTGTTGGGCATTTGATCTAAAGTCCCTCCCTTTGAGTCCTGAGAGTATCTCACTTCCCAGCTATCTGGTACATTCTAGAGGATCCACCCACATTTATCACCCCTAAGTTTGAATAGTTCTATTCGTTTTTTTCAGGGCTTCTGTCCTGTATCCCCCTGTCCCATACCTGATCATCTGCCCCTTTCCCCCTCTCTTCTCTCTCCCACAAGGTCCCTCCCTTCCTCTGTCTCCAGTGATTTCATTCTTCTCTCTCCCAAGTCCAACTAAAACATCCTCCCTTGCACCCTTCTGCTTGTTAACCTCCATGAGTTCTGTGGATTATATCCTATGTATTCTGTAATTCTTTGGCTGATATTCAATTCTTAGGAAGGTCATACCATGCATTTCCTTTTGGATTTGAGTTAGATCACTCAGGAGGATATTTTCTAGTACCATCCTTTTGCCTGAAAAACTCATGATGTCCTTATTCTTAATATCAGAGTAGTATTCCACTCTGTAAATGAAACACATTTTCAGTATCTATTGGTTTAGCGACATATGGGTTATTTCCATCTTCTTGCTATTATAAATACAGCCTTTATGAATATAGTTGAGCAAGTATCCTTGTGGTAAGATGGAATATTTTTAAGTATATGCCCATGGGTGGTATAAATGAGTCTTGAAGTACAGCTCTTTCTAATTTTCTGCATTATTTCATGAATTTAGCTTAAATAATGCTTTCATCACAACATTTGTAATTATGTAGCTCTCTTACTGAAAGAAAATTGTTTAAATGTGTTTTCCCTATAAATAAATTGTCATCTATCATTTCAATGGAATGGGGGAAATAGATATGTTTACTGAAGTTTAGTACTTTCTTTAGATGTGGTAGTAGGCATTTTTAATTTTACGACTTAAAAGACAGAGACTCATATATCTATGCATTTACTTTTACTCTGGTGTATGGAGGAAGTTTCATGAATTTCAGCCTATACACAGACAAGCCACTATAAAAATCCAAAATTAAGCTGGATGTGGTGGAACATGCCTTTAATCCCAACACTTGGGAGGCAGATGCAGACAAATTTCTGAGTTCAAGGCCAGGCTGGTCTACAAAGTGAGTTCCAGGAAAGCCAAGACTACACAGAAAATCCCTGTCTCGAAAAATCAGCCAACCAACCAAGCAAACAAAAACTCCAAAAAAAAAATTAGATTAATATTTTTTCTTTTGAATAAATTTAATGAATTGCATTCAATTTTCAAATACAGAATGATTAAAAGGTATCATTATCTGTAAAATACCATAAAACTTTTCAATCTAAATCAAGAGAAATGATAGAAATATTTGAAAGTCATAGTTCCAAGAGTAAAGAATAACTAATTTATTTTAAGATTTATCCTACTTTTAATTAAGCATATGTTTTAGAGGTTACATATGAGCATTACTGCCACAGGCCAGAGTCTTGTCTTCTACAGCTAGATTTGTAGACAGCTTTTGAACAACTAGTGGGAGCTAGGAACTAACACAGATATAAAGTAATAGGAGTATGAATTCTTTTTTTTATTAGATATTTTTTTCATTTACACTTCAAATGCTATCTTCTTTCCTAGTTTTCTCTCTGAAAGTTCCCTATACCCGCCCTCTGCCTTGCTCCCAAACCCACCCACTCCTGCTTCTTGGCTCTGGCATTCCCCTGTACTGGGGCATATAATATTCACAAGACCGTGTGTCTCTCCTCCAACTGATGGCCTACTAGGTCATCCTCTGTTACATATACAACTAGAAACACAAGCTCTGGGGGATACTGGTTAGTTCACATTGTTGTTCCTCCTATAGGGTTCCAGAAATCTTTAGCTCATGGGTTATTTCTCTATCTGCAGAGTTCTATCAGACCTTCCAAGAAGACCTAATTCCAATTCTCCTCAAAAATTCCACAGAATAGAAACAGAAGTTACTCTACCCAGTTCATTCTATGAAGCACAATTACTCTGATACTTAAACCACATAAAAACTCAAAAAAAAAAAAAATAAAAGAACTTAAGACCAATTCCCCTTATGAATATCAATGCAAAAATACTCAATAAAATCCTTGCAAACTGAATCCAAGAACACATCAAAACAATCATCCATCATGATCATTCCAGTGATGCACAGATGGTTTAATAATGGAAATCCATCAACATAATCCACTATATAAACAAACTCAAAGACAAAAACCATATGATCATCTAATTAGATGCTGAGAAAGCATTTGATAAAATCCAACACCCATTCATGATAAAAGTCTTGGAAAGATCAAGAATTCAAGGTCCATACCTAAACATAACAAAAGCAATATACAGGAAACCAGCAGCGAACATCAAAGTAAATGGAGAGAAACTTGAAGCAATCCCACTAAAATGAGGACCCACGTTCTCCCTACCTATTCAAAATAGTACTTGAAGTCATAGACAGAGAATTTAGACAACAAAAGGAGATCAGAGGTACACAAATTGGAAAGGAAGAAGTCAAAATATCACTATTTGCAGATGATATGATAGTATATATAAATGACCCTAAAAATTCCACCAGAGAACTCATAAACCTGTTAAACAGCTTCAGTGCATTAGCTGTATATAAAATTAACTCAAACAAATCAGTGGCCTTTGTCTACACAAAGGATAAACAGACTGAGAAAGAAATTAGGGAAATAGCACCCTTCACAATAGTCACAAATAATATAAAATACCTTGGTGTGACTCTAACTAAGGAAGTGAAAGATCTGCATGAAAGAACTTCAAACCTCTGAAGAAAGAAATCAAAGAATATCTCAGAAGATGGAAAGATCTCCCATGTTCATGGATTGGCACGATCAATATAGTCAAAATGGCTATCTTGCCAAAAGCAATCTACAGAATCAATGCAATCCCCATCAAAATTTCAACTCAACTCTTCAATGAGTTAGAAAGGGCAATTTGCAAATTCATCTGGAATAACAAAAAACCTAGAATAGGAAAAACAATTCTCAACAATAAACGAACCTCTGGTGGAATCACCATTCCTGATCTCAAGCTGTACTACAGAGCAATGGTGATAAAAACTGCATGGTACTGGTACAGTGACAGACAGGTAGATCAATGGAATAGATTTGAAGACACAGAAATGAACCCACACACCTATGGTCTCTTGATCTTTGACAAGGGAGCTAATTCCATCCAGTGGAAAATAATACAGATTTCAACAAATGGTGCTGGCCGAATGGGTGGTTATCATGTAGAAGAATGTGAATTGATCCATTCTTATCTCCTTATAAAAAGCTCAAGACAAAGTGGATCAAGGAACTCCATATAAAACCAGAGACACTGAAACTTATTGAAGAGAAAGTGGGGAAATCCTCGGAGATAAGGGCACAGGGGAAAAATTCCTGATCAGAACAGCAAGGGCTTGTGCTGTAAATTGAGAATCAACAAATGGGACTTCGTAAAATTGCAAAGCTTCTGTAAGGCAAAAGACAATGTCAATAAGACAAAAAGGCCACCAACAGATTTGGAAAGACTCTATATAAATCTTAAATCAGATATGAAACTAATATCCAATATATACAAAGAACACAAAAAGGTGAACTGCCGAAAATTAAATAAAACTTTTAAAATATTGCCTACAGAGCTAAACAAAAAATTCTCAACTAAGGAATACCGAATGGCTGAGAAGCACCTGAAAAAATGTTCAACATCCTTAATCATCAGGGAAATGCAAATCAAAACAACCCTGAGAATCCACCTCACACCAGTCAGAATGGCTAAAATCAAAACTTCAGGTGACAGCAGATGCTAGTGAGGATGTGGAGAAAGAGTAACACTCCTCTATTGCTGGTGGGATTGCAAGCTGGTACAACCACTATGGAAATCAAACTGGCGGTTCCTCAGAAAATTGGACATAGTACTACCGGAAGATCCAGCAATACCACTCCTGGGCATATCCCCAGAAGATGTTGAACTTGTAATACAGACACATTTTCCACTATGTTCATAGCAGCTTTATTTACAACAGCCAGAAGCTGGCAAGAACCCAGATGTCCCTCAACAGAAGAATGGATATGGAAAATGTGGTACATTTATACATTTGAGTACTACTCAGCATTAAAAACAAATAATTTATGAAATTCTTAGGCAAATGGATAGATCTGGCAGATATCATCTTGAGAGAGGAAACCCAATCACAAAAGAACTCACATGATATGCACTCACTGATAAGTTGATATTAGCCCAGAAACTTAGAATACCAAAGATATAATTTGCAAAACACATGAAACTCAAGAAGAAGGGAGACTAAAGTGTGGATACTTTGTTCCTTCTTAGAATGGGAACAAAATACCCATGGAAGGAGTTATAGATTCAAGGTTGGAACAGAGCCTGAAGGAAAGACTATCCAGAGACTGCCCCACTGGGGATCCACCTCTTAAACAACCACCAAACCTGGACACTAGGCAGATGCCAAGAAGAAACTGCTGACAAAAACCTGATATGGCTGTCTCCTGCAAGGCTCTGCCAGTGTCTGGCAAATACAGAACTGGATGCTCTGAGTATCCATTGGACAGATCACAAGATCCCCTATGGAGGAGCCAGAGAAATATCCAGGGAGCTTTCAACTTCCCTACACTGGGCATTTATTGATCCTTTATAGGACCAAGGACCTTTTTTTTCCTTTGATGCATGACAAGGCCATCCTCTGCTACAGAAGCTTTTTTCTAATATCCACTTATCAGTGAGTATTTTAATGGTATCTCTTATATATATCTCACCATTTATTTGGATGTTGGCTATTTCCTTGCTTTATACTACCTTAATTATATTTAGATTTGTCTGTTATATCCCTGATCTCTCCAAGAGGTTTATCATAAAGGGGTGTTGGGTTTTGTCAAAGGCTTTTTTAGATGATCCTGTGTTTGTTTGTTCATTTGTTTGTATTTTTCAGTTTGTATGCTGAAATGAATGCACAGATTTTTCTTCATTGATCCATTCCTGCATGTCTGAGATGAACCCTACTTAATAATGGTGTTTGGGACATTTTATCTGTTCTTGGATTTCTTTAAGTATTTTTGCATCAATGTTCATGAGGGAAAGTTGTCAGTAATTACCTTTCCTTGTTGAAACATTGTGTTGTTTGGATATCAGGGTAAATGTGAGTAATAAAATAAATTGGGCAATGTTCCTTATGTTTCTCAGCTTGGAATACTTTGAGGAGAATTGGTATTAGTTCTTCTTTGAAAGACTTTAGAATTCTCAGCTAAAACTCTTGACTCTGGCCTTTTTGTGGTTGGGAGATTTTAGTGATAATTGTATTTCTAAAAGGATGATAGGTATATTTAAATTATTTATCCTATCTTCATTTAATTTTGCTAAGTGGTCTCTTACAAGAAAATTGTCCATTTTCTTTAGAATGTCCAATTTTCTGAAGTACATGTCTTTGATGTAAGACTTAATGATTCTTTTCTTTTCCTCTGTGTCTCTTATTATGGCTGTCTTTCTATTCTGTTTTTGTTATTTTAATATTCTCTTTGTCATTTACATAGTTTGGATAAAGTTTTGTCTACCTTTTTGTTTTCTAAAAGGACCAACTATTTGTTTCCTTGATTCTTTATATTGTTCTCTTTCCATTTTTATTAGTTTCATCAGAACTTATTATTTCTTGCCTTCTACTACTCTAGGGTATGTTTGATTCTTTTTGTTATCAAGCTTTATGTGTGTTGTTAAATCCATGGTATGAGATCCTTCTAATTTCCTTACAAAAGCTCTTAGTGGCTATGATCCTTCCTCCTTATATCACTTCCTTTGTGTCCCTTAAGTTTGGGGTTGCTTTGCAGTAATTATTGTTGAATTATATAAAGTTTTTAAATTTCTTTCTTTATCACTTCCTTGATCCATTGTTCCTTTAGCAGAGAGTTCTTCAGTTTCTATGCATTTTTAGGCTTTCTGTTTTTCTGGTCTAATATCAAACAAGAGGTTAGTCCATTTTCTTTTATCTCTTGATATCTGCTTTGTGACAGAGTAAATGGTCAGTGTTAGAAACGGAACTGTGAGGTACTACAAAGAAGGTATATTTCTGTACCTTTGAATATATTGTTTTTTTCCTTTTTTCTTTTATTTTATTAGACATTTCTTTATTTACATTTCAAATGCTATCCTGAAAGTTCCCTATAGCCTACCCATGCCCTGCTCCCTTATTTACCCACTCCCACTTCTTGGCCCTGGCATTCCCCTCTACTGGGGCATATAAAGTTTGCAAGACCAAGGGGCCTCTCTTCCCAAAGATGGCCGACTAGGCCATCTTCTGCTACATATACAGCTAGAGACACGAACTCTGAGGGTACTGGATAGTTCATATTGTTGTTCCACCTATAGAGTTGGAGACCCCTTCAGCTCCTTAGTTACTTTCTCTAGCTCCACCATTGGGGGCCCTGTGTTCAATCCAATAGATGACTGTGACTCTCCACTTCTATATTTGTCAGGCACTGGCATAGCCTCACAGGAGACAGTTATCAGGGTCTTTTCAGCAAAATTTTGCTGGCATATGCAATAGTGTTTGTGTTTGGTGGCTGATTATGGGATGGACCCCCAGGTCGGGCAGTCTCTGGATGGTCCATCCTTTCATCTTAGCTTCAAACTTTGTCTCTGTAACTCCTTTCATGGGTATTTTGTTCCCTATTCTACGGAGGAATGAAGTATCCATACATTGGTCTTCCTTCTTCTTGATTTTCTTGAGTTTTACAAATTGTTTCTTGGGTATTCTAAGTTTCTGGGCTAATATCCACTTATCAGTGAGTGCATATCTAGTGACTTCTTTTGTGATTGGGTTTCCTCACTCAGGATGATATCATGGGTACAGAAAATGTGGTACATTTACACAATGGAGTACTACTCAACTATTAAAAACAATGAATTTGTGAAATTCTTGGGCAAATGGATGAATATATTGCTGTAGATATCTGTTATGTCGATTTGAGTGATAGCACATCTCAGGACCATTATTTCTCAGTTTAGTTTCTGTCTGGATGACTTGTCCATGGTAACAGTGAGACATTGTTGTCGCCCACTGACAATGTGTGGAGATGAATGTGCAAATTAAGATTGACTAATGATTCTTTTACAAGTGTGAGAGCTCTGGCATTTGGGTCATACATGTTCAGAATTGAGAGGTTATGTTGGTGGAGTTTTCCTTTGATGTGAATCAAATATCTTCCCTGTCTTTTTTTTTTTTTATGAATTGTGCCATTTTTGTTAGATCATAGACTTGCTTCAAACCTTGCACTCTGCTCCGTTTGCTTGGAATATCTTCTGCCAATCCTTTACTCTGAAGTAACGTCTCTTTTTGATGTTGAAGTGTGTTTCTTGTATACTGCAGAAGGATGGACTCTGTTTTTCATCAATTCTTTTAGCCTGTCCCTCTTAAAAGGGAATAAAATATATTGATTTTAAGAGATTTTTAATGCTCAATGATTGTTAATTCCTATTATTTTGATGTTTGTGGTAGTGGTGGTAGTAATGTGTATGTCTGTTTGTGTGTGCGTGTGTGTGTGTCTACCTGCTTGCAATTCTCTTGTTTTGTGTTTTGTAGTGAAGAATTATTAATTTTCTATGTTTTCTCAGATGCAGTTATCCTCCTTGGGTTCAATTTTTAATCCATCTATCTTCTCTAGGGTTGAATTTGGGTCAAGATACTGCTTAAGTTTGGTTTATCATGTAAAATCTTATTTTATCTATGATAGATCAAAGTCTTATGGCCTATACTATTCTTGGCTGGCCACTGGATTCTCTTAGACTCTTCATGACATCTGTCAAGGCCTTTCTTTCATTTAGAGACTTTGTTGATAAATTGGGAATAATTCTAAGCAGTATAAATGTATATGTTACTTACACATTTCCCCTTGCAGCTATTAATTTTCTTTCTTCATTGTGTGAATTTATTGATTTGATTATTATTATTCAGTAAGGGAAGAATGCTTTTTTTTGACCAATATATTTGCTTTTCTGGAAGATTCATGTGTATATTCCTAGGCATCTATTACTTAGGGAAACTTTCTTCTATCATTTTTGTAACAAATATTTATTGGGTATTTGATCCAAAAAATTTCCCCTTCTTCTTTCCCTATGGTTATTAGGCTGGGCTTTACATGGTGTATCAGATGCCCCTGTTGTTTTGCATTAAGTACTTTTTTGATTTAACATTTTTGACTTACTTATCAATTACTTTGAACATATTTTTAACAATAGAGATTAAAGCACTAAACCAATCTGGTCCTGGGCTTTTTTTTGGTTGGGAGACTATTAATGACTGCTTCTATTTCTTTAGGGGAAATCGAACTGTTTAGATCATTAACATGATCCTGATTTAACTTTGGTACCTGGTATCTGTCTAGAAACTTGTCCATTTCATCCAGGTATTCCCGTTTTGTTGATTATAGCCTTTTGTAGAAGTATTTGATGGTGTTTTGTATTTCTTCAGGATCTGTTGTTATGTCTCCCTTTTCATTTCTGATTTTGTTAATTAGGATGCTGTCCCTTGCCCTCTAGTGGGCCTGGCTAAGGGTTTATCTATCTTGTTGATTTTTTCAAAGAAGCAGCTACTGGTTTGTTTGATTCTTTGAATAGTTCTTCTTGTTTCCACTTGGTTGATTTCAACCCTGAGTTTGATTATTTCATGCCATCTACTCTTTTTTTGTGAATTTTCTTCCTTTTGTTCTAGAGCTTTTAGGTGTGTTGTCAAGCTGCTTGTGTATGCTCTCTCTAGATTCTTTTAGGAGGCACTCAGAGCTATGAGATTTCGACTTAGAAATGCTTTCCTTGTGTCCCAAAAATTTGGGTATGTTGTGGCTTCATTTTCATTAAACTATAAAAAGCCTTTAATTTATTTCTTTATTTTGTCCTTGACTAGGGTATCACTGAGAAGAGTGTGGTTTAGTTTCCACGTCAATGTTGGATTTCTATTATTTATGTTGTTATTGAAGATCAGCCTTAATCCATGGTGATCTAATAGGATCCATGGGACAATTTCCATATTTTTGTATCTGTTGAGGCCTGTTTTGTGACCAAGTACATGGTCACATTTGGAGAAGGTACCATGTGGTGCTGAGAAGAAGGTATATTCTTTTGTTTTAGGATAAAATGTTCTATAGATATCTGTTAAATCCATTTGTTTCATAACTTCTGTTAGTTTCACTCTGTCCCTGTTTAGTTTCTGTTTCCATGATCTGTCCATTGAAGAAAGTGGTGTGTTGAAGTTTCCCACTATTTTTGTGTGAGGTGTAATATGTGCTCGAAGCTTTACTAAAGTTTCTTTAATGAATGTGGCTGCCTTTGCATTTGGAGCATAGATATTCAGAATTGAGAGTTCCTCTTGGAGGATTTTATGTTTGATGAGTATGAAGTGCTCATACTTGTCTTTTTTACATAACTTTGGGTTGGAAGTGGATTTTATTTGATATTAGAATAGCTACTCCATATTGTTTCTTCAGACTATTTGCTTGGAAAATTGTTTTCCAGCCTTTTATTCTGAAGTAGAGTCTGTCGTTTTCCCTGAGATGTGCTTCCTGTAGCAGCAAAATGTTGGGTCCTGTTTGGGTAGCCAGTATGTTAGCCTATGTCATTTTATTGGGGAATTGATTCCATCAATAATTAAGACATATTAAGGAAAAGTAATTGTTGCTTCTTATTGTTTTTGTTCTTAGAATTGGCATTTTGTTCTTCTGGCTGTCTTCTTTTAGGTTTGTTGAAGGATTACTTTCTTGCTTTTTCTAGGGCGTAGTTTTAGTCCATGTATTGCTTTTTTCTGTTATTATCCTTTGATGGGCTGGATTTATGGAAAGATAATGTGTGGATTTGGTTTTGTCGTGGAATACTTTGGTTTCTCCATCTATGGTAATTGAAAGTTTCACTGGGTATAGTAGCCTGGGCTGCCATTTGTGTTCTCTTATTGTCTGTATAACATCTGTCCAGGATCTCCTGGCTTTCATAGTCTCTGGTGAAAAGTCTAGTGTAATTCTGATAGGCCTGACTTTATATGTTACTTGACACTTTTCCCTTACTGCTTTTAATATTCTATCTTTATTTAGTACATTTGTTGTTCTGATTCTTATGTATCGGGAGGAATTTCTTTTCTGGTCCAGTCTATTTGGAGTTCTGTAGGCATCTTGTATGTTCATGGGCATCTCTTTCTTTAGGTTTGGGAAGTTTTCTTCTATAATTTTGTTGAAGATATTTGCTGGCCCTTTAGGTTGAAAATCTTCATTCTCATCTACTCCTATTATCCTTAGGTTTGGTCTTCTCATTGTGTCCTGGATTTACTGGATGTTTTGAGTTAGGATCTTTTTGCATTATGCATTGTCTTTGATTGTTGTTCCAATGTTCTCTATGGAATCTTTTGTACCTGAAATTCTCTCTTCCATCTCTTCTATTCTGTGGTTGATGCTTGCATCTTTGGTTCCAGATTTCTTTCCTAGGGTTTCTATCCTCAGCTTTGCCTCACTGTGGGTTTTCTTTATTATGTCCACTTCGCTTTTTAGGTCTAGTATGTTTTTGTTCATTTCCATCACCTGTTTGGATGTGTTTTCCTCTTTTACTTTATGTACTTGTAACTCTTTAGCACTGTTCTCTTGTATTTCTTTAAGTGAGCTTTTAAAGTCCTTCTTGATGTCCTCTACCATCATCATGAGATATACTTTTAAATCCGGGTCTAGCTTTATGGGTGTGTTGGGATGCCCAGGACTGGGAAAGTTGGGAGTGCTGAGTTCTGATGATGGTGAGTGGTTTTGTGTTGTGCCCACCTCAACCGGCAAGGAAGACAAAAAATGGTCGGATTCTTCCCAACAGCCTTTATTGCAGGAACGCCTCGATGCTGCTACTGCGACCCCGGGAACCCAGGGAGGACTTCTTATATACACCCTAGTACACGAGAAGGCTCCATGGCCCCCCATGATTGGTCAGTCTGCCGGCATCTAATTTGCATGCATCCAGTCGGGGGGGGGGGTCAGCGCCAGAATTGGACTAGTGCCCACGCAGTGGTGTTGTTTACCACAAAGGCACACTGGAAACCAGCACCTTCCCAGAATTGACCTCCTACACCTCCCTCATTTTTGTTTAATAAAATGAGGCTGGTCTAGGCCTGGGCAAATCTGTCCATCAGCTACAGCTCCTGTCTTAGGTCGATTCTCTAGTATCACAGCCTTAACCATCATAGGGTTACCCTATGCCCTCCAGGCCCCTTGTCTTAGGTTGGTCTGTGCACGAGGAAAGTTGCCCATCTCTGGATACTGTGGATCTGTGTGACTACAACTGCCAAATGACCTAGGGCGAACTCTTAATTTTTTAAAGAGGCCAGCCAATTATTGGGAGATGTGCCATCTTCAATTGCCAACAAAGCTTGGTAGACCACTGCTTTATGCTGAGCATGCTTTCTTTTTAGTTGACACAATAGCCAGATGCAGAAGACACACCCGAGGAGGACCACTGCTCCCCAGGCCAACATTCCTGCCCACTCCTTAAAAAAGGAGAAGGCATTTGTGATCCAGGAGGTGAAGTCTCCCAGGGTGACAGGGTCGGGTCGAGTGCTGTTGAGCTTGGCAATCTGGAGGAGCAACCTTCTGGACAGCTGCTCTGCCTTGGCTAACCAATTTCCTTTAAGATAAGCCATTTTCGTGTCAGCCTTTCTGGTACCCAAATCGGATGTTCTTTATCCTGTAGAAAAACACAAACAGCTCCCCTAGATCTCAAATAACGGGATCTGGGTCATACCATTTACCAGTTAAGACTCTTTCCATTTTACATCATGTTGAATTACAGGCGAGGTCATGGCATCCCTGTCTGCAGCCGAGCGACCATGATCATCCAAAATTTTAAAAATTAAGGTAAACAAAGCTAAATATAATTGTTCTTTGGGTGCTCATCCGTAGGCAATTCCCTCTTTTTGTTTTTGTAACAGTTCTTTCAAGGTGTGATGTGCCCTTCCCACAATACCTTGGCCTTGTGTGTTATAGGGAAGGCCGGTGGTATGACTAACTTGCATAGTTTCGCAGAATACTTGGAAGGATGTTGATGTATATGCAGGTCCATTATCAGTTTTTAAATTAGCTGGTTTTCCCTAAGCTGCCCATGCATCTAAGCAATGGCTGATAACATTGTGTGTTTTTTCACCAGACAAAGGGGAGGCACACATGATACCTGAACAGGTGTCAATAGAAATGTGGACATATTTTAGTTTTCCAAAAGCTAGAACATGTGTAACATCCATTTGCAATATTTTTAGTGGGATCAATCCATGAGGGATAATCCCAACATGGGGAGAGTAATGAAACTGCGCACATTGTGGCCATTGCAATACAATAGTTCTGGCATAGGCCCAGAAAATATTAAAGTTTTGCTGCAATGTGGCAGCGGGAACATAATACAATTGATGAAAACCTTTTGAAAACTCAAATGGAGTAACATGAAAAATGAATTCCATATGAGTACTTGCATCTACGAGGTCATTGTTTTCAGTCATAGGGCCTGGCAGAGTAGAATGAGCCCGAATATGCTCAATAAAAATATGAATATGCTGAATAACAAATTTTCCTATTCCAAATCAAGTTTTGTAATTCTAACAAAATGCCACACACAAGGCTGGTAGATTTGATGGGTCCTGCAACTTCCAATGCTTTTACTTCGTTCACTACATAGGCTGAATCAGACACTAAATTAAAGGAAATTTCAAACCTCTTAAATACTTCTAATATGATTTTACATTAAACTAGGTGCGGGGTGCCACGATCATATTGAAATAAAACAGGGTTTTGAGAATTAACCATATAAGCGCCAACACCTGTTTTAGAAACATCTGTATAAATATCCAATGTACCTGGTATGGATTTAGACGCTTTAAACTTTGGAAAATTCACTGGATGTTCAGAAAAAAAAATTGTAATAAAGGATCTCTAGGATAATGATTATCTAATTCCCCATCATAACTACAATGCAACAGAGCCCATTCATCAACTAAAGAGCTCAGGATCAGTATTTGGTTAGCATTATATGGTGTACTAATTTTTTGAGGGGGGGCTCCAAAATGTTGAATGCATGACTTAATGCCCAAAATTGCTAAATGGGCTACAGTGTTGGGATAATATTCAAGAATTTTATTAGGAGACACATGAGGATAAATCCACAATAGTAGACCTGATTACCACAATACTCTGGTCGGTTGGTGACATGTCTTCAGGACACACAAATGTGTGTCCTTTCCTTCTTTCCATCTACATAATTTAGCTTTTTCTAAGCACCTCTCTACCTTTCCTAAGGTTACTTGGGCCTCAGGAGTGAGGGCAAGGGGGGATGACAACTGAGGGTCACCTTTCAGCATATCAAAGAGCGGAGTTAATTCAGAATTGGGTAGCCTCATATATGGGTGAATCCAATTTATATCATCTAGCAATTTCTGGAAATCATTTAATGTTTTTAAATGATCTTTGTGCAATTCCACATTTTGAGGTATGATGGAATGTGGAGTAACTCAGGTGCCCAAGAATTCTCCTAATTTTCCCATTTGAACTTTATCAGATGCTACAAACAATCGTTTCTTTTCTAATTCTTTTACTAATTCTATATAAGCTTTATCTAAACTTTCTTTATTATTAGAAGCAAGGAGGATATCATCCATATAATGCACTATCCTCAATTTTGGAAATGAGTCAGGGACAGTGTGTAATGCTTCTCCTATAAAATGTTGACACATAGTAGGACTATTGGCCATGCCTTGAGGTAAAACGACCCATTGATACTCTTTATCAGGCTCTTCATTATTTATAGAAGGGAGAGTAAAAGCAGAGTGCTCGCTATCACAAAATGCAAGGGGAATAGAAAGAAAAACAATCCTTAATATCAATTATTATTATAGGCCAAAAGGCAGACTAGAGAGCAGGGGCAGGCCTCTTTGTATTGGGCCCATAATTTGCATTTGATTATTAATATCTCTAAGATCATGTAAAAGCCTCCATTTACCTGATTTTTTCTTGATTACAAATATAGGGGTATTCCATCGTGACTGGGAGGGTTTAATATGTCCTAATTCCAATTGTTCCCTTACTAATTCCCTGGCTGCTGCCAATTTTTCAGAGGAAAGAGACCATTGAGGAACCCATATATGTTCCTCTATTTTCCAAGTAATGGGTATACTGCCCTCAACTTCCCCTAGGAAAAACCCAGTCTTCTTTTTTTTTTTTTTTTTTTTTTTTTTTTATCTAGTTTAAACTTGGATGGTACTGGCATAGTACTGCCTTGTAATGACTTTCCCAATCCTTTACCTGGAGCATAGCCCATGTTAGACATCATCTCCCGAGCTTATGGGGAATATTCATTAGTTAATCTAAGATCCATCTTGGTCAAGACATCCCTGCCCCACAGAGTCACAGGAATATCCACAATATAAGGGATAAATTTTCCTGACTTACCTTTTTCATTTCTCCAGGTTAATTCCTTAGTACTGACAAGAGGAGCAGTCTCATAACCCAGACCACGCGGGCTTTGAGGTGATGTCTGCAAGGGCCACTTTGACAGTCAATCATGAGTGGAGATAATACTGCGATCTCCACCAGGGTCCAATATTCCTAAAAAGGATCGTCCTTCAACCTCTAAAGTTTACATGGGGCAGTCTCCTAATTCCATAGATAAGAAAGCAAATTGAGAACCTGTAGAACCTAGTCAACTCTCTCCTCTTATTTTAATATTTGCTGGGAAATATTCATGTAAACTGGGTAATAGCAACAATTGAGCAATTCTATCTCCTGGGGAGATAGCTGAGATGCCAGCAGGGGAGGCTACCAAAACCTTTACAAATCCAGTATAGTCAGGATCAATCACTCCAGGGGTTATCTGTAATCCTTTTAAAGCAGAAGATGAGCGGCCAAGCAATAGTCCTACAGTATCTTTGGGAAGGGGGCCTTTAAAATCTGTATCTATGGGCTGTACCCCTATCTCTGGGGTTAATACAAGTCTGGTGGTGGAGTGGAGGTCCAATCCTGGAGAGCCAGTAGTGGCCCTCCGTGGTCTCTCAGATGACAGAGAGAGGGCCAAGGTTTCTTCTGGTCTTTCTGAAGAGCCCCATATATTTGAGGGCCCTGGGGACGTTGGCCCCACTGTCCGTTTTTTGGCCTGGTGCCACCATATCCTGCTTGTAATGGTCAATCTTCTAAATCCTTTGTAGATCTGCATTCATTAGCCCAATGTTTTCCCTTCCTACATTTATGGCATAAGCCTGGCTGTCTAGATTTATCCAGTGCGGCCCGTTTTTCATTTTCAGTGCAGTTTTTTCTAAAATGCCTCTCTGGCCACACTTATAACAAGTATCATTATTAGATCTACCCAATTGCACTACAGCTGCCACCAGGCCTGCATTGGTTAACGGGCCCCCTAGTTCTCTGCAAACCTTCATCCATACTTCTAAACCTTTATGTTTATAGGGTTTAGTGGCTGCTCTGCATTCCTTAGTGCATTGCTCACATACTAACTGTTTGACTAAAGGCATAGCTGTATCAGGGTCTCCAAAGTTTCTAGTAGCTGCCTCAACGAGGTGTGCTACAAAGTCTGAAAATAGTTCTGTGGGGCCCTGCAAAATTTTCGTAAGATTGCCTGAGACTACACATTTGTTAGGCAACACTTTCCAGGCTTTGGTGGCTACTTCATTTATTTGGGCATAGACTGCTTCAGGATAATTTGTTTGATATAAAGCAAAACGTCCTAAACCCAGAAGCATGTCTGCATCCCAATGTCTCCGAGGATCTTGTCCTGTGGCTAAATTTGCTGCTGCCTGACTGTTTGCATATTTATAGGACAAGGATCTCCAGTCTAAATACTGTCCAGACGACAAACAAGCCCGAGCAATATTATCCCAGTCCCCCCCGGGGTGAGGCATTATCTAGCAAGCACCTTGACCTGTGAAACTACAAAGGCTGTACTCACCCTGTAGGTTCAGACTGACTCAGCCAGTTGCTTGATAGTTTTAAAATCCACTGGCTCATGATACCACTGCCCTTGTCCATCAAGAAAAACAGAGAAACTTAGACCAACTTCTTTCCAAACCTCTGGACAGAGTGAGGTACCTGGTTTAGCAGCCCTAGCGGGCTCTTTTTTTCCTGTGTAATCAGAATTGAAAGGTGGAGTTGTCAGCACTTTCGGTTTTTTTCTTTTATTAGCCGATGCACCCCTTTTCATTGGCTTGGTTCTATATGACCAATCTGGGTCATATCTTTCCCTCTCATACCGAGCTGCCTCTTCTTCTAGGTCAGTTTCATCATCTTTGCAAAGCTCCGAGTCACTGGAAGCAAAGCTTGATGAATTTAAATCCTTTAAAGAGGGATATATCTTCACTATTTCCTTTTCTTTATCACTGATTCCTTTTATTTTTCCTCCCTTTTCTTTTCCTTTTTCTTTTTTGCCCCTTTTCCCTCCTTTGCTCATACGTTCCTTATCTTCCTCTGACATGCTTTCTTGTTGTTCAGTAAGAATTTTCTGACCTGCCTTAACTGTTTCTATCAAACAAAAGCAGAGGCCAGAAATTACAAAAAAGAAAAAACAACAATAAGATAAGAGCTACCCACACTGCAACCACGGGCGAGAAAAACATATCTCCCCTTTTAACGAGGGATCAATTTGGGAGACTTACCGGTACCACCATTCCCTGGCTGAAAAGTTTTGAATCTGTGACTTCTTTGTCCTCGGGTCCCTATACAGGCCACCAGTTGTTGTGCCCACCTCGGCTGGCAAGGAAGACACAACAGGGTCGGATTCTTCTCAACAGCCTTTATTGTAGGAATGTCTTGATGCTGCTACGGGGACCCCGGGAACCCAGGGAGGACTGATTATATACACCCTAGAACAGGAGAAGGCTCTGTGTCCCCCCCCCCCAGGATTGGTCAGTCTACTGGCATCTAATTTGCTTGCACCCACTTGGGAGGGGTCAGCGTCAAATTTGAGCTAGCACCTGCACAGTGGTGTTGTTTACCACAAAGGCACACTGGAAACTGGCGCCATCCCAGAATTGGTCTCCTACAGTCTTGGTTTCTGTTACTAAGATTCTTACATTTGCCTTTCGCCATCTGGTAATCTCTGGAATCAGTTGTTATAGTTGTCTCTGGTTAGAGCTTGTTCCTCTTGTGATTCTGTTATTCACTACCAGCAGACCTGGGAGACTAGCTCTCTCCTCTGAGTTTCAGTGGTCAGAGCACTCTCTGCAGGCAAGCTCTCCTCTTACAGGGAGGGTTCACAGATATATGGTGTTCAGACCTCCCTCCTGGCAGAAGATGAAGGCCTGAAACAGGACTTGTCTCAGAAGCTGTGTTGCTTTGGCCTGTGACAGAAGCTGTTAGGTTCTGTAGTCCACACTCTCACCTGCCCAGACTTGTCTTGGAGGGTTCTGGGAACTAAGATGGCTCCCCCAGGTGCTCCAGCAAAGCCCTCCCGGGCAGAGCAGACACCTCTCCTCTGGCAGGGAAGGTGCCCAGATGTCCGGAGCCCAAAACAGGGTTTTTCTCAGAAGCTGTCCTCTAGGGGACCTTGGTGGTGTCTGCAGACTCTGCGCCCAGGTGACCAAGTGCTGGCACTGACAAGAAGGGACTTGTGACCCTGGTCAGGCCGGGTTTCCTGCTTCTCTAATGCTGTCTCAGGTCCTGCGGGATTGGATTAGAACAGAAGTTGTGTTCCACTCACCAGTGGTTCGAAGATCACATGGAGAGTCCTCTAGGGGACCTTGAGGGTGTCCGAAGACTCCACGTCCAAGGTGACCTGGTGCTGGTGCTGACCGGAAGGGACTTGTGACCCTACTCGGGCCGGGTTTCCTGCTTTCCTAATGCTGTCTCAGGTCCTGCGGGATTGGATTGGAACAGAAGTTGTGTTCCACTCACCGGTGGTCCTAAGATTGCATGGAGAATCCTCTACGGGATCTTGGGGATATCTGCCGACTTGGCGCCCAAGGCGAACCCACACTGTAATTTTGATGGGAATAATTGAGTTGCTGCTGTAAATTGCTTTTGGTAAGATAGCAATTTCAGGATGGTCATTCTGCTAATACACAAATATTGTAGTACACTTTGTCTTCTCATATCTTTTCTGATATAGATTTTTGAAAACTTAAATTTCCTTACATACAGGTACTTTACTTGCTTTCTTAGACTTACCCTCGAATACACTATCTTCGTGGCTCTCACTTTATCTCCTTTCATTTACCTTCCCTTTCTTTACAAAGAACAGGACCTGCTCATTGATGTTAATCCCCTTTTGTTATAAAGTTGCAATAGGACTAATCTTATTTTCTTCTACTGAGGTTAGACAATGCAGCCGAACTAGAGAAAATGAATCCAAAGTCAGACAACATTGTCAGAGATAGACCCTGATCCTTCTGAATGTGATGATGTGATGTAGCATACACAAGTGTCTTCCCAACAATTACAAGATGGAAGCAGGATTATGAGTTTGAGGTCAGCAATGGATACATAGAGTTCATCCTGTAATATATGATGTCAGCCTAAGATATGTGAGATGTCAAACTATTATAATTAAAAATAAAATAAAACATGGGCTGGAGAGATGATTCAGTGGTCATGAGAATGTCTGTTCTTGCTGAAGACCTGAGGCTGTTTCTCGGCACCCATATTACATGGCCCACAAACCCCACTCCAGCTCTGGGGGTGTTCAACATCCTCTTCCATGTACCCACACACACATTTAAAATGAAATTTAATAATAACCTTAAAACAAACAAACAAGCAAGCAAACAAACAAACAAACAAACAAAAGAAAAAAAAAACAAAGCAAAACCTCAGGCCTTTGTGAGAAAGAAACAACACAGCAAACTAGAGATTTCTTATCCTTTGACCATCCACATGTCACCCCTCTTTAAGAGTTTGACTTACATTTCAGGTGTCACACCAGCCTCAGAGGAAGTTGTGGGGTGGTGGGCTGTGTACCTGGTCCCAGTCAAGCAGAGGTCTGGAAGCCTGGTGACCAGATGAGTGGTAACTTCTGCCTACATGGAATGGCAGATGTTTAGTCATGCCTCCTGGGTCCCTGGTTCCTGTCAGGAAGCTACAGCCTCCCACACCACCACCCCCTACCCTCAGGAGAGAGGGATGTGGCCATTAGTCACTAGGACCAGCACAAAGCCCTCCCACATGCAAATAAGGTTTTCCCAAAGCTCAAAGGCCAACCCAATGAGAAGTACCTGTTGTCAATCCCTAACCCACCCTAAAACTGTATTTAAGAATCCTATCCGGAAGGATCAGGGGTATGCAAAAACTACTCCATCATCTGAACCTTCTGTCTAAAGAGCTGTAACACTTGGGAAGAGGTCTGCTCTGCCTGAAGCTCCAGCATACTTCAACAAAAGGTAGTAGACTAGAATGTGTTAGGGGATGAGTGCAGAGGTCACAAAAGGAAAAAGAGATGGCTCATGTGTCTATTCTTAGCATTTATGAGGCTGAGGATTTTAAATTTCAGGCTGAAGAGTGAGTCTGGTTTCTCTCACTTGCTTGCAATATGACCAGGACCAATTCTGAAATAGGAACAGAAGGTTTCAGGTAAATGAGCATTGTTTCCTCCATTGTAGCAGCATGACTGTGATCAGGAGAATAAAGGCCTGCCCTCTGAGAGCCAATAGAGTGCTTAAGGGCATAAACTGTGAAGGTAACCTGTATGGCCACCAGGTTCTAAACCCAAGTTTCAGAAATACACAACCTTGGGCAAATTCCTTAATTGCTTTGTAAAGTTGGGGAAATTAGCCCTGTTTATGCAATAAGGATTATGTAATGCTTTTTAAAAGGTGTTCTCTGAAAAACATTCCAAGTACAGTAATACTACTGGCTTACTCAGTCTCACTGTAACTCCAGTTCCAGGGTATTCAACATCCTGGCCACTTCCTGGCCACAGGGTGGGACCACACACCCTGCCACAGGATGTGTGAATACAAACAGACAAGGTCAAAGGAAGAGCAAAGAGTGGGCAAGAGAAACACTGGCTGCAAAGAAACTTGACATTGACTTGGCACTGAAAGTAAACATCTTGAAAGACAACAAACTCACCCCTGAGAAACAAGAAGTTACAAACCCATGGCCTGAAAATTCCTGAGAATTATAACTGCTCCATTGGTGAAAGACATATTGCCTAAAGAAGAAATACAGGACTTGGCAAAAGTCAGAAAAAGACTTTTGAGTCTGAAAGGTTGTTGGCAAAATTTAAGTTTTGGGAGGTCAAAAAGAGTCTTTGTGAGATCTGCTTATGTCAATGGTAGTGAGGTGTCTGTGGAATTAAAGTAATTTGTGAATGTACAGGGAATGTCAGTACACAGACCAGCTGCAAAAAGTGGATCTGTAAAAGAATAGGAGGGCAGGGAACAGCTAGAACTTGAGGGGCAAGCTGAGTGGAAACATACTGGAGATGAAACTAGAGATTTGGGCACAGCTAGAGATATCAGGAAGGGAGGGTGGTAAATTCACTAAGCAGTGACAATATGAAAGATGGAGAAGTGAGTCAAACAGGAGTGTGTGTTTAGGAACAGAGGGAGAGAGACCTGGGGAGATACCACTTTCCTTGAAAATACAACATTCAGGGACATGGGGAGATGAGAAGTTTTAGGTACAATCATTCCCCAAAGAATACATCTGTGACAGGGAGTGGTGGTGCATGCCTTTAATCCCAGCACTTGGGAGGCAAAGGCAGACGGATTTCTGAGTTTGAGGTCAGCCTGGTCTACAAAGTGAGTTCCAGGACAGCCAGGGCTATACAGAAAAACCCTGTCTTGAATAAATAAATAAATAAATAAATAAATAAATAAATAAATAAATAAACAAAACAAAACAAAACAAAACAAAACAAAACAAAACAAAACAAAACAAAACAAAACAAAACAAAAAACGGAATACAGCTGTGAACAATATGCTAATCTCTAGTTAGGTCAGTTCACTGCAGACTTCTATGCTTCCAGGTAACGTTCAATTCAAATATTGAGAAAAACAAAACACCAGGAAACGATCATGACTTTGAGTATACATCTATCCCCACCCAACCCCCCACCCCAATCCTTCTTTAGTACTGTAAACTTAACATGGGAATGAACGGTGTAAAAATCAATCAAATCTGTGGGGCAATAAGGAGTTCAAAGTCATCAGGAAAGGAAGGCAAGATGGCATATGTAAGTCTGTCTCAAAACTAAACAGAAAGAAAAACCAGCCAAATGCAAAGTAAGACACTGACAACAGGCTGGAGAGATGGCTCAGCAGTTCAGGCACTTGCTGTTTTCCCAGAAGTTCCCGGGTTCATTTCCCAGCAACCACATGGTGGCTCACAACCATAGATAATGAGATCTGAGGCCCTTTCCTGGTATGTCAGTCACACTGTACTCATGTACAAAAAGAAAAATAAACAAATAAAGACACTAACAAGTATAGAAACAGTGAGGTGGTTATGGCCTGTGGGGTGTGTTGGTGTGTGCCTGCGGCGCCTATGCGTGCACAATACTCTGCTTGTTTGTTGTCAATGACTTCCCCCTTCCCTCCACACCTCCTCTCCCTGGTCCCCACTGCAGTGGCCACTCAGTGGGCCTTAGGAAGTGAGTGATTACAATGACATCAAGGTAGACAGAAAAGCTGACAAGAAGGCTCAGCATAATGCAATGAAATGAAAATGTAGGGACCACATCAAAGACAGCTTTAACCATTGGCAGAGCTTATTTACATTACTCCAAGGAGAGAATGGCATCCTGGGCTCAAATCCTAGACAAAGCAACAGAGTATATCCAATATGTGCAAAGGAAAAACCATACACACCAGCAAGACATTGATGACCTCAAGAGGCAGGATGCTTTTCTGGAGCAACAAGTCCGTGCACTGGAGAAAGCAAGATCAAATGCCCAACTGCAGACCAACTACCCCTCCTCAGACAACAGGGTGGCACCGTCTCCGTCTTCAATGGGGGTTCAGACTCCAGCTCCGAGTCAGAGCCTGAAGAGCCCCAGCAGGAAGAAACTCCCTATGGAGGCCAGCTAAGCCATGCAGGGCAGGGCAGCAATAAAACTGTCCATCACTTCCTCCTTCAGTTCATCATTAGAACCCTCAGCACCATTGAGAAGACTCTTTATTTTCCTTTTCTCTTTATTGTTATTTTTGCATAGAAGATCTTAGATAACAGCTCTCATCCCCTTCCCTGTGTCCACTATTTTTAAATGTATTCCCTTCGAGGGTTCCTGTCCCCACCAGACATTTTAAACCAAAGCACCTTAACTTGGCAGCTCTTTCTGTGGAGGACAGACGGATGTACAGATCTGTACACGATGTCCTGCCTAGAGTACCAGCTCCTCCAGCCCTCAGTGCCTGGAGGATGCCTGCTCTGCTAGGCTGCTCTCCCAGTCTCCCCTCACCCCTGTTTGGTGGACTTTTGTTACTCTCTGAACTGCTCTACTCTGAGAAGAAGAACAAATTGGTGTAATGAGAACTAACCCGCTTTACTTTGTAAGGATTATTTTTTGGAAAACCTGTCTATCCTGTTGAAAGACTGGATTCTTGAGGAAGTTTGTGTGGTGGAAAAGGAGAGCAGGGACAGATTTGCAGCACCCTTGGAGCGGTCACTCTTCAGCTGTTTCACCCTGCAGACTCAGCCTTCCAGAAGGCCACAGGAGGCTGGTATGTATGTATAGAAAGCATCAACAGTGAAACAAAGGCTCTCAGTGGAGTAGGGGTGGCTTTGTAGGTGGGGCAGGAAAGGAGTTTTAGGTGGGGTAGAGGTTTTGTATTAAGGGCCAGTAATGATGTTTTGGTATTTATTTCCTGCTACTGAAATTTGAATCCGAATGGAATGCCCCTATTTCTGATGATGTCGATATTGTAAAGCGACAGATTCATGAAGTAATGATCAAATCTTCATTTCTTTCTGTGTGTATTTCTAAGAAATAGAGCCAACTATTTTGTTTGTATATTCCATGGCTAGTCCCAGAATGCAAGTCTGGCCCAGTATTCAAAGCTTAATGTGAAGCAACACATCAACAGACTACAAATCACCATCACATTGATTAAAGCAAGTGATGGATTCGAACACTGAGTAAGAAAAATACCTCAGGGAGTAGCAGGAAGTCCCCTACACTTAATACACATACATTCTCACACATCACCTACCTGCTACCTTTAAGGACATGCCTCATCTCCTTAAAATATACTAGGAGCTCGCAAGGCCAACAGCCCTGACCACTGTGCTTACCTGAACAGATGCTTGGGGAAAGGTGCTGCTTCCCTGGCCACAGCTCCTGCCCATGCTCCGGTTGATACATCAGCTCAAGTTTAGTAACAGGATACCCTTCAAGGAGAGAATGTAGACACATGGACTTTTTTTTTTTTTTTTCAAATAAAGACCCTCAATATCATCTAGGATTTCAAGACCAGAATTTGATCTTGGAATGAAGCTGCTCTAAGCAATATACCCAAAGTTAACATGTGACTTGGAAACTTTTGTAACTTTTCCTTAAGAATATGTCAAAAACTGTAAAAGGTGTGCCTGGTGGGACAAGACTATAATCTAGCTACTAGAGGCTAAGGCAGGAAGATAGCAAGGCCAAGGCTGTCTGAGAGATGTAGTGAGACCGTGGTTTGAAATAAGAGAGGTACTGGGGGCTAGTGAGATGGCTCAGCAGGTAAGAACACTGACTGCTCTTCTGAAGGTCCTGAGTTCAAATCCCAGCAACCACATGGTGGTTCAAAACATACGTAATGAGATCTGACGTGCTCTTCTGGTGCTTCTGAAATCAGCTATAGTGTACTTATGTATAAAAATAAAGAAATCTTTGGGCTGGATGGAGTAGGGCCTGACCTTAGCGAGCAGAGGTCCTTAAGATTCCATTTCCTACAACCACAAGAGGGCTCACAACCATCTGTACAGCTACAGTGTACTCAAATACATACATACATCTTAAAAAAAAAAAAAAGAGGGACCCGGACACACAGCTCAGGGCTGAAGTGTTTGCTTACCCTTGTACTAGAGTGAGGTGGAAAACAGTATTTTAATGCTGCTTAAGTTTTCTCAACTTGACACAGACCTAGACATATTTTGGAAGAGGAACCTCAACAGAGGAAAGAAAAAACCCTAGCAAGTTGACTTGTAGTGAGTAAGCTTTATTTATGGTTTTTTGAGACATGATTTCTCTGTGTGCCTGTCCAGGAACTCTCTCTATAGACCAGACTGACCTTGAACTCAGAGATCCACCTGCCTCTGCCTCCCTGGGGTTAAAAGCATGCTTTACCTCCACCCAAGTGGGGTACTTTTTAACTAGTGATGAGGTTCCAGCCCACTCTGGATGGTGCTGCCTCCACTTCTGAGCAGGTGGTTCTGTGTTGTGTAAGCAGGTTTAGCAAGCCATAAGGAACAACAACTTTCCTTCATGGCCTCTGCATCAGTTCCTCCTTCCAGATTCCTGTCTTGAGTTCCCACCTTGGCTTCTGCTGATGGCAGTCTGTTACCTACCTAGAAGATGAATCCTTTCTTGCCCACATTGCTTTTGGTCATGGTGTTTTATCACAGTAATAGAAACCCTAACTAAGATACATTTATAACCTGTATTTATAGGACATGTAAGGGGCAAAAAAAAAAAAAAAAAAGGAAAAAGAGTAATCTGTATTTTAGGTCATTTTATGGCTGAAATATTTAAGGGAGAATTTAGGAGTAAAACTTGCATATTTAAAACATCAAAGATTTCCATTCAAACAAAGAATGAGTATTACTTCCTGTTCCTGTGCTATGAAGAAAGACTTAAGGCTGGGTAATATAATAATAATAAAAATTCAGAGTCTGGCTTATTGACACACACTTTTGATCCCAGCACTCAGGAGGCACAGACAGGTAGATATCTATCAGATCAAGGCCAGTCTGGTCCGCATAGTGAGTTCTAGGCCAGCCAAAGTTACATAGTGTCACAAAACCAAACATACAAAAGAAACTGGCCAGCTAGCCCCTATAACAGCAGTATACTGGCTAGTTTATATCAACTTGACACAAGCTAAAGCAGTGGCTCTCAACCTCTAATATTGTCACCCTTTAATACAGTTCCTCATGTTTAGTGAACCAACCCCAGCCATAAAATTATTTTTATTGCTACTCATAACTGTAATTTTGCTACTCTTATAAATCATAAGTATCTGTGTTTTCTGATGGTCTTTGACAACCCTTGTGAAAGGTTTGTTCAACCCCCAAAAGGGCCCAACCCACAGGTTGAGAACACCTTTGAGCTAGAACCTTTGCACTGAAGGGAATCTTACCTGAGAAAATGCCTCCATAAGACGGGGCTGAAGGCAGACGAGCCTATAGGGCATTTTCCTAATTAGTAATTGATGGATGATTAGTGATTATGGGTGGTGTCAACCCTGGTCCTGATTCTATAAGAAATAGGCTGAGCAAGCCAAGAGGAGCAAACCAGTAAGCAGCACCCTTCATGGCCTCGGCTCCTGCCTCTAGGTTCCTGCCCTGTTTGAGTTCCTGTCCTGACAGCTTTAGATGATGAACTATGATGTGGAAGTGTAAGCCAAATAAACCCTTTCTTCCCTATGTTGCTTTGGTCATGGTGCTCCATCATAGCAATAGAAACCATAACTAAGACACCTGGTATCGGGGAGGCTGAGGCAAATAGGCTGCACTGCCACAAGTCTGAGGCCAAGGTGGGTTACACCATAAGTTCAAAGCCACCCTGGGCTATAATGATAGACCTTATATTTTAAAACAAACAAACAAACAAACAAACAAACAAACAGCACAATAACAAACCATACTTGGTGTAGTAGAACACTCCTTTAATTCCAGAACCCAGGAACACAGGAAAGTGGACCTTTGAGTTCAAGGCCATCCTGGTCAATACTGTGGACCTATTTCAAAACAAACAATAACATGCCCCCCACACCCCCAAAAAAGCAGGGCAGGCTGACAGACACTTGCCTCCAAGCCAGCCCTTGATCCCCAGGATAAGTGGTAGGGAGAAGTAACTCCTGCAAGCTTTCCTCTGAGCTCTATGCATCCCAGCATAAATGTGCACACTCATACACAAGTATAGTTATAGGACTGGTGAGATGGCTCAACGGGTAAGAGCACTGACAAAAATCAAATCAAAGCAACCACATGGTGGTTCATAACCACCCATAATGAGATCTGATGCCCACTTCTGGTGCATCTGAAGTCAGCTACAGTGTACTTATGTATAATAATAAAGAAATCTTTGGGCTGGAGCAGTCAGGGACTGAGCAAGCAGGGCCAACCAGAGCAAGCAGTGTTGACCAGAGGGAGCAGGAAGTCCTAAAAATTCAATTCCCAACAACCACGTGAAGGCTCACAACCATCTGTTCAGCTACAGTGTACTCACATACATAAAATAAATAAATATATCTTTAAAAACACATACACTACAATCCTAGCACTTGGGAGATGGGGGCAAGATAATAAAGAATTCAAGGTCACCCTCAACTATTCAAGGACAGCCATGAGATAGAAAATCAAGTCTTGAGTCGGTAGCAGGGTGAAAAGCGGCTACAATGCTGAGCAGAGGAGGTAGAAATCTGATTTCCAGAAGCAGCTTGGTATGCACCATGGCCGGGAGCACCACCATCAAGGCAGTAAAGCTCATGATCCAGGTTCTGCAGCAGCAGGCTGATGATGCGGAAGAGAGGGCTGAGTGCCTAGAGCAGGAATTGGAGGGAGAAAGGCAGGCCTGGGAGCAGGCTGAAGCTGAGGTGGCCTCCTTGAACTGCAGGATCCAGTGGGTTGAAGGGAAGCTGGACCGTGCCTAGGAGCGCCTTGCCACTGCTTTGCAGAAGCTGGAGGAAGCGGAGAAGGCTGCAGATGAGAGTGAGAAAGGTATGAAGGTGATTGAAATAAGGGGTTTAAAAGATGAAGAAAAGATGGAACTCCAGGAATTCCAGCTAAAGGAAGCAATGCACATTGTAGAAGAGGCAGATAGGATGTATGAAGAGGTGGCTCATAAGTTGGTGATTATTGAAGGAGAATGGGAAAGCATGGAGGAACGTGCTAGGCTGGCAGAGACCCTCTGGCAGAGGCCCGTTCCCGAGAGTTGGAAGAGCAGATCAGACTGATGGGCCAGAAACTGAAGTGTCTGAGTGCTGCTGAAGAAAAGTACTCTCAAAAAGAAGACAAGTATGAAGAAGAAATAAAGATTCTTACTGATAAACTCAAGAAGCCAGAGACCCCTGCTGAGTTTACTGAAAGATCGGTAACCAAACTGGAGAAGACCATTGATGACTTGGAAGATAAACTGAAGTGCCCCAAAGAGGAGCATTTCTATACACAAAGGATGCTGGACCCTGCTGGACCTGAGCTAGAAGTAAACCTTCCCCATTCCTGCCCCGCGGCCACTCCTCCCTCTGACCTTGACTCTGCCAGAGGACAGCATCCCTGAAGCTGACTTTGAAACTGAGGGCTGATCTTTTTAACTGAAGGCTGCTTTCCCTCCTGCCACCCCCTCTACTCCTCTTGTCTTTTGCACAAACCTGTGTCAGCCTCTTCCCAGAGTTCCAGCGGGAGGGGCTGAACACCTTTTGGAACAATATTTAAGGGACTGTGAGCACAACACAGTGTCTTCAATGCAGTTGTGATATGCACATTGTGATTACTTTCTGTCTTAGCAACATTTTGAACATTCCAAGCACTTCTGCTGCTTGGAGCAGCACATTTTAACCTAATGGATACTGTCTCGCCATGGAGGAGAAACCCAGGATTGGGCCTGCCTTCCTGAGAGCCAGCAGAGCTTAGGCAGGCTCCTCTGTGGGAGAGCTCAGTGCTCTGCACCAAGTCTTAGCCAGACAACAGGGAGATTCTAGGAAGTCAGCCAAAAACAAAAAGCTGTTCCGGGCTGTGAAGGTTTTCAGCTTTGGTTTCTTTGAACAACTTTACCCTTATTTTTATTTTGTACTTTTTCCATCAGATGTGACCAAATAGGACAGTGAGAAATCTGAGAAGCCCCACCTCCCATGGCCTCATGAATGTTAGGCAAACGTGCTACCATTTAGCCCCAGCCCTGAGACCAAACTTGTCGCAGCTCTATCCCTTTCCTAACTGTTCAAAGATGGGTCATGCCGCCCCTTAGTGTTGTGCTGACCTCTTAGAGGTCACCTGCCCCCACCGTAGACAGGGAAAGAAAATTGTGTTTGTGCCACTGATTTAGCCACATGAACATCATCTCATCGCCCTTTCCTGAAGCTGAGGTCTCTAAAGTGCCATCTCATTGTGCTTTGTATCAGTCAGTGCTACAGAAATCTTGAATAGCTTATATGAAAAAAAAAGTTTTAAAATTTTACATTATTTTGATTTTTTTTTGTTTTTTGTTTTTGTTTTTTGGGGGTGGGTTAGCTTGGCCAAGCCATTGGCAGTGAGAATTCTTTGCAGTCTGTGGGCTAGTGGTGTGCTGATTTTTAAAGTGTCCCCACCTGTAGTGGCTATTCCTGGTTGTCAACTTGACTATATTTGGAATGAACTACAATCCAGAATTGGAAGGCCCACCAGTGACCCTTATCTAGAGGCTTGGAGATAGAAGATTCTGATCTGGATCTTGGTATGGAGATCTTGAGGCATAGTGGCTATGAATTCCAGAAGACTAAATCTCTGACTTCAAGGTAATCTGGGATTAAAGGTGTGGTGGAACACGCCTTTAATCTGGGCTATACCTTCTGTTGGAGACAATATAAGGACATTGGGAGAAGGGAGTCTTGCTCTTGCTCCTTAGCCTGCTTGGTGTGTGAGACTGAGTAACTGCTAGATCCTTGGACTTTCATTCACAGCTACTACTGAATCTATACATGGTATTCTACACAGTATTGCTTCTGACCAAGGAACTCATTTCACTGCCAGAGAAGTGCGACAGTGGGCCCATGATCATGGAATTCATTGGTCTTACCATGTTCCCCATCATCCTGAAGCAGCTGGTCTGATAGAAAGATGGAATGGCCTTTTGAAGATGAAGTTACAGCACCAATTAGGTGGTAACAGCATGGAAGGCTGGGACATAGTTCTTCAGAAGGCAGTATATGCTTTGAATCAGTGTCTGATATATGGTACAGTTTCCCCCATAGCCAGGATCCATGGGTCCAGGAATCAGGGGTGGAAAAGGGAATAGTTCCACTTACTATCACTCCTAGTGACCCTCTAGGAAAATTTTTGCTTCCTTTCCCCATAATTTTAGGTTCTACTGGCCTAGAAGTTTTGGCTCCAGACAGGGGAGTGCTCCTACCAGGAGCTACAACAAACATTCCATTGAACTGGAATCTCAGACTTCACCCTGGTTCTTTTGGGCTTCTAATGCCCTTAAACCAACAGACTAAAAAAGGAGTAACAGTGTTAGGAGGGGTGATAGATCCAGATTACCATGGGGAAATTGGATTACCTCTTCACAATGGAGGTAAGCAAGATTATGTCTGGAGTGTAGGAGATCCCTTAGGGTGTCTCTTAGTACTACCATGTCCTGTGATTAAAGTCAATGGGAAACTACAACAGCCTAATCCAAGTAGGATGTCAAAGGACACAGACCCATCAGGAATGATGGTATGGGTCAATCCTCCAGGAAGTGAGCCAAGACCTGCTGAGGTGCTGGCTGAAGGTGAAGGAAATTCAGAATGGGTAGTAGAGGAACATCCCTCCATGGCCTCTGCATCAGCTCCTGCTTCCTGACCTGCTTGAGTTCCAGTCCTGACTTCCTTTGGTCATACAGCAGTATGGAAGTGTAAGCTGAATAAACCCTTTCCTCCCCAACTGCTTCTTGGTTATGATGTTTGTGCAGGAATAGAAACCCTGACTAAGACACCACCCAATTGCCATGTTCAGCTGGTTTCTTCTTGGCCTGTTAGGTGGGCACCCTGCAGATTCCTGGCTACTTTGTACTCTCCTCCAACCAGAGAAAGAGAACTAGTTGTTCAACTGTTTTAATACTGAATATTGACAAGTGACAATTTGAAATAAAGAACCAGTCCCTACAAAAAGAAAAAAAAAAAAAAAGAAAAGAAAATCAAGTCTCTGCCAAAAATAGAAATCAAGTCTATTTAGCTCACTTCTGAGGCAAGGCTTTCCTGCACTCACTCCCCTATACTGACCTCCCTGAAAAACACACACACACACACACACACACACACACACACACACACACACTTTCCTTTCCTCTGTTCCCACTCTCTTCCTTAATTTACTAGTGTGGGAAGCCACATGTGCCGGTGCCGTTGCAGAGTGGCACTGACTACTGCTGGCCACCACGCATAAGTTTGGACAAACAACCAATGTGTACATATTCAGTAAAGTTTTTTGCAAAGACACTGCCTGGCCCGGGCATGATAATGAGGCTTTGAGAGTATAACCAATCAGATGTGAGACATGCAAATGAGGTATGATAATGAGGCTCTGTGAGGTACAGAGAGAGAGAGAGTAGCCAATCAGATGAGGAACATGCAAATGAGGCGTAGTGCATAACCAATCCAGGTGTGAGACACGCCTCTCCTAAGCCTATATAAGCAGCACCAGTTCTGTGCTCGGGGTCTCTTCGCCTCTGCAATCAAGCTCTCCCAATAAACATGTGCAGAAGGATCCTGTTGCAGCGTCGTTCTTGCTGGTCGAGTCCGGCGTGCGCAAGAAGTGGTGCCGAAAACCTGGGACAAGAAACATCTTCAGGCATGAGCGAAGACCCCCTGCTACAGGGAGGATTCAGAACTGCATCGCGGGGAAGGAGCGGTTAATAAAGGTTCCCGTAAAACAGACTGCTGAGAAGGATCTGGCGTGGATTCAGAACTCTTCAGCTGGGGAATGGTGGTAATGAAGTGTTCCTGCAAAACAGACTGCTGAGAAGGATTCAACTGCGTGGATTCAGAACTCTTCAGCTGAGGAATGGTGGTACTGGTAAGTATAAAGAAATTAAGGTAAGTCTCTGAGAGAAATGCTTTCTTACGCAGTAGGTCTGGTAATTGCTGCTGGGTTTGTGTGGGACCAGCTGTTAAGGAAGGGCAGCTACTTTGTAGGAGTACCAGGAAGGCATATCAGAAACAGAGAGAAAGAAAAAAGAAGACACACGCAGAAAAATAAGTAACTTAAGAAATATAAAAAGAAAAAAAGAAAGGAAGCTAAAATATAAAGATACAAAGGATAATATAAAATATAAAGATACAAAGGATAATATAAAATGTAAAGATATAAAGGATAATATAAAGATATAAAGGATAATATAAAAAATGAAGAACAAAAAATTAAGTCAATTTACCCTCCTCTCGAGGACTTTGACTAAAGAGGCAGCCTTCATCAAAGGCTTAAAGATAGCTCTCAGGGAAAGAGGAGTAACTATTAGAAGCAGCCACTGTGCAGAATACCTACAAGAAGGAGAAAAAATGAAAATAAGCTATTTCAGAGCCCTCCTTGGGACAGATGGAAAACGGGAGACGTCCTGCTTCCTCTCTGGCTCCTATGGAAATATTTTTAGCTTCGGATAGGATATCTGTGTTCTATTGTCTGTTTTTTGTGCACCAAATTGTCTATATGTCTGTCAACTCATGTTTGTTTTTGCTTGTATGATTGAATGATTGTTGTTCTGTGTTTCATGTTGAAAAATATAAAAATCAGTCTCAGTCTGCCCAGCAAAAATTGACAAGTTAACTGCACGGTGGCTGGGAGACAAGTACAGCTGAAAAAGCCCTGCTCAGGGCCGATTGCAAATGGAGCTTTTAAAGGGGCAGGCAGCCTTTTGCTTGTAACAGAAAGTTAGCTTAAAATTGGAAACCCAAGGTTGGAGTTATTCTAAACAACATAAGAAAACAGGTAATATGCAAAAGCACTGTACAAAGGGTAGAAAGAGTATGTTTGAAAATAAAGTACATATCTTTACAAATAGAAGGAAAACCCTTTCAAGGTATAATGATACAGGAGCAGATAAAAGCATTATATCCAGTAAGTGATGGCCTGCTTCTTGGCCTGTTAATCAATCGTCACATAGCTTACAAGGATTAGGATATGAGGCTATCCCAACTATAAATGCAAAATCCTTACAATGGAAAGATAAAGAAGGAAGGACAGGGCTTTTTCAGCCTTATATACTCCCTTTACCTGTAAACTTATGCGGAAGAGATGTGTTATCAGCTATGAACTTTATACTAACTAATGACTATTCTCAAAAAAGCAAGGAAATGATGAAAGGAATGGGATATATACCTGGACTAGGTCTTGGAAAAAATTTACAAGGTAGAATTTCACCAGTTAAAGCCACAGTAAAGGCAGACAAGAAAGGGCTGGGTTTTTTCTAGGGGCCACTGAGGAGCCTTTGCCCATTCCATGGCGTACGGAGGACACGGTGTGAGTGCCTCAGTGGCCTTTACCCTCTGAGAAGTTAAAAGCAGCTAAAGAATTAGTACAAGAACAATTAGACCTGGGACATGTGGAATCCACTCAATCACCCTGGAATACCCCCATTTTTGTTGTAAAGAAAAAGTCAGGTAAATGGAGATTGTTACATGACCTAAGAGCCATTAATGCACAAATGCAAGTTATGGGTCCTGTACAAAAAGGACTCCCCCTACTCTCAGCTCTACCTAAGGATTGGAGAATTATAGTAGTAGATATTAAGGATTGTTTCTTTTCAATTCCTTTAAATAAGAAAAATAAACCTAGATTTGCATTCACCTTGCCTTCTATTAATCATATGGAACCTGATAAAAGGTACCAATGGCGGGTATTACCCCAAGGAATGGCAAATAGCCCTACCATATGTCAGTTATATGTAGGAAAAGCTTTGCAACCGGTTAGGGATGGTTTCCCCTCCTTAAAAATTTGTCATTATATGGACGATATAGTGATTTGTGGACCTGAAGAAGAAAGTATACAGCAAGCTTATGGCTTGCTTAATGAAACTTTAAAAAATAATGGTTTGAGTATTGCACCAGGAAAGGTACAGCAGTCTAATGTTAGTCATTTTCTAGGAGCCACTATTACTTTACGATGTGTCACCCCACAAAAGATTAGTATTAGAAAAGATCATCTAAAGACACTAAATGATTTTCAAAAATTATTAGGAGATATAAATTGGATTAGACCTTATTTAAGGATCCCTACTTTGGAATTAAAACCTTTATTTCAAATTTTAGAAGGAGACTCACATATTACCTCATTGAGACAATTAACACCTGAGGCTTCTGATGTTCTTAGGAAAGTGGAAAAGGCGATCCAAACAGCACAGTTAACTCGTATAAATGAGCAAGAACCTTTGTGCCTATTCATATTACGCACCATCAATCTGTCAACTGCTATGTTATGGCAAAATGGTCCTTTAGTATGGATGCATCCACATATATCCCCTAATAAGACTATAGAGAATTATCCCACCATGGTAGCAAATATGTCCCACAAAGGGATAAAAACATCAATTACTCACTTTGGAAAATGCCTGATAGCATAATTGTCCCTTATACTGTCACACAAATGCAAATATTGTGTGCTACTATAGATGAATGGGCCATTCTTAGATGCAGTTATTCTGGTTTAATTGATAATCATTATCCTAAACATCTGTTATTACATTTTATGTTATTACATCCAGTAATATTTCCAAAGGTAATGGCTAATATCCCTTTAAAGGGAGCCAGTGATATTTATACAGATGGATCCAAAACAGGAGTTGGAAGTTATGTAATCAATGAAAAGGCTGTAAGTTTGCAATTTACACCAGGAGCCCCTTAATTGGTAGAATGTTTGGTGGTTTTAGAAGTCTTTAAAAGATTTCCTATGCCCATAAATATTATCTTTGATTCTGTTTATGTAGTTAATGCGGTTTTAGCATTAGAGACTGCAGGAAATTTTAAGCAGTCTAGTCCAGTATCTGAAATTTTGATGAAAATACAAAATTGTATTTTGATGCATGAGCATCCCTTTTATATCCAACATATTAGAGCACATACATCATTACCTGGACCTATGGTTAAGGGAAATGCAATTGCTGACTCAGCCACCAGAGACATGGTTTTCCTATTACAAAGTTCTATAGAAAGTGCAAAGAAATTTCATCAGCTTATCATGTCCCTGCTTCTACATTACGACAAAAGTTTAAGCTCACACGAAAAGAAGCCCGAGATATTGTCCTACAGTGTGGTAAATGTGTAGAATTTGTTAATGCACCTCCCGGGGGGGTTAATCCTCGCGGATTGCGACCCCTAGATGTTTGGCAAATGGATGTCACGCATATCCCACCTTTTGGGAAATTACAATATGTACATGTATCCATCGATACCAGTTCTGGTGTCCTAAATGCCTCTCCCTTGACAGGGGAAAAAGCAGTTCATGTCATATCTCACTGCTTAGAGACTTGGGCTGCATGGGGCAAGCCCCTAGTGTTAAAGACAGATAATGGTCCTGCATATACTTCTTCTAAATTTAGCCAATTTTGCAAACAAATGCAAGTAAAACATATTACTGGATTGCCCTATAATCCACGGGGCCAAGGCATAATTGAGAGAGCCCATTGCACTCTGAAACAACATTTGCAAAAACAGAAAGGGGGAATAGAGGCTATGACGCCAAAGATGGCTCTATCCCTTACAATATTTACTCTTAATTTTTTTTTAAATTGGATGATGCTGGAAGATCACCAGCTGAAAGGCATGGACAATGGCCTCAATCGCCCAATGAAATGGTCAAATGGAAAAATGTCCTTGATAATAAATGGTATGGCCCGGATCCTATCTTAATCAGATCCCGAGGAGCTATTTGTGTTTTTCAACAGGGTGAAGAAAATCAACTTTGGGTCCCGACGTGACTGATAAGGACCGTGAAAGAGCAAGATGAACCCCAAAATGATTCTCCTGCTCCTGATGATTGAGACCGGGATAAGTATACCTTTGTGGGCCATAGTAAGATCATGGCCAGTACTTTTACCGGTACATTCCAATTCTACCTTGCCTTTATTTTTTGCAACGGAATGTTATTTGGATGTGCCTTGTGCACGACAAACTCCTCAAGAGCCACGGGTGTATAATAGTACTAGTTTTCATTTGAATTATACACGATGCTTTGTGCATAATGTGGATAAACCTTTTACACCCTGTATATTTTTAAAGAAAAAGATTATCTCTAATTGGGCAGAACCCATTAGCCAAAATAAGGTGAGCTCTGGAGTTTTGTTTAATGCTTTAACGCAAGTTGCTCAAGGAGCGCAATCAGGCTCAGGTGATGTTGAAAATAATGTAACTTCACCTATAAACATCACCACTATTATGATAAAGGGAAAGGTGACCATTCCCAAAAGATCACGATGGCCTGTTGGCAATGCTACTGCTATACGCAGCATGCCTTGGTGTCATCCAGACCTCGCATTTCCTATAGTTTTTTCACCTTGTCAATCAAAAATTTTTCCTCAGAAAGAAATAGCAAAGGGTTTTGTTTTGTCACCCCCACTAGATTTTGCTGTAATGAACGATAAAGGAGATGCTACAGGGAAAGAAAATATTTGGCCATATTACCAATGGATTTTAAGCAATGAGGCAGGAGCTAGTACTAGTTTGTCAGCCTTTGCATTGCTGACTGCAACCTTTCATGAGATATTGAATGTTTCTGCCACACTTTCCAATACCTCTGCTCATTTAGAGAATGTGACAACTAATAGAATTATCAGAAATATGACTACTTCTCCAGTAGAAGTTTGTGTCAATCCTCCATTTTTCTTTATATTGGCTGAATTTCAAAATAATACAGAATGGTTAGATTGTACAAATGTCACTTGTTTTTTGACGCAATGCTGGAATGGAACCAAATTCTTAGCCTTAGTGGTTCATCTACCAATCTTTGTCCCTGTGCCTGTCGAGGCAGATCCAGAGAAGTTCCCAATAATGAGTCTTATTCGGCAAAAGAGAGGTTTTGGAATCACAGCTGCCATTGTTACAGCCATTGTGGTGTCCGCAGCATCAGCAGTTACCGCAGGAACTGCTATGGCCCATCAAATTAATACTGCTGACACCATAAGTCAAATAGCAGAAAAATCGTCTGAAGCATTGCTTACCCTGCAAAGGGTGGATTCTCATATCGCCTCAGGGTTAATTTTAGTGAATCAGAGAGTGGATATTTTACAACATAATATGGAACAGATGATGGATGTCATACAAATGAATTGTGTGGCATCCACATCGCATGTATGCATTACTCCCAATAGGTATATTAATAATTCTTTTATTAAAAGTACAGACCTATCGAATTACCTGAAGGGAAACTGATTGCAGGAGCTGGAGAGGTTGCAGACGAGGCTGCAGATACAGATCCTGAACCTTAATGGGACCAGAGTGGAACCAGTGACCCTCGGAGACTTTACCTCTTGGCTTACCTCTGCTTTTTCTTACTTTAAGGAATGAGTGGGAGTGATTTTGTTTGGTGCTGCCATATGCTGTAGACTAGTGTTCATGCTCTGGTTGGTATGCAAATTCAGAACCCAACAAAAACGTGACAAGGTGATTATAACTCAGGCACTTTTAGCTATTGAAAACGGCTCCTCCCCTGAAATTTGGTTATCCATGCTCAAGAATTAGTTGGCATCTGAGTTCTCAACTCTTGCACTCCACGGCACTGAGATGAGAGAGACTCAACGACCATTGATCAGCCCTTGCACATCACTGAGATTTCCTCATTGCAAGCGATAGAGTGATCATGATTTCCCCACTAATTCATTTTTTTGGCTGACCTCTTTTGCAGAGTTCGCCCTAGGTCATTTAGTAGTTATTGTCACACAGCACTGCGGTATCCAGAGACAGGCAACTTTCCTTGTGCACAGTCCACCTAAGACATGGGGCCCAGTGGCGATAGGGTTACCCTATGACGGGTAAGGCTGTGACATTAGAGGAACAACCTAAAACAGGAGACACGGCGGATGGGCATAATTGCACAGGCCTAGTCCAGCCTCATTTTATTAAAACAAACAGGTGGAGATGTGGGAAGCCACATGTGCCGTTGCAGAGTGGCACTGACTACTGCTGGCCACCACGCATAAGTTTGGACAAACAACCAATGTGTACATATGCAGTAAAGTTTTTTGCAAAGACACTGCCTGGCCCCGGCATGATAATGAGGCTTTGAGAGTATAACCAATCAGATGTGAGACATGCGAATGAGGTATGATAATGAGGCTCTGTGAGGTACAGAGAGAGAGAGAGTAGCCAATCAGATGAGGAACATGCAAATGAGGCGTAGTGCATAACCAATCTGGGTGTGAGACACGCCTCTCCTAGGCCTATATAAGCAGCACCAGTTCTGTGCTCAGGGTCTCTTCGCCTCTGCAATCAAGCTCTCCCAATAAACGTGTGCAGAAGGATCCTGTTGCAGCGTCGTTCTTGCTGGTCGAGTCAAGCGCTCTCAAGATACTAGGATGGCATCAAGGTTATAGACAGGTGTGAATCAGCACACTCAGTCAGTACTGATTTTCTGTAACCCACTGTAACTAAGGCTATGCTAGAACTATGCTGTTGAGTACTTTAACCCCTGGAAAGGACAGCACTTTGAATAACTTTTTGTTCTCTCCTTGCCCATATACATGGGTCCGACTTAGAGTTAGTACTCTGGTTACTGTTAGTTTGTAAAGCTCTATAATTTTTAAAAACATTTATTATTTTATTTTATGTATAAGGCTGTTTTGCCTGTGTGTATGTCTGTGCCACTTTTGTGTGCCTGTTGCCCTCAGAGGCTACAAGAGGGCATCAGATCCCAGGGAACTAGAGCCACAGATGGTTCTTGGCTTCCATCTTGGTATTTGGATTTGAACCTGGGTCTTCTGGAAGAACAGCCAATGCTTTTAACAATTAAGCCATATCTCCAGCCTCCTGGGAAAATGGTAAGCAAGCCTGCCAGCCCTAAGCCTTCAATACCACCCTGCTGTGGAATAAGTTTCCAACACACAACCAGTATCCAAATCAGAGGACCATGCATTTTCATTGGCCCAAGTGTTTGTTTAGATCCTAAGCAAAGTTTATCAGTGTCCTTGCAAGTCACAGTCTAAATGTGGATTCTATTCAGAATGTTCTCACAGCATCCCCAGGTCACCTCCTCACAAGCATAGAGCATAGAGTTCGAAAACATAGAGTTCAAAAGAAGGCCTTAGCATATACACTCAAGCTACCTAACCCTGACTGTGAATTTCTCAGCATCTAGACCCATGAGAAGTAACTACCTGTTAAAAAGAATTAGAAAAACTAGAAAACAAACTTCAGAAAGGCCAGGCTCATAGATGGCATTTGCTGCTCAAAAGTTCCCCAGAGGGCCAGCAAGATAGCTCAGCAAGTAGATAGACTGGCTCTACACGGTAGGCAGAGAAAACAGACTCATATACACATGCCATAGCACAAATGCCACTCTCCTTGGCATAAAATATAAATATAATCATGTTTTTCCAAAAACAGTATAAAAAATAAAGAGAGAAAACACCCACATAAGCCTCTTTAGAAAAACAAAAACTTGCAAAAAAGCAGAGACCACTGACAGTAAGGACTGAATTCATTTTTACTACTACAAATATGATAAAAACAGAAAACAAACAAAATAAGATCTCTCTTAACTGAATAACTGAAATTGGCCTTCCATTCACAATCCTCCTCCCTCGGGCCTCTCAAGGACTAACACAAAAGTATCACTACATCTGGCAAAAAAATAAATGTGGGGGATGGAGATGAGTGAGGGCTTAGTAGGCAAAAGCACTATTCGCTACAGGGGAGATGGCTCTGTGGTGAAGAGTATGGACTGCTCTTCCAAAGGACCTGAGTTTGATCCTTAGCACCATGTCAGGAGGCTCACAACTTCCAACAATTTCAACTACAGGGGATGTGGCACATCTGGCCTTCTCAATCACCTGTACTAACACACATACTGATGCACAGACACACTCACAGAAGTAGAAGATGGGAGATCCTCATGATCACAGGTAAGCCTTCAGGGAAACCAGGAATGTTAAACATGTAGGGCTAATTCTTCAGAGGAAGGGTTCCAGAACCTATTTTCTACCCAGAAGGCTGGGAGTGCAGCTGGTTAACAGGCATGTGCCATTTGTATGGTCACACCTGACCCCCCAGACTCTGAGCATTTATCTCCATCTATAGAGCCACCCTTGCCCAGACCCTTATAGTTAGCTGTTTGTGCTGAGCCTGCTTTCCCAATTAAGCTATAGAACTTATCTTTATGGAAGAGGTCACATGTACTTTACAGAGAGTTTCAGTGGAGTCATGCCTTAGGCTTTATTGTGCATACAGAATTAAGTCTCACCCAAAAAATTGTATAAACTCTTTGGGCCATGGAGTTTGCACATAACCCTGCTCACATAGACATGACTAAAAGAATAAAAATATATTGGGGGCGGGGTTGGGCAGAGGGGAAGACTAGCTAAAGAATCTGGAAATCTTACCTCAGGGTTCTACAAAACACCCTTCTTCAACCATGGTCGTCTTCTCTACATTACCCTGGGAGCCTAAAGATAAATAACACAGGAAGTGATGGGTCTAGAAAGTGCTTGAAGCAGTGGGAAGAAAATAACATAAGCTCAGAGGACCTCTTAATCATCAAGGCATGGAGACAGAGGGTGAAATGAGAGCAGCCAATGATCCATTCCCTGAAATGGGGAGCGAGCAAGACTATCCAGAGAGACCAGAAGCCCAAGGGTTTCCAGTACCACCTCCCAGTACAGGGTCCCCTGAGCTAGAGCCAGCTGCCTCAACTCCTCTTGGGTAAGAGCCACATCCTCAAAAGTCATTAAACATATTAGCACTGGCCTTGGGTTTTGCCAAAAAATACGGAGATTAATGCCCAAACTACACAACACATCCTGAAGGCTATGCTGTTTCATGGGCCACAAGGGAAGAGACAGGTTGTTTGGAGCATGTAATGGCTAGTTTTAATTGACAACTTGAAACAATCTAGAATCACCTAGGAAGATAGTCCCGGTGAGGGACTACCTAGAACAGGTTGACCTGTGGGCACATCAGTGAGATTATGTTGATAATCTTGATTATGTTAAGGTGGAAGACCCAACCTAGAAGTAGTTGATACCATTTCTGGGTGTGAGTACCAGAATGTATAAAAAGGGAAAAGTGGAATCACTGAGTTGGCTCAGAGGGCAAAGGCACTTGGGACCAAGCTTTACAACTTGATCTCTACTCGGGGACATTACCAAGGAAAAGGCAAGGACTCAACTCCCAAAGTTGTCTTCGGGACTCCAAATACAAACCCATACTTACAGTCACTAATTAGATGAATAAAATAACCTTAGAATGAATGAAAGTCCTGCGTGTGGCAGCTTACACCTTTAACCCCAGCACTTCCAGAAGCAGAGCTAGATGGGTCTCTGTGAGTTTCAGGCCTGAGAGGGCTACTTTGTGAGACCCTGCCTCAAACCAAACAAGCAAACAGAAAACTAGGGGAGCATAAGCATGCATGCATGCAACTATTGTTCTTGGTGGTTCTGACCCCAAACATGCTGTAACCAGCTCTCATGGGCTCTGCTACAATGACTTCCCTGCTGTGATGAATCCGGATTTGTGAGCCAAGCAAACCCCCTTTTCCCTCAATGCTTCTGTCAGGGAATCTTATCACATAGGAAACAAAGCTAAGGCAGGGCATAATATATCAGTGTGAAGGGCAGATGCCTCCTAAACAGGAGCTCTTAGAAAGTAAGTAACAGCAAAGTCAAACCATGGGCTGTAGAGAGGGTCTGTCGCGGGTGTCACAGGCATGACAAAATAATGATGATGGGACCAAAACCAATAACCTTAAAAACATCATTTCTTGAGCTTCACTAGTCCAGCTAGTTTCCTGCCCTTGCTGAATGCTGCCAAACGCCTTGGTTCTGAAGTCAAGAAGCCTAGAGTTTCAATCCAAGCTCCTGAAACTACCACTCAACAGCTGTGTAACATTGGGTACCTCACTTCATCTCTGAGCCTCCATTTCCAGAGAAACACAGTAATTCTCACGTCATGGGCAACAGCTATGAAGAAGGAAAACAAAACAAAACAAAACAAAACAAAACAAAACAAAACAAACAGAAAAATTTAACCACGGGTATAAATATACCCATGGAATAGAGATGAGCTTTCTGAAAGATAAATCATATCACATTTAACTCATTTGGTTTCTGTTAATTAATACAGTCTATGGTAAATATGGCTGATAACTATGTACAGGTCAGTGACTTGAGGCTAGAAGATGTCCGCAAGTTGCTTATTTTGTTAAGGCCATAAGTAGTCCAAACTGGTCTCAAACTTGCTATGTAGCCAGGGCTGACCTTGAACTCCTGATCTTCCTGCCTCTGCCTCTCCAATACTGGGATTACAGAAATAAATAAAAGGAGTGCTACTTGGGCAAGTGAGATGGTTCAGAGAGAAAAAGAACTTCCCTCAAGCCAGACCACCTGAGTTTGATCCCCAGAACCCATATGAAAGTAGGAGGGGGGCTGGTGAGATGGCTCAGTGGGTAATACAGCTCTTCCAAAGGTCCTGATTTCAAATCCCAGCAATCACAGGGTGGCTTACAACCATCCGTAATGAGACATGGTGCCCTTTTCTGGTGTGTCTAAAGACAGCTACAGTCTATGTATTAGTCAGGGTTCTCTAGAGTCACAGAACTTATGGATAGTCTCTAGATAATAAAGGAATTTATTGATGACTTACAGTCGGCAGCTCAATTCCCAACAATCGTTCAGTCACAGCTGTGAATGGAAGTCCAAGGATCTAGCAGTTACTCAGTCTCACGCAGCAAGCAGGCGAAGGAGCAGGAGCAAGAGCAAGAGCTAGACTCCCTTCTTCCAATGTCCTTATATTGTCTCCAGCAAAAGGTGTAGCCCAGATTAAAGGTGTGTTCCACCACACCTTTAATCCCAGATGAAAGGCATAGCCCAGATTAAAGGTGTGTTCCTTAACTCGGAGATTCAATCTTCTGGAATCCATAGCCACTATGGCTCAAGATCTTCAAACCAAGATCCAGATAAGGATCTCCAAGCCTCCAGATAAGGGTCACTGGTGAGCCTTCCAATTCCGAATTGTAGTTCATTCCAAATATTGTCAAGTTGACAACCAGGAATAGCCACTACAATCCACCCCTTGTCAACTTGACACAAATAATATCTCATGTTCACATGAAACAATAACAAGGTTGTAAATACGCCTAACATGATATAACTATCCCTCGTACAATCGCAAACGCATTAGTAAATTTACAATGGGCATTCATATTACTTTATAATCCTCGTTTCTGCAACTGGTTACGTGGCCTTAATTGGTATTTATAACTACCTTCCTCTACTACCCATTCTGTATTTCCTTCACCTTCAGCCAGCACCTCAGCAGGTCTTGGCTCTTTTCCTGGAGGATTGACCCATACCTTCATTCCTGATGGGTCTGCGTCCTTTGTCATCCTGCTTGGATTAGGCTGTTGTAGTTTCCCATTGACTTTAATCACAGGACATGGTAGTACTAAGAGACACCCTAAGGGATCTCCTACACTCCAGACATAATCTTGCTTACCACCATTGTGAAGAGGTAATCCAATTTCCCCATGGTAATCTGGATCTATCACCCCTCCTAACACTGTTATTCCTTTTTTAGCCTGTTGGTTTAAGGGCATTAGAAGCCCAAAATGACCAGGGGGAAGTCTGAGCTTCCAGTTCAATGAAATGTTTGTTGTAGCTCCTGGTAGGAGCACTCCCCTCTCTGGAGCCAAAACTTCTAGGCCAGCAGAACCTAGAGTTATGGGGACAGGAAGCAAAAATTTTCCTAGAGGGTCACTAGGAGTGATAGTAAGTGGAACTATTCCTTTTTCCACCCCTTGATTCCTGGACCCATGAATCCTGGCTATGGGTGAAACTGTACCATATATCGAGCGCTGATTCAAAGCATATACTGCCTTCTGAAGAACTCTACCCCAGCCTTCCAAGCTGTTACCACCTAATTGGCGCTGTAACTGCGTCTTCAAAAGGCCATTCCATCTTTCTATCAGCCCAGCTGCTTCAGGATGATGGGGAATGTGGTAAGACCAGTGTATTCCATGATCGTGGGACCACTGTCGTACTTCTCTGGCTGTGAAATGAGTTCCTTGGTCAGAAGCAATACTGTGTGGAATACCATGACGATAGATGAGGCATTCTGTCAGTCCGTGAATGGTGGTTTTAGCAGAGGCATTACGTGCAGGAAAGGCAAATCCATAACCAGAATAAGTATCTACTCCAGTAAGAACAAAACGCTGTCCTTTCCACGAAGGAAGTGGTCCAATGTAGTCAACCTGCCACCAGGTTGCTGGCTGGTCACCTCGAGGAATGGTGCCATATCTGGGGCTCAGTGTTGGTTTCTGCTGTTGGCAGATCTGGCAATCAGCAGCAGCTGTAGCCAGGTCAGCCTTGGTGAGTGGAAGCCCATGTTGCTGAGCCCAAGCATAACCTCCATCTCGACCACCATGGCCACTTTGTTCATGTGCCCATTGAGCAATGACAGGGATGGCTGGGGAGAGAGGCTGATTGTCCACAGAACGGGTCATCTTATCCACTTGATTATTGAACTCCTCCTCAGCTGAAGTCACCTTTTGGTGAGCATTTACATGGGACACAAATATCTTCACATCCTTTGCCCATTTGGAGAGATCTATCCACATACTTCTTCCCCAGATGTCTTTCTCACCAATTTTCCAATTGTGATCTTTCCAAGTCCCTGACCATCCAGCCAATCCATTGGCTACAGCCCATGAGTCAGTGTATAATCGTACATCTGGCCATTTCTTCTTGCAAACAAACTGTAATACCATGTGTACTGCCCGAAGTTCTGCCCACTGTGAAGATTTCCCTTCACCTGTGTCTTTCAAGGTTGTCCCAGAAAGGGGTTGTAATGCTGCAGCTGTCCACTTCTGGGTGGTGCCTGCATAACGTGCAGAGCCATCAGTAAACCAGGCTCTAGTCTTCTCCTCTTCGGTCAGTTGATCATAGGGAACACCCCATGAGGCTATAGGTGCATGCTTGGCAGCAGATGGCATTGTAACAGGAGTAGAAACCATAGGCATTTGAGCAACTTCTTCATGTAACTTGCTTGTGCCTTCAGGACCTGCTCTGGCCCGATCACGTATATACCACTTCCATTTGATAATAGACTGCTGCTGTGCACGTCCCACTTTATGACTTGCAGGGTCTGATAGTACCCAGCTCATGATGGGTAGTTCAGGTCGCATAGTGACTTGGTGTCCTATTGTCAGACGTTCAGTTTCCACTAAGGCCCAATAGCAGGCCAAGAGCTGTTTTTCAAAGGGAGAATAGTTGTCTGCAGATGATGGTAGAGCTTTGCTCCAAAATCCCAAAGGCCTTTTCTGTGATTCACCTACAGGGGCCTGCCAGAGGCTCCAAACAGCATCTCTATCAGCCACAGACACCTCAAGTACCATCGGATCTGCTGGGTCATATGGTCCAAGTGGTAGAGCAGCCTGCACAGCAGCCTGGACCTGTTGAAGGGCCTTCTCCTGTTCCAGGCCCCACACAAAGCTAGCAGCTTTCCGAGTCACTTGGTAAATAGGCCTAAGTAACACACCCAAGTGAGGGATGTGTTGTCTCCAGAATCCAAATAGACCCACTAAACGTTGTGCTTCTTTCTTGGTTGTAGGAGGGGCCAGGTGCAATAACTTATCTTTCACCTTAGAAGGAATATCTCTGCATGCCCCACACCACTGGACTCCTAAGAATTTCACTGAGGTAGATGGTCCTTGAATTTTGGTTGGATTTATTTCCCATCCTCTGATACGCATATGTGTTACCAATGAGTCCAAAGTGGTTGCTACTTCCTGCTCACTTGGTCCAATCAGCATAATGTCATCAATATAGTGCACCAATGTGATATTTTGTGGAAGATCCAAACGATCAAGATCCCTTCTAACTAAATTATGACACAGGGCAGGAGAGTTAATATATCCTTGAGGCAAAACTGTGAAGGTATACTGTTGGCCTTGCCAACTGAAAGCAAATTGCTTCTGGTGGTCCTTATGGACAGGTACTGAGAAGAAGGCATTTGCCAGATCAATAGCCGCATACCAGGTGCCAGGAGATGTGTTAATTTGCTCAAGTAAGGAAACTACATCTGGTACAGCAGCTGCAATTGGAGTTACTACCTGATTTAGTTTTCGGTAATCAACTGTCATTCTCCATGATCCATCTGTTTTCTGCACTGGCCAGATAGGAGAGTTAAATGGAGATGTGGTGGGAACCACCACCCCTGCATCTTTCAAGTCCTTGATAGTGGCAGTAATTTCTGCAATTCCTCCAGGAATACGATACTGTTTTTGATTCACTATTTACTTTGGCAGAGGCAACTCTAAAGGCTTCCATTTGGCCTTTCCAACCATAATAGCCCTCACTCTACAGTTCAGGGAACCAATATGAGAATTCTGCCAATTTCTGAGTATATCTATCCCAATTATACATTCTGGAACTGGGGAAATCACCACAGGATGTGTCCGGGGACCTACTGGACCTACTGTGAGTCGGACATCAGTCAAAACTCCATTAATCACCTGCCCTCCATAAGCCCCTACTTTAACTGGAGGGCCACAATGTTTCTTGGGATCCCCTGGGATCAGTGTCAACTCAGAACCAGTATCCAGCAGACCCCTAAAAGTCTGATTATTTCCTTTTCCCCAGTGTACAGTTACCCTTGTAAAAGGCCGTAGGTCCCTCTGGGGAAGAACTGGAGAAAGGGTAACAGCAAAACCTTTGAGTGTCTTATCAAGATCCTTCCTCAGCGGAACCTGGCCACCCCTTCATTCAAGGGGTTCTGGATCTGCAAACTGTCTCAAGTCTGGAAATTGATTCACTGGCCGAGATTGCTGTTTACCATGATCTAATGTAGCCTTTCTTTCATTTGTTTGAGAATTTTTCTGCTTATACAGATCAAACAAATATGCAGTAGGCTTCCTATGTATTTCATTCCTGGAAACACCATGATTGGTTAGCCAGTACCAAAGGTCCAACCGAGTCATGCCATTATAAATTTCACCTCTCCTGTGCTGACCATTACTGGGTATGTTATTATAAACATTCTTTTGTCTACGCTGTCCATTATAATAACTAGAATCACCTTGTCTCGGGCGATTCAATGCTGCCACCTGGCCCTTGTTACCTCGGAATCCAACTAAACCCAGTGAATTTAATTCATCTAATTGAGCAGAAGCATCTCCAATGCTAAGATCTGGCACAAGGAAAAGGGAAAGAACAAAACCCTTCAAATGTGCTGGTGCCCCTCTCACCAATTTGCGTCTTATAGAGCTGGTGAAAGGCATATCTTCTGGACCTTCCCATTGTGGACAATTATGCTTTACACAATATATCCACTCTAGCATTGCAATTTCCCTAAGTCTTAAAATCCCTTCATCAACACTAAGCCATGGAATATCAGGCATCTCCAAGTCATTTCCAGTAGGCCATCTTTTGATAAACACCTCAGCCAACCATTCAAACAAACTTTTGACACCTTTTTTAACTATGCGAGCTTCCGTATTAAACCTAGAATCTCTACTCAGAGGACCCATGTCAATAAACTCAGCCTGCTCTAGTTTTATGTTCCTTCCACCCTTATCCCACACCCTTAAAATCCATTCCCACACATATTCACCAGGTTTCTGCTTGAATGAATTAGCAAACTCATTAAGCTCCTTAGTAGTGTAGCGAATTTCCTCATGGACTACACTTTCTACCTCCCCTCTAGGAGCCTGTTTTGCTTTGAGTCTGGTTACAGGTCTAGAAGAAACTATTGGTGGGCCATGAGCAGACTCTGCAAAATTAATTTCCTCATGTGGGGAAGGCATTATTTCAAGAGGTGGGGCTGAGGGTACTACTTCCTCAGGTGGGGCAAACCCTTGAGAATCTGAGGATTCAAAATTCTCAGCTTCAACATGGTCTTCCCACACATCCCCATCCCATGTTGTAGGATCCCATTCTTTGCCAATTAGAGCCCTTACTTTAACTGTCGACACACTCTGAGGCTGAGACTTGAATTTTCGCTGTAGTTCAGCCAACCTTACAATGAGAGTTTCTGTTTGATTTTCTGCAACTTGAGCTCTATTGCTACAAGAGAGAAGATTCTCCTCAAGGACACACTTAGCAACTTTTAGATCGTTTACTTGTGTCTGGAGCCTTTCGATTTTATCACACAACTCCTTCCTTTCATTCATCATTTTTTCCACAGATACTAAGAGCAGCCAGCCTGTAAAATCATTTTTCGATTTTTTCCCCATCTTGTAGAAAGCTTTGTGCACTGAATCACCTAATTCATTAAGAAAATCAAGGGCATTAGCTTCTTTAAGTTCGGAATATAGTTTCAACCATGGGTCTTCAAAATTCTCTGAGCTCCCAGGAGGGAGAGAATCTGGAGAGGTTTCAATAGTTGAAAGTGCTGGTGGATCAACAAGCCAATTCCAGAATTTTAAAAGATTCATCCTTGTACTTCTGTTACTCTAGAACCACTCCTGGTACCAACTTCTGTATTAGTCAGGGTTCTCTAGAGTCACAGAACTTATGGATAGTCTCTAGATAATAAAGGAATTTATTGATGACTTACAGTCGGCAGCTCAATTCCCAACAATCGTTCAGTCACAGCTGTGAATGGAAGTCCAAGGATCTAGCAGTTACTCAGTCTCACGCAGCAAGCAGGCGAAGGAGCAGGAGCAAGAGCAAGAGCTAGACTCCCTTCTTCCAATGTCCTTATATTGTCTCCAGCAAAAGGTGTAGCCCAGATTAAAGGTGTGTTCCACCACACCTTTAATCCCAGATGAAAGGCATAGCCCAGATTAAAGGTGTGTTCCTTAACTCGGAGATTCAATCTTCTGGAATCCATAGCCACTATGGCTCAAGATCTTCAAACCAAGATCCAGATAAGGATCTCCAAGCCTCCAGATAAGGGTCACTGGTGAGCCTTCCAATTCCGAATTGTAGTTCATTCCAAATATTGTCAAGTTGACAACCAGGAATAGCCACTACAGTCTACTTACATATAATAATAAATAAATCTTTAACAAACAAAAAGTAGAACAGGACCAATTCCTGAAAGCTGTCCCACAAATTCCACACTTGAGCCATTGCTTGCATGTGAGTAGACCCACAAACACATAATACACATAAATTAAACTTAAAAAAGCTTTTTAAAAGTGGCTTCTGAGTAGAACTGTGACAAAGAATGGTCTTGCAGAGATCTGAAGACTGGGGCAGAGTAAACCTCGAAGATAAAAGCTGGAAAAGTGAAGGAAATGTTGGGTCAAATTGGTATACCTGAATAGCTGTGAGCCAGACAGGGAATCAAGATCCTAAGAGGACAGCCAGGAAGAATACGGTACTTAACAGATCGTGACTGATATGAATTGATGAAAATCCTAAGCCTGGAGCTTCATTTCAGTCTTCAATCTCTTAAATACCTACCAGAGGCCTGACTTTCTGGCCTGAGGAAGCTGTAGGAGGGCTAACTAGCAGAGTGGCAATGCTGGACAGTGAGGGCTATGTGAGTCCTTTATTAGAAGCTAAATGGCAACAAACAGGACCCAGTTATTAAACCAAATCCTAGATGATTGTTGCCCATTGTCACAGAAGTTATCTTTGGGCTTCTAGATTATTTCTAGGAAAGAGTCATCTGGGTTCCTTTAGATCGACTTAGAGGACACAATTCCAAAATGTTAGTTATAGAAAAGGAGGCAGGTTGGTACGTATTAGGGAGTGAGCTCCTATTTCCTTAGGTATGGCCTCCAGTGCATAAACGGCCCTCTCAGGTACAAAGTGAAGGGGAAAAGTAAGAAATAAAGGGAAAGGACGTGACTGCTTGTAGGTATGGTGGAAGAGAAAGTTTACCATAGATAAGTGGGAGAGCACAGCTAGAGACAGAAACACCTGGGAGAGTCCAGAGTGGACATGACCCTGAGCCGTGTGAGAAGAGGAGCAGCAGAAGAGAGAGACAGGAGGCGAGGGGAAAGTGCAGCAGCCAAGAGGCCCAAAAGAGCAGGGATAACCAAACTTGTTAGATTGTAAAGGGAAGGACAGCTGGGGGCAGAGCAACCCAGCTCCAGAGCTGAGGGAATTTAAGGTAGGGGGTGCAAAGTATGCCAGCCAAGAACTCTTGGTGACCTGTATAAGGTTGTTTAACCCCCCCCCCCCCAGCGGCGGGTCTGCTTTGTTCTGTTTAGTAGACACTTAAGCTTTTTGTCCCAGCTTTGAAACCTAAGTCTAAAACAAGGGATGAGCAGGGCGTGGTGGCACACGCCTTTAATCCCAGCACTTGGGAGGCAGAGGCAGGCAGATTTCTGAGTTCGAGGCCAGCCTGGTCTACAAAGTGAGTTCCAGGACAGCCAGGTCTACACAGAGAAACCCTGTCTCGAAAAACAAAACAAAACAAAAAAACAAACAAACAAACAAAGACTCGGGATGAACTGGGTGGCCAGGCAGATCCACTTTTCCTAAGCAAACACAATTATAAAGACCTAGAGGCTCTCTTGATTGACAGGCTCTCCAAAATTTAAGGAAGCATCAAAAGTCTCCGAAAACCCATAAGCCTGGTGCCCACTAGGGAGGACGCCATCCTGCTACCATGCAGGCAGCAGAGCCAGGAATCCTGTGAACTCCATAGAAACCCTTACCTCCTTGCCCGGGGCAGGTGACTTTGGCTGCTGGCTGTCATGCCCAGGTCACAGAGCACAGCTAGGTTCACTGCAGTGTTTAGGTTTTGCTTGTGCACCCTTCCTCCTCACTACAGGCTAAACAGGAGTGCAGCTTAGATTCCCACACTGGATGTGAACTGAAGAGTAGCTCAATGATGAAGTCACATAATGGAGCCAGTAGAGCCACAGGCATTAGCATTTCACTTGCAGAGCAAGCCACAAGACTCTTGTGCTCTATACCTTCTGGGTAACATAGTTCTTTCTCTGCTTACAAACGGATCACTCCCTCCCCAAAGAGAAGAGGTTTTCTTACTCTTTATATAAAATAATATCCCAGACCTATCATCATGGCTTAGACATACCTATTACTATTTATTATTATTGCTGTTGTTTTGGTTATTTCTTTTTTTCTTTTGTTTTATTGGATATTTTATTTACATTTCAAATGTTATCCCCTTTCCTTGTTTCACCTCTGAAAACCATCTATCCTCTTCCCCCTCCCCCTGCTCAGCAACCCACCCACTGCCATTTCCTGGCCCTGGCATTCCCCTACACTGGGGCATAGAGCCTTCCCAGGACCAAGGACCTCTCCTCCCACTGATGACTGACAAGGCCATCCTCTGCTACATATGCAGCTGGAGCCATGAGTGACACCATATGTACTCTTTGGTTGGTGGTTTACACCCTGGGAGCTCTGGGGGTACTGGTTAGTTCATATTGTTCTTCCTCCTATGGGGCTTCAGACCCCTTCAGCTCCTTGGTTCCTTTCTCTAGATCCTCCATTGGGGACCCTGTGCTCAGTCCAATGGTTGGCTGAGAGCATCCACCTCTGTAGTTGTCAGGCACTGGTAGAGTCTCTCAGGAGACAGCTATAACAGGCTTCTGTCAGCAAGCACATCTTGGCATCCACAATAGTGGCTGGGTTTATGGATCCCCAGGTGGAGCAGTCTCTGGTTCTTCATTCCTTCAGTCACTGCTCCACACTTTGTAACTCCTTCCATGGGTATTTTGTTCCCTCTTCTAAGAAGGATGGAAGTATCCACACTTTGGACTTCCTTTTTTTTTTTTTTTTTTTTTTTTGAGTTTCATGTGGTTTGTGAATTGTACCTTGGGTATTCTGAGCTTCTGGGCTAATATCCACATATCAGTGAGTACATACCATGTGCGTTCTTTTCTGATTGTGTTACCTCACACAGGATACTTTCTAGTTTTATCCATTTGCCTAAAATTCTCACAAATTCATCATTTTTAATAGCTGAGTAGTACTGTAGTGTGTACATGTACCACATTTTCTGTATCCATGCTTCCATTGAGGGACATCTGGGTTCTTTCCAGCTTCTGGCTATTATAAATAAGGATGCTATGAACATAGTGTAGCATGTGTCCTTATTATATGTTGGAGCATCTTCTGGGTATATGCCCAGGAGTGGTGTTATTATTACTTGAAATTGTTTTAATTTGAGACAATCTCGCTAAATTGGCCAGGTTGGCCTTGAACTGAACTTCTCCTGCTTGAGCCTCCTGAATACTTAAGATTGTAGGCATGGGTGACCAGGCCTGGCTTCAGATCCATCAAATAACAATGCACACAGCGAATGAGGATTTGGGGCCTGGTTGAGACTGACATTCTTTCTGTATAGAATGTAGATTGCAGTTTTGTATGTCTGGAACATTTGCCCAAAATCAGGGCAAGTGTAAAGCTGGTAAACTGAGTGCTCTAGAGAGGACCCCCTGTTCTACACATACAACATCTCTCCTTATATACCAACTTCCTTTCATTTAGTGGTTATTTTATGTGTGTGTAAGCATGGGTGTGCCTCTGTCCATGTGCAGAAGCACGGGGACTGAGTTTGATCCCCAGCAACCAGGTACAAGCTGGGCTTACTTTAGTGCTTCTGTGATCTTGGCACTGGGGAGCTGGACATAGGAGGACCACTGTGTTTTATTTACCAGCCAGTCAAGCCAACTTGGTGATTTCATGTTCAGTTCACAGATCTTTCCTCTCAGAATATGAGATGGAGAGCACTAGAAGGAACCACCTGATGTGGGCTTCTGGCCTCCACCTCTATCACTCATGTAAGACAAACGTTTCAATTCAATCCACACACTAACTCACTCAAGCAAGAAGACTGATGCTAAAGTAATCAGTTTTAATTAACATCAGTTCATAAAAGAGAAAACAAGCAAACCACATGCACTAACAAACAGAGCCTGGAGAGCTTCCTGAAGAAATGCATAGGGATAGAGACAGACAGGGCTCAGGAAGCCCCCTGAACACAGGGAGGCAGCACCCTTTGAGAGTGTTCCCTGACCCAGGGGTGTTTCAGGACCTGGGCCAGGCTCAGCTGCTTCTATGGATGGTACCTAAAAAACTTGGAGATCAAGTCCTGGGCTCCTGCAGGTACTGATGAAGGAAACTTAAAATCCACCTAATGAGCCAGGGAAAGAAGAATAGAATCTAGTTATTCTCTTTGGGTAATCTTCTCACTGTACTATAAGTCTCCTCATGGCACCCTTTTGGCTATTAGCAGATAATCTTTTGTATACACTCCAGTCCCCAAAGGCCCACCCAGGAGCCATCACTGTCTGGCTTCCTGGTGAATGTCATGCATATGTGTGTGTGTGTGTGTGTGTGTGTGTGTGTGTGTGTGTGTTTGTGTGTGTGTACACGCGTGCGCGCACAACATACGTGGCAGATGCGTCTATATGTTTCACTGGAGGTGCTGCTCTCAAAGGGTGGCTTCCCCATCAGCAGTTCATAGCAGAGCATCCCAATACACCACAGATCAACCATCTCATTGTACAGTTTCTGCTCTATCATTTCCGGGGGCAAGTATTCCAGAGTCCCACAAATTGTCTTTCTCTTAGAACAAAACACAGAAGGTTGGGCTGTGCGTAGGCTCAAAAGAAGTGAAGTCACACACACAAAATAAAAAACCAAAAAACAAAAAACAAAAACCAAGGACAAAAAAACGGGCAGTGGTGGTGCATGCCTTTAATTCCAGCACTTGGGAGGCAGAGGCAGGCAGATTTCTGAGTTCAAGGCCAGCCTGGTCTATAAAGTGAGTTCCAGGATAGCCAGAGCTACACAGAGAAACCCTGTCTCAAAAAACAAACAAACAAACAAACAAACAAACAAAAACCGGAAGAAGGGAAATCTTCCCTGTTCAGCTTCCAAGGAAATGGGAGACACAGGGACATCCTGAATGGTCTACTCCTGTGCATGCCTGAGACAAGGAGAACTGTTCATAAATACCAACTCTTAATATGGTTCAAGATTCAGAGGGGTTATAGGAGGTGAGTCAGGGGGCAAAGCACTTGCAAGGGGAATTCCTGAGGACCTGAGTTCTATCCCCCAGAATCCACATAAAGCCGGGTCCATGACTATAGTCCTAGAACTTCTATAGTGAGATGGGAGGCAGAGAAGAATCATAGAAAGTCTTTAGACCATCTAGGCAACTATAAAAGGCAAACAAAAGACCTTGTCTCAAATAAGGTGGAAGGTGAGGGACTGTCTTGAAGGTGTCCTCTTACATACCCAACCTCCTCCCAGACACAACATGGCACATGTGTGTCTACACCCACACATGAGAATAAACACAGGTTTTCTTTTTAACATTCAGGGAAAGCAGATGGATATAGTAATAGCTCACATCTCTTAATTCTGGCATTTGGGAAGGTTGCAACAGGAAGAGCATTGTGTTTGACACTAGAATGAATCCACAACCAGTCAGACAAGGCAGGGCTAGAGAGATGACTCAGTGGTTAAGAGCACTAGCTGTTCTTCTAAAAGACTCTGGATAGATTTTCAAGCATCCATGTGGCTGCTTACAACCAACTGATGCCCTCTTCTGGCTTCCAAGAGAACAGGCATGAAAAACGGTGCACAAGTCCTAGATGCAGGCAAAACATCCATACATAGAAGATAAAAATTAAAAAAACTAAACCAACTCAGAAAAAGTAAATACTATAAGGGAAGATACAGTAATCTCATGTTTTAAAACATGGAGTAGCATATCACCTGTAGCATAACATCACAGGATTGCTGTAAGACTGAAACCAGCCTGGTGGACTACAGAGTCAGTGACTGAGGAAGATTTTTTTTCATATTTATTTTTTAAATTAGTTATTTTCTTCATTTACATTTCAAATGTTATCCCAAATGTCTCCCATACCCCCCCCCCACTCCCACTTCTTGGTCTTGGCATTCGCCTGTACTGAGGTATATAAAGTTTGCAAGACCAAGGGGCCTCTCTTCCCAATGATGGCCGACTAGGCCATCTTCTAATATATATGCAGCTAGAGACATGAGCTCTGGAGGTACTGGTTAGTTCATATTGTTGTTCTACCTATATGGTTGCAGACTCCTTTAGCTCCTTGGGTACTTTCTCTAGCTCTTCCATTGGGGGCCCTGTGATCCATCCAATAGCTGACCGTGAGCCTCCACTTCTGTGTTTACCCGTCCCTGGCATAGCCTCACAAGAGACAGCTATATCAGGGTCCTTTCAGCAAAATCTTGCTGGTGTATGCAATGGTGTCAGAGTTTGGAGGCTGATTATGGGGTAGATCCGTGGGTATGGCAGTCTCTAGATGGTCTATCCTTTTGTCTGAGGAAGATTTAAGATGTACATAATGATGGTGTGTGTCTCAAGAGGAACCAAGGAAATGTAGCTCATCAACATGGGGAAATTCCTTCCTGGGATGGTTGCTAATTTTCATGGAATCCTACTGGCAAAGGCAAACACTGATAAAGACTAGGAAAGCAAAACTCTATTTGTGTTGTGTATGTGTGTGTGTGTGTGTGTGTGTGTCTGTGTGTGTGTACATGCCTACAGACACATACTAACAAAGACAGAGGATGACATTCAGTGTCTTTATTAACTATATTCCTTTAAGGCAAGGTCTCTCATTGGACCTCACCCAGTCATTTCTGCCAGTGTCTGGCCAGCTTTTAGGATCTGCTTGTCTCCATCACTCAAGGCAGGGGTTAAATTAATCCAGAGTCATGGTCAGGTATTTGCAGGTTCATTTCATTTAAAGTCAGGTTTCCTGATCACAAAGGACCTGTTCTTATCTACTGAGTTCATCACCCCACCCACCCAATTCTTTCAATTTGCAAGTGCATTTGAAAAGTTTGTATTTGGAAAAGGTGCTTGTTAACCCCAAGGCCCAGTTTGTATCTGGGCCTTCCATGTGAGATGAATTCACTTGGGAAATGCCTCACTAGTGTGAGTGTCCCACCGCCATCCCATCCAACATACCTGAGAGAGGGAGTATGCACAAAACACCCAAAGTCTGAGATCTTCACCTCACTGTTGAGGCCCAGCAGGAGATTCTCTGGCTTGATGTCCCTGTGAATCACCTTCTTTTCATGGCAGTAGGTCAGGGCATCTGATATCTCCTGTATTATCTGTGTGAACAAAAGCAGTGTAGGGGGAAGACTTTCACAGCTTCCCTGTGAGGTAGAACAGACATTATGAATTTTATCATTGCCATGGAATCTCATTTTTTCTACTATAATTCTATTGTGTCTTTGTGTGTGTACACACAGCAATGGGGAGCATAGAGGACAATCTTTAGAGTGGTGCCTTACTGTCTATCGACCTTGTTTTTCTTGTTTTGAGGCAGGGTTTCTCTCTGTAGCTCTTACTTCCCTGGAACTCTCTCTGTAGCTCAGGGAGTGAAGGCCTTAGTCAACACCACTTGCCTCTTTGTTCTTTTTAAAAGAGGGCCTTCACTGTCTGGTCCAGGTCAGCCTTAAACTCATGAGATATGTCTGTCCTTACATAGATAGCACCATGGTTAAAAACTAGCCAGGTCCCCCCCCCCCCCATAGACTAAGCAGAACAGGAGGCAGACACAGAAGCTGTGCTGAGTGTATCCTCCCCCAGCCTTGAGTAGGCTGGCTCAGACCTTGCTGCCACTGTGAATGAGACCACCTGGAGTGGAGCCTTCTGACCCTGTACCCCCTGAGGCCACACTAAATGAGTTCCTGAGTGGGAGGCCAGAACTGTTTAGGAGAGAACATGAAAGAAGTAAAGAGACCAAGACAGATTTCTGATCAAGGCCCAGTGTTTACTAAGAGTCTCTGCTTATAAAGGGGGGTGGCCCATCCCCTGCCAAGCCAGGCTTCTTGATGCTTTGTTGCTAAGTTGTAAACACTAGTCTGTCAGAGCTATTAGCATTAGGTTGCCAAGTTCACAGGTTGTTGGCTCTCTCAAGAAGACAGGTTCAGCCTCTCAGCTGTAAGTGCTTCTTGGAAAAGAGCAGTGCCAGGTGACAGAACAATAGAGCCATCTAGGTGGGAAGGCTCCACCCCAGCTGGTCTCATTCACAGTGGCAGCAAGGTCTGAGCCAGCCTACTCAAGGCTGGGGGAGGCTACAGCTGAGCCAGTCACAACATTCCCCCTAAAGGATCAGAGGGAAGGCTATAAGAGTCAGAGATTTTATTGTCAAGCAAAGCCAACTGATGCTGCAGGGATAGTGAGTGCTAGGGCTTTTCTTAAAGTGCCCTACAATTTCTAGGTACCTTTTTTTTTTTCCTTTTATGAGATAAGGTTGCACTATGTAACCTTATGGCCTGAAACTTGATATGTAGACCAAGCTGACCTTGAACTCCTGAGCCTTCTGCCCCAGCCTTCAAAGTTCTGGAATTATAGGCCAGCAACACTATGCCCAGCTAGCTTTCTGTCTTAGTCAGGGTTTCTATTCCTGCACAAACATCATGACCAAAAAGCAAGTTGGGGAGGAAAGGGTTTATTCGGCTTACACTTCCATACTGCTGTTCATCACCAAGGAAGTCAGGACTGGAACTCAAGCAGGTCAGGGAGCAGGAGCTGATGCAGAGGCCATGGAGGGATGTTCTTTACTGGTTTTCCTCCCCTGGCTTGCTCAGCCTGCTCTCTTATAGAATCCAAGACTACCAGCCCAGAGATGGCACCACCCACAAGGGGCCTTTCCCCCTTGATCACTAATTGAGAAAATGCCTTACAGTTGGATCTCATGGAGGCATTTCCTCAACTGAAGCTCCTTTCTCTGTGATAACTCCAGCTGTGTCAAGTTGACACAAAACTAGCCAGTACAATTGACCCCTTGTCAACTTGACACACATAAACATCACTAGTAAGCCTCAACCCTTACAATCTTATTCATCCTCAAGATCTAAATAACTTTAAAATCCCAGTCTTTACATATTCTTAAATTTTCAATCTCTTTAAAATATCTATCTCTTTTAAAATCCAAAGTCTTTTTACAATTAAAAGTCTCTTAACTGTGGGCTCCACTAAAACAGTTTCTTCCTCCAAGAGGGAAAATATCAGGGCACAGTCACAATCAAAAGCAAAAGTCAATCTCCAACCGTCCAATGTCTGGGATCCAACTCACGATCTTCTGGGCTCCTCCAAGGGCTTAGGTCACTTCTCCAGCCATGCCCTTTGTAGCACACGCATCATCCTCTAGGCTCCAGATGCCTGTACCCCACTGCTGCTGCTGCTCTTGGTGGTCATCTCATGGTACTGGCATCTCCAAAACACTGCATGACCCCTTCAGATCTGGGCCTTCAATTGCAACTGAGGCCGCACCTTCACCAATGGCCTTCCATGGCCTCTCACAGTGCAAAGCCTCAGCTGCTTTGTGTGACCCCTTCATGCCTTCAAAACCAGTACCACCTGGGTGACCCTTACATATTACCAAGTCCCACTGCAGCAGGAGTACAACCTTGGCCATCCCTGGAACACAGCCTCTTTGTGCTTTCAGAAAACACCTCCCAGAAGATGTTACCTCAATGATGCTGGTCTCTTCTTAATCACCGCTAATTTCTTAGCTCCAGCTAACCAGCATCAATAGTCCCAGTAATGCAAAGTTTTTGCTTTGGTAGTTCTGGTATCTTGTTAATCACAGCTGATTCTTCAGCCCCAGCTAACCAGAACTACAGAATCTTCACAATCAAAACAGCAATGGCCCTGAAAAGAGTCTTTAATTTTCCCTCTAAAATTTCACAAATCAGACCTCCATCTTCTGCAGTGTTCTCAACATTATCTTCCAAGCCCCTACACAACATCCGACAGAGCTCTTAACAACGAAGGAATCTTCAAGCCCAAAGTTCCAAAGTCCTTCCACAGTCCTCCCCAAAACATGGTCAGGTTGTCACAGGAATACCCCACTCCTGGTACCAATTTGTCTTAGTCAGGGTTTCTATTCCTGCACAAACATCATGACCAAAAAGCAAGTTGGGGAGGATAGGGTTTATTCGGCTTACACTTCCATACTGCTGTTCATCACCAAGGAAGTCAGGACTGGAACTCAAGCAGGTCAGGGAGCAGGAGCTGATGCAGAGGCCATGGAGGGATGTTCTTTACTGGTTTTCCTCCCCTGGCTTGCTCAGCCTGCTCTCTTATAGAATCCAAGACTACCAGCCCAGAGATGGCACCACCCACAAGGGGCCTTTCCCCCTTGATCACTAATTGAGAAAATGCCTTACAGTTGGATCTCATGGAGGCATTTCCTCAACTGAAGCTCCTTTCTCTGTGATAACTCCAGCTGTGTCAAGTTGACACAAAACTAGCCAGTACACTTTCTAATATATGTTTATGGTTTCATTTTCTATCTAGTAGAGTTGGACTTTTTATATACTATGTTCATTGCATTTATTAGTTTTTCTGTGCCTATATATGTGAATAAGTGCATGGATGGGTACAAGGACAACCTTCTGTGTTTTATCTATCCTTTGACCATGTGGTCCCAGGATGCTGGTGTTCAGCCTGGAGAGCAAGCATCCTTACCCAATGAGCTGTTTCTCCAGCCCTAGTTAGAATCTAATGCTTGTTAAGAAAGACTCCAGGTGTGGTAGTCAGCACTAGGGAAGCAGAGGCAAGAGGATTTCTGTGAATTTGAAGCCAGCCTGTCTATATATATTGTTCCAGGTCAGACACGAAGTGAAAGAACCTGTCTCAAAAAGAAAAAAAAATTATCAATAATAATAATCTGTGGCTACACTGGGATCAACCCAAGACCATAAACACACTAGAGAAGAACTAGACCAACAAGTTACATCTAAGCACACCTAAAAACCAAAACATACAAACAAACAAACAAACAAACAACCCTCATGGAAACAAACAGTCCAAAGCTGGGGGGCCTGTCATCCTAGGAGTTACAAGGCTGCAATGTCAAGGTTAACCTAGGCTATACACGCGTTCCAAGTCATTCTGAGCTGTTTAGAAAAGACTCTGCCTCAGGAAGGAAAATACAGCACCCTGAGCCAGGCATCATCCTGGAGATTTCAGGGAAGCCTGGGCCAGCCTGGGCTATCTAGCAAGATTTCCTGCAACTCAGAACAAAAAGATATGAAGGCTAGTGAGATGTCTCAGTGGGTAAGAGAGCTTGCTGTACAAGCCTGGTGACCTGGAGTTTCATCCCTGGAAGCCACATAAAGGTGAAAGGAGAAAACAGACTCTTCTCCAAGTTGTCTCATGACTTCTATGTGTGCCCACTACGGCCTGTATGCTCCCCCATCCCACATCCCACACTACTACACAAAAGATTAAGTTAAAAAGAGTTGGGAAGGGGATATTGGCAGCTACAATCAGTCACTGTCATCACTGCATGCATCTTTGGTCCCAGAACTCCCCTCACCATGGCTGTACGCTGCTGGTCCAACTTCTGATTTCTCTGAAGCTCCTTTTAGAGCTCACCTCCTGGAGCATACTCCAGAATTAAGTATATATGAGTGTCATCATAGAAGTAGTTGTACAGGCGAAGGATGTTCTGGTGTCTGAAGGAGGAAGGAAGGAAGAGTCAAGGCAGGCAAGATAGCACAGCAAACAGAGACATTTGTTGCCAAGTGTGCTAACCTGAGTACCACTCCCAGAATCTGTATGTGGAAGAGAGGAAATAATTCCTGCAAGTTGTCCTCCACATGTGTCCTGTGACTCACATGTAGCCCATGTGCCGTTACTCCCTGTAACTTTAAATAAATAAATAAATAAATTGCTGAGCAGTTCAAGACTTTAATCTCAGCACTCCAAAGGTAGATGCAGGCAAATCTTGGAGTTCAAGAGCAGCCTGCTAGATCTATAGAGCAAATTCTAAGACAGCCATGGCTACACAGAGAAACCCTGTTTCCAAATAACCAAAACCAAAACTAAAATAAACAAATAAGTAGGTATAAGATAAAACCAATTACTTTGGGGCAGAGTTTGACTGTGTAACTCTGGATGACTTGGAACTCCCTGGGAACCATCAGGCTGGCCTCACACCCAGTGATCCACATGCCTCTGCTTCTCAGGGGCTCCGGACAAAGAAATACCCTTTTAAAAAAGATGTGCATCATCTGAGGAGCAACACTGGGGGTTGACCTCTGACCTGCACATATATGTACACTTGAAACTGGTGTGTCTAATACCAGGAAATAATTGTCCTAACCGGAATGAGTTACAGAGAACAGTCTTCAGGTGGAAAACAAAATGCTTATTTGGGAGTCATGAAGACTGAGTTCAGAAGTCAAGGGCAGCAAGAGGGCAGCAGGCGCTGGAGAACTCTAGCTCTGAGTTCCACGTAGGTCAGGCTTACTGTATGTGTGCCTGGATCTCCACTTCCCTGCGAAGTTGGTGCTCCAAACCCTCCTTCTCTATCTCAGAATTGAAGAGGACCTTCAGGGCCACGATGAAATGACTTTCCTTGAGCCAAGCCAAGTACACACACCCAAATTTCGCCCTGCCCAGAAGACGCCCGATTTCAAAGTCATTGATGGTGAAATGCTTCCTGAGTAGATGGAAGAGATGGCCTCATCTCAGAGACTGGGAAGAGTTACAGGTCCCCAACCGCTCCCCTTCCTCATTCACTGAGCTCACAACCTCAGCTGTGGTCTTCCATAGGGAAAATAACATTTTAGATCCATGAGCCAATGCTCCTCTTGCCCTGCTTACTAGTCACCTGAGTCACATTTTTTTTCTTCTAGAAACTTTGGCAAAGCACTCACCTGGTTGAGGTGCTGGGCTCCATCTGGCCAGTAGCTAAGAAAAGAGAGAAGAAAAACGGGTCTGGTGATGCTCAATAGCAACCCTAGTCTGTGGGAGGTAGACAAGGAGGCAGGAGTTCAAAGTCACCCTCCACTCCATAGCAACTTTGAGGCCCACTTAGTCCACAAGAGAATCATCCTATCAGAGACTGGGGGAAGGTGGGAGGGGTTAGGGTATAAGAGAGGGGAAGGGGCATCAAGAAAATTGTAGGGGAGGGCATGTGTGATGGTTTGTATATTCTTGGACCAGGGAGTGGCACCATCTGAAGGTGTGGCCTTGTTGGAATAGGTGTGATCTGGTTGGAATGGGTGTGTCACTGTGGATGTGGGTATAAGATCCTCACCCTAGTTGCCTGGACGTCAGTCTTCCACTAGCATACTTTGGATGAAGACATAGAACTCTCAGCTCCTCCTTTGCCATGCCTGCCTGGATACTGCTATGCTCCCACCTTCATGATAATGGACTGAACCTCTGAACCTGTAAGCCAGCCCCAATTAAATGTTCTTATTTTATAAGACTTGCCTTGGTCATGGTGTCTGTTCACAGCAGTAAAACCCTAATTAAGACAGCATGGAAGGGAAAGGAAAAAGTGAGGAGAAAAAGAAGGACTGCAGGAAAAGGAGAGATGGAAAGTAAGTACAGGAAAGGAGGGGGAAGAGGAAAGAGAGGGAGGAGAGGGGAAAGGGAGAGGGAGAAGGAAGAGAAAGAGCGAGAGGAAGAGAGAGAGAGGGAGTGAGGGAGAGAGGGATAGGGAGGGTGAGGCAGAGAGAGAAGGCTGCCAATGCACACACACACACATACCACACCCCTTGCTGCGGATCCCAGTGACCTCTAACTGTCCCCATCCTGCTGCCTTGTCCTCCTGCTTGCAGGGAATTTTCACATGGGTGCCACCACTTTGAAGTCAGTCCGGGTTCTCCTACCTCTTACTTGAGTGTGAAGCCCAGCCCGAAGGAGGTGACTCTTCCCTGAACTCTAAAAGGGTGAGGGCAAGTTGAAGTCCTGCTAGTCTCTTAGATCCTGGAAAAGGGTAGGCGGGTAATGCTCTGACTCCAGCCTCCCCAACCGCCCGGAATGTCTCACCCACCCAGGGACACATGGGACACACACACTGGTAATCCACTAGCACAGCTGCACTCAAGGGGATTCCAGATTGCACTTTGGCAGAATCTAGTAGATCCCAGCTGATAACCATTGGTTATCTTTCTGAAGTCATAGGCATGCCCAATAGGTGCGCCAGAGAAGCCAGGCTGCTTGCCCTATAGGATGGTGTGGGCGGGTCCAGAAGGTGCCTAAAATCACTAGGGAGGAAAGTACCATTTGCTGAGGTCAGCAGGAGGGTTACTAAGTGTTTGTGTAGGTATAGAGGACTGGACTCCGTAGTAAGAAACAGTAAATATGTGTCTCCTCTGTCAAACACAATGAAATTTATGTTTATTAGAATAGGGAATTAAAATCTTTTCAAATCCTGCACTCGCCTTTAATCCCAGCACTCAGGAGACACGGGGCATCTCTGAATTTGAGGCCAGCCTGATTTAAAAGAGCAAGTACCAGGACAGCCAAAGCTACACAGAGACATCCTGTCTTGAAAAACAAAGTATTGGGGGCTGAAAATTAAAAACAACCCAAGCAAAGCAAGATACAAAGCAAGATATTGAATTAGGCAGCAGAAACTGACCAGTAGGGGATAGCAACACAGACTTGGGAGCTGACTGCTTCTTGGGACGTCCATCCACAAGTAGATGCCAAAAGTCTATTGTACTCAGGCTGCTACTGATCAGGCCACAGAACTTGGGAGCTGGAAAGCGACTCCAAGCCAGAATATCACAGAAAAATTTAAGCCTGAAACAATCAACATCTAGGTCAAGTTACAGTTACATATTCCCACCCATCAGGATTTGCCAGACCCGGCGTGACATACATTGTTCTTGCCTCTGGGACAGGATTAGCAGGCGTGGGCCTCCACAAGTGTCAGTAATGTTTGTTTGTATAACACTGTACATATTTTTACATTCCTGTTTCGAGGAATGTCCTCCTCTTAACTTAACGTTAATGACTCCATGATAATCGGAGACAGCCTGAGACCAGGAGGGGAGAAGATGATGTAGCTAATGTCTCAGCAAAATGGCAAACTCATCTGAAGGTGGGCAACTGTCTGTCCTGCAGAATGTGTCCCCACCTGCAGGTCTGTTCCCACCCTGTGTTCTGAGAAATGTTAGCCTCTCCCTTCCAAGAGGAGCAAGTGTTCCAAGACCTTCCCAAAGTTCCTGACCTTTTCAGTACCCAGGGAGGTCTTTAGGAACTTAAACTTTATTTGACCCCTATTCAAAATGGAAGTTCTCTTCAGAAAGCTTCAGTTTGGTTCCTTCTTACAAAACAAATGTTTAAACCCGCCAACTAATTTGTGAGACTTTTTTGCAAGTGTCCTTTTTTGTTTGTCATCCCTTGCCCTCTGCCACCTCCCCACCCCAAGGGGTTCCTCTTTTAGAGCTGGGTATTTTGATAATCCTTATGTTGAGCAGGCCTGCCTGGAATTCAAACAGATCTGTCTGCCTCTGTCTCCAGATAGCTGGGATCAAAGGCCTGTGTTCCCACAACACAAGGCCAATCAAGTATTATAAGCCTCCCTATGCAGTAAAGATTTTGTTTCCACAAAGGCTCACTACTTTCTTTTTTGTTTTGTTTTGGGTGTTTTGTTTTGTTTTTGTTTTTCAAGACAGGGTTTCTCTGTGTAGCCCTTTGTAGTTCTGGAACTTACTCTGTTCAAGCCCAGTCTGGCCTTGAACTCAGAAATCTGCCTGCTCTGCCTCCCAAATGCCTGGATTAAAGGCATGTGCCACCAGTGCTCAGCTGGCTCATTGCTTTTAAAGGGAATTGACTGCCTGGAGCAGTGACCCTTTCCTGAACCACCACCTGAAAAACAAGCAAACACACTTGTTTCCTGGTTGTATTCCCTTTGCATAGTCTTGAACTCACAAAGACACACTCCTCCCCTCCCCCCTGCACTCCCAATATGCACACACCTCTGCCACCCAGGTGCTGGGATTAAAGGCATGCCCTACAGCCAGCCAGCTAAGAGATATATTTTAAGAGTAGTCACTATGCTAAAAACAAAAATCTATAGCCTTCCAGTTTTAGTTTTTATTGCTTGAGGTTTGATTTTTCTTTAGTTGTTGTTGTTGTTTTTTTGTTTTTTGAGACCGCGTCTCACTGTAGCCTAGGTTGGTCTGGAATTCACTATGAAGCCCATGTCTTTTCATGTACCCAATGGACACCCTAGGCTGTGCAAAGTAGACTGGCCTCAAGCAGTACATCTTTGTGGGAGAGTTTTACATAATGTACATGCAAATGCTGATTTCTGTGCAAGGACACCTAATTGCTATTGTATGTTGGCAGTGTCCTAAATGTTGAAGCATCTCCTGTCTCAATGTTGTGTAAAAATTGTTCTCCATCACCTCTGATTGGCTAAATGTGGAGAACTTTTGAAGTTGCTTCTAGGAAGGTCAACCTGTTAAATCCTTAGACACAGTGACAATGGGACTTTGTTTATTGCCTGTTTGATTACTTTGATTATTGTCTGGTTTGTTCATTATTTAAGCTTTGTTTTTTTCCTTAACTATTTTGTTTATGCCTTAGGACTGGCCATATACTTTGTATGTACCTAGAGTAGTATAAAAACATACTGGAAAAAAATAAACAGGCCTTCAGCTTCAGAACTGGCTGGGATCATGTTACAGTGTAGTCCAATTGTCTTTTTCTTATCAATCCTTGCTCCCTTCCTGAAGAACCCATTGACTGTCTGAGCTGGCTTGGTCAGTTAATAAAGATCTAAATAGCCAATAGCTGGGCAGGAGAGATAAAATATGACTTTCCATTCCAGTGAGGGGGTCAAAGGTGGAGATAGAGATCAAGAAGGGTGTCATGAGGGAGTCTTCATGAGAAGATGTTGGAGCAGGAGTAGCCAGGGAAAGACTAAGATGGCTGGTAACAAGACATGGGACTGGAAAATAGGCCAGGCCATCATAGTCAGGTCAGAATAGATGAATTTCTGTCCAGCTGTAATTCTTGAAGCTTCTGTATAAATATAATCTCTGTGTCATGATGTGGGAGTACACACAAGAAAGACCATAGTTGCACTTTTACATGACACAGTCCTCCTGCCTCAGCCACTTGTAGGCATAACCCACTACACTTGGTTTCTTTTTCTTCTTCTTTTTCTCTGGAGAAAGGATCTCACTATGTAGCCCTAGCTGAACTCATAGACACACCTGTTTCTGTTCCCTGAGTGTTAGTAAAGGCTTGTACCACCATGCCCAGACTTACATTTGGTTTCTTTTAGTAAATATTGTGTGTACGTGCATGTGTGTGAATGTTTTGCCTGCATGTTTGTATGTACACTCCCTGCACACCAAGAGCCCAAAGAAGTCAGTTGCAAATGGAGTTATGGATGGCTCTAGGCCACCATGTAGATGCTGGCAACCAGACCCAGTACTCTGCAAGAGCAACCACTGCTCTTACTACTGTGCTACCTCAGCTATATGGTTATATAGACAACTCTAGCATTGTCTCAGAAAGGAGAAAAAAAAAAGAAAGAATGAAAATGATTTGTAGTAGAACCATATAGTTACTCCTGGCAGAGCCATTATTCTCTACTTTAATAGGTTTGGAAAATATTTTTTTTTAATTGTATCTCTGTGTGTCTGTGCACACTGAAAAATGCCTGTGACAGTTTGTGGTTAGAAGAGGGTATAGGATTCCATGAAGCTAGAATTACAGGCAATTGTTAACTGCTCGGCATGGGTGCAGGTAACTGAATTCAGGTCTTCTAGAAGAAGTTATGCTCTGGACCACTGAGTTATCCAATCAGAGTTTACCACCCCCACTGACTCTGAATTCTAATCTGAGGTGCCTCATAAAGAAGGAGTCCACTACCCAGCTTCACTATATTTGTTTTTTAACCTGAAAAATTTTTGAAAAAGCTGAAAACACAAGCTGTATTATTTTCACCCTACAAAGACAGGCAAAATTTTTAGCTGTGTATTGTTAAGAAAGGTGTATATTTATATGATTAAAGAGGTGGAGAAATGGCTCAGCACTTAAGAGAGTTTACACATGCACACACACACACACACACACACAGAGAGAGAGAGAGAGAGAGAGAGAGAGAGAGAGAGAGAGAGAGAAAGAGAGAGAGAGAGGTATATCTTGGTAAAGGAACACAAAAAGGCTCTTGAATTTGCAAGAACACAGATACTTAGGGAAAATGTGGATCCTTATTGCCTTTCACGTATCAAGTATTTCACGGCTCAAGTGTCCCTCGTTCATCACAAAGGTTACTGGTCTCAAGAATAGTATCTTAGGACACAAAGATATGCAATACATGTTTACAGGCTTGGTCTCAGCTCACTCCCCAACACCAAGTGAATACACAAGGCACAAGAAAGGGCCAAAGGCTTTGACCACTAAAACACCCACCTCACTCCAAATAAACTGAGGAGTCGATATCACAGTGCCATAGGTTTTTCTGGGAAGTCTGAAGAGATCTGAGATTTTATTTTTATCGGCATCTGCTTTGTAAAACAATACCTGAGATAATACTACGATGTAAATTTGTAGGGAGATGTGGCTGAAGTTTTCCTGTGTGAACTTAAAACAAGATCCCACCCCTACCACAACCCACCCCAAACCCTGGAGTTCTTTCCTGGGTTAATTTTCAGAGGGGAAATAAGGCTGGGTCTCTGGCTGCTATTGCTCTTCAGATCACAGGGTATGCTGTCATAGGAAGGGGTTGGCTAGCTTGCTTGCTTGCTTGTTTTTTTGTTTTATAGTCAAGACACTTGTGCAGCTTCCCTTTGGTGTAGATCCTGAAGAAGACCTGTCTTGTGACAAAAGATTCCCCTCACTGGTTCCACTCAAGAAATCTTTCCTCAGAAGGAGTTCACCGAGGATAACTGAGATCTGTGTGGCTGTGAATGGTCTTCCCTTCTCTGCCACACTGGTAGGGCTTCTGTCACTGCAGCTTTTGATGCTGATTGAGGGATGAGCTGAGACTGATGACCTTGCCATGTTCAGTGCACTTACATGGCTTCTCCCCAGTGTGGATGATGGCATGGTCTTCCCACACTCAATACTTCAAATACGTTCCCCACTATGAACTCGCTGGTGCCTTGTAAGACCTGATAGGCACGGAAAGGCCTTCCCACACGCCACATACTCATAGGGCTTCTCTCCAGTGTGGATGCTGAAGTGCTGGATGAGATCTTTCTGACTGGTGAAGGCTTTCACACACTTTTTGCACTCAAACGTCTTCTCTCTGGTGTGGACCTTTTTTACACAAGATAAACGTAGAGCAGTGGGTGAAGGCTTTGCCACACTGGAGGCACTCAAAGGGCTTCTCCCCAGTGTGGATCACATTCTGGTGGATCAGGGCAGCACTCTCAAGGAAGACCTTCCCAGACTCACTGCATTCATAGGGCTTCTTTCCTGTGTGTGTCTGCTGGTGCCACAGGAGTTATGACCTGTGTTTGAAGATCTGTCCATACTAAAAGCACTCGTATGGGTTCTGCCTGCTGTGGACGATGTAGTGTCAGATGAAACCTAGCCTATCTCAAAAAGCTTTCCCACATTCTTTACAAACAAAAAGTTTTTCAAGAGTGTGACTCCTGTTATGTAAGATGTACATAGAGCGGTGGGTGAAAGCTCTGCAGCACTCCTCACATTTATAAGGCTTCTCTCCACTGTGGATCCCCTGGTGCTTGGTAAGGTGGTGTTTGCCATTGAAGGCCTGCTCACACTCCATGTACTTGTATGGCTTCTCCCCAGTATTGACCATATGGTGTTGAAGAAGGTATGTGATCTTGCTGGAGACCTTCCCTCACTTGTACACTCATATGGCATCACTACAGAGTGATTCCTCCTGTGTCAAGCAAAAGGGAACTTCTTGCTGAGCACATTTCCACAACAATCATGGCCAAGGCTGACTTTCCCTGGAAGCACTATTTGAAAGCATCCTTGCTCTGTTTGTGAGGAAGCAATGTGACCAGGATTTGGCACTGACTGGGAGTCCTCAGAGGCTTCTTGTGTTTACTCAGCCTGGTGTGATATGTTTAGATATGTACTACATTTTAAATTAGATTAATTGGTTTGTTGGTTATCTAGTTTCCTGAGTTCTTTATATATTTTAGATATCAGCCCTCTGTCAGATGTGTGGTTAGTGAAGATCATTTTCCACTCTGATGGCTGACATTTTGTCCTTTTAATGCAGTTCTTTGCCTTACTGAAGATTTTCAGTTTCATACCACAAATGCAGACAATGCTGTGGAATAAAGGAATCTTCAGGCTTTAATGGTAAGTAGTAAAGGACTTCATTCATATTACAAACAAATACAAGGGTATCTCATTAAAATAAAAAAATAGGATTACAATAAAACAGAGCTATATGATTTCTGGACATATACCCTGATAGTGAAACTACCATAGAGAAACTGAACATGCACATTAAGGTCTCCATAATTTTCAACAGTTAAGAAATTATGTTCATTACCAGATAATAAAAGTGTGGTATCAATACACAGCAGAATTTTGTCAATCTGTGAAAGAAAATAAAATAATCAAATTTTCAGGAACCAGATGGACTCTAAAATGATTTGTGTTTGTGTGTGTGTATCAAAATTTTCATTTTGCTCTAATTTTATTTTATTTTTTTTTTACTTATCACTTTTCATCCAGGTCACTGCTCCCTCTCAGTCACCCTCTTCCAAAACCCTTCTCCTATCCCCTGTCCCCTTCCCCTCTGAGAAAGACTCCCTGAAGTTATGCTCCACCCTGGTTATTCACATATTTGTAAGGCTAGGTGCTTCATGTCCCACTGAGGCCAGACAAAGCAGCCAAGTAAGAAGAACATTTCCTAAATGTAGGCAACGATTTTGGGGGATAGCCCCTGTTACAGTTGTTTGAGACCCAAATGAAGAACAAGATGCACACTTGCTACATACGTGGAAGGAAGCCTAGGTCCAGCCTGTGCATGTTCTTTGATAGGTGTTCAGATTCTGAGAGCCCAGACATAGTCTTGAAGAACATTCTTTCTCATACAAGGATGTAAATCACAATATTCATACATATTTAAATGCAAGAAAAAGTGAGTATGATATATGAAACCAGAGAAGAGGTCAAAAACGGTAGAATAAAGAGTTGTTGAGGAATCAGTGAGAGCTGACTATGACAAATGTGCCACTAAAGAGAAAGGATAATGAAGCATCTATACACTTGTGAGAGTGTGTCAGGGGAATGGAGAAAAATGAAAGACAAGAGGAAAAAAATAAATTTGCTTGAAAACATCATACTGAACCCTAATACTGTGGGACCATGAAAGGCAGCCTGATTTCTGGTTGAGCTAGGTTTGAAATTGTGGTGACCCCAAAGGTGACCCCAGCAAGGAATGGTAGACGTTTTGCCATGCTCCTGGATACCAGGCCCCTGACCTGAGGCCTAGGCCCTTCATAGCTCTAAGGGCAGTGCCTCAAGACCCTCCACAAGCAGAAAATGTGACCACAGGTCAAGTACTCTCAAGACAGATCTCCATTTTAATGAGGTACCTAAAGTCTCAAGGGTTTAGCCAATAAACTTCCCTTCCCAGATACTCCTCCTTGCAAAAGGTGTTTAACTTCAGGCACGCCCTGAGAAAGGGGAGTGCAGTTTCACTCATCAACACTCTCCTCCATGACAATAAATGCTTTAAAATCATGGCCTGTCTCTTTTCATCTGGATCCAATGTTTGAGGCAACGAACTTTGTAGGGCTTCATCTAAAGAGTCGAGTCTAGTCTCCAGCAGAAGGCTTCTCAGCGTTCTCAGCCATGGCCTCCACCAAGTCAAGCTACCAACGTTGCTCATCCTAGTGGGACCCAGCCTGAGCTCCTGGCCCTTTCCCCCCATCCCAGGGCTAAATCCAGCCCACTGGGGAGGGGTGTAGGGGCATTGGTGGGCACTCAGTTCTCAGCTCTTCTGCAGCATTTCGTGGTGTCTCAGGGGACCAAGAGTCTGAGAATCTGGTATCTCTGGTCTCCATTCAGTTCTAGGGAAGCCTGAGCCAACTTGTGAAATTCCAGGGGAACTCAGACTGCACTTTTCCACACCCGGGGCTGGTTCCAAGTGACTTCTCCTAGCCTGATGCCCACCCAAAGCAGGAGCCCTTGAGGGGAAAGCACAGTCAAGACTATCCAGTGCTCCCAGGGACTAAACCACAAATCAAAGAGTACACATGCAGGGACCCATGGCTCCAGCTTCATAAGTAGCAGAGGGAGGCCTTCTTGGACATCAATGTGAGGGTAGGCCCTTGGTCCTGTGAAGGATTAATGCGCCACTGTAGGGGAATGCCAGGACCAGAAAGAAGGAATGCAAGTGTGGGATGGTGAACAGGGAGAGTGGGTAGGGGATAAGGGGCTTTTGAGGGGAAACCATGAAAGGTAATAACATTTGAAATAGAAATAAATAATCAAGAAAACCAGAACAACGACAACAACAAAACTCCAGCATCCTACCTCACTGAGTAGCACCAGCCCTGAGAGGACTCGGGATCCCACCATTTAACCCACATAATAATATATATACTAATTTAAAATTTAAAATACAAACCAAATTTAAAATACAAACCAAATTTATAGTGAATTTTACTGTATATTCACTATAGTTCTAATAGTCAGTGAAGCTCACTCTAAATACTTGACATTGTCATCGTTATTCTTGTCTTATCAGACCTGGAATTTGAAACCAGAGTCTCATACATGAAAAATGAGTACTCTGCCTCTGAACTACATTATTTCATTTTTTTATGAATTATATATCATTTTGACAAACTGCAGGAGAATGATATGTCTAGCCATATTACTTTGTAACATACATACTGTCCTGCTATTCTGTGCATTGAAACAAGTCATGTCTGTGTCCCTGATGTTTTACTTGAAGAATATGGCATATAAGTTCCTTCTTCTTTGCTTTATAGAATATATTTTAAATTATAATAATTTCCTCTCTAAAAGTAATGTTTTTGTTAAGACCTATTATTTTGTTATTACTTTTGTTGCAATTACAAATACTTTTCTGAGAGAAGTTCTCATGTTGTACAAACTCTATTCATATAAAATACCTTTTCATACAAAAGAAGAATTGCTGCTTTATCTCCATTCTAACTCTTGGGTTTTTTTTGTCGTTGTTGTTTTGCTTTGGGGTTGTTTGTTTGTTTGTTTGTTTGTTTGTTTGTTTTTGAGACAGGGTTTCTCTGAATAGCCCTGGCTGTCCTGGAACTCACTCTGTAGCCCAGACTGGCCTCGAACACAGAAATCTGCCTGCCTCTGCCTCCCGAGTGCTAGGATTAAAGGCGTGCACCTCCACACCCGGCCCCAATTCTAACTCTTAGTATAAGTAAAATAATGCAGTGAGTTATTCTGATGCTGGTTATATTATCATGCTAAATATTGGTTTCTTAATCTGTGGTCGTACACAAAGTAAAGAGCCACACATCCACCAAATGATGCTCATTGAATATTGTTCTGAAATTCAACTGGTCAAAAAAGAAAAAAAAGCAACTAGCTCTGATTGGCCATTGGAGGGAGAAAGGTGGGATTTGAGGACTGAGTGAAGAGATTGCTGATAGAGGGAGAGAAAGAAGAACGAAGACTTAAGTTGAGGAGGCTGCCATGGGAAGAGATGAAATATGAACTCTTGGAACAGAGAAACAGCAAGTATAAGGGACTTGATCCTTGGGGAATAAGTTGATCCTTGGGGAATAAGTTAGAATAGCTGTAAATCTGCCCTATTTAGGCTTGAGTTTGTAAATAAAATAGCTAGATTGTGTTTCTTTTATATGGACAAGCTAGCATTATGGATCCCTTCCAACAGCAACAAGAAAAAATGATTTAAAAGCATGGCTTCTACCTTCCTAGTAGTAGTGGTTCCAGGACAAACTTACTACTTCTATCTTCTTCTTCTTCTTCTTCTTCTTCTTCTTCTTCTTCTTCTTCTTCTTCTTCTTCTTCTTCTTCTTCTTCTTCTTCTTCTTCTTCTTCTTCTTCTTCTTCTCCTTCTCCTTCTCCTTCTCCTTCTCCTTCTCCTTCTCCTCCTCCTCCTCCTCCTCCTCCTCCTCCTCCTCCTCCTCCTCCTCCTCCTCCTCCTCCTCCTTCTTCTTCTTCTTGATGCTTTTGTGCTTTTTTTTTTTTTTTGATACCTTCTGTTCATGCAAGCCTGGCTATGTTTGAGCTCTATTTGAAATCCAGATTTGCCTCAAAGTGATAGAGATGCTTCTGCATCCCTTTTCTGATCCAGGATTAAGTTTATAGCAGGGATTAAAGGCACTAACCTCCTTCAAGTAATCTAATTGCTAAACTGAATTGTGCCCTTGAAATTCACATGCAGGAAGAAAATAGTGAACAACAGTAAAGTGTTTATTGTTCTCATGAAAAAACACTTTCATCTGAATGTTTCTTCTTGTTAGTAATGCATTAATTCATTAATATACTGAACATCATCAATAGCAACTAAAACAAATTATATATTTTTACATGGTGAGTCAATCATTGTTTTAACAAATGGCTAATTTATTTGAAGAATTTGTAGTGCTTTCTTTGTCATGTGACATTTTTTTTTTCATAAAGAGAAGGGCAGCTTTAGGTTTAAGCATTCAAAATTTTTGGTTTTCTGAATGTAAAAGACTTCAGATTTTAGAAGTTGTAAATCACTGATTTTCCAGCCTATTTGGGGATAAGGGAAATTAAGGTTCTATGTTTTGGACTGAAGTTCAGTACAATCTCAGTGTTTGAAGAGAAAACATCAACATGTGAATTTAGGGGTCTCAATTGAACCTATCAATTAGCATGATTGGACAAAGCATTTCACAAAGGCAACCACCTTTAAATCCACCACTCTGGAATTAATGGCAAGGATGTGTCAATTTCAGGTCAACCTGATCCACACAGAAGGGCTATTATATCTAGGCATACATGGGAAAAAATTGTCTCTAGATGAAATAAAAGAAAACAGAGACAGAAAAACAAAAAGGATGTATGAAGTAGTGAGGTCACTCTGGGATGTCAGCACTGAGGAGTTAAAAGTTATATGATTGTAGTGCAAGATCATTCTGAACAAGTCAGTGAGATTGTGAGCAAACTAGGATACCATATAGACACTTGTAAAAAAAACAAACAAAATAAAAAAACAAATGAACAATCCAAACATGTGAGAGAGATGGAAAGATAGAGAAAACAAGAGAGAACAACAAAGACCACCACATTTTGCCACAAATTTTAATCTCTCCCTAGTATACAGTCCTCATATGATGTCCAAGTTTTCCCAATAGGCAATGCACATTCCTCTCTACCAAAAGACATAAGTTCCCTTCAGCCTCCATCTTTACTATATTGTGCTACAGACACCTTATGGATTCTTCCTGCCCTATCTGATCCTCCTATCAAGGATTCTACAGAGTTCACTGAAGCACTTAGGATCCAATCTCTCTGGAAACCAGGAAATTTTAACAAGTTTCCATTGACTACTATGTGAGAACACAGGATCAGAGGTCATAGAAGATAAATGCCAATCTTGGAATTCCTCTTCAGTGTGGTACTATTTCCATTCACTACAGTGACTTACAACACTTGATTAGGAGATGATCTTCTTCCAAAGAAGAGTCAATCATTGCATTGGAGATGCAAAACTTGGGTTGAGTTAGGATTCCTCACCTGATTCACTCAGCAGGAAAAGATGTCTTTCCCTATTTTGTTTGCTTGCTTGTATTTGATGCCCCCTTTTGGCATTATCTGTTCCCCTAGGTCAGACTGACCTTGGATCTCTGGGCTTAATAGGTACTGCTGGGACTAGTGACTTTCCTGATTCAACTTCTATTACGTTGAATACTATGGATAAAATGGTAATCTGCCCCACCCAGGGACAGGAGGTTTGATAGAATCACTGTGTGAATTTAATCATCATCAGTAACTGACTAACGGAAGCCAGGGGCTATAAAAGGGAACCAATCCTAATAGAACCTCAGATGAAGCAGAGCCAAGGCAGGGACACACAGTGCCTCCCTGGGCTTCTTGGCATCACCCTTGAAGTTCACTGGAGAAAGAGTTGAGGTGGAGGAATAGGTAAACTTCCCTTCCTAGTGGTCTTGAATGTGTAAGTATATGTGTATTTATGTGTGTGTATGTGTGTTTATTTGTGGACTTGTGAGAAGATTCATCACAATTATGGGGAGATCTCAGTAGTTCAATATTGCCTTTTGGAAGCTTTCCTGATCAAGAGGTTGATTTTTCTAAACTCTAAAGAAAACTCTGAGTTGGTAATCATTCAGGTATGTGTGTGGATATTTGTTTGCCTCTCTGTGAATTTAATATTCCTGATTATTCATTTTAAATATTTTCTTATGAAAGTATTATTCTCTGGTGCTTTAGAATGAGACAGAAGGGTGAAACTTAAAATTTGAGGAACAGCAGAATAACTCCCATCTTTTCCAAAGGGGGAACAGACAACATTGCTGTGTTCTTAAGATCTCATGACAGATCTAAGCACCCTAGATACAGGACTTTCTGGTTATTGAGTCAATTTTTTTTCTACTTTTCAGTTGTTTTGCCCATTTCCAATTCCATGCAAGCAGATTGAAAGGACTATAGTGAAACATTTACTGTCAGGAACCCATAAAACCATCTGTGACACAAATCTCATTTGGTTTTGTGTTTGTTTTGTTAACATTAATTATGTGTTTCTTCCTTTTTTAAATTCACAGCTTTTACAGTACATCCATCAACTGTTAGCATTTTCGTAAAGTCACAAAACAGATATTAAACTACTATAGTTGAATCTTTCACACCATTGTCACCACAATGGCTTCACAGCAGGCACCAGCAAAAGACCTTCAGACCAACAATTTAGAGTTTACTCCAACTGATAGTTCTGGTGTGCAGTGGGCAGAAGACATCTCTAACTCACCAAGTGCTCAGCTAAACTTTTCCCCAAGTAACAATGGCTGCTGGGCAACTCAGGAGCTGCAAAGTCTCTGGAAGATGTTCAACTCCTGGTTGCAGCCAGAAAAGCAGACTAAGGAGCAGATGATTTCTCAACTGGTCTTGGAGCAGTTTCTCCTCACTGGGCACTGCAAGGACAAGTATGCTTTGACAGAGAAGTGGAAAGCCAGTGGTAGCGATATGAGGAGATTCATGGAGAGTCTGACTGATGAGTGCTTGAAGCCTCCTGTCATGGTGAGTTCCTCGGGGGCTTAGTTGGAAGGAAAGGCAGAATCATTTGGGTTTGGGGAAAAGTAGGGGGTTTTGTATTGTTTTGTTTTTTTGTTTTTTCTTTGATTGCTTGTCTATGTTGTATTTTACAAAGGAGATTATATTCTGTAACAAAAATATTTATACTGAAGAAAAATGATTGGCTCAAATTACCATGAATATAGCAGAAAGGAGCCTATCAATTAGGTTTGCTATGCACAACTAAGTCTAGTTTATTTACATGTTAGTAGAGAGAATGAAGAATTGTCCTGGGGAGGACTTTAAGGATGTAGAGGAGATAACTTTGTGTGAGACCCAGCTTGTTCCTGGAGATGCTTCCTGAGTATTCATGAGGACTATGTTAGATCCTGTCATGAACACTTATACACAGGATTCACAGTGCTAGCCTGTGATCCATGGAACTGTGTGGCAAAAATTTGGGATTAAATTGACTAGATGGATTCTCAAATTGGCTATTACATATCATTAAATCTCTGTCTAGAAAACTGTGGTGTCAGAATGGTAAAGTTCTGATATTGAAATATGGTTGGTGCTATATACAAAACAACACCATACCCATAAGAATTTCTGTGATGCATAATGGTGCTTCAGTCCAAACATTCAAATTTGGATAGACCTAATAAAGATTTAATTATGTTGGATGTTTTCTCAAAGCTGTGATTTGCAAAATTCTTAGTTATTTACAGAAATTGTGAAAAGTTGAAAATATTCTACCACCCCATACATGCATTCCTACATACCAATTAAAAATGCTTCCTATTTCAGATATTTTGTTTAGATTTTTATTGGTTTAGTTGTGTGGTTCATTTCCAGGTTGCTTGCTTGCTTGTATTTGTGATTTGCAACATGGTTTGTTTGTTTGTTTGTTTATTTTTCAAGACAGGGTTTCTCTGTATAGCCCTGGCTGTCCTGGAACTCACTTTGTAGACCAGGCTGTCCTAGAACTCAAAAATCTGCCTGCCTCTGCCTCCTAAGTACTGGGATTAAAGGCGTGTGTCACCACTGCCCTGTTGCAGCATGGTTTCTTTATGTAGTCCTCCTTGGCCTTAGAAGTAGAGGAATTACCCTCCCTCTGCTTCTCAAGTGTTAGGTTAAATGGGTTTTGGGTTTTGTTTTAGGTATTGTTTTTGTTTTTTGTTTTGTTTTGTTTTGTTTTTTGGTTTTTTTTGAGACAGGATTTCTCTGTGTAGCCCTGGCTGTCCTGGAATTCACTCTGTAGATAAACCTGGCCTCAAACTCAGAAATCCTCTTTCTTCAGCCTCCCAAATTCTGGGACTAAAGGCACGTGCCACCACTGCCCAGCTAAATTAAATCTTTTTACCACATCTTGCAAGTTAAGAATTATACTGCATATACTCTTTGAGTTTTATTTTAAGTTTAAAATTTCATACTAAGTACACTGCTCCCCTAATATCCATTCATGTTCCTGAGAGCAAGCCTTGTGCTTCTTTGAGACACTACATTCAAAACAAAGATCAGGTAAAGTTAAGACAATCTGAAAACATGGGCTAGCCAGTTTAAGGATGGCTTATCCTCCTTCAATGTGTTGACCAGTTAAAGAAACTATGGTTGGCAGAGCTCACAGGAACACAACTTTGTGTGTCTCTAGGGACAATGACTCGGCATTTGAAAACACATTATCTATAGTGACTTTGGAAGTCAGAATTTGTGAGTGCCAGGAATGATCATTAGACTTAAGGCCTAGAGGAATGAGCTAGTCAATATTCCAGTGTCCCTGTGCTAGCAGGTTGAGGTTAGGTGTCTGCAGTCCACGTGCTCGTGCATAAGAAGAACATGTCTTCCCTTACAGGTCCATGTCTCAATGCAAGGACAAGAAGCCCTCTTTTCTGAAAACATGCCATTAAAAGAAGTCATCAAGCTTTTGAAACAACAGCAATCTGCAACAAGGCCAACACCAGATAATGCACAGATGCCAGTAGACACCACACAAGATAGATTATTGGCCACAGGTTAGTTGGTAACCTAGATAAAAGAGTCATGTTTTGAGGGGGTCCATTTTGGGTCCATTTTCATAGATTGTCTTCTTTCCAAAGGACAAGAAAACAGTGAAAATGAATGCAACACCTCTTGTAATGCTACTGAAGAAAATGTTGGTGAGAGCTGTAGTGGAAATGAAATGGACTCCTCTCTTATTATCCAGAAAGAACAGTACCCTGAGCATGAAGAGGGGAATGTTGTTTGTCAATTCCCTCTTGATGCCAGAAGAGCAAGTCAAGGCACCTCCAGTCATCATGTAGACTTCCTGAGTGCTCTGACTACTGCCGATGTCCCCATGGAGGAACAACCAAAGGATTTATCCAGAGAAAACATCTCTGAGGACAAGAACAATTGCTATAACACTTCCAGGAATGCAGCTACTAAAGTATATAGTGGTGATAATATTCCCAGGAAAAAGACAGACTCCCTTTCCATTAACAAGAGGATATATCATCCTGAGCCTGAGGTGGGAGATATTCCTTATGGAGTTCCTCAGGATTCTACAAGAGCAAGTCAAGGAACATCTACATGCCTGCAAGAGTCACTTGGGGGATGTTTTTCCGAAAAAGACCCTAGGGAGGTACCAGGGTTGCAGTCTAGGTAAGAGCAGCCTATCTCTGATCCTGTCCTTCTTGGTAAGAATCATGAGGCAAACTTACCATGTGAAAGTCATCAAAAGAGATTCTGTAGAGATGCCAAACTATACAAGTGTGAAGAATGTTCTAGGATGTTCAAACATGCCAGGAGCCTTTCATCCCACCAGAGAACTCACCTGAATAAGAAGAGTGAATTGCTTTGTGTCACCTGTCAGAAAATTTTCAAACGAGTCTCTGACCGCCGAACCCATGAGATCATACACATGCCAGAAAAGCCTTTCAAGTGCAGCACATGTGAAAAGTCCTTCAGCCACAAGACCAACCTGAAGTCTCATGAGATGATTCACACAGGAGAAATGCCTTATGTCTGTTCCCTATGTAGCCGTCGCTTTCGCCAATCATCCACTTACCATCGTCACCTGAGGAATTATCACAGATCTGACTGAAGTATCTAACATCCTCAGCAGAGACTGGTAGGGCTTCAGCCTCAGTATGTCATCTTCAAAGAGAGAAGAATGTTGCAAGTAAATTGTACTGTCCCAATAATGATATAACATGCTTGTGGATTGCCACTTTTATGTTTTGTTTTGTTTTGTTTTTTATTTTGTGTGTGTGTATGTAATTTTTTGTCTGTATTTCCATAGTTCCACAGCATAAGTTATTAGAATACTTTGCTGTTAATTCTTGAGTTGCTTCTTGCTTTTAGACAGTGTCTTTCTGGTTGGCAGCTTTATACACCTGTCTTTCTGGCACTAGAGTTTCCAAACATTTTCTGATCTCCACTTTTATTTTCTACAGTGGTCCTGACAGAGGCCTGCCATTCCCTCTGACATTTTTCTACATGTTGGGGTTTCATCCCAAGTCTTAGGGTTGCAAGTTAAATGCATTGCCTCTTCAGACATCTCATGTCATGTCTACTGCTTACAGTTCAAGAATATTTCTCTACATTACTAGAACGACGTTCAAAGTGGAATAATAAATAAATAAATAATCAACAATTGCTCAGAGTAGTTTGGAGGATCCTCCCCTACCTGTTCAATTATCATTCTCCCGACATTCTGCGTAGCTCTGGTTTCAGAACACCTATGCACTTGGTTCATGGACCAGGATTTATGGATACTTGTCTCACATGATGAAAAATAGCTGACAAAAGCAAATCTCTTTCATGAATAACTTTCAAAAAACTAATGTCAAGAATGTGAAGTGGCATAAGAGTCATGTTGAGAAACAGGATTCTGTGCAGAGTTGAAGACAGCAGGCACAGGCTAATTGAGTTGTTGGGGTCTGTGTGTGTGCGTGCGATTCCCATGAGTTATGTAAGTTCGCATATCAGGTAGAAACATTGAGGATGCATTTTGACTTTGCCACAATGTTCTGGTGATACCTTTAAGCAGGCAATCAGAAGGCTTCAGTTTTAAAAGTACACAATGGCCTTAGCTGACATGAATACCAACACAAGTTATACATTTCCCCACCTAGGATTTTATTGCTGGCATTGCTTGTTCTGAACCGAGTCACCAGCATTTGTTTCTCTAACCCTTTTGATTTTGGCTTGTTCTTTGATCTTTATTTTTCTAGTGAAGTTGGATAATTTTGTTCCTCATTGTTTCAACATTAACATTTAATGGATTTGAGTTTTTGGTTTAGTTTAGCTTTCTATATTTTGAGATTATAGCCTTTGCAGGATTTCAGAGGTTTGGATTAGCTTCAGTGCCATATTCAAATAAGGTTGCATCCTAAGGTTAGGGATTAAGCCTTGTACAGGTAAGCATCATAGGTAGAATTCAGATGATAACACTGTGCTATCCAGATATGGAGAATCCCTGCAATCCTTGTACCTGGCATCTGTCAGCAGGAACACTAGAATCCAATCATTCTCTGTTAAAAGACTCACAACATATCTTTCCTTGAAACAAAATAATAAAAGAAATAAGTAGCCTACCATCACCACTACCACCAAAACCAGGAAAAACAAACAAACAACCCAAATACCAAAAACAAAAACAAATAAACAAACAAACAAAAAACCTGAAAATACCATCTCACACAAACCTGAGAAAATGGAGTTACAATACTTTAATTCCAGCAGTGTATAAAGGCAGAGGCAGGTACTTAGGCCTGGGCAGGGTAGGTGCCTATGCAGAGGCATAAGGAGGGGCAGTGGCATATCTTTGATTCTGTGGCCAACTTTCAATAACAGGTTTCTGAACCTATGTGAGGAAACCTCATTGTGGCTAGATGACATGCTCATAAGGTTTAATGACAGATATTTACATTATATTTCCTAAAACTTGCACGATTATAGTTATCAAGTAGCAACAAACATGTCTTTGTGGTTGGGATCCACCCCAGCATGAGGAATTGCATTACAGGGGTGCAGAATTTAGAATGTTGAGAACCACTCTTCAAGAAGTTGAGAAAGAAGGATCCAAATGGCTGAAATATAAATAACTAAATAAAATAATAAAATAATTAAAAAAAAAGAATAACAAGTATTAACCAGACTGTGGTGATGAATGTCTTTAATCCCAGCAGAGGAGGGTGAGGCAGGCTGATCTCTGAGCTGAGGTCAGCATTATATAGAAAATTCCAGGAAATGCAGAGCTACACATGGAAACCATGTCTTTTAGGGAAGGTGAAGGTTAAGAATTCCAGGTTTTCTTGTTGTTTTTTTTTTTTTTTAATATTTTTTTTTTTTACGTATTTTCCTCAGTTACATTTCCAATGCTATCCCAAAAGTCCCCCATACCTTCCCCCCAATTCCCCAACCCACCCATTCTCACTTTTTGGCCCTGGCGTTCCCCTGTACTGGGGCATATAAAGTTTGCATGTCCAATGGGCCTCTCTTTCCAGTGATGGTTGACTAGGCCATCTTTTGATACATATGCAGCTAGTGTCAAGAGCTCCAGGGTACTGGTTAGTTCATAATGTTGTTGTACCTACAGGGTTGCAGATCTCTTTAGCTCCTTGGACACTTTCTCTAACTCCTCCATTGGGGGCCCTGTGATCCATCCAATAGCTGACTGTGAGCATCCACTTTTGTGTTTGCTAGGCCAGGGCATAGTCTCACAAGAGACAGCTATATCAGGGTTCTTTCAGCAAAATCTTGCTAGTTTATGCAATGGTGTCAGCATTTGGAGGCTGATTATGGGATGGATCCCTGGATATGACAGTCTCTTAATGGTCCATCCTTTTGTCTCTGCTCCAAACTTTGTCTCTGTAACTCCTTCAATGGGTGTTTTGTTCCCAATTGTAAGAAGGGGCAAAGTGGCAAACACTTTGGTCTTCGTACTTCTTGAGTTTCATGTGATTTGTAAATTGTATCTTATAACTTGGGTATTCTAAGTTTCTGGGCTAATATCCACTTATCAGTAAGTACATATCATTTGAGTTCTTTTGTGATTGTGTTAACTCACTCAGGATGATGCCCTCCAGGTCCAACCATTTGCCTAGGAATTTCATAAATTCATTCCTTTTAATAGCTGAGTAGTACTCCATTGTGTAAATGTACCACATTTTTTGTATCCATTCCTCTGTTGAGGGGCATCTGGGTTCTTTCCAGCTTCTGGCTATTATAAAAAAGGCTGCTATGAACATAGTGGAGCATGTGTCCTTCTTACTGGTTGGGACATCTTCTGGATATATGCCCAGGAGAGGTATAGTGGGATCCTCCGGTAGTACTATGTCCAATTTTCTGAGGAACCGCCAGACTGATTTCCAGAGTGGTTGTACAAGCTTGCCATCCCACCAACAATGGAGGAATGTTCCTCTTTCTCCACATCCTCGCCAGCATCTGCTGTCACCTGAATTTTTGGTCTTAGCCATTCTGACTGGTGTGAGATGGAATCTCAGGGTTGTTTTGATTTGAATTTCTCTGATGATTAAGGATGCTGAACATTTTTTCAGGTGCTTCTCAGCCATTCAGTATTGCTCAGGTGAGAATTCTTTGTTTAGCTCTGTACCACATTTTTAATGGGGTTATTTGATATTCTGGAGTCCACCTTCTTGAGTTCTTTATATGTATTGGATATTAGTCCCCTATCTGATTTAGGATAGGTAAAGATCCTTTCCCAATCTGTTGGTGGTCTTTTTGTCTTATTGACGGTGTCTTTTGCCTTACAGAAGCTTTGCAGTTTCATGAGGTCCTATTTGTCAATCTTTGATCTTACAGCACAAGCCATTGCTATTCTATTCATGATTTTTTTCCCCCTGTGCCCATATTTTCCAGGCTTTTCCCCACTTTCTCCTTTATAAGTTTCACTGTCTCTGGTTTTATGTGGAATTCCTTGATCCACTTAGATTTGACCTTAGTACAAGGAGATAGGAATGGATTTGCTTTCTTTTACATTGTAACCACCAGTTGTGACAGCACCACTTGTTGAAAATGCTGTCTTTCTTCCACTGGATGGTTTTAGCTCCCTTGTCGAAGATCAAGTGACCATAGGTGTGTGGGTTCATTTCTGGGTCTTCAATTCTATTCCATTGGTCTACTTGTCTGTCGCTATACCAGTACCATGCAGGTTTTATCACAATTTCTCTGTAATAAAGCTTTAGGTCAAGCATGGTGATTCCACCAGAGGTTCTTTTATCCTTGAGAAGAGTTTTTGTTATTCCAGATGAATTTGCAAATTGCTCCTTCTAATTCGTTGAAGAATTGAGTTGGAATTTTGATGGGGATTGCATTGAATCTGTAGATTGCTTTTGGCAAGATAGCCATTTTTACAATATTGATCCTGCCAATCCATGAGCATGGGAGATCTTTCCATCTTCTGAGATCTTCCTTAATTTCTTTCTTCAGAGACTTGAAGTTCTTATCATACAGATCTTTCACTTCCTTAGTTAGAGTCACACCAAGATATTTTATATTATTTGTGATTATTGAGAAGGGTGTTGTTTCCCTAATTTCTTTCTCAGCCTGTTTATTCTTTGTGTAGAGAAAGGCCATTGACTTGTTTGAGTTAATTTTATATCCAGCTACTTTATCGAAGCTGTTTATCAGGCTTAGGATTTCCCTGGTGGAATTTTTAGGGTCACTTATATATACTATCATATCATCTGCAAAAAGTCATATTTTGACTTCATTTTTTCCAATTTGTATTCCCTTGATCTCCTTTTGTTGTTGAATTTCTCTGGCCAGGATTTCAGATACTATGTTGAATAGGTAGAGAGAAAGTAGGCAGCCTTGTCTAGTCCCTGATTTTAGTGGGATTTCTTCCAGCTTCTCACCATTTACTTTGATGTTGGCTACTGGTTTGCTGTAGATTGCTTTTATCATGTCTAGGTATGGGCCTAGAATTCCTGATCTTTCCAAGACTTTTATCATGAATGGGTGCTGGATTATGTCGAATGTTTTTTCCACTTATATAATGGATTACGTTGATGGATTTCCATATATTAAACCATCCCTGCATCCCTGGATTAAAACCTACTTGGTCAGGATGGATGATTGCTTTAATGTGTTCTTGGATTCGGTTAGCGAGAATTTTATTGAATATTTTTGCATTGATAGAATACTAGTTTTTAAATACCAATACTTACTTTTCTCTTTTGGAACGATCCATGAGAGAAATCTCTTACATCAGACTCTTTGAATTTTTTCCTTCTATTTACCATGATGTTATCTGAAACCTTCATAAATAGAATGATACAGCTATTACATTTGTGATTGAGCATAACAGAGTCATTCATTCTCTACAGTTTGCTTAGTTTTATAACCCCTTCACAGCACAAACACATTTTTCTGATGAGTTGTTAGTGTCACTCCTATCTATGGGTATAGATGGAATAGTGTAAAGAGTGCTATACCACTACTAAGCATATACCCTCCCCCCCCAAAAAAAAAACATAAAATAAGGGCACATGCTCCACTATGTTCAGAGCAGCCTTATTCATAATAGCCAGAAACTGGAAACAACTCATATGTCCCTCAACAGAAGAATGGATTCAGAAATTGTGGGACATTTACACACTGGAGTACTACTCAGCTATTAAAAACATTGGCTTCATAAAATTCACAGGGAAATGGATGGCACTAGAATAAATCATCCTGAGTGCTGTAACTCAGACCCAAAAGAACACACATGGTATGTACTTACTGAGAAATAGACTTCAGCCCGAAAACTCAGAATAATCACATTACAACCCACATATCTTATGTAGATTAAGAAGAAAGACTAAAGTGTAGATTCTTCAATCCTACATAGAAAGGAGAACACAGTAATCACAGTACCAAGAGGGAAGGAGGGACCTGGAATGGAGAGAGAAGGGAGAGGGTAAAAAGGGGACAGGAACAGGTATTGGAAGGAATAGGAGAGAAGTACAGAGGATCAGGAAATTGAATGGAAACATGTAGCAGAGGGGCAAGGGGAACTGCAGGTAGCCACTAGAAAGTCCTAGACTTCAGGGATACGAGAGGCTCCAAGAAGCCAATAGCAATTATTTAGCCAAAAACCCAAGAAAGGGGAGATACAACCTGTATAGACAACCACCAGTATATAGGCACAACCCCTATAGAGAGATAGGGCCACCCAATCATCTAAATTTTTAACCCAGAAATGTTCATGTTCATAGGAAAGACAAATGCTTCCTCCCTCTGAGGGTTCTGACATATTAAAACACCTTGCATGGGTAAAATGCCAATACTCTCTGCTCTAATTTTTGTTATTTTAAGGGAATACCCCCCAATGGGTTGCCTTCTCATTCGTTATAGAACTTTTCTTTCTGAACCTCCAGATAGATCAGTTCCAGATACAAAGCCCCCACATCTTAGAAAGTTAATGTGGGAGCTTTCTTTCTTTCTTTTTAAAATTAAATAAATAATATATTTGCTTTATTATTCTTTTATATAATTAATTAATTTATTTCTTACACTCCATAGTTTATTAGCCCCCTCCACCCTCCTACTCTTCCACATCCCATACCTCCTTCTCATGCCCCTGTCTCCATTGGATGTCCCCACTCCCCGCACTCCACCTGACCTCCTAATTCCCTGGGGCCACCAGTCTCTTGAAGATTTGTTGCATCATCACTGAATGAAAATAGACCCAGCAGTCCTCTACTGTTTGTGTGTTGGGGGCCTCATATCAACTGGAGTATGCTGCGTTTTTGGTGGTCCAGGGTTTGAGAGGTCTCAGGGGTCCATGTCAATTGAGACCTGTGGTTCTCCTACAGGGTAACCCTTCTCCTCGGCCTCTTTGGCCTTCCCTAATTCAACAACGAGGATCACCTGCTTCTGCCCATTGCTCTGGGTGCAAATATCAACATCTGACCCTTCCAGCGGCTTGTTGGGTTTTTCATAGGGCAGTAAAGATAGATCCCTTTTTGTGAGCACTCCACCAGCCTCAGTAATAGTGTCAGGCCTTGGGACCTCCTATTGACCTGGATCCCACTTTGTACCTGTCACTGGACCTTCTTTTCCTCAGCCTCATCTACATTTCCTTCCCTGTAATCCTGTCAAACAGAAACAATTATAGATTAGAGTTGTGACTGTAGGATGACACTCCTCTCTCTCATTTGAAGCCCTGACTTCCTGTTGGAGGTGGGCTCTATAAGTTCCCCTTCACTGCTGATGGCATGTCATCTAAGGTCCCTCCTTTTGAGTCCTGAGAGACTGTCACCTCCCAGGCCTCTGATGCATTCTGGAGGATTAACCCTGCCCCACCGCATATATCCTGAGGTTACCTGTTTCCATTATTTCTGCTGGCCCTCATGGCTTCAGTCTTTTTCCCTGAACCAGTACCAGATCAGGTTCTTCTGTCCTCCCTACTCCCTATCCACATCCCACCCCCCCCCCACTTTCCCTCTCAGGTGCCTTCCTCCATCCTAACTTGTGATTGCTTTCTTCTCCCTCCAAAGTGGGACTGAACTGTCCTCATTTGGACATTTCTGGTTGTTGATCTTTGTGAGGTCTGTGGAATGTACCTTGGGTGCTCTGTTATTTTGTTTGTTTGTTTGTTTGTTTGTTTGTTCTGTTTTGCTTTCTCCTTCTGACATCTACTTATTAGTGAGTACATGCCATGCATGTCCTTTTGGGTCTGAGTTACCTCACTCAGGATGATATTTACTAGCTCCGTTCATTTACCATCAAAACTCAGGAGGTCTTCATTCTTAATAGCTGCTGAGTAGTATTCCATTGTATAAATGAACTACATTTTCTTTATCAATTTTTCTGTTGTGGGACATCTAGGTTGTTTCCAGCTTCTGGCTATCACAAATAAGGCTGCTATGAACATAGTGGAATACATGCCCCTGTGGCATGGTGGACCATCCTTTGGGTATATTCCCAAAAGTAGTATAGCTCAGACTTCAGGTAGATCTATTTTCTTTATCTTTTTTCTTTTTTAAAAGAAATATTTATTATTATAAATAAGTTCACTGTAGCTGACTTCAGACACACCAGAAGAGGGCATCAGATCTCATTTTGGGTGGTTGTGAGCCTCCATGTGGTTGCTGGGATTTGAACTTAGGACCTTCAGAAGAGCAATAAGTGCCCTTACCTGCAGAGCCATCTCACCAGCCCTAGATTTTTTTATAGAGTGATTGGACCAATTTGCGATCCTACCATCAATGGAGGACTGTTCCTCTTTCTCCACATCCTCTCCAACACATGTTGTCACCTGTGGTTTTGATCTGAGCCATTTGGATTGGTGTTAGGTGGAATCTCAGGGTTGTTTTAATTTGCATTTCTCTGACCACTAAGGACTTTGAACATTTCCTTAGGTGCCATTCGAGATTCCTCAATGCTGAAATCTCCATTTACTTCTTTACCCCATTTTTTGATTGGGTTGTTTGGTGTTTTGGTGATTAGCTTCTTGAGTTCTTTATGTATTTTATATATTAGCCCGCTAGAGAACTTCTCTAGCTGATAAACAACTTCAGCAAAGTGGCCAGATATAATATTAACTCAAATACATCAATAGCCTTTCTTTATACAATGGATAAACAGGCTGAGAAAGAAATTAGGGAAACAACTCTCTTCACAATTGCCATAAATAATACAAAATATCTAGGGGTAAGTCTAATCAAACAAGTGAAAGACCTGTATGACAATAACTTCAAGTCTCTCAAGAATGAAATCAATGAAGACATCAGAAAATGGAGCGATCCCCCATGATCATGAATTGGCAGAATTAACCTAGTAAAATTGGCCTTCTTACCAAAGGTAATCTATAGATTCTATGCAATTCCCATCAAATTTGCAAAACAATTCTTCAAAGACATAGAAAGATCAATTCTCAAATTCATCTGAAAAGGCTAAACAAAACAACAACAACAACAACAACAAAAAACCAAAAGAGTAAAAAACGGAAAAAAAAAAAAAACCAAAAAAACAAAAAACACCCAACACCACCAACAATTAAAAAACCAGAATAGTGAAAACAATTCTTAACAATAAAAGAATGGCTGCAGGAAACCACCATCTCTGACCTGAAGGCTTAGTACAGAGCAATAGTGATTAAAAAAAAAACTGCATGGTATTGGTACAGAAACATATACATTGATCAGTGGAATAGAATTGAAGACTGAGAAATAAATCCACACACTTTGTGATAGTTGATATTTGACAAAGAAGCCAAAAAGATAAAATGGAAAAATGAAAGCATCTTCAATAAATGATGCTGGTCTAACTGGCTGTCTGTATCTAGAAGAATGAAAATAGACCCATATTTGTCACCTTTTACAAAGCTCAAGTACAAGTGGATCAAGGACATCAACATGAAACAAGATACACTGAATATAATAGAATAGAAAGTGAGAAAGAGCCTTGAACTCATTGGCACAGGGGGGAATTTCCTAAAGAGAACTCCAGTGGCTCATGCTCTAAGATCAAGGATTGGCAAACGGGACCTCATAAAACTGGAAAACTTCTATAAGGCAAAGAACATAGTCGGATAAATTGGCAACCTACAGATTGGACAAAAATGTGAGAGCTTTCAATAATGATGTCAGGGTATTATAATTGTAATGAAAGTTTTATAAGGCCAAGAGAGACTATGCCTCCAAAGAATGTCTACAGGAATATCAGCATAATGATAAATTGTGGGTATCCTTGCTTCAAGATGAAATTTCAGGATGGCTTAATTGTGGATCTAGTTCTTGGGATTCAGTACAAGATCCTTGGAAATAATTTATAACTATTCTATAAGCTCACCATTTTATGATTATATAAAACATTTAAGCCAGGCAGTGGTTGATGCATACGTTTAATCCCAGCACTTGGGAGGTAGAGACAGGCAGATTTCAGAGTTCCAGGACAGCCTGGTCTACAGAGTAAGTTCCAGGACAGCCAGGGCTGCTTAGTCTTGAAAAAACAAAAAAACAAAACAAAAACAAACAAAGTACCAAAACAAAAATGAAAACAAACAAACAAACAAAACAACCCACAAAAATGAAAACACAAACCATTTAATCAATGAGTTACAGCTTTTTCATTGATATAGGCCCCATACGTTTACAAATGAGTCTCTAAATAGATGGTTTGCTGCATGATGGGTGGAATCTGTTTATGTCAGTCACTCTCCTTTACATAATATTACTAATATTCTTCCAGGATTATTTAGACATTTGCTGCAACTAACATGGTCCTTTTAAAAAGCCTGAGGACGCTAAGAGCATTCCTTTGGAAATAGATCTTACCTAAGCTTTTGGTATACTAGCTGGACAATCCTCAGATTTAAAAATTACTAAGGTAGAAGGATCTTATCAGGTAAGCTGTTCCAAATGTATTTTAATTATTTGTGTTGATCCTATACCAATTAAAAATTATTCAGTTATTTTGTTATTACAAATACCTACTTATAGTGTGCTTCTTGTAGATTTAAAAGATAATGTTTGGTTTCACAAAGTAGCCTTACAAATGCTTAAAAGAGTTAATGCAGGAATTAGACCAACATTTTGTTGTGACTCTGATTTTAGGCAGTAGTGCTTTAATAGCCATCCTTACTTCACTTACAGACTCAACAGACTCCTTAGTCTCAGATATGAAGTCTGCACAGTTTGTTAATGATGTAAATAAAAATGTCTCTTTAACACTTGCAAGGCAATGAGTTACAGATAAAACATTAGAAGTAAAAAGTGGTGCTGTAGAGGATGTAATTTTAACACTAGGACAAGAAGTGGAAAATATTAAAGTTAGCTTTTTACCAAGTGCCATACCAGCTTTCAGTAATGTGTGTAGCGCCGTTACCTTATAATGAAAGTCATAATTGGAACTTTACTAAAACTCATTTGTTGTGAGTTTGGAAAGACAATGATATTACTCATGACATGGCTCAATTACAAGCCCAGATCTCTGCTGTAAACAAAGCACATGTTGAATCTATTAGCATAGAGGATTTGGCTCAGTCTTTTAGCTCTGGTTTATGGTCATTAAACCCTGTTAGTTGGTTACATTGAATTATTCTTGTCATAGGAATAATTCTTATGATTATTATTATTATTTCCAGTCATCTTCTGTCTACAGCTCTACAGTCAAAAAAGATAGTTATGAGTTCCACAGACTGAGAATAAAACTTCAACAGAAGGAGGCCTTCTAGATACTGTGGTGGAACTCTTGCCCAGAACAACATACTGAGCCATAGTTCTCATGACAATGTATCTGTTTGGTTTCCTTTTATTCCTTTTCTTATTTATGACATGTTCCTGGTAGCCTAGTCCAACATCTTAAGGGAGAATAATAGGTAAGAAACCATCTCTTGGGATGGGGTCACTAACATGACCTTACCCCCAGGGAATCCAACGCTTTTCTTTATAAATCATTTATAAAATTATATAATTGTACTATGATAGGTAAATCTTTCCCAACAATAAAATTTCATATGGAGCCTGGACAGATGTTATACAGACACTAAGAGAACACAAATGCCAGCCCAGGCTACTATACCCCACCAAACTCTTAATTACCATAGATGGAGAAACCAAAGTATTCCACGACAAAACCAAATTCACACAATATCTTTCCACGAATCCAGCCCTTCAAAGGATAATAACAGAAAAGAAGCAATACAAGGACGGAAATCATGCCCTAGAACAAGCAAGAAAGTAATCACTCAACAAACCAAAAAGAAGACAGCCACAAGAACAGAATGCCAACTCTAACAACAAAAATAAAAGGAAGCAACAATTACTTTTCCTTAATATCTCTTAATATCAATGGACTCAATTCCCCAATAAAAAGACATAGACTAACAGACTGGCTACACAAACAAACAGGACCCAACATTCTGCTGCTTACAGGAAACCCATCTCAGGGAAAAAGACAGACACTACCTCAGAGTGAAAGGCTGGAAAACAATTTCCCAAGCAAAAGGACTGAAGAAACAAGCTGGAGTAGCCATTTTAATAGCGGATAAAATCAACTTCCAACCCAAAGTTATCAAAAAAGACAAGGAGGGACACTTCATACTCATCAAAGGTAAAATCCTCCAAGAGGAACTCTCAATTCTGAATATCTACACACCAAATGCAAGGGCAGCCACATTCATTAAAGACACTTTAGTAAAGCTCAAAGCACACATTGCACCTCACACAATAATAGTGGGAGACTTCAACACACCACTTTCATCAATGGACAGATCGTGGAAACAGAAACTAAACAGGGACACAGTGAAACTAACAGAAGTTATGAAACAAATGGACCTGACAGATATCTACAGAACATTTTATCCTAAAACAAAAGGATATACCTTCTTCTCAGCACCTCATGGTACCTTCTCCAAAATTGACCATATAATTGGTCACAAAACAGGCCTCAACAGATACAAAAATATTGAAATTGTCCCATGTATCCTATCAGACCACCGTGGCCTAAGACTGATCTTCAATAACAACATAAATAATGGAAAGCCAACATTCACGCGGAAACTGAATAACACTCTTCTCAATGATACCTTGGTCAAGGAAGGAATAAAGAAAGAAATTAAAGACTTTTTAGAGTTTAATGAAAATGAAGCCACAACGTACCCAAAACTATGGGACACAATGAAAGCATTTCTAAGAGGGAAACTCATAGCTCTGAGTGCCTCCAAGAAGAAACGGGAGAGAGCACATACTAGCAGCTTGACAACACATCTAAAAGCCCTAGAAAAAAGGGAAGCAAATTCACCCAAGAGGAGTAGACGGCAGGAAATAATCAAACTCAGGGGTGAAATCAACCAAGTGGAAACAAGAAGAACTATTCAAAGAATTAACCAAACGAGGAGTTGGTTCTTTGAGAAAATCAACAGGATAGATAAACCCTTAGCTAGACTCACTAAAGGGCACAGGGACAACATCCTAATTAACAAAATCAGAAATGAAAAGGGAGACATAACAACAGATCCTGAAGAAATCCAAAACACCATCAGATCCTTCTACAAAAGGCTATACTCAACAAAACTGGAAAACCTGGACGAAATGGACAAATTTCTGGACAGATAACAGGTACCAAAGTTGAATCAGGATCAAGTTGACCATCTAAACAGTCCCATATCACCTAAAGAAATAGAACATGTCTTTTAAGAGTTGTAATATGTATATTTTTTAATGTATAAAAACCCTAGCTTGAGAGCTGCAAAATAGACTCAGATTCAAACTGCCTCTATGTTTGTTTCTGTTTGTCACTGGTGAATCCTTACCCACCTAGCCTTCAAGGACCCACATTCCAGGGACCCCATACTTGATCAGGTTGATCCATGGCAGAGAGGGACAAAAATTAGAACAGAGACTGAAGGAAAGGCCATCCAGAGTCAACCCCACTTTGGGACTTTTCCCACCTGCTGACAACAAACAGCCATACTATTCCTGATGCCAAGAAGTGCTTGATGAAAGGAGCCTGATATAGCTGTTTCCTGAGAGGTTCTACTAGCACCTGACCAATACAGATGCAGACACTTACAACCAACCATCAGACTGAGCCTGAAAATACCAATGGAAGAGTTAGGGGAAGGACTGAAGGAGCTTGCAGCCCCATAAGAAGAAAAATATCAACTACCTAGACCACCCAGAGCTCCCAGGGATTAAACCATCAAGGGAGGAGTACAAATGGAGGGAGCCAGGATTCCATATACATACAAAGCAGAAGATGGCCTTATTTGACATCATTGGGAAGGGAGGGACACTTGATGCACCAGAGTAGGGACATGCTAGAGTGATGAGATGGGAGTGTTGAATGGGTGAAGATGTGACCTCGTAGAGGTAAGGTGAGGTGACTGAGGGGTGATGGGATGGGTATTTCTGGAGGGGTAAACTGGAAAGGGGATATCATTTGAAATGTAAGTGAATAAAATGATTTTTTAATAAAAGTACATTCCAGATATGACCATTTAGAAAAAAATTAAGGCCTTCATTATTGATGGGGACTTTGAGGAACACTACCATTGATTCCTGGCCTGAAATGTAGGGCAAGGCTTCCTGTAAAGCAATGCGTCTCAAACAGTGTGTCATAACAACTGTAGAACACATATTTCCTCTGGTCTTAAAATTTGCAACCTTTGCGGAACAAGAGAGGGAGACCAACTTTGAGAGAACAGGGAAGAAGGAGAGAAAATGGCTTCCATAGATTACAGTGCCTAAAGCTAAGCTTCAAACCAACAGGGCTACAGTGCCTATCCAGCCCAGCCAACTCAAAGATATACACAGACCACCCAGGCATATGGGCAACAAAGCCAGGGAACCTATAGACAGCCTACTGATGTCTGCTAAACCAACTGTCACCTATGGGCAGATTGCATAGGGAATTTCTTATGGACAGCCGCCTACTGGTTATATCACTCCAACTTCCCCCAGGCATACGGTCAGCCTGCCCAAGGATATGGCACTGATGCTTATGACACCAACAATTCTACACTCATCAAAACACAGGCCTTTTACACACTCAGTCTGCATATGTCACCCAGGCTGCCTGCTGAGCTTATGATGAGCAGCTAGTAGCCAGCACCAAGAATCCATGCCACCTAAAAGACCACAGAATGGTACCAAGCACTCTTAGACTAGTCAAACTCAATCTATCACAGGGGGATTATAACCAGCCTAGCCTCGGATACAGATGACCATTATTGCCAAGGACTCAGGAGATATACTAGGCAGCCAGTTATAACACCTCCATCATATCTTATCTTGAATATGGTCACCTTTATAAGACTTGCCTTGGTCAGTCATAGTGTCTGTTCACAGCAGTATAAGTTTAAGACAGAAGTTGGCACCAGGAGTGGGATATTGCTAATATAGGCCCGACCTTATTTATTTATTTATTTATTTATCTATTTATTTATTGGAAGAATGTGGATATGGGGACTTTGGATTTGGAATGCATTGGAATGATTTAAATGGGGCAAAAGGAACTACAATATTAAGAATATGGAATAATTTGTTACTGAGAAATGGTTTGAATTGTGCAGACCTGGCCTAAGAGGTTTCAGGGGAGATTTTCAATATGTGTCTAAAGAGAGCTTTTGTCATATTTTGGGGAAGAATTAGGTCCAATTTTGCTCTTCTTTTAAGAGCTTCTGTGAGGCTAAAGTGAAGAAAGTCAGATTAATTAAATTGAGAAAGAAAGTGTCAGAAATGCCAATCATAGATTTTTTTTTCCCTCAGTGTAAAGAAGCATGGTAAGCTGAGAAAGGAAAAATAGAAAATATATAATCTGAGTATTAAAGGGCACAAGGAAGTGAAATGGAGCTGAAATCTGTGTTCATGACATTAAATTGAACTAAGGGAGTAGTGCCCTTGTGGCAAGAACCTACCCAACTAAATTTAGATCCAAGCATGATGGACACATATTTATTCCCAGCAGACAAAGCTGAGCAGTTCCCTGAAGAAGGCCAGCCTGAGACAGAGCATGTTCTAGGTGGGAAAAAAAAAAAAAGCTTAAATCCAGGTGTGGTGGCACACACCTTTAATCCCAGGAGTCAGGCATTCTGATATCTAAATTCAAGGTCAATATACAGAGCATGATACAGGACAGCCAAGCTTAGGCAGTGAAGAAGTTAGAGAAGAGTAAGCTAGTGATTATGTAATAAAACAAGAGGCGGTGTTTGAGCTGTTGCAAGCTTCAGGACATAACAGCTTGGGACATGTTTCTCAAACTTTATAGTCAAGAGGAGATGAGACTACTGCTCGTTAGCTGAAGCTAAGGAATTAGTGGTGACCAGCATCATTGAGGTGAAAACTTCTGGGACGTTTTTACTGAGAGCACAAAATCATGGTCCAGATTTAACCGAGGTTGTTCGTCATGCTGCAGCTATACTTGGTGTGTAAGAGTAACCCAGGTTGTACTGGTTTTGAATGCATGAAGGGGTCATGAATATCAGCTGAGGCTTAGCACTATGAGAAGCCATGGAAGGCTCAGCTGCAGTTGCAGCTGATATCCCGGGACTGATGGGGTCATGCAAAGGATTTGAAGCTTGTCATTGAAAGACCCCAAAGGAGCCCCTCGCTCAGGACTCTGGACAATAGAGGACAACCAAGAACTCACGATAGACTCAGCTTGATGTAAACCACATGAGGCTTTATTCAGGGAAAGCCAGAGCTCTGGGGATGACTCATATCCAACGCAGGGGTAGAGGAGTTGACCTCGAGGGGAAAGAGGCCCCAGTTTTTATAGGCCCTCAGGGGAGAAAGGAGAAGGGGAAGAGTAGGGGATTTCCAGATCTAAACAATGTCTATTCTCAAGAAATGGGTATGGGAGGGGTACAAGTAAAGAGTCTCGTGCAGGTGTAGCAACTCCGGATTGGCCGGGCTGTGGTTGCTGGGGAGATTTTCTGACTCTTTCTCAGCAACCAATATCACAAACACCTGGCAATGGGCTTCATCAGTGGGCACACATATGGGTTCAAGGAATGGTCAAAACATTGGCAGACACACGGGTTCAAGGAATGGCCAGAGCATTGTGCGCCTCTATTTTTCTAAATCAGTGAAGCTAGTTCTGCTAACAGTGACATCTATCTTGCCAATTTCAGGGCTTCTGTGACCTTTTACATTCTGTCAGGATCTTTCATTCCCCACTTCTTCTAGTTACTAGTTCTAATCTTAGAACTAAACTGCAATCTCCACTTAAAGTTCTGCAGAGACTGGTATTGTTGTCTTAGTACTAACAGCTGGATGGCACCAATCTTCTCTCTAATAAAGGTCACTAATTTATTAAGAGCTATGGGGCCACACATCAGCAGTAAGACCAAAATTATTAGAGAGTCTATCAGAGTAGAAATGAGGGTGGTCAACCAAGGGGATTTATTCTTCAGGAGCTCGCTTACGTGAGAGGCATGAATCTAAGCAGAGATGTCTTCTACTTTGACAGCAGTGGTGGTGGTCAGCAGCACAATGCAAGGGCCTTTCTAACAAGGTTTTAGATTCTCAGCTTGATGTTGTCAGACGAGAACTCCATCTCCCACCTGGAGCTGGTGTGGTACCATCAAATCTCTTGGTTCGTAGGCCTCCTTGAGCTGCTCTCAGGCGGTGTTTCTGACCACTTCTAGGGCTTTCATGCATGTAAACAATGAAGGACTAGGGTTATATTTTAAATGTTCCCAGTGTGTTCCTGATGTGGAACAAGGCAAAGTGAGGGAGGGCTGTCCAGTTATCCTCTCCAGTCTCTAAGGTCAATTTAGTCATTTTTTTTTATCCTTTCTACCTAGCCTGAACTCTGGGGTCTATAAACACAATGTAATTTTCAATCACTCCCCAGTTGGATGGCCAGTCCCTGACTTACCTGGGCAACAAAGGTGGGTCCATTGTCAGACCCTATTACCTTAGGTATTCCAAACCGTGGAAAAATTTCTTCTAGGATTTTCTTAACCACAACATTGGCAGTTTCTTTTTTTGTTGGGTAGGCCTCCACCCATCCTGAAAAGGTATCTATAAAAACTAAAAGATATTTATTACCATTTATTTCAGTACTTCACTACTTGCTTACGAGGCTTCATTTCAGTAAAATCTACTTCCCAATAGGCTCCAGGGTGATCTCCTTGTAGTCTTCTCCCTGGAGGATATCTTGAATGTCCTGCATTAGTCATGGCACACAGTACACAGTTCTTAACTACTGCTTCTGCAACATCAGAGAGTCTTAAAACACAAAGAGCAGATGCTTTGACCAGCATTTGCAGGTGTTTGGCTCCCAGGTGAGACAGCAGATGTATATTTTCGATAAATCTTTTCCCTTTTTTTGTGGCAATATTATTTTACCATTACTGGCTGCTCGTTGGCACTGTGAATTTTCTGCAGTAAACCCTAAATTTTCCATTAGTTTCATATCTTCAGGGATAGGTATACTCAAAACTCTGGCTGCACAGTTCCAGTTCTGGCAGAGCAACTTTCTGGAGAGATTCTATCTGTTGAGGCCTGAAGGGCAGTATCATAGGGCTGAGTGCAGCCTGTTTAGCTTTAACATCAGCCATGTTAGTTCCCCTTGTCACAGCATCGTGTCCTTTATGATGTCCAGGACAATGTATAATGGCCACTTTGACAGGCAGATGAATAGCCTCAAGGAGGCTCAGAATCTCCTGTTTATTTTTTATGTTCTTGCCTGCTGACGTCAGCAACCCTCTCTGTCTATAGATGGCACCGTGGACGTGGGCTGTAGCAAAAGCATACCTGCTATCGGTGTAAATGTTGATGGACTGCCCCTCAGCCATCCGAAGGGCCTGCGTCAGGGCAATTAATTCAGCTTTTTGAGATGACGTACCTTCTGGCAGGCTGCCAGCCCACACGACTCGCTTACCATCTACCACTGCCGCCCCTGCCATCCTCTTACCTTCCAGTAGGAAACTGCTTCTGTCTGTGTACCAGTTTGGAACACCTGGCCACAGCTGGTCACGTAGATCACTTTGAATCCCAATTTCCTCTGCAAGGATGTCTGCACAGCAGTGAATGGATGAGGAATCGTCTGTTTCAGGCAGGAAGGTGGCAGGGTTGAGAATAGCAGGAGGAGCAAACATGACCCGTTCAGTCAGCAGCAGACTCTGGTAGTGAGTCATCCGGGCATTTGTCATCCATCGGTCTGGGGGCTGGTGGATAATGCTTTCAAGAGAGTGGCGGGGGGGCTACCACAGTTATTTGCTGTCCCAGAGTTAATTTGTCAGCATCTTTAACGAGTAGGGCTACTGCAGCAACGGCCTTTAATCCGCTGGCCACTGGGTCCAGCTTCTTAGACAAATATGCCACCGGCCTCTTCCACGGCCCTAGAGCCTGAGTAAGAACTCCTCTGGCCACCCCGCCCTCTCATCAACATAGAGGATGAAGGGCTTGGTTAGATCTGGCAATGCCAAGGCTGTCGCAGTCAGCAGGTCTTACACGCGTGCACAACCGGCCAGGAAAGACGCAACAAACCGGAATCTTCTGCGGCAAAAGCTTATTGCTTACATATTCAGGAGCCAGAGAGCAAGAGCGCAAGAGAGCAAGAGCAAAAGCAAGAGCATTATTGCTTACATCTTTAGGAGCCAGAGCACAAGAGAGCAAGAGAGCAAGAGCTCTATTGCTTACATCTTTAGGAGCCAGAGCGCAAGAGCGCAAGAGAGCAAGAGAGAGAATGGCGAAACCCTGTCCCTTTTAAGGAGAATTATCCTCCGCCTAGGACGTGTCACTCCCTGATTGGCTGAAGCCCATCGGCCGAGTTGTCCTCACAGGGAAGGCAGAGCACATGGAGTGGAGAACTACCCTTGGCACATGCGCAGATTATTTGTTTACCACTTAGAACACAGGATGTCAGCACCATCTTGCAACTGCGAATGTGAGGGCGGCTCCCCACAAACAGGGCCTCCTTAATATTTTCAAAGGCTTTCTGATGTTCTGATGTCCATCCAAATTCTCCACTTTCCTGGGTCAGGGGGTACAGGGGGCGGCCAGTGTTGCAAACCCAAGTATCCAAAGTCTGCAGAACCCAGCAGTGCCCAAAAATTTTCTCACCTGTCTTGGAGTAGCCGGTGTTGGTATTTGAGTCACAGTCAGCCACCGTTTTCCATCCCAGAGAGTATATCCCAAGTAGACTACTTTCCATCTGGCATAGCTGGGCTTTTTTAGCAGAGGCCCAGTAACCCAACTCACCCAGTTCTGTTAGCAATCTCTTGGTCCCCTGCCAGCATTCTCTCTCTGTGTTTGCAGCAAGGAGCAAGTCATCAACATATTGAAGCAGAGTAACCTGGGAGTTTTCAGCTTGGAAGGAGGATAAATCTCGATGTAGAGCCTCATCAAAAAGGGTGGGGGAGTTTTTGAACCCCTGGGGTAACCGCATCCAGGTCAATTGTCCTGTTTGTCCAGTGTCAGGATCTCTCCACTCAAAGGCGAATATGGGCTGGCTGGAGGGATGTAACCTAAGGCAAAAGAAAGCATCTTTTAAATCAAGTACTGTGTACCATTTTCACTCCAGAGGGAGTGAGCTGAGGAGGTTATAGGGATTAGGAACAGTTGGGTGAATATCTTTGACCCTCTTATTGACCTCTCTCAAGTCTTGGACTGGTCGGTAGTCACTCATGCCAGGTTTCTTTACCAGCAGTAAAGGAGTATTCCAGAGTGACTGGCAAGGTACCAAAATACCTAATTGTAATAGTCTCTGAATATGTGGCCTGATTCCATCTCTTGCTTCATGGCTCATTGGGTATTGTCGCACTCCTATAGGGGTTGTACCCGTTTTCAGTCCCACGACCACAGGGGGGACTCTGACAACCATTCCCATGCCTCCTGTCTCTGTCCATGCTCTAGGGAAAGCAGTCAACCAATCTTTTAGGTCTGGCACCTCCGTTTGCTTTATGCCTTCATGCAATCGGTATTCTTCTTCAAGCTGCCAGGCTAAGACTATGGAGGTGGGAGATTCCTAACTTACTCTCAGCCCTTCTTGGGTAAATCTGATCTGGGCCTTTAATTTAGTCAGAAGATCTCTTCCTAGAAGTGGTGTGGGACACTCAGGAATGACCAAGAAGGAATGACTCACTTGGCCTTTCCCCAGATCTACAGTGCGTGCAGTGGTCCAGGGGTATTGTTTCTGACCAGTGGCTCTAATCATTATGGTTCTTTTATTTTTTAATTTTCCCAGTGGATGTTTCAACACAGAATGTTCTGCCCCTGTGTCAATTAAAAAGTCCATGGGAGTCTCTTCCACCATCAGTGTTACCCTAGGTTTGGGGAGGGGTTCTGAGCCCTGTCTTGCCTATTCATCATCTTTCAGAGTCAGAACCTTAGGGGCCTTTCAGGTCTGGGTTCCTTGTTGCCCAGGTACCCTGTATGTCTATTCTCTGGCCTGTTCCTTCCTTCACGTTCCCCTACTACTGCGGCCAAAATCCTGCTTAAATTCTTCTCCTGTCTTCTTTCCCTCTTATTCTCCCTCTCTTCTTCTTCTCACTTTTCCCTCTCTCTCTTCTCTTCCTCTGTTTCTCTCTTGTGATACACCTTTTCTGCCTCCTTAACTAAATCTTGTAAATCCATGGCATGTAATCTTTAAAAGCCATAGCAACCTCGGCTTGTTGACCCTCAGAGGTCAGGTTAAAAGGAGTATAGTATCAATCAGCTTCTATCAATCTTTCTAGAAAAACAGATGGGGGCTCTGTAAGGCCCTGCATCACTTCTCTTACCTTAGCCAAATTGGTGGGGCGTCTCATTGCTCCCTTTAGACTAGAGCCCGGCCAGTAAACTGTCAACCTCTCCCTACTTTGAGCTGTGTTGTAGTTCTACTCTGGCTGGTCCAGAGGAAACCCAGTGTTCCAATTGTACAGATCAGCCGATGAGAAAGGCCAATATTGGAGGGTCTGCAGAGACTGCCTGTCTGTGGGCAGGTTGCCAACAGCTCACAAAGGAAAAGGCAGAAGTGGTGTCAGGAGCTTCATCTGCTGGGGCACTCTGGGCTTGTTGGCTCTGGGTCCCAGCTGCAGGTCCTTGGTCCTCAGACTGTGCCTTTAGCAATCTCAGAGCCGGGTGCAGGGACCTGGGGAGTAGGAGTGGCTTGAGGAGGAGCCCTGAGTGCCTTCTCGCCACCGGGCCAGAAAGCGCACTGGTCTAGGCAGAGTCTGCACTGTCACCACTGCTGCTCCTGTGCTTACTGCTTACTGCTTCTTAGGGCAGAAAGCGAGGGCACTGTGCTGATCCACTCGCATGCATGGGAGCCCCTGGGGAAGGGCTTTGAGAGGTGCAGGGGAATCCATGGTTTGATTTATGGCAGTGAATTCTGAATGAGGTAAGGCTGTTGATCCAGGTGGGACCCAGGTCCGCTCTGAAAAACAATGGCTTTAACTTCAAAGATAAGAGTAAACCAAAAGTCTCCTCCAGTGACCATTTTACATTAAAAGTCGGCCACTCAGAGGAGCAGAAAGTCTGCCAAGGTCCCTTCTTAATTTCTACTGAAAGATTATGGGCCCTTGATCTAACTTCAGTCCAGTGGTCTAAAGTCAAATTTGGGGGGGGGGGTCGTTACAGTCTGTCCAATATCACGGAAAACAGACACAAACCACACACACACTGACAAATACCTGAAAACAGACACAAAAAACAAACACACACTGACAAATGCCTGAAAACAGACACAAAAAAACAAACATACACTGACAAATGCCTGTTTTCTAATGGACAAACCAACTCAGAAATGCAAAAAAAGTCGGGGAAGTGCTTAAGTCTTCCAATCTAGGAAGACTACCAACTCTTCACTTCCCACTCCAGACAGACTCCTGGAGTCCTTCCCCTTGCTCAGGGTGTCCTCCAGTGAGAGCAGCAGCCGGTGATTCCAGCACATCTGCTGTTCACACTCAGTACCTCATCCCGAGGCAAAGGTTTCCACTTCTCATGAAATGTAGCAGCTGCAAATTTCAGCACTGAACCTCGCCAGCTCACAGAAATATTTTTAGACAAAAATTTCACCTCCAAGTGGGTCTTTGGAGATGTGGGTGATCACGCCAGTCACAGGACGAGCCCCCAAATGAAAGACTCTGAGAGGAGCCCCTTGCTCAGGCCTCAGGACAATAGCGGACACCCAAGAACTCATGATAGACCGAGTTTGTTGCAAACCACATGAGGCTTTATTCAGGGAAAGCCAGAGCTCTGGGGACAACTCATATCCCACGCAGGGGTAGAGGAGTCGACCTCGAGGGGAAAAAGGTCCCAGTTTTTATAGGCCCTCAGGGGAGAAAGGAGAAGGGGGGGAGTAGGGGATTTCCAGATCTAAACAATGTCTATTCTCAAGAAATGGGTATGGGAGGGGTACAAGTAAAGAGTCTGGTGCAGGTGTAGCAACTCCGGATTCGCCAGGCTGTGGTTGCTGGGGAGATTCTCTGACTCTTTCTCAACAACCAATATCACAAACACCTGGCAATGGGCTTCATCAGTGGGCACACACATGAGTCAAGGAACGGTCAAAACATTTGGCAGACACACAGGTTGAAGGAGTGGCCAGAGCATTGTGCACCTCTATTTTTCTAAATCAGTGAAGCTAGTTCTGCTAACAGTGACATCTATCTTGCCAATTCAGGGCTTCTGTGAACTTTTACATTCTGTCAGGATCTTTCAATACAATCTGCAAAACACATGAAACTGAAGGAGAACAAAGACCAAAATGTGGACACTTTGCCCCTTCTTAGAATTGGGAACAAAACACCCATGGAAGGAGTTACAGAGACATAGTTTGGAGCTGAGACGAAAGGAGGGACCATCTAGAGACTGCCATACCCGGGGATCCATCCCATAATCAGTCTCCAAATGCTGACACCATTCTATACACTAGCAAGATTTTGCTGAAAGGACCCAGATATAGCTGTCTCTTGTGAGGTTATGCCAGGGCCTAGCAAACACAGAAGTGGATGCTCACAGTCAGCTATTGGATGAATCACAGGGCCCCCAGTGGAGGAGCTAGAGAAAGTATCCAAGGAGCTAAAGGAGTCTGCAACCTTATACGTGGAACAACAATATGAACTACTCAGTAACCCGCCCCCCCCCCAGCTTGTGTTTCTAGCTGCATATGTATCAGAAGATGGCCTAGTTGGCCATCATTGGAAAGAGAGGCCCATCTGTCTTTCCAACTTTGTATGCCTCAGTACAGGGGAATGTCAAGGCCAAGAAGTGGGAGTTGGGGGGAATTATATCCCCCAAGGTCACCAAAGGCACATCTTGCTTTTGCTTTATTTGTTCTAAATTTTTTGCAAACTGATATTAAAGGTCAGTCTGCAGCAGATCATCACTGGCATCCAGTTACTTCTAGTTCTTATGCCATGGTAAAGTGGAGGGACCCATTAACTAATAAATGGAAGGGTCTAGACCCGGTCCTAATCTGGGGAAGGGGCTCAGTCGGTGTTGTTTCACAAAAGAAGATGGAGCATGATGGCTGCCTGAAAGATTAGTTTGTCAACTGGACACAGATCCTGAATCTTCCAGTAAGTATGACTCTTCCCTTGATTATTAACTAAAAATTATTAACTAAATTACCTTGATTATTAACTAAAAATCCTCTCTAGCCAAAAAGTTAATTTGGAGCACAGCCTCTTCTCCCAGAAAGTTACAGCCTTTCTGTGATTCTCAAAGTCACCTCCCACACATCTGGAGCTCTAAGTCTAATTGATCATTGCTAATTTGCAATTGAATGGAGTACCTGGACTTCCCCAAAGAAGCTTTTGTACTGTTGCTTTTCACTGTCTCAACTTTGTTTTTTAAGCAGGCCAGTCAATGATCTTCAGCCTGACTGTAGCAGGTGTGCCCCCTTGCCTCCAAAAGTGTAGGTGACAGTTGTTAATCAATATGAAGAAGCATATTCAATATATATCGTGGCTTTTGGTCTGATTTGGGAATAAGGTGTGCTATGAGGGCCGGTTAGCCAATGACTGGCAACCAGACTTCGGAATCATATTAATCTAAGACAGAGGTACATGCCAAGAGGTTGTGGTTTATTAATAATACACCATAGAGCCATGTAAAAAATAGGAGGCAAAGGTCAATGTCTTAGAAGTAGTAGTCTTAACAATAGGTCAGGACATAGCATATATTAAGGCTAGAAAGGCAAAAATTTCAGATATTAGCAAAAGTCACTTGGACACTTGGAACATTGATGAATTGGCCAGAAATGTAAAAAATAACCTAAGTGCATTGAATCTTCTGGACTGGGTTCAATATATATTCCTACTTGCTATTATTATTGGCACTATTTTATTAATAAATTGTTGTGTTTCCACTCATCTTTAGAGCATTCCTGTGATCTGTAGCTACGATGAGGCAGGACATTCCAGAACTTTGGCAGACATATAAAAAGAAAGGGGGAGAATGCTATGCACACTCCAGTGAAGTTTTCTTGGCAGGCCGAGAGTCCTGGGAGCACTCATGAGGCAAAGAGTTTCACAGGAAACTCACCTCCTGGAACTTTGGTTCTCATACTCATACCCTATTCCCACGTTTGTCTGGTGTATGGATCCATTGTGCTCTCTTTTAGTATTATCTTATTATAAGTGCCTTTTAAGATTGAATTCTGACATATCTAAGCCTTAGCCAGTGTGTTCCAATGTCCTAGAAAATGCTTGAAACCTAGGAGCTTGGAAGAGACAATGAAACTAATTAGGCATTACAAAGAGCAAGCTAGAATAGCTCAGGGCTAGTCTGCAGAGTGTTTACTTGGGACAGTAGCCAGTCTTACCCAGACAAGGGAATTCACCATGGCCTAGTGAATAGGAGGGTTTACCATAAGAAAACCTAGGGAATCCCAGTGAGACAGGTTTCTTCACTAGGCCCAAAGAAATCAGGCAGAACTATGGAGCATAAATAAATTTTATGCCTCAGGCCAGCTCCTTTTTTTAAGTATTAATAACAGGGAGAAAATTGTAACCTCCCCCAGCCTGAAGCAGGCTGAGCCAGACCTTGACCTTTCTGCCACTAAGGAGATTACCTAGGGTGGAGCCTTCTTAGATCACTCTATTGTTCAGTCACTGCCTCTGTTCCCCTTCAAGATATTGCTAGGTAGTACTGGGAGGCTGCTGAGCTATTCTGGAGACTGCACCTTATTCTGCACATCATCACCTGCAGCTGGGCTCCAAGAATGAATTGGTGGGAATGGGCCTCCCCCCTCCCTTTATAAGTGCATTTGCCATTAAACATTTGAGCTTTGATCAGGAATCTTGACTCAACTCCATTTTTCTCTCGACTGCCTAGTTCCCCTCTCCTTCAGCCCCGGCCTGCCACTCAGGTGTACCCTGTCCATGTGAGCTGTGGGCTGGCTCGCAACAGCTATTATTTTTGGGTGTGATTTCACTTCCTATCTCCTGTCTATGGCTCAAACCTCAATGTAGCAGATCTCACAGGAAGATCAACAGTATCATCTAAATTGGACCCTTTGGGCTCTCATAATCTGAACCACTATCCACAGAACATACAAAGGCTGGACCTAGGCCTCCCTGCACTTATGTAGCAGATGTGCACTTTGGCCTTCATGTGGTACCTGAGCAATTGTGGTTTGGGTGTCCCCAAATCTATTACCTGAATGTGAGATATGTTCATCTAGCTGTGCTGCCTTGTCTGTCTTCTGAGGGAGAGGAAGCATCCAGCCTTGCAGAGACTTGAAGTGTCAGGCCTGGGGTTGGGGAGATATACAAGGAGGTCCCCTTAAAACTTAGAGAAGAAGGAGACAAGGGATAGAGAAAGGATTGTGAAAGGGGGTGACTGAGAGAGGAACAGTGAGTGGGATGTAAAGTGAATAAGGAAAAAAAACTGTTTCTGTGAATTAAATACCCCAAACTTGTCTGGTTTCTGAATATCGTTGCTGATGAAACTCAAAAGCAAGAAACTGTCAAATGATGAGTTAGTTATCTATTTTTTCTACTTACCTTTATGTGTATAATTTTTTGCATATATGTATTTGTACCACATGTATGATGATGTGCATTGAGGTGAGAAATGGACTTGGGATCACCTGGCATGTTTGTTATCTAACAAATTGGTTCTGAGGATGCATCTGGGTGCTCCACAATAGAAACAAATGTTCTAGCCACCTGGTCTAACTCCCTAGGCCCAGGGTAGTTATATTTAGAAAAATATATTTTTATATACAAAAGCCATAAAGAAAATTAATTACTTCATATTTCAGGAGCATATATGAGAAAATAGAATTGTGTTAATTTTAAAAACATGTATTTAAAAAAACAAATGAAAATTATGGCAACTTTAAGAATCAACAAAGGCAGATAAAAAAATTCTTCCAATATTGCTACTAGAAGTATTACTACAGTTATAGTTGTCTTAAATCTTCTGTAATTATATTGAAAAAGAGAATACACAATATATAGTGATGATTCATGAAGTCTACTATTTTGGAATGCATCTGTGCACCAGGATTTGATTAGAGGAAAGATCCTAGCAGCTTCCTTAAGGATAGCTCACAGTAAGTCACTAAATAGGTTCAAACAACTTTATACTCAATGTATTGAAATTGTATAATGCACATACAATGGAATTCTCTAAAACATAAAAGTCAACAAAAAGTGACATAAATGGATGAGTCCTTTCAAAGCTTTAACCTCAAAAAGTTGATGCACACAGACCTATGACCTCTCCAGTCTCCCATACCACTTCATACTTGGCTATTTTTGAATGAAAATATGGACAGGACCACACCAAGGTATCACTGACAAGAACTTTTTTATTTAGATAAAGACAGAATATCCAGAGGCATCTGGAAGAGTACAGGTCAGTGAGAGAAAGTAATATATTGATGAGGCCAGTACACATAACTGGGCTATGAGAAGATAAAGGAATGGAGATAAAGAGAAGAAGTGAAGGCAGCAGAAAGAGGGGAAAAAAAAGAGAAAAAAAAAACCACAAAGTGATATGAGAAGAATGAAGAAAAAAAACCTCTGAGCAAAACCAAGATCACAACAGGGAAGAGAAGCTGAGGGGAACTAAATGAAGGTCTGGTTCTAGAGAGATTTATGAGCCTGGAGTGAAAAGTACTGAGAGGAGCTAGAACACTGTAATACGTACTAGCAATGCTGTGAGATTCTAATTCAGCATCCTCTCTGATATGTTAATAGTCTCCTCTAATAGGTTAATAGTTATTAATAGTAAATAGTTAGCCATTTGTCTGGGATAATTTTGGGACCCAAAAATCATGACATGTTGAAATTGTCTTGGATACTGGGTATTAGGGAAAGGCTCTCTAGGGGCAAGTCCATGCAACTTGATTATACTTTACTACTAATGAAGATCTATTTCTTCTGCATGCCATTCTGCCATATACTTTGTGCTCCAGGGAATGACAAGGAAGTCCAAATTCTGATTACTAATTAGTTCTTTGAGTTTCTCTAGTAATTTTCTCTTCTTTTTTCTTGTTTTTGTTTTTGTTTCTGACAGGAATTTAGGAACAATATGTTTAAATGTTACTTCAGACCTTTGTCAAGATGCTGTAATCATGGATCTGGAGATGACTTTAAAATCAACAATCTTCTCGGAAAGAATCCCAAGAGATCATGAACCTCTAAGTGAGGGAGAATGTCTCATTACCATTTCAAAAGAAACTCATGTCTCATAGCTACAGTGACCATAATAGTACTGAAATGAGCAAACAGAGCATAGGGTAGAATGAACTAAAGACATTAGAAAGCATGTTTTGAAGAAGCTACACTTGTGACTATCAATAAATAATGTGGCTCACACCCTACTGGCTATTTTACAGAGTCAGGAACCATGTTCACATATTCCCTTGCCTGGTCAAGTCAGACTCAGCTGTTTTACTTATTTTTCTCATTACTGTCACAAAATACATTGCAAGAGCCCCTCAAAGAAAGAAATGTTTCTTTTTTTAACTTGTCAGTCTTCAGTTCTGTCCAAAATGGTAACATAAGTGATGGATGTGTGGAGAGGAAAATATAATATGTGGTAACATTGACTTCACAGTCAGGTAGTAGAGCTGTGAATTCCTGTGTTCCGTTTTTTGTTTTTTTTGTGTTTTTTTTTTTTCCCTTTTAAAATTAAGACTTAAATCAGCCTATGGGATGGTGTCATCCAGAATCAGCATGGGTCTTTTGCACTCAATTGGACCTCTCTGAAACACTTGCAAAGTCATATCAAAAAGAAAATGTGAGGACACATTCAAAGAGCCAGAAGTGAGGGCAGAACAGAGAAAAGTAATATCTACTGTCTATGACAGGATCACTGCACTCATGAACTCACATCTGTGGTCTCTTTCATAACACACATACACATTATTAGGCCAGTTGACATTCTATCATGAGAGAGGGGTTCATGACATGCCAGGCCTAACGAAAGAGCTATTTACAGTTCATGCCTACTGGGCAGGAAAAGTCTGTTTTCCATAAGAGTATAGCCTCAGCTTGGCACCAGGATAAACCTTACATTATCTGTATATATGTGGACAGTAGAATTTGAATTGATGGTTATATAAACATAAGGACTACGAAGTTGGAAGTAGTTGGGATTGTAAAAATAGATCTAAAATCTTAGTAGGATAAGCAAAAGCATGAGTATGATCAAAGTGCATTGTATGCATGTAAGTCACTGCCAAAGTATTAATGAAAATACTCTATTTCAAAAAATAATCCAATAGGGAATGCAGCCCACACTCCAGATGTTTTATCATAGGTCATGGCCATTCTAGGAAACTAAGCCCTTCCAGTAGCCTCCAAATTCAACCCATCCCATAGGCTTCTTATGCCGGTCCTCAAATTTCCAGAAGACTTGTATTTATTGGAGGTCATGTCTTACTAGGAACTGCAGGGGTTACATGGGTACTTGGAAAAAGAGGCAACTCTGTCATCCAAAACCCTAGAGATCACTCAGGCTACAAAAACACAGCAAAGGTAGTCTTCTAGTCTGGTCAACAAAAGAAGAGGTCAATCAGGCCATATAAGAATACACTCAAAATTCAGCACATAAACCTAATATACCTCAAACCCAGATATCTACAGGCAAGCTTAAGAACACAATCAACAACGGCCAGGGAAATATGATACCACCAGAAACCAACTGTCCTTCTTCAGCAAGTGCTGGCAATTCTAACACAGCTGAAGCACAAGAAAATTACCTTAAATCTAATCTTATGAAGACTATAGTGGCCCTGAAAGAAGAAATGAATACGTTCCTTAAAGAAATAGAGGAGAAACAATGAAGTGAACGAAATCAATAAAACTATTCAAGACCCCAAAACCAAATGCAAGCAGTAAATAAATCACGAACTTAGTGAATCCTGGAGATGGAAAATTTAGGTAAGGTAATAGGAACTATAGACACAAGTATCACCAACAGAATACAAGAGGTGGGAGAGAGATTGTCAGGCTTAGAAGATATAATAAGAAAGTTTTCCTTATTCAAATATGTCCCATAGAGAGCTGGTCTCCCAGGAGTGCTGACATACCTAGGATCACAGGTGAGACAATCTTTATTGCTCCAGTACCTGGCCAAAATGGGACCTACCCAGAGCTCACAGTATATAAGAACTGTGGAACAGCTTGGGACAGGATCCTTCTGGTTTCCATCTGCACATGGGAGCTAACCTTGCACCATAGCTGTCCAAATCCCAGCCTTAGAGAGATCTCCCAGGAGTGCTGACACACCTAAGATTACAAGCTACAGCCAAAGACAGCAGGACCAACGGAAACCAGAGATGGCAAGAGGCAAGTACAAGAACATAAGCAATAGAAACCAAGGCTACTTTGCATCATCAGAAAACAGTTCTTCCATCACAGCAAGCACTGGATACCCCAATGCACCTGAAAAGCAAGATTCTGATTTAAAATCACATCTCATGATGATGATAGAGGATTTTAAGAAGGACATAAATAACTCCCTTAAAGAAATTTGTACAGGAGAACACTGGTAAAGAGGTAGAAGCTCTTAAAGAGAAAACACCAAAATCCCTAAAAGAAAAACAGGAAAACACAACCAAACAGGAGAAGGAATTGAACAAAACCTTCTAAAAATGGAAAGAGAAACAATAAATACATCAGAATGGGAGACAACCCTGGAAATAGAAAACCTAGGAAAGAGATCAGGAGTCATAGATGCAAGCATCACCAACAGAATAAAAGAGATAGAAGAGAGAAGTTCAGGTGTAGAAGATACCATGCAAACATTGGCACAACAGTCAAATAAAATGCAAAATATAAAAAGCTCCTAACCCAAAACATCCAGGAAATTCAGGACAAAATGAAAAGAAAAACAAAAAGCAAAAACAAAATCTAAGAAAAATAGGTATAGAAGAGCGCGATGATTCCCAACTTAAAGAAAGAGATGTCCTTAAACATAAAAGAAGCATACAGAACCTCAAATAGATTGGGGCAGCAAAGAAATTCTCTCTGGCACATAATAGTCAAAACACCAAATGCACAAAACAAAGAAAGAATACTAAAAGCAGTAAGGGAAAAAGGTCAAGTAACATATTAAGCCAGACCTATCAGAATTACACCAGACTTCTCAACAGAGACTTTAAAGGCTAAAAGATCATGGGAATATGCCATATAGACTCCAAGAGAACACAAATGTCAGCTCAGGCTACAATACCCACAACTCATTCATAGATAGAGAAACAAAGATATTCCATGACAAAACCCAATTTAAACAAAATCTTTCTACAAATTCATCCCTATACAGGATAATGGATGGAAACCTCTAACACAAGGAGGGAAATTGCACCCAAGATAAAGCAAGAAATTAATCTTTCAACAAACCCAAAAGAAGTTAGCCACAGAAACATGATTCCACCTCTAATAACAAAAATAACAGTAAGCAACAATAACTGGTCCTTAGTATTTCTTACCACCAATGGGCTCAATTCCCCAATAAAAAGACATAGACTAACAGACTGAATACATAAACAGAACCCAATATTTTGCTACATACAGGAAATAACTCAGTGACAAAGGCAGAAACTACTTCAGAGTAAAAGGTTGGAAAAATTTTTCTAAGCAAATGGCTCCAAGAAACAACCTAGAATATCCATTTTAATATCATATAAAATCAACTTTCACCCAAAAGTTATCAAAAAATGAGGAGGGTCATTTCATACTCATCAAAAGAAACATCTATGAAGACAAATTCTCAATACGGACCATCTATGCCCTAAATGCTAGTGCACCCACATTCAGCAAAGAAATCTGTTAAAGCTCAAAGTGTGCATTGAACCTCACACTATAATGGTAGGAGACCCTCACCATCGGGCACATCATGGAAACAGAAACTGAACAGAGACACAGTGAAACTAACAGAAGTAATGAAACAAATGGATTTAACAGACATATATAGAACATTTCATTCTAAAAGAAAAGAATATAGCTTCTTCTCAGGACCTCATAGAACCTTCTCCAAAACTGACCATATAATTAGTCACAAAGCAAGCCTCAACTGATACAAGAAGATTGAAATAATCTCCAACATGCTATTAGATCCTGTCAATCCTCAGACTAAGTCAGGTCTTCAATAATAACAAAAAGTAAAGAAAGCCCACATATAAATGGAAGTTGAAAAAATTATCTATTCAATAATAATTTGGTCAGGGAAGAAAAAAAAAGAAATAAAGACATTTTAGCATTTAAAGAAAATAAAGGCAAAACATACCCAAACATATGAAAAACAATGAAAGAAGTGTGCTAAGAGGAAATTTCATAGCTCTGAGTGCCTCCAAAATGAAACTAGAGAGAACATACATTAGCAGCTTAACAACACATCTGAAAGCTTTAGAACAAAAAGAAGCAAATACATCCAAGAGGAGTAGACAGCAGGAAATAGTCAAACACAGAGCTGAAATCAAGCAAGAAGAAGCAAATACACTCAAGAGGAGTAGATGGCAGGGAATAATCAAAACTCCAGGCTTAAATCAACCAAATAGAAACAAAAGAAACTATACAAAGAATCAACAAATTCGGGACCTGGTTCTTTGAGAAAATCAACAAGAGAGATAAACCCTTAGCCAGAGAAACCACAGGGTACAGAGACAGTATCCAAATCAACAATATCAGAACTGAAAAGAGAGACATAACAACAGAAACTGAAGAAATTAAAAAAGTTATCAGATCCTACTACAAACCCCTATACTCAACAATACTGGAAAAATCTAGATGAAATGGATAATTTTCTAGACAGATATAAGGTACCAAAGTTAAATCAGGATCAGATAAACCATCTAAACAGATCTATAACCCCCAAGGAAATAAAAGCAGCCATTAGAAATCTTCCAACTAAAAAATTCCCAGGGCCATATTATTATAGTGCAGAATTCTATCAGACCTTCAAAGAAGATCAAGTACCAATACTTCTCAAACTATTCCACAAAATAGAAACAGAAGGAACACAACCCAATTCTTTCTATTAAGCCACAGTTTCCCTTTTACCTGAACCACAAAAAGACCCAACAAAAAAATACAACTACAGACCCATTTCCTTTATGAATATCATTGCAAAAATTCTCAATAAAATTCTCCCAAATTGAATCCAAAAACTCCTCAAAACGTTCATTCACCATGATCACGAAAGGAATTAAGGGATGGTTCAATATACTAAAATCCAGAAATGTAATCCACTATAATAAACACAATCAAAGAAAAACAAAACACACATGATCATTTCATTAGGAGTGGAAAAAGCCTTTGACAAAATACAATACCCATTCATGTTAAAAGCATTAAAGAGATCAATAATTCAAGTTGCATTCCTAAATATAATAAAAGCAATATACAGCAAATCAATACCCAACATCAAATTAAACGGACAGAAACTTAAAGCAATCCCATTAAAATGACAAGAAAAGGTTTTCTAATTTCTCCCTATGTATCCAATATAGTGCTCAAAGTTCTAGCCAGAGCATTTAGACAAAAAAAAGAAATTAAAGAGATGCCATGAGGAAGTCCGGATAACACTATTTGCAGATGACAATATAGTACACATAAACGACCCCCAAAAATTCTACCAGAGAGCTCCTACACCTGATCAACAACTTCAGCAAAGTGACTTGATAAAAAATTAAATACAACAAATCAGTAATCTTCCTCTACTCAAAGGATAAATAAGCTGGAAAAAAATTAGGGAAATAACACCCTTCACAACAGTCACAAATTACATAAAATAACATGGTATGACTATAACTAAGTAACTGAAAGATCTGTATGACAAAAACTTCAAGTCCCTGAAAAAAGAAATCAAAGAAGACCACAGAAGATGGAAAAATCTCTCATGCTCATGAATTGGTAGGATTATTATAGTAAAAATGGCCATCTTAACAAAAGCAATTTACAGATTCAATGCAATTTCCATCAAAATTTCAACTCAATTCTTCATAGAGTTAGAACATTTCAGAAATTCATTTGGAATAATAAATAACATACATTAGCAAAAACTGTTACTAACAATAAAAGAATATCTGGGTAGTCACCATCCCTGACCTGAAGCTATACTATCGAACAATAGTGATAAAAACTGCCTAGTATTGGTACCGAAACAGGTGAGTAGATAAATGGAATGGAATTGAAAACCTAGAAATTAACCCACACACCTATAGTCACTTGATCTTTGACCAAAAAGCTAATAGCATCCAGTGGAAAAAGACAGCATTTTCAATAAATGGTGCTGGCTCAACTGGAGATCTGCATGTAGAAGAATTCATATTGATCCATTCATTTCTCCTTGTACAAAGCTCAACTCCAAGTGAATCAAGGACCTTCACATAAAGCCATATACACTAAATCTAATAGAAGAGAAAGTGGGGAAGAGCATCAAATACTTGGACACAGGGGAAACCTTCCTATACAGAACCAATGACTTATGCTTTAAGACCAATAATCGGCAAAACAAATAATCCTATTAAAATGTGTAGTACAGAACTAAATAGAGAATTCTCAACTGAGGAATCTTTAATGGCTGAGAAGCACTTAAAATTTGTTCAATATCCTTTATCATCAGAGAAATGCAAATCAAAGTGATCCTGAGATTCCATTTACACCAATCAGAATGGCTAAGATAGTGCTAGTGCTCCCAGGGACTAAACCACCAACTAAAGAGTACACATGGAGGGACTCTTGGCTCCACCTGCATATGTAGCATAGGATGGCCTTGTGGGACATCAGTGAGAGGAGAGGCCCTTTGTCCTGTGAAGGATTGATGCCCCACTGTAGGGTGCCAGGACACTCTGGTGGAGTCAGCTTGTGAGGCAGAAATGCCAAAAAGCTGCTCATGAGAAATGAATTTCTAGGACTCTCCTCCTGGATGTCTGGCGAAAGTCAGCTCTCCAGTTTGGGTCAGTTTGACAGGCGAAAATCCTGGAAGCTGTTTCACGAGGATAAGAGTTCCATGGAAATTTCCCTCCCGGAGTTATGGCATTTTTTCCCCTAACCCATAATAATCAAATTTCCACCATGTTAGTCTAGTGTATAGATTCACGTGCACTCTATTAAGCATTACCTTATAGTAAATGCCTTTTAAGATTGTATTCTCACATAGCTAAAGCCTTTTCCAGTGTTCTTAGATTCCAGATAGCAGCAAGGAGTTTAACCTATTCAGTAACTAATTAAGCACTACCATAAAACAATAAAGCACTAGCCATTAATTCAGTTGTCTGCAGAAAGAGCCTGGAATTCTCACTGAGATAGAAATTCATATTACAGACTACATCCCATGCCAAGAGCAAATTAATATACTATACTGATAAATGAGGATCCTTCAGACTAGATAATTTAACTAGGCCTACAGAATTTTGGGGTCAGTGACACTACATTATTCTTGAGGCATGTCAAGAGTTAACAAACCCCTGGTACTAAGTATGAAATTCCTGCCTGGCACTAAGCTGATCCTAGGCAGGGCTTGTTATCCCTAATGTAAACATTTATCTGGTCCCTACAAATTCCCTTTGAAGTCACTCCCCATGCATCTGTGGTAATCTCTAGTGTTAAACATTTATCTGGTTCCTTTTGAAGTCACTCTTTTTTTCACCTGGAAAATTCAATGTGCCTTATTCTGTTATGATTTGCAATTTACTCTGTATTATAAAAAGTCTGAGGCTCTACTGGAAAATTACATTCAGATTCAACACTTCTCTTGTGTGTTTGGCTGTCTGTCACTCCATCCAACTCTTTGCCCATCTGCTTAAGAAATCCCGTTCCACACAGACCAGGGACCCAGAGGGTCTGTGGCAGTAAAGGAATGCCAGAACAGGGAAGAGGAAGTGGATGAGTTAGTGAGCTGGGAGAGGGGGGATGGGGTAAGGGGGTTCAGAGGGGAAATGAGGAAAGGGGATAACATTTGAAATGTAAATAAAGAAAATATCTAATAAAAAAGCAAAGTCAAAAAATAAAATATCAAGTAGATGGTAAACATAAAGCTGATTGATAATAGAAAAACAAACAAACAAACAAACAAAAAACAACAACAAAAAAACCGCAGGTGACATCAGATGTAGGCTAGGATGTGGAGAAAGAGAAACACTCCTCCATTGCCAGAGGGACTGCAAGCTGGTTAAAGGTCTTTGGAAAGCAATCTGGCAGTTACTCAGAAAATTGTACATAGTACTTACTACCTGAGGAACCAGCTATACCATTACTGGACACATACCCAAAAGATGCTCCAAAATATAAGAGGACACATACTCCACTGTGTTCATAGCAACCTTATTTATTGTAGCCAGAAGCTGGAAACAGCCTAGGTTTCTCTTAATAGAAGAATGGATACAGAAAATGTGGAACATATATACAATGGAGCATAACACAATGCCACGGACCCGGCCCAGTAGGCCCCCTCAATCCATGGGAATCAGAGTCTCAGACAGATGGGCATAGAGTTGGCGAGAATGGGGAAAGAAACAGACGACACACAAGGGAGTGTGTTGAATCTGAATGTATTGTCTCAACGAACAGAAGAAAAATAAAAAAACAGGCGAACACATCCTCCAAGTTATAGTGACACAAAACAAAAGGAATGCATACATCAAAAGATGGCAGGGTCCCTTCAGCAAAATCCCCCTCCCCCCGCCATCTTTTGATGTATGCAACACAGGGCCCCCAGTGGAGAAGCTAGACAAAGGACCCAAGGAGCTGAAGGGATCTGCAGCCCTATAGGTGGAATAACAATATGAACTAACCAGTACCCCCAGAGTTTGTGTCTCTAGCTGCATATGTAGCAGAAGATGGCCTAGTTGGCCATCACTGGGAAGAGAGGCCCCTTGGTATTACAAACTTTATATGCCCCAGTACAGGGAAATGCCAGGGCCAAGAAGCAGGAGTGGGTGGGTAAGGGAGCAGGGTGGAGGGAGGGTATAGGGAACTTTTGGATTGCATTTGCAATGTATTTAAAGAAAATATCTAATCAAAAAATCAAAAATAAAAAAAAAAAGATGTTGGGGAGCAGGCCGAGTTTACCACTTAAAAATGGAGCCAGGTGAATGCTCTGATGCAATGCTAGTCTATTGTTAAACCCACCACCAGGGGTTCTTTAGTAAATACCTGATTATGTTGTTCCTCTGGGCCTAGGGAAGAAACCTGTACCAGGGGAATTCCCTTCCACTAACTCTTTCATGTGACAACCTGAAACCCACCTGTTTGCTAGACCATTGTGGATTCCTGTATTTGACCTGTGTTTGTCCTAAGTAATCACTATGCAGACCTGCCCAGAGCTTTTCTAGCTCTGTTCTTTGTAATGCCTAGTTATTCTCACTGTCTCTACTAGAAGTGAATTTGAATGTTACTGAATAGGTAACATTCTTACTGAATTCCAAGCTCACCATGGCTTCAAGGATTTTCTAGGAACCATTGGAACACTGGTGGAGGTTTAGCTATGTCAAAAATCAATCCTTAAAGGCACTTATAATAAAACAATACCAAAAGAGAGCACATGGATTCATACATCAGATTAAAGCAGGGACAGGGTCTGAATATTCGGGCTATGGGAATGCCAAAGTTCCAGGACGCATACTTTCCTTGAAACGCTTCGCCTGGTGACTGCTTTCAGGCCCTTAGGCCTACCAAGCAGACTACACTGGAGTGGATGTAGCAACACAACAATTAAAAACAATGACTTCATGAAATTCACAGGCAATTGGATGGAACTATAAAATATCATCTTGAGTGAGGTAACACAGATACAAAAGATCACACATGGTATGTACTTACTAATAAGTAGATATTAGACCAAAAGCTCACAATGCTAGTGATACAACCCACAGACCATATGGAGCATAGAAGGAAGGAAGATGCTTTGGATGCTTCAGTCCTTTATTGAGGGGGAAACAGGATGATTGTGGGAGGTAGAAGGAGAGGGGGATCTTGGACAGAGAGAGGAGGGGGAAGAAATAAGGGGTGCAGTAGTAGGAACTGGAGGAGATGTTACAGAGGTACAGAGGGTGGGAAATTGAACAAAAATATGTAGCAGGGGAGGTAAAAAACTGGGGATAGCTCCACTGTAGGATCCCAGACACCAGGGCAATGTGAGGCTCTAGGGATCCCATGGGAATGACTTTAGCTGGAATGTGCAGAGAAGGAGGAGATAGAACCTGTTGAGGTAGGCATGGCTCCTGTTTGAGGGATGGTGCCATCCACCCATGTCAAAGTTTTTTAACTCAGAAATGTTCCTGTACAAAGGAAGAACAGGGACAAAAAATGGAACAGAGACTGGAAGAGGGGCCAACCAGGAGCTTCCCTACCTGGGGATCCATCATGTCTCAGACGTCAAATCCAACACTGTTGCCATGATGAAGAGACACTTGCTGACAGAAACCTAAATGTGGTGGTTCTTTGGAAGTTTTGGCCAGCAACTGACCAATACAAATGTGGATACTTGGAGGCAACCATCACACTGACTTATAGGAACATTGTTGGGAAGCTGGCAGAAGGACTGGAGGAGTGGAGGGGGATTGCAACCCCATTGGAATAGGTTGCAACATAGTTTGGTCTGACCACCCAGTTCTCCCAGGGTCTAGACCACCAAACAAGGAGTATACATTGAAGGATCCATGTCTCCAGATACATACCACCTTCATTCTGCTAAATACAGACAATAAAACTGATCCCTAAGGTCTTATTTTTATAATGGTGGACTAGTACATCTCGTAGCCCTCATAAATGAAAGTACTGTTTGCAGTCTAAGTGATTCATACCAAGACACACAATCAGACCCATATTAGAGAATGGCCTTACCTGACAGAAACAGGAGGGGAGTCCCTTCATTCTGGGGAGGTTTGAAGCCACAGCATAGGGGGATGCTGGAGCGGTGGGATGGGAGAGTGTGGGAGGGTGGGGGAATCACCCTCATATAGGCAAGAGGAGGAAGGAAGGTGGATGTGGGTTGAAGGTTGGGGGAGGGGTAAACAGGAAGAGGGATATCATTTGAGATGTAAAAGGGTGGAATGATTAATTAAAAAAAAACAAAAGAAATAAACTGAAAAAAATCAATATCAATTCCAATAGCTTGTACTATTTAGGAATCAATTATCTCTAGAGACTAAGAGCCCATTATTAAAAATATTATATACTTGACTAACAGAGCATAAAGAAATCTTCTGGTCACCATAAAACTTTGTCTACTAGATAGTTTCAAATTGCTGGAAATAATAATGAATATTACCTTGGTATGGACCCTGACAGGTATAACAACAGCAAGCTGGTGCAATAGTGTTATAAATATCATGAGAGTAACCAACCAATTTAAGGTTGAGGTCCACTTCACAAGATGGAACTTATATATGTTAACATTTTAAGGAACTAGAACATGTAGTTGGAGAGGACAAAGACCCAGGGACGAATTTACCACCTTCATTCTGCTAAATACAATAAAACTGACCGCTAAGCTCTTATTTTTATAATGGTGGATTAGTACATCTCTCAGCCCTCATAAATGAAAGTACTGTTTGTAGTCTAAGTGATTTATACCGAGGCCCACAATCATTAAAGATGCTGAGAATAAGAGACATTGGAGGCCACAGCTAAAAATTAGACATCTATTTGATACCTCTTCCTCTCAAGACTCAGGGATGATCATGCAGGAAAAGACAAAAAGTGTGTGATAACCACAGTTGGCAAATGATTTCAAGCAAAGATGTTTTGTAAAGACAGAACAGGACACTTGCACATGAGATTTCATTTGTTATAACAGTATGCACAAAACCTTCAAAAAACCAAACCTGACAAAATTCCAGCAGACAGGAGGTTGTCAGGATATACCACTCCTAACTGAAGAGTTTTTGACCAGAGAATGTGTCCTGTTTTTTTGGTTTTGTTTTGTTTTGTTTTGTTTGACTCAAAATTTGCAGGGATATCCCCACACTTTCATAGATGCCCTGTACTAGCCACACATTATTATCACACATTAGAATTAATATATTTGTTGGTGTTGTTATTATCTATCTATCTATCTATCTACCTATCTATCTATCTACCTATCTATCTATCTATCTATTTATCTATTTACATTCCAAATGTGTCCCTGTTCCTCATCTCACCTCCCAGATTGTCTTCCAACCTCCCCATATCCTTCTTCATCATCTTCATTATCTTTGTTGTCATATTTGTCTTAGTTGTTGTTGATGTCCTCCCTCTCCTCTTCTTAGTTGTTGTCATCATTGTCATTTCCTCCCCCTCCTCCTTCTTCTTCCATTTTTTTTTTTTAATTAAAGGGGATAATGAAGGATGAATTTGACTAAAATACATTTAGATGTATGAAATACTCAGATACATTTAAGTATTAATTGCTCAAAATATTTTCTTTTTTAAATTAAATTGATTTGGTTTGAAAGAAGTCAGAGAAGCCTGAATTCAATGGGACTTACAAACTTTTCTAAAGTTCTCAATCTGACCTCAAAGTTTCTAGAACCTTCTACAGGAGAGCTAGTCAGTCATCCTCCAGGGATCATGAAAACTTGGCATCTTTTCAAAGCACATAGTCCCTTAAGAGATATTCATGAGAAACTTTAATTTTAAGACTTTTTAACTCTTAACTTTAAGACTTTTAAGTGTCTTTTTTAATTAGCAACTGGGGAAAGATTCATGAATAATGTTGTCTCCCTAAGTCAGTGCTGTTATTGTCATTGCAGGTGAAATGAAAATTGTCATTCTGGAGGGAGGTTAAGTCACAGAGTCACAGACCTTTCTCTTAGGCTTCCGTTGTCTGTGTCTCCCATGATGCTGGTTATATATACTGAGTCAGGATATATACACTGAGCCCAACCTTCTGCACAGGTAAGAAGCCAGGCGAGGATTCTTTCTTTCAGAATTTGTTGTAGAGCCAGCAAAGAAGAAAAGCATGTGAAAGTCCTCATGTCTGATAATGGCAACCTGGGGTATAAACACATCTATGGAACAGACAGACAAGGCACAAGTATAATTCAACAGCCAACAGGTGAGTGAAAAAGACAGAAATGTTTATAAACTTGTGTCAGTCCTTGTTGGTTCTTACTATAATATAAGCCCCCCACTGAGGGTGACTGTGGGTAACACCAGGGAAATGCAGCCTGTCTGTGAATATGTTTAAGGACTGTGGTCATACATCAATGTGATAATTCAAGTTACATTACATTATGTGTAGAATAATGTTGCAGATATTACTATAGGTGAACTTATCCTGGATTCACAACATAGTAAACACTCAGATGAAAATATAAGAAGCATACAACCGTGGGAAGATACAGGATGTTCTGGAGTAAAATGTATTTTATGTGAATTTTTATGTGAATTTGTCAGTACTTTTATGAGTTATAGAGACAATAACTGTATTGTATGATCCCTGATACAATAACTAGTTTGAATCCTCTCTCTTAAATTGGGAAGAGATGACTGAATTGAAGTTGAAGACTTAGTATAACAGCAATGATATCAAATGTATGTTGATTTAGTCATACTCTAATGTTAATCCTAACCTCATTATGGTTTCCAGTGCTGTTTTGTTGTTGCTAATGGAATGCAGGGCAATATACATGGAAAGTTAAGGCTCTACCCCACAGCTATGTTCATCTCCACATGTAGTTCTTTCTTTCAGTTTGGAAAATATTTATCTTTTCACATATTTCCAAGGTTTGTTTCCAAGGTTTGTTTCTCTTCTATTTGGATGCATTGCCAATTTTATTATAATAGGTTCATTAATATAAGAAGTAGTTTGCATAGAATTTTAAATAAGATATTTTAGTAACATAATTTGATCTAAAGGCATTTCAGCACACTTTATTTTTCATGTTGTGCTTTGTACAAAATAATGGTGGTACTAATTCAACTGTAACACTAGAGCTTTTACTCCTAAATTATAACTGTGCTTTTTTTTTTTTCTTGTGAAACCACAAATACCAGGCCTTGTCAGATGTAACTGGGATGGGACAACTGTTTCTCAGGTAAGATCATAGTAAAACACTATATTTTATTATTATCTCAAAAGTTGTATAAGCATTTGTCATCTGCCTATGAAATCAGATGTTATGTGAAAATGAAAACACATGTGAAAGATTAATTCTTTATTTATTTTTTCTTTATATTCATGAATGTTTTGCCTGCTTTTAAGAGTCTTTAGAACAAGAAAAGAAAGTACCTCTCATAATGTGACTTATGAGGTCACTGAAAATGGGTCTGATGTGGTCAGTGTGAGAACTTTCAAAGCAAAGAAATTGAGGGAAGCAAATTAACATATTGTCTGGAGAAGAAATTTACACATATGAGCCAATTTAAATTAAATTCATTCCTGACTTTCTAGCTCTTTGCCATTACTAGGATCATGCTGGTATTTTTGGTGGATATGTCAATGAATATAAGGGATTGAATGATGATAGAATGTGATCAGGCATGATTGTGAGACCTGGGCACAATAGAGGAAGCTTTTCATGTCTCATTCACTGAGTGGCATAGAATTGTGTTCACTGTCAGGAGATGAATCAAATCAGGGGAACAGCTGCACAGGATATATGATATCATTTTAGATAAACACTTTCAAAGAGAGAACATGTGAAAAACCAATATCATTGGAAGCTTAGTTTTTGTTATTATTCTTGTTCGAGTTTTGTTTGTTTGCTCTATACATGGTCTGTCAATGTTTCCTGACATTTGCTATATAGACCAAGATTATTCAATCTCAGAGAGATTCCCCTGCATCTTCCTCCCAAGTGCCAGCACTAAGAATACACATCTTTTCATTCCCTGTGGATCCACACTATTATCAGGTAAGAGAGGATGTAGAATTTGTGGTACAGATTGATATGCATACAATGAAAGTATATAATTTTTCAAAATATATTTACCATTAGACATTCAACTGTAAACAGAATAAAACGAAGGGAATATTTACCAGTGATGATATTTTATTTCAGTAGATATGACCACACTGTGCTTTTGAGTGCAGAATACTATGGCTATGAAGATAATGAGGCATTTCCAGATTGAGCTCCGTGACCTCAAAGATCTGAGCACAGGAGTGGTACCACACTGTGGTGGATGCTGGTTACTGTTTCCTTCTGTTAATATTGCTTCTTACCTACATTCTTTTCTACATTGAATGCAAATGATAAACACTTACTTCTCAAACACATTGTGCACATAGTTCTTAATCTTTATTGGTTAAGGAGTTTCAAATGTTATAGCAGGTTTTAGAATGTCAATAACTGTGAGCAAATTTTGCTACCTAGGTGTTGCAGGTTGGTTCCACTGGAATCATCCCTTGGAAATGTAAATGTCTTGTCATTAAGAACAACTTGAGGTAGGTAAAACTTTTAAAAACTTCTAAGTTATAGGCATAATGACTTTATGCACTCAGTAAATGTTATCTTTGTGTTATACAAGTGCTTATTTCTCTGTTCTCAGATCTTGTTTCAATTTGGACATGGCATTGAAATGCTTATGTGAAGAATATCCTGTCTCAATTTTTACCATATATTCATTGCCTTGTCAATACATGTTGATCATCCAATGGCTGAATAGAAGAGAGAATAGAACTGGACTTCTGCTATCTAGGGGAAAGAGAGAGGGGGACAGAGAGACAGAGACAGAGACAGAGAGACAGAGACAGAGACAGAGACATAGACAGAGACAGAGAAAGAAAGAGAGGGAGGAAGAAGATTCAGTTTGATCGGCAATGAGTAAGTACTTTGTAAGAGTTCGGTTGAAGCATGGAAGGACCCAAATGCAAGTATCTTGGGTATTTTTGCTGGGAGGTAACCAAATTGGTTTAGGGGGTTAATATAGATCAAATGACTGCCCAGGTATTATGGTAAAGCTTTAAAATAAATCTAAGTCTTTCTGTGTCGTTATTGGGGAACTAGCTAGGATAAAGAAGTACAGTCACAATAATAATTTCCAACCTACATTTATATGAAAATTAACATTTATACCAGGGATGTTGACTTTTTACTTGTCCTATGTTGGACTCTGTGTATCCTAAATGATCTCACATTTCCTATATCAATGTTCATCATATGGGAACTTTAAAATATTCCCTAGAAGCCTGCTGTTGTATTCTTAGTGCTGGCACTTGGGAGGAAGATGCAGGGGAATCTCTCTGAGATTGAGTAATCTTGGTCTATATAGCAAACGCCAGGAAACATTGACAGACCATGTATAGAGCCAACAAACAAAACTCCAACAAGAATAATAACAAAAACTAAGCTTCCAATGATATTGGTTTTTCACATGTTCTCTCTTTGAAAGTGTTTATCTGAAAATGATATCATATATCCTGTGTATCATGGTAAGATGGAACATCAAACATATAGAGAATGGGTTTATGATACTGTTGTAACAATCTTTAAGTGGATTCACACATCAATAAGCATAATTGTTCACAAGTATTGGAGGGTGTATGTTGAGATTATGGTCTCATACTATGATTCCATAAGGTTCAAGTACATTTACCAGCTCCGTTCATCCAGAAACATAGCTAAATTACCCACAATCTCTTTTTCCTTCCTTTCTTCTCATTTTTCTTCATGTATCTTTCCTTCCTTCTTTCCCTCCCTTCTTTGTTCCTTGCATCCTGTCTTTCTTTTGTTATTTCTTTCTTTTCTTATTTCCTTTCTTTCTTTTTTGTTCATGACATGCACTAATAAAACAAAAATAGTAACCCTCTCAAGAAATTTTTACAGATAAATCATAATGTGGAACACAGTAGATAGAGTGAAAAAATATTATAAATTTCTCAACAGTTCCCTTTAACTTTAACCAAATCAGATCTGTTTCATTTTTGAATGTAGTAGACTCATTTGTAAAATTATGAGACTGGGCCACATTTTACTTGTATGTGGCTTTTATAAATGCACAACAACAACAACTATTGTATATGTTGAAGGTTTTCTTAGTCTACATGATTTTTGGAATGTGTGAATCTGTGAGATTGCATCAAATCAGAAGCCTTTTCTCACTAAGTCCCATGACCTGAGTATGTGTGTGTGTGGTGTGTGACTTTTCAGCTCTTAATTTGTTACTTGTACTATCATTCTGATATATTATACAATTTAAGAATTTTATTATTGAGTTTAATAATTTTTAGTTATTGAAGATAAATATAAGTTCGTGGCAACTCAAAGACCACTGTGCTCAAGAAAACTTCACAACCTGGGCCTGTATTTAGCAGGCTTGATGACTGCCTAGAGCAAAAAATTTTTTACAGAGTATGCTAGAATGCATTTTACATCCAGCTTTTAAAGGCACAAATCCTGAAAAAAAATCTACATCCTGATTGGAATTTGTTATATGGAATCAACGTAATCAAGCAGTAGTATAGAATCACGTTTTATGCAGTTAGCTTTGGCATTTTGACCCTCATTGTATACAACTGAGGTAAGTCCTTTTTGTGAGTCTGTTCATGGAGGGTCAGTTTCAGATTAAAACCAACAGGACCCAAGCAGAAAAAAGACAGAGGAAACTTAGATCCTTTAGAAGACTAAAGATATATTCTGAGTGATGTTAGCTATTTCTCATTACTTATCACTTGATTTCAGATGAATTATACATCTGAATAAAACATTATTGTTTTATTAAGGAAAACTGAACATGCTTCAGAGAGTATATAAGCAACAAAATTTGAACAGCATTTTTTTTTTCTTTCCTTCAGGTGAGGTCAAAATGGAATGTGGTAGATGTGGGAAGTGTAAAAATGAATTTGATCAGGGTAAAGTATATGAAACACCCAAATGAATGAAAATATTTTGTTGCAAAAAATGGAGAATTGCTTTATTTAAGTTTTGTGGTTTTTACTGAAGTTGATTTCTATATATATTCTGAAAATTCTTGTTTTTTAATATTGACTATCACTTTTCCTCCTTTCTCATAGGCCACTATTGCATTATCCTGAGTGCGGCACATTCTAGAAAACTTGACATATTTCCTTTTATTGATACATACATTCTCAGGTATTGAGTAATCCTACAGTAACAAGCATGGAAAGTAATCACTCCTTTCAATGATTTTGGCATGAGGGTTTTGTTGTTGTTTTTAATGTGGTCTATGTTGGCCTTGTACTTGCAAGTATAAAGAATCCTCTATTTTATCCTCTTAGTAACTCCATGGATTAAAGGTGTCCTCTTTCACCATAGTCTAGAACCAGATACCATTATTCATTTGACCAGAAAAATACAGTGGCTATGTTGTAAAGGAAACTGTTCTGAATCACAAAATGGACTTCTGGAATCTGGCAATCAGAATTATTTTCTTATTACAAACTGTGATTGGAATTCTGGGAAATGTTTTCCTTATTTTCTACTATCTAGTCCTTTACTACAGAGAATGTACATTAAAGCCCACAGATTTGATTTTAATGAATCTAATGGCAGCCAATCTGGTGATACTTCTCTCTATAGGTGTGCCCCAAAAAATGGCAATATGGGGACTGAAGGAGTTCTTGAATCATTTAGAATGTGAGATTCTATTGTTCGTTCAAGGATTTAGTCGAAGTATGTCCATTTGCACCATCTGTCTCTTGAGTGTTTTCCAAACCCTGACCATCAGTCCCAAGAAATTTTGTTGGAAGTATTATAAATCCAACGCAGCCAAGTACATTGGCAGTTGTACTTCCCTACTCTGGGTCTTGCACGTGTTGATTAATTTCATTTTCTTTCTGTACACATTTACCAAGAGAAATAACACAAATGTGACAAGGACACGAGATTTTGGGTATTGTTCACTTATAGGGAGTGATGACATCAGTGACTCACTCTATGCAGCTTTGGTGGTATGCCCTGAAGTCTTTTTTTCTGTGCTTACTGCCTTGGCAAGTGTCTCCATGATTGTCATTCTGTACAGACACAAGAAGAGTGTCCAACACATCCGTAGCACTCATGGTTCCAGTCGATATTCCCCAGAGTCCAGAGCCACTCAAAACATCCTCACAGTGGTGTCTACTTTTCTGGCCTTTTGTTCTCTCACCACCATCTTAAGAGGCTTTGTAGCTCTTTTCCATGGTCACAGTTGGTGGCTGATGAATATTAATCACCTCACTTCTCTGTGCTTCCCCACTTTTGCACCCTTTGTTCTTATGAGTCATTACTCCATTGTATCTAGACTCAGTTTGGTCTGGTTAAGGAAAAAAAATATCTCATAATTCTCTTATTACCCAATTGTTTACTCACTCTTAACCCTAATAGGTCAATAAAGAACATTAAGAGAGCCATTCCTTGTCTTTCTAAGATTAATAATGTATGGTGAAAGGGTATTTATTTGTATCACCTGCCTCTTGAGTGTCTTCCAGACAATGACCTTCAGTATAATGAAATCCCTTTGGAAGGTTCATAAAGACAAACCTGCCAAGACCATGAACAATTCCCTTTCTCTTCTCTTGGTCTTGCACACGTGGCTCAACTTCATTTCCTTTGTGTACACATTCACCAGGAATGGACAAATGTGACAAGAATATGAGGTTTTGGATAGTATTCCATTACAGGCACTGATGATATAAGTTGACTCATTCTCTACTCGATTTATCCCATTGTACTCTTCAAGTACAGCTACTACAGTTTTTCCTTTGTGTGGATGATGTGCAAGGAAGCTAGTAAACCAACTATCCATAAAGCTTCCCTTCTTGTGGCTTTCACGCTATCAAGTATTCTTGACTGCCTGACTGCATCACAGACATCTGGTGGGTAGTACATTTTAACTGCAAGGCAAACTAAAACCATGGCTGGTCATAAAAATGTAATTCATGTGACCCTTGTCCTAGGACAGCTGTTCTGGCCTACACCAGTACCAGAAAACTGCTTAAGTGATAATTCCCAGGGCCTTTGTTTGTACTTTTGCCAGAAGCAATATTAATTGGCTGTTCATGATCTTGTAGAAACAATCCTCCACAAAGGCATTATCCCTAGCCACTGAGAGCAAAATGTTGACTTAGATCTTTCACCTTGTACCAAAACTGATAGAAAATGAATGATACTTTTAAGTCATCCTGGCACTGTTTATTAGTATTTCTTCTTTGCCCTGTTATTAAACATAGATTGTTTTCTCATACAATATAACTATGATACAGCTTCCTCTCCCTCTGCCTCTTCCAGTTTCTTCCTACGTCTTCACTCATCTTGATCAACTTCCTTTCTATTCTCATTAGAAAAGAGCAACAGGCTTCTGTGAGAAACGAAAAAGCATAAAAACACAATATATGATAATAAACAAAAACTATCATATTGAAGTTAGTCATGACAAGCTAACAAAGAAACAAAAAGTCCTTGAAAGAAGGCAGCAGAATCAAAGCGTCTTATTTCCACATAGAAGTATGAAACTAAAGTTATAGCGTATATTCTAAAACTATGTAAGCCCGGTGATTGCTGAATTAGTCTTATTGAGTTCATATGAGCTTTTTATAGTGGGAGATTGTCTCCTGATATCCTCTGTCTCCACTATCTCCATCTTTTCTTCCTCCAGACTCTTCGGCTGGAATCTGGATTTCTGACCCGTAAGCAGAGAAATTTAAAGGAGACATCTCTTTATTTTATTTTATTTTTTTTTAGGCTGAACATTATAAATACAAATTTTATTTAAACTTCTTGTGTGATTCAAGTAGAAAAGTCCGCCCTTGACTGTTACACACAATGGAGAGCCAACGACTTCTGCCTCCTGACAACCACTTCTCTTTCTCCCATGCTGTCATCTTCTTTCTTGTAAATCAAGCTTTTAATAAATTACAAGTGTGTAATAGGTCCTTGTCCGTTGTCTTTCTAGCTACTTAATGCACTGCTGCATAGCAACAACCTTGTTTTCTGCTGTATCTTTGTTGGTAGTCTGAGAGTCTGAAATCTGCACTGGCTTGGGTGAGCGTGGGAATTTTTCTGGTACCACACATGCAAATATCCATTGTAGAAATCAGTAGCTGTTAGTGTTTTCTTAAGCATTAGTGATTGAACACCGATCCAGCCATCCTTACAGTGAACTAGTAGCATTTGTGATGGTCTGTGGTACACCACGGACCTCGGAGTTACAGTTTGTCCTGTTAATTTCGGATCTGCAAGAATGGAGTTGTTAACTTCTATGAGATCCAGAAGTTTAATGGTGTTCTCCATCCACAGCATCCGCAGTGGGACTATATCCCCAATGGCAAGGTGAAGTCTGAGTACTTGCTCTGAGGTTTGCTCCTCCCACTTGACACAGATGGTGCCAGCAGAGACCTTGGTTGCATTTGTCACTCCCTTGGTTGCCTGTGGCCTTCCATTGTTCAGACTTTCAGACAACTTTTTCAAAACTGAGATAAGCATGTTGGCACCAAGTTTTGACAACACTGCTTCCAATTCCTTTGATGTGCTCTTGGGAGGCACAGGGATGGTTTCCTGTTGGAGAATTGGGCCTATATCAAATCTTTTGAGTCTAATTTGCATAATCGTTACACCAGTGACAGTGTCTTTATGAAGCACCTTGTGGATTATTGGAGCGGAACCATGCCACCTCGGGAGGCAACTGGGGTGCACATTCAGTATGTCGTCAAAAGCCGGCCAAAGGAAGCCACTACCCCAACATCATATTCTCCAGATTCCACGTCAGGCCACTCATACACCTGGAGCTGAGACTGAATAGCATATTGCTTCACAGGTAGTCTTTTGGGGGATAGGGAAGGCACTGTGACAATCTCCAGTTTCTCAATTAGCTTTTCCTCTTTGCTGTCTCAGGCAGCGTGCAGCGCTAATAATTTTTGAGTTAATTTTGTGTCTAATTGCAGATAGTTTATATGAGTTATAAGAGACTCTGACTTTTGACTTTTACCTTCCTAATATTTACCTCCTTAATCTCTGTCAGTTGTTTTATTGGTGGCACTGAAACTGAGCAGTAATAGATATGCCGAGAGTAAACAAGGTTGATTTGTCCCTGACTTTCATGGACTTGCTTTGTGTTTCTTTCCATTTAAGTTAATGTTGTTATGAGCTTCCTGTTCACTGCCTTTGTTATACTTTTCTATAATCTTTGTATCTTAATCTTTCCAGGATTTTTATTTTATTATAAAAGGGTGTTGGATTTTGTCAAATGCTTTTTCTACTTCTAATGTGTTGATCATGTATCTTCATTAATCTTTCATTTGTGTATATGGTGGATTACATTTATTAATTTCGATATATTGAACCATCCCTGAATCTCTGGGATGAAGTCTAATTGATTATGGTGATTATTCTTTTTGTAATTCAAGTATTTTATAGAAATTTTTTTGTCAATGTTTATGAGGAAAACTGCTTTGTAATTCTCTTTCTTTGCTACATCTTTATAATGTCTGGATATCAGGGAAGCTGGCTTTATAAAATAAACAGATCAGTGTTCCTTTTATTTGTAATTTGTTGAATAACTTGAGAATTATTGGCATTAACTCTTCTTTGAAAGCCATGTAGAATTCTGTGATAAAACCATGTGGCCCTGGGTTTTTTCTTTGTTTGTTTGCATGGTTGGGAGAACTTTAATCCCTGCTTATATTTTTTTAGAGTTTATTGATTTGTTGGTTTGTTTGGTTCGCTTTTTTTTTGTGTGGGGGGGCCGAGGGTTATTTGATCTCATCCTGATCTTGATGTAAATTTGCTAAGTGGTATGTATTGAGCAAATTCTTCTTCTCTTCTTCTTCTTATTTATTTTTTTTTTTTTTACATTAGGTAGAGTACAGATCTTTAAACTATATCCTTATGATCCAGAGAATTTACTCAAGCTCTATTATTATGTCTCCCTTGTAATTTCTAATTTTGTTAATTTGGATATTCTTTCTGTGTCTCTTAGTTCATTGGATAATGTTTTGCCAATTTCCTGATTTTTCTTAAGTAATCAACATTTTGTTTCATTAATTCTTTGTGTTGGTATGTTTGATTTTGTTATTTCTATTTTATTGCTTTCAATCCAGAGGTTGATTATTTTTGGCATCACTTGAGTGTGATTTTTTTTTTTTATTTTATTCTAGAACTTTCAGATGTGCTGCTCCCTAGGTTAATTCTCTCTGCCTCTGGTGATATGTGTTCACTCAAGGCAGATTAGATTTTATTAAAGACAGGATATTAGGAAACTGCTCTCAGGAGAGAGATCACCACAGAGAGAGAGAGAGAGAGAGAGAGAGAGAGAGAGAGAGAGAGAGAGAGAGAGAGAGAGAGAGAGAGAGAGAGAGAAAATGGCACAAAGTAGCTGAGAGAGAAGAGGAGAAGAAGCAGGGAGACAGAGACCAAAAATGTTTGGATCATACTGGTGGAAGGATAACCCATCCCCTGGGCTAGAATGTTCAAGGTAGGGCTCAGGATATGCCAGGTAGGGATGCTGAGAGAACCTTGCTTTGGGGTCTAAAATATGGACCTCAGTGCCCCCCATCCCAATCCTAGCCCTTGTTGATGATAAATGTATAAGAGAGGGCCATAATCATTCATGACTACTTCCTGTTAACTTTGGAACCAAGATTTGTTTTAACTCACTATGAAGTTGCACTTCTTAGTATAGTATTTCTTTGAGACTGGAACCAACTATTTCATCTCAATTTAAATGTATCTTTTGAAGAATTCTTTTGCTCTTCTGCTCTGCTCTTAATCAAGGTGGTGGTATGGCCACAACTTGACTCTCTTTATCCCAAATTCAAAAGAGTTATGTGCTGTCACCAAGTGTGTACACTTTTTCCTGTCATCATGTGTGAGATTTAAAATGAGGAGGTTGGTTGTTTGTCATCACCTTTGAAATGAGTGATTTCCATAAAAATGTGCTTTTTACATGCACAAGGTCTAAACCAAGGATGGAGAATGGAGTTGGGTGTGAAAATTCCACTCCTCTCTGTTGATCTGTAATTGTTAGCTTCTGGGAAGGTCAATTTTCGTTAAGAACTGTCCCTGTCCACATTCTAGTAAAAGACCACATGTTCAAGAATACTTGGATAATACATATTGGCATTGATGGGAGAGCAAGGGATGACATAAATTTGGGTGGAAAGAGAAAAAGGATGGATTTGGGAAGTGTTAAGAGGGTGGAGAGCATGAATATGATCAAAACACATGATATTAAATTCTCAAAAATAATAAAATTATAAAATGTGCATTTTAAATACCTTCATCAGGAAACAGAAGAGAATAACACCTAACTCAATTGCTAGTAGGACTAAAAGTCAAGTTAGCCTTTCTCAGGATCTCAGTATTTGCCATTATCCTTGGAAGGTAAGATAGGCTGAAAGTTACAGAGATGACCCAGCAGTTAAGTTCCTAGACTGTTCCTGTAGAACATAAGTTCACTTCCAAATACCTGTGACAGACACTTCACAGCTACTTGAAACTTCAACTCTAAGGGATCTGACGTCCACTTGTGGCCATTGCAGTTACGTATGCTCATGTATTCACACACACACACACACACACACACACACACACACACACACACACACACACACAAAAACACACACACACACACACACACACACAAACCTATGATGCATTAATATTTGAACCAGTAGATTTGGATAATGCCGAAGGGACTCTTTAATACAAAACATAAAACATCAACAATATCCGTTATCTTGATGTTCAGACCTTGGTTAAGGGCTTTTCATGCATAGCCAATTAAAACTTCCCTAGAAAACTTTTAGGGTAACATTATTGCCTGGACCTACACTAACACTCCACTAATCCAAAAAAAAGTCAAGTTTCCTGTTAAGAGATTCTAATGCAGTGCTTAAAGATACTTACCATTTTATTGAATGCTTAAGAAACCAGTGTGGGCAACAGTCAAAGAAACTGCAAAATGCATAAAGCTCCAAAGCCAAAACATACAGAAAATCCAGGACATAATGAGAAGACAAAACTTAAGGATAATAGGTATAGAAGAGAGTTAAGATTCCCAACTTAAAGGGTCACTAAAAATTATAGAAGAAACAAAATTATAAAAGAAAACTTCCGTAACCGAAAAAAGAGGTGCCCATGAACATACAAGAAGCCTACAAAACTCCAAATAGATTGGACAAGAAAAGAAATGACTCCCATCACATAATTTAAAAACACCAAATGCACTAAACACAGAAAGAATATTAAGGTGCTGGCGAGATGGCTCAGTGGTTAAGAGTGCCTACTGCTCTCCCGAAGGTCCTGAGTTCAAATCCCAGAAACCACATGGTGGCTCACAAACCATTGGTAACGAAATGATGCCCTCTTCTGGAGTATCTGAGGATAGTTACAGTGTACTTACATATAATAAATAAATAAATAAATAAATAAATAAATAAATCTTAAAAAAAAAGAAAGAATATTAAAAACAGTAAGTAAAAAGGTCAAGTAACATATAAAGGCAGACCTATCAGAATTACACCAGACTTCTCACCAGAGACTATGAAAGCTACAAGATACTGGGCAGATGTCATACAGACCCTAAGAGAACACAAATGCCAGTCCAGGCTACTATAACTAGCCAAACTCTCAATTACCATCGATGGATCAAGCAAGATTTTTCTTGACAAAACCAAACTTACACAATATCTTTCCATAAACCCAGCCCTAAAAAGGATAGTAGATGGAAAACACCAACACAAGGAGGGAAACTGCATTTTAGAAAAAGCAAGAAAGTTATCTTTCAGTAAACTCAAAAGAAGATAGCCACACAAACATAATTCCATCTCTAACAACAAAAATAACAGGAAGTAATAATCACTTTTTCTTAATATCTGTTAACATCAATGGACTCAATTCCCCCAAAATGTCATAGACTATTAGACAGAATACGCTAACAGGACTCAGCACTTTGCTGAATACAGTAAACCCATGTCAGTGACAAACACAGACACTACCTCCGAGTAAAAAAGTTTTGGAAACAATTTTCCAAGCAAATGATCCCAAGAAAAAAAAATAAAGGAGCCATTTGAATATAAAATAAAATCAACTTTCAAACAAAAGTTATCAAAAAAGATAAGGAAGGACACTTCATCATGGTCAAAAAAAAAATCTACCAAGATGAACTCTCAATTCTGAACATCTATTCTCCAAATGCAAGGGCACCTACATTCATAAAAGAAACTTTACTAAAGCTCAAAGCACACATCACACCCCATACAATAATAGTGGGAGACTTCAACACCCCACTCTCAGGAATAGACTGATCATGGAAACAGAAACTAAATAGAGACACAGTAAAACTTACAGAAGTTATGAACCAAATGAATCTAGCACATTTATAGAACATTTCATCCTAAGGCAAAAGAATATACCTTCTTCTCAGCACCTAATGGTACCTTCTCCAAAACTGACCATATAATTCGTCACAAAACAGGCCTCAACAGATACAAGAAGATTGAAGTAATCCTTAGCACCCTATCAGATCACCAGATATCTGACAAGGCTGGTCTTTAATATCAACAAAAACAATGAAAAGCACACACACACATGGAAGGTGAACAATGCTCTAATCAATGATAAATTGGTCAAGGAAGAAATAAAGAAAGAAATTAAAGGTTGTTTTGAGTTTAATGAAAATGAAGACACATCATACCAAAACTTATGGGACACAAAGAAAGCAGTGGTTAGAGAAAAACTCATAGCTCTAAGTGCCTCCAAAAAGAAACTGAAGAGAGCTTATACTAGCAGCTTGACAGCACACTCTAGAATAAAAGGAAGCCAATGCAGCCAAAAGGAGTAGATAGCAGGAAATAGCCTAACCCAGGACTGAAATCAACCAAATGAAGCAAAAAGTACTATACAAAGAATCAACAGAACCAGGACCTGGTTCTTTGAGAAAATCAACAGGATAGATAAGCCCTTAATAGACTAATCAGAGGATAAAGAGAAAGTATCCAAATTAATAAAATCAGAAATGAAAAGGGAAACATAACAATGAAACAAATTTTACAATAATTATCATTTGTTGAATATTAATAGTTGAAAATATTAAGATCATATATTTATTTATTTATTTATTTATTTATTTATTTATTATGTATAGCTCTGGCTGTCCTGGAACTCACTTTGTGGACCACGCTGGCCTTGAACTCAGAAATCTGCCCACCTCTGCCTCCCAAGTGCTGGGATTAAAGGCGTGTGCCACCACGCCTGGCTTTAAAATCATATTTTATAAAAATGAATGCAAGGTAATTTGAATACATTTAGGCTGTAAAAGTAATTAGCATTTAATAAATAACAGTATATTTATTAGAAATTAAAAAAAGAAACCAGTGTGGAATACAGGAATAAGACAGGCATTTTAGTATGACTGTTTTTAAATGGCCTGTCTGAAATTTTAGTGCAAACAAAAAGCCACATTTATCTTGTAAAACATATCTGAATGAGATAAAAATAAATCATATCTCATTGGAATGCTTTTGACCTGTAATTTTTTTTTATACAATAGAATAAAATAAAGATCTTCCTTTCTTTCTTTTGGAAAAATTTTAAATTTAGAATACACGCATGGTGCATGTACTTGCATCAGAATGTCTACCCTTGTTTTCTATTTCTGCTTACACACTGCTGCTGATGCACAAGAACTGATATTTTTTCTTTGTCTCAGAAACTACAAATGCCTCAAATGCATTATCAAAGTTAGAAATTTACAGTATAGAAAGATGTTAAAAAAATAAATCAATAAGGAGAGAGTGGGCATCCTTGTCTTGTGTCCAATTTCAGTGGGATTGCTAAAAGTATGTCTCCATTTAATTTAATATTGGCTGTTAGTTTGTAGTAAATTATTTTTATTATGTTTAGGTATGGGCCTTGAATTCATAATCTTTCCCAACTTTTAACATTAAGTGGTGTTGTATTTTGTCAAATGCTTTTTCTGCACCTAAGGAGATGATCAAGTGATGTTTTTCTTTGAATCTGATTATATTGTCAATTGTGTTAATGAAATTTTGTATATTAAGCCAACCTTGCATCCCTAGGATGAAGCCTACTTGATTGTGTTGAATAATGGTTTTGATATGTTCTTGGATTCAGTTTGCAAAAATTTTAATTGAGTATTTTTGCATTGATATTCATAAGTGAAATTGAAGTTCTCTTTTTTGGTTGAGTCCTTGTGTGGTTAGGTATCACAGTAATTGTGGCTTCATAGAATTGTGGCTTCACTCTTCTTTTACAATTTGATGTCTTTATTGTTTTTTTATTATACATTTTCTTTGTATACATTTCAAATGGTATCCCTCTGCCCTGCTCCCCTACCCACCCACTCCTGCTTCTTGGCCCTGGAATTCCCCTCTACTGGGGCATATAAAGTTTGCAATACCAAGGTGCCTCTCTTCCCAGTGATGGCCGACTAGACCATCTTCTGCTACATATGCAGCTAGAGATATGAGCGCTGGGAGTACTGGTTAGTTCATATTGTTTTCCACCTATAGGGTTGCAGACCCCTTCAGCTCCTTGGGTGCTTTCTCTAGCTTCTCTATTGGGGGCCCTGTGTTTGATCTTATTGATGACTGTGAGCATCCACTTCTGTATTTGCCAGGCACTGGCATAGCCTCATGTATATGTATGGCTGTATGAGTTTATGTGTACCACATGTGTGCACGTGTCCGTGTTAGTCAGTAACAAGATCCCCTATAATCAGTGTTATGGAAATTGTGAGCTGTCATGTTGGGTGCTGCGACCTGAAGCTGAATCCTCTGTGAGAGCAGCAAGTACTTTTAACTGAGGAGCCATTTCTCTAGACCCTCACCCCACCTTTTGTGCTTTAAAATTCTCATTCTCCCTCCATATTTTTTCTAAGTCCAAGTTCAGGAGATGCTGATATTTCCTCTAATAGAGTGATATATCCATGCTATGAGATGGTGTGCTGATACATGTTTAACATCCAGAACCTTCCATAAAACACTGACTTGGTGACTGGAGAGATTGCTCAATGCTTAAGAGCATGGGTTATACTTGTAGAAGGCCCAGCTTTAATTCCCCACACTTACAACTATCTGTAATTTCTGCTCCAAGGCATCTATTACCATCTTCTGGCCTCTAAGTCAGAAATAGTCATGAAGGCAAATTCCAAACACATATAATTTTTTTTAAATTAAGGTACAATTTTAATTTGTTATTGTACATGTGTGTGTGTTTGGGGGGGTAGTGGATGTGCACATGAACATGTGTATGCCTACCAGAGATTAATATAAGGAGCCTTCAACTGTTTTCCACCTTATATTTTGGAGACATTGTCTCACAGTGAACCTACCAATCATAAACTGGTCAGTTACCTTAAGGGAGCCCACTGTCTCCACCCTTCACCCTGGCCCTAAGGTTACAGACATATGAGACCACAATCAACATTTTTTATCTGGATGCAGAAAATCTGAACTCATGTCCTTCTAGTTCTTCTGCAAAAAACTATTTGACTGAGCATCTTTGCAGCTTCTGCTTGAGCCATCTCTGTGCTATGAATTTTATACCCCAACTGTCATCTGTTTCAGTTTCATGTAAACAGCCAGAATCTAGATAGGATTCCATTGATTCAATCTAAGCTTTAGGGTTTTGCAAAGAAGACTTGGAGAAGGGAGTTGATAAACTTTTTTTTTTTTTTTGGTCAAGCCCAAACAATAATGTTTTCCTAAATCTTAGTCCAAACTTAGGCCTGTGGCTATCTGTTCTCATGCACACACACACACACACACACACTTGATTCTATTTCTATTTTTGCTCTGTATTAATTACTTTCCAAATATTGAAGTAAAACACCATGACCAAGGCAACTAGTAGGAAGGGTATATCTGCATAAAACCCTAGGGTTCCAGCTAATAAGAGTCTATCACTACAGCGACTTGGAAGAGTGGCAGTAGAAAGAGAAAGCTGAGCTACATCTTGAAACAAATAAATGAAGCAGAGTGCATATGCATACACAACATGAGTATTTGTAGATACTTTCCATGATGGACTGTCTTTCCCATGGGTTAAATCTAGTGTTGATCCCACCGAGAACCCCAACATCCTATGCTCTAACAACTGCCATTCCTATAAAGTCAACTCTGAAACCCCAATGATGTTATGCCCCCTGAAGTCCACACACAAAAGGAATTCCAGAGTGAAGAGGACCCTAGTCCCCTTCAGTTATTAAAAGCTACCTATGAAGTCCTAAGTATTGCTCATAATGAGTTGATTGTTAGCTTTGTCTAAATGTTAAACTCCTTTACTATAAATGACATCACTTATAATACCTCAGTCCCCGAATCTACAAAGCAAATAACTGAAGATGGCAACAAATAGGCCTTAATTGAATCACTTTGCAATCACTTATGACAAGGGTTATGTTTAGGCAAGAAGTACTCCAATAGTATCCATATCTTTGTATACAGACTATCACTTCGGTTTATCACAATGGGTAAAATTTAAGTATACCAGAGGATGCTTGGTTAGCCTAAGTCCAGGCATCCACATGGAAGTACTTAATGCCTTCTCTGACTTTTCTGTTCTGGTTTAGTGACTTACCATTCAGGGAAAAATGTTCTCAACTATCTCATAATAATTTGAAAAGAGAACCCATTACAGCCATTGTTTTGCCTACCCTCTTATATGTCAGTAGAGTAAGAGTTATAGGAACAGGGGCCACAGCCTTAGAATTACAGGGCTCCCATTACCTGCTCCTTAAAAGAAGCTATTGACTAGGACATTCAAATAGAAAAGTAAATGACAGCTCTAGAAAAATATATCCTTCCTAGCTGAAATGGTTTAGCAAAATAGAAAGGGCTTAGATCGACTTTTTCTGCAGCAAGGAGGGCTATGTGTGGTCTTGGAGAAGAAGTCTATGAATATACAGACTATACAGGGATTGTTAGAGAAATCATAGCTGAATTAAGGAAAAGATTCCAAGTAAGACATCTAGAGAAGGAACAATCTCAAGTGTTGCTTACATTACTTACTCAGATGCTTGTGGAAAGAAGTATGAAGGAGGGCAGAGTAAGACATAGACTCCGAGAGGTGGGCAAGTGCCTAAAGCAGATTTGTTTATTACAGAAACTGGGCAGATATTTATACTCCACTCTCAGCATCTCATTGGCTCCCAAGTAGCCAGATATGATGCTGTCCTTTTCTCAATAGTTTGCTCCAATGCTTGATCTAGCCTCAGAAGTCTATAGCTATGCTATAAATTTTACATTGGCTCATTAAGGAAGTATCAGGGCATATATGACAGTATTGCTGGTGGGCCTGATTAGCTATGTTCCTCCTACATTTGCACCCATTTGTTTTTATTTTTGATAGCCCAATGGGAGTCAGAATTCTTCACTCAGGCCTTGTTGACCACACCTCAGGGTCAAGAGTCCCTACCTTAGATTGACCTGCCAAGAAGGTGCTTACCTGTCATTGACTACTGGCCCTCAAAGGACAGCCACCCCTGACAGCATATCAGAGTATAAGGAGGGAGCCTAAATAGAGGCCTCTCTAATTTCTGTGAGCCAAGCTCTAATCACCCCTCTGGACTGGTAAGAGCTAATATTACTTGAATGGTAGATTTGTTGATAGAGTATTGCCCGGAGATGAGCTGTACAAGTCACTTAAGCAATATTATTATCATCATTATTATTATTGGCCTCCAACTATATCATAAGACACTATCCTTTTTATGCTGTTCTTAACCTTTTCCATTAATCCCATATCAAAAGCAAGAATAGCTACCCTAGCATCATTAAGCTTGCATAGACGTTCTCTGAGTAGGACCTAACAATTGTAAAAGCAATAGCCTTTAATTATTGGGAATCTATGAGTCTATTGGAAAACAGCTGAAAATCAAGTAACCATTCCTGCAATTGAGATTGTTGTTTGTAAGCATGAGGTTTCTAGTTGGAGTATCATCTGATAAGGTAGCATAACCAACTCCATTAAAACCTTTTTAATTTGCTGGTCAATGAACATATATATGCTGAAGTTTTCCACAGAAGTATCTATATAGTGTTTTCAAAAGACCACTAGTGTTTGTTATCCCTCTATGTAATCCCTCCTTTGCCCTAATCTCCTACTGCACCCAATTTAACTATTTTTCCTTATTCCCTTTAAAATTTTTACCACAGTATTTTTCTCTGCTTCCTTGAAAATCTACCCCCATAAATGCCCTATACACAATTAATTACTGCTAAGAATATTCCATACAAAGCCCCCATCTGAGGAATCAAAGCTAACATCCACAGCTGGGAGGAAACTGGCAAAAATTGTTTTACTGCATCTGCATTACCAGACTGAGAGTGTTTCCAACTCCATCAGTTAAACTAGGAATTTTCTAATTTTTTAATGGCTAAAAATATCCCATCATGAAAATATACCACATTTTCCTTACCTATTCATCAGCCGATGGACAGTTAGCACATTTCCACTTCATGGCTATTGTGAAATGAATAGCAATGAAAGTCAATGTTTCTTTATCTTTCTTGATTACAGCAGAATTTTAGAAGAACTCGTGTACCTGATCATAAACATGGAATGGTGGCACCTAAGTTTTGAAGTAGCCTTTAATCAGTGATTGTTATGAGATTTTATGGGATTATTCTTTTGAAGGATTCTCAGAGATTTTGCATATGTTAGTCTGGAAACATGCTTGGCAAAACAGGAAGTCTCCTGTGGCTGAGAACTACTTAGGTGATAGATCCTTGAAGACAACTCCTAGGTCACATAACAAGTTTTTGGTGCAGAACCTGAATTGCTAAAGATGCCTTGTTATGTAACAACAAAAAGAGTGTCTAGGAGGCTGTTAGTTTAGTCCTTGAGAAGCCCCTCCCCTGCTGCTGAGAAGGCTAAATTCATCATGCAGTGGCCATCTTTTCTTGTATCATTCTTATCATCCCGAATAAGCCAGAATACTAACAGGGAACCAAAGCCAAGTACTCTCAACACTCTCACAGCAAGTCCAGAATTAGGTTACAGGTTGTTCCTCTCACATGTGACAAGAGCCTCCCCCATCGTCCATGTTCTTAAAATATTTCAGTTTCGGAAATCACCTGAACACCCTAAAAAAGACTGTCCTGAGGTAACAAAGCTTCTCAAACTCTATTCTCCACAACACCACCAGATACTGCTTTAAGATAACAGCAGGTCACCAATTAACCTGAACAACTAAACTTTAGTGCCCCTTCTCAAGAACTCTCAGATGCCAGACAGGTACTTCTGACAATCAACAGCCTAAATTTTCCTATCTATTGTCTAGACTGAAGGGTGGGATCTCTCCACCATTTCCTGGTCCTTCCCATTTTTTCCCTGGTCTTGGGACTCCTTTTCCCAGCTACAAGGACCATTAACCTTATAGTTTCAAAAGTACATCCAATACCATTTTGCCCTTAACTCCTTAACATCACCTCTGCCTTAGGAAATCTGTCCCAACAGATTTCAAATCAAGTACTGGCTGGATTGGAAACAATAGAGCCAGCCCTATCAATTTCATCAGAAATGACTTCCAGTTTCATCAGAATCCATATGCTTCACAGACTACACTTCCCTAATATCAGGTTGTCTCACAGAACCTGAACATCAACTGACACAGTTTGCTTTTCCTGGCTTTAATGATTAAGCCAGATTCCTTAGGTCCCCTAACAACAATGTTCCATTGTCACCAGGAAGCCACCAGATAGAATAAAAGATACTTCTCAGAGACTCAGAAGTCCAGTAGTAGAACAAAAAGGTAGGAATAGAGTGAGTCTGGGCAGCCTTTATCTCATATATTTGTCTCTTCTTCCATTCCCTCTGTCCCTCTGGGCCAAATAAAGCTCCTTAGTGCTGAGAACATGGTACTGGGAATCCTGAGATGATACTTTCCCCAACATCCAGCACTTATGAGGCAGTGTCAAGGGTATTGGCAAACAGGTACCTCCGTGGCCAGCTAAAGGGACACAATGACAGCAGGGCCATTAGGCTTCTCCATCGTCTTCCCAAGGTAACCTGATTCAATGGGACAAGTCACCACCAGCTGCCCAGAAGTGGCACATTAGGATTGTCAACTTGTGTTGCATGTTCTCCAGCATATGCCATGCATAAAAGTCCATGTTTCTCCTCACCTCTCTCTTTCTTCCCTTTCAGTGGCAGCCTCTGTGCCCTTGTACCCCTCACTTTAATAAATCTCTCACATGAGACCAGTCAGATGTAAATTTTGTCACATTTCATTACTTAAATCCAACAAGGGATCTGTTGAGGTCAGATTTGTCTACAAAATGAGCTTTAGGAAAACCAGAGTAGTTGGTAACAGAGGTAAGGCCTGTCTTGAGAAAAAACAAACAAAAACCCCAAAACAATAACATCATCAAAACAAGACATAAGAGAAAAAAATCCCCTAAATACTAAATATGAAAATCTAGCATCTGTATTTTACATGCCAGTTTAAAAATAAAGGTTAACACATATAGAAACATTCTCATTTATTACTTCTTTGAATATTTTGTATAATGTGTTTTAATCATATTCACCTCTCCTCTAACTCTGCCAGATCCAGCTTTCCCTTCCACAATGCTGTGAAACAGTTTTCTCTAAGATTAAAATTCTGCCACCTTGAAGAGAAACTCCATAAAACACAGGATGTGAAAGTGAGCTGAAAACAAGAGGTTCTTTTTAGGACAAGACATTTACAAGGAAGTAACATAAGAAAGTGTTCTGTTGGGGAGCTGCAATACTCTGCCCAGACATAGCTCCTTAAGACATAAAGTAACTTAATCAACATATCTCCAGAAAGGATCAGAAATGGACCAGATACATTAGTGTCCCCTGCTTCCACTGAAGACTTAATAGTAAAGACTATGCAGAGTCCAGCCCCCTGACTCTATTCCACAAGCTTCAAAGACCATGCCAGCAGTTTGGACATAGATACCAGCAGGACTGCCTAGATGAAACAGGCCAGTTGGCTGGCTGGGAAGTACACTCCAACCTACTGAGCTGCCTATAGGCTGTGCAGTGTGCTCCAGGTTCCTATTTCTGGGATATGAGTGCTCAGCCATGTTGGAGTGGGCTTTAATGATGTAGTAGACTTTGTGTCATTTCTGCTCCTTTGAGAACCCCCAATAAAACACACTGGCTCACTAATGTTGGACTCAGGTGATACATTCTTTGTTCTATCCTTGTTCCCTATCTAGGGTGAATAGAGCTAGTTCATGTCTCTCTAGGAACGGTGTCACCTAACACTTTGCCACTAAACTGTATTCAGGTTTTGAATAGCCTTAAATATAACTTCTGCTGTTCCCCTATACTCTTGGATGTTTAGCCTTCCGCTGGATTATGGTCAGTCACATTACATTAGCAGTGGCCATACCTTTAAAGAAATTGGATTCTCTTTTAGGAGTATCAGCTGCCAATAGATACTTAGCTAGAGGAGGGAGTTCATGCCTCCCTCCCCTATGGTGGGATTTTCCTTGAGACAAAGTCTCATGTAGACTACAGTAACCTTAAACTCCTTATGCTGTCAAACTGAAACTTCCAAGCTGTGTGCCTCTTTTTGCAGAGTACTGGGTTCACAGATGTATGATACCATACCTGGTCACATGAACGCGTTTTATGAATTTATTTTATGTGCATATTTGAATGTGGTCAGAGGCCTACTTTTAGAAGGCATTTTTCTCCTTCCTAGAGAATGCCAGAGAGGGAACTGAGGCAATCCTTCTTCGTGGCAAGAACACTTAACCACTGAACCATCTCACTGATCCCATTTGAACATTATAAAACATCACTAAAATGGTATTAATTCAGGCATATATAGTTCATATTTACTTTGGGATTTACTCTACAAGCTCAGAGATAGATACATTCATATGTACATATACGCATTTAAACATGTATATTTTTCCCCACTATCTGTGGTGATAGGCACAAGTAGCTATTGGGTCAGACCAACAGAAGATGTGGTTTTTTTTTTACATAACTAAAAAAGTCACTATTTATACTTGAAACACTTGGTTAAGCATATATGGATTATGCTGTAAATCTATTTGTCTTATAACAAGGCTACTTTTGAAATTTACAGAGAGAGAGAAATAAGACAGGGTATGATTTAAAAGAGCATTTGCTCTATTTGTAGTGTTTGGTAGAAGAAATGAGTGATTTTTTAAAATGTGCTTTTCATATGTACAACACCTGTGTAAGCCCAAATTAAGTCAAAATTTCAGCAGGAAGAGTAGAGTTGGGTATGAAGGTTCCACCCCTATCTAAGAAGGTGTATCTGTTAGCTACTGAAAGAAAGAGTCAGTTTTCATTAAGTACAAGACCCTGGCCACATTCCAGTAAAAGATCACATATCCAAGAAGGCTTAGATAACACATATTGGCATTGATGGAAGAGCAAGTATGACACAAAGTTGGGTGGAAAGAGGATGGATGGATGGATGGATGGATGGATGGATGGATGGATGGATGGATGGATGGATGGATGGATCTGGGGAGAGTTAAGAGAGAGGGTGGGAGAATATGATCAGAATACATGCTATGAAATTCTCAAAGAAATAATAAAATTATAAGAATGTGTTTTTTTAAATGCCTTCATCCAGAAACATAAGAGAAAATGTCCAAATCAGATTGCTAGTAGGAATAAGAATTAAGTTAGATAGCCTTTTTCAGGACCTCAGTATGGCCATCATCTTTCTAAGCCAAGATGGATGAGAGATTAGAGAAATGATACAGCAGTTAAACTCACAGACTGCTCTTGCAGAATAGAATGTAAGTTCACTTCCAAATACTTGTGCCAGAAAACACAAAACTGTCTGAAGCTCCATCTCTAAGAGATCTGAGATCCATTTGTGGCCTTGGCGGGTAACGATGCTCATGTACTCATTCACACATGTACACACACACACACACACACACACACACACACACACACACACACACACGCACACTCACACCCAACTGTATATGCATTAACAATTGAAACTAGAAGTCAGTAGATTTGGATAATGCTTATGTTATTCTTTAATACAAAACAGAAAAACAGCAATAGTTTCCATTATCTGAGTGTCCAGTTGCTCATGCTACTGCTATTGGCTTTACATGCATAGCCAACTAAAACTTCCCCACAACCTTTTGGGTATCATTATTGCCTGGACTTACACTATAGCTCCAGTAATACAAAATAAAGTAAAACTCTTGTTATGAGATTCCAAACAACTACTTAAAGATATTTTACCCTTTATTAGGTGCTTAAGAAACCTGTATTAGAAAAACATCATTATAAGACAGTCATTTTAGCATGAGTGTCTGAAACTGTAGTGCGAAAAGGAAGCCACATATATCTTGTAAAACTCATCTGAATGTGGCAAAAAGAAATCCTGTCTCTGCAGTGTTAGTGACCTGTAATTTTTACACAATAGGACAAAATAAAGATCCTCCTCTCTTTCATTCAGAAGTAGTTTGAGTTCACAATACATCCATTGTTCTTGCATCAGAATGTCCACCCTTGATTTCTGCTTCTGCTTACACACCATTTTCGATGCTCAAGATTTTATTTCTTTCCATCTCAGAAAGTAGAAATTCCTGGGAATCGCTATCAAAGTCAGCCATTCGCAGTCTAGAAAGATGTAAAGAATAAACAGCATTAACTCACTCTTTTTTTTACAGTTTAAAGTTCTTATTTTTTATGTGCATTGCCTGTTTGAACTTATGTGGACCACATTTATGCAGGTGCTCATGGAAGTCAGAAGCCACCTGTTCCCCTGGAACCAGTGTTATTGCAATTGTAATCAGTCATGTTGAGTGCTGGGAACCGAAGCTGAGTCCTCTGTGAGAGCAGCAAGTACTCTTAACCGAAGAGCCATTTCCCTAGACCCTAACCCCTCCTTTTATGCTTTCCAAATTCTCATTTTCCCTCGTATTTTTTTCTAAGGCTAAGTTCAGGAGATGGGGATATTTCTTCTCATAGGGTGGTGTATTCATGCTATGAGATGGTATGCTGATAGATGTTTAAAATCCATGCTCTTCCATAAAAACTGCTCTGGGGACAGGATAGATAACTCAGTGGCTAAGAGCACTGGCTAATCTTGCAGAGGATTCAAATTCAATTCTCCACATTACAGTTTACAACTATCTGTAATTCCAGTTCCAAGGGATCTGATACCAACTTCTGGCCTTCAAGCCAACATATATATATATGCATGCAGGTAAAACACACATACACATACAATTTTAAAAGTGAAAGGAAAAACTTAATTTGTATATATATGTGTGTATGTGTCTGTGTGTGTTGTGTGTGTTTAAGCATACTCATGCCTGTCAGAGGTTAAGGGGAAATGTCTTCAATTGTTTGCAACTAATCTTTGTGAGTCAGGCTCGCTTTTTATTTTATTTTATTTTATTTTATTTTATTTGATATTTTCTTTATTTACATTTCAAATGCTATCCTGAAAATTCCCTATAACCCCCACCCCCGTCCTTGCTCCCCCACCTACCAACTCCAAATTCTTGGCCCTGGCATTCCCCTGTACTGGGGCATATAAAGTTTTAAGACCTAGGGGCCTCTCTTCCCAATGATGGCCAACTAGGCCATTTTCTGCTACATATGCAGCTAGAGACACGAGCTCTGGGGGTACTGGTTAGTTCATATTGTTGTTCCAACTATAGGGTTGCAGACCCCTTTAGCTCCTTGGGTACTTTCTCTAGCTCCTCCATTGGGGACCCTGTGTTCCATCCAACAGATGACTGTGAGCATCTACTTCTGTATTTGCCAGGCACTGGCATAGCCTCACACGAGAGTCAGGGTCTTTTAATAAACCTGCCATTAATGGACTGGATGGCCAGTAAGCATCAAGAAGCCTACGGTCTCCACTGTTCTTCCTCTACCTAAGGTTGCAGACACATGAGACCACAATCAACTTTATTTCGTAGGGATGGTGAAAATCTGAACTCAGGTCTTCATAGTTCTACTGCAGTCACTTTACTTGACTGAGCAATTTACTTTACATGGCAATTGTAGTATATGTATGTCTGTTTGAGATTTTCCATGGTGGGATAAGAGGACAAGAAGAAACAAATACACTTACCTAGTTTCATAAGATCTACAACATTATAATGACACCTATACATTTTTAATTTCTCATGCCAAATAATGACTCTAAAATTGCAGATCAAATCTGAGGGACTGATACCTTGACCCCAGGTACAGAGTAAACATGGCTGAATTAGAATCAATTGCAGAGCTAGAAGGCTCCTAAAATGATAGAAACCTCACCTCTTTCTACTTTTTTGTTATACATACACTACTGCTTGGTACCCCCTAAACCTTCAGGTAACACCAAGTAAGAAAGAAATCTTGCAGGCACACAACATATCCAGTGGCATGGGAATTTCAAGAGTAAATATTAAAGAAGTGAGCCTGGATGTTCCTTCCAAGAGAGACAGGTAGAGTTATAAATATTTTAACCCAACATCTTATAGGCATATTCAACTTGCAGCTCATGGGCCACATGCAAAAGACTGCAGCTATGAAAAGGTCTATCAGGAAAGTATAAGTTTACTCTGAACAATAAGATTTTGTTTTGTAAAATGACTGCACAGTTTATGAGAGTGAACTGTGGGTGTGCCATGTTACAATGTTAAAAAGTTAGACACTATGATAAGGTTTCATGTTCCTAGAAATAAGTGTCTTAATAACTACCTAAAGTGACCCTGACCTTGGAGATCTGAAGAGATAGCTCTCTTAGTGAAGTGTTTGCTACATAAGCATGAGGACTTCTGACTAAGTCCTAATGCCTACATAGGAAGCTGGAAATATTGGCATATGATTGTGGTTCCCAAGAACCAATGAAGCAGTGACTGGCAGGTCCCTTGATGGCTAATCCATCTTTCAGAATTGCTTCATCCCAAGGTTTGAGTGAGAGATCCTATATCAAAAATAATGAAGTGGTGACATCTGATGATGGAGGACCATGAGAGCTTGGCCTCTTGTCTCCTGTACACAATCAACACACACATGTGCACCTGAGCTCATATACTTTCATAAAAATTACTTTAATCACATGTTGACTTGAAGGCCATAGGGGAGAAAATGAACTACAGAGGTAAATGCTGAGAAATTTAAAAATAATATTATTTAGTGTATATCACACTTATAAAATATCTTATGCTTATATAAAGTACTCTGAATCACATATTTATATGAAAATACATAATATAAACCTTCATCTACAAGCCGACTACCCTAATGCACTTAGCCTATCTTAAATGTTCTCAGAGAACTCACATTAATTTCCAGGTGAGCAAAAATCAAATTGCTTCATATAAAGACCAAATTTTATCTTAAAATACTGAAATGTTAAAAATGATATCTCATGTAATTAATGACTACTGTGTTGGAAGAAAAACATAAGTAACTGAGTATAATTTTATATCGTAGATCAAAACAATCTTAAGTCAGGATTCTCTGCAAAAAAATGTTATATTTACAAGCATTTTTTATGTATTATCATTGTAAAAGTACGAAGTACCACCATTACTTGGATCCTCCCCAGTCACAGGGCAAGGAGGAGCTTCATACTTATTCTAATAATGCCGCAACGTCTACCCCTTCCTCTGCCCAGTGAGAGAACATTGCTTGTATTTATTTTAACTTGAATTTTAAAAGAATATTTTGTAGTGTCCCTTCCCCAAACACCAGTTAGTCCCTCAGTGAAAGGTGGAGTTTCTTGACAAGATGTGCTTACTGGTTCTGCAGTAGCAGTATTATCATTGCTGTGACCAACCCCCTTATTATTGAACTATTTACATGTTGAGTATGGGTGTGTAAACAGGCAGAGGTCAGAGGCCAACCTCAGGAATCACTCTTGATTTTTGAGATGGGGTTTCTTATTGTTCTGGAACTCACAAATTTGAATAGACTGCTTGTCTGTGTAAATTAAGGATCTTCCTGTATTTACCTTTCTAGTACTGAATTACAACTGCAAAGCCCATGCATGGATTTTTTGTGTAATTTTTGGGAAAACAACTCTAGTCCTTATTTTATATGGTAAGTATTGTATGGACTGAGCCATCTCCCCAACTCTTATTTCTGTCAATCTAAAATGATTATATTATTAGGTGCACATTTCAAATCTCAATTGATCCCTTCTTTAGCCATAAAAAGTCATATTATAAAGGAGAACAGAGGCCAGCTCACTTTAGCTCATACAAGGTACACGTTTGGTCTTTCATAGCCTTACACAGCACAAACAATCCACTGAAGCCCAAGGAGTTCTTCGCCAGGTTGATCCTCCGCAGGCATTTATATCGCGTAAAAGTAGAAGCAAGGTCCTTACAACAGGCACCAGTCAGTTGACAGGCTTCCAAACTACAACAAAAAGGAAGTTCTTTGCCAGGGTAAGAAGGCATGTGCAGGGGAGGTGACTTAGTCATTTAGAGTGTGCCAACTGTATTCCCTCTGAGAACAGTCTCGTAAAAGCCCAGGGATCTCTGGGATATTGAGATGTAACAGGTAGTTGTGAGCCACTGTGTGTAAGCTTAAGGATTATATCCTAGACTCAGATTTTAGCTCCACAGTCTGTTTCCTGATCCAGAATAATGAGGAAAAATTTTATATACACCACTGCCACGCCATCATGCCTTTTTCCCAAACAGAAGAGATTACACAATTCTATACTGTGACTTTGAATGAACCCTGCCTCCCTTAAACTGCTTCTATCTGATATCTAATCACAGGCACAGTGACTAGAAAAAGAAATCAGTAATATACCCTCTATCTAGAACTTGAGGTCTAGTTTTCCATCTGTTGATATACATTCATTTTCTAGCATGCATCCAAACTTCTTAACCATCCCTTCAGCATAAATCATAATTCCCCTCTCTTTCTTAGTCCCTTATGTATATATTCTGAGTGGCTTCCCACCATTTACCAAAACCATGACACAGAGGTCAAGGCACAGATCTATCTGGCCTAAGGAAGGGTCTTCAGAAACCTGAGGTAAGTGACTCTACCCTGCATATTCTCAGGAGTATACATTAAAGATTCCTAAATAAGGCCTCTAAGGTCAAACTCAAGGAAACCTACCTTAGTGAATGCAGAGCAGAGTTTGGGAGAGTCAGAGCTCTACAGAGAGCCTTCAGCCCTTCATCCTTCAGGTTATTGTAGCTGATGTTTAGGTATCTCAGGGATTTGTTCTGCCTAAGAACATCAGAAAGGTAGTCCCAAGAATGCTCACAGAGGGAACAGTTAGCTAAACTGTAGGGGGAAAAGAAGAGTATATGAATGGGCAGAAAACCTTATACAGAATAAGTATAATAAAATATTCAAGCAAGGGGACGAACTTTTAGCTTATCCAGCACATCTCCCTTCATTTCTTTGGACTCACATCAGATTTACCATTGAATCTGAGTAAATCATGGACAATGCTTATGTTTGGAAGACATTACCTGAAGCTAACCTAAATCTTTCATATTAGCAATGCCTCAGTCCCTGTCTATAATGATAATTTTTAAATTACCTGATTATTGCAATATAGTCAATGATATCAATGTTGTCTTGTATAATAAATAGCATGAAAATGTATATATTTGAAATAATGTATAGTAGGTTTATTCTCAATCTGCTTTTGTGACAATGTCCTTATGAAAATCAATTTTGGGGAGAGAAATTTTAATTTAGCTCATTATTCCAGATTATACTTCCTCATTTTGTGAAGTCAAGGCGGGAGAACATTTAAACATCTCTTCATACCACATGTAAAGTCAAGGGCACAGAGAATTCATACATACATGGCTATCTTTTCCATACTTCAATAAGCCAGGACCCAAACCCAGGGTAATAGTGATGCCTAATGTGGCCTGGGTCTTCATGTCTAATTAACAAAATCAATACAATCTCTTACAGACATTCTCCTGGACCCATCTGATCTAGGCATTCCTTCATTGATACTTCTCAGATGGTTCTCCATTGTGCTAAGTTGACAGGTAACATTAAACATCATAATATTAAATATATAGGTATACATAATATGAAAAATTGAAATCACGTGGCACTATCCAAAATACTAAACCATCTGTCTTTCTCTCCTGCCTTCTAAAAGACCTTAATATTCTTCCATGTTAGCATACAGAATTACAAGAGAGGCACATTCAGTATGAAATAGGGTCAATGATCTCATAGGCATTGTACTCTGTGACTACCTGAGTTGAGAGACCATTCTATATTTCAAAACCAAGTTATTGACATAGTTCTATGTGCCTATGTTAGGGACTTCATTCTAGTTGACCATCTTTTGCAATTTAGTACATTTATACCTTGGTATTTATGGGTAGGAGCAATGTGTGTGCATGTGATGTCAGAGTCATTGTGGATGTAAAAATATGCAGGCACTCAAGAGTTATATGTACAGTGGTTCAGTTCAGCATGTGTCCAAACCTGTTGTTACTCTCCCATATACTAGTTCCAACTTCCTCCAATCTTGATATACTATGCAGTACATTTTAAATATCAACTAATTCTCATACTATAATGACTAGGGAGTAACAAAAAGAAAAACTACAAATGTTGTCAGCAACAATTAAAAATTTTAAATGATTATTAATGGCTATATATGATATGTGAGGGTACATATCGCAGTAATCATGTAGAGGAAATACAACAGCTTTGAAGAGATAGTTCTTTCCTCCCCAACCTTGTTACAAAGGTTGTTTTGATGGTTGAACTTGAACTTGAAGTCCTCCTGTGTCAGCCTCCTGCACAGTTGGAACTACAGGGTTATGAAAGCAAGCCTGGTTGGTGTATGTGTGCATTAGAACATGTTTTAAATATTTCATTTTTAACTATGTACATTTGTAAATGATATGGGTGGGTCTGTCCATGTAAGTGAGGGTGCCTGTGTAGAATGTTTGATCCCTCAGGCCTAGAGCTAAAAGTTGTGATGTAGCCTGGCATGGATGCTAGAAAAAAAGGGTCCACTGAAAGAACAGTATGTGTGTTTGTAACTCTCAAGCCTCCTCTCCAGCAGTGCTCCCATGCTTCCATGCCCCCATGGTTGTCTATGTCTCTTAGGTTTGTGATTTTAAACTTCGGTAATAGGACTGTATCAATCGAAAGATATTATAACTACTTAATTTGTCTGTGTGGTTTCTGAGAAGACTTGGTTTCTGTGATGTTTCTGCCTTAGACTCTAGACAGGTTTCCTACTGATGACCTTCTTGTTGTCAGCATGTAAGTACAAAATTCTATAATAATCCAAGGAAAGAAAGAATTCAGAACTTTCAAAGCATCCTTTGGCTATATTCTAAGCCCAAGGAAAGAGAGATTGGACAACTAACCTATCCTTCTATGGATTCAAACAATACCCTCATATCACTGCTATTAAGAGTCTCAGCCACCTTTCCCCAACACAGGCAATACTTTCCCACAGGAAGCATTTGTCTTTCACTGTTTTTTAATAAATAATATGGTCTACTGGGATTAGGATCCAGTGTCTATTTCGATCCCTTGTTGTTCTATGCTGCAGTAGAAATCTAACAATGACTTTGAGCATCCACTTCTGTATTTGCCAGGCAATGGCATAGCCTCACAAGAGACAGGTATATCAGGGTCCTGTCAGCAAAATATAGATGGCATATGCAATAGTGTCTGCATTTGGTGGCTAATATAGAAGTGGATGCTCACAGTCATCTATTGGATGGAACACAGGGCCCCCAATGGAGGAGCTAGAGAAAGTACCCAAGGAGCTGAAGGGGTCTGCAACCCTATAGTTGGAACAACAATATGAACTAACCAGTACCCCCAGAGCTCTTGTCTCTAGCAGCATATGTAGAAGAAGACGGCCTAGTCGGCCATCTTTGGGAAGAAAGGCCCCTTGGTGTTGCAAACTTTATATGCCCCAGTACAGGGGAACACCAGGGCCAAGAAGTGGAAGTGGGTGGGTAGGGGAGTGGGGGGGTATGGAGGACTTTTGGGATAGCATTTGAAATGTAAATGAAGAAAATACCTAATAAAAATATCTTTTTAAAAATGGGGTACAGAGTTAAAGAATTCTCAACTGAGGACTACCGAATGGCAGAAAAGCACCTAAATAAATGTACAACATCCTTAGTCATCAGGGAAATGCAAAGCAAAAAAACTCTGAGATTCTACCTCACACCAGACAGAATGGCTAAGATAAAAACCTCAGTTGACATCAGATCCTGGTAAGGATGTGGAGAAAGAGGAACACTCCTCCATTGCTGGTGGGATTGTAAGCTGGTACCATGACTCTGGAAATCAGTCTGGTCGTTCCTTAGAAAATTGGACATAGTATTACATGGGGACTCAGCTATACCACTCCTGGGCATATACCCAAAAGATTCTCTAACATATAACAAGGACACATGCTCCACTATGTTCATAGCAGCCTTAATTATAATAGCCAGAAAATGGAAAATACCCATATGTCCTTCAACAGAGGAATGGATATAGAAAATGTGGTATATTTATACAATGGAATACTACTCAGCTAATAAAAAAGGATGAATTCATGAAATTCTTAGGCAAATGGATGGACCTAGAAACTATCATCCTGAGTGAGGTAACCCAATCACAAAAGAACACAGATGGTATCACTCACTGATAAGTGGATATTAGCCCAAATGCTCAGAATATCCAAGATAAAGTTCACAGACCACATGAAGCACAAGAAGATGACCAATGTGTGGGTGCTTCATTTCTTTTTAGAAAGGGGAATAAAATACTCATGAGAACAACTATGGAGACAAAGTGTGGAGCAGAGACTGAAGGAAAGGCCATTCAAACACTTTCCCACCCAGGGATCCATTCTATATACAATCACCAAATCCAGATACTATTGTGGATGCCAAGAAGTACATGCTGACAGGAGATTGATATAGCCTTCTTTTGAGAGGGTCTGCCAGAGTCTGACAAATACAGAGGCAGATGTTCACAGCCAATCATTGGACTGAGCAAAAGATCCCCAGCATGGTCCCCAATTGAGTAGTTAGAGAAAGGACTGAAGGAGCTGAAGGGCTTTGCAGATCCATAGGAAGAACGACAATATCAGCCAACCAAACCCCTCAGGGATCCCAGGGACTAAACCACCAACCAAGGAGTACACATGAAGGGATCGATGGCTCCAGCTGTATATGTAGCAGAGGATGGCCTTGTTGGACATGAATGGGAAGCGAGGCATTTGATCCCATGAAGGCTAGTTGCCCCAGTGTATGGGGAATTTGAGGGCAGGGAGGTGGGTGTGGGTGTGTGGATTGGGAAACACCCTTGTATTAGCAGGGGAGGGGAGATTAGATAGGGGGTCTCAGGGGGGAGGCTGGGAAAGGGGATAACATTTGAAATGTAAATTTTAAAAAGTCCAATAAAAATTAACTTTTGACCTCCATACTCATTTCCAGCCCTCTCCCCCATTTTCTGTCATTAGCCGCCACAACCTGGAATTACTATCTCTGCCTCTAATATCACAATCCTATATATCTTTGAATTTTATATGTAAAGCACATGGCATCTTTTGTCATCAAATTCCTGCCACCAACAATATCTAAGAGTCATCTAGATTTAATATCTAGAGCCATTGGAGTTTCATCAAGCTTACTTTCAGTCAAAATTTCAGCTTTTCAGGTAGGAATACCTTCCACAAATGGCTCAGGAAGCACCCATCTTTCAGCAAATGAAGTCATGCATCCAGAGACACACTCAGGAGTGAGAGTACTGAGTCCTAAGACAGGTAGGAAGCCATGAAATCTGAACTGAAACAATGGTTTTCAATGTGTATATTCTCATCTAGAAATTAACTTTCACATTCCATAATCAGTTCAAATTAATAAAAATATACATTAGACTTACTCATTTTTTTATTTCATGTGTGAGTATTTTGCCTGCATGTGTCTGTGTACTACATGCATACCTAGTGCCTGCACATGTCAGAAGGTATAAGATTATGTGAGTCTAGAGTTACAGATGGTTGTGAATCACCACAGGGAGGAGGAGCATTGAACTCTAGACTTCTAGTATAGTAGAGTAAGAAATGCATGTAACAATGTAGTTTTAAATTATTATAAATTACATTTATTTACTTATTTACATTCTATGTGAGTGCCCAAGCACAAATGCTACAGCATTTAAAAGATTATGTGGAGATGTGTAGCAAACAGGACAACCTGTAGAACTTTGTTCTTTCCTTTTTGCATGTGGGTCCTGGAATAGAACTCAGGTTGTAGGGTTGGCAACAAGTGCCTTAACCAACTCATTCATTTCATTGACCTTAGTGATCAGGTTTTAAAGTGAGGAAATCTACACATGAATAATAGAAAAATAGGACACAAATGCACAAATTAAAAACTGTAGTCCTGTGATAATATTAATGTTAACTTGACAAAATCTAATATCACCTAGAAAGGGAGTCTCAGTGAGGGTTTCTCTAGATAGGGACATTCTATGGCCCCGTTTATGGGTGATTTCTTCATGAAGTCAACTGAGATGGTAAGACCTGTTCACTGTGGGTGGACATTACTCAGGAAGCAGGACCCTAACCTATATAGGAGTGGAGGAAATTAGTTGAGCAGGAGCTTGTGTCCATTAATCCACTGCTCTTTGTTCTTGACTGTGCATGTGATGTGACTATGCCTCTAGTTTTTGTTTCTGCTTTTTGTTTTGTTTTTTTTGTTTGTTTTTTTTTTTTTTTGTTTTGCTCCTCTGACTAGCCACACCAATGGCCCATAAGCTGAAATTTTGAATCCAATTAAAAAAATCAATTATTGCTTAGGTCAGAATTTTTTTCTTTTTTTTAATCACAAGTGGATCAAAATTAAGATGCCCCATTTGAGGAGACTCAGTGAGCTAGGTGAACACAAAGACTTACTCCAGTATGCGTATGTTGCACTCTGCCTGGTTCAAGATATCACACAACATTTCCACATCACTGTGGGAGAGGAATGTGCCTCTGAGATACAATTCCTCCAAATTGTAGCTTTGAATCAATTCCAAGAATAGGCGCTTATCACATAAAAAGGAAACATTATATGCCCTGCAGAATAAAGAGAGGAATCCATCAGTTTACAATCAGCCTAAGCTCTAATCTTTGGCAAGATGCCATATTCCATAATGGCAACATCACTCTAATTTTGTAACCCAGTAACAAAGCTCATTGGTTCTCAAACTGGGTGATTTTTCTTTTCCATGTGGAACTTTGAGAAACTTGCAGAGGCAAGGTTGGCTTTTACATGAGGAAACTATGAGCACCTAGAAAGCAGAGCCCTATAAATGCTCTTATCCTATAATTCATGGGATAGCTCTAAATGAAAAACAGTCAGCAATAGGCATTAGTGGTACCAAGCAGTGAGATACCACTTTAGACTATATAAGCTTTTGTTTATAGAGTTAGCTGAGAGATGGTGGGAAGACTTTTCTGTTACTTCCATGATATGACTAAACCAAAGTCTACTTTAAACTTACACAAGTGTTTTAAGGATACAGCTGGAGTTCTTCAAATAAGAATAAAAGATTTTAAAGACTGGTTCATTGAAAATAGTGTCTTCTATTCTGAGTGTTTTGATATCTTTATTCCTTAGGAACACAGAGCATATTTGATGCCAAAGTATGAGTAGCTTTCCCCTGTAACAGAGGAGAAAGAAATACATTTTATTGTTAGACAATTAATTCAAGGGGCTGGAGAGACGGCTTACTGGTTAAGACCATTTGTTTTTCTCTCAGAAGAACTGAGTTCATTTTCCAATACTAACATGCTGGCTCACAACCATCCATAACACCAATCTCACAGATATATGTAACCCCCTTCTGTCCACCATGGCTACTGTATGCAGTCCAAGTACATGTACACATGTAGACAAAAGCATTCAACCCCATAACATAAAAATAAATAGATGATAAAACCTGCCAGCAATTTCAGATCATATTCATTTACAAAAAGTTAAGTCACAGCACATAAATGTAGCAAACTGACTCCCTATACTGAGTAAGGGTAGCCAGGTGAGGTCATTTCATATTTGCAGTTCTTAGTCAGACACATGGCAAGGTAGTGGGATTCTGGATGTTATAGCTTGAGTGTAGAGATTCAATTAATGTCTACTGGAAAGGGCCAGAGGATTCTGAGAATCCTACACACTGGGGATCAGGTTTGTCTGATGCTTTCACGTATCCGCCCCCCCCCCACTCCCAAAGCAGAATAAGACAATATAGATGGCCTGGCAGTATTGAAGTTAAGAAAACCTCCTTTATAGATAACCTTGGTACATTTAGAATGAAAAAAATGATTCAGGATGCCAGAGCCAATGAGATAAAACCTTGAAGAAGGATCTCCTGGCTCAAGCTTCAGATGCAACTACTTCCTCAGTTTATAATCTTGGATAATGTACATGACTTCTCTGCCTACTATTCTCACCTCCAACGTGGTAATCAAATTTGCCTTGTAACATTTCTTACTTTGTGTGTGTGTGTGGTGTGGGAGATGGTGTATGTGCCACATCATATGTGTTGAGGTCAAAGGACAACACACAGGAATCAGGTTTCCTACTTTGTGGTCTAAGGAATTGAATGTAGATCATCAGACTTGAGGGCAGGGACTTTTATCTGTTGAGTCATCTTGCCAGTTAACATTACACATTCCTGAGTAGTAAACTAGTTAATTTAATAAATGTTTTTGTGTGTATATGTGTGGAGTACATAAACACATGCATGTGTGTTCATTTATGTGCTTACATATGGAAAACTTGTCTCTGCCAGTTTAGTGCTGGGATTATAGGAACATGCTACTAGGCACAACTGTTTTGTTTTGTTTTGTTTTGTTTTTTTTAATGTGGATCTAGGTAATGAAACTGAAGTTCTCATATTTGTGCAACTGAGCCATCACCATAGTCTCCATGACACTTAATGTTTGCAAGGCAGTTTGCAGCTAGGAGATCAAAAAAATCTGTATATGATGTTCATGTCTCAGATGGGTAGAAAACACATATGACATAGATCATTACACTTGGTGCTCACAGTATGGTTGAATAATATCATTGCTGTTTGATAACATGGCCACTTTAACTACAAAAAGGAAGGTCCCAAGGATAAATTCCAGGGCTCTTAAACTGCCAAATTAACTTATGCTATTGCTGTAGAAGGATTAAAAATTCAATGCTAGTTTTGATTATACAAAGAATAAAAGGCTAAACAATGTCTTTAAAAAAAAAGCTGGAATTGAATTCCTGGTAACATGCTGGCCCAGTATAGATGAGGACCTGGATTATATCCACACAATGGGAGGGGAAAAAAAAAGGCACGTGATCATAAATTATCCACATATATTTTTGTTGTTCAAGGTTTTTTTTTTTTTTTTTTTTTTTTATAAATACAGAATATCATTCCTTAGGCCAGACTCACCTGGAACCGACTTTGAGTGTAGCCTAGACTAGTTTAAAATGCTTAGAGCAACTCCTGCTTCTGTTCTCTGAGTGCTGGGGTTGCAAACCTGATATTCCCATACCTTTTAATATTTTTTATTCCTTATATGCACTGTGTCAAGAATTGTAGGCTTGTCTTACACTTGCTAAATAAGCAATGATGACCCTGAGTTTTTGATCTGGCTCCACTATCAGAGAATTTTGATTACATGTATGTACCACTATACTCAGTTTTATATGATGCTGGGGAACAAATCCTTTCCCTGTGCATTATAGCAGGCAATCCTCTGTGAACTGAACTACTTCCTGGGCCCCTATACACATGAACTGATGCAACACTGCTAAATATATATGCATAGCTAATAATTAAGAAACATATTCAGGCATGGAGGCACATGCCTTTAATTCCAGGACTCTGCACAGGCAGGTGGATATCAGAGTTCCAGACTTTTCACAGCTACATAGTGCGATCCTGTCTCAGAAAAATTACGAAAAAAATAAGTATCAATAAGATGAAATAACATATCTTTAAAAGAGTCAAATTGGGGCTCAAGATGGCATCTATCAGACTGTAGATAATTCAGTGGTTAAGAGTGTTTGTTTCTTCTAATATTAAGAATATGGATCCCAGAACCCCCTGCCATTTAACTATAGTTCCAGGGGATCTGCTGACATCTTCTGGGAATTGAGGCCATTTACACATGTGTGCATATTAAGATGTAGCTACATACACACAAAATAAAAATGAATCTTAAAAAAAAAGTGGAAGCTATTGTCAAAGCAGGTGAGTTTGTTTTTTCACATATATGTGAGTGTATGTGTTTCTGTATAGGAATACACATATAAGCAGACATACATATGCCTACATGTATGTACACACACACACAACCTGTTGAGTCTGTTTTTGTTGTTTGTGTGTATGTTGTTTCTAGGCTGAACACTTGCCATTGCACAACCAGTAAGGGTGAATTTTGAATCTGTCAATACATAAGGAAAGCTTATGAAATGGAACAAACAGTAAAGATAGTGAAAAGATTCACATATACCTCTGGCCTAGCTCTTCATTCAGCACATTTTGAGCTGAAATGGAGAAGTCTGTCAGTGCAGAGCCATGGCTTAAGCAGTAGGCAGCAACAATAAAATCAGAATAACCCTTAACCACAACGTCAATCTGTTCCCTACAGTTCATTGCTGACTGTACAAAGACTTCCTCTTCCATCTCAAACAGACAGTAAAAGAACTTCATGGTATTTATTTTTTTTACGTCAGGATGTAAAGTGTCCAATAGGAGTTCCAGCCACAAAAACAACTGTCGCCTTAATTCTTTAGATAAGTGGTAGCCAAAAAATGCCTCCAGCTTTTCTTGTTCTGTTTCATGTAAAAGACCAAAGAAGAAACAGCCCAAAAAAACCCACTGTTTTTTGATCTTGTTTAGAAAAGTAAACAGGAATGTTTCTATAAAGTAAACACCCTGACAAGAGTGATCCATTTCACTATGTAGCAGATAAAACATGGCCGCACAGAACTCCTGGACAGACGGGTGGAGGAATATGTAAGAATTTTCAGATTCCCTGCTCTGCTCAAGAATTCCAATATCCAGCAGTGTGGGGATGTCAGAATCCATGATCCCATTTCTCCTTAGAGCCTCCTCATTAAACACAGATATATCAGTCCACATGCCCTCTACAGCTAGAAAACACAAGTTATCCAGCAGGTCTTCGCTATTGTTACTTGGATTTTGGGCATTGTGGGGAATGAACAAATTTAAGATGTGAGTGGTATACAGGGAGGTGGTACGTCGGCAGATGGAGACTGGGTCTTTTCCACTCTCTATCTCATTTTTAAGACAAGTAGCCACCATGTAGCAGACCACAGGGGCCTGACATACAGTGAACAGCTGCTCATTTTCTCTTATCAAACTGAAGGCCTCCTGGGCAATGTTCCTATCTTGGAACAAGCTGTGGAAACACATATTAATATTGTTTTCCTTGAATCCGGTTATTGTTCTCACATTTGTGTACTCAATCCAGTCCTTCAAATCCTTAAAAGTCTCACAACTAGTGGAGATGAGGAGAGATGATTCAGGGAGTATCTTCTTCCTGAGCAAACTGCTCAGCAATACATTTACTGGCTGCTTCTCCATGCAATTGTAACACAGCTGCGAATCCTGTTGGGTAACATTCCATTCCATCCCTTCTAAGCTGTCAATGATGAATAAGAGTTTCTCAGGTTGGGATAGGATCTCCTCCATGGGAGCTGAGGGGCTAGGCCACTCTCTGGAGATCAGATCAGCCAGGCTTGCTGTCTGCAATTGCTTCACATCATGACAGCAGAAGTAGAAGATATAAGAGAATTTGTTCTGAAATACCAGGCCTTCTGACCAGACAATCATTAAATTTTTTAACAGAATAGTCTTGCCAATTCCAGCTACACCTTGCAGGACAACCATCTTTGGATTGTTTTCAGTTCCATTTGGTACAAGAAGGTTCTCAAGATGATCATATTCATCCTGGAAGAAATTCTGAATACTGATGTTGAACTTTCTAGAACAATCATGGGTCAGCTTCTCCTTTAAATGAGCTCGATATATTGTTGAGTGTGCTGTCAGAGAGTGGGAAAAAAGGCCACAATATATCAAAGTTAAGTTAAACATTTACTCATATATAGTCTGATTTCAATATTTTCATTTCAGAATGTACACTTAAATATTTTTTGAATTTCAATAATGTGTTTGTGGGTCCCAATAGAGGTCATAAGGGTTAAATACACCCAGAGATGGATTACAGCTGTCTATGAGTGGCCCTCCAGGGTGCTGAGAATTGAACTCAGGTTCTTTGCAAGAGTGGAACGTGCTCCTAGCCACCTCCCCCTTATGATGTATGTTTTTAGAAGTCTATGGACCTAGAACAATGCTAGTTAATTTGAGAAGATTTTCACTGGCCTAGGAGCACAGTTGCATTTCTTTGTGTCTCATGAATATTTTACAGTTAAGCTGTCATTCTGCTGGTTCAGAAGCTGGCACTTGAAGTGAGGTTGTCCCTTTCCATGATTTCAGACCCAAACCTGTTTCTCTATAGAGCTTTCTTGGGTTCTTGTATGAGGATGGGTTGAGCCCTAACTCTGCAATAGGAAGGGAAGAGAATAAAACACCTCAAAGAGTAACCCTTGAGATCAGCTAAATCATGAACCATTTTTTTAAAAAATTGCCTCCTTATATAAAAGTACCTGCAGTGGGAAAAGAAGCCAGCACTAGAACAGCTGGGAACTCAGCCATGGAGAAACAGCTCAACTGGGAGCTCCAACTAGCTTCCCCTCCCCAACCTGGTTTCTGTTGGATGTGAGAGAGTAAAACTTGATATTATGAGTGCCTGATTTGGTGATGTAACTTTCCTAGCACTAACTGCTTTTTCAATTGGAATAAAGCTTGAGATGATACTCTCTGCTCTGCATGGAAATCCCAGTTGTTGGCTTAAAGAAGGTTCCCCTGTCAATTTCTACCAGAACTTGAAACCCAAATTTGATGATGCTTTGCTGTGTATCTATGTCTCTATCTATATATCTATCTAGGTATCTAGTCATCTATCTAAATATCTAGGTCTCTCTCTCTCTCCTACCTACATACCATATATTTCTATCATTTGCTAGTTATTATTTTACTTTGACTTGCTATGTATTTAATAAACATATTCATTCGAAGCAAAAAGAATGGCATTCATAGATAATATGCAGGACTATATAGTACTTTGTGCTGCGTGCAGCTGCTCTATTGGGACAGCAAAAATTCCAACCATGTATGGCAGGATGCATGGCTCTCCAAACTCTTAACATCAGTGTCTTAAACCCTGCCACATACTCAGATGTGTATACCTAACACAGTGTAATTATACATTGTTTCAATAAGACCACAAAACTGAAAAATGGTATTATTATCAATATAAGATTGACTGCATAATGATGAAAATGAGTAATGTCACACTGATATTAAAAGTATAGAATAATGGGACTAGAGACATGAATCAATAGTTAAGGGAGCTGGCTATTTTGGAAGAAGTCCTGAGAATGGTTTCCAGCACACACATCAGTTGGCTCACAATGCCTATGACCCATCTCCCCAGTGCCTGGATTCTGCAGCCTCTGCACTCACACACATAATCCCATACACATTTATGCATGTGTGCAATTTTTGAAAAGATACCTTAAAACTTTCAACATACACAAAATCATATATATATATATATATATATATATATATATATATATATACATACATATATACATGTATATATATGTATATATACATACACATATATGTATATGTGTGTGTATATATATATACATATATACATATATATATATACATGGCATGAAAGCAAAAAGAGAAAAAGGACTTATGGGGGGGCAAAGAGAACTAGGGGCAGGGAAATGAGTGAAGGGAGAATCACAGTAGGGAATACTGCAAGCAAAGCACAGTGATACAACACACACACATTAAACATTGAAACATTTTGTATGCCAAGTATAACGTTCATTTTTAAATGTGCTCAATAATAATTAAAGGCAGGTTAATGAATCAGGGGAAACTGAGAAAAAGCAAGACAAATTTTATACCTTCATAAAAGGTCTGAAATAAATTTAAGAATCAACAGATGGGGGCTGATGAGATGTCTTAGTGGCATTTTTCATCAAGCCTGAGGTCCTCAGTTTATTCTACAAGATCTGAATGACAGAATCAGAATTAACTCAGAAGTTGTTCTCAGACATCCTTTTGTGCATCATAGTACACAAGTGTGCATATGTGTACATATGAAAAATATGTGTAAGAAAAGTCAAAGGAAGTCAACAGGTTGACTACAATATTGATTAGATATAGCTGTACAGGGGAAAGAGAGCCTAAGGTCAGTTACTAACAAAATCCAACCTAGAGTCTAGAAAAGAGAAAAAGAGACATACAAAAGACATTGTATGGGGATGTAATATGTGGGGCTCAAGAGATGGCTCAATGGTTAAAAGCATTCAGAAGACCTGGGTTTATATCCAAGCACCCCCATGGTAGCATCCACCTTTTGTAGGTCCAATACCAGAAGATTTGATGTCCTCTTCTGGCCTCCAAGGGCACTGTCCACACATGGGGCACATACATATATGTAGGTACTTTCACATACACATAAAATAATTTCTAACTGTTCTCATATATTTTGATAATTAGTTAAAGATTTAATATGTGTGACTAGAATCTCAAAATAGGGTGGGAGAGAAAGAACACCACAGAAACAATCGTGAAACAAATGTAGACTGAAGAGAAAAGAAAATTTTCTAGCCACAAATATAATATTATCAGTGAATCCCAAGCAAAATGATCATAGAAAAAGAAAAAAGAAAATTATAATAGTAAGACAGTGGAACCTCAAAGACAAAGAAATAAATTAAACCTTAAAGCATCCATGGTATCTTCCACTAGGATAAATAAAAGTATGACTCTTAGGATCATAATGTCTATGAAACATGTCTTTTCTTTTATAAGCTTTTTTCAAATATATAATTGATATGTATATGGGATAGTGAAGAGGGGAGGGGTAGAGTACACATGCATGAGGAGGCCAAAGGTCCACATTGGGTGTCTTCTTCAGCCGCTCTTTGCTTTAAAATAAATATTTGTTTGCTTTTAAATTGGGTAAATAGGTGCTTTTGTCTGCATGAATGCATGTGTACCAGGTGTCTGCAGTGCCCTCAAAGAATAGAAGAAGGCATTGGATCTCCTGAAAGTGTAGTTACAGATGGTTGTGAACCACCTGATATGTTCTAGAAACAGAGCTGAGTTCCTCTGTAAGAGCAGCTATTCTTAATAACTAAGTCATCTTTTTAGGCCCTCCATCTCAATTTTAGAATCAAAAATTTTCAGCTAGCACAGAACTTGCAACGCTACCTGTCCATATTGCTACCATGCCTTGCTTTTATGTGGTTGCTGAGATCCAAAGTCAGATTGTCAAGTTTACATAGCAAGTACCTTGCAGACAAAGCCATCTTCTTTTCTTTCAGGTGTCTTCTCTTGCTGCTGCCTTAAATCCTCAGTGCTACCATTTCACTCTAGAGTTAAGTCTCCAGCTTAGATTTGAGGAGAACATTAATAGTGTCCTGTGTAGTAGTTTAACCATCTAGGTCAGGGTATGCTACCCTTATACATTTGAATACATAAACTAGATCTAACATGTCTGCATGAAGCTGCCCCCTTTGTCAAGGAGAATAATGTGCCATGACACCTGCTGTCCCCATGGTAGATAAACATGAAGATGAGTTATCAAAGCTATGACACAAACCTCACTCTCTTAAAACAGCTTTGATCGACTCACCAGCAATCTCTCCTGTTGCCCTATTAGTGATAACATTCCTCCCAATCATCTGGAAGACTCTGAAGGTCGTATCCCAGGCTTGATTCCCGTCACAATGTTTTACCAGTAAGATGGCAAGGTCTTCCCGAGATGCTTCCTTTACTTCAGTCCAAGAAATCTGTTTTAGACCCATTTGCAGAATTTCATGTATGAGTAATTCCTTAAAATACATGAATTCTATCTTGTTTAGCTCTTTCCAGTACCATATAAAGCCAAAATCTGAAAACAGAGATGCCATTTTGTCTAAACGAAGATCGACTTGTCTTCAGAGAGAATGGATCTGTGGAAAAATTAGGCAAGCAGCTTAGTAACAAAAGAAGAGGGATGGTGCAAAGAGCTGGGGAATTGATTAAACTGGTAAAGCGTTTGCTGCATAAGTTTAAGGACATAAGTTGAAACCTCAGCATTCATGTAAGATGCAGGGAGTGCAGCCACACAATTTTTAACCTACAACATGTTCTACCTGCAAGATGTGCTGGGGTAAGGGTGAGGCAGAACTTTTGATCACCAGTGACTGGTACAACTTGAGGCCCATACCATAAGGAGGCACCCATGCCTGCCACTGTGTTGATAGCCAGGAACTAGTATCTGGTCATCAGTAAGATTAAGGATAGAACCAAACACAATGGGAGGGAGAGAGACGGGGGGGGATGATTTCAAATGATTTTTATGCTATTCTTAGAGATTGGTGCCTGTGCCAATGGTCTTCAGAGGCATCATCAAGCCACTGAAAGGAACAGATGCAGAGGCCAAACAATAGGTCAAGCCTGGGTGAACCCACTAAAGAGGGGAAGAAGGAGTGTAGAAGCCACAGGGTTGAATGACACCATGAGAACACATCCCACAGAATCAGCTAAACAGGGCTCACAGAGGCTTAGAGACTGGCAGGACAACCATGGACCCTGCATGGAATGTGCACTAGGTCCTCTGCTTATATGTTTTGGTTGTGTAAATTTGTGTTCTTGTGGGGTCCCTAAAAGTGGGAGCAGTGGTTGTATTTCACTTTTTTGCTTAAACTTGGTACAATTTTCCTCCTGTGGCATTGCCTCATCCTACCTTGATATGAGGGATTTTTCCTAGTCTTATTGTAATTTGATATGCTGCTTTCAGTTGCTATCTCTGAGAGCCCTCAGATAAAACAAGGGAGGATTGGATCTAGTGGAGAGAGGAAGTATGTTTGTGATGGGGACTGGGAGCAAGGAAGGTAGGAGAAACTGAGGCCAGAATATAATATAGGTAGACAAGCAAGTAAACACAAAAAGCAGGATGTGATGGCACAACCCTGCAATCCTAGCAATAAGGAAGATAAACACAAAAGGATTGCTGGGGCCTCTGACCAGCTTGTCTAGCCAAATTTGCTGAGCTCCTGGTTTACTGAAAAATCCTGTCTCCAAAATCAGGTTGACAGTAATTAAGAAGATACTTGATGTCAGTATCTGGCTTCCACACAAACACTTCAATCCCCATCCAAACATATTTGCGGTCACTAACTCATCACATACTACACTGTTCGTTGTGTGTGATAAATATGGGCAGAGAGGTTTACAGTATGGTGTCATTTTAACTCTCATCCCATTGAAAGGATCACTAAAACAGCACAGTGGTTCTCAATGGTCTCAAAGTTGAAACCATTTTATACAGTTTCTCATTATTTTGGTGACCACCAACTATAATGTTACTTTTCCTAATTCTGTAATTGTGTGACTTCATGAATACCGATGTACACATATGCTTTCCTAAGGTCTTGGGTAACCCCTGTGAAATAGTCATTCAACTCCCAAACAGATCTCAAACTACAGGATTAGAACCACTGCTACATCACTTGGAGAACAACAAAGTAAGATTTGTTACTCTAAAGAGTTACTGATGTGGCTGGAGTGATAGCCCAGCACTTAAGAGCATTTGGTGCTCTTGCAGAAGACCCATATTTGGTTTGCAGTACCCACACTAGGGGTCTCACAACTGTCAGTAACTTTAACTCCAGAGGATATGACACCCTGTTATCTACTCTGCAGGCAGAGCACACATGTGGTGCTCCTACATACACTCATAAAAAGACACTCCCACAAATCATAAAAGAATTACTGGTCCCTCTAACTCTGATGATACCAGATGCAATGCTAATACTGGACCATGTTTATGATTCTCTTAGGATAACAGTATTATGTATGGTACAGGATACACCTCTGGCATAAAACAGCTATAAATATAAACAGGTAGTTGAGTCTAGTGGCATGAACCTGGTATCCTATCTACTTCAGAGGAGGAGGCAGGAAGATTACAACATTAGGTCTGCCTCACAACATAGTGAAGTATATTCAAGCCTGAGCAAATTAGTGAAAACCCATGTCTCAAAGAAAAAGTGGGACAGCAGAGATGGCTCTGCAGTTAGGTGCACTGGTTGGTTTTCCAAAGAACTGGTGCATATTGCATTATGCACCAGTTAGATTCAGGTGATAGTGGGGTGCATTGCAGCTCAGGGTTTTAGTATACTGGCTGATTTTACAGAGACCCTGAATTAAATTACCAGCACCCATATCAGATGGTTCATTCAAAGGCATCTAATATCTTCTTCTGACCTACCAGAGGTCTTAGGATCCCTTGGCGGATCCTGTGTGGGTCCTTGTGGGTGTCCGGAGACTCCCCGGGCCAGGGACCCCGGTGCTGCAGTGGACCAGAAGGGATTTGAGCCCCGGATCAGGCCGGGTTATCTGCTTCCTTCAGTTTTTTTTCTGTTATTATCCTTTGAAGGACTGGATTCGTGGAAAGATAATGTGTGAATTTGGTTTTGTCTTGGAATACTTTCGTTTCTCCATCTATGGTAATTGAAAGTTTGGCTAGGTATAGTAGCCTGGGCTGGCATTTGTGTTCTGTTGGTGTTCTTATAACATCTGTCTAGGATCTTCTGGCTTTCATTGTCTTTGGTGAAAAGTCTGGTGTAATTCTGATAGGCTTGCCTTTATATGTTACTTGACCTTTTTCCCTTACTGCTTTTAATATTCTATCTTTATTTAGTGCATTTGTTGTTCTGATTATGATGTGTCATGAGGGATTTATTTTCTGGTCCAGTCTATTTGGTGTTCTGTAGGCTTCTTGTATGTTCATAGGAATGTCTTTCTTTAGGTTTGGAAAGTTTTCTTCTATAATTTTGTTGAAGATATTTGCTGGCCCTTTGAGTTGAAAATCTTCATTCTCATCTACTCCTATTATCCATAGGTTTGGTCTTCTCATTGTGTCCTGGATTTCCTGGATATTTTGAGTCAGGATCTTTTTGCATTTTGCATTTTCTCTGATTGTTGTGCCCATGTTCTCTATGGAATCTTCTGCACCTGAGAATCTCTCTTCCATCTCTTGTATTCTGTTGCTGATGCTTGCATCTATGTTTCCAGATTTCTTTCCTAGGGTTTCTATCTCCAGCGTTGCCTCACTTTGGGTGTTCTTTATTGTATCTATTTCCCTTTTTAGGTCTTGGATGGTTTTTTTCAATTCCATCACCTGTTTGGTTGTGTTTTCCTGCAATCCTTTAAGGAATTTTTTTGCTTCCTCTTTAAGATCTTCTACCTGTTTAGCAGTGTTCTCCTGTATTTCTTTAAGTGAGTTATTAAAGTCCTTCTTGATGTCCTCTACCATGATAATGAGATATGCTTTTAAATCCGGGACTATCTTTTCAGTAATGTTGGGGTACCCAGGACTGGGTGGGGTGGGAGTGCTGTGTTCTGATGATGGTGAGTGGTGTTGGTTTCTGTTATTAAGATTCTTAATTTTGCCTTTCGCCATCTGGTAATCTTTGGAGTTAGTTGTTATAGTTGACTCTGGTTAGAGCTTGTTCCTCGAGTGATTATGTTAGACTCTATCAGCAGACCTTGCAGACCAGCTCACTTTTGAGTTTCAGTGGTCAGAGTACTCTCTGCAGGCAAGCTCTCCTCTTGCACGGAAGGTGCCCAGATATCTGGCGTTCGAACCTGCCTCCTGGCAGAAGTTGTGTTCCACTCACCAGTGGTCCTAAGATCCCGTGGAGAGTCCTGTGAGGACCTTGAGGGTGTCTGCAGTCTCCGAGCCGTAGGTGCCCTGGTGCTGGTGGCGACCGGAATGGATTTGTGACCCTGGTCAGGCTGGGTTTTCTGCTTGCCTAATTAATGCAATCTCAGGTCCCGCGCGATTGGATTGGAACAGAAGTTGTGTTCCACTCACCAGAGGTCCTAAGATCCTGTGGAGAGTCCTGTGGGGACCTTGGGGGTATCCGCACTATCTTGTATTTCTTTAAGGGAGTTATTTATGTCCTTTTTAAAGTCCTCTTTTATCATCATGAGATGTGATTTTAGATCAGAATTTTACTCTTCAGGTGTGTTGGAGTATCTAAAGCTTTCTGTGGTGGGAGAACTAGGTTTTGGTTTCTGTTGCTCATATTCTTGAGCTTGCCTCTCGCTTCTTCCAGGAGGCAGGTTCAAACACCAGATATCTGGGCACCTTCCCAGCAAGAGGAGAGCTTGCCTGCAGAGAGTACTCTAACCACTGAAATTAAGGATAGAGCTAGTCTCCCAGGTCTGCTGATAGAGGCTAACATAATCACCTGAGGAACAAGCTATAACCAGAAACAACTATAACAACTAGCTCCAGAGAATACCAGATGGCGAAAGGCAAATGTAAAAATCGTACTAACCAAAATCAAGACCACTCACCATCATCAGAACGCAGCACTCCCACCCCACCTAGTCCTGGGCACCCCAACACAACTGAAAAGCTAGACCCAGATTTAAAATTATATCTCACAATGATGGTAGAGGACATCAAGAAGGACTTTAATAACTCATTTAAAGAAATACAGGAGAACACTGCTAAAAAGTTACAATTCCTTAAAGAAAAACAGGAAAACACAACCAAACAGGTAGAAGTCCTTATAGAAAAACAGGAAAATACATCCAAACAGGTGATGGAAATGAACAAAACCATACTAGCCTTAAAAAAGGAAGTAGAGACAATAAAGAAAACCCAAAGTGAGGCAACGCTGGAGATAGAAACCCTAGGAAAGAAATCTGGAACCATAGACGTGAGCATCAGCAACAGGATACAAGAGATGGAAGAGAGAATCTCAGGTGCAGAAGATTCCATAGAGAACATAGGCACAACAATCAAAGAAAATACAAAATGCAGAAGGATCCTAACTCAAAACATCCAGGAAGTCCAGTACACAATGAGAAGACCAAACCTATGGATAATAGAAGTTGATGAGAATGAAGATTTTCAATTTAAAGGACTGGCAAATATCTTCAACAAAATTATAGAAGAAAACTTCCCAAACCTAAAGAATGACATGCCCATGAACATACAAGAAGCCTACAGAAAAATAAATAGACTGGACCAAAAAAGAAATTCCTCCCGACACATAATAATCAGAACAACAAATGCACTAAATAAAGATAGAATATTAAAAGCAGTAAGGGATAAAGGTCAAGTAACATATAAAGGCAAGCCTATCAGAATTACACCAGACATTTCACCAGAGACTAAGAAAGCCAGAAGAGTATGGACAGATGTTGTACAGACACTAAGAGAACACAAATGCCAGCCCAAGCTACTATACCCGGCAAAACTCTCAATTACCATAGATGGAGAAACCAAAATATTCCACGAAAAAACCAAATTCACACATTATCTTTCCACGAATCCAGCCCTTCAAAGGATAATAACAGAAAAAAAACCAATAGAAGGACAGAAATCACTCCCTAGAAAAAGCAAGAAAGTAATCCCTCAACAAACCAAAAAGAAGACAGCCACAAGAACAGAATGTCAACTCTAACAACAAAAATAATAGGAAGCAACAATTACTTTTCCTTAATATCTCTTAATATCAATGTACTCAATTCCCCAATAAAAAGACATAGACTAACAAATGGCTACACAAACAGGACCCAACATTCTGCTGCTTACAGGAAACCCATCTCAGGGAAAAAGACAGACACTACCTCAGAGTGAAAGGCTGGAAAACAAATTTCCAAGCAAATGGTCTGAAGAAACAAGCCGGAGTAGCCATTCTAATATCGGATAAAATCGACTTCCAACCTAAAGTTATGAAAAAAGACAAGGAGGGACACTTCATACTCATCAAAGGTAAAATCCTCCAAGAGGAACTCATAATTCTGAATATCTATGCTCCAAATGCAAGGGCAGCCACATTCATTAAAGACACTTTAGTAAAGCTCAAAGCACACATTGCACCTCACAAAATAATAGTGGGCGACTTCAACACACCACTTTCATCAATGGACAGATCATGGAAACAGAAACTAAACAGGGACACAGTGAAACTAACAGAAGTCATTAAAACAAATGGATCTGACAGATATCTACAGAACATTTTATCCTAAAACAAAAGATTATACCTTCTTCTCAGCCCCTCACGGGACATTCTCCAAAATTGACCATGTAATTGGTCACAAAACAGGCCTCAACAGATACAAAAATATTGAAATTGTTCCATGCATCCTATCAGACCACGATGGCCAAGGCTGATCTTCAATAACAACATAAATAATGGAAAGCCAACATTCACGTGGAAACTGAGCAACACTCTTCTCAATGATACCTTGGTCAATGAAGGAATAAGGAAAGAAATTAAAGACTTTTAGAGTTTAATAAAAATGAAGCCACAACATACCCAAACCTATGGGACACAATGAAAGCATTTTTAAGAGGGAAACTCATAGCTTTAGTGCCTCCAAGAAGAAACTGGAGAGAGCACACATTAGCAGCTTGACAACACATCTAAAAGCTCTAGAAAAAAAGGAAGAAAATTCACCCAAGAGGAGTAGACGGCAGGGAACAATCAAAATCAGGGGTGAAATCAACGAATTGGAAACAAGAAGAACTATTCAAAGAATTAACCAAATGAGGAGTTGGTTCTTTGAGAAAATCAACAAGATAGATAACCCATTAGCTAGACTCACTAGAGGGCACAGGGACAACATCCTAATTAACAAAATCAGAAATGAAAAGGGAGACAAACAACAGATCCTGAAGAAATCCAAAACACCATCAGATCCTTCTACAAAGGCTATACTCAACAAAACTGGAAAACCTGGATGTAATGGACAAATTTCTAGACAGATACCTGGTACCAAAGTTAAATCAGGATCAAGTTAACGATCTAAACAGTCCCATATCCCCTAATGAAATAGAAGCAGTCATTAATAGTCTCCCAGCCAAAAAAAGCCCAGGACCAGATGGGTTTAGTGCAGAGTTCTAACAGACCTTCAAAGAAGATCTAATTCCAGTTCTGCACAAATTATTCCACAAAATAGAAATAGAGGGAACTCTAGCCAACTCATTCTATGAAGCCACAATTACTCTGATACCTAAACCACAGAAAGATCCAACAACGATAGAGAATTTCAGACCAATTTCCCTTATGGATATCGATGTAAAAATACTCAATAAAATTCTCACTAACCGAAAGCAAGAACACATTAAAGCAATCATCCATCCTGACCAAGTAGGTTTCATTCCAGGGATGCAGGGATGGTTTAATATACAAAAATCCATCAATGTGATCCATTATATAAACTCAAAGACAAAAACCATATGATCATCTCGTTAGATGCGAAAAAAACATTTGACAAGATCCAACACCCATTCATGATAAAAGTCTTGGCAAGATCAGGAATTCAAGGCCCATACCTAAACATGATAAAAGCAATCTACAGCAAATCAGTAGCCAACATCAAAGTAGATGGTGAGAAGCTTGAAGGAATCCCACTAAAATCAGGGACTATAAAAGGCTGCCCACTTTCTCCCTACCTATTCAACATAGTACTTGAAGTCCTAGCCAGAGCAATTCGACAACAAAAGGAGATAAAGGGAATACAAATTGCAAAAGATGAAGTCAAAATATCACTTTTTCCAGATGATATGATAGTATATATAAGTGACCCTAAAAATTCCACCAGAGAACTCCTAAACCTCATTAACAGCTTCAGTGAAGTAGCTGGATATAAAATTAACTCAAACAAGTCTATGGCCTTTCTCTACACAAAGTATAAACAGGCTCAGAAAGAAATTAGGGAAACAACACCTTTCTCAATAGTCACAAATAATATAAAATATCTTGGCATGACTCTAACTAAGGAAGTGAAAGATCTGTATGATAAAAGCTTCAAGTCTCTGAAGAAAGAAATTAAAGATCTCAGAAGATGGAAAGATCTCCCATGCTCATGGATTGGCAGGATCAACATTGTAAAAATGGCTATCTTGCCAAAAGCCATCTACAGATTCAATGCAATCCCCATCAAAATTCCAACTCAATTCTTCAATGAATTAGAAAGAGCAATCTGCAAATTCATCTGGAATAACAAAAAAACTAGTATAGCAAAAACTCTTCTCAAGGATAAAAGTACCTCTGGTGTAATCACCATGCCTGACCTAAAGCTTTACTATAGAGCAATTGTGATAAAAACTTCATGGTACTGGTATAGCCATAGACAAGTAGACAAATGGAATAGAATTGAAGACCCAGAAATGAACCCACACACCTATGGTCACTTGATCTTCGACAAGGGAGCCAAAACCATCCAGTGGAAGAATGACAGCATTTTCAACAAATGGTGGTGGCACAACTGGTGGTTATCATGTAGAAGAATGTGAATTGACCCATTCCTATCTCCTTGTACTAAGGTCAAATCTAAGTGGATCAAGGAACTTCACATAAAACCAGAGACACTTAAACTTATAGGGGAGAAGGGGGGAAAAGCCTCTAAGATATGGGCACAGGGGAATAATTCCTGAATAGAACAGCAATGGCTTGTGCTGTAAGATTGAGGACTGACAAATAGGACCTCATGAAACTGCAAAGCTTCTGCAAGTCAAAAGACACCATCAATAAGACAAAAAGGCCATCAACAGATTGGGAAAGGATCTTTACCCATCTTAAATCAAATAAGGGGCTAGTATCCAATATATATAAAGAACTCAAGAGGGTAGACTCCAGAAAATTAAATAACCACCTTAAAAGATGTGGCTCAGAGCTGAACAAAGAATTCTCACCTAAGGAATACCGAATGGCTGAGAAGCACCTGAAAAAATGTTCAACATCCTTAATTATCAGAGAAATGCAAATCAGAACAACCCTGAGATTCCATCTCACACCAGTCAGAATGGCTAAGATCAAAAATTCAGGTGACAACAGATGCTGGCGAGGATGTGGAGAAAGAGGAACACTCCTCCATTGTTGGTAGGATTGCAAGCTTGTACAACCACTCTGGAAATCATTCTGGCGGTTCCTCAGAAAATTGGACATAGTACTACTGGAGGATCCCGCAATACCTCTCTTGGGCATATATTCAGAAGATGTTCCAAGTGGTAAGAAAGTCACATGCTCCACTATGTTCATAGCAGCCTTATTTATAATAGCCAGAAGCTGGAAACTACCCAGATGCCCCTCAACAGAGGAATGGATACAAAAAATGTGGTACATATACACAATGGAGTACTACTCAGCTATTAAAAAGAATGAATTTATGAAATTCATAGGCAAATGGATGGACCTGTAGGGCATCATCCTGAGTGAGGTAACACAATCACAAAAGAACTCAAATGACTTGTACTCACTTGATAAGTGGATATTAGCCCAGAACCTTAGTATAGCTAGATATAAGGTACAATTTGCAAAACACATGAAACTATAGAACAACGAAGACCAAAGTGTGGACACTTTTCCCCTTCTTAGAATTTGAAACAATCACCCATGGAAGTAGTTACAGAGACAAAGCTTGGAGCTGAGACAAAAGGATGGACCATAGAGACTGCCATATCTAGGGATTTATCCCATAATTAGCCTCCAAACGATGACACCATTGCATACACTAGCAAGCATTTGTTGCAAGGACCGTGATATAGCTGTCTCTTGTGAGAGTAGGCCAGGGCCTAGGAAACACAGAAGTGGATCCTCACATTTAATTATTGGATGGATCACAGGGCCCACAATGTAGGAGCTAGAGAAAGTATCCAAGGAGCTAAAGAGATCTTCAACCCTGTAGGTGCAACATTATGAACTAACCAGTACCCCAGAGCTCTTGACTCTAGCTGCATATGTATCAAAAGATAGCCTAGTTGGCAATCACTGGAAAGAGAGGCCCATTGGACACACAAACTTTATATGCCCCAGTACAGGGGAATGCCCGGGCCAAAAAATGGGAATGAGTAGGTAGGGTAGTGGGGGGGAGGGTGTGGGGGACTTTTGGGATAGCATTGGAAATGTAATTGAGGAAAATACATAATAAAAAAAAAAGAAAAAAGAAAGAAAGCAGAACATTGAAATGGGTCCAGCCAAAGGTTTGTGATATTACCCTGCTCATTGTAACTCCCTTCTAAGAGCCATGTTCCACAGCATCCTGAAACATTGACACCAAATAGGGACCAGGTATTAAACCACACATTATCTGTGGGGATCATTTCAGATTTAACCATGGAGAGGAATATGTCTCATTTAAGCTTTAATAATTGTGTTCATCATTGTATTAGTTACTTTTGTGCCTCTGTGATAATACATCATGACCAAAAGGAAAAAAAAAAACAAAAAACAAAAAACAAAACAATGCAAGGATGGAAAACACGCCCTAGAAAAAGCAAGAAAGTAATCCTTCAACAAACCAAAAAGAAGACAGCCACAAGAACAGAATGTCAACTCTAACAACAAAAATAATAGGACGCAACAATTACTTTTCCTTAATATCTCTTAATATCAATGTACTCAATTCCCCAATAAAAAGACATAGACTAACAGACTGGCTACACAAACAGGACCCAACATTCTGCTGCTTACAGGAAACCCATCTCAGGGAAAAAGACAGACACTACCTCAGAGTGAAAGGCTGGAAAACAATTTTCCAAGCAAATGGTCTGAAGAAACAAGCTGGAGTAGCCATTCTAATATCGGATAAAATCGACTTCCAACCCAAAGTCATCAAAAAAGACAAGCAGGGACACTTCATACTCATCAAAGGTAAAATCCTCCAAGAGGAACTCTCAATTCTGAATATCTATGCTCCAAATGCAAGGGCAGCCACATTCATTAAAGAAACTTCAGTAAAGCTCAAAGCACACATTGCACCTCACAAAATAATAGTGGGCGACTTCAACACACCACTTTCACCAATGGACAGATTGTGGAAACAGAAACTAAATAGGGACACAGTGAAACTAACAGAAGTTATGAAACAAATGGACTTAACAGATATCTACAGAACATTTTATTGTAAAACAAAAGGATATATCTTCTTCTCAGCACCTCATGGTACCTTCTCCAAAATTTACCATATAATTTGTCACAAAACAGGCCTCAACAGATACAAAAATATTGAAATTGTCCCATCCATCATATCAGACCACCATGGACTAAGGCTGATCTTCAATAACAACATAAATAATGGAAAGCCAACATTCACATGGAAACTGAACAATAATCTTCTCAATGATACCTTGGTCAAGGAAGGAATAAAGAAATTAAAGACTTTTTAGAGTTTAATGAAAATGAAGCCACAACATACCCAAACCTATGGTACACAATGAAAGCATTTCTAAGAGAGAAACTCATAGCTCTGAGTGCCTCCAAAAAGAAACTAGAGAGAGCACACACCAGCAGCTTGACAACACACCTAAAAGTTCTAGAAAAAAAGGAAGCAAATTCATCCAAGAGGAGTAGACTGTAGGAAATAATCAAACTCAGGGCAAAATCAACCAAGTGTAAACAAGAAGAACTATTCAAAGAATCAACCAAAAGAGGGGCTGGTTCTTTGAGAAAATCAACAAGATAGATAAACCCTTAGCCAGACTCACTAGAGGGCACAGGGCAGCACCCTAATTAACAAAATCAGAAATAAAAAGGGAGACATAACAACAGATCCTGAAGAAATCCAAAACACCATCAGATCCTTCTACAAAAGGCTATACTCAACAAAACCGGAAAACCTGGATAAAATGGACAAATTTCTAGACAGATACCAGGTACAAAAGTTAAACCAGGATCAAGTTAATGATCTAAAGAGTCCCATATACCCTAAAGAAATAGAAGCAGTCATTAATAGTCTCCCAACCAAAAAAAAAAAAAAAAAAAAAAAAAAAAAGCCCAGGACAAGATGGGTTTAGTGCAGAGTTCTATCAGACCTTTAAAGAAGACGTAATCCCAGTTCTTCACAAACTATTCCACAAAATAGAAAAAGAAAGTACCCTATCCAACTCATTCTATGAAGCCACAATTACTCTGATACCTAAACCACAGAAAGATCCAACAAAGATAGAGAATTTCAGACCAATTTCCCTTATGAATATCGATGCAAAAATACTCAATAAAATTCTTGCTAACCAAATCCAAGAACACATTTAAACAATCATCCATCCTGACCAAGTTGGTTTTATTCCAAGGATGCAGGGATGGTTTAATATACAGAAATCCATTAACATAATCCATTATATAAACAAACTCAAAGACAAAACCACATGATCATCTTCTTAGACTCAGAGAAAGCATTTGACAAGATCCAACACCCATTCATGATAAAAGTCTTGCAAAGATCAGGAATTCAAGGCCCATACCTGAACATGATAAAAGCAATCTGTAGCAAACCAGTAGCCAACATCAATGTAAATGTTGAGAAGCTGGAAGCAATCCCACTAAAATCAGGGACTAGACAAGGCTGCCCACTTTCTCCCTACCTATTCAACATTGTACTTGAAGTCCTAGCCAGAGCAATTCGACAATAAAAGGAGATCAAGGGGATACAAATTGGAAAGGAAGAAGTCAAAATATCACTTTTTGCAGAGGACATGATTGTATATATAAGTGACCCTAAAAATTCCACCAGATAACTCCTAAGCCTGATAAACAACTTCAATGAAGTAGCTGTATATTAAATTAACTCAAAACAAGTAAATGGCCTTTTTCTATACAAAGAATAAACAGGCTGAGAAAGAAATTAGGGAAACAACACCCTTCTTAATAGTCACAATATAAAATATATTGGTGTGCCTCTAAGGAAGTGAGAGATCTGTATGATAAGAACTTCAAGTCTCTGAAGAAAGAAATTAAAGAAGATCTCAGAAGATGGAAAGATCTCCCATGCTCATGAATTAGCAGGATCAACACTATAAAAAGGGGTATCTTCCCAAAAGCAATCTACAGATTCATTGCAATCCCCAGCAAAATTCCAACTCAATTCTTCAAGGAATTAGAAAGAGCAACCTGCAAATTCATCTGGAATAACAAAAAACCTAGGATAGCAAAAACTCTTCTCAAGGATAAAACAACCTTGGAGGAATCACCATGCTTGACCTAAAGCTGTACTACAGAGCAATTGTGATAAAAAACCTAGTAAAGACATCAGGAGTCATAGATGCAAGCTCCACCAACAGAATACAAGAGATAGAAAAGAGAAGCTCAGATCAAGAAGATACATACTATAGAAAACATTGACACAACAGTCAAAGAAAATGCAAAAAGCAAAAAGCTCCTAACCCCAAAAATTCATGGATTCCAGGACAGTATGAAAAGATCAAACCTAAGAATAATAGGTATAGAAAGTGTGAATATCCCCAACTTAAAGGGACAGTAAACATCTTCAACAAAATTACAGAATAAAGCATCCCTAGCCTAAAGGAATCGATGCCCATGAATATACAAGAAGCCTACAGAATGTAAAATCCAGTGGACCAGGAAACAAATTAATCCTGGCATATAATAATTAAACTACCAAGTGCAGAAAACAAAGAAAGAATGTTAAAAGTGATAAGGGAAAATGGTCAAGTAACCTATAAAGGCAGATATATCAGAATTACACCAGACTTCTCAACAGACACTCTTAAAGCCAGAAGATCTTGGGTAGATGCCATAAAGACACTAAGAGAACAAAAATGCAAGCCCAGGCTATTATCAATTATGAACATCTATGACCCAAACACAAGTGCATCCATATTTGTAAAAGAAACATTACTAAAGCTCAAAGCACACCTCAGACAAGAACAGTGGGAAACAACACCCCACTCTCACCAATGGATAGATCTTGGAAACAGAAACTAAACAGAAACACAGGTAAACTAAGAGAAGTCATGAACCAAATGGATTTAACAGCTATCTATAGAACATTTCTACCTAAAACAAAAGAATATACCTTCCCCACAACTCATGGTACCTTCTCCAAAATTGACCATAAAATTGGTCACAATATAACCCTCAAACAATCCAAGAAGATTAGAATAATCACATGCATCCTATCATATTAGGACAGACTGAGGGCACAAGTGAGGTTGCCTCAATCCCACTTGGGAAGGAGAAGAAAGCAATCACAGAAGTGGGTGAGGGAGGGAGATACCTGGGTTTGAAAGGTGACAGGGAGGAGAAGAGGGGAACATAATCAGATATTGGGGGGAGGGGATAGGACTGAAGCCCTAAGGGCCAGCAGAAAGAAAGGAAATTGGCACTCTTGGGAGGTAGGAGGTGGGGTGGGACCTTCTAGAATGTACCAGAGACCTGGGAGGTGAAAGACTCTCAGGACACAAAGTGATGGACTTTATATGAAACATCCTACAATGGGGAGAGGGAACTTATATAGTCTACCTGTAGTAAAATGACAGGTCATCAAGTGGAGGGATGGGCTTGCCACCCCACAGTCAAAATCTCTGACCCAGTAATGTTCCTTTCTGAAAGAACTTCAAGAACAAAAACAGAGAAGAACCTGAGAAAAAGGAGGTCCAGTGACAGGCCCAATTTGGGATCTAGCTCAGGGAGAGGCCCCAAGGACTGACACTATTACTGATGCTATGGTGTGATTACAAAGAGAGGCCTATCATAACTGCCCTCAGAAGTCCCAAAAAGCAGCTGAAAGAGTCAGATAGAGATATTTACACCAATGGACAGAAGACAGTGACCTCTGAGGTTGAATTACAGAAAGGCTGGAAGAAGCTGTGAAGGAAGTCGGCTCCATATGAAGATCAGCAGGCTCAACTAACCTGGGTGCCCAGTATCTCTCAGAAGCTGAGGCACCAACCAGGCAGCATACGCCAGCTGATTTGAGGCCCCCAACACATATACAGCAGAGGACCGCCAAGTCTGGACTCTGTCAGAGTAGATGTACCACACCCTCAAGAAATGCGGGACCCTTGGGGGGGGGGTGGGTATGGGGGACTTTTGGAATAGCATTGGAAATGTAAATGAGGAAAATACCTAATTAAAAAAAAGAGAGAAAAAAAAGAAATGTGGGACCCAGGGACTGGGGAGGTTTGGTGGGGTGGGAGGTGGGGACATCCTCTTGGAGTTGGGGGTTGGAGAATGTATGGGATGTGGAATAATCATATGTAGACCAGGAGGGGAATAAAGTCTGAACTGTAAAAAAAGATTAAATAATAAAAAATGAAAAATAAAAATAAATTATGACAGTATATTCAACAAATAATACTGGCTCAAGTGCTGGTCGACATGTAGAACAACACAAATTGATCCATTCTAATCCCTTTATACAAAGCTCAAGTCCAAGTGGATCAAGAACCTACTCATAAAACCAGGTACACTGAATGTAATAAAAGAGAATATAGGAAAGAACCTCAAATACATCTACACAGGGGAAATTTCCTGAACAGAACACCAATGGCTCAGGCTCTAAGATCAACTATAGACAATTGGTATCTCATAAAATTGAAAAGCATCTGTAAGGCAAAGGACACTGTCAACAGGGCAAACAGGCAACCTACAGATTCGGAAAAGATGTTTACCAGTCCTATATCTGATAGAGGACTAATATCCAATATATACAATGAGCTTAAGATGTTAGACTCTATAGAACCAAATCAACCTGTTTTTAAAAGGAGTACAGAAATAAACAATGAATTCTCAACCGAGGAATCTTGAATGGCCAAGAAGCACCTAAAGAAATGTTCAAATTCCTTAGTGATCAGGGAAATACAAATCCAAACGAACCTGAGATTCCACCTCACACCAGTCAGAATGGCTAAGATCAAAAACTCAGATGACAGCAGATGCTGGTTAGGATGTGGAAAAGAGGAACACTCCTCCATTGCCAGTAGGATTGCAAGCTGGTACAACCACTCTGGAAATCAGTCTGGCAGTTTCTCAGAAATATTAAAAATAGGACTACCTGAGAACCCAGCTGCACCACTTCTGAGCATATACTCAGTAGATGCTCTAACATATCACAAGGACACATGCTTTACTGTGTTCATAGAAGTCTTATTTATAATACCCAAATGCTATTAAAAACACATTATAACAACCTTGATGTCCCTCAACAGAGGAATGGGTACAGAAAATGCAGTACATTTATACAATGGAGTACTAATCAGCTATTAAAATTCACAGGCAAATGGATGGAGCTAGAAAATATTATCCTGAATGAGGCAACCCAGTCACAAAAGAACAAACAAGGTCAGAACTCACTGATAAGTGTATGTTAGGAAAAAAGCTTAGAATACCCACAATATAACTCACAGACCATATGAAGCTCAAGAAAAAGCAAGGCCAAAGTGTAGGTACTTCTGTCCTACTTAGAAGGGGGAACATGATAATCTCAGGAAATAGAGGGAGGGAGGGACCTGGGAGGGAGAGAAGAGGGGAAGAAAAAGGGGGGCAGGATCTGGTATGGTAGGAGGCTAGGGAGAAGAACAGAGAGTCAGGGAATTGAATGGAGATGTGTAGCAGTGGAGGATGGGGTACTGGGGGAAGCCACTAGAAACTTTCCAGACGTCAGGAAAGTAAGATGCTCCCAGGACCCAACAAGGATGACATTAACTGAAATACCCAATAAAGGGTATAGATAACCCATAGAGACCACATCCATGGCACCAAATTGAGGGATGTGCACACAGAATTACCTACTCATCTCAAAATTATTAACACAGAATTGTTCCTGTTTAAAAGAAATGCAGGGTCTAAGAGTAGAGCAGAGACTGAAGGAAAGACCATCCAGAGACTGCCACACCTAGGAATCCAATCCATGTGCAGACATCAAACCCAGACAATAGTGCTGATGCCAAGAAGCACTGGCTGACAGGAGCCTGGTATAACTGTCCCCTGAGAGGCTGTGTCAGAGCCTGACCAACACAGATGTGGATGCTCCCAGCCAGTTATTGGACTGACCAGCACTGGGATCCCGATGCGAGAGTTAGGAGGAGGACTGAAGGAGATGAAGGAGACTGCAACCTCATAAGAAGAACAATAATATTGACCAACTAGACCCTTGGAGCTTCCAGGTACTAAATCAACTAAACAGTATAAATAGAGGAACCCATGTATCCAGATTCATATGTATCAGGGGACTGCCTTATCTGGCATCAATAGGAATGGAGGCCCTTGGTCCTGTGGAGGCTCAGTGCACCATAAGGGAATGCTTGGACAGTGAGGTGCAAGTTAGTGGGCTGGTGGAGGAGCACCCTCATAGAAGCAGGAAGGAGGTGGATGGTAAAAGGAGTTTGTTAAGGGGAAAATGGGAAGGGTGATAACATTGGGAATGTAAATAAATATAATAACCAATAAAAATAAATAGATATTCAAGTTGAAAAGAAAGGGGGCTGGTTTACGTATCAGTGGTAGAGTGCTTGTGTAGTGTGCACACTGCATTATGTTCAGTCTTCAGTACTGCAAAAACAAAACAATCAGCTATGACAAAACTATCCAAAAGAAAGCTTCACATAACTATAATAGCCAGGAATTTTAACTCTAAGGGAAAAATATAGACAGGAGGACCCTCATCAGATATCAGATGCAGACAGAAATCATCCAAAAAACATGAAAATCTTAACCTATATCCACCTAGAAAATCCTCAATCTAAAGCAAATAGACTTATGTCTAAGGAGTGAGAATGTACATGAAGAAGTGTCCTTTCAGCAAATCTTGCTAGAAAAACACAGTCTATGTACAAAATAAAATGTACTGGCTTAAGTCAGTAAAGCTCCCTCAGAATGACACCTGATGTTATCTTTCAGTCCCCACATATACCTGTGCATACACATATATCATTCACTCTTATGAAAAGATGCTAAACTTTATTCATCACTAATATGAAAATGAAAAATTAGATATCCTCAATACCCAACAAACTGAGCAAGTGACTGTGGATGTGGCTCAGATGGTAGAACATTTACCTAGCAAACGGTAGCTTGTTACCATTATAGCATCACATGCAAACAAATGAAGGAAGAAGTATAAAACCTACTCTTGGGTGGCCTTAGGATTCATATGCGAGTACACAGTGGAAAAAGAAAATCAACCCTTAAAAAAAAAAAAAGGCATCTGAAAGTGCAGACTCTTAGTCCTGTGTGTATCCCCACGTGAATATGACAAATAAAATAAATCTAATAAAAATGACAAGTACACATGTATGTTCAATCCACACTTGGTGTACTGAGAATGCAACTTCAATGCAAGCTGAGAAATACATGTATCTGAAAAGATCACTACTGGAATCTTTGAAACAACTGACAAAATCATCAATGTAGTATATCAAGAATCCCAAGCCCAAGGGGAGACGTTACTCAACATCTAGACTCTTTACAGGGAAATGAAGAAATCAAGACACAGAAAAAAATTGGAGAAAATTTCAGAGTGGGCAGGTGGAAGTCAGTCACTTTTGTTGGACAGCTTGAGGAAGGATAGGAAAATACTGAATTGTAGTGACATGGGGGAGGGACCCCATCTCGGGTTTTGACTGATGAAAAAGTCAGAAGTCAGACTCCACTGACAAGTACCTAAAGGCCTGATGACACTGTATGTGATCTTCAAAGGACATCTTGTCTAAGAGAATGAACTGTCATCACGTAGGGCCAGGTGACTACTTCCTGAAGCTATCCCCACCAAGTATAAGAAAATATAAAAGGATTTAGGCTGTGTTTACTTCTGGCTAAAACAGAGGTTCTCAGTTTGTGAACAATGAGATCTTAAGGATAAAGTAACCCTTTCACTGGCGTCGCATAGCATATCAGCTACTCTGCATACCAGACACTTACATTATGATTCATAACAGCTACCAAAGTTACGGCCAAAGTAGCAACTAAGAAATGTTATGGTTAGGGATCACTGCAACGTGAGGGACTCTATTAAAGGGACACAGCATTAGGAAGGTTGAGAACCACTGGGCTAACATTTAACATATAACTTTGTTTCCCTAGCACTCATGCCTTCTGTCCTAGAGGATACTCCTCATAAAGCCACCTCAAAACTTTGTATCTTGAGAAAAACCCTTCAACTTATAACCTTATTACAAGTAACAATCTTGTTTGAAATATTTTGGAATCCTTTTTATGTATATGTGTGTGTGTGTGTGTGTGTCTGTGTGTCTATGTGTGTGTGTGTCTGTGTCTGTGTGCACACACATGATATGCATGTGCATCATGTGTGCTAATAGGCCAGAAAATGGTATCAGTGGCCTGGAATTTATGTTATAGGCAGTTGTCAGCCACTCATGTGGAAAACAAATGTAGTTCCCTCTGGAATTGCAGCAAACATTCTTAATCAGTGACCCGTTTCTCCATCACCACAAATTACACTCTTTGGACAATGTTAGAAAGAGGTGTGTGGGGGGGGGCGGGGTGTTTCTTAGCAACCTTTAGAGGTTTAACTTGAGAGACATAAAGATGGAATGTACGCTCACTGCAAAGAAATTAACTGTGAATATTCCTTGAGAATCTGATTTGCTATCTGGTAAGTTCATTTTCTTTTCTTTCTCTCTCTCACCCCCAATGGAGCACTTTTCTATTTTTCTTTAATAAATCCAACTTGGTCTCACATCTGGCTTGCTCTGAAATTAATTTCTTTGTTGAAGCAGCAAATCCTAGATTTTCCTCTGTGTGTGGTGGAGGGGGGTGGGTCAGGGGGGCTGGGGGGAGGTGGAGGGTTTGAAAAGTATTTCCCAGTCAGCTATTAGAGTGGTGTGGGGCTATACTCCTATCATTACTGACAACCCAACTAGATCAGACCCTGTCGGAATGAGAAAAGTATCAGATTCCAGACCAGACTTCTGCTCCGGCCATCATACCTACAGCAGCCCCTCCTCTCTCATGCTCACTGTAAGAAATAAATTGCTGTGTTCCATTTTCAGTGTGCTTTGATCTTAGAGATCAAAGAATCACATATTGAAACCAGGAATCCCTAGGCCTCTAACAAGTGGCTGACAGTTTGCAGAATTGCAAATTTACAGTCTTCCTTGTGACTGAAGCTGCAAACAGAGAAGGGGGCAGTCTCAACAATGAATATTCCTTAGGTGATGCTTTGCTTCCTGAAGTATCCTGATGAAAGGAATTTGAGAAAGCATGTAAATTCCAGAATATGGAAAGGAGAACTATAAAAACCTGTCTGTTGGGCATGATGCAGCTGTTGCTCTCACAAACTCACAGTGGATGGGGTTGCCCGAGCAATATCTAGCCTATCAGCATTCTGGCATGGATAAAAGAGGGGGTGTCAAGGACTCACTCCTAAATGAGGAGCAAAGGCACTTGATAGCTACTGAGGAGGAGAACCATTCTTCCATGAGAAGGGAACCCCCCATGGTAGCTGCCAGTGTTCAAGTGAGTGACCCCACAGCTGTGCACACATAGTACTGGATTACACGTCTTGAAATTTCATGATGGAGTTCATACTTTAAGTGAGAAATAAAAAGAGAAACCCAGATCAGAAGAAAATAATAGTTGGAGAGAGAGAGAAAGAGGAAGAGAGAGAGAGAGCTCTCACAGGAGTGGAAGGTTTAGAGGATGCACAAGCACACAGAGGAGTGCCAGAACCCATGTATTTAAGGCATGAAATGGTAATAGATATTTAATATGAAAACACAGCCGCCTATTTAAAAACAATACAGAATGTGCTGTGTAGATCAGGCTGGTCTCAAATTCAAGGAGCCTGCCCTCTGGTGGGATTGGGTACATTGTGTGACAGTATGACTACTTTTTTTATATATTTAATCCTTTTTTATACTTCTTTTTCATTAGACTTTTGGGGGCCTTTCACAGAATCTAATGGCATTTATTTTTACTCTACTCTCTTTCTTTCATTATTATTTTATCTGGTTTTGTGGCTGGGATCAGGGGCATGAGCCATCATGCCAGGCTAAATAAGGTTTTACATTGGCCAGCAGTATTCTACTGCTGGTAATTTCCTGACTTTGATAAACTGTGGTACTAAACAACAACACTTTTATTTTCAGAACACAATTCCTGAGTTATTTGTGGTGAACATTAATGATAAATTTTCAGAGATCTCTGCTACATAATGACAAACTATGTGGTTCAAAACTATAGAAATTCAGTTAGAAATGTAGGTTGTTTGGTAGCATGCTTGCCTAGAATGTAGGGAGCCCTGGATTCCAGCCCTAGCAACACAAAGAACACCTGGTGTGATGGTACACACCTGCAATAGCAGAACCTGGGAGGTGAAAACAGGTGGATTAGAAGTTCAAGGTCATCTTTGCCTTCACAGCGAATTTTCAGCTATCCCACTGTCCTTCTAACTCTGTTTCAAAGAACCAACAAATTCCAACACCACCAAATCACTAAGAATTAACTATTTATGTGCAGGGGTCAGCAGCTTCATATTCCCTCCCTCAGGGAACCCCTGGCCTGCAACTTCTGAACCCGTATTTTGCTGAAAATCTTTGGTCTCTCCTTTCTTTGCAGCCACTTAAATCCAGTATCTGCCTTGATTATCACATTACATTTTCCTGTGTTCCAGTCTCCACATGGTTACTCTTCAACAACAAATTAAATCTACAGCAATATCTTTTTTTTTAACCATTATGTGAAGTATAAGAGGTCAGGGCTTTAACACATTTGTTTAGCACAGGAGAAATAACTCAAACCTGCAGCCCACAGGTAAAGACCTGTTTTTATTGATATGTAGCCAGTCTTTGCCCACATATTTTCCTAATAGCCAAATGAGGGGGGGCAGGGAAGTGAATTTTTAAAGGGTAAACTCAGATGAAGGGTTTAGACACAAATACTGGGTGTGTCCATAACTGCATGCTTCCCTGTGGGTTCTCCCAATTCTCAGTTTAACACTCATTAATATAAATGAATATATCTCTATCCTCTTCATTTTCAGGTGTCCAACCCTCATGATGTCTACACATTGTAAATTTTCTCTTTGTATCTGGGATGCCTAAAGAGCACATTCTTCTCCAAGGTCTCCAGCCCAGCCAACAGTCTCTTGGGGTCTCTATACTTACTTCAAAGTCGGAAAAAGCCAGATAAAGTCTGCAGACTTGTCTTTGGATCCAGCTGGAGCAATTGTTGGAGAATTCAAACAAATAATGATTTTTTTATACCTATTAAAAAAAAAGTTAAATAGTTAAACAGTTAAAGTACCACAGTACCACAAAGTATCTTGACTTCCCTGCTAAAGCAAGTCCAAATAACTATGACAACAGATGCAAAATGTTTCTGGTTTGTCTACACATGAGGGAGGAAAAAAAGATGAAAAATGATGCATATACACACAGTCCTCAAATAACAAAGCAAATAAAAGCATACAAGGAAAAAGAAGCAGAAGACAAAATTTGCGGACTCACTGCCCTAGGACTTCCAAGTTAGTCCTTAATACCTGACAGCTGCAACTCAGTAGAAAAAGTCTATGGTACCATGTGATTGGTCAATGAGTCACTCCTTCTCATTGGTGGTGGAGGGGAGAAGGGGTTGGGAAATGGAAGATGGATATGATGTTGAAGGTTTGGTATGGCTCTAAACCCACAGGGCCTGGTATTTTACAGATTGTAAATCTGGTTATGTAGACTTCTGGATGAACTCCAGATAAATAATCTCCAAGACTTCTTCTGACTGAACAGATGGGTCCCATCATCCTCCTTATGACTTGTTATTTTATATGTACCATCACTAGCTTCAAAAGAAGCAGATAAATGAAGGTAGGCAGTCTTTCTGTTCTCATATCCAACACCCCCACTTTCCCTGCATAATCCCAGTTGGGATGGAAATTGGGCTCCTCCTGTCTCAGAATCTCGAGTGCTAGGACTACAGGTGTATACAATACTTGTGATTAAATTTCATGTTCTAACTATGATTACTAATGTTCTTCCTTTCTCTGGACGTCAACTGCGTTTTGAAAATTCTAAGTGGGGGCGGATCCAGCAGTGGGAAGGCTCAGCTGGTTGTACTTGACATCAAGCCTTGAAGACCTGAGCTGATGATGGAAGGAGAAATTTATTTTTGCAAGTTTTCCTTTGATCCATTCACATACACACAATTTATAGATGGATACATAACTGTACTAAATATTTAAAAAGTTAAGTAATAAATCCTAGAAATAAAGAACTCATTAGTGTTAAATGGCATTTACCATGTGTAATTAATGTTGCTCTATTTTATTATTGTTAGTTATTATTAGTAATTTGTTATGCCAAACATATAGATTAAACTTCTGTAAGTATATATATATATATATATATATCGAAAAAATATATGGGGTTCCATCCTATCTTAGTCTCACAATCCTCTGCAAAGCTTTCAATGAAAACACACGCACACACACACACACACACATATATATATATATATATATATATATGATGTCAGGTTTTTCTATTGACTTTGTATTGATCAAACCTGCCTTTATATCTTTTTTTGTTTAAATAATGACTGGCTAGGTATGAAACACAAGTATGGTCTTTGAGAACATCAGGCAAGTGTTCTACCACTGAACAAGAACTCAATCGTGTTCCCTCTCCTGTGTGTCAGGTATTGTCAATGTAGTGCTACCTCCACTCCTAAGAAAAAAAGTAGTTCAAAGTCTGAGAACCTGAGTTTCATATAGTAGACTCATTTTGTGTAAGGAAAGAACTGACTCCCCTGAGCTGTCCTCTGTACTGCCCACATAGACATGCACACACACACACAGACACACACCACACACACTTTCTTTAAAAAGTTGTTATCTTATATGATCTTTTATGTCTTTCTTTCAGGTTTTTGGTGATTTTGTTTTGGACCTCTTTATTGGGTTATTTTTCAATTTACTAAGCCCCAGGTGTATAAAGAGATGTTATATCTTTTGGTTTTTGTTGTTGTTGTTGTGTTTGTTTGTTTGTTTGTTTGAGGGGGGTTGAGATAGGGTTTCTCTGTGTAGTCCTGGCTGTCCTGGAACTCACTTTGTAGACCAGACTGGCCTCGAACTCAGAAATCTGCCTACCTCTGCCTCCCGAGTACTGGGATTAAAAGCATGTGCCACCATATCCGGCTTGTTATATCTTTTGTATGTTCCTCTTTGATTTCTATTGAAAGGATCAACATTTTTCCTTTGTTTGTATGATGGGTGGACTCACAGTCACCCATGATACATAGGACAAATGGTTAATTTTAGCAGACAGCTGCTGCAGGTGGAAACCTATCCTCAGTGACAGTTAAAGTTGCCCAGGTAATTCTAGCCTACTGAATCCTGTGTTAAGGATCTAGACCAGTGGTTCTTTTTTTTGTTGTTGTTGTTGGTTTTTTTTTTTGTTTTGTTTTTTTTTTTTGTTTGTTTGTTTGTTTTTTCCATTTTTTATTAGTTATTTAGCTCATTTACATTTCCAATGCTATACCAAAAGTCCCCCATACCCACCCACCCCCACGCCCCTACCCACCCACTCCCCCTTTTTGGCCCTGGCGTTCCCCTGTACTGGGGCATATAAAGTTTGCGTGTCCAATGGGCCTCTCTTTCCAGTGATGGCCGACTAGGCCATCTTTTGATACGTATGCAGCTAGAGTCAAGAGCTCCGGGGTACTGGTTAGTTCATAATGTTGTTCCACCTATAGGGTTGCAGATCCCTTTAGCTCCTTGGGTTCTTTCTCTAGCTCCTCCATTGGGAGCCCTGTGATCCATCCAATAGCTGACTGTGAGCATCCACTTCTGTGTTTGCTAGGCCTCGGCCTGGCCCCTCTACAAGCATTTGTGATGTCTCTCAGATTTACCTGGAACCTTGGTATGTGATGACATAGCTTATTCCCCAAAATAGTTTATGGCATCTTCAGATATATGAAATTGAGATTGTATGTGAAGAAGTTCCTTGTCTTCTGTACCCTCCAGATCTGTTGCTTTGAGTTTCTTGCCTGATGCTCCAGGAGTTCTGATACTGTCAACTGGTGCGGACTATTTTTCAATCAGGAAATGCTATGAAAACCTGCAATGAGCAAGACTTCTGAAGTGCTCTGTCTTGTTCAGAAATGCACAGGTATAACAGTGTTCATTTTTATTATGTTATCTGTGGAGGTTTACTGTGACCTTAGAGGTGTGTCCAGCCTGTGTTCTGAAGATCACTTGCATCTAGGAATAGCTGTGAATGTGATCCATTATAAAATTGTGCACCTAAAACACCTCATACCCACACAAATACATACATACACCAAAGCATGCAGGCACACTCACACACACACACACTCACACACACACACATTTAATACTTTATAAAGAAGAATTCAGAGGAATTTAACTAATTAAAGAAATACATTCTGAAAACTTTCGGATATTATGAAAATTTCATCCAAATGATTTACAAACTGGAAACCCTGAGTAGGAAAAAAATGAAAATAACACTTTCATATATGGGCCAACAGAGTACAAAAGGAAAGGGGAAAATCTTGAAATTCATTTAGTAAAATGGCATGACATCAAAAGATACAAAAGATCAGAATTCTTAAAATGGATGATATTGACTTTGAGTATTGCAATATTTTTTTTATATTTTCACTGAGTAAAGAATTGAAAGTAAAAATTTGAAATCCACAAATGACACTGTCCAAAGGGATCATGCATGGCTTTAGAGTTGTGACACTGTGTCTTCAATAGAAATTTAACTCTATCCTTAAACTTTCTAATTCTTACATTTTAAAAATGATTCATTTGTATTTGTTTTATGTGCATTGGTGTTGTGCTTACATGTATGTCTGTGTGAAAGCATTGGGTCACCCAGAAATAGAGTTGCAGCCAGTTGTGAGCTGCCCTGTGTTAGGAATTTCAAGAGCAGCCAGTGCTCTTATCTACTGCCCCATCTCTCTAGCCTCCTGATTCTTTGATGTATATACAATTTCTAGCCACGCTCCCTTGCTGATGCCCCAGAGTCCATGTAATCTCTATCTTCATTTCTTTACTTTTTACCATCCATTTTCATATTTTCCTTTCATTTCAGTTTAGCTAGATTTATAACATTGATCTTTTAAAATATTTTGAGTTTATGTTGTTCGTTTTCTATATTACTTTCTTAAATTTTGTTTAAAGAAAGTTTCTCATGTGGCTAAGGTTTGTCTTGAGCTCTCTGCAAAGCTGAAAATGACTTTGAACACCTGATTCTCTTCCTCTCCTTAAGGGCTGAGATTGTAGGTATACACTACCAACCCTGGGATTGCAGGTGATGTATACCACCACCCCTGGATTATGCAACCCTTTGGTTTTGAACTGAGGACCTCTGATGCATGCATACTGGGCAAGCACTCTACTGATGCATCCAAATTCCTCAGTTTTTAATTTACTTATTACTAATATTCCTTTCTTTCCATTTGATTACTTACTCATTTATATTCCTTGATATTTTCATTGTGTACAAACATTGTACATGGCTGTTACTAAGGGACATTTGCATGTAAGCTTGTAGTACATATTCTCTTCCATTGTGGCATAAACTCTCCTTTATTGCCTCTTCACTAATTTTTTAAGTGTCTTAAAAATTGACTTTTTAAAATTTATGTGCAGTGGTGTTTTCCCTGCCTTCATGGCTGTGCACTACACACGTGCAGTGTCTGCAGAGACTTGAAAAGGGTGACTGGGATTGGTTGTACATATCGTTGTGAGCTGCCATTTGAATTTGGGAAATCAAAACCTGGTTGTCTGGAAATACAAGTGCACTTAATTACTGAGCCATCTCTCTCAGATTTTATTTTAAAGTATTTACAAGTAACTAATACAGAAACACACACACATAGGCACAAACTATTTATCTTTGATTTGAGCCTAGCCTTTAATGGCTGAGCCATCTCTCTAGCCTTTGATCCAAAATCAGTCCTCTCTACAAATGTGCAAGGATAATGATGGAGCAGAGATTGAGAAGATGGCCAATTAATGACTGGCCCAACTTGAGATATATCCAATGAGAGAGAACCAACCCCTGACATTATTAATGATACTGCTATGCTTGCAGACAGAAGCTTAGAGTAATTGTCTCCTGACAATTACTTTATGTATGCTTTATCCAGCAGCTATTGAAAACAGATCTAGAGATCCATAGCCAAATTTCAGGCAGAGTGTGGTTTATCTTGTGGAAGAGTGAAAGGTAGGATTGAATGAGCTGGTGTGTTCAAGGGCAACAAAAAAGACCTATAGATTCAAGTGACCTGGGCCCATGGTGACTCACAGAGATTGCACCACCAGCCAAAGAACATCTATGGACTGGACTTAGCTTCCACCCACCCCACATTTATAGTAGATATGTAGCTTGATCTCTGTGTGGGTCCCTCAATAACTGGAGTGGGGACTGTCTCTGACTATGTTGCTGGACACTGGATCCCCATCCCCTAAATGTACTGTCTGGGAAGGCCTCAATGAGAAAGAATAGATTTAGTCCTGTTGTGACTTGATGTCTCAGGTCAGAGTGGTACCCAAAGGGGGAGCGTCCCTTTCTCTTGGGAGTAAGGGCTTGGTAATGCAGGGAGGTATTTGTGAGGGTGGAACTTGGGAGAGAAATTGGGGAACGGGAGACTGTGAATAGTACATAAAATAGATAAATAAATAAATAAAATAATGAAAAATATATAAACCAAGAAAAACTATTTATTTTATTATTTGTGTGTATGTCTGTGTGTGTGAAGAGTGTTTGACCACTTGAATGTGGATGCATACCAAGACTAGAAGGCAGCATTGAATCCTCTGGAGCTGCCCTTAAAAACAGTTGTATGGAGGCACAGATGGGTATTGAGTGCTGAATCCTAATACTTTGCAAGAACAGCAAGTTCTCTAAACTTCTGAGCCTTTCTTTTGGCCATTGAAAATAAAAAAAAAAAACTTAATTAGCATTGGAATAATGGGTTTCCTGATGACATTTTATACACATATGCCATGATACTCCCTTTTGTTCACTATCCTCCCAACAGTGTCCTTCCTGCCACATGCTCCTTTTTTTTTAATCACTGCATTTAAATGTTCTTTTTATTCCTTTTATTTAAAGGTTTCTTTTCCTCATATAACATACTGTGACTTTGGTTTCCCCACTTTTTACTTCCCCCAAGTCTCTCCCAACTACCCTTCCTTTCTAGATAGACTCTGTCTCTCATTAGAAAAAAAATAGGGGGAAGGGGAGGGAATAGGGGTTTTTCAGAGGGGAAACCAGGAAAGGGGACAAGTTTTGAAGTGTAAATAAAGAAAATATCTAATCAAAAAAGAGAAGAAAAACAAAACAGGCTTCTAAGGGATAATAATACAGTAAGACCAAATAAAATATAACAAGATTAAGATAAAAGAAAAACCTATCATATCAGAGTTGGACAAAATAAACAAGGAGAAGAAAAAGAGTCCAAGAGAAGGCACAAGAATCAGAGACACATTCATTCACATACTCAAGAATCCCATATAAATACTAAAGTGGAAGCTGTAATATATTCGCAGAAGACATGGTGCAAACCTGTGTGGGCCCTGTGATTGCTGCTTCAGTCTCTGTGAATTCATATGATCTTTGCACCTGTTGATTAATAGGGCTTTTGCTTCCTTAGTGTTCTTCAACCACTGCTGGCTACTACATTCTTTAATGCCTCCACTTCCACAGGGTTCCCTGAGCCCTCAGGGGAGGGATTTAATAGAGATAACTTACTTAGGCCTGAGTGTTTCAAGGTCTTTTAATCAAGGCATATTGCCTGGCTGGGCGTTTCTGTGTTTGTTCCCATCTGCTGCAGGAGGATTTTTCTCTGAGGATGGCTGAGCAAGGCATTGATCTGTGAGTACAGCAAATTGTCATTCAGAATTATTTTATTGCTACTTTTTCTTTTGGATTAGTATTATTTGGCTGTAGGCTGGGTCCATGGGCTATTTAGCCTCAAGTAGCTGGCCACCCAAGCAGCGTTGGGTATGTGTTCCTTTCTGTGGAGTATGCCTTAGGTCAAATCAGATATTATTTACTCCTATCAACTTTGTGACACCATTTCACTAGCCTATCTTGCAGGCAAGGCATTGGAGGATTTGTGGTTGACTTGGTATTTACATTTTTCTTTTGGTAGCATGCAGATTGACTTCCTGTACCAAAGACAGTCAAACAAAGAGTGAAGCTCTATGTAGCCACTAGCTTGGCTTTTCCATGATCATGAGTTGCATAGGTGTTTTCTGGAATGGGCCCTGAGGTCAGTTTGTGGAGAGCAAGCTATAGTCCTGATAATAGCCTGGGTTGTTAGGAATTTCCTTGGAACAGCTCTGGACAGCAACTCAATTATGTGCAACCTCATCCTGGGACAAGAAACTTCATTTGGTGACAAAGGATGATCGAATGGGGTTCTGTCTCTCCCGTTATTTGGTGATTTCCTTTAGATTACTTTATATATGTATATATTTTCAGAAGCTTCTACTGTAATAGGGGTCTACACTACCCCTCAAATGGCCCTTATATTGCTGTCTCTTCCCTCCACTTCTCTATGTGATCGTCCCATTCCAGTCCCCCAACAATTAAAATCTATCCATTCCATTTCTCTTTCCTAGCTAGATCAATCTGTACTCTCCAATCTCTTACTTTTTACCAAATGTTTTGTGGTTCATCTGATTATAGCTCATTAATCATTGACTTAGCAGCTAATATCCACATCCAATGGAATACATACCATATTTGTCATTTTGTCTGTGTTACCCCACTCAGAATGATGGTCTTTATTCCTATCCATTTACTTGTTACTTTCATGATGACATTTTTTTTTTAATCTTCCCATCTGCTGCAGGAGTAAGCCTCCCAATAACAACTTGGAAAGGAACTGATCTGTGAATATAGCAGAATACCAGTGTTTTGCCTGTTATGTTTGAGTCTAATCTACATCTCTGGGCAATCCTGTCTACAGTTGCTGGCCAAGCAGGAACTTTTGTCCATGAGCTCCCTCTCATAGCATAGGCCTCAAATTAAACCAAACATCGTTCACCAATCCCACAAGTTCTGTGTTACCATTGCCCCATCACATCTTGAGGGATGTCACTTTTTTAAATGGTTGAATATCACCCCATTTTATAAATGTACCACATTTTTTTTATCTTGTCTTTTCAGCTTCATGAGGTCCTATTTCTTAATTGTTGATCTTAGTGCCTGTGATAACTGTTTTGTTCAGAAAATCTTTCCCTGTGTCAATGCATTCTAGGCTATTCCTCTCTTTCTATTCTATTAGTACCATTGTACCTGGTTTTATGTTGAGGTTCTGTATAGGTATTAGGTTGAGTTGTGTACACAGTGATAAGTGTGTGATTATTTTCATTTCTCTATATTCAGGCATTAAGTTTGACCAATACAATTTTTTAAAGGTGCTGCTTTTTACCAGTATGTATTTCTAGTTTGTTTGTCTGTTTTTTATAAAAAAAAATTTAGTGTCCATGGGTGTGTGGATCAATGTCTTGGACATCTATTTGATTCCATTAGTCAATTTACTGTGTTTTACCAGTATCATGCAGTGTTTAATACTAAATTTCTGCACTACTACAGGTGCTTGCTTAGAAGAAAAAGGTGTATTCACTTGTGATTGGGTGAAATTCTCTATAAATATCTGTTAAGTTCCTTTGTTGTTGTTTGTTTGTTTTTTTTATATTTTCTTTATTTACATTTCAAATGCTATCCCAAAAAGTTCCCGATACCCTTCGCCAGCTCTGCTCCCCTACCTACCCACTCCCACTTCTTGGCCCTGGAATTCCCCTGTACTGGGGCATATAAAGTTTGTAAGACCTAGGGGTCTCTCTTTCCAATGATGGCTGACTAGACCATCTTCTGCTACATATTCAGCTAGAGACACGAGCTCTGGGTATACTGGTTAGTTCATATTGTTGTTTCACCTATAGGGTTGCAGACCCCTTCAGCTCCTTGGGTACTTTTTCTAGCTAACATTGGGGGCCCTGTGTTCCATCCTATAGATGACTGTGAGCATCCACTTTTGTATTTGCCAGGCACTGGCATAGCCTTACAAGAGACAGCTATATCAGGGTCCTGTCAGAAAAATTTTGCTGGCATATGCAATAGTGTCTGGGTTTGTGTGAGGAGCAGGTGTGGCAGCAGTCCCAAGATGGCGCCTGGGACTGCAGCTAAGTCTTATGACTTGCACTTGACTTCCTCATACACCTGAAAATAAGCCACGACCATCGTGAGAACTGCACAGGTGCACCATGATGCTGGCGGTGTAAACAAGTCCATATTTGGTGGAGACGTGCCCCTGCCACCCTGATTGGCTGAAGCCACGTGCTTGGTGAGGTGACGTGGCCTGCCGTGAGTGGATGGGGGCTGAGAGTATATAAGAGTGAGAGGTCCAGGGTTCGGGGGAGAGAGATGAAGAGGGAGAGAGATGAAGAGTGAAGCTTGCTGAGTAAACTGCTGTTAGAAGAACTGGTGGTCGTGTAGTTCTTGCTGGTCAAGAGCGGATGTGACAGGTTGGGTGGCTGATTGTGGGATGGATCCTGGGGTGGGGTAGGTACATTTACACAATGGAGTACTATTCAGCTATTAAAAACAATGAATTTATGAAATTCTTGGGCAAATAGATTTATCTGGAGGATATCATCCTTAGTGAGGTAACCCAATCAAAAAAGAACTCACTTTATATGCACTCACTGATAAGTGGATATTAGCCCAGAAACTTAGAATACCCTGTTGGGAGCCGCCCCCACATTCGCCGTCACAAGATGGCGCTGACATCCTGTGTTCTAAGTGGTAAACAAATAATCTGCGCATGTGCCAAGGGTATTTTTCCACTACATGTACTCTGCCTTTCCCGTGACGTCAACTCGGCCATGGGCTGCAGCCAATCAGGGAGTGATGCGTCCTAGGCGAAGGATAATTCTCCTTAAAGGGGACGGGGTTTCCGCCATTCTCTCTCTTGCTCTGCGCTCTGGCGCTCTGGCGCGCTGGCGCTCTGGCTCCTAAAGATGTAAGCGGGGGGCCTTTCGTTTTTGGGGCTTGGGGCTTGCGCTCCTGGCTCCTGAAGATGTAAGCAATAAAGTTTTGCCGCAGAAGATTCTGGTTTGTTGTGTTCTTCCTGGCCGGTCGTGAGAACGCGTTTAAGAATACCCAAGATACAATTTGCAAAACACAAGAAAATCAAGAACGAAGACCAACGTGTGGATACTTCATTCCTCCTTAGAATAGGGAACAAAATACCCATGGAAGGAGTTACAGAGACAAAGTTTGGAGCTAAGATGAAAGGATAGACCATCCAGAGACTACACAACCCAGGGATCCATCCAATAATCAGCCACCAAATCCTTTGTTTTATGATGTCAGTTAGCTCCAGCATTTCTCTGTTTAGATTTTGTCAGGGTTACACTTCCATTAGTGAGAGTGTGGTACTGAAGTCCTACACTGTCAGTTTGTGTTGCTCATTATGTGACTTAAGCTGTAATAGTCTTTCTTTTATGAATTAGGGTACTTTTTATTTGGGTTATAGTTATTAAGAATTGCAATGTTCTCTAGGTTCAATTTTCCTTTGTGGAGTATCAAGGATACTTCCCTATCTCTTATAATTAGTTAAGTTTAATTCTACTTTGTTAGATATTAAAATGTCTGCATCAGTTTGCTTTTTGGGTTCTTTTAGAGTAATTTCAGAATCATAATAACCTTACATAATGACTACCTTTGATGTTGAGGTGTATTTTATGTGTGCAAGTGAATGATGGATTCTGTTCTTTCATCCACCTGTCAGTCTGTGTCATTTTTTAAAAATGTTTCTTTAGTTACATTTCAAATGTTATACCCTGTCCCATTCCCCCTTCATAAACCATGTACCACATCCCCCTCTCCTGCTTCTATGAGGGTGTTCCCCTACCCACCCACTCCTATCTCCTTGTTATGGCATTCCCCTACACTGGGGCATCAAACCTTCATAGGACTTAGAGCCTTTACTCTTTAATTGATGCCAGAAAAGGCCATCCTCTGCTACATATGCAGCTGGAGCCATTGGTGTCCCATGTGTACTCTTTGGTTGGTGGATTAGTCCCTGGGGGCTCTGAGGGGTCTGGTTGGTTGATATTGTTGTTCCTCCTATTGTGTGCAAACCCCTTCAGCTCCTTAAGTCCTTTCTCTAGCTCCTCCATTGGGGACCCCATGATCAGTCCAATGGTTGATTGTGAGCATCCACCTCTGTATTTGTCAGGCTTTGGCAGAGCCTCTCAAGAGACAGCTATATCAGACTCCTGTCAGCAAAAACTTCTTGGCATGTAAAATAGTGTCTGGGTTTGGTGACTGTATATGTGATAGATCCCCAGGTAGGGCAGACTCTGGATAGCCTTTCCTTCAGTCACTGCTCCATACTTTGTCTCCATATTTCCACCTGTCTTTTGTTCCTCCTTCTAAGAAGGACCAAAGAATCCACCCTTCTTGAGCTTGATGTGGTCTGTGAATTGTATCTTGAGTATTCTGAGCTTTTGGACTATGTCTTTTGATTGAGAAATTTAGAACATTGAGTTGGAGATATATCAATAAACAATTTAGTTGATTCCTGTGGGTGTGATTTACTTTTACCCCTTTTTCATTTGTTAGCTGGGACTATTCCCTATATTTTCATGGAAGTGTTTAACCACTTTAGGTTGGACTTTTCCTTCTAGAACCTCCTGTAGAGCTGGTTTTGTAGATAGATATAGTTTAAATTTGGCTTTCTTATGGGATGTCTTATTTTGTTCATTAATTCAGATTAAATTTTTGTTACGCAGGGTAGTTTGGGTCTCTTAGAATCTGAAGCACATCTAAAAAGGCCCTTCTGGTTTTTACATTCTCCCTTGAGAAGTCAGGTATAATTAAATAAGGAAGGTCTGTCTTTCTATACTAAGTGGTCATTTCCCCTAGAATCTTTTAATATACTTTCCTAGTTCTGTATGTTTAGTGTTTTGAACATTATATGCCGAGGAGACTTTCTTTTATTTATTTATTTTTTTTTATTACATATTTTCCTCAATTACATTTCCAAAAATCCTCCCACGCCCCCCCTCCCCTCCCCACCCATTTCCATTTTTTGGCCTGGAGTTCCCCTGTACTGGGGCATATAAAGTTTGCCTGTCCAGTGGGCCTCTCTTTTCAGTGATGGCCGACTAGGACATCTTTTGATACGTATGCAGCTAGAGTCAAGAGCTCCTGGGTACTGGTTAGTTTATAATGTTGCACCTACAGGGTTGTAGATCTCTTTAGCTCCTTGGGTAATTTCTCTAGCTCCTCCATTGGGGGCCGCGTGATCCATCCAATAGTTGACTGTGAGCATCCACTTCTGTGTTTGTTAGGCCCTGGCCTAGTCTCACAAGAGACAGCGATATCACGGTCCTTTTACCAAACGCTTGCTAGTGTATGCAATGGTGTCATCATTTGGAGGCTAATTATGGGATGGAACCCTGGATATGGCAGTCTCTTGAAGGTCCATCCTTTTGTCTCAGCTCCAAACTTTGTCTCTGTAACTACTACCATGGGTGATTGTTTCCAATTCTAAGAAGGGGCAAATTGTCCAGACTTTGGTCTTCATTCTTCTTCAGTTTCATGTGTTTTGCAAATTGTACCTTATATCACAATATATTAAGTTTCTGGGCTAATATCCACTTATCAGTGAGTACATATTATTTGAGTTGTTTTGTGATTGTGTTACCTCACTCAGGATGATGCCCTCCACGTCCAACCATTTGCCTAGGAATTTCAAAATTCATTCTTTTAATAACTGAGTAGTACTCCATTGTGTAGATGTACCATATTTTTTGTATCCATTCCTCTGTTGAGGGGCATCTGGGTTCTTTCCATCTTCTGGCTATTATAAATGAGGCTGCTATGAACATAGTGGAGCATGTGTCCTTCTTACCGGTTGGGACATCTTCTGGATATATGCCCAGGAGAGGTATTGCGGATCCTCCAGTAGTACTATGTCCAATTTTCTGAGGAACCGCCAGACTGATTTCCAGATTGGTTGTACAAGCTTGCAATCCCACCAACAATGGAGGAGTGTTCCTCTTTCTCCACATCCTCGCCAGCATCTGCTGTCACCTGAATTTTTGATCTTAGCCATTCTGACTGGTATGAGGTGGAATCTCAGGGTTGTTTTGATTTGCATTTCCCTGATGATTAAGGATGTTGAACATTTTTTCAGGTGCTTCTCTGCCATTCGGTATTCCTCAGGTGAGAATTCTTTGTTCAGTTCTGAGCCCCATTTTTTAATGGGGTTATTTGATTTTCTGGAGTCCACCTTCTTGAGTTCTTTATATATATTGGATATTAGTCCCCTATCTGATTTAGGATAGGTAAAGATCCTTTCCCAATCTGTTGGTGGTCTTTTTGTCTTATTGACGGTGTCTTTTGCCTTACAGAAGCTTTGCAGTTTCATGAGGTCCTATTTGTCAATCCTTGATCTTACAGCACAAGCCATTGCTGTTCTATTCAGGAATTTTTCCCCTGTGCCCATATATTCAAGGCTTTTCCCCACTTTCTCCTCTATAAGTTTCAGTGTTTCTGGTTTTATGAGAAGTTCCTTGATCCACTTAGATTTGACCTTAGTACAAAGAGATAGGAATGGATCAATTTGCATTCTTCTACATGATAACAACCAGTTGTGCCAGCACCATTTGTTGAAAATGCTGTCTTTCTTCCACTGGATGGTTTTAATTCCCTTGTCAAAGATCAAGTGATCATAGGTGTGTGGGTTCATTTCTGGGTCTTCAATTCTATTCCATTGGTCTAATTGTCTGTCACTATACCAGTACCATGCAGTTTTTATCACAATTGCTCTGTAGTAAAGCTTTAGGTCAGGCATGGTGATTCCAAAAGAGGTGCTTTGGTCCTTGAGAAGAGTTTTTGCTATCCTAGGTTTTTCGTTATTCCAGATGAATTTACAGATTGCTCTTTCTAATTCATTGAAGAATTGAGTTGGAATTTTGATGGGGATTGCATTGAATCTGTAGATTGCTTTTGGCAAGAAAGCCATTTTTACAATGTTGATCCTGCCAATCCATGAGCATGGGAGATCTTTCCATCTTCTGAGATCTTCTTTAATTTCTTTCTTCAGAGACTTGAAGTTCTTATCATACAGATCTTTCACTTCCTTAGTTAGAGTCACACCATGATATTTTATATTATTTGTGACTATGAGAAGGGTGTTGTTTCCCTAATTTCTTTCACAGCCTGTTTATTCTTTGTGTAGAGAAAGGCCATTGACTTGTTTGAGTTAATTTTATATCCAGCTACTTCACTGAAGCTGTTTATCAGGTTTAGGAGTTCTCTGGTGGAATTTTTAGGGTCACTTATGTATACTATCATATCATCTGCAAAAAGTGATATTTTGACTTCCTCTTTTCGAATTTGTATTTCCTTGATCTCCTTTTTTTGTCGAATTGCTCTGGCCAAGACTTCAAGTACTATGTTGAAGAGGTAGGGAGAAACTGGGCAGCCTTGTCTAGTCCCTGATTTTAGTGGGATTGCTTCCAGCTTCTCACCATTTACTTTGATGTTGTCTACTGGTTTGCTGTAGATTGCTTTTATCATGTTTAGGTATGGGCCTTGAATTCCTGATCTTTCCAAGACTTTTATCATGAAAGGGTGTTGGATCTTATCGAATGCTTTCTCTGCATCTAACGAGATGATCATGTGGTTTTTGTCTTTGAGTTTGTTTATATAATGGATTACATTGATGGACATTCATATATTGAACCATCCCTGCATCCATGAAATAAAACCTACTTGGTCAGGATGGATGATTGCTTTAATGTGTTCTTGGATTCAGTTAGTGAGAATTTTATTGAGTATTTTTGCATCAATATTCATAAGAGAAATTTGTCTGAAGTTCTCTTTGTTGGATCTTTCTGTGGTTTAGGTATCAGAGTAATTGTGGCTTCATAGAATGAGTTGGCTAGAGTTCGCTCTACTTCTATTTTGTGGAATAGTTTGTGCAGAACTGGAATTAGATCTTCTTTGAAGGTCTGATAGAACTCTGCACTAAACCTGTCTGGTCCTAGGCTTTTTTTTTGTCTGGGAGACTCTTAATGACTGTTTCTATTTCTTTAGGGGATATGGGACTATTTAGATCGTTAACTTGATCCTGATTTAACTTTGGTACCTGGTATATTACTAGAAATTTGTCCATTTCGTCCAGGTTTTCCAGTTTTGTTGAGTATAGCCTTTTGTAGAAGGATCTGATGGTGTTTTGGATTTCTTCAGGATCTGTTGTTATGTCTCCCTTTTCATTTCTGATTTTGTTAATAAGGATGTTGTCCCTGTGCTTTTTGTTTGGGTGTGTTGTGGCTTCATTTTAGTTAAACTCTAAAAAGTCTTTAATTTCTTTCTTTATTCCTTCCTTGACCAAGGTATCATTGAGAAGAGTTGTTCAGTTTCTACGTGAATGTTGGCTTTCCATTATTTATGTTGTTATTGAAGATCAGCCTTAGGCCGTGGTGGTCTGATAGGATGCTTGGGACAATTTCAATACTTTTGTATCTGTTGAGGCCTGTTTTGTGACCAATTATATGGTCAATTTTGGAGAAGGTCCTGTGAGGTCCTGAGAAGAAGGTATATCCTTTTTTTTTTAGAATAAAATGTTGTGTAGATATCTGTTAAGTCCATTTGCTTCATAACTTCTGTAAGTTTCACTGTGTCCCTGTTTAGTTTCTCTTTCCACTATCTGTCCATTGATGAAAGTGGTGTGTTGAAGTCTCCCACTATTATTGTGTGAGGTACAATGTGTGCTTTGAGCTTTACTAACGTGTCTTTAATGAATGTGGCTGCCCTTGCATTTGGAGCATAGATATTCAGAATTGAGAGTTCCTCTTGGAGGATTTTACCTTTGATGAGTATGAAGTGTCCCTCCTTGTCTTTTTTGATAACTTTGGGTTGGAAGTCGATTTTATCCGATATTAGAATGGCTACTCCAGCTTGTTTCTTCAGACCATTTGCTTGGAAATTTGTTTTCCAGCCTTTCACTCTGAGGTAGTGTCTGTCGTTTCCCCTGAGATGGGTTTCCTGTAAGCAGCAGAATGTTGGGTCCTGTTTGTGTAGCCAGTCTGTTAGTCTATGTCTTTTTATTGGGGAATTGAGTCCTTTGATATTAAGAGATATTAAGGAAAAGTAATTGTTGCTTCCTTTTATTTTTGTTGTTAGAGTTGGCATTCTGTTCTTGTGGCTGTCTTCTTTTTGATTTGTAGAGGGATTACTTTTTGCTTTTTCTAGGGCGTGATTTCCTTCCTTGTATTGGTTTTTTCTGTTATTATCCTTTGAAGGGCTGGATACGAGGAAAGATAATGTGTGAATTTGGTTTTGTCGTGGAATACTTTGGTTTCTCCATCTATGTTAATTGAGAGTTTGGCCGGGTATAGTAGCCTGGGCTGGCATTTGTGTTCTCTTAGTGTCTGTATAACATCTGTCCATACTCTTCTGGCTTTCATAGTCTCTGGTGAAATGTCTGGTGTAATTCTGATAGGCCTTCCTTCATATGTTACTTGACCTTTCTCCCTTACTGCTTTTAATATTCTCTCTTTATTTAGTGCATTTGTTGTTCTGATTATTATGTGTCGGGAGGAATTTCTTTTCTGGTCAAGTCTATTTGAAGTTCTGTAGGCTTCTTGTATGTTCATGGGCATGTAATTCATTAGGTTTGGGAAGTTTTCTTCTATAATTTTGTTAAAGATATTTGCCGGCCCTTTAAGTTGAAAATCTTCATTCTCATCAACTCCTATTATCCGTAGATTTGGTCTTCTCATTGTGTCCTGGATTTCCTGGATGTTTTGAGTTAGGATCTTTTTTCATTTTGCATTGTCTTTGATTGTTGTGCCGATGTTCTCTATGGAATCTTCTGCACCTGAGATTCTCTCTTCCATCTCTTGTTTTCTATTGGTGATGCTCGCGTCTATGGTTCCAGATTTCTTTCCTAGGGTTTCTGTCTCCAGCGTTGCCTCACTTTGGGTTTTCTTTATTGTGTCTACTTCCCTATTTAGGTCTAGTATGGTTTTGTTCATTTCCATCACCTGTTTGGATGTGCTTTCCTGTTTTTCTATAAGGACTTCTACCTGTTTGGTTATGCTTTCCTGTTTTTCTTTAAGGACTTGTAACACTTTAGCAGTGTTCTCTTGTATTTCTTTAAGTGAGTTATTAAAGTTCTTCTTGATGTCCTCTACCATCATCATGAGATATGCTTTTAAATCCGGGTCTAGCTTTTCGGTTGTGTTGGGGTGCCCAGGACTAGGTGGCGTGGGAGTGCTGCGTTCTGATGATGGTGAGAGGTCTTGATTTCTGTTAGTAGGATTCTTACATTTGCCTTTCGCCATCTGGTATTCTCTGGAGCTAGTTGTTATAGTTGTCTCTGGATAGAGATTGTTCCTCAGGTGATTATGTTAGCCTCTATCGGCAGACCTGGGAGACTAGTTCTATCCTTAGTTTCAGTGGTCAGAGTACTCTCTGCAGGCAAGCTCTCCTCCTGCAGGGAAGGTGCCCAGATATCTGGAGTTTGAACCTGCCTCCTGGCAGAAGTTGTGTTCCACTCACCAGAGGTCTTAGGATCCCTTGGCGGATCCTGTGTGGGACCTTGCGGGTGTCCGCATATGCCCCGGGCCAGGGACCATGGTGTAGCAGTGGCCCGGAACGGACTTGAGCCCCGGATCTGGCCAGGTATCTGCTTCCTTAATTAATGCTGTCTCAGGTCCCGCGCAATTGGATTGGAGCAGGCGCTGTGGTCCACTCACAAGAGGTCTTAGGATGCTGTGGCGGATCCTGTGTGGGACCTTGCGGGTGTCCGCAGACACCCCGGGCCAGGGACCACGGTGCAGCAGTGGGCCCGAAGGGCGAGACTTTCTTTTTATGTTAATTTATTTGGTGTTCTCTATGCTTCTTTTTAGGTTAGGAAAAAATCTATGATTTTCTTAAAAAATATTTTTCTCTCTTGTGATTTCAGTTTCTTTCCATTCTCTATATTATTTTTTACTTGGTCTTTTCATACAGTCATACATTTCCTGGAAAATTTCCAGGCTTGCCTGATTGTCCATTGAGTCTTTCTCAGCAAAATATCACGTGAACCTATATCACATGACAATATGAGAAATTTCCATTTCATGTTCTGAGTGGTATTATATATTTCTCATTATTTGTGCTTTAGTTTTAGATGAGATAAACATAAGAAGTTAATATGTTTAAACATTGTGGTCATTATTGAAGTTCTCTTTTTTTAACATCCTGATTAGCAAATATCAATGTATTATGAACATCTTGTGTTATGCTTGTTTGTATGGGCATTCACTTTTTATGGTTCCCACTGGCTAACCTTACTTTGTCCAAAACACTTATTTTTTTTATGAAACTTCATGGTTCTATTTCCATCATTAAGTACATTCAGAGGTTTGAGCAACCTCACAGTAGCATACAGAAAGTAACTTCCCAAGACAAGCAGGAAGATCAAAGGAATAGAATTGAAGACCCAGAAATGAACCCACACACCTATGGTCACTTTATATTGGACATAGGAGCTAAAGCCATCCAGTGTAAAAAAAAAGAAAAAGAGAGAGAGAGAGAGACAGCATTTTAAACACATGGTGGGGGTTCAACTGGTAGTCAGCATGGTGAAAATTAACCCTTTCTTATCTCCTTGTACAAAGCTCAAGTCCATGTAGATCAATGATCTCCATAAAAAACCAGATAGACTGAAACTTAGAGGAGAAAGTGGGGAAGAGCCTAAAATACATGGGCACATGGAAAAAATTTCCTAAACAGAACACCAATAGCTTATGCTTTAAGATCAAGAATCAACAAATGGGACCTCATAAAATTGCACAGCTTCTGTAAGCCAAAAGATACTGTCAATAGCACAAAACAGCAACCAGCAGATTGGGAAAAGATCTTTACCAATCCGACATTAGATAGAGGGCTAATAACCAATATATAAAAAGAACCCAAGAAGTTAGACTCCAAGGAATCAAATAACCCTATTTAAAAAATGGGGTACAGAGCTAAACAATGAATTTTCAACTGAGGAATATTGAATGGCAGAGGAGCATCTAGAGAAATGTTCAAAATCCTTAGTCATAAGGGAAATGCAAATCAAAACAACCATGAGATTCTACCTCACACCTGTCAGAATGGCTAAGATCAAAATCTCAGTTGACAGCAGAGTCTGGGTAGGATGTGGAGAAAGAGTTACACACCTCCATTGTTGGTGGGATTGCAAGCTTGTACAACCACCCTGGAAATCAGTCTGGAAATCAGTCTGGCAGTTTGTCAGAAAACTGAGCATAGTGTTACCTGAGAACCCAGCTATACCACTTCTGGGCATATACTCCAAAGGTTATCTAACATATGACAAGGACATATGCACCACTATTTTCATAGCAGTCTTATTTATAATAGCAAGAAGCTGGAAAGAATCCATTTGTCCCTCAACAGAAAAATGGATACAAAAAATGTGTAACATTTACACGTTGGAGTACTACTCAGCTATTAAAAATGATGAATTCATGAAATTCTTAGGCAAACTAGAAACTATCATCCTAAGTGAGTGTATTAGTTAGGGTTCTCTAGAGTCACAGAACTTATGGATAGTCTCTATATAGCAAAGGAATTTATTGATGACTTACAGTCTATAGTCCAATTCCCAACAATAGTTCAGTAGTAGCTGTGAATGGAAGTCCAAGGATCTAGCAGTTACTCAGTCTCACAGGGCAAGCAGGCGAGGGAGCAAGAGCGAGACTCGCTTCTTCCAATGACCTAATATTGTCTCCAGCAGAAGGTGTAGCCCAGATTAAAGGTGTTTCCCACCACATCTTTAATCCAAGATGACCTTGAACTCGGAGATTTAATCTTCTGGGATCCATAGCCACTTTGTCTCAAGATCTCCATACCAAGATCCAGATCAGAAACTTCTATCACCAAGCCTCTAGATAAGGGTCACTAGTGAGTCTTCCAATCTGGATTGTAGTTCATTCCAAATATAGTCAAGTTGACAACCAGGAATAGCCACTACAGTGAGGCAACCCAATCACAAAAGAACACACATGGTATGCACATACTGATAACTGGATATTAGCGCAAAAGTTCTGTATACCCAAGATATAATTCACAGATCACATGAAGCTCATGAAGAAGGAAAACAAAAGTGTAGGTACTTCTGTCCTTCTTAGAAAGCAGAACAAAATACTCACAGGAGCAAATATGGAGACAAAGAGAAGAGCAGAGAATGAAGTAAAGTTCATCTAGAGACTGTCCCTCCTAGGGATTCATTCCATATACAGTCATCAAACCGTGACACTATTGTGGATGCCATGAAATGTTTGCTGAAAGGAGCTTCATAGAAGCAGTAGGAGAGGGGGAAACTGGGAGCATTTGAAATGTAAATAAAAAAACAAATCCAGGAAAAAAATGTCCCCTGCCAAACTTTTGAGATGTAGTCTTTTTAACTGGTCAGGACCAGTCTAAAATTCCTGATCTTCAAGACTCCTTTGTTTCAGTCTCTCAGTAACTCCCTTGAATAAAGTCTTCCTCCTCCAGTCCAGGCTGCAAACCTTTGCAATTGTTTCTTTGACCAGAGAAATATTGGGGCTGAAATGTAGAGATATTTGTGCTGAATCACAAAATGGACTTTTGGAATCTAGCAATCAGAATCATTTTCTTATCATAAACTACCACTGGAACTCTGAAAAGTTCCTGTCTTATGTTCTACTATAGAGTCCTTTACTATAGAGAATATATATTAAAACACACAGATTTGATACTAATGCACCAAATGCCAGGCAATGTCTTGATCATTCTCTCTACAGAAGTTCCCCAAAAAATGGCAGTTTGGGTATTGAAGCACTTCTTGAGGGATATTGGTTGTAAGCTCCTACTGTTCATTCAAGGTTCTATGGGGAGTGTGTCCACTGGCACAACATGACTCTTGCAAGGCAATGACCACCAATCACAGGAAATCCTGTCGGATGTATCAAAAAGTCAAAGCTGAGAAGTACACTGGCTATTGCATTTCCCTCCTCTGGGTCCTCTACATGTTAATCAATTTCATTTTCTTTCTCTATACATTCATCAAAAGAATAGCAGAAATGTGACAAGAAAACAAGATTTTGGATACTGCTCTACTATAGGTTGTAATGACATTAGTGACTTGTTCTATGCAGGATTGGTGGTGTGTCCTGAAGTCCTTTTTCTTTTGCTCATTGATTGGTGTTCTCTACAGACACGGGCATAGGGTACAACACATGTACAGCTCTCATGATTCCACCTGAAATATCCTCATGCTAAGTATACCTCTCTGGCTTTTTATCCTCTCTCCTCCATCTTACACGACTGCCTTAATCTTTTGTATCATCACTCAGTGGCTAGTGAACATCAATCATCTCATTTTTTTCTGTGCTTTCCATCTTTTGGACCCTTTGTTTTATGTATCTTTACTTCATTATTCCCAGATTCAGTTTGGTTTGTTATGAGTAAGAACTCATAATGTAAGTATTTTAATAATTTATTTTGCTTGTATCCAGCTTTTTAATCAAACATTACCCTCAAAAGATCAATCCAGACTATTAAGAAAGTAGCATCTTGTATTTTTAAGACTACGTAAAATGACTAGGCGAGGTTGTCATCTGGTTAAATCAGAAGCCTCCATGACCTGATCATATTTTCTGAGGTCCATTGCACTCTTCAACTCACAGTTTAGGAGTCTTCCCTCTGCCTATCTGTTGTGCAAAGGATCCAGCAAAAACGTCTGTCAATAAATCTGCCCTCTTGGAGATTTCATGCTAGCAGGGCATCTTGGCTGCTTGGGAATTTCAAAGGCCACATTCATCTATACTTGATAAACATGTAGAAAAAGAAAATGTAATTTGTCAGCATGTAGAAGACCCAAAGGAGGGAAATGAAATAGCCAATGTACTTTTCATCCTTGACTTTTTGACCACTTGTGGGCCCTACTCAATGCAAGGAAAACTGAAACATTTGTTGATCATGACAATTTTCTTAAGGAGGGCCTGGTCTAATCACAACTAATCTAGCTTTTACCAGTTTCTGAAAAAAACAAACAAAAAAACAAAAACACAAAAAACAAGTAATTCCTTTCACTGTGTACCAAATCAATTAAAAATGAATAATATTTTTTATTTGGTTGAATTTTGTTTGCTAGAATGGTATTAAGATTTTTACATCATAGAGATACTGGATAATAAATTTATATTGTTATTGTTCTGTCTTTATCTGGATTTGCGTTATGGAAATTATGGCTTAATCAAGAGTTTGGAAGAAATTAATAAGCCATTATAAAAATTAGTTTTATGATTTCTCAAAAAAGTTAGAAATAGAACTTCTGTTTGACTGAGCTATTCCACTGCTGAATATATACCCACAGAACTCCATATTGTACCATAGAGATATTTGCACATAAATGAACATTCTTGCTGTATTTAATATAGCAATACAATGGAGCACAATTACATATTCATAAACAGATTAATCAAATATAAAATTTGTGTTCAACTATACATGGAACATGATTTTAATACAGTAACAGATGAAATCACATTATAATGGTATTAATAATGGACTTATAATGGATATTATTAACTCAGATCACCCAAATCAGAAAGAAAAAAAATATATGTGCACCTGTCCACACGCATATCCCATTGTATAATATCTTTGTGTATATTTGCAGATGGATGTCTGTATAACTTCAGTATAATATTTAGGAAGGAAAACAAGAAAAATAATATTGTGATAGGAAGTTAGAAGGATTCATGACTTATGAAAGGTTATAAAATTAATTACTTTTCTATTTAAAATTATGGTTTTGCTGTTTCTTTTTTTTTCTGAAGAGTAGGGCCATAAAATGTAATTTCTACCGACAGTATAAAACCACAAGCAAAGCTTCATGCTTTCAGCATGGATATTCTAACTGGACTGTAGTTCATTGAAATTGACAGAATTTGAGCATGGGCAAGTTTACTTTGAGTCACTATTTCATTGTAGACCTTTAATGCTTTTATTTGTGAATTTCTTACAATAAACTGATTCTAGGATAAAATAAAACAGCATCACAATTTTTCCAAAGATTCAAGAATGGTTGCACATAGAGCACATATAGCCATCAGTGAATGCAATGCATCACACTGCTCTGATTAAAGCTCCCCCTCCTGTCCTTCTGCTCCTCCCAATTTCTCACCTCCCATGCAAATCCATTCTCTTTGATGGTAGAGGAGAATAGGTTTCTAAGACATAATAACAAACCTTACAAAATAAAATATGATAAGGTTTTTTAAATGTCACATCAAAGTTGGACAAGGCAAACCAGCAAAGTGAAATAAGCCTAAAAGAAGTCACAAGAATTAAAGAACCACTCATTCTTTTATCAGAATCCTATAGAACTATTAAAATGAAACCTATATTGTATATGCAGAGGACCTGGTACAGACCTGTGCAGGCCTTTCAATTTCGGTTTCTATGAGTTCATGTAAGCTTTGCTTAGTTGATATAAAATGCCTTTTACTCCTGGTGTCATGCATCCACTTTGGCACATACACTTTCTATCTCTTCTTTCAAGGAATTCTAAGAGCTCTGAGCAGAGGAATTAGATTGGAGACATCATAATTACCGGACCAAATAGCCAGAAAGTCTTTTAACAAATCCAACCCCTCTTGATCATGAATGCCATGGCGTTTCTAGTGCAGAGTGGATCATATCTCAGCATAATAAAAGCTACATACTGCAGACCTACAGTCATGGGTTAGGACCCAACAATGTACAATAGCCAAATAATTACTGGCAACCATCAGTTATTTTTAACCTTTAAAAGTGTTTGCAACTTTTTTCTAAATAGTACCACAATTTGGTGTATAAAGTGCAAAACACAAGTCTTTGGAAGATACTTTTTGAGTCATATCAATAAAGAGAACTGGTTAGAGGAAGGATATAGGCATGACAAGGGAAGAAAATGAGTGCAATATAATGAAAGAAACTGGGGAAGACAGAACACTACTCAACATGAATTGATGAAAATGTCCCTGAAGGGAATGGCAAAGACTCTGAGTCAAGAGTACATATTATGGTCATAGAAGAGTTGATGATGCCTAAAATATGAGGACCAAAGCCTTTGAAGTAGAATATAGAGGATATAGTGGAATATTCTAAGATACTTGAGTTGAAAGGAGGCACAGAACAAAAAGATGGAAGTCAGAAATTACTGACAATGCACCTAAGGACCTACGAGGCTTGAGCTAATGAAAACATTGACTAACTCAAAGAGTTTTTAGAGAGGAAATGGGTGAAATAGTGAGGTATGTGAATGGGGTGGGTTTCTGAAAGTCAAACTGATAGAATCATGTTGTCAGTAGACAATGCTTCATAATGACCTGTGATACCTCTGAACACTTTTCTGACTCTAGTTATTGGTCTATAATACAAAGCACTTTCAAGACCTTAGAAATTATATTATGCAAACACCTGTAGCTCTATATCTAGGTCTGACCTGTGCCCAGTCTTATGCACAATAATAGTTGTCAACATGCCTAGAAGTCTTCTAGATTTTTAGATATTAGACTTTGACTTGTGTAATGTAATGTCTGAGCCTGTCCTTGGAATTGACCATATGTTGAATATATACATATACATATATAGCCCATGATATTTTTTAAGCTCATCAAGTTGATTGTCAAAGCTCTGGGAGACTGTAATCAGAGTGGTGATTTAGCATGCATACCTACTTAGATATGTGCACAGATGTGAGAAACTCTATGGGCCAGAGGACTTAATGTATAGAGAGGGGTATAGCCTCTTCTCTAAAACCAGGAGTATGCTTGGCAAAGCTAGCCATGTACTGCGGCAGGGCCTTGGAGTCACTGTAGCTTCTGATGTTGAGAACCAAATTCTTCCTACTCTTAAGGCCTAAGATGAAGTCTCAAGATAGCTGTGTGTTTGATCTCTGAGGATATACTGATATCCTGGGTTTCCTTTGTGTAACATGTTTGATTCAGCTCCACACTGACTTTTTCTTAATATATAATAGGCTTTTTTTATTATCATCATTGTTTTCATTTCTCCTTTCATAAAAATTATAAATAAGTTGATATACTTCTTAATAAACTTGTTTGACATGAGACACAGTTTGTGTGAGACCTCTTGTTCCCATGCTGTATCTCCTTTATTTTCTACCTCCTTAACTTCTGACCTGTTGATCCCCTTTCTATAAACCCTGGCATTCAAGAATGACATGCTGGTTAAGGAGAAAAGAATAAACAGGAGAATGAACACACACACACAAATACAAATGCAAACAAGAAATAAATAGAAACATCCTATCATTTTTTAAACAACTATGCAGAATTGTTATGTCATTATCAACATTAGTTTTTAAATGATTTTTTAAGTTTCTCTAGAAACTTGATAAATGTATATAATGAAATATGAACCTCTATATACATATATAGAGCTTCACACAAACCTAAGGTCGTCAGAGAGGAATGAGGATCACTTGAGAAAATGCCTCCATGAGATTCAGATGTAAGCCAATTTTCATCCACCAGAGCCTTGGAACCTACAGTGATTACAAACTCCAAAGGAAATAATACCCCCTCCTGAAGGAGCTATCAATTGCCAATAGCACATTATTGGGGAGATGGGCCTGGAGAGCATCCTCTCCATCTGTGCATGGAATTATTTCAGAAAAAAAAATCTATTTTTAATGTGCATGGTTATGTAAGTGTCTACAATTTTGTAATTCCCACTGAAGCCAAAATCAGGCATTCAATTCCTTGGAGCTGGAGTTATATGTGGTTTTGAGCCATTATTTGGGTGCTGTAAATGAAACCTTGTTCTTCTGCTAAGGCAGCAAGTACTCTTAAATAAAGGCCCAACTCATCATTTCCTATATAATATAATTTATCATAATGTATTCACTAATTATCTATTCACTGATTCATTGATATTATTGATGGAAATTTTATGTTTAGAATAAAACACATTTTTCATATATCTAACATGTTTTAAATGTCCAAAATGACACATTTAAGTAAAGTTTTATGTTAATTAAATTTGTTAGTTACTGTTCCTTTTAATTAATTTTTAAAATTTTTATATGTTTTAGTGTTTGACTGCATGTAAGTATGTGCACCATGTGGATGTCAGGTACTCACAAAGGCCAGAAAAAACTTCACAGTTCTTGGAATTGTAGTTAGAGATGTCTGTGAGCCAGTATAAGGGTGTTGGCAGTCAAACCTAGGCCCTCCTGGAGAGCCATCTCTTCAGCATCCATGTTAGTTAATTTTCTATACCTGTGACCAAAAGATTGTGAGAGGTTTATTTTGGTTCATGCTTTCAAGGCTTTGGTACAAATTTCTATGACACAACGTACTTTAGGAGGATATCAGGGCAGTAGGAGCATATGGTGGAAGAATTTTGTTACCCTTTTATACATAGGAGAATGTAAGAAGGAACTGGACACCAGGTGTAATATCCAAAGTTACATAACATTGTTCTGTTCAAGTTATGGGGCAAATTCCTTTCATATATATACTAATACTCCCCTCCACCAACTGAGGGCCAACATTCAAAACATGTGCCTTTGAGTGATGTTTAACTACAATAGGATTGATATGCTACTTGTTATGAAAACGATGTCGTTGTAATTGATAATTTCCCATTTCAAGCGTTTCAGATTTATGATTAAAAATAGAATACACACACACACACACACACACAAACACTTAATCAAAAAGGAGGACATGAATGTGAAAGGAAACCTGGAGGGGTACATTGTAGGATTTGGAACAAGAGGGAGTAGGAAAATAATGTAATTATAACAAATTCTCAAAATATCTTAAGTGAACTCATTATTTTTCACCAAATAGATTAATGCACATGGATACAGTTGGCAGAAAATCTAGGCTGCCAAATATACTGGTTTGTGTGTTAGCTTCACACAAACTTAGGGTCATCAGAGAGGAATGAGGATCAATTGAGAAAATGCCTCCATGAGATTCAGATGTAAACCATTTTTTAAATTATTGGTCAAGGATCAGACCATGGTGGGTGATGCCATCCCTGGACTGGTAGTCCTACTTTGTATAAGAAATGTCCTGGCAAGCCATGTGAAACAAGCCAGTAAGTAGCATTCTTCCATGTTTCTTCCATCAGCTTCTGCCTCCATGTTCATGCCCTGTATGAGTACCAATCCTGACCTCCTTTGGTATAAAACAGCGATGTGGAAGTGGAAGCTGAATAAACCCTTTCCTACCCACCTTGCTTTTTGGTCATGCTGTTTTGTTGCAGTAATAGAAACACTAACAAAGATTCCACAGGAAGTAAGTTGCCTCAGATGAAGAAAGTTTAGTTTTCTTTAATTTACTCTTTCTCCTAGAGATACTAAAACACATGATGCCATACACTATACAGTTCCAAATTCTGAGAACCCACAAATACCTTTGTCTTCCCTCAGTGCACTCACATCTTTATTTATAGGTTTAAAAATATACATATATACATATTATCTACTATTCATTATTTATAATGTTCCCCTTCATCTATTTCCATTTTATTCTCAACATTTAATCTTATAGAAAACTAATGTTACTCTATGCCACATTGCATCCTTCCAAGGATATCTGTTACACAACTACTAACTGATCATAAATCTCCTGCCGAGTCCAATGTTTGAAAACTATGAGACCCTAAGCTACTCCAATGCAATCTTTAACATCCTCTGCCTTTGCTCTTTTTGGCCATTGTCTTGATACTTAGCTCTGTTTTCAGGATGGAGATCTAGCTGTCAGAGCTATAGATGTTTACCTTTGTTTGCACAAGATTTATTTTTCAAATGTATAACTTTTATTTTTAATTGGTTTACAATATGGTCAGATTCTATATACAATCTATGTGCATATTTCATTTCCATTGATTCTTTCTCCGTCTATCTCTATGTCACCAATTCCCTAGATGCCATTTGACTAAACTCCCACTTTCATTCTGTTCTGTTACTTTCTCTACCTTCTCATCTTTTATTCTAGTCACATAAATATTCCCTTTAATTGAGAATTTCATGCATTGATACTGTATCACCATTTCCTCTACTCCCTCAACCTCATTCAAAATCTCCCTTGCCCACCCTTCTACCTCTCATTCTGTTTCACTTATTAAGCATTTCAGAGTCTTTGTAGGGTCACCCTCATAGACACCAGAAAGTTTTCATTGCACTGGGTTTCCTTACAGCCCCCAAGTGTGTTGAGCTGCCTATTTAACATATCAAAGCAGGCATGGCCACCAGAGTCTCCCAGTATCCCTCAGTTCCTACCTGTTACAGAGTATGACTGGTCTTCTCAACTGTTTACAATGAAGTCTCCAGACTAGGGGTTGGGCTGCTCTTTCCCTAGAGGGTACTCCCTATATCATCCAACTATTGTAATTACAAGTACATTTTGTAACTTTGGTCTTCTGGTTGCTGCTCTTGGTTTCCTTCTACCCTCTCCCTTCCCCTCCTGCATCTCCTCACATGGCTTCCCATATAGCAAGACCACTATGGACACTCCCAGAATTGTCTGCCTCTGGCAATATTCATCCTTTTATCCCTTCTAAAAGTCTTTGTTTTCACAATATATAGGAGCAGACATTTCTTTTCATATTTATTTCATTCTTGTTCTTTCATTAATCATTATAATTAAAACTTTAAATGTAAATGAACTGAACCTACTTCTGTAATTCTGATAACTATAAATCACAAAGACCAAAAGCTCTCCCTTTGCCAACCTGATGACCTAAAACTCTTTCTTCTGTCTGGGAGTGTTTGCACACACAGACGGCAACAATGACTCCTGATACTCACAAGCTCTAAGGAAGTTGCCTCAGCTTGATCTCATTTCAATGACATTGTCCTTCTATTTTTGATACATTTTTATGTGTATTTTAACAATAGGTTTTGTGGTATGGTTGGTGCTGACCTATGATTCATTCTGTATATTTTGCTATACTCGCCATAGTGGAGAAGACTGCATTCCAGTGCATGATGAATAGATGAAAAATAACAGTATATATTGTGTACTGCATTCCTTACTCAAGTAGATGCTAGATTCTTTACAAAATTACTACCCCCTATCCTGCCACCCCACTCTTCCAATCCCTCTTTGCTTTTATGTATATTCATGGAGAGCCACATGCATAAAGGGCAGCATACAGATCTGGGATTCTTTGACTGAATACATCCTTCACCCAGGCAGAGTTACAGTCAATACTTGTGGATATGAGGCTGATACAATCTTCTTTTCAATGTTCTAGTTGTCACCTTGTTTGTTTTTAAGTCTCTGTCTAGAAAATTAAGTTCCAGGAAATTAAACTTTGACTCAGTATCTTTGTGGTAATTTCAGGGCCAGTACATGACGAGGACCTTGCTGTTCTGTTATCAGGGTGTCTGTGATTATCTGTAGAACACTGGCTGTAAAACATTACCTTGTCAATGTCAAAGGGGAACAATGTGGAAAACACTCCTCCTCAGCATGCTAGGATATGCACTTGTTTTTTTTTATTTCTTGGCAAGGTACATACATCTTCAGCTACAGAGTGTTAGATTTCTGACCTGGAAAAATAGGCTGAGGTGCCTATTTAACATAACAAATCAGACCTGTTCCCAAATGCTTCCTGTTTTCCCCAGTCCATATGTGTTAAAGGGCCCTTGGGGCTGGCAAACACAGCACTTTTAATCTTCTGAAGAATCAATCCTTCCTAAGCCTCTAGAAGCAACAAGCAGTTTCTGGGGGATTGCTAACTATCTTAATGGAGCTTCTGCAAAATTGACAGCAATAGAGGTCTGGTGATATGACACATCTGCCCATGCTGGGATGGGTCTTATATGGTAGAGTTGCCTTCGGTTAACCATATTCCAAAGTAAGCTCTCACTTATACCAAAGAACTTAAAAATCCAATGGATTAAGACTCCATTGGGTGGAAATATTTCTTTCCTCTGATACTGATGTGCCCTCCATTTGAAGAATAATTATTCATGTCACAACATAAAATTGCACCACATATCCTCTTCAACTCTAGATTTTTCCATGTAATAATTAATTTATTTTTTCACTTTAAATCATGATTGCAGCTACCCTCCTCTCCTCCCAGTCCCACTCTCATATCCCTTTCCCCATTCCCTCCTCCCCTTCTTGTCAGAGACAGGGATACAACCTATGGGTACCAATTCCTTTATCCCCACTCAGGCACATCAAATCATAGCAGTGATAAGGGAGTCCACTCCTAATAAGGCCAGACAAGGCAGGCCAGCTTGGAGAAAGGCATCCAAAGACAGGCAACGGAGTCAGAGACAGCCCTCTCCCAAATCCAATTGTTAGGAGATCCAAGCTGCATATCTGATACATATGTATAGTAGGGAACTAGATTTATTAAGCCCATATATGTTCTTTGGTTTATAGTTCAGTCTTTGTGAATCACCTTGGGCCCAAGTTTATTGACTATGTTTATTGCTTTTTGTGGTGTCTTTGACCCATCCAGCTTGTTGAATTCTTTTCTTCCAGGTTTCCACAAGACTTCTGAGCTCTGTGTATTATATGGCTATAGGTCTCTGCCTCTGTTTCCATCAGCTGCTGGATGAACCTGATATAATGGAGAGAAACTGCTCTCAGAAGACAGTTGTACTAGGCATAGCAAAGTCACTTAACTGTGTCAAGGGCTGGCTCTTTCCCATGGGATGGGTTTAAAGTTGGGCCAGTCACTGTTTAGCCATTTCCATCAATTTCTGTTCCATCTTTATCCTTGCACATGTTTTAGGAAGAAAAAAAAATTGAGATTAAAGCTTTTGTGGGTGGCTTGGTGTCCCCTTCCCTCCAATGGTAGTCCTTCCTGGACAAAGGAGGTAGCCATTTCAGTCTCCATACACTACATGACTAAGAATCTCAGATAATCACCTATACTCTCTGTACCCCAGTTAAAACCATTGGCTCACCACCTAACCAGAATAGAAGGTTTTCTTGATATGTCATTAGTGCCTGATCTGGGCTAAAGGGATATTTGTTCCTGACTTCTCAAAAGCAGGTGTACCATTGTAAATAGTCATCTTCATAGATTTCATACTAATCAATAATTTGTAACATATAAGAATTCTGGTAGTAAAATTAGCAATGTAATCTTTCTGCATAATACAAATTAGTTTATCTGAATCGAAGTTTCATTAAATTAAATGGTTAAACTATGAAATAATGCAAGTGGTAAATAAATTTGACCTGAATTTTAACTAAACTTAAAAATTTAAATTATCCCCCAGTCACTGAGCCCGCCGCCGAGGACTCAGCTGCCTCCCCCTCGAGCCCCCTCGCTTCCCGACGCTCCGTCCCCCCCCCCCGCCCCCGCCCGCCTTCTCCCGCAGCCGCCTTCCGCAGGCCGTTTCCACCGAGGAAAAGGAATCTTATCGTATGTCCGCTATCCAGAACCTCCACTCTTTCGACCCCTTTGCTGATGCAAGTAAGGGTGATGACCTGCTTCCTGCTGGCACTGAGGATTATATCCATATAAGAATTCAACAGAGAAACGGCAGGAAGACCCTTACTACTGTCCAAGGGATCGCTGATGATTACGATAAAAAGAAACTAGTGAAGGCGTTGAAAAAGAAATTTGCCTGCAATGGTACTGTAATTGAGCATCCAGAATATGGAGAAGTAATTCAGCTACAGGGTGACCAGCGCGAGAACATATGCCAGTTCCTGATAGAGACTGGGCTGGCTAAGGACGATCAGCTGAAGGCTCATGGGATTTAAGAGCTTGTGGCTCTCTGAAGCTTAAGTGAGGATTTCCTTGCAATGAGTAGAATTTCCCTTCTGTCCCTTGTCACAAGTTTAAAACCCTCACAGCTTGTAGAATGTAATCATTTGGGGTCCGCTTTTAACTTGGACTAGTGTAACTCCTTCATGCAATAAACTGAAAAGAGCCAAAAAAAAAATTAAATTATCTTCAGAGAAACACATTAAACATTGAAACACAGTCCTTATCGATAACCAGAGTGTAGTATCTAAATACCAATGCTTAAAATGAGGTTACGGAGATCTTCAGGAAAATAATGTGAAAAATAGTACTACATATTATCAATACCAATTATTGAGTAACAATGCAAGATTATTCAAATGCATTTGATTCATTTGAAAAGTACATATAATGGAGAGAAAATGTTCAACCCAAATCACTGTGAGAATCACAGAGAACATGTTTATTCTTGTGAGCTGTTCTCAAAAGACAATGTTTATTGTGGACTCTACAGAGGAGTTGATGCCTCCAGAGTTTAGTCACCATTGAAATTAGACTTTTAAGGTGCTATTGACATTATCCTTTGCCTTACAGAAGATTTGCAATTTTATGAGGTCCCATTTGTCAATTCTTGATCTTAGAGCCTAGGCCATTGCTCTTTTGTTCAGGAAAATTTCCCCTGTGCCCATATGTTTAGGCTCTTCCCCACTTTCACCTCTATGTTTCAGTGTATCTGATTTTATGCAGAGGTCCTTTATCCACTTTATACCCTTTATGTAGATTTACATTTTTCTACATGCTGAGCTCCAGTTGAACCAGCATCATTTGTTTAAAATGCTATCTTTTTTTCCCTCTGGATAGTTTTACCTCCTTTTTCAAATATCAAGTGACCATAGGTATGTGGGTTCATTTAAGGGTCTTCAATTCTATTCCACTGATCTTCCTGCTGTCTCTGTACCAATGCCATACAGGTTTTATCACTATTATTTTATAATACATCGTGATATCAGGGATGATGATTCCCCCAGAAGTCCTTTTATTGTTGGGAATAGTTTTTTGTTTGTTTGTTTTTTTATCCTGGGTTTTTTGCTATTCGAAATGAATTTGCAAATTGCTCTTTCTAACTTTATGAAGTAGTTGAGTTGGAATATTGATGGGAACTGCATTGAATCTGTAGGTTGCTTTCGGCAAGATGGCCACTTTTACTATATTAATCCTGCCACTACATGAGCATGGAAAATCATTCCATCTTCTGAGATCTTTAATTTCTTTCTTCAGAGACTTGAAGTTCTTGTCATACAGATCTAGATTGGGGAAAAGATCTTTACCAATCCTATATCTGATGGAGGACTAATATCCAATATATTCAAAGAACTTAAAAAGTTAGACTCCAGAGAATCAAATAATCCTATTAAAAACAGGGTACAGAGCTAAACAAAGAATTTTCAACTGAGGAATATCGAATGGTAGAGAAGCACCTAAAGAAATGTTCAACATCCTTAGTCATCAGGGAAATGCAAATCAAAACAATCATGAGAGTCCACATCACACAAGTCAGAATGACTAAGATAAAAACCTCAGGTGACAGGAGATGCAGGCAAGGATGTGGAGAAAGAGGAGCACTCTTCCATTGTCGGTGTGATTGCAAGCTTACAACCACTCTGGAAATCAGTCTGGTGGATCCTTAGAAAATTGGACATAGTATTACCTGAGGACTCAGCTATACCACTCCTGGGCATATACCCATGTACACAATGGAGTACTACTCAGCTTAAAAAAAAAAACAAAACAAAAAAAGCAAAAAACAAACAAACAACAACAACAAAAAAACCAAAGACAAAAACAAAAAAAACAAAACGATGAATTCATGAAATTCTTAGGCAAACAGATGGAACTAGAAAATATCATCCTGAGTGAGGTATCCCAATTGCAAAAGAATACACATGATATGCCTTCACTGATAAGTGCATATTAGCCCAAAAGCTCAGAATGGTCAAGATACACTTCACAGACCACATGAAGCTCAAGAAGAAGGAAGACCAAAGTGTGGGTGCTTCATTCCTTCTTAGAAAGGGGAACCAAATATGCACAGGAGCAAATATGGAGACAAAGTGTAGAGCAGCGACTGAAGGAAAGGCCTTCTCAAGACTGTCCCACCTGGGGATTCATCCCATATACAGTCACCAAACCCCAACAGTATTGTGGATGGCAAGAAATGCTTGCTGAAAGGAGCCTGATATAGCTGTCTCCTGAGAGGCTCTACCAGAACCTGACAAATACAGGGGTGGCTGCTCACAGTCAACCATTGGACTGAGTGCATGATCCCCAATGGAGGAGTTAGAGAAATGATTGAAGGAGCTGAAGGGGTTTACAACCACATAGGAAGAACAATATCACCCAACCAGATCCTCTAGAGCTCCAGGGACTAAGTCACCAACCAAGGAGTACACATGGCTCCAGCTGCATAGTTTCAGAAAATGGCCAGAGGGGATAGGATAAGGGTTTTCCAGGAGGGGGTAAATCGGGAAAGGGGTTAACATTTGAAATAGTAGTAAATAAAATAAAATAAAATATCTGGTACTTTTAGGTTTTGATGAAGTGTCAGGACTACACTAGTAACAAGTACCCAGAAGAGATGTAGGGAAAACCCACAAGCCTGAAATGAGTTTACCCAAAAGAAGGTCAGTCTGGAGGCAAAGAATGAGTGTGAGATAAATCATGAAGGTCCATTAGACAGTATTTTAATCTGTTAGGTTGTGGGTTTTAAACATTCCGGTTTTGCATAGGTCAAACACTGGGCCATGAGGGATTACTGAGTGTACTGGTCCTCAGGTTTCCCTATTCTTTCCCACCTTCCCCATCTTTCTCTCACCTCTAACTTTCTTGTCTTTTCTTCTTTAGTGTTACAATGATCCTTTTACCAAGGTACAGTTGCCTATTAGGTGCCCACATTCCCATAAGCCAAACTTCAGGGGATCTGCTGGCTTCCACAGATATCCACAAACATCAGGCATAAACATGGTGTGCATATATCCATGTAGGCAAAATAATCCACATAATTCAGGCTCAATTCCCAGCACCCACATAATAACTCACAATTATCTGTAACTCTGGATTTAGGGAATGAGAGGTCATCTTTTGACCCACATAGTTACAAAGGTGGACTGCATTCATATGTATAAGCAAAATATCAATACTTATAAAATAAAAGGAACTACACCTATCACAAAAATATGAGGTACAATAAAAGCAGTGCTAAGAGGCAAGTTCATAGCACTATGTAACTTCATAAAGAAATTGGAGAGTTCATATAATAGCGATTTAAAAGCACACTTACAAAGCTCTAGAATGACAAGAAGTAAATACATCCAAGAGGACTTTATGGCAGAAAATAATCCAACTTGGGGCTAATATCAATCAGTTTGAAACTAGGAGAACAACACAAAGAATCAACAAAACCAAGTGCTGATTCTTTGAGAAAATCTAAAAGATGGATAAACCATTAACCAAATTAACTAAAAGTCAGAGAGGCAGTATCCAAATTAACAAAATCAGAAATGAAAAGCGGGACTTAACTGCAACTTTAATTCTTTCAAAAGCTATTTTAACAATGGTTCTTGAATGCTTTAAGAACTCTTTTAACCTCCATTTAAATGTTCCCTTGTAACCTAATACGCACCAGAAATCATGAAAAAGAAAAGGGCGGGGGGCTTAGGGGATGGGAGAGAGTGAACTTGTTTATAAAGGTTCTTTGGAGCAACTCCCATCTCTGTTTAGAAATTGGCAGATCATGTGTTTAGCAAATTGTATCTTATATCTTGGGTATCCTAGGTTTGGGGCTAATATCCACTTATCAGTGAGTACATATTGTGTGAGTTCCTTTGTGAATGTGTTACCTCACTCAGGATGATGCCCTCCAGGTACATCCATTTGCCTAGGAATTTCATAAATTCATTCTTTTTAATAGCTGAGTAGTACTCCATTGTGTAGATGTACCACATTTTCTGTCTCCATTCCTCTGTTGAGGGGCATCTGGGTTCTTTCCAGCTTCTGGCTATTATAAATAAGGCTGCTATGAACACATGAAACTCAAGAAGAATGAAGACTGAAGTGTGGACACTATGCCCCTCCTTAGATTTGGGAACAAAACACCCATGGAAGGAGTTACAGAGACAAAGTTTGGAGCTGAGATGAAAGGATGGACCATGTAGAGACTGCCATATCCAGGGATCCACCCCATAATCAGCATCCAAACGCTGACACCATTGCATATACTAGCAAGATTTTATCGAAAGGACCCAGATGTAGCTGTCTCTTGTGAGACTATGTCGGGGCCTAGCAAACACAGAAGTGGATGCTCACCATCAGCTATTGGATGGATCACAGGGCTCCCAATGGAGGAGCTAGAGAAAGTACCCAAGGAGCTAAAGGGATCTGAAACTCTATAGGTGGAACAACATTATGAACTAACCAGTACCCCGGAGCTCTTGACTCTAGCTGCGTATGTATCAAAAGATGGCCTAGTCGGCCATCACTGGAAAGAGAGGCCCATTGGACACGCAAACTTTATATGCCCCAGTACAGGGGAACGCCAGGGCCAAAAAGGGGGAGTGGGTGGGTAGGGGCGTGGGGGTGGGTGGGTATGGGGGACTTTTGGTTTAGCATTGGAAATGTAAATGAGCTAAATACCTAATAAAAATGGAAAAAAAAAGAAAAAAGAAATTGGCAGATCAGTTCACAGTTTAGCAGTAGCATTTCCATACACTTTCAAACACTTCATGGAAATACCAGCAGTCCAGTTCATCAGAGTTGTGATAGCAAACAGGAATCAGCAGCAGTGGCACTACCTAGCAGAGAGACCTATGCCCCAACCTCAACACAAGTAAGCAGGAGGGACAGGAAGAACTCCAGGAGAAGTTCTCAGCTGTGCCTCATTCAGTGAAGTGAAGATCAGTGAAGATGCAAGAACAATAAGCATTTCACAGCTCTGTAAACAAGTCTACCTCAGCCTCTGTTATTGTCCATTGAGTCTTTTATATAGTCCCTCCAAGCATCATGTGACCTCCACAGGTCTAACTTTAAGATATTTCTTGCTTCAGCACATGATTCTGACTTAGCAAAACTCCACTTGAGTCTGTCTCAGCTGATATTACTCTGCCAATCACCCTGAGTCCACAGAAGCTGCAAAAAAGCCACCTCATACCACAAGTGCTACATATTGGCCAACTAGACAAAATATTATCTTCTGACTTTTAAGCTGAGGGGTGGTAGATGGGTAGTGACGAGGGGCATTTCAGAGCATTGACATAGCAGAGCATAAGTAAAGCAACCATACTGTAATGATATTTTAGGAGAATTTTTCAGTGTCAGCTATGGATAATTATTTCTGTCAAGTAGAGTCTGAGAACCTGAACTTGATTTCACCTTATGAGAAAAATGGAGACTGAATATAAAATGGCTGTGAGGAGCGGGTGTGGCGGCAGTCCCAAAGGCGCCAGGGACTGCAGCTAAGTCGTATGACTTGCACCTGACTTTCTCATATAAGCCACAAACATCTTGAGAGCTTCGCAGGTGTACCAGGATACTGGTGAATCCATTTTGATGGAGATATGCCCCTGCTGCCCTGATTAGCTGAAGCTGCGTGCCTGGTGAGGTAGCATGGCCTGCTGTGCGTGGATGGGAACTGAGAGTATAAAAAAGTGAGAGGCCCAGGGTTCGAGGGAGATATAAACAGGGGAGATATAAACAAGGGAGATATAAACAAGAAGAAACAGGACTGAATAAACGTGTACAGAAGGATCCTGTTGCAGCGTCGTTCTTCCTGGCCAGTTGAGGGCGCACAAGAAATGGCCACAGTTATGTTATAAAAAACAGGCATAATGCTGAGAAGCATGCAGTTCTTGCTACACTTGCAATGAGTAGCCAGCCAACTAGTTATTCCATTTACCAAAGTTAAACACATCTTTAAGATGGGAGATATATAAAAGAGCTAAATCTGCTCATAGGTCAAGGATGGTTTGTGTAGCTCTAGTCTCAGAGATAGAACTCTGCAGATGTCTTGGACCCTGCTTGGGTTTCAGCAGGATAAGGACCATCGAACCACCAGTCAACATCATGACTCTCAAACACATGGCATCAGAGAGATACACAATGTGATCAAATAGGGATACACAATGTGACCAAATATCCTGCAACATAATCCAGTAGGATTACATATAAGGCATAGATTAGATTTTGAGGTTTGAGGTTTTTCAGGACTGAGAGAAGAAATCAAGACTTATTTATGAAAGCAAATTCAAATTCTGTGATGTTTCTGTGGTGGCAGATAAGATCTCAGTAGCCAGTGGGACAAAGAGCCTGTCTCCAAGCAGGACTGAGTCCCTAATACAGTGTGACTGACATGTTGATATGCTGCCCCTTGTGGTCAAGATGATATTATAGAAGGTAGCCATGACAGCCTTCGGAGGGAGTTGATGTCACCCTGAAAGAACATTTCTTTCCATCTCACATTTGAGAATCTTCCATTGCTAGATAGACTTGGGTGGAAGTATATCTTTCCTCTGACATTGATGAATTGAATGAACTGATGAATTTCTGCTAGATGAAAACGCCATTGGTTAATGTCAATGCATAAAATGTCTCAACATAACTTTTCACCCATGCTATAGTTAAGTAACCCCAGTGAAAGTCATTGATTCACCAAACTAAACATGGATAGAACAATTTCTTTGGTCTGTCATTAAGTGCCTGATCTTTGGTAAGAGCAGTTTGTTTTTGTGTCCTCAAAAGTTAAAACAATTGACCATAGTTGTTCTCACAGAATTCACACTCATCAATAATTTGTAATATATAAGGAATCTCTAAGTAAAATTGGCAAACCAAACTTTCTGTAGTATATAAATCAGTATATGTGAATGGAGTCTTCATTAAATCAACTGATTAAATTATCAAAAAATTAGTGCATGTGATAGATTTTAAACAAATTTTTGATTGATGTGTTTAATCAGAGAAACACCTTGAACATTGAAAACTCAGCACTGATAAATAGAGTGTAGTATTAAATATCACTACGTATCATAATGATATCAACATTTGCTGACAAATATGGGGGAAGAATTCTTCATATTTTCTTTTTTTATTAGATATTTTCTTTTTTACATTTCAAATGCTATCCCAAAAGTCCAATATACCCTAACCCTGCTCTGATCCCCAACACACCCACTCCTGCTTCCTGGCCCTGGCATTCCCCTGTACTGGGGTACATAAACTTCGCAGGACCAAGGGTCTCTCCTCCCATTGATGGCCTACTAGGCCATCCTCTGCTACATAAGCAACTAGAGACAGAAACTCTGGGGGGTACTGGTTAGTTCATATTGTTGCTCCTCCTATAGGGTTACAGACCACTTTAGTTTTGCCCAGGAGAGGTATTGCTGGATCTGCCGATAGTATTATGCCCAATTTTCTGAAGAACTGCCAGTCTGATTTCCAGAGTGGTTATACCAGTTTGCAATCCCACCAACAATGGAGGAGTGTTCCTCTTTCTCCACATCCTTGCCAGCATCTGTTGTCACTTGAATTTTTGATCTTAGTCATTCTGACTGGTGTGAGGTGAAATCTCAGGGATGGTTTGATTTGCATTTCCCTCATGTATAAGGATGTTGAACATTTTTTCAAGTGCTTCTCAGCCATTCTGTATTCCTCAGGTGAAAATTCCTTGTTTAGCTCTGTACCACATTTTTAATGGGGTTATTTGATTTTCTGGAGTCCACCTTCTTGAGTTCTTTGTATATATTGGTTACTAGTCCCCTATCTGATTTATGATTTTTAAAGATCCTTTCTTAATCTGTTGGTGACCTTTTGGTCTTATTGACAATATCTTTTGCCTTACAGAAGCTTTGCAATTTTATGAGGTCCCATTTGTCGATTCTCATTCTTACAGCACCAGCCATTGCTGTGCTCTTTAAGAATTTTTTCCCTGTGCCCATATCATCAAGGCTTTTCCCCACTTTCTCCTTTGTGAGTTTCATTGTCTCTGGTTTTACGTGGAGTACCTTGATCCACTTAGACTTGAGCTTTGTATAAGGAGATAAGAATGGATCAATTCTGGGAAGGAAGGAGGGATAATGGATTTTCAGAGGGTCAACTAGGAATGGCGATAGCATTTGAAATGTAAATAAAGAAAAAAATATATGTAAAAGATGGATCATTTTGCATTCGTGTACATGATAACCATCAGTTGAGCTAGCACCATTTGTTGAAAATGCTGTCTTTTTTCCACTGGATAGTTTTAGATCTTTTGTGATAAATCATGTGTCCATAGGTGTATGTGTTCATTCAATTCTATTCCATTGATCTATCTGTCTGTCATTGTACCAGTACTATGCAGTTTTTATCACAATTGCTCTGTAGTACAGCTTGAAGTCAGGCATGGTGATTCCACCAGAGGTCCTTTTATTGTTCAGAATAGTTTTTTGCTATCCTAAGTTTTTTTGTTATTCCAGATGAATTTGCAAAATTGTCCTGTCTAACTCCGTGAAGAATTGAGTTGGAATTTTTATGGAGATTGCATTGAATCTGTAGATTGCTTTTTGCAAGTTAGCTATTTTTACTATATTTATCCTGCCAATCCATGGGCATGGGATATCTATCCATCTTCTGAGATCTTCCTCAATTTATTTCTTCAGAGACTTGAAGTTCTTATCATACAGACTTTTCTCTTCCTTAGTTAGAGTCACACCAAGGTATTTTATATTATTTGTGACTATTGTGAAGGGAGGTGGTTTCCCTAATTTATTTCTCAGCCTGTTTATCCTTTGTGTATAGAAAGGCCATTGACTTGTTTGAGTTAATTTTATATCCAGCTACTTCACTGAAGCTGTTTATCAGGTTTAGGAGTTCTCTGGAGGAATTTTGGGGGTCACTTATAATACTATCATATCATGTACAAATAATATTTTTAATTCTTACTTTCCAATTTATATCCACTTATTCTTCTTTTGTTATCTAATTGCTCTGGCTAGAACTTAAAGTACTATATTGAATAGGGAGGGAGAAAGTGGGCAGCCTGTCTAGTCCCTGATTTTAGAGGGATTGCTTCCAGCTTCTCTCCATTTAGTTTGATGTTGTTTACTGATTTGCTGTATATTGATTTTATTATATTTAGTTTACAGACCTTGAATTCTTGATATTTCCAAGACTTTTATCATAAATGGGTGTTGGATTTTGTCACATGCTTTCTCAGCATATAATGAGATGATCATGTGGGTTTTTTCTTTGAGTTTGTTTATATAGTGGATTACGTTGATGGGTTTCTTTCTTTTTTTTTTTTATACTTTTTATTAGGTATTTTCCTCATTTACATTTCCAATGCTATCCCAAAAGTCCCCCATACCGTCCCACCCACTCCTCTACCTACCCACTCCCACTTTTTGGCCCTGATGTTCCCCGGTACTGGGGCATATAAAGCTTGCAAGTCCAATGGGCCTCTCTTTCCAGTGATGGCCGACTAGGCCATCTTTTGATACATATGCAGCTAGAATCAAGAGCTCTGCGGTACTGGTTAGTTCATAATGTTGTTCTACCTATAGGGTTGCAGATCCCTTTAGCTCCTTGGATACTTTCTCTAGCTCCTCCATTGGGAGCCCTGTGGTCCATCCAATAGCTGACTGTGAGCATCCACTTATGTGTTTGCTAGGCCCCGGCTTAGTCTCACAAGAGACAGCTATATCTGGGTCCTTTCAGCAAAATCTTGCTAGTATATGCAATGGTGTCAGCGTTTGGAAGCTGATTATGGGGTGGATCCCTGGATATGGCAGTCTCTACATGGTCCATCCTTCCGTCTCAGCTCCAAACTTTATCTCTGTAACTCCTTCCATGGGTGTTTTGTTCTCAATTCTAAGAAGGGGCAAAGTGTCCACACTTTGGTCTTCGTTCTTCTTGAGTTTCATGTGTTTAGCAAATTGTATCTTATATCTTGGGTATCCTAAGTTTCTGGGCTAATATCCACGTATCAGTGAGGACATATTGTGTGAGTTTCTTTGTGATTGGGTTACCTCACTCAGGATGATACTCACCAGGTCCATCCATTTCCCTAGCAATTTCATAAATTCATTCTTTTTAATAGTTGAGTAGTACTCCATTGTGTAGACGTACCACATTTTCTGTATCCATTCCTCTGTTGAGGGGCATCTGGGTTCTTTCCAGCTTCTGGCTATTATAAATAAGGCTGCTATGAACATAGTGGAGCATGTGTCCTTCTTACCGGTAGGGACATCTTCTGGATATATGCCCGGGAGAGGTATTGCAGGATCCTCCGGTAGTACTATGACCAATCTTCTGATGAACCGCCAGACTGGTTTCCAGAGTGGTTGTACAAGCTTGCAATCCCACCAACAATGGAGTGTTCCTCTTTCTCCACATCCTCGGCAGCATCTGCTGTCACCTGAATTTTTTAGCCATTCTGACTGGTGTGAGGTGGAATCTCAGGGTTGTTTTGATTTGCATTTCTCTGATGATTAAGGATGCTGAACATTTTTTCAGGTGCTTCTCAGCCATTCGGTATTCCTCAGGTGAGAATTCTTTGTTTAGTTCTGAGCCCCATTTTTTAATGGGCTTATTTGATTTTCTGGAGTCCACATTCTTGAGTTATATATACATATACATATATATTGGATATTATTCCTCTATCTGATTTAGGGTAGGTAAAGATCCTTTCCCAATCTTTTGGTGGCCGTTTTGTCTTATTGATGGTGTCTTTTGCGTTGCAGAAGCTTTGCAGTTTCATGAGGTCCCATTTATCAATTCTCTAACTTACAGCACAAGCCATTGCTGTTCTATTCAGGAATGTTTCCCCTGTGCCCATATCTTCGAAGGTTTTCCCTACTTTCTCTTCAATAAGTTTTAGTCTCTCTGGTTTTATGTGGAGTTCCTTAATCCACTTAGATTTGACCTTAGTACAAGGAGATAGGAATGGATCAATGCGCATTCTTCTACATGATAACCACCAGTTGTACCAGCAACATTTGTTGAAGATGCTGTCTTTTTTCCACTGGATGGTTTTTGCTCCCTTGTCAAAGATCAAGTGACCATCGGTATGTGGGTTCATTTCTGGGTCTCCAATTCTATTCCATTGGTCTACTTGTCTGTTGTTTTACCAGTGCCATGCAGTTTTTATCATAATTGCTCGGTAGTACAGCTTTAGGTCAGGCATGGTGATTCCACCAGAGGTTCTTTTATCCTTGAGAAGAGTTTTTGCTATCCTAGGTTTTTTGTTGTTCCAGATGAATTTGCAGATTGCCCTTTCTAATTCGTTGAAGAATTGAGTTGGAATTTTGATGGGGATTGTATTGAATCTGTAGATTGCTTTTGGCAAGATAGCCATTTTTACAATGTTGATCCTGCCAATCCATGAGCATGGGACATCTTTCCATCCTCTGAGATCTTCTTTAATTTCCTTCTTCAGAGAGTTGAAGTTCTTATCATACAGATCTTTCACTTCCTTAGTTAGAGTCACGCCAAGACATTTTACATTATTTGTGACTATTGAGAAAGATGTTGTTTCTCTAATTTCTTTCTCAGCCTGTTTATTCTTCATGTAGAGAAAGGCCATTGACTTGTTTGAGTTCATTTTATATACAGCTACGTCACTGAAGATGTTGATCAGGTTTAGGAGTTCTCTGGTGGGATTTTTAGGGTCACTTATATATACTAACATATCATCTGCAAAAAGTGATATTTTGACTTCATCTTTTCCAATTTGTATCCCCTTGATCTCCTTTTGTTGTCGAATTGCTCTGGCTGGGACTTCAAGTACAATGTTGAATAGGTAGGGAGAAAGTGGGTAGCCTTGTCTAGTCCCTGATTTTAGTGGGATTGCTTCCAGCTTCTCACCATTTACTTTGATGTTGGCTACTGGTTTTCTGTAGATTGCTTTTATCATGATTAGGTATGGGCCTTGAATTCCTGATCTTTCCAAGACTTTTATCATGAATGGGTGTTGGATTTTGTCAAATGCTTTCTCAGCATCTAACCAGATGATCATGTGTTTTGTCTTTGAGTTTGTTTATGTATTGGATTACGTTGATGGATTTCCGTATATTGAACCATCTCTGCATCCCTGGGATGAAACCTACTTGGTCAGGATGGATGATTGTTTTGATGTGTTCTTGGATTCGGTTAGTGAGAACTTTATTGAGGATTTTTGCATCGATATTCATAAGGGAAATTGGTCTGAAGTTCTCTGTCTTTGTTGGGTCTTTTTGTGGTTTAGGTATCAGAGTAATTGTGGCTTCATAGAATGAGTTGGGTAGAGTACCTTCTACTTCTATTTTGTGGAATAGTTTGTGAAGAACCGGGATTAGGTCTTCTTTGAAGGTCTAATAGAACTCTGCACTAAACCCATCTTGTCCTGGGCTTTTTTTGGTTGGGAGACTATTAATGACTGCTTCTATTTCTTTAGGGGTTATTGGACTGTTTAGATCATTAACCTGATCTTGATTTAACTTTGGTACCTGGTATCTGTCTAGAAACTTGTCCATTTCATCCAGGTTCTTCATTTTTGTTGAGCATAGCCTTTTGTAGAAGGATCTGATAGTGTTTTGGATTTCTTCAGGATCTGTTGTTATGTCTCCCTTTTCATCTCTGATTTTGTTAATTAGAATGCTTTCCCTGTGCCCTCTAGTGAGTCTGGCTAAGGGTTTATCTATCTTATTGATTTTCTCAAAGAATCAGCTCCTTGTTTGGTTGATTCTTTGAACAGTTCCTCTTGTTTCCACTTGGTTGATTTCACCCCTGAGTTTGATTATTTCCTGCTGTCTACTCCTCTTGGGTGAATTTTCTTCCTTTTGTTCTAGAGCTTTTAGGTGTGTTGTCAAGCTGCTAATGTGTGCTCTCTCTAGTTTCTTTTTGGAGGCACTCAGAGCTATGAGTTTTCCTCTTAGAAATGCTTTCATTGTGTCCCATACATTTGGGTATGTTGTGGCTTCATTTTCGTTAAACTCCAAAAAGTCCTTAATTTCTTTCTTTATGCCTTCCTTGACCAAGGTGTCATTGAGGAGAGTGTTGTTCAGTTTCCACATGAATGTTGGCTTTCTATTGTTTATTTTGTTATTGATGATCAGTCTTAGTCCATGGTGATCTGATAGGATGCATGGGACAATTTCAATATTTTTGTATCTGTTGAGGCCTGTTTTGTGTCCAATTATGTGGTCAATTTTGGAGAAGGTACCATGAGGTGGTGAGAAGAAGGTATATCCTTTTGTTTTAGGATAAAATGTTCTGTAGATATCTCTTAGATCCATTTGTTTCATAACTTCTGGTAGTTTCACTGTGTCCCTGTTTAGTTTCTGTTTCCATGATCTGTCCATTGGTGAAAGTGGTGTGTTGAAGTCCCCCACTATTATTGTGTGAGGTGCAATGTGTGCTTTAAGCTTTACTAAAGTTTCTTTAATGATTGTGGCTGCCCTTGTATTTGGAGCATAGATATTCAGAATTGAGAGTTCCTCTTGGAAGATTTTACCTTGATGAGTATGAAGTGCCCCTCCTTGTCTTTTTTGATGACTTTGTGTTGGAAGTCGATTTTATTTGATATTAGAATGGCTACTCCTGCTTGTTTCTTTGGACTATTTGCTTGGAAAATTGTTTTCTAGCCTTTTATTCTGAGGTAGTGTCTGTCTTTTCCCCTGAGGCATGTTTCCTGTAAGCAGCAAAAAGCTGGGTCCTGTTTATATGGCCAGTCTTTTAGTTGATGTCTTTTTATTTGGGAATTGAGTCCATTGATATTAAGAGATATTAAGGAAAAGTAATTTTTGCTTCCTGTTCTTTTTGTTTTTGGAGTTGGGATTCTGTTCTTGTGGCTCTCTTCTTTTAGGTTTGTTGAAGGATTGCTTTCTTGCTTTTTCTAAGGCACAATTTCCCTCCTTGTGTTAGAGTTTTCCCTTTATTATCCTTTGAAGGGCTGGATTCATGGAAAGATAATGTGTGAATTTGGTTTTGTCATGGAATACTTTGGTTTCTCCATCTATGGTAATTGAGAGTTTTACTGGGTATTATAGCCTGGGTTGGCATTTGTGTTCTCTTAGTGTCTGTATAACATCTGGCCACGATCTTCTGGGTTTCATAGTCTCTGGTGAGAAGTCTGGTATAATTCTAATAGGTCTGCCTTTCAAAGTTACTTGAACTTTTTCCCTTACTGCTTTTAATATTCTGTCTTCATTTAATGCATTTGTTGTTCTGATTATTATATGTCAGGAGGAATTTCTTTTCTGGTCCAGTCTATTTGGAGTTCTGTAGGCTTCTTGTATGTTCATGGGCATCTCTTTTTTAGGTTAGGGAAGTTTTTATTCTGTAATTTTGTTGAAGATATTTACTGGCCGTTTAAGTTGAAAAATCTTCATTTTAATCTATACCTGTGATCCTTAGGTTTGGTCTTCTCATTGTGTCCTGGATTTCCTGGATGTTTTGAGTTAGGATCTTTTCTAGTTTTGCATTTTCTTTGATTGTTGTTTCCAGGTTTTCTATGAATCTTCTGTACCTGACATTCTCTTTTCCATCTCTTGTATTCTTTTGCAGATGGTTGCTTCTATGGCTCCTGATTTCTTTCATAGGATTTCTATCTCCAGAGTTGTCTCTCTTTGGGTTTTCTTTAATGTTTCTACTTCCAGTTTTAGATCTTGGATGGTTTTGTTCAATTCTTTCACTTGTTCAGTTGTCTTTTCCAGTAATACTTTAAGGGATTTTTGTGTTTCTTCTTTAATGACTTCTACCTGTTTAGCAGTGTTGTTCTCCTGTATTTCTTTAAGTGAGTTATTAATGCACTTCTTAAAATCCTCTACCGCCATCATGAGATATGATTTTAAATTCAAATCTTAGTTTTTGAATGTGTTGGTGTATCCAGGACTTGCTGTGTTGGGAGTACTGTGTTCTGATGATGCCCAGTGGTCTTGGTTTCTGTTCATAAGATTCTTATGTTTGCCTTTCACCATCTGGTAATCTCTGGTGTTAGATATTCTAGTTGTCTCTGGCTGGAGCTTGTTCCTCTTGTGATTCTGTTAGCCTCTGTCAGTACTCCTGGGAGTCCAACTCTCTCCTGAGTCCCAGTTGTCTTTGAACTCTCTGCAGGCAAGCTCTCCTTTTTCAGGGTAGGTGCTCAGAGGTATGGCACTCAGATCTTCCTCCTGACTGAAGATGAAGGCCTGAAGGGATCCTGTCCAAGAAGCTCTGTTGTTTCCGCAGCTCAAGTGCTCTCCTTCGCGGCCTGTTCTCTGAGAGACCTGGGATATAAGATGGTGCTCTCATCTGAGTCCTGGGGTCAGAGCCCTCTCTGGAGGCCAACTCTCTTCAGTGATTCTAAGATTCTGGGTGTGCTAGGGTGCCTGCGGTGTGGAGAGTCCCCTGGGGACCATGGGACAGTCCACCAAGTTCGTACTCAAGGTGGCCCAGGGCTGGTACTGACTGGAAGTAACCCCAGCCACTGGTCAAGCAAGTTTCCTGTGTCCCAGTTCCTGCAGGCACAGGGCCCTGCCTGTTGTTTTGGAATAGATGTTGCATTCCACTCCCCATTGATCCCAAGATCTTGGGTGTGCTAAGGCTCCTTCGGTGTGGAGAGTCCTCTGGGGACTGTGCGACCCTCAGCCAAGTTCACGCCCAAGGTGGTCTGGGCCTACATATTTTCAATACAAACTCTTAAATAAGCCCACAATATTCACCAAATGTATTTGATTTTTTTGAGGAGGAAAGGACACTATAAGAAAGAGAAGGTGTTCACCCCAAAAGTGCTGATTGGGTTAATAGTGAAAGGCAAGGTTTGTGTGAATTTTAGATGGATATGAGCCACCATGTGGTAGCTTGGAATTGAACTCAGGACTTCAGGTATAGCAGCCACTGCTCTTCTCAGCCATCTTTACAGTTCTCATAGTTCCTTTTTATTTCACGAAAGGATCCAGAAGATTGTTAGTAGTGTAGTAAATATAATAAAATATTGACAAAATCTGGTTAGAAGTAAAAGCCCTGATTTCCTTACAGGAGAGGGTTAATGTTGATTTGTCATTGATTTCTCCCCCCTCCCCTTCCTCCTCCCCCACCCCCTTCCTTCATTCCCCTTCTCTTCTCCTCTCCTCTCTTCTCCTCTCCTCTCCTCTCCTCTCCTCTCCTCTCCTCTCCTCTCTTCTCTTCTCTTCTCTTCTCTTCTCTTCTCTTCTCTTCTCTCTATTTTGTCCTCCCTCTCTCCCATCTCCTCCCTCACATTCCCCTTCCTCCTTTATACTACTCTTCTCCCACCTCCACATATATATTTTTTCTCCTCAATTCTCTTTCACTGACCTCATTTCTGCTCTCTACTTTTATCCCTTCCCTTCACTACCCTTTTAATTTCCCCTCTTCACTGTTGGGAGCTATTAAGGCAATGCTATTGTCCTGATCTCTGAATTGGGCCTCTCCCCCCGAGAAGAAAAGGGTGTCAAAAGCGGGCCACCAGACGCACCGCTCCGAGAAAGTTAGCGCTGGATGTCCTGACCTCAAGATGTACCCTGATACCACCAAGTTCCTGCTTCCCCTTGTAGTCGCCAAAAGAAAAATTTCCGCTGCCCCATCCCTCCTGCTAAGAAGTACTTCCTCTCTTTCTGCTGCCCCATCCCTCCTGCTGAGGTGCATTTCCTCTGCCCCATTCCTCCTGCTGAAAGGCACTTCCCCTTTTGCTTGCACATTTAAGCCTTGGACCTTTCGAAATACATTGGGGTTTTGATGCATTCCAAAACGTCTCAGTGTCATTATTCGCACAAGGCCCTCATCCCCCTCTACCCCCCATTTGGTTCTTAAGAGGAGATCCCCTCGAGACCCTCGAATAACTGGACCTGCTGGACGGGTCACTTCACTTCTTCCATTCTATCTTTATACTTCCTCCCGTCCAGTCTACTTCACACTCTTCTTTCCCACATTCTTCTACTATTCTCTCCTCTCCTGTCATCTCTTCTCACCTCTTCAGTGACATGAGTGTTCAGTGTAGATGCACCACTGATGGCTGCTTATATGCAACAACACTACTATCACAGAATTGGACCAGCAGAAAACTGCTGCATGGTACACTCATACTTTTGCAAACAGGATCAGTTTCCACTCAATCACTGATGCCAATTATTCCCCAGCAACTTGGACTGCATCTTCCAATATTATGAAAATCTGCCAATGGAAAACTTCTTCAAGCTGAACCTAACCTGATCCCTCTTTTACACAAGGGAGTGCATTACTTGAAAGAACTCAGATTTACAAATAAGGTATAAATACAGAACTCTGAGCAAAAACTTTTAGTCTAGCAAATTAAGTTCTACCATGATAAAAATGGCAGGAACTTGAATCATCAATGATAATTTCTCTTCTATCATGTGAGTATTTGCAGCAATATTGTTATTTTGATGTTGGGCAAATAAAATAAAATCCAAGTGAGCATTACTTTTAAAAGGCTCCTTATAGATCACTTTGTTTTAAATTGGTAAATCTATAAAACTCACATGTGAGTCACTACCAATCAGGACACATAAACCCCTTGTTTTGTCCTTGTGGGGCTGTATCACTCCCTCAACTGCATTCAAGTATATGTGCACACAGGAAATGGTGCAGAATTACTGTGAAAGGAAGTTCTGACAACAAGGCATCTACTTACTCTGATTTGAGTATTTTTCTTGAAAATATTAATTTTATAAATTTTTAGTTTTAGTTTTTGAGAAAGACTTTCTCTTGTTATCAGAAAAGGCATGTACTCACAGTCATTAGGCAGTCTTATCTGGAAGTCAAATTTGTGGAGAACCCTTTGCCTTTTTGTGTATCTTGAGCACAGGTATTTTACTTTATTTTTTATTAGATATTTTCTTTATTTACATTTCAAATATTATCACCTTTTCTGGTTTCCCCTCTGAAAACCTGCTATCCCCACCCCACACCCACTGCTCACCAACCCACCCACTCCTGCTTCCTGATCCTGGCAGTCCTCTACACTGGGGCATAAAACCTTCACAGGACCAAGGGCCTCTCTTCCCATTTGTGTCCCACAAGGCCATCCTCTGCTACATATGCAGCTGAAGCCTGAGTCCCTGCTTGTGTACTCTTTGGTTGGTGGTTTAGTCCCTGGGAGCTCTGCTGGTACTGGTTGGTTAATTTTGTTCCTCCTATGGGGCTGCAAACCCCTTCATCCACCTTGGTCCTTTTTCTAGTTCATCCATTGAGGGCCCTGAGCACAGGTATTTTAAACATTTCTTTTTCAACATACCCTTTCTTACCCAGGAAGATGAGAGTATCCTTACAAAGTCATCATCCTTTGCTTTTATGGACATATATTCATGCAGAGTACTGCAATTTACAGCTGTGTTGTTAATCACTGAGTTCTTTAGACTAATCAAATGTTCCACTGACACAAGTGGTGAACAGAATTTTACCTAAATGACACTGATATAAACTTTACTTGAAGTCCAATGTTTGTACTCTCAACCTCTTACATGATTTCCAGTGCATTAGCATTTAAAGCAATGTGCTTAAGTTCTCTGGACATAAAAGATGACTTGGACATGGCTCAGGAAAGAATGTGCACAGGATTAAATCCCAATTTTATATCCAATTCCAACTGTCACTTAAGCATTCAACTCTACGTTGCTGAATCTATTTATTGCTTCTAAGACTAGATTTTAGCATCAGAGACTTTGATTGACTTGATGCTGTTAGAAAAATAATGGAGTACTTGGTAAGCCATTAAGTGTTCCATGAAGTCCATCTTTTCACCAAAGTTATTTGTAGTGAAATTTTTGTTAGGATGACTCTCCTTCAGATATACAGTTGCCTATTAGTTGCCCATGATTTCTTAAACAACCCTTATCCATGATGCTGTACATAATCAAAGTAGACTTTGACCAAACTAGTAAATTTTTTGGTGCACTATTTCTTTTGTACTTTCATCATTGTCTTTATGTCAGGACCTTATATTCCCTCATATCACACCATGCAAGTTCTTTCATGCTGGCACTTAAAAAGGGACAAAATAGGAACAAAGTTGAGTATGAGGCAATGTGCATTTTCAAGATGAAAATATGAATGAAATGGAAGCTATCCACCCTTCTTGCTGTCAAAAGAGTATTCTGGATTTGGAGATGTTTCTTTTATTTCCTTGCCCTTTTAATATCCATTTGTCTATCAGAGGAGGAAGCAGAGGACTATTCACCTCTATGCAAGAGCCTGCCATCCTACTGTACAGAATATAGCTCAGCTGATGAGAAACTTACATGCTGTACCATGAGGTACACAGATACCTGAAAATTATAAGAAATTTCCTCAACAGTGTATGCCTATAATCATAAATTATTCAAGAGGATCAAATTTGAAAGGCATCCAAGATTGTGGAAAAATGACAGTCAGAAGATAGAGTTTTTAAATGAAATTTCCAGTATTGTTTAAATTGATCAAAGAGACTATTCTGATCCTTAAAATGTAACAAATGTTGCACAGATATGAGTGTTCATAACAGAACAAGATGCCGAGATGTGTTTCTATAGACACAGCACCCCGTGGTTGAAAGGCAAAGGAATCTTATTGGACAGATTAACTTTCTTGTTATCTGGCTTTGATATTGCTAGAATTGCAGCCAGGATTTCTACTTAGTGATGAAACTGTGTGCAATAATAATAATTCCAGCTGAGATGTACACCAGTAGTATAGACATTATGTCTACCATGAACTATATCCAATTGGATCTAAGATAATCCCAAGGAAGCAAGAGAAGTTTCTTTTCTTCTATTGTTGATGGATATGATTTAAAGAATCATTGTTATGGTCATGTAGTCCTGCTGTGGCCCTTCTTCCTAGAAGGAGATGATTTTACAGTGGGTAGTGCTTACTGTAGCTATTAGTAACTGTTCAATGTTCACTCTTATGATTAAAGTGAGTGTATACTGTTTAGTTTAAATATTAATTTTATTCTCCCGGTAATTATATTACTTACCATCCCTTTTAAACTACTTTATTTACATCTGAAATTGAACAATCAGCACGGATATAACAATCACTTTCATGGATAATCCCATATAGCCCAAATTTCCTCAATGATTTACTCTTTTCCACGGTGTGCCTATTTTTATCATGTCTGATATCAAAAGCCTCCCTTCAAAAGAGCCTGCAATCCTATATTCATATAGTTTGCATATATAATCATTATAATAGTTAAATTTGTAAGGGTATGATTTATAAATGAAATATTGTGGGATCAGTGATTGAGAAAGCTTGCTCTTCTTGCCTAAGAATTGATTGTTATTTCCACCACCTACATGATGGCTCACAGACATCCATGATTCAAATTCTATGTGATATTCCACCATATTTTGAATTCTAAGACAGGACAAATGCACATAGTACACATACATACACAAAAAGCAAAACACTCAGATACATAAATAATGAATAGTTAAGATTAATAATATCTGTTTCTTGTGTTTTAATAATTTTTCAACAGTTTACAGTCATATAATATCTGAATGTTCATCTAAATATGAAAAAAAATACATCACAAATCCTGCGGGGCTGTGGGTGTAGGGGAAGAGGGCGAGAGCAGAGGCATCAGGCCAGAGTTCCTGTGCTCTGGGCAGGCAGATGCAGGAGGACTGCCTGCTGCTTTCCACACAGCCCTGGTAGGCATCTGGCTGTGTGAAGCCGGTGACCCCACACGGAGTTGGGTGGACAAGGGGCAGCCCCTGGTACCAGGTTCTCAGTCTCCAGCATCCCATGCTGAATAAGGCAGAGAACAGAATAGGGGCCCCAGGGGCGGCACTAGGCCCTGGAAATAAAGGAGAGAGGGCAGAGGGAAAGAAGGGGAGCTGAGTGGTTTCCACGCAGGTGAGTGTCCTTAGACCAGGCTTTGACTGGAGCACAGTAAGGTCTTCTGAAGGGAGGTTAGAAACAGCTCCTTAGAAGAAAGCTTATCCCATAGTTTGAGTACAGTGGGCCTTGATGAACAGAGACAGTCTACAGTTTTAGAGGTTTATTGTAGAAAGGCAGGGGGAAGGAGAGAAAGTAGGAGAGAGAGACCAGCCCTGGCCAAGAGGAAAGATGGAAGGGAAAGAGAGAAAGAGAGAGAGTAAGAAAGGTGAAGGCTTAGAAGAGAGGTAAAAGCTTAGACAGTAAGGGGTTTGGATGGGAAGAGAGAGAAGGAGCTAGAGAGTAAGAAATATGAAAGCTTAAGAGAGTGAGGAGGGAACAAGCAGCCCCTCTTATTGTGGGCTGTGTTATCTTGCTGTTGCTAGGCAACTGTGTGTAGGAGTCTAGCCTGAAGGTTAGAAGCTTGGGATATTGTCTATATGACTACTAGCCACACGCCTCTCTAGTGGAGGCTGTGGGGGCCATAACTTTGACAGGAGCCAGGGTTCCAGGAGACATGGTCGAATGCCTACCATTCATGTAGTTGGGAATTACCACCCATTGGGTTCTACCGGGATTCCAGATCTAGCCTCAATTGGAAACCAGGCTGTCTGTGCATAGCCCATTGTCCGACAAAATCCCACATTGCAATTTCCCAGTGTTAGTATATAACCATCAGGACATGAGAAACACAAGACAAACTAAATTTTGTGTGGTATCCAACACCAGTAAATTATAAGTGTTCTCCATTGTCACCAATCTCTTGTATATTCTCTACAACTGTTTATTTCCTCAGAGTTAGTTTGATACCACATTCTGCACTCAGGTTGACAGATTAGCTTGAAGCTATTATTCATTAATGTTTTTTTATACAAGAGATAAATGAATGATAGACAGACCCATAAATCCTTATAATCATTACAACCTATATATCCCCCAATTAAAATTATCTAATACTAAAATGTTCTATATTGAAATAATTGAAAGTAATTGGATTCAAGAGTATGGGGAGATATGATACCTACATTGAGGATCTGATGTGAACATTACTTACTGAAAATAAAATAGTGTGTACAGTATATGTTTTAAGGGCTGGCTACACAAGAATAAAAATGGCCCTTGATACATCCTAAATACTGCAGAGCTTAAAAACCCTAGTATAGTTTCTGGTGAGCAGAAAGGGGCAGAGTGCTGGAAAGCATGCACTCATGGCCACATTGACACTGACCAGCCATGTATCTGTTCCATCCTGGAAAGAAAAATACATCATTAAGATGAAAGAAGTTCCATAAAGAACTACAAAACTGCTCACTAGCATACAAATACTTTGTGTGGCTTTGGTCTCATTAAATGACTTAGTAGCCAAGGATCTGTGAATATACTGGACCTTCTGCTTATGCTTGACTAAGAACAACACCATGGATCCACTGGTACACACCATGAGTCCCAAACATATAGCATCACTGAAGGCCAATATGATTGCATATACTGTGTGAATGTGTTTGAAATTCTTTACTGCTGAACAGTACACCAATTGTCTAAATTCAGTAAGATTTCTTTTATCTTTCATGTCAGTCACTGTTAGGATCATGAAGGTATTTACAAGTAGGCACAGGGACCAGCACAGGACCAGAGAAGAACTAATGATTTTGGGAGCTCTGGCTTTGAACTGTGCTGACTTGGAATTGTTGAGGCTAATAGTGATGGCCTGAAAGACACTCAACAGACATGTGCAACCAAGGGAAAATCCCCTGCAAACTCTATGCAAATAAAAGACAAGTTTACATGTAATATCGTCTAGAAAATATGTATGACCAAATGCAGTCATTGTCTGAGGGATTCCTTTGCAGAGAACAACCATGATGTTGGCCCAGGTCAGGTGTTTAACAATTAGGTCTATAGGCCTTGTCCTGACCCCAGTGAAGTCAGCGATGATAAAACAACAAAGCAAGGCTGAGTTCCCCAGCATTCCTAGCACAATCTGGGACAGAAAAAAGATCCCCAAGGTTAGGTCTCTGGAGGTCATTCTCTTATGTTATGGAGAATGTCAATCAATATTGGATCTCAGCACTTCACAGTGGACATGAAGGACAAAGATCTCATTGTACATAAGATTTGTGGTATTAAACACTCAAATATAATATTTATATTAGACTTTTATGAAATCAGATGTAAAAATAAAGTACTTTCATGAGTTTTTTTTTTTTTTTTAATTTTAACCATGTACATGGTCTTAGATGTTTATGTGGGAATATTAACGTCAGTGCTTTTGTAGCCAGAGCTGTTCAAGTCATTGGAGAGCTGACAGATGTGTCTGCTGGAGACTAAAATTGTCTCCTCTCTAAGCACAACCTGCTTTCTTAACTCAGAAAGCCTCCTCTAGAGCCCCCAAGAGGGGTTTTTTACCAAATACATTTCTATGGCTCAACCTATTCCCAGTTGTTTCCACAGATCTTAGTCACAACATTGCAGTTAATGAAAAACTTAGCAAAACTCTTGCTAGGTGTCAGCACTCTCCACACATATCTACAAATGAAGCATGCTTTCTAGATCACAGAAGTCCTGTGTGGGAGGGATTCTAATGAAGAAACAGTGTTACTATGATTTTAGTAAAGCTAAAGATTTCCCATGTTCCATTTCAGTCAGGGAGAGATGTACTGCAACCTACCCCACCTTTGAAAGAAAATGATATCCACCAGCTTATATGGAACATTGTCTTTTCTCTTTGGTACTCCTCATGTGAATTTTAAAATACATGTCTTTTACTTTGGCATTCTGCATCTGCTCTTCATACTCCAATATGTTTTGGATATATTCTATTAATTTCAAAAATATGCTATTGGTATATATCACAAACAAAATGTAAAATATCAAAATTCAAATGTTAATCACGTATAAAACACATAAATTTCATACAAATGTGAACTTTTTCATTTAAAATGTTCATTCAATACTGGGATGACAACCATGAGAACTTTATCCATTTATTAAATTAAGACAACATTAACACAAAAATATATTTACTATTCTATTATAGTTTTCTAAACATATGTCAAATGAAATTTTATGTGTATCTATATGCACAGTGGAAAATATTTTCTGTGGGACAGAGAACATAAGTGATATACAAATGCATTGGTCTAATGAAGAAAATGATGATCAAAGGCATTTCTGCAAGGTACAAACCATAGAAGCACAGACATGAATACTTAGCCCGAACCAAGTGATGCTAAATTTGGCAAGAAAAAGAAACCTCAAAAGAAGCAATTGCAATTTTAATCCCAAGTGTCTGATTTTTTTCCCACACTTTTCTGCTCATAAATTAACAGGAAGTTGTTACTAATGCTCTTTGTTTCTACAGAAGAAAAATAGCCTCCTGTCCCTGTGCTACTTAGCACCAGTATTTCCAAAAGAAAACTTCCAACTGCCGAGGTGACCCAGAGTTAAAGTGGCAGCCTGCAGTAAATAAGGGGTTATCAGAGTTAAATGCTACTCTTCTGGTGACTGAGGTCCTGCCAGGTATTACATCTCACTGAGAATGCCAGGAAAAGTGTGTGTATGTGTGTGTCTGTGTCCTTAAGCACGGTGACAAATATTTGAGAAAAAAAAAAAAAGACTCTACCCACAACCTGGTAGTAGGGCTTCTATAGGAAATTGCCCTTACCAAAGAATATCAGGTAAAGGAGACTAGGCACAGGGGCCTCTCTTCAACAGGCTTCATCCAACTCTGCAGTGCTCAGGATTCAGATGATCTTCATCTCTCAGCATCCAGAAGGTTCACTATTGTGCCTGTGAAAGAGAGAGATACAGAGACAGAGAGACAGAGACAGAGAGACAGAGACAGACAGAGATCTGCACTCAAACAAATAGCTGCAGTTTGTCTGTCTTCTGAAAGCCTGAGGGTAGGCATTAAGACTCACAATGGAAAGTATGTGTCTCTCTGATGGCAGATGCTCTATGGAGCATTACTGGTCTGTGAGCCAGGCACCTTGTCTCCCTTTAGTCACCCACATGCTGTTATATCTTGATATACTAAAAACTCATCTCTTCTGAGGTTAACATGAAATCACGAGGGAAATCAATGACCCTGCCCAATGAGGGAGTTGACATCCTTTTCCCCAACACAGACTTTAAGAAACTTTCAATTGTGTTTGAACTGTATAGGGACATGCTGAAAAATTGGTCTGAATTCTGCTCTCTTGGGGTGTTAGGGACACAAAGGGAATCCAAGGAGTTTGAGGAGAGGGATAAATTCTAAGGAAGAATTAAGAGGTGATGATAATGGGAGCTCTGGTTGATTATTGAATACTCTTGGAGCAAGTGACTTCAAATCCTATTGAGTATACAAACAGAAACCAACCAGACCACATGCACACACATGCTCTGAAACAAAACATTTTCACTTTGTTTTGTTGAGTTGCTGGTTTTTTCCAGAGAGCAAAACATTACTTGTAGAAACATAGATTAATGAACATAGATTAATTAACTGCATTTTCCTTAATTTTTGTCAAAAATAATGAATTTTTATTCCAATTTAGGAACATAGGAAGTCACATGTGCAATAGGGAAAAAAACAAACACTTCCACATAACCTGATTTGTGTTACTTAGCATACCTTCTACTTAAATTGATAACTTTAATCACACATACCAAGCCTGCACTTTATTGTCATCCTGAGAATCTACAACTTCCTCTTCCATCTCAGAGGACCTGTACACCTGGAATACAGGCAAAACACATGTCAATAACAAGTTCTGAGGAAGTAAGCTCAGTTGTTCTCATTTCAATGGCATTTCCCCTGTACATCTTTTCACCTTTTAGTTTCTTGGATAAGGGTTTCTCAATTTTACTGATTTTACCAAAGAACCTTCTCTCTATCTCACTGATTCTTTGTATTGAATTTTGTTATTATTGTTCTTTCTATTTTATTGATTTCATCCTTGAGTTTGATTATTTCTTCCTGTCTACACTTCTTGTGTGTGATTCCTTTGTTCTAGAGCTTTGAGGAGTGTTGTTAAGTTGCTAGTATTTGATCTCTTCATTTTTACTAGTTCCATCAATTTCCCAGCAAAAATAATGAGAGACCACCTCCAGTAGATAGACAAGGCCTGTCGACCTCCAGTAGATAGACTGGGATGGGGTCACCAACTTACCTTCATAAACTTTGACCCAAAACTGCTCCTGTCTAAAAGACATGCAGCAACAAATGTGGAGCAGAGACTGAAGAAATAGCTGATCAATGACCAGCCCAACTTGGGATCTATCCCATGGGAAGGCACAAAAACCTGACACTATTATTAATGATATATTGTGCTTGCAGACAGGAACCTAGCATGGCTATCACCTGAGAAGTTATACCAGCAGCTGACTGCAAAAATTGCATATACTTACAGCCAACCATTAAACTGAAGTTAAGACCCTTATGAAATAGTTGGGGGACTGAGTGAAAGAACGAAAGGGAATAGCAACCCCATAGGAAGACCAACAGTACCAACTAAGCTGGACCGCCTGAAAGCTCCCAAAGACTAACTCACCAACCAAGGAGCATAAATGGGCTGTTGAATGGCCCCAGTACATATGTAGCAGACAGCTGCCTTTGTAGATACTTGATGCCTCAGGGAAGGAGAATGCCCTTGTGGGGATGCGATGGAAGTGGATGGGTAAGTGAACACCACCTCAGAGGTAAAGGGGATGAGTAATGGGGTGAATAACTCTGGGGGGGGGGGCGAGAACATTTTTAATGTAAATAAAGTAATTTAAACATTTTAAAAGGTTTGTTTTACTTAAAGGTACATATGTTTTCTTTTTTGTTTTGTTTTGTTTTTTGTTTAAAAAATTACATACACTCTGTTTCAATTCCACTGAATAAATGTAAAGATCATTGAAACATATTTACACTGAATTAACCAGACTTTATTTTGTGAACAGAAACCCTGGTCCACGGGCTGACTCCCCTAATATGGGGCTCAGAAGAATAGCCATGAGTTACCTTTTGAACTCCTTTTATAAGGCAAAACCACAAATTGGTGTTTTTCAGAAGGACAGAGTAAGAGTATGGAATAAGTCATATTCTAGGAAACAGAGAGATGAGATTTAAACAGAAATTTACATAGTTTGATCTTATAACAAAAGGACTACAGACCTTAAGGTGGTTCAAGTTGGTTCATGACCCAGGAAAGAGCAGAGTACTATTTTTGCTAAAAGGACATAGTAATAAACTGGCCTCTACCCTCATATAATTATAATTGGGGATTGGTACATTTCTCAGCTATCATTGGAGAAGCTTTTTGGCATTCTGTGGTGATTAACACAAAAGTCCATATTTGTTCAATGTGCTCATAATAAGAGGCAACGGAATGCCCAGATAAAAACGGGACATCTCTAGCAAAGCTATTCCTTACACAACTAAAGACCCATCATGGAAAAAGAGGAAGAAAAGTGTTATATGCCTTCTTATGGTAGATGAATCTTAGCAAACAGGCTTTGCACATACACAACAGAATGCTTGCTCATGGTAATTAACTTGTTCTGGCTGTATGCACAAAACCTGCATAAGATCAATGTAGAAAAATACCAGCTAAGTGGAGAAGGTCAGGAAGTTCCACTCCTAGTTGAACAGATGGTTTCAGATGGTGTCTGAGAAGAACTATCAGATTTCCACCTTATAGAGACTCCTCATAGCTCCATCAATGCCTCTGCCCTAGGTATATAATAGCTTCTCTCAATAGAATTAGAGAATTTTTTGTGTGTCTTGTTTAAGGAGCACATGAAATTCAGAGGGAATTGTGGTGGGTGGTTAAGAAAAGAAAGTAATTGAAAAGTAATAATCATTTATAGATAAGTAAAATATACATGCCTATATGAAACACTCAGTCATCTTAAGTAACACATATTGTGAATCTAAAAATTAAATATGTTGATTTGTGTTGAAAGAAGTAAGTGAAAACTGGAATCCAAATCAATTCACAGACTTCCTTAACTGCCTCATGAATATGCCCTCAATGTTTCTAGAATTTCTACGGTACACCAGGTTATCCTTCGTGGATCTTAATAACACCATCACTCCTTAAAATATCTTATCCCTATGGAAAGTTTTACTAGTAACTCTCTCCAAAGTGTTTATGATAATTAACAACTAGAAAATTTTATAGATAATCTTGTCTCCCAAACCCAGTGATGTCATTACTGCTGTAGGTAAAATGAAAACTTCAGTTCTGGAAGGTGGTAAAGTCAGAGACATCTACCTCAGGCTCAGTATGACTCTCTTACAACAGTGCTTATTAATGAATCTGAGCCTGCTCAATGAACCAACTATCCTGCAGAGGCAAGGAGCCAAGTAAGTACTTTGTATTTCAGTCTGAGTAGCAGAGCCCAAAAAGAAGAGAGGCCTAGGTAAATGTTCATGTCTGCCAATAGGAAAGTGATGTAGAATGAGATCTATGGAATGGAAAGAGAAGGACAACAATAATTCCATAACTAAGAGATGAATGAAAAGTGTCCCTCACCATGGACCGGACCCTGTACTTTCTTACTGGAATATAATTTCCCTATTAAAAGTAACTGTGGATAAAACAGGTTGGTGAAGCCCATCTTTGAAGGTGCTGAAGGATTGTGAAAATAAGTCAACATGATAACTCACTTTACCTTAGGCAATGTGTAAACTAACCTTAAAGCATTATTGTTACCATTTAATTCATCATGGTTTTTTGGCATAGGAACTGTTGGAATGGAAATCTAAGTAACACCCAATCCTGGGTTGTACAGGAAATGAATTTCCTGTATTTGTGGATTGAAAAGTATTCATGTGAGACACTACGTCTATGATCTGGTTACAGAGACAGTAACTGTATTGAATGTCTGTATTGAGTGGTCATAGATACAGTATCTGGTTGGAAGCCTCTTCCTCTGAAATGTGGTAATGCAACATGGAGTGGAAGATACCATTTGAGTACTGAGCAATCACAGCCAGAAGCAAATGTTTCTTGTTTTCACTGGTTTAATCATACTCTAAACCCAACGCAATGTCACATCTTCTCTCACTGTTTGTTATTCTTGTTTATATAACCCAGGAACTTTTTCATGATATTATCCCAGAGTTCTATCCATCAGATAAATTTGTATCTACCTCTAGTGTTGAATCACACTGCACAATAATTAATCTTTCACATTTCTTCACATTGAAGCTTACTGTTTTGAATGTATCTCCTCTATTGAATACATTATAAATTTCTTTATAACAGAGTCATTAATATAGGAATTATCAATTAAAACAGGGATGAGGTAAAAACCTTTAAGCACAGCATTTGGGAGGCAGGGGCAGGCTGATCTCTGTGATTTTGAGGGCAATCTTGTATATGTAGTGAGTTGCAGGATAGCTAGAGCTACATAGTAAGATCCCATCATGAGAAAACACATTTTTTAAAGCAAATACATGCTGAATCTTAAAGAAAATGCTTTAGTAACTTAACTTTCATTTCGAACTATTATTTGTTAAATATATATTCATATTTCATATGTTTTGTACAGGGTAACAGTATTTGTGATTCATCTGCACTTCCTCCTATAGCCTTTACCTCTGAGTCACAGTAATCCACATTTCTATCAGCATTTTAAATATCAAGTTCACCTTATGCTTCTCAAATTGATGCAGACAGACCTCAATTGGGTCCTAAATCCACAGGAAAACTCAGGGTTCCTGTTACAGGCGAGCAAGGAGTTGGCATGGATGACAAACAGACAGGGACACAGAGAGAGTGTATATCTGAATGTAATTTTGTCAAAGTTAGTATCAGTTTTATATAATACAGAAAACAAAGAAGTAGGGTGTCACAGCAGGCAAGGTACATTGAAATTATCTGACACAAAACAGAGAGGAATGCCTTCAAAGGATTGACAGGAACCAAGCAATGTTTACAGTTATGATAAAAGCAGCCCTGCCTAGAGTCAGCTAATGACAGGGGCCAGTTAAGGATTTCACACCCTAGTCACAATTTATGCTATTGCTTTGAGCCGTTGAAAGCTAGCACCAGGGTGTTCTGCTCTAGCAGCCCTTCTCAAGAATAATGTAACACTGTAGTTCCTCTTCAGAACAACCCTCCTTTTTCCTAGGCCATGGTAAATTCTTGCATATGGGAATGCCAAGGTTCCAAGAGGCTAAGTTTCCATGAAACTCTTTGCCTCTGGACTGCTTCTAGGCTTTCCAGGCCTGTCACAGGAGTCACTACTGGAGTGAATGCAGCATCAAATCAAATGAAACATAGCACAGCTTTCTAACAGGTCAGATGACACTGAGAACACACCATTTTACTAAAAGCTCAAAATGCATTAGCATTTGACATTAAAAGGAAAAGTTACCTTGAAATTGGCATATATGTATATGGATTTGTATATGTGTAAAGGTGTTTTTAAAGAATGTACATGAGAATGCTGTTAACTTCAGAGGCCTGAAGACTGTGTTAGAATCAATAAGATAGGGTATTCTATAGTGCTATTGCATGGGCAAGGGGAAACAGTATCTGGTAGTTCTTAATGTTTCACTTTATTTCCTTACTTTGTTTGAACCTCAGCTCACAGTGTCTGAATAACTGATGAGAGCGTAGAGCAACATCTTCCCACTGGAGTTCTTGATTCAGCTTGGTGCTGATTCACTGCTGTTTCTGTCAGATTGTACAATGGGTTCATTCTCTTCTGACTTAAAATAGAATTTGCTCACAACTTGACTTGGAGGCATAAAGTGTAGTGTCAAAAGAATTTCCTCCCAAGGTATGACATGAGAGTCCTGACTAACTTTTTTCCTTCTTTTCCACCATTTGAATTGTAGTCTGTTGGGTGGTACATGATTATCCACATATAGTTCTAACAGAGACATGCAGTATTTCCTCAGTAGCTATTATCCAGCAAATATTGTCTTTTTCCATAATATTCATCTGAATTTTTTCCTACATTTATTCAATTAAGAATTCTGTGAGCATTCATCACACTGGATGTTCCCAACTCTCTAACATCACAGCCCTAAGTGTACCCACATGCATGTGTGTCTATGTGGTATGACTTTGCTTCAGACATAGCTCTTTTTTTTTAATTTTTATTTGAAAAATTCTACTTCTTTAATGAATTGCACAGTAGAATGTAGCTAAATTTACATATCTTTGGAGGGTTTCATATTGTCTTTGTTTCATTGAATTCTTTTTGGTATTTATTTCATTTACATTTCCAATGCTATCTCAAAAGTCCCCCCAAACTCCCCCACCCACTACCCCACCCACCCACTCCCACTACTTGTCCCTGGCATTCCCCTGTAATGAGGCAGATAAAATTTGCACGATCAATGGGCCTTTCTTTCCACTGATGGCTGACAAGGCCATCTTCTGATATATATGCAGCTAGAGACACAAGCTACAGAGGTACTGGTTAGTTCATATTGTTGTTCCACCTATAGGGTTGCAGATCCCTTTAGCTCCTTGGGTACTTTCTCTAGCTCCTCCATTGGGGGCCCTGTGATCCATCCAATAGCTGACTGAGAGCATCCACTTCTGTGTTTGATAGGCCCCGGCATAGTCTCAAAAGAGACAGCTATAACAGGGTCCTTTCAGCAAAATCTTGCTAGTGTATGCAATGGTGTCAGCGTTTGGAAGCTGATTATGGGATGGACCCCCGGATATGGCAATCTCTAGATGATCCATCCTCTCGTCTCAGCTTCAAACTGTGTCTCTGTAACTCCTTCCATGGGTGTTTTGTTCCCAATTCTAAGATGGGGCACAGTGTCCACATTTTGTTCTTCATTCTTCTTGAGTTTCATGTGTTTAGCAAATTATATCTTATATCTTGGGTATCCTAAGTTTCTGGGCTAATATCCACTTGTCAGTGGGTACATATTGTGTGAGTTCTTTTGTGATTGGGTTACCTCACTCAGGATGATGCCCTCCAGGTCCATCCCTTTGCCTAGGAATTTCATAAATTCATTCCTTTTAATAGCTGAGTAGTACTCCATTGTGTACATGTACCACATTTTCTGTATCCATTCCTCTGTTGAGGGACATCTGGTTTTTTTCCAGCTTCTGGCTATTATAAATAAGGCTGCTATGAACATAGTGGAGCATGTGTCCTCCTTAGGGGTTGGAACATCTTCTGGATATATGCCCAGGAGAGGTATTGCAGAATCCTCCGTTAGTACTATGTCCACTTTTCTGAGAAACCGCCAGATTGATTTCCAGAGTGGTTGTACAAGCTTGCAATCATAACAACAATGGAGGAGTGTTCCTCTTTCTCCACATCCTTGCCAGCATCTGCTGTCACCTGAAATTTTGACCTTAGCCATTCCTACTGATGTGAGATGGAATCTCAGGCTTGTTTTGATTTGCATTTCCCTGATGATAAAGGATGTTGAAGATTTTTTCAGGTGCTTCTCAGCCATTCGGAAATCCTCAGGTGAGAATTCTTTGTTTAGCTCTGAGCCCCATTTTTTAATGGGGGTTATTTGATTTTCTGGAGTCCACCTTCTTGAGTTATTTATATATATTGGATATTAGTCCCCTATCTGATTTAGAATACATAAAATTCCTTTCCCAATCTGTTGGTGGCCTTTTTGTCTTATTGATGGTCTTTTGACTTGCAGAAGCTTTGCAATTTTATGAGGTCCCATTTGTAGACTCTCGATCTTATAGCACTATCCATTGCTGTTCTATTCAGGAAATTTTCCCCTGTACCCATATGTTCGAGGGTTTTCCCTACTTTCTCCTCTATAAGTTTCAATGTCTCTGGTTTTATGTGGAGTTCCTTAATCCTCTCAGATTTGACCTTAGTACAGGGAGATAGGAATGGATCAATTTGCATTCTTCTACATGATAACTGCCAGTTGTGCCAGCACCATTTGTTGAATATGCTGTCTTTTTTCCACTGGATGGTTTTTGCTCCCTTGTCAAATATCAAGTGACCATAGGTGTGTGGGGTCATTTCTGGGTCTTCAGTTCTAGTCCATTGGTCTACTTGTCTGTCGCTATATCAGTACCATGCAGTTTTTAATCACAATTTTTCTGTAGTACAGCTTTAGGTCAGGCATGGTGATTCTACCAGATGTTCTTTTTTCCTTGAGGAGAGTTTTTGCTCTCCTAGGTTTTTTGTTATTCCAGATGAATTTGCCGATTGCCCTTTCTAATTCGTTGAAGAATTGAGTTGGAATTTTGATGGGGATTCCATTGAATCTGTAGATTGCTTTTGGCAAGATAGCCATTTTTACAATGTTCATCCTGCCAATCCATGAGCATGGGAGATCTTTCCATCTTCTGAGATCTTCTTTAATTTCTTTCTTTAGAGACTTGAAGTTCTTATCATACAGTTCTTCCACTTCCTTAGTTAGAATCACACCAAGGTACTTTATATTATTTGTGACTATTGAGAAGGGTGTTGCTTCCCTAATTTCTTTCTCACCTGTTTATTCTTTGTGTAGAGGAAGGCCATTGACTTGTTTGAGTTAATTTTATATCCAGCTACATCACCAAAGCTTTTTATCAGGTTTAGGACTTCTCTGGTGGAATTTTTAGGGTCGCTTCTATATACTATCATATCATCTGCAAAAAGTGATATTTTGACTTCTTCCTTTCCAATTTTTATCCCCTTGATCTCCTTTTGTTGTCGAATTGCTCTGGCTAGGACTTCAAGTACAATGTTGAATAGGTAGGGAGAAAGTGGGCAGCCTTCCCTAGTCCCTGATTTTAGTAGGATTGCTTCCAGCTTCTCACCATTTACTTTGATGTTGGCTACTGGTTTGCTGTAGATGGCTTTTATTATGTTTAGGTATGGGCCTTGAATTCCTGATCTTTCCAAGACTTTTATCATGAATGGGTGTTGGATATTGTCAAATGCTTTCTCCCCATCTAACGAGATGATCATGTGATTTTTGTCTTTGAGTTTGTTTGTATACTGGATTACATATATGGATTTCCATATTTAGAAACATTCCTGCATCCCTGGGATGAAACCTACTTGATCAGGATGAATGATTGTTTTGATGTGTTATTGGATTTGGTTAGAGAGATCTTTATTGAGGATTTTTGCATCGATATTCATAAGGGAAATTGGTCCGAAGTTCTCTGTCTTTGTTGGGTCTTTTTGTGGTTTAGGTATCAGAGTAATTGTGGCTTCATAGAATGAGTTGGGTAGAGTACCTTCTGCTTCTATTTTGTGGAATAGTTTGTGAAGAACTGGGATTAGATCTTCTTTGAAGGTCTAATAGAACTCTGCACTAAACCCATCTGGTCCTGGGCTTTTTGTTGGTTGGGAGACTATTAATGACTGCTTCTATTTCTTTAGGCGATATAGGACTGTTTAGATCATTAACCTGTTTTTGATTTAACTTTGGTACCTGGTATCTGTCTAGAAACTTGTCCGTTTCATCCAGGTTCTCCAGTTTTGTTGAGTATAGCCTTTTGTAGAAGGATCTGATGGTGTTTTGGATTTCTTCACGATCTGTTGTTATGTCTCTCTTTTCATTTCTGATTTTGTTTATTAGGATGCTTTCCCTGTGCCCTCTAGAGAGTCTGGCTAAGGGTTTATCTATCTTGTTGATTTTCTCATAGAACCAGCTCCTCAATTGGTTGATTCTTTGAATAGTTCTTCTTGTTTCCACTTGGTTGATCCGCCCCTGAGTTCGAATATTTCCTGCTGTCTACTCTTCTTGTGTGAATTTGCTTCCTTTTGTTCTAGAGCTTTTAGGTGTGTTATCAAGCTGCTCATGTGTGCTCCCTCTAGTTTCTTTTTTGAGGCACTCAGCTCAGAGCTATGAGTTTTCGTCTTAGAAATGCTTTCATTGTGTCCGAGAAGTTTGTGTATGTTTTGGCTTCATTTTCATTAAATTCCAAAAAGTCCATAATTTCTTTCTTTATTCCTTCCTTGACCAAGGTATCATTAAGAAGGGTGTTGTTCAGTTTCCATATGAATGTTGACTTTCTATTGTTTATTTTGTTATTGAAGATCAGCCTTAGTCCATGGTGATCTGATAGGATGCATGGGACAATTTCAATATTTTTGTATCTGTTGAGGCTTGTTTTGTGACCAATTATGTGGTCCATTTTGGAGAAGGTACCATGAGGTGCTGAGAAGAAGGTTTTAAGATAAAATGTTTTGTAGATATCTGTTAGATCCCTTTGTTTCAAAACTTTTGTTAGTTTCATGGTGTCCCTATTTAGTTTCTGTTTCCATGATCTGTCCATTGATTCAATTGTTGTGTTGAAGTCTCCCACTATTATTGTGTGAGGTGCAATGTGTGCTTTGAGCTTTACTAAAGTTTCTTTAATGAATGTGGTTGCCTTTGTATTTGGAGCATAGATATTCATAATTGAGAGTTCCTCTTGGAAGATTTTACCTTTGATTAGTATGAGGTGCCCCTCCTTGTCTTTTTTGATGACTTTGGGTTGGAAGTTGATTTTATTAGATATTAGAATGGCTACTCCAGCTTGTTTCTTCAGACCATTTGCTTGGAAATTTGTTTTCCAGCCTTTCATTCTGAGGTAGTGTCTATCTTTTCCCCTGAGATGTGTTTCCTGTAAGCAGCAGAATGTTGGGTTCTGTTTGTGTAGCCTGTCTGTTAGTGTATGTCTTTTTATTGGGGGAATTGAGTCCATTGATATTAAGAGATATTAAGGAAAAGTAATTGTTGCTTACTATTTTTTTGTTGTTAAAGTTGGCATTCTGTTCTTGTAGCTGTCTTCTTTTAGGTTTGTTGAGGGATTACCTTCTTGCTTTTTCTAGGACGTGGTTTTCGTGCTTGTATTGGTTTTTTTCTGTTATTATCCTTTGAAGGGTGGGATTCATGGAAAGATAATGTGTGAATTTTGTTCTGTCGTGGAATACTTTTTTTTTCTCCATCTAAGGTAATTGGAAGTTTGCTGGGTATAGTAGCCTGGACTGTCATTTGTTTTCTCTTAGTGTCTGTGTAACATCTGTCCAGGCTCTTCTGGCTTTCATAGTCTCTGGTGAAAAATCTGGTGTAATTCTGATAGGCCTGCCTTTTTATGTTACTTGACCTTTTTCCCTTACTGCTTTTAATATTCTGTCTTTATTTAGTGCATTTGTTGTTCTGATTATTATGTGTTGGGAGGAATTTCTTTTCTGGTCCAGTCTATTTGGAGTTCTGTAGGCTTCTTGTATGTTCATGGGCATCTCTTTCTTTAGGTTTGGGAAGTTTTCTTCTATAATTTTGTTGAAGATATTTTCTGGCCCTTTGAGTTGAAAATCTTCATTCTCATCTACTTCTATTATCCATAGGTTTGGTCTTCTCATTGTGTCCTGGATTTCCTGGATGTTTTGAGTTAGGATCTTTTTGCATTTTCCATTTTCTTTGATTGTTGTGCCAATGGTCTCTATGGAATCTTCTGCACCTGAGATTCTCTCTTCCATCTCTTGTATTTTGTTGCTGATGCTTGCATCTATGGTTCCAAATTTCTTTCCTAGGGTTTCTTTCTCCTGTGTTTTGGGTTTTCTTTATTGTGTCTACTTCCCTTTTTAGGTCTTGGATGGTTTTATTCAATTCCATCACCTTTTAGGTTGTGTTTTCCTGTAATTCTTTAAGGGATTTTTGTGCTTCCTTTTTAATGTCTTCTACCTGTTTATCCATATTTTCCTGTATGTCTTTAAGTGAGTTATTAAAGTCCTTCTTGATGTCCTCTACCATCATCATGAGATATGCTTTTAAATCCAGGTCTAGCTTCTTGGTGTGTTGGGGTGTTCTGGACTGGGCGAGGTGGTGTGCTAGGTTCTGATGATGGTCAGTGGTTTTGGTTTCTGTTAGTAAGATTCTTACATTTACCTTTTGCCATCTGGTAATCTCTGGAGTTACTTGTTATAGTTGTCTCTGGTTACAGCTTGTTCCTCAGGTGATTCTGTTAGCCTCTATCAGCAGACCTGGGAGACTAGCTCTCTCCTCTGAGTTTCAGTAGTCAGAGCACTCTCTGTAGGCAAGTTCTCCTCTTACACGGAAGGTGCACTAATATCTGGCATTCGGAAATCCCTACTGGCCAAAGATGAAGGCCCAAAACAGAACCTGTCCCAGAAGCTGTGTTGCTTTGGCCTTTCACAGAAGCTGTTAGCTTCTGTAGTCTATACTCTCACCTGCTCAGACTAGTCTTGGAGGGATCTGGGAACCAAGATGGCTCCCCCAGGTGCTCCTGCAAAGCCCTCCCGGGCAGGGCAGACACCTCTCCTCTGACAGGGAAGTTGCCCAGATGTCTGAAGTCTGAAAAGGGTGCTGCCTCAGAAGCTCTGTGGCTCCTGCCTGTCCCAGAAACTGTTAGCTTCGGTAGTCCACACTCTCACCTCTGCAGACTAGTCTTGGTGGAGTCCTGGAACCCAAGACCTAGCTCTTAACTTAAGATGTATGTTTTTCCTTAAGCAATCTTTGAATGTGATTTATGCAGTTAATTAAATTTACTTATCTATGACCATAGAGATATTCTAAATGGTATTACTAATTTTTATTACCCACTATTTAACACTGGATGCGATGTACCTTAAGAATTGATAATTTTGAGGTTTGTAGTTGTCATTAAAATTTACCTCTTTTATAGATGACTAAAAATGCCAGTATGTTTTCATATCCGTGGTTTATCTACATTAGTACTGGCATTCTCTTTTCATTGCTTTTTATAAACCTAATAATCTTTTCATAATGAGGCATATGCTATGACCTTGAAGGCATGTTTCCAATTCACACGTGTATCTTTAAGCCTTCAGCAATCTTACAATAGTATGTACTGTAAGGTATAATTACTACTGTGAGAAACTTCAAGTATTATTAGACTCCATAGACTACAGTCAGTGCTTATATTTTATTCCTAAGCTCTAACAACCCTTCTGATTTAGCCTCTCAGTAGTTCTTCAGATTTTAATACTTTTCATTTATTTTGATCCAAAAAATGTTTGTGGCCAAAAGCTAAAGAAAATCATGCCCAATCACAGAATGGACTTGTTAACACTTTCTATTCTAATGTGTTTGTGTGTGTTCGGGGGCTGCGGGGCGGGGGGGAGCTATTCTGATTACAGCTTTCCCTGTATCTGATCCTCCAAGTTTCTCCCCTCTCATGCAGATCCTCTCTATTTCTGACATTAGAAAACAGCATACCAACAAAGCACGATAAAACACAATACTATAAGATATATATATATATATATATATATATATATATATATATATATATATATATATATAACAATACTATAAGATATATAAGATATATATATATAACAAAAACAAAACAAAAACAAAAAAAGCCATTTCACTGCAATTGCAGGAGTCAAACCCATATTGAACAACTTAAGTTATGTTCAACATTCAAAAGTCTCCACATCGTTTTTCCATTTAATTATTCACTATCCTTACATATGATTTCTGACCACCATCCAGTGAACTGTTCACATAGTACCTCCTACTATTCTCCCTCCCTTTCATTTCTAATGGGGTTGAGGCCTGCCTTGCAATATTCCCCCAGCCTTACACATCAAGTATTTACAAGGCTAGGAGCATACTCTCCCACTGAGGCCAGACAAGGCAGCCCAGTAAGAGGAATTGATTCCACAGACAGGCAACAGCTCTGTCCCCCTCCAGTTGTTGAGAGACTTAAATGAAGATCTAGCTGAGCATCTGCTACATATTCATAGAGGGCCTAGGTCCATTCTGTGTATGCTCTTTGATTGGTGGTTCAGTCTCTGAGAGCCCATAACAGTTCTACATTTTTTTAACTGCATTTATTTTGCTCACCCAATACTCATTCACGTTTCCCTCTCTGTGTGCCCAACCCCTTTCACAGGGTTCTTCTTCTCCCCTTTTCCTTGCTTTCTTCTCCCTCCCAAGTGGGACCGACACTTCCTCACTTTGACCATTCAGCTTGTTGAACTTTTTGAGTTCTGTGGGCTGTATCTTGGGTATTTGGCACTTTTATTTTTATTTTTTTGCTAGTATTCACTTATTAGTGAGTACATACCATGAATGTCCTTTTGGGTCTGAGTTACCTAACTCAGGATGATATTTTCTAGTTCCATCCATTTGCCTGTAAAACTCACAATGTTCTCATTCTTAATAGCTCAGTAGTATCCCCTTGTGTAAATGAACCACATTTTCTGTATCCATTCTTCTGTCATGGAACATCTGGGATGGTTCCAGATTCTAGCTATCACAAACAAGGCAGCTATGAACATGGTGAAACATGTGCCCCTGTGGAATAGTGAGGCATCTTTTGGGTATATTCCTAAGAGTAGTATTGCTGACTCTAAAGTAGATCTATTTCAATTTTCTGAGTAAACTTCAGATTGATTTCCAGAGAGCTTGTACCAGCTTGCAACTCCACCAGCAATGGAGAAGTGTTCCTCTATCACATCCCCACCAACATGTGCTCTCACCTGAGGTTTTAATCTTAGCCGTTCTGATTGGTGTAAGGTGGAATCTCAGAGTCATTTTGATTTTCATTTCTCTGATCTTTAAGGATTTTGAATATTTCTTTCAGTGTTTCTCAGCCATTTGAGATTCCTCTGTTGTGAATTCTCAGTTTATTTCTGGACCTCATTATTTGATTGGGTTGTTTCTCATTTTGGTGGTTAGCTTCTTGAGTTCTTTATATATTTTGGATATTAGTCCTCTATCAGATGTGGGGTTAGTGAAGATTTTTTTTTTTCCAGTCTGTAAGTTGCCGATTCATTTTATTTTCTGTCTTTTGCTTTACCAGTTTAATAGTTTTCATTAGGTCCCATTTATCAAATCTTGATCTTATAGCAGAAGCCATTGGAGTTCCTCCTGTGTCAATGAATTTAAGGCTCTTTCCCACTTTCTCTTTTATTAGATTGAGTGTATCAGGTTTTATGTTGAGATCCTTGATTCATTTGGACTTGATCTTTGTGCAAGGTGACAAAATATGGGTCTATTTTCATTTTTCTATATATCAACAGCCAGTTAGACCAGCACCATTTTTTGAAGATGCTTTCTTTTTTCCACTGTATATCTTTGGCTTCTTTGTCAAAGATGAAGTACCCTTAAATGTGTTGTTTTATTTCTGGGTCTTCAATTCTATCCCATTGATCAACCTGTCTGTCTTTGTATCAATACTGCACAGTTTTTATCACAATTTTCTGTAGTAAAGCATGAGGTCATGAATGATATATCCCCCAGCCATTGTTTTATTGTTATGTATTGTTTTCACTATTCTGGGTTTTTTGTTTGTTTGTTTTGTTTTGTTTTATTTTTGTCTTTCCAGATGAATTTGAGAATTGCTCTGTCCATGTCATTGAAGAATTGTGCAGGGATTTTGATAGAGATTGTATTGAATCTAAAGATTTTGGGAGACCAGACTGAGGGAAACCAGACCTTCAACAGCTCCCACACTAAGAATCAATTGACCCTTTGTTGGGAGCCGAGCCACCCCCTCCTTCACACAAGACTGATCATGAGAATCAACTGACCCTTGTCTTGGCCAGACACCTGGGGCTGTTTGGATGGAACCAGCATTCAAAGATAAGCCACAAAATGTTTCAAGCCTGCACTCAGCATCTGCCCCAAATGTCTGTCCCTCTCTGTGCTTTGATCATTTCCCCTCAGCCCCTCCCTATTTCCTCTCACTGTGTGCTTATAATCAGGCTTCCAGCCTCCAGTAAAGTAGACCTTGACAACAATTTGCTTGGTCTTGCTCCCTTTTCTCGCCCGTTTCTCTTTCAGGCTTGGTTCCCCTCGACCCCCCAAATAACTAGGTCCCACGGGTCGGGATAAAAGATTTCTGTTGGTAGGGTAGCCATTTTTACTATGTTAATTCTTCCAATTCATCCACTTTCTGAGTTCTTTGATTTCTTTCTTTAGAGTCTTGAAGTTATTGTTGTACAGATCTTTCACTTGTTTGGTTAGAGTTATCCAAGATATTTTATGTTATTTGTGGCTATTGTGAAGTGAGTTGTTTCCCTAATTTTTTTCTCAGCCTGTTTTATCATTTGTATAAAGGAAAGCAACTGATTTATTTGAGTTAATTTTGTATCTGACCACTTTGATGAAGTTATTTATCAGTTGGACATGTTCTTTGGTAGAGTTTTTGAGGTCACTTATGTATACTATCATATTATCTGCAAATAGTGATACCTTTATTTCTTCTTTGCCAGTTTGTTGATTTCTCTGTGTTGTCTTATTGTTCTCACTAGCAGTTTGAGTACTATATTGAATAGATATGTGGAGTGTGCATTCTTGTCTTATCCCCAATTTTAGTGTGATTGCTTCAAGTATCTCTCCTCTTAATTTGATTTTGGCTGTTGGTTTACTGCATATTGCTTTTATTATGTTTAGGTATGGGCCTTGAATTCTTGATCTCTCCAGTACTTTTTACATGAAAGTGTGTTGTATTTTGTCAAATGCTTTTTCTGCATTTAAGGATATGATAATGTGAGTTTTTTCATTGAATTTGTTTATATAGTGGATTATGTCAGTGCTGAATTCAACTAATTAGAAACTAAGAGGACAATACAAAGAATCAACAAAACCAGGAGCTGGTTCTTTGAGAAAGTCAACAAGGTAGATAAACCCTTAGCCAGACTAACCAGAGGGCACAGAGACAGTATCCAAATTAATAAAATCAAAAATGAAAAGAGAGATATAACAACAAAATATATCTTAAAATAATTATTCTATTCATTGAATATTGACAGTTGAAAATGTTAAAATCATGTTCTAAAAAACAAAAAAACAAAAACAATATAAAAAGAAAAAAAAGAAGGAAAACTAAAATGCAGATGTTTTAGTCCTTCTTAAAAGGGGGAACAAAATACTCATGGGACGAACTAAGGAAACAAAGTGTGGGTCAGACACTGAATGAAAGGCCATCCAGAGTCTGCCCCACCTCAGGATCCATCCCATATATAGTCACCAAATGCAGACACTATTGTAGATGCCAAGAAGTGCATGCTGTCAGGAGCCTGATATAGCTATATCCTGAGAGGCTCTGCCAAAGCCTGACCAATACAGAGGTGGATGCTCACAGCCAACCATTGGACTGAGCATGGGGTCCCCAATGGAGGAAGTAGAGAAAGGACTAAAGGAGCTGAAGGGGTTTGTAACCTCATAGGAAGAAAAACAATATCAACCAACCAGACTCCCCAGAACTCCCAGTGACTAAACCACCAAGCAAATACTATACATGGAGGGATCTGTGGGTCCAGATGGATATGTAGCAGAGGATAGCCTTATCGGGCATCAAAGGGAAGAGAGGCCCTGGTTCCTGTGAAGGCTCCATGCCACAGTGTAGGGGGATGCCAGGATGGGGAGGTGGGAGTGAATGGGTAGATGGGGGAACACCCTTGTAGAAGCGGGAGGGGGAATGGGATAAGGGGTTTCCATGGGGGGGGTGAATCTGGAAAGGGGATAACATGTGAAATATAAATAAAGAAAATATCCAATTACAAAAACCAATTTCTTTAAGAATTCATAAGTTCAGAGGATAACTATATGTGGAGATGCTTGTGTAGTATGCAAATACTATTATGCTAAGTAAACTAGGTGGCATTTTTATTTTAAGAACCATGAAAATTGGAGAGAAGAGTTGTAAGGGGATGAAAAAGGACTTGATAAGTGAACAATGCAGAGTGGACTTAGCTAAAATACATATGCATTTATATAATACACATTTAAGTAATAAATATTCTATATGTCTTTGAAAAGAACAAAATTATATTTTGTCTGAAGAAACCTGAAGGCAATGAAAGAAAGAAAGAGAGACTTCTGGAAATTTCTCATGAATCTCCCCTCAAAATTTGTAGCACCTTCCATATGATACCTGGTCTATCTTCAGGGATCATTAAAAACTTAACCCCTCTTCAAAACATATTGTCCCTTTGGAGATATTCACCAGAAACTCTTAAATGTCTTCTAAAATTAGAAACTGGAAAATGTCTCATATGTGATTTTGTCTCCCAAACCCAGCCCTGCAATTACACTGCAATCAAAATGAAAATTGTAGTTCTAGAGGGAGGTGAGGTTACATAGTCACAAACCTATATATCAGGCTTGAGCTGACTCTCTTACAGCACTGCTTATTAATGAGCCTAGATCTGTCCAATGGCCTGACCATTCTGTACTGGTAAGAATCTAGGTGAGTAGGTTGTATTTCAGTGTGAGCTAAATGCCCACGAAGAAGAGATCTTCTTAGGTGCTCATATCTAGTAATGGGAAGCTGGGGTAGAAACAGATCTGTGAAACAGTCAGAGAAGGCACAAGAATGATTACAAAGGTATTATGTCAGCAAAAACTATAGGCACATCTAACCTTTGTGTCAGTACTTGCTGGTACCTCCAATAATTAAAGTCCTTGACTGAGGGTGATTGGGCTTATCATTGAAGAAAAAGTCCATCTGTGAAGGTGAAGAGGAACTGTAGTGATTAGTCAATTTGTTAATTGACCTTACCTAACATAACATGTAGACTAACTTTTCAGTATGAAAGTACCATCGTCTACATCTATAGTAAATATTTGAATGAAAATATAGGAGGTATACAACGCTGGAAAATATAGGATTTGAATCTCTTTTTGGAGTGACAAATATTCTTATGTATTCCTACATTTATGAGTTAAAGGATGCAATACTGGCCATGTACTTAATGACCAGTGGTAAAATGACTGGCTTGAAATCCCTCTATTGTAGTTGGGAAGGCAATATAAAAGGGAAATTACAGTATGAATTTCCGTGATGACAGCCACAACTAGGAACAAATATGTCTTGAGTCATCTCTGCTGGTTTAACCATAGTCTGCTGTTAAGTACTAACTGATGCCTTGCTGCCCCTCGCTTTTTATGGCTGTTGCTAATGAAACAGAGGGCTTTGTGCTGGGCAGGGCAGGGCTGTACACCTCATCTACACTTGTATCACACGTAGTTCTTTATTTCAATCTGGTCATTGCTAAAGTATTCACAATTTTCTGATTACTTTTTACAAATTTAAATGAATCTCATTTATTTGAATGTATTATAAGTTTTATTATAGTATGTTCATCAACATAAGAATCCCAAACTATGTGCAGAATGTTACATGAAATATATAAGTAACTTTTTTCTTCTCAGGATATTTCAGCATACACTATTATTTCATGTTGCATATTTTACAAAGTAACGGCATCACTAATTTATATGTAATTACCAATATAGACTTTACCCTGGCAATGAAAATGCTTTATATTCCTTGTGGTATTATAAACATCAGGTGTATCTTGTGCTTGTAAGAATGAAACTTGGAGATAGGATAATGTTGTGTCATGATACACAATATTTAGAACACTACATTTTAGTAAAATCTTAGAAGCTTCATTGGTAATTGCATTTACCTAGGAAATAACCCTTTATTTCAAATGAGAATTCATTTTTAAAAAGATTTATTATTTTAATCTATTCATGTTTCGGCTGAAGCCTAAATGTATTTACATGCACCATGGAAATGCTGTGCCTGCAGAAACATAAGAGTATGTCAGAACCTTTAGAAATAAAGATTAGACAGGCAGTTTTGAGCCTTCTTGTGATCCTGTTCAACAACAGGAAGTTTTCTGTTTCTTACTACTGAACCATCTAATAAAAATTTTTACAACCAAAATCATACAAAAATGCAAAGAGAACAGATTGTCAAGTGGGGGGATAGAAAGTGCATTTAAGACTGGAGTGGGTTTGAAAATGCATCTCATGGTTTTTTGATCAGGGTGTTACATGACTCTATTTGAACCACATTAGCCATATATTTGAGACCTTCGAGTAGCAACTCTATCACAAAGAGCTTTGGGTTTAAACAGTCATAACCCTTTGTTTTCCTAAATTCTTGTCTTGGCAAAGGAAATATATTTACTTTCAACGTTAGACAGTTATGAAAATCAAATAAGGTGTCAGACTGGATACTAGTGATTCATAATGGTTATCACTGATTACCATTTATATGTACAATTAATAAAAATAATTACATCTGCAATTTCCTTTAAGATACAAAATTCAAGAAGAAAGAATGCAGAAGTCTTAAACAACCATGTCTAACTTATAGAAAGGGAAATATCTAAGACTAAGTATGGAGATAGGATCTTAATCATGGCTCCATACAGGAGTCTATGAAAATTAGGGAATACTCTGTACCAGAACTGTCTGTGTTTGGGGGTCTTTAGAACAAGGAATAAGAGTGTCTTCCAAAGCCTGACTCATGAGGTTCCTGAAAATTGTATGAGAACTATGGAAGCAGAGAAATTAGAAGCAACTTACAAATTTCCCTTGAGACAAAGGGTGTACATAATAATTGACAGCAAATAAATAAGTCCCTGACTAGCTGCCTCTTTTCAGTTACTACAAACTTGTTGTTTCTGGCCGATATTTCTATTAATATAGAGGACTTAAAGATAAAAGAAGACAATCAGGCGTGGTTGAGGTAACTAATCCCAATGAGAAGGAGGAGTTCTGTTCTCTAATTCACCGAAGGCGACAAGATTTGTGTTCCCTGTGAAGAAAGGCATAAAATCAGTGGGATATCAGCACTGGTATTGATCTTTATGCACTGTGTTGAACCACAACATGAGACATGATTAGATAGAAAGGTTTTAGTATAGATTTTGAATGATAAAGTTTGATATATATAATAACATTAAGCCAATTTCTTTTAAAATATATTTGCCCATATATATTTAACTCTTCAGAAAATAAAATGAAATGAATATTTACAAGGAAAATACCTGATTTCAGTAGATATGACTATTTCAACCACACTGCTTCTTCATGTGCAGAATCCAGTGACTGTGAAGACTTGCCCATTTTCAAAATAGAGCAGAATAACCTCTCAGATCTAAACATAGGACGGTTGTTGCACTGTGGTAGATGCCGGTTTCTTTTCTTTAACATTTCTTCTTACTTCACTACACTGAATGTAGGTGAATACCCAAATACCCAAATCTTAAAAAACATAGTACAGATAGTTCTTAATTATCAACATTCAAGAAGAATTAAATGTCATAGCATCTCTTAGGTTGAAGCATCTTGCCAAACATTATAATTTTTCTGTACATTCACAGATCTGCTGCGATACGGCCACTAGCATCACCTCTCTGGCATGTGCGCATGGCCTTTCTGTAAATACAGCTCCAGGTATGTAGAGAATTAAAAGCTTTGAGGGATGTTGGTTTTTCATTTGACACCTCTTTACCAATGTGTTAACTAAATGATGGCATATTTAATATATGTATGATCATAGCACATCAAAAAACATGAATTAGTAACATCTTTTGGTTTTTGTTCTGACTGAATTCATACCTTAGTCAGGGTCAGAGTTCAGAAATATTGGAATATATTTGATGGCATGATGGCCTCAAATTGTGATTCTATGAGGGTTACATATGGACATCAGCTGCCATTTAACAAGAAAAATAAAACCAAACTCATTTCCTTTCTTCCTTCATTCTGTTTTTCCTTCACTCCTTCATTCCTTCCTTTTGTTCGTGACATCTACTTTTTCAATTAATGAAACAAAAATTAAAACCATACACTTCAAGGGAATTTCACAAATAAAGTTCAATTTGTAACAGTGAATAGAGTAAAAACAGTACTAAAAAAAATCTCAAAAGTTCCCTCTAAGTAAACAAAACAGATCCCTGCTTCATTGTTGAAAAGATTAGACCTATTGGTAAACATTTCAGAGGTTAGACCATATCTTACTTGTGAAGAGCATTTATAAATTTATAAGTATATCAGTGACTAGTATGAATTTGGATGTTTTAATTAGTCACTATGATTGTGTGGATGCATTATTTTCTTCCTCAGCACTGGTATTTGGAAATATCATTTTAAAAAATGATCTATATTCAATAGTTAGAAAAATGCTTGTGAGTAACTTGCCAGAATGCTAGAGGGAAAACAACCAATTTGGAATGCATTTTGTACCACTCACTAATATTTCCTACATAAAGATTTTCAAGAGACAATTTTAATTTTTAAATTCTATCTTATTGTTTGTTTTGTTTCATGTTATAGAAAACTTTATGAGAGAAACCTCATAAACCTATCTGATTTAGAGAAGGGACAAATAGCATGTGCTGATTTGTAAAGTTGTTATAATTCAGAACCTATGGATCCATCACTGTGGGAACTGGTGTTTGAGATGGCCTGTCAATCTTAGAATATTTTGCTCATCAGTCTCTTGACTTTGAGTACATTGACTTAGCTGATTTTGCTTCCATTCAGGGTCATGTTTTTCTTTCCTAATAATGATTTTTCACTGTTTTGCACTTTTGTAAACTTGGTTTTCTTCAGTCACCTGTTATTCAGCAAACTTTCAAAAGTTTTTCTTGCAATATTTATGCAATTTTAGCATCATACCACTCCTGAACCCTGTGGTTGTAGTAGAGGCAGCTTCCTTTGTCACTCTTGGTTGTACTACTCCATTTCTCCATAGTAATTGACTCCACAGAACTCTGAAATGTGCTTCTTCCTGTTCTCCCCATGCATAAACCTGAGCCATGAGATCAAGGAACTTCCCAGACTGTAATTTATATATACACTCTATCTTTTGTGTAGCAATTAATTGATTATAGGCTGCTAATTGGTACATGTAGGTGACTTGCAGGTAAAACACTGCTGTTACTAGATGATACAAAAAGTAAAGTCATTTGTATAATTATGATTATTCTTAAAATTGTAATTGCAGGGTCCCAGTGAGATTTCTCCCTTACAATTTAGCATGTCTGTGGATATCCTCCTTTAGGTTTGTTTAGGGAGCCATATTACAAGTTTAAGGGAGTAACTTCCCAGACATTTCTAGAGGATGGAATCACACAGAAAATATCCGTTCCTTGGGCTTTAAAAAAATTATTTTGTCCCCTCTAACAAAACGTTCCTTGAGTCTTATGTGCATGAGTTGTATTGTAAAGAGGGCATCAGGATCTCGGCCCCAAAGTAATCACTTGATTTCTGAATTTTAATCAGCTGTGACTTTTTTCTAATGAAGTTATTTTTCAAAGCGATGTTTTAATGGAAGGTTTAGAATTGCAGCAAGGACGGATTGACGAGAAGAGGGGAATATAGTCTTACTCAGGAAAAAGGCCTCAATTCATTATCCAGTATCAAGTGATGATATCTCTTGGGGTCCAGGAATCACCTCACAAAGTACACAAATACTGATCTCAGTCAGCAGGGGTAATTTTTTGATTATACACCCCAGGTCTATTCAACCTGGGCCATGGTCCAGGTTCCTGAACTGAACCATGAATTTGAGCTAAGATTTTTTTTTTTACATGCTATTTAAGAACAAAATCCACAAACATCTATACCAAGTTATTTCATCAATCAGGATTTAGACATAGGGAATTTCCTTAGGAACATGCCTTGGTTGTACATGTATCCGGTTTCCATTGGTTGCAGTATTCAACTATGCAAGAGGACTTGCCTAATGTAATATACATGTCTTAATTTGTCTACGAGGCTGGGACTTGGCTAATGTTCATCTCTTAACTTGCAAACAAGGATGTCAGTTTCCCACTTACATGTCTCTTCCTGCCAAGAAGGATATTAGTTCCCATGATGGTTTGGGGAACTTATGCTTTATTTGACCACTACCCAAAATGGAAGAAACAAAATAGTTTCATATATTGTTTCTGGTGTTTCTACTATGTTAGCATCCATCACAGGACAGCTCCCAGCACTTTGGAGGCCTAGGCAGGTAGATTTCTCATTTCAAGGCCAGCCTGGTCTACAAAGTGAGTTCCAAGACAGCCATGGCTATACAAAGAAACCCCGTCTCTAAAAACCAAAATAAATAAATAAATAAATAAACAAACAAACAAACAAATAAATAAATAAATAAATAAATAAGGAAGGAAGATACCATAAAACCATATACATAGGTGAAGGAAGAGCTTTTGGATGTTTGGTTTGAGTCTGAGCATATTGTGGATAACTACCCAAAATAGTTTTACTGAAATCTATAATAACTGGTTCCCAAGGGCACAGAATGTAACAGAATATGTAATCATCTTGACATTTGAAAGGTACCTAGGAACAGCAGAAACATATGAGAAAGTTTTCTTATAATGCCAAGGTAACCAGAAAAGAGTCTCTTAGGCCTTAATATTTTAACTAAGTCATAACATTTCATTTAGGCATTAAAATATTACCCAGGCATTAACAATGTCCATTTTTCAAATTAATATCCAGTATCAAATGAAATAATATACATACAGAAGGCATTACACAGACTGAGCAGAGCTGCCTAGAAAGCATTTTACAGGGAGCTTTAAAGGCAAAGAAGCAAGAGAAGAGCCGGTAGCAGACAGTATAGCAGCTCAGAGCTCCTAGTAGTCTGAAAATTCCATGAAGGGTGGCACATTAGAAGAAAAGAAACTTGGAGAGCCAACCATATTTTTGTAACAACACGGAAAATTATATGTCTTATCAGTAGATGCATTTCAAAACTGAACTCAGGACACTGGAATGTAAGATCACCAAACAGAGATGCATGCAGCTGAAGATTATGAATCTACATCCTTTACACAGCTTCTCAGTCAATAGCCCTAAAGGTCTTACCTGATTGGTTATGGGGCTGCCTACACTGACAACAGTGAGACAAGCACAGGCTTTATGCTCACATAAAAATAAGTTAATGCTGAATATGTCTCATCTTAAACTACACTTGCTGTCCCCCACCATGGAGCACTGATGGGGCTGACTCTATTGCTTGCCTGCTCGAGAAACACAGCACAGGACAGTGGCACTGTGAGGAATGGGAGGATTGAGAAGTGAGTGTAATAGGGCTTCATGGTGTGAGATTAAATAAAAATCAGTAAACATATTGTGTAAAGACAAAAACAAAAACAGAAGAACCACATGCTCTTTGACAGATGCAGGGGGGGAAATAAGCTAAGGCAAGAAGTTGAAAAGAATTCATGTTTAGAACATGAATGGATACTGTCTCATGGAACTTTTCATGAAGGGAGATGAACGAAGGGATGGAGATGGGGGAGTATCAGTTTCAGGTTATACCAATGATGGCTCAGACTGAGACAAGATAAAGTAGCTTTTCCCTGTCATGAGACCATAGATATATTCTGAGTAATATATTAACTTTCCTATTTCTTTGTTTTAATTTTTAAAAAGATATATATGTATATATATATGTATATTCATACATATATGTACTAATAATCTATAAAATTAAGATTTGTTGTTATTGTTGAACTTGTTTTGTTTTACAACATAACTAGAAAATATGAGTATGTTCTGGAATTATATTTGTTTATATACCATGTCACTTTGTTACTTTTTTTTTTTTTGAGCATTTCTGATTTTTTTTCTTTTTTTTTATTTTTTAGGTATTTTCTTCATTTATATTCCAATGCTATCCCAAAAGTCCCCCATACCCCCCCCACTCCCCTACCCACCCACTGCCACTTCTTGGCCCTGGCGTTCCCCTGTACTGAGGCATATTAAAGTTTTCACAGGCCAACATTATATTCTCTTGAATGTTGCATTTTCTGTGAAACTTCATGGCTTTTTTCCTTCAGTATCATACTGTAGTATATAAATGCTACTTTTATTTGTCAGATGTAATTGTCATCGCATAGACTTACAGCTGAATAAACTCACCCTATCTAGCTCATTCTGAACTCTGACAGAATGCTTAAACTCAGCTATTCTGGTCCCAACTTCTCTCAAAGCTGACTCAGTCTGACTCCTCACGTCTTCTCACTGAGTTGTTCTGCCTGATCTCATACTAACTTTTGCAATCTCTTCTACTCTTCTGACTCTTTCTTAGTCATTGTAACATTCTGTCTTGGCCTACACCTGTCTCTGTAAAACTGTCCTAGTGAAAGATCTCTCTCTCCCTCTCTCCCTCTCTGTCTCTCTCTCTCTCTCAAACATTTGTTCATGTATTTGCTCTACTCTCTAAAACTCTCACTTTGTTGTGCCATTCTCATGCACATTTAGTGCATCTTATCTCTTACTCATTTTGTCAAATCTTTCACTGGTTCGACACTTTGTCGAATTTGATGTCAATTTAGAACATGGCTGATTCTTTATACAAATTAACTTGACCTACAATGTTTGAGACTAAAGGTATATTTTCAGGGCATGTTTGTATTCCAGCCAGAGAAATTAAAGATGTATCATTCCAGCAGGATCACACAGACCCAGACGCTTTTTTGATGTGGTCTCCTACCCGAGCATTCATGTTGCACAATTAAAATTCCTGTGCAAAAATATTAAGCAATATCACCAGAACATAAATGGAAATTAACTAGTCCTATCAAAATTATTTCAAAGAGCACTTTTTATGTGCTGTATGATGGCCTTGAAATCGCCCTTTCCATGGCTACATGTAATAAGGGTTCTGTCCTCATTCACAAGCTACAAGTATTTCTTTTTACTCATTTTGACCAGAGAAATAGCCATGACCATAATCTCAAGGAATTTGTATAAAGAACAAGATTTTGGATACTGTTCTATTGTAGGGCACAATGAAATTAGTGAGTTACTCTATGCTGCATTGGTAGTATGCCTTGAAGTCTTTCTTTCTGAGCTGATATCCTATGCCAGAGGGTTCATAATTGTCATTTTGCGCAGACACAATCAGAGCGTTCACACATCTGTAGCTCTTATGGTTCTAGCAGAAACTTTTGTGAGTGCAGAACCACCCAGAATATCCTGGCCCTGGTTTCTACCTTCCCATCTTTATCTAATCACTCTATTATCTTATAAGGCTGCATTGCATGTTATATAGTTATAACTGGTTGCTGGTAAACATCAATCTCTTCATTTCTCTGTATTTTCCATCTTTTGCGCCCTTTGTCCGTATAAAACCTTCTTCCATTTTGTTCAGGTTGAAATGGTCTGCATTACAAATAGAAATCCGTTAGTCTTATGTCAAGTTTTGCGATGACACGTTTTGGGTGGTGTACAGGTTTTTACTTATCCATTATCTTAAAGTTCAATACAGAATTTTAAGTTAGATATAGCACCTTATCTTTGTAAGATTAACATAAATGAGAAGGGGAGTTTTGTCAGCTGGTTAAGTTAACAGTCTAACGTGAACTGAACATACTCTGCTTACTTATTATACTCTCAACTTATAGCTACTGAGAGGGTTCCTCTTGACCATGTCATGTGCAAAGCATCTATCAAAGAATTAATAAAAATGCCCTTTTGTGTTTCATTCTGTCACAGAATTTGACATGAATGGTTGATTTCTTTTTTTTTTTAATTTTTTATTAGGTATTTAGCTCATTTACATTTCCAATGCTATACCAAAAGTCCCCCATACCCACCCACCCCCACTCCCCTACCCACCCACTCCCCCTTTTTGGCCCTGGCGTTCCCCTGTACTGGGACATATAAATTTTGCGTGTCCAATGGGCCTCTCTTTCCAGTGATGGCCGACTAGGCCATCTTTTGATACATATGCAGCTAGAGTCAAGAGCTCCGGGGTACTGGTTAGTTCATAATGTTGTTCCACCTATAGGGTTGCAGATCCCTTTAGCTCCTTGGGTACTTTCTCTAGCTCCTCCATTGGGAGCCCTGTGATTCATAGATGCCTTGAATTTCCTAAACTCTTACTGCAAAGAAGCAGAAAAATGTGGCTCTGAACTTGTGCTTCTGGGAACCCTTGTCAAATCACAACTGCTTCCCCCTGCACAAGTATAAGAAAACTTCTAGGTCATAATTTCTACACTACACTATTTATAGTTGTTGCACAGAAATCCTTATGGGTTGCTATGAACATTTAGCAGCAGTTACCACGATCATTTGACAGGAAAAAAAAAAAGGAATTCTCTTAGGGTCTTTGCCAAAAAAATAAAAAATAAATTTAAAAAACAGACTTATATTTTGTACTTTGTATAAAACCATTGTAAATCAAAACTTCTTCTGAGATCGTCTTGAGTTTGGCTTGATAGTAATTTATGGAGAACTTTTACATCTGTATTCTGAAGGGTGTTTGGTGTGCGATTTTCTTCTTGTTGTATATTTTCCAGATTGTAATATCTGGGTACTCCTGGTTTCATGAAAAGAATGTAACGATGTCTTTACTTTTCTTCTCCTCTCCCCTGATTTAAGTAGCATTGATATTAGTTATTAGAATGCCCATCAGAATTCTTCTGGAAATTCATCTTGACATGAGTTCTTTTTAATTGATAGATTGTTTAAAAGATATTGCTTCAATATTTCTCAAAAATTAGATTGTCATCATATTGTCAGTTTCTCTCCAGTTTCTCTGCCCCACCCCCACCCCCTCTCTGTGCCATGGGATTTACTGTTTGTTTTTATCAACAATGCCAAGTCCTTTTTAACATTAGCTTTTTAGTGGATTTTGAGGTCATGTGTTATGATCTTCCAGGTTTGTTCTTAACACTTAGGTTTGTCTTAGCTAATTGTAGTGGGTTTTTTCTTATTAATTATAGTTGTGTTTTAATTCACTTGTAAATTATGACACCAGAATTTTGATAGGCAATGCATTAAATTTTTACCATAATTTCAAAAAAACCTTTCCTTTTTACTGAAAGGAGATTAGTTGTTTCTCATAATGTATTTTGAATGTTGTTTTCCATCCTGATATTCCTTACAATTCAGTTCCAGTCTCCTGCAATCTGGACTTTTATTATTTATATCTCTTTCCTGAAAATAAACAGGTTTCTAGGGGATAATAATAAAATAAAATCAGATAAATTAAAAGCTAACCCATCAGACTTGTAGAAGGCAACGAAATAAGAGAAAAATAGATCAGGGGAAGGGATAAAATTCAGACACTCTCTTCTATAGCTCCTGAGAGCTAATCTATCCAGTCTCATACTCAGCTCTGTAGCAAGAAATCTGCTGCTATCTCCCTTGCATCTCTATTTCCATCCTCAATCATTCTTAAAGACATTTTCTCCCATCCTACTTCCCACAAAGTATGCCAATTTCCAAGCCTCCAACACCAGCAGATATATCTTGGGAACACAACAACTAAACAGAAATAAGGGGAAAAAATTAAACTTACTGAAAATGTTCACTATACCTTTTCCTCCCCTCAACCCCTAAATCCAATCCCTCACTCTGACCTTAATATTCCAACAGGACAACAGATCAAGCTGTCTTCCTCCCTCCTCTCCCATCTGGTTTGGATCATCTAGTTTAGAACATCCCATTTGTTTAGAAAATCTACTCCTAACATCAATGCCCAATTTATCACTTTATACCAACCCGCAATTGAAGCAGGCAACCCTTGCTAACCTACAGGTCATTCCTACCAGAAAACCAGGTTTGTTACTAATGAGCCTTCTCTACTTCCTCTATTCCCCATGATACACCCCCAGTTTGGTCATAAACCCTGCAGCAAAGCACCTGCAGCAGTCTTTCCTGTCTCCCGGCTCAAAACTTATTTGGACATCATGATCTTCCCCTTTTAATATCCTATTAAACTTGTAGCTTTTATCCTAACCCATAACCCAAACATGTACCCCTTTCAAAGATGAGAGCTATTCTCCTAAAGCAGTAAGTATGTTGAAGGCAAACCCACACCTCACCTACTGCTCCAAAGATTGAATGATCTCAGAATCATCTGTCTAATGCAGGAAACACGTTACAGACTCTCTTTCCTCTGTTAACACATCCTCAACAGATCACAAAGAACTTTTTCTCCAACCTATTTGCATACTTTAAATGCCTCCATAGAGTTTGACCAAGACCATTTGTAGAAGATTCTGTCTTTCATCTAGGGTGTTTCTCTCTCTTTCTTTTTTTAATTAAAGAGTAAGTATCCAGGAGGGTGATGATATATGTTTATGTATGAGTTTTCAATTTAATTATATTGATTATTGTCTCTGTTTTTGTACCAATACTTTGCTGTTTCTGTTACTATTCTTCTGTAGTAAAACATGAAATTGGGTATGTTTGTACTTTCATCAGTTCTTTTACTATTCAGAAATTTGTTTCCTTTTTCCATATAGAGCTGAAAACTATCCTTTCCTCATCTGTGAAGAAATGTGTTCCAATTTGGTTGAGATTGCCTTGATTCTTACATTTCTTTTGATAGGCTGAACATTTATACTGTGTTATTTCTACTGATCTACAAACATAGATCTTGAGATTTTCTGATATTTCCTTCTACTTCTTTTATCACACAAGACTTTAACCTGTTTTGTTAGAGTTAAGATATTTTGTATTATTTGAAGATCCTGTGAAAGTCCTGTTTGCCTTATACCTCTTAAGTTGTATACCTAAGACTCTCTGATTTACCATGGTTCTGCTGTTGTGTACCATTTAGTTCTAATTCTGTAAATTTGGATACTCCTCTCTCTGCCCTATATTTCATTGGGTAAGGGTTTGTTAATTTTATTGATTTTTCTTAAGGAACCAAAATTTTTTCTCATTAATTCTGTGTATCTTTTATTGTTGTTTTTATTGCTATCAGAACTGATTTTGACTATTTCTTGATTTCTACTCATTTTGATTGTGATTTCTTCATACTGTACTAGGTCTTCCATGCATCCTATTAAGTTACTAATGCAAGATGGTCTCATTTGTTTTGTTATTTTTTCTTTAACATTGGCACTTAGTGCTTGGAACTTGCCTCTCAAAACTACCATCATTGTGCCTCATGAATTTGGATATGGCTTATATCGATTTTCAGTAAATGATGAATGTTTCTAATTTATTTCTTAGTATTTTCTTGAAGCAGTCTTCATTCAATTCTAATTTGTTCAGTTTCCATGAACTCATAAGATTTCTGTTGTCATTGATATCAAGGTTTGTTCTATGGTGGTCAGAGATACTACAGGATGCTATTAAATTTATGGGTCTTTTTTGTTTGTTTCTTTGTTCATTTGTTTTGTTGTTATTGTTGTTTTCTGTTGAGATTTTCTTTGTTTCTGATTATGTCTTCAATTATGCACAAAGTTCCAAGATATGCCAAGAAGAATATTTATTATGTCTTCAAATGAATTTTTTTGCCAGTATCTGTTATGTCAATTTGATTTATGTCAGTTATCGCTGTCTCATCTATCTCTAGATTCTGTATGGATGACCTGTCTCTCACAGGACTGAAATGCATCACTACAGTTCTGTGGAGATTAGTACATGATTTATGCTGTAGTACTATTTTCTTTACAAACTTGGGTTCCCTTAAAATTGATTCATAGGTAATATAAATTGAGGTGTCATCTTGGTGAATTTTTTGATGTTTATGTACTGTTCCTCTCTACCTCTTATGAAAATTTCAGTTCTAATTCTCTTTCGTCAGATATTGAAATGGCTACACCAGGTTCCTTTCATGTCCATTTTCTTATAATATCTTTTCCATTCATTTATACTAAAGGGATATCTGTCTTTGAAATTAACATGATTTTCTTGTATTTAGCAGAAGGATGGCTCTTGGTTTTTCATTTATTTTATTTCTTGTTTTTGTACTGGGGCATTGACATTGTTGATGTTGAGATAAATCACTGTTCATTGTTATTTGTTTTGGTATGAATTATTTCTTTTTTTGATTTATCTTTCTGGTATTATTTATTACCTTTTCTGGGTGTAATTATCCTTCTATGATTGGAGGTTTTCTTCTATCATTTGCTGTAGGGTAGGATTTATAATGCGAAATCACTTAAATTTGGTTGTATTATGGAAGTTCTTATATTCTCCATCTATAGTAATTAAAATTCTTCATAGGTTTAGTGTTCTGGGCAGTTATCTATGGTTCTTAAGAGTTTGTAGCACTTCTTACTTTTGTAGCTCATTTGTTCATTCCCTTTCAGCTTTTAGAGACTCCACTGAGAAATTCAGTCTCATTATAATAGTATTGTCATTTTACTTTACTTAAAGTTTTACTTGGTGCTTTTAATATCCCTCCTTTGTTTTATATGCTTATTGTTTTGAATATTATGTACCCAATGGACTTTCTTTCCTTGTTCAGTCACTCTGGTATTCTTTATGCTTCTTTTACCTTGATGGATATTATATACTTTAGGCTACAAAAGTTTTCTTTTATGGTTTTATTTTTTTTAATGTACTCTATACCTTTTACCTGTGTTTCTTCTCTTTCTATTAGGCCTATTATTCTTAGATTTTATCTTCTCATAGTATGCCACATTTTCTAGATGTTTTTATTCCAATATTTACAAAACCATATTTCTTTTTATTTATCGTACGAATTTAGTTCTTGTGTAGTGTCTTCAATGCCTGATATTACCTCCTACATATTTTTTAATCTTGTTGGAGATGTGCATTTTGAGGTTTCTGTTTGAGATTTTTAAAAATATTTTATTAGATATTTTCTTTAATTACATTTCAAATGCTATCCCGAAAGTTCCCTATACCCTTCCCCCTCCCTGCTCCTCTACCCACCCATTCCCATTTCTTGGCCCTGGTGTTCCTGGTGCATATAAAGTTTGCAAGACCTAGGGGCCTCTCTTCCCAATGATGGCCAACTAGGCCATCTTCTGCTACGTATGCAGTTAGAGACATGAGCTCTGGAGGTACTGGTTAGTTCGTATTGTTGTTCCACCTATAGGGTTGCAGACCCCTTTAGCTCCTTGGGTACTTTCTCTAGCTCCTACATTGGGGGCCCTGTGTTCCATCCAATAGATGACTGTGAGCATCCACTTCTGTATTTGCCAGGCACTGGCATAGCCTCAGAAGAGACAGCTATAACAGGGTCCTTTCAGCAAAATCTTGCTGGCATGTGCAATAGGGTCTGCATTTGGTGGTTAATTATGGGATGGATCCCCAGATGGGGTAGTCTCTGAATGGTCCATTCTTTCATCTTAGCTCTAAGCTTTGTCTCTGTAACTCCTTCCATGGGTATTTTATTCCCTCTTCTATGGAGGAATGAATTATCCACACGTTGGTCTTCCTTCTTGATTTTCTTGTGTTTTGCATATTGTATCTTCAGTATTCTAAGTTTCTGGGCTAATATCCACTTATCAGTGTTTGCATATCAAGTGACTTCTTTTGTGACTAGGTTACCTCACTCAGGATGATATCCTCTAGATACACCCATTTGCCCTAGAATTTCATAAATTCATTGTTTTTAACAGCTGAGTAGTACTCCATTGTGTAAATGTACCACATTCTCTGCATCCATTCCTCTGTTGAGGGGCATCTGGGTTCTTTCCAGCTTCTGGCTATTATAAATAAGGCTGCTATGAACATAGTGGAGCATGTGTTCTTATTACCAGTTGGAACATCTTCTGGGTATATGCCTGGGAGAGGTATTGCTGGATCTTTTGGTAGTATTATGTCATTCTCAGGTCTTGAACTCCTTTGTTCATTTCCATCTAATGCTTGTACATTCATAGATTTTTAAAAGAGATTTATTCATTTCTTCTTTAATATTTACCTCTTTCATATTTATGAAGGCTATTTTATGGTGCATCCTGTGCTTTAGCTATGTTGGAACACTCAGGAGCAACTGTGGTAGGGTTGCTGAGCGCTAATGATGACATATTGTCCTGGTTATTATTGGTTGGACTTTTACACTGACATTTGTTTATACGCATTTTGAAAATTATTAATCTAGGTGCTGATATCTGGTCTAATCTTTGTTGACTGGATGTGTTTTTCTTGGTTTCTATATCCTCTCTAACTCTTGGGAGAGTGTGCTAGTTGTGCCTTTAGTAATATACTTGTGGGGCATTATTAGATGTTGCCTTGTGGATACAAGATAAAATATCTTCCAAAGTACTGGGATTTGAAACTTAGCATATGCGAATGAACTAAGAGAGAGGGCGTTCTGAGAAATAAAAAGGCAGGTGTTTTAAAATGATTTCTTTATCCACTGGAAATGAGAGCAGAGACTGGGGAGAGACAGCAGCATGTGGTCTGCTTCAGGGCTGGATATGAGACTAGGGAATTTGATTTGGAGAAAGGAAGTGAGAGTTGAAAATCTGCATTTATCCAACCTTTTTCTTTGGCTGGTCTGGTCTGTGGGTTCCCAGGAAATGCCAGTTGAAGTTAGGACTAGTATACTGCAATGAATTTGGAATGATGTGTTCTACTGTAGGCAAGGGAAAAGGGAGGACTCAGCTTGTAGGCTGCAGAGGTAAGCATATGATTGAGGATTGGATTTGAAGGAGCTGAAGATAAAGAGGTTCAGTAAGCCTGTCTGCTTCGCTGACTGTAATGCCCTTTGAGTTCCCAAGGAATGTTGTTTAATATTGATAGCACATCCCTTTCACTTTATTAATTCTGTCAAACCAAAATTAGAAACTTTTGATCACCTATATTATCTGATTTCATGGGGTTTTGAAATCTTCATTGTGGTGATGTTTTTCTCTTTGTGTATTCTTAGGCACTCATTTTGTTGGAGCTACAAAAGATGAAATATTTTTCTAAATTTTTTCACTGAGACTACAGTTTGGGTGTGTCTTAAGGCACACAGATACAAACAAACACAGACATATATTGAGATATTTAACTGTTTATTACATGAGAGTATTACAGTAGACTATATGTACTCTACTGTACATAGAATTGTGTTATGCAAAAATGAAAATTGCTAGATTTTTTTCACCCTTATTTTAACCATTTTATGTGGTTTTCTTGTCTAATTTCTAGAGCTATGCTTTTGGTTTAAAATGGACAAAACACCCTAATTTAAAATTTGAAACAAACCTGGATGTGGTAGTATTTATATTCAATACTATTACATTGGAGGTAGAGACAGGGAGATCTTTGTGAACTCCAGACTTTCCTGATCCACGTAAATAAATAAATACATAAATACATAAATATATAAATAATGAAACAATGAAATAAAAATATATGGAATACTGTAATTTATTGAGATAGTCTACAACTTTCTAAAGAATACTTCAAAAACACAGAAACAGAAATTATCCTAAGATATCAACCAATGATACTATTTAAACTAAAATGTTTTCATTCTGTAGAAAGTTGTTCAGTTTCCATGAGAATGTGGACTTTCTGTTGTTTCAGTAGTTATTGAAGTCCAGCCATAGTCCGTGGTGAGCTGATAGAATTTCATGGGATGATTTCCACCTCCTTGTATCAGTTGAGGCTTGTTTTGTATCTGATTATATGGTCAGTTTTGGAGAAATTCCATGTGGTGTTGAGAAGAAGGCATATTCTTTTATTTTGGAGTGAAATGTTCTGTAGATATTTGTTAAAAGCATTTGGTTCATAACTTCTGTTAGTTTAACTATGTCTCTATTTAATTTCTAATTCAATGACTAGTCCATTGGTGAGAGTGGCATATTGAAGTTTCCCACTATTATTTTGTGAGATCTAATGTGTGTTTTGAGCTTTAGCAACAATTTGTATGAATATGGATACCTTTGCATTTGGAGCATAGATGGTTAGAATTGAGAATTCATCTTATTGGATTTTTCCTTTGATGAGTATGAAGTGTTCTTCCTCGTCTCTTTTGATAACTTTTGATTGAAAATCTATTTTATTGGATATTAGAATGGCTACCACAGATTGTTCTTTTGTGAGGGAAAATTTGTTTGGAAAAATTTTTACAAGACAATACTACTTTGAAGTAATATCTATCTGTCACTGAGGTATGTCTTTTTAAATAAGCTAAATGCTGGATTCTGTCCAAGTATTGAGTCTGTCAGCATGTCTTTTTTGGGGGGGAATTGAGTCCATTGATGGTGAGAGATATTAATGACCAATTATTGTTAGTACCTGTTATTTTTGTTGTCGAAGCTGGTATTACTTATGCATGATTCTCTGCTATTGATTTCATGGTGAAATAGTTCATTGAGTTCAATTCTGTGTTTTCTTGGCTGTAATTACCCTTTTCTGTTGAGGTTTTCTTTCTAGTATACACTGCATGGCTGGTCTTATCACAATAGCCACAAATAATATCACATATCTTCATTTAACTCTAATCAAGCTAGTGAAAGATCTATATGACAAGAACTTCAAATCCCTAAAGAAAGAATTTGAAGAAGACCTCAGAAGATGGAAAGATATCCATACTCAATGGCCAGCAAGACAAACATAGTAAAATTAGTCATCTTACTAAAATAAATCTAGAAATTCAATGCAAAGCCTCATCAAAATTCCAATACAATTCTTGAAAACACAGAAAGAGCAATTCTCAACTTCATATGGAAAAAAAAGGCCAGGGTAATGAAAACAATTCTCAACATTAAAAGAACTTCTGAGAGAATTATCATCCCTAACCTCAAGCTGTACTAAAATAGTGTTTAAAAAACACATGGTATTGATACAGAAACCAAAAGATCAATCAATGGAATAGAATCAAAACTCAGAAATAAACCCACACAAGTATAAATACTTGATCTATAAAGAGACAAAAACAAAAACAAAAACATACAGTGGAAAAAAAGAAAGCATCCACAGCAAATGGTACTGGTCTAACTAGCAGACTGCATTTGGAACAATACAAATTGATCCATTTTATATCCTTGTACAAAGCACAAGTCCAAGGGGATCAAGGACCTCCACATAAAACCAGATACACTGAATCTAATAGAAGAGAAAGTGGGAAACATCCTCGAAAAATTGGTACAGAGGAAATTTTCCTGAACAGAACGACAATAGCTCAGGCTTTAAGATGAACAATTGGCAAATTGAGCATCATGAACCTGAAAAGCTTCTATAAGGCAAAGAATACTATCAATAAGAAAAAAAAAAAAAACAGCAACCTACAGATACAGATTGGAAGAGATCTTCACTAACTCTACATCTGATAGAATGCTAATATTCAAAATATACAAAGAAATCAAGAAGTTATACTTCAAAAAACCAATTAACCTAATTTTAAAAGAGATAAACAGAGAATTCTAAACAGAAAAATCTGGAATGGCCAAGAAACCCTTTAAGACATATTCAACATCCTTAGTCATCAGGGAAAATCAAAATGATCCTGGGATTTCACATTAAACATATCACAGTGGCTAAGATCAAAATCTCAACCAACAGTACATACTGGTGAGGATGTAGAGAAAGAATACTCCTCCATTCCTGGTGGAATTGAAAATTGTTACAACCACTCTGGAAATCATTCTGGATATTTCTCAGGAAATTGAAAATAGTTCTACCTGAAGACCCAGCTATACTACTCCTGGGCATATACCCCCAAAATATCCAATCCTACTAGAAGGACATGTGAGTAAACTTTTTTGTAATAGCCAAAAGCTGGAAACAACCCAGATATCCATAAACCAAAGAATAGATACAGAAATGTACCTTTACACAATGAAATGGCATTCAGGTATTAAAAAGGAAGACATCACTTTGCAGGCAAATGAATGTAGCTAGAATATATCATCCTGAATGAGGTAACCCAGACCAAATGGACATGCATTGTATGTTCTCCCTGATAAGTGAATCTTAGCCAAAAATTATAAAATACCCAGGATACAACTCACAGACTTTATGAAACTTAACAAGAAGGAATGCCCACGTGTGCATCTTAAATCCCACTTAGATGGAGAAAAAAATAATTGCAGGAGGCAGAGGAAGGAGGGACATGGTTGGTAGAAGGGAGGAGGAGGGAAAAGGGAAAGACAGGACCAGGTATGTGGAGAAAGGCAAGAAAGAGAATGGCCAGGAGAAAGAATGGAAATATGCAGCAGCATGGATGGAAGTGGAGGTAACCTCTATATAGTCCCAGAGACCTGAGATGTGAGAAGCTCCCAGGACTCTGTGAGAATGACCTTAGCAAAAATGCCTAACAGTGAGTGGGGAGATAAAACTCAAAGAAACAACCACTAGTAGATAGGAATTGTTCCCAGTAGAGACATGGTGCCACCCAACTATTTTCAAAATTTTTGACCCCAACTTGTTCCTGTCTAAAGGTATTGCAATGACAAAAATGAAGCAGAGACTGAAGGAAAACCCATCCAGTGATCTGAAAAACTTGGCATCCATTCCATGAATAGGCACCAAAATCTCACACTCTTACCAGTGCCATGTTGTGCTTACAGACAGGAACATGGCATAGCTATCTTCAGAGAGGCTCTACGAGCAGCTGCCTGACAGAGATGTAGGTACTTACAGGAAACCATTGTACTGAGTTCAAATACCCCCATAGAGGAGTTAGGGGAAAGATTAAAGAAAGTAAAGGAAAAAAAGCTAGGAGTTTATAAAAAGTTCAGAGAATGGGATTGAATCTCAGAAAGAAAATCATGGGAGATAAGAGACCAGAGTCAAACTGCACAGTACAGTGTGCCATTACAATTACTGGAAGAGTTCCAAAGATCTCAGGCACCACCGATGGCACTGGGTGCTGAGGAAGTGCTGGCTCTGGGGTATCTGGGCCTGCAAGAAAGCTTAGGATGACTGATTCTCAAACTCTTGGGAACTACAGATTTTGCTGGATGCTGCAGAAGAGCTGTGAACAGAGTATGAGGGCTGGTTCTCACCCAGGGCCTGAGGGAAAAGGGCAGGAGGAGAGTGCTCCTGCTGGTTCTAGTAAGAGACTTTGGCTTGCTCAACTGGCTTGACGTGGTGGAGGCCATGGCTGAGAATGCAGGGATATGTGATATGTCTGAACCTAACTTTGGAAGGCGTCGTGGGGCAAGACCCATTATTTTACATATTTATTATCCAGCAATATAGACGATTTAAGAAAAGTCATGTTGTGCTATGTGCAAAACTCTCCTGAGACACAGTGTAGAACTACCCAGATGGGTAGACAGCAAACACTGTATGCCCATCATGGACATCTCAGACTCAGATCACAACATCCATACATGTACATGTTTATGCTGACAAAGCAGGTACTCATATACTTTTGCAGTGGTAATGTTAGTGGCTCCATCTGTACAGATCCCTCAAAGATGACTATAATGGTCAGTATTCTATCTGAATTTTCCAAAACACAGATTCTCATAATCTCCTGAGCATGGAAGCATCTCTGCTGGTTAGATTTCATAGTGGCAGAACATGGTATGTAGGCTGAATAGGCAGAAAAGGCATGAGTGGTCTTTCTTGATGCTAGATTGGCATTCAATATTAATCTGTCAGGAAAGATGTATCTGCTGGTACAATGTTGACGTCATTGCTCTGGGGAAGCTAAGTGCTTCCTGATTATAGTTTAGTCCAGTTCCATGGGAGTGAATTTCATGCCTGTTCCTGGAATCTTGGGTAAAATCCCATGGCTTGGACAGTTACAGCCATAAGGTAGCAATGCATTACCAATCAGTGCTGAGAATCAGAGACTGTGAGTGCTCACCCCTAAATAGGTTGTGACACACCCTTCTTACTACCACTCTTATACAATATTTAAAATAAAGTTTATTTTCCACTGTTTGTCAATCAATTGAAATTTCTTGATCAATATTTAGTGTCTAGAATAATTCTACTTTTCTTAATTATGCTTAACACACCTTAAGTTTTTTTGCATTATAAATCTTAATATTAATGTACTAAATACATAGTAGTTAATTTTTTATACCTTTGTCCAAAATGCCAGAAAGAACAACTTGATGGAAAATTTAGTTTGGAATATATTCCTGCTCTTCAGCCTGGTTATATGTCACTTTAATGTCTTATGCAGCTTGAGTCCTAAACCCGTGGCTGGATTATGGGGTGAAGGGATAAAAAACAATAAGACAGACTCACAAAAACCAAAAACACATGGCATTTAGGATTAGGGATGTTCTCTATTACTGCTGGCACTGAAAGCTGGAACTCATCATATTAATTAGGTCCAACACAGAACATTATAGTAGCTTTTGTGCAGAGTAGCTTTGTGTAGGTGAGCAGTCTCAGGCTGTTAACATCTAGGTTGAAGACTCCCTAATTAGCAGCCCTTTAAGACAATAATCAGACATTCATTAAAAACTCATACTCAGTTTCCCAAAGAAACCTTTACCATTCCTCTTGTATCTTTCCAATATGGGTTTTGGCTTTGCTTCTTTACCATGGTACAACTGATTTTAAAAAAAAAAATGTCACTGGTCATGTACATGTCAAAATAAGTTTGTCTGCTATAAGGCTAATAACAGCTACATATTTTTTTAATGTTTTTACTCTAGGCAGAAAAATTATGCTTTTGTTGCTAGAACCCTAGCAAGTACTTAGAAACACTGAGGTCATAGAATATAAAGGAGAATCTTCTACTACAACCTGACTAAACCAGCATGATTGCTAACTATTTTGCAAATGTTTACCCTTATTATATATATATATATATAAATATAATATATATAAATATAATATATATATAAATATTATATATATATATCCACAAAAAATGCAACTTCCAATACTGGTAGAGCAGTACTGAAAATTACAACAGATCAAAATGCCGAGAACAAGAAGCCATGTGTTTTCATCCCCACCTGATACAGCTATAATATGACAACTACACATAGGTGCAGATAACATAGTGAAAGAGAAGTTGTAAACACTGCAAGTGACAGAACAGGAGGGGTTGTTATGAGAACACATCTCCTAGAAATGTTACAGAGGCTACATACATGAAGTCTTATCAGTGTGGCTTCTTTATAAAACTGAACAAGGATGATACTGACAGATAAGGTAACTTAGACAGGGTAAATATCATGAGACCCAAATATAGACAAGGAAAGAGAGACAGCTATTGGGAGAAATAGCTTTTGCCAGAGATGAGACTCTCAGTTGGTCAAATAATATCAACTGGTTATTCCTGATTAATACATACAAAGTAACACTTTATGGACCAAACAAGTGTATTTACACACACACACATACATATAGTATATACATAAATATACACACACATAGTATAGACATAAACATATATAGAGGGTGGAGAAACGATGAATTTGAGAGAGATTGAGCAATGTACATTAAAAGGAATACAGGGAAGAAAGAGGAAGGGGCAGTTAATGTAATAATAACTAAACTAAAAATATTTTTAAAATCTTAAAATGTTTCTTTTGGTACACAGTAGATATATTATTTTCCTGAGAATATTTTTATTTCATCACTCTAAAATTAATTTTTATTACATTATATTAAATGTTCTAATGAATTCCAATGCTAATTCTGATATCATGTTTTTCCTTTTACTTTGACATCAATAGATAGATATACTTTTCAGATTTGCCAGTCTCTACTACTACTCTGCTTAGTACATTAAAATGGGACTGGCTATGAGTTTGAATCACAAGGAAAAAGTTGAAGACAACTAAGAACAATGCTAATATTCTGTAAGTTATTATAACTGAATCATAGAACAGCAGAAAAAAAATCAAGGCGATGTACACATAGAAGCTTCATCCATTCTCAGTACTGTCCACAGTGCTACAAGTAATTGTACATCTTACCCAGGTGTGAACCCTGAGAGCTAAAAAAATAATTACCCTGCTATAATACTGCCATGACCATCCTGTGATTAACTAACAGTTTTTTGAAGATTTGAAGACACACTTCACAAGACGGAACACTTGCCTTGCCCTATATTTAGAGTAAAGAATATGTGGCTGGAGTGTATATAGACCCTGTGTTAATCCCAGGGAATGATAGTAAAGTCCAACAACCCAATTATTGACTGAATAAGTAAGCTTCACCACTTTCCACAGAAAAGCTGATCAAAAGTCTGTCTTCAAAAACATGAGACTCAGGAGTACAGACATGAGTTAACTTTCTAGGCTCCTTTTATAGGGCAAAACCACAAACTGGAGGTTTCCAGAATGAATCTGGCAACACAGGAACTTGTCATCATAAGTACAGAATCAGATAACAATTTAAGTTTATCAGGCAGATCTTGTGGTTTGGAGAAGCATGTAGGTCAAGATATAGTCAGGATAAGGAACAAGTTATGTTCTAGGAAACAGAGATGAATTTTATAATTAATCTAAATGAAATTATTTTGAATTGATAACAGGATGACTTCAGAGTAGTCAGGTTGGTTAATCGCTTGAGAACAAGCTAAAAGTGCTATTCTAGCAAAAGGGCACAGTAACAAACTGGCCCATACACTTGTGTATTTATACCCAAAGTTTAGTATATCACTCCACCATTAGTGCAGAAGCTTAGCTGGCATTCTATTGTGATTAACAAGAAGGTCCACATTTGTTCAGGGTACTGAGAGTAAGAGACTATGGAATGCCCAGATAAAATATGGAACATCTATATCAAACCTCTTTCTTACAAAACTCAGGGGTCATTGTGGATGTAGAGGAACAAGAATACTGGAAACTTTCTGGTGGGAGATGATTTCTAGTAAACAGGTTTTGTCCAGACTGAGCAGAGGTCTTACACATGTAAATTCACGTGTGACTGTATGTTCAAAATCTACACGAGATCAACCTTGAAAACCTCCCAGCTGAGTGGAGAGTGTCAGGATGTGCCATGTTGAGCTGATGAACTAATGGCCACAAATGGTTTCCACCACATGAAGTGTCAGTATCTTTAAGATGCCAGTCTCTTAGAGACTAATTAAGCTTCCATAAATTCCCCTGTACTAAACACATACTAGCATCACTAAGTAGACACAATGATTTGTTTGTATTATTGTTTTAAGAAACACAAAAAATTTGGAGCAAGTTCTGGTTGATAGTTAAGACATGAATTGGAAGGAAATAACCTTTTATAGACTTGAATATAACACATATGCCTCAGACACTCAAACATTTGTATTATTATTATCTCCTAAAAGGATACTATTTTGATTGGTGCTAGAAGTCAGTGAAGACTGGAATCTACAAAGAGACAACCTTCATATGAATCTGCCTCAAAGTTTATAGCACTTTCCACAGGACACACAGTCAGCCTTCGGAGATCAGGATAATAGAATCATTCCTTAAAACACCCCATCCCTTTGGAAAAATTCACAAGAAACTTTCCTAATGTGCCTTTTTTATTTAAGTTTTATTGCATTATGATTAGAAAAGATATATAATTTCAATTTATCTGAATTTGTTAATATTTTAAAACATATCTTGAGTAAATAGACTTACATCACATTCTTCTTTTCCTTTTGTACCTTAACTCCTCCTGGAGAGTGCCCCTTTCAAAACCTGCAATACCTTTTGTTTTTTATCATATTATTTATAATTTATAAAATATTGTAACAATAAAAATGAGTATTATAAAAGTTGTGTGGTATAAAACAACAATCAATTGAATAGTCTTATGTAGATGTTCGTCTAGAGCAATATTGAAAATACATACATTTTTCTCAATATAAATTTTAAATAACTCATAATATATTAACTTTGCGATATTTTAAAATAATATACCACTATTAATTTTTTAATGAACATAAATAGACAAAGTCTTTTAGTTAGTTTGTTTGTTTGTTTGTTACTTTTAGTAAAGCTTAAAATCTTGGCTCTTACTGTGGTACAAACACAAAATAAAATAATATTTGGATATTAGAGTTCATTGTAATAAGGCTGTACTTGAATGTTCCTCACATCACCAAAGGATTTTACCTCCATAGTAGATAAGGTAAGAGTTGACAGTTCTGCTGCACCAAGGAATGAATTGTTGGCATGAATTTTGGATACAGAGTTCCTACTATGGTCAAAGCTATTTGACTTGAGTGAATGTTGCCTTTCTCAGCCCTTAGGGTACAGGTTATATTCATTTAAGAAATGATGTATCTATTAAGATGGTCTATCCATGAAGTCGTTGATCAACTGTTTCAATGAACAATGGTTCTGCTTGGAGGGTGGCACGGACATTAGGTGAGGATAAGATTCTGGTTCATTGGCTGTGATGATTTTGAAAAGCATTCACCTCAAAATAAGAGTAACTTATAAAGTCCTCTTCTTCAAAATTGATACAATAATTATAAGTATCAAGCAAAGCCTTCAGTCTCACTCTTTGCTGTTCTCTTACAAGCCAACTCCCAAATTAATTGTTTACATTTGTTTTGATTGTATAAATAATTTTGAAATATGTAAGCTGTTCCAAAAACTGTAGTATTATGTAAAAATATCATAAACAGTTTTACTAGTAGAGAGGCTGAGCTAGGAGAAGAATGATTTCAAGACCATTATGTGGCACACAGGAAGACCTGGTCATGTACAAACAAGCAGAAAGTATATATGGATTATACATTATTGGACCTATTACAAGTTAGAGAGACCATGGGATGACAGCCAACAAATTTCTAATTCACCATATTTTTGAATTTTAATTGGTTATGGTATGTTGGTAATATTAATTTTCATATTGAGAGTTATTAAGGAGAAGTGATTGTTATTTTCTGTTAATTTTCTTGTTAGAAGGGGAATTATGTTTGTGTGGGTTTGTTGAAAGATTACTTTCTTGCTTCCTCTAGTGTGTAGTTTCACTCCTTGCTTTGGTGTTTTCCATCTATTATCCTTTGTAGGGCTGGATTTGTGGAAAGATATTGTGGCAATTTGGTTTTGTCATGGAATATCTGGTTTTCTCCATCTATGGCGATTGAGAGTTTTGTTGAGTATAGTAGCCTGGGCTGCCATTTGTGCATTTGGTGTTTTTATTATTATGTGTCAGGAGGAATTTCTTTTCTGGTCCAGTCTATTTTGAGTTCTATAGGCTTCTTATATATTCATGGGCATCTCTTTCTTTAGGTTAGGGAAGTTTTAGTCTATAATTTTGTTGAAGATATTTACTGGCCCTTTAAGTTGGGAATCTTCACTTTCTTCTATACCTATGATCCTTAGGTTTGATCTTCTCATTGTGTCCTGGATATCCTGGATGTTTGGGGTTAGGAGGTTTTTTGCTTTTTGCATTTTCTTTCACTGTTGTGTCAATGTTTTCTATGGTATCTTCTGCACCTGAGATTCTTTCTTCTATCTCTTGTATTCTGTTGGTGATGCTTGCATCTATGACTTCTGACCTCTTTCCTTGGTTTTCTAACTCCAGGTTTGTCTCCCTTTGTGATTTCTTTATTGTTTCTAGTTCCATTTTTAAATCCTGGATGGTTTTGTTCCTTTCCTTCATCTGTTTGGTTGTGTTTTCCTGTAAATCTTTAAGGAATTTTGTGTTTCTTCTTTAAGGGCTTCTAGCTGTTTAGCTGTGTTCTCCTGTGTTTCTCTTTCTTTTCTTTTCTTTTCTTTTCTTTTCTTTTTCATTTCTTTTTTATTATTATTAGATATTTTCTTTATTTACATCTCAAATGTTATCACCTTTCCTAGTTTCCCCTCCAAAAATCCCCTATCCTCTCCCCCTCCCCCTGCTCTCCAACCTACCCACACCCATTCCCAGACTTGGCATTCCCCTATACTGGGGCATAGAACCTTCACAGGACCTAGGGCCTTTCCTTTCACTGATGACCGACTAGGCCATCCTCTGCTCTATATAAGGCTAGAACCACAAGTTCCACCATGTGTTTTCGTTGATTAGTGGTTTAGTTCCAAGGAGCTCTGGGGGTACTGGTTAGTTGATATTGATGTTCCTCCTATGGGGCTTCAGACCCCTTCAGCTCCTCGGGTATTTTCTCTAGTTCCTTTTCCTTCATTGGGGACCTTGTGCTCCATCCAATAGATGATTAAAGGAGTTATTTATGTCCTTCTTAATGCCCTCTATCATCATCATGAGAGGTGAATTTAGATCTGAATCTTGCTTTTCTGGTGTGTTGGGGTATCCAGGACTTGCTATGGTGGGAGAATTGCGTTCTGATGATGCCAAGCAATCTTAGGTTCTATTGCTTATGTTCTTACCCTTGCCTCCTGCCATCTGGTTATATCTAGTGCTACCTGCCCTGGCCATGTCTGACTGGAGCCTGTCATTCCTGATCCTCATTATGTCAGAACTCCTTCTAGTCAAGCTATTTCTGTGATCCTGTGATTCTGGGATCCTGGGTGTTTCTGAGCTCCTGAGAGTCGGGCTGCCTTTGGGACCTTGAGATCCTGGTGTGACCAAGCTCCTGGGATCCTGGGATCCTCTGATCTTGGGCATGTTAGAGCTACTCCTGGGAATGGAGCTGTCTCTGGGTGTGGTGGAGCTCACTGCAGAGTTTGTGCCCAAGGTCTGCTCAGGGCGCGAGCCCAGACAGAGTGGAAGTAACACATGCCACTCCTCTGGTGGCATTCCTACGTGCCTGGGTCCACAGGTCCCAGTTACTCCCAGTGTCGGGGACAGATGTTGTGTCCTCCTCACCTCTGATCCTCTGATCCTGTGCATGTTGGAGCACCTAGGAGTGGAACTGTGTTTGAGTGTAATAGGGCTGGTTGCAGAGTTTGCGCCGAAGGTCTGCTCATAGCTCTGGCCCAGACAGCTAATGTGTCTTTATTAACAGCTGGAAAACGTTTATAGATGATTTTGCCTTCCAAAGTCAGTGCTGTCATTGCCATTGCAGGAAAAACGAAAATTGCATTTCTGGAGGGAGGAAAGGTCACAGAGTCACAAACCTCTAACTCAGGCTTGAGCGGACTTTCTTCCATCTCTGATTATTAATGAATCTGGATGTCCTCAGTGAACTTCACTGTTCTGCAGAGGCCAGAAGCCAGGTTGATACGTTGTACTTCTGTCAGAGTGGCAGAGCAAGCAATGAAAAGAATCCTGCATAAATACTCAGGTATGCTTATAAGAAGCTGATATAGAAACAGATCCATGGAACAGACAGTGAACACCCAAGAATAATTCCATAACTAAAAGGTCATGGAGAGGTTACACGTGTTTCTAATCAGAGGCCAGTACCTGTCATTTCCTACTATAACTAATTCCTCCATTAAGGAAAACAGTGGGTGACACCAGGGTAATGTGGCCTATCCTTCAATATGCTGAAGGATTGTATAATAACTCAAGGTAATAATTACTTTACTTTACATGATGTGTTGACTATCTTTGAAGAAAAGTTATTTAACTTATAATGGATTCATAGAAAACATTAGATTGGAAATATAAGTAGCTCAGAGTCCTGGAAAATGATGGGCGTTAATATTTTTGTGGACTGGACACTATTCATATGTGACACTATAATCCAGTTACAGAGGCAGTGAATGAGTCTGTAATTGAATGGTTATTGGCATACTGACTTTAGAAGCCGCTTCATGTTGATCATAGGAAGAGAGCAAAGAAAGAAAGGTTTAATATTTGTGTTCAGAAATGACAGCCACAATTGTGTCTTGAGTTATTTTACCTGGATTAATCATACCCTCATATTAAACACAAACCCATGGCAAACTTTACACTCTTGTTTATTGTTGTTGTTCATGGAACAAAGGACCTTGGGCATGATATCCCAGGTACTATTGCTCAGATAAATTTTGAATCACACTTATTTTCGCATTTCACTGGAAAATGTTTAAGTTTCCCCAATCTTCAGATTGTATTCTCTTACATTGCATGCATCCCCTCAATTGAATGCATCATAAATATTACTATAATAGAGTCATCAATATAGGAGTTAGCATGTAACAAGGTCTGTGTTGAAAACCTTTAATCCCAGCATTTGGGAGGCAGGGGCAGTTATATTTTTTTATTTTGACACCAACATTGTCTACATACTGAGTTCAGGGACAGCAAGAGCTACACAGTGAGTCTCCATCATGATTAAAATGCATTTTAAATGTAAATACATGCTGAATTTTAAAGGAAATAATTTAGTAATTAAATTTCATTGCATGGTATTATTTGTTAAATACATGTTCATATTTCATGTTATGTTTTATAGAGGGCAATAGTGTTAGTAATTCATCTGTACTTCCTCCTATAGCCTTGGTAGCGACAGAAACCTATATTTCTTCTGATATATTAAATATCACGCCCATTTTGTGTTTCTGAAATCAGCCTTGGACATGGATCATCTTTCAGTCAGGGCAGACCACACTAAGAACACTGCATTTTATTAAAAGTTCAAAAGCATAAGCATTTGTTATTATCATATGAAATATAATTTTATATTAAAGTTTCAAGTTTTTTTAAATGGTTTATGTATTGATTTTTATTTTCTCTGTGTGTATGCTTTCCCTGGAATTATATGTGTGCTCTTTGTGAATGAAGTGACTGTAGAGGCGAGTAGACTGTCAAAACCCATGGAACTGGAGTTATAATCAGTTGTGAGCTACCATGTTGGTGCTGGGAACCATAACCTGCTCCTATCAACAGCAGTAATGTTCCTTACAACTGAGCCATCTTTCTAGTGCCCCAATGAAAACTTTCTGCTTCAAAAAGTAAATAATAAAATCTCAACAAAGTGAAAAAATGTCAACCAAAGAAAACAAACTCCATGGAAGGCTGGAGTGTCTTTGAGAACATCTCTCATGGCATTGTGAGCACAGACTGAGGTGACACTGTTTGTGACACACCATCCATGTCTAAGTCCTTCAAGTATCTACTCTGTCTTTAAGCACTTGTTGCAGTTAAAGTGCCTCTTACTCTTTGGCTTTTTTTTTTTCTAAGTTCATGTCTTGGCTATGGAAATAATGCTACTGTCCACATCCTACAGATATAAATATCAGAAAAAATGTCAAGTTGAGAGGAAAGCAACTCATAAATTGTCACTGTTGGTTTTTTCCATCCTCACAGATGTGATCGGTTTTCTAAAAATGGGCATAGCTTCTCAGCAAGCCACCATCTCCAGGTAAGTAAAACTGAAAAAGCTTCCAAGGATGTTGGGGTTTCACTTGTCCCCTGCTGCACAATGTTCATCATAAACTACATCATAGTTCCTGCACTTATGACCGTCAGATAAAGCTGCAATAGCACAAATAAAGGACATGTGTGACACTGTTTTGATGAACACCAAGGTAGCATTGTTCACAATATTGAATAATATGTCTTTAAATATAGGTCTCAAATTGTGATTCCTTGAGTTTATATACAGATACCTCTTGCCATTCCTTCAAAACCTCAAATCAAACACAATTTCTTTATTGTTTCTGATTTCTTCATATTCAATTAAGGAAACAAAACTTATAATCGTGCATCTCATAGGAATTTCACAAGTGAAACATGACTTGGAAGCCAGTATATAAAGCATGAATAAATATTGTAACATTTTTAAGGGTCTATGGGTATAAAAATCCTATGTATTCCATGTCTATATTGATTAATTCATACTAGGTTTCCAATGAGAATATACGGGTGATATGCAGTTGGAAACTGGCAAGACAAATACTAGGTTACAAATTCTACTTTTCTTTTATGATACAACAAAATTAATTTTTAGTGTTATTCTAAGGTCTGAGGTTATTAGCATTATGTTTGTATTTGTTTCATGTAAAAACATATAACCAGTTTTCTACCATATGTTTAGGTACGTGCAAAGTCATTGTAAGGGCATGATATTCTTGGATTTTCAGAACTATACCTACATTCGGTATTGTCAATTATTTTTTCCTACATTTTTTGTTCATTTTGATTTTTGTTCAGGATTTTTTTTTTTTGTTACTAGTTTTAATTAGCTTCAATGGAGCAGGCTTTAGTTTTTGTTTTGTTTGTTTGTTTGTTTGTTTTTCTATTTAATGCTTTGGTTGAATCAATCTTTTTTTGTCCAAGGTGTCTTTCCCATCACCACCTTATATGATCTATCTACATTTTTCCTTCTCTTATAAATGAGTTTCCTTATCTTCACAAATTCTCTCACAGAGAGAATTCTTAACCTTCTTATGGGCCCCTTTCTGGTTCTGTTAGATCAATATACACTCACTCACATGTAATCCTACATTTTGAAAATTATTTAGTAAGGAACATAATTGAGACAGAAAGGACACTATTGATATTTCTGAAGCTATTAAGACATGTAATACAATGCTTTCTATTCTACGTTGTATCCACTCCCTAGGGTGTTCTACAGTGTCAGTGCATGGGGACAGGAAGACAGTAAGTATCTGGTAATTCCTAAGGTCTCAGTTCATTTGCTTACTTTGTTTTAACTTCTTCAGGTTCCAGGCTTCACTGCCAATTCTGATTCTCTTATTGATTGTGTAACTAATTCTCCCTGCATAGCTGATGAGAGTGTAAAGAAACATTTCTCCCTGGGACTTCTTGATTCAGAATGGTGCTGATTCACATCTGCTACTGCCAGTTTCTGCGATTGGTTCTCTCCTGATTTAAAAAGAATTTTCTTACAACTTTGACATGCAGGAATAAAGTATGATGTTTGAGAATATCTTCCCAGTGATCTGCATGGATGGGCTGAGTAACTTACTGTGTTTTTGCCTACCATTTCTACTGTAGTCTTTTCAGCGGTTCATGATTATTGCACACACAATTTTAATATAGACAGTCAATATTTCCACAGTAGCTATCATTCATCAGATTTTTGTCCTTTTCTTTAAATGTTCAGCGGAACTTTTTGGCATGTTCTTATTGGGATGAGAATTCTGTGAGATTTCATCACATTGGATGTCCCCAGCTCTCTAACAGAACAGACCTGAGTGTGCACACATATATGTATGTCTATGTTATAAGATTTTGCATAAGCCCTAGTTTTTATCTTAATAAGATACAAATTGTCACTCAAACCATCATTTGAATTTCTCTTATGCTTTTTATCAAATTGTTTTATATATCCCCATAGATATATTCTAAATGGTATTATTAATTTTTCAATCCCCTCCACTTACTATTAGATGAGAATTGATATTTTTGAGTTTTGCTATAGTCATTAAAATTTGCATCATATACATCCTGAGTAGGAATTACTGGTATATTCTTATAGAATAGAATTATGCTTGTTAGTACTGACTTTTTACTTTTATTTCTTCTCAGAGGCCATATAACATTTCCCTTAATGATGAATATTCTAAGATTATGAAGGCATGTCTCTATGTGTATCCTTGGGCCTTCACCAATATTACAATACTGTAAGTTATTAGTGCTAATGTAAGAAATGTTAAAAATCTCTCCTTATGTAGTCTATTCTGACATTATATTCCTAACCTCTATGGAACCATCTGATTTAGCCAATGAGGAACTCTTCAGATTATTAATATTTTTCATTCATTTGGATTAGAAAAATGGGTGTAGCCACAATTAAAGAGAATCAAGCCCAATCGAAGATGGATTTCCGGAATCTGGCAATCAAAATAATTTTCTTATCACAAACTACAATTGGAATTCTGGGAAATTTCTCTCTTATAATCTACTATGTAGTCTACTATATAGTATATACATTAAAGCCAACAGATTTGATTCTCATGCACCTAGTGACATCGAATGCCTTGATGGTTCTCTCTACAGGAGTGCCTCACACAATGGCAGCTTTTGGCTTGACACACTTATTAAATGATTTGGGATGCAGACTAATTTTGTACATTCAAAGAGTTGGCCGGAGTATATCCATTGGCAGTACCTGTCTCTTGAGTATCTTCCAGGCTATCATCATCAGTCACAGGGAATCTTGTTATAAGGGTCAAAAAGTCAAATCTGCAAAGTACGTTGGCTACTCCTTGTCCCTTCTCTGGGTCCTGCACATTTTTATAAATTTCATTCTCTTTGTGGACATATTTATCAAAAGGAACAGGAATAACATGACAAGAGACCGTGATTTTAAATACTGCTACATTGTAGGGCAAAATGAATTCAGTGACTTACTCTATGTAGCATTAGTGGTATGCCCTGAAATCTTATCTTCTGTGCTCATCACCTATTCCAGTGGCTCCATGATTGGCATCCTGTACAGACACAAGCAGAGGGTTCAACATATCCGCAGCTTTCATGTTTCCAGCAGGAACTCCCCTGAGTGGAGAGCTACCCAGAACATTCTGGTCCTCGTGTCTACATTTCTGGGTTTTTATACTCTCTCTTCCATCTTACAAGGCTGCATTGCTCTTCAGAATAATCCCAATTGGTGGCTCCTAAACATCAATCGACTCACTTCTATGTGTTTTCCCACATTTGCTCCCTTTGTTTTGATGAGCCATTACTCTTTTATGCCCAAACTCAGTTTGACCTGGATAAGGAATAAGACCTCTTAATCTTATTTTAAGGATTTGAATGATACATTTCACTTTGTATTCAGTTGTTTACTCACATTCTTCCTAACAAATTTAATAAAGAGAATTAAATTAATAAAACCGTTTCCTTTTTGTATTAGCCGAAATGATTATGGGAGCTTGTTGCCTGGTTGAGTCAGCAGCCTACATGACCTCATCCTTTTGACCACCTGATTTGCAAAGGAGGCAGAAAAGAACCAAACTGTCAATAAAACCTTCTTCTGGGATTAATCTCTTCAGCACATTTTGGCTGATGAGTGGTTTCACAGTTGCTGGGACCTACCTTCTAACTATAAAGAAACTGACAATATGGGTGGTTGTGAACTTTTTGTTCATGAAGCCCTGGTCTCATCACAACTGCTCCAGTTCCAGAAAAAAAAAAGAGTAATTCCTTTCATCTGAACAAAATTAATTTAAGATGAAGGATATTGTGTCTACTATTTTACTAAGAACTTTCCATCATCAGAGATATTGGATAGTACATTTCCATTTCTGTTGTATTGTCTTTATCTGGTTTGGAATCATGGCTATAATAGCTTCATCAAAAAAAATCTTTGAAAAAACTTGTAAACCATTATAAATATCAACTTTGTTTTTTTCTCAGAACATTAGAAATACAACTACTATTTGAATCAGGCATTACACTTCTGCACATATGCCCAGAGAACTCTACATCATACCACTGAGATATTTGTACATCAGTGATCATTGTTGCTCTGTTTACTATAGCAATGAAATGGAATACACCTACATAATCATAGATTATTAAAATATAAAATGTGTGTTCATATGTAGACTGGACCATAATTAATATATAGTGAAAGATGAAATCACAAACTGTGTGGGAAATTTGATGGACTTATTATGAATAATATTGTCATGACACACAAACTAAGAATGAAATAATTACATATACACATGTTCATATGCTTATCTACCATATAATGTATATATATATATATATATATATATATATATATATATATATATATGCTATGGCGATAAGTATAACTTCAGTTTAGCTTTTAGAAATGAGAACAAGAGAATTAATATTAGGTGATGGGCAGGTAAAAGAATCTATGAGTTATGAAAGAGGATATTAATTTATTTTCTATTTTAAACTCCTTGAGATCATTTTTCTATTTTTCTGGAGTATACAGCCATAAAAATGTAGTAGCTAGTGATGTACATATTTTTGGTCTAGACTATTCCTTCCTTTAAGTGTCTATTTTGTTTTGTTTTCTTTTGTGATTTCTCTTTTTTTATTAATTTTTTCTTTTTTTATTACTCCAGATTTTATTCCCTCCCCGTCTACCCTTTGACTGTTCCACATCCCATACCTCTTCCCCACCACCCTGTCTCCATGAAAATATAGCCAACTCCCCACCATCCCACCAGACCTGTAAACTCCCTGGGGCCTCCAGCCTCTTAAAGGTTATGTGCATCTTCTGTGACTGAACTCAGACCCAGCAGTCCTCTGTTCTATATATGTTAGAGGCCTCATGTCAGCTGTTGTATGCTGGCTGGTTGGTGATCCAGTGTTTGAGAGATCTCCAGGGTCCAGGTTAATTGAAATTGGCCCTCCTACAGGATCGCCCTCCTCAGCTTCTTCCAGCTTTTTCCTAGTCATAGGGAACAACAGCTTCTGTCCATTGGTTTGGTGCAATTATCTGAATCTGACTCTTTCAGCTGCTTGTTGGGGCTTTCGGGGGCAGTCATGATAGGGCCCTTTTTGTGAGCATTCCATACCCTCAGTAATAGTGTCAGACCTTGGGGCCTCCCCTCGAGCTGGATACAACTTTGGACCTGTTGCTGGACCTTCTTTTCCTCAGGCCCCTCTCCATTTCTATCCCTGCAGTTCTTTCAAACAGCAAAAATTATGGATCAAAGTTTTAAATGTGGGATAACTACCCCATCACTCACTCGATACCCTGTCTTTCAGCTGGAGGAGGGCTCTACAAGTTCCCTATCCCCACTGTAAAACATTTCATGAAGGGCCCCTCCCTTTGAGTTCTGAGAGCCTCTCACCTCCCAAGTCTCTGGTACATTCTGGAGGATTCCCCACTCCTACCTCCCAATGTTGCTTGTGTCTTTCCTCCAACTCAATACCAGATCATGTTTCCCTCTTTCAGAATTTGTCCCCTTTCCCAGCTAGGTCCCATCCTCCCTTCCACCTAGCATTTGCTTTGTCCTCCCTACCATGTCAGATTGAGGCATTGTCAGTTGGGCCCTTCAGTTTGTTGATCATTTTGACTTCTGTGGACTACATCTTGGGTATTCCATACTTTTCTGGCTAATATCCACTTATTAGTGTGTACATACCATACATGTCTTTTTGGGTCTGACTTACCTGATTCAGGAAAATATTTTCTAGTTCCATCCATTTGCCTGCAAAACTCAGAATGTTCTCACTCTTAATAGTTGAGAAGTATTCCATTGTGTAAATGAACCACATTTTCAGTATCCATTCTTCTGTGGTGGGACATCTGGGTTGTTTTCAGCTTCTGGCTATCACAAACAAGGCCACTATGAACTTAGTGGTAAATGTGCCCCTGTGACATGGTGCAGCATATTTTGGGATAAATTCCCAAGAGGGATATTACTGGATCTTCAGGTAGATCTATTTTTCTGATTTTCTGAAGAACCTCCAGATTGATTTATAAAGAGGTTGTACCAGTTTGCAATCCCACCAGCAATGGTGGAATTTTCCTCTTTCTCCACATCCTTGCCAACATTTGGTCTCACCTGAGGTTTTGATCTTAGCCATTCTTGTTGGTATAAGGTGGAATCTCAGGATCATTTTGATTTGCATTTCTCTGATCACCAAGGAATCTGAACATTTCTTTGGGTGCTTCTTAGCTGTTCGAGATTCCTCTGCTGTGAAATCTCGTTTTAGTTCTATACCCAATTTTTCATTGGACTGTTTGGATTTTTGGTGGTTAGCTGTTTTAGTTCTTTGTATATTTTGGATATTAGCCCTCTATCAGATGTGGAGTTAGTGAAGATTTTTCTCCAAATCTGTAGGTTGCTGATTTGTCTTACTGACTATGTCCTTTGTCTTACAGAAGCTTTCCAGTTTCATGAGGTCCCATTTATCAATTCTTGATCTTAGAGGGTGAGTCATTGGAGTTCTGTTTAGGAAATTTCCCCCTGTGCCAATGAGCTCAAGGCTCTTTCCTACTTCCTCTTCAGTTAGATTGAGCGTATCAGGTTTTATGTTGAGGTCCTTGATTCACTTGGACTTGAGATTTGTGCAAGGTGACAAATATGGGTCTATTCCATTTTTCTACGTACAGACAGCCAGTTAAAACTTATTTCAGACGCTGGGCGTGGTGGTGCACACCATTAATCCCAGCACTCGGGAGGCAGAGGAAGGCAGATTTCTGAGTTCGAGGCCAGCCTGGTCTACAAAGTGAGTTCCAGGACAGCCAGGATTATACAGAGAAGCACTGTCTCAATAAATAAAGAAAGAAAGAAAGGAAGAAAGAAAGAAAGAAAGAAAGAAAGAAAGAAAGAAAGAAAGAAAGAAAGAAACTTATTTCAGTTTAAAAGAGTTGGATCATAATATTTCCAAAAATTTAGAGACGGTTCCACCTAAACTCATCAGTAAATGAAATGAACCACACAGATGGAATCCGACAGGAATTTATTGATTATCATATTTGATGTGATATTTTTCTTTTTGTAAAATTTTATTGAAAAGAGATTCTATTCTCATAAAATATGTACTGATTACAGCTTCCCTTCTTTCTTTTCCTCCCAATTCCTCAGTTTTGTTGCAGATCCACTCCCTTTTTGTCATCAGTGAAGAACATGTTTCAAAGACATAACACCAAACAAAACAAAATTAGATACAACAGGTTAAAAAAAATCACATCAAAGTTGGACAAAGCAAACCAGAAAAAAAAAAAGAGTCCAAGACATTAGGAGCGAAGAATTCAGTGTAGAATACAGAGTACAAGGGAATTATCAAAGATAATTGATTTGGGAAGAGGCACAAGATGAAAGACACAGATAGTTGACAATGGCCTGAAGGATAGGAAGGTTGCTGCTAAGGAGACTGAACTGAGGTAAGAAATGGATGCAATAGAGATTACAGAAATATGATGGACTTCTAAATGTCAGAGATATAGAATTATCATGGATATAGACAATGCTTTTATAATATGTGCAGTCTCTGAAATCTTTTCTGACCCTAGATATTTTTAATAAAAGCATTTTTCAAGGCCTTAGGGAGGATATTACACAAATACTAGTATCTTTGAAAGTCCTACCCCACCCACTTTTATGCACCATAATACGATCAACATGCCTAGTGATCTTCTTGATGTTTAGATGTTAGATTTAGAGATGAGTGTTATAATGTCTGAGCCTTTTCTTGGCCCTACATCATAAGGCTCATTATTTTGTGTAGTTAATGTTTCATAATGATAAAGGCCTAACATCAGATGGATACCATGCTATGCTAAGTTCTCCTTTTCAAGGCAACAGTCCATGAATCTTTGCATGATCTGAGGCTGTAGACTTTTCCCAAAATCTGTAATTTTTGCCAAATGCCATTTCCATATTTAATAAAATCCCAGTAAAAATGCCTATAATACATAAAGAAATCAATGAAAATACTGTAAAATTTATATGGCATCACAAAAGAGCCTAAAAAGCAACAGTATGGAATTGGCACAAAAACACACAAACGTGTGTTTGTGTGTGTGTATATATATATATATATATATATATATATATATATATATATAAAATTCCCTGCTAACCTGATACCTTCAAACACTAAAAGGTTCTTCACTAACTATTGGTTTTAATTAAATGCCATTGGCAGACAATTATTGCATCAAGAATTCTTCAGGATTTTCCTCCCAGGAGATTTCTCAAAGAATAAGTAGGTACTAGTTTTTCATGTTGCATAGTATGAGAAAAAAATAGATTGTATAGCCCACATTGGGTAAAGCAATCTAATAAATAACAACTGTAATATCCATATTACAATTTGTATAAAGCCCATTTAGTTGATGGTCAAAACTGTTAAACTTTAAGGTTTTAATCACAGTGATAGTTTTACATGCATGTCCACGTGTCTATGTGGACAAGTGTGGGAATCCCTATTCACCAGGCTTTCTGCAAAGGACCTAATTTATAGAGAGGGGACATAGCTTCTTCTCTACAGTCAGGAGTAAGCTTGGCAGAGGCTGTAGTTGATTAGGACAGGCCATAGAGGAGCTGAAGTTTCTGATACTGAGAACCAAAGTCTAAGGGCCTACGATTAAGTCTTAAGACTGCTGTGGTCTTGATCTCTGATGATCTCTTTGATGTCTTTGAGATATCCTGTTTTCTTCTTGTGCAGCATTGTGTGATTCAGCCTCCTAATGACGTTTTCTCATTTGATGAGAGTCTATTTATTATTATCATCATCAATATCTTCATTTCTCCTTTCAGGAAAATTGTAAATAAGATGTGATACATTTTAATATGCTTGTTTGTTGTGAGAAACACTTTGTACAAGACATTCTGATCCCATATTTTAATTCCCTATTGTCTCATGTCTTTGTTCTCTCTCTTTCATGAGCTTGACACTGAAGCATTCTGCTGGTTCAGTTCACTTAGGCACACACAAGAGAATGCGCATATATACAAAAACAAATGCAAACAAGAAATAAAAAGAAATATCACATCATTTTTAAACCATGAAAATTGTTTATATCTTTATCCATATTTGTATTTTTCTAATTTGGTAAAATTCTTTTGATACTTCACTTATGTATATTCTTAAATATTAGCACATATATATGGGATGTCCAATTTGTTCACTCCAACTCCTACCTTGGATTCCCCTTAGCATATTCCCTTCTTTATTTCATATCCTTTCATTTTTCTTTTAGATAACCCACTAAGTCTCAATAGTGCTGTCCATAAAGCCAAGACTGTAGGATAATCCTCTATAGTGTGGAACCTACTGGTTGCTACAAAGTCCAAAGAAAATGATGCCCCCTCCACAAGCAGCTAAAAATTGCAAATAGCTTATCAGCTATTTGAATGGATGGATCTTGAGAGTATCTCCCTCATATGAACATAGAACTGTTTCAGAAAAATCTACATTTACTTTACCTGTTGTGTAAGTACTTACAATCTGTGTCATGTACATGTAATTCCCACTGAATCTAGAAGAAGGCATTGGATTAGGTGGAATAAGAGTTATGTGTGAATGCCAGCCATTATGTGCTAAATGAAACCTTGGTCCTCTGCAAAAGCAGCAAGTGCTCTTAACTAAAGATGAATCTGCACATCCCTTACATATTATTTATCATAGTCTACTGCACTACTGCAATAGTTCCTCTATATATAACATTGGAGCAGTACATATGTGCCACTTTCCACCTTTCTTCATATATTCTTTATTTACTCACACATTTATATCCACATATAACTGCCATTTACCAGGAACTCAACAATTATTTTTGCATGTTTAATATTTTATCACAGCTGGATAAAATACACATGTATATAAAATATATGCAGATACATATGTATATGATGTAGCATGGATTAAGATATGTAATCTAATGAAAGCTTTTAGTTTCTGTGATGAATACAGTACTAATGTTAATATTTCTCATTTGAAAATTAATTCATTATAACGACTTGATTATAGTTTTAAAGTTTCCATTTATTATTAGGTATTATACTGGTAAAAGATGGAATTATAGGACTGTTATGTTATAGGCATGCTAAAAGAATAGAACTGTTGGTGTTCAAAAATCACCACACAAACCCCATAAACAGTGATCCCAGTTAAAAAAGAATAGTTAATTGAACAAACACCCCAAGGCTGATCAATAAGGACCAAAAAAGTGGACTCAGGAGCCAAATTGTCATACCAGTGTGTTCCTATTACTGGCTTTTTATAAGAAAATCAAGTGCAGAAGTTCCAAAGTTTAGAACTCAAAGATGGATGCAGTACTCCATATAGGTTATACTACTGTTCTCACACCTCCATATATATTTTTTTCTCCTCACTTCTCTTTCATTGACCTCATTTCTGCTCTCTACTCTTATCCCTTCCCTTCACTACCTTTTAATTTCCCCTCTTCTCTTCTTCCATTCTACCTCTATACCTCCTCACTTCCAGTCAACTTCACACTTTTCTTTCCCCCATTCTTCTACTATCTTCTCTTCTCCTCATCTCTTCAATGATATGAGTGTTCAGTGTAGATGCACCTTTGATGGGTGCTTATATGCAACAACACTCTATCACAGAATTGGACCAGCAGAAAACTAATGCACAGTATACTCATACTTTAGCAAACAGGATCAGTTTCCACTCAATCATTGATGTGAGCTTTTCCCCCAGCATCTTGAACTGCATTTCCAGTAGTATGAAGGTCTGCCAATGGAAAATTTCTACCCAGCTGAACCTAACCTAGTCCCTTTGTTACACAAGGGAGTACATTATTTGACAGAATTCAGATTTACAAATAAGGTATAAATACACAACTCTGACCAAAAACTTTTAGTTCAGCATATTAAGTCCTCCCTATGATAAAAACGGCAAGAACTTGAATCATCAATGATAATTTCTTTATTATATTGGGATTATTTGCAGTAATATTGTTATTTTGATGTTGGGCAAATAAAATTAAATCCAAGCGAGCATTACTTGAAAAAGGATCTTTATAGATCACTTTGTTTTAAATTGGTAAATCTACTGAACTCACATGTGAGTCACTACCAATCAGGGTGCACAAACCCCTTCTTTTGTCCTTGTGGGGCTGTATCACTCCCTCAATTGTATTCAAGTATATGTGCACACAGGAAATGGTGCAGAATTCCTGTGGAAAGAAACTTCTGACAACAAGACATCTATTTGCTCTGATTTGAGTGTTTTTCTTAAAAATATTGATTTTATTAATTTTTACTTTTAGTTTTTTGAGAAAGTCTTTCTCTTATTATCATAAAAGGCATGTCCTCAGAGTCATTAGGCAGTTTTGACTAAAATTTAAATTTGTGGAGAACCCATTGCCTTTTTATGCATCTTGAGCACAGGTATTTAATTTATTTTTTATTAGATATTTTTTTATTTACATTTCAAGTATTATTTCCTTTTCTGGTTTCCCCTCTGAAAACCTGCTTTCCCCACTCCACATCCCCCGCTCACCAACACACCCACTCCTGTTTCCTGACCCTGGCATTTCTGGGGCATAGAACCTTCACAGGACCAAGAGCCTCTCCTCCCATTGATGTCCCACAGGGCCATCCTCTGCTACATATGTAGCTGAACCCTTGAGTCCCTTGTATACTCTTTGGTTAGTGGTTTAGTCCTTGGGAGCTCTGTTGGTAGTGGTTGGTTAATTTTGTTCCTCCTATGGGGCTGCAAACCCTTTCATTTCCTGGGTCCTATCTTTAGTTCCTCCATTGAGGGCCCTGAGCACAGGTATTTTAAACATTTCTTTTTTCTTTTTTTTATTAGATATTTTCTTTATTTACATTACAAATGCTATCCAGAAAGTTCCCTATATCCTCCCCCTGCCCTGCTCCCCTAACAACTCACTCCCAATTCTTGGCCTTGGCATTCCCATGTACTGGGGCATATAAAGTTTTCAAAACCAAGGGTACTCTCTTCCCAGTGTTGGTTGACTAGGCCATCTTCTGCTACATATGCAGCTAGAGACACAAGCTCTGGCAGTAGTGTTTAGTTCATATTGTTTTTCCACCTATAAGGTTGCAGACTCCTTCAGCTCCTTGGGCGCTTTCTCTAGCTTCTCCGTTGGGGGCCCTGAGTTCCATGCTATAGATGACTGTGAGCATCCACTTCTGTATTTGCCAGGCATTGGCACAGCCTCATACGAGACAGCTATATCAGAGTCCCTTCAGTAAAATCTTGTTGGCATATGTAATAGTGTGTGGGTTTGGTGGTTGATTATGGGATGGATCCCTGGGTGGGGTAGTCTCTGCATAGTCCATCCTTTCATCTTAGCTCCAAACTTTGTCTCTGTAACTACTTTCATTGGTATTTTGTTCCCCATTCTAAGGAGGAATGAGTTATCTACACCTTGCTCTTCCTTCCTGATTTTCTTGTGTTTTACAAATGATATCTTGGCTATTCTAAGTTTCTGGCCTAATATCCACTTATCAGTGAGTGCATATCTAATGACTTCTTTTGTGATTGGGTTACCTCAGTCAGCATGATATCCTCCAGATACATCCATTTGCCTAAGAATTTCATAAATCCATTATTTTTAATAGCTAAGTAGTACTCCATTGTGTAAACGTACCATATTTTCTGTATCCATTCTTCTGTTAAGGGATATCTGGGTTCTTTCCAGCTTCTGGCTATTATAAATAAGGCTGCTATGAACATAGTGGAGCATGTGTTTTTATTACCAGTTGGAACATCTTCTGAGTATATACCCAGGAGAGGTATTGGTGGATCTACGAGTAGTACTATATTCAATTTTCTGAGGAACCGACAGTCTGACTTCCAGAGTGGTTGTACAAGCTTGCAATCCCACCATCAGTGGAGGAGTGTTCCTCTTTCTCCACATCCTTGCCAGCATCTGCTGTCACCTGAATTTTTGATCTTATCAATTCTGACTGGTATCAGGTAGAATCTCAGGGTTATTTTGATTTGCATTTCCCTGATATTTAAGGATGCTGAATATTTTTTCAGATGCTTCTCAGCCCTTTGGTATTCCTCAATTGAGAATTCTTTGTTTAGCACTGTACCCCATTTTTTAATGGGGTTGTTTGAATTTCTGTAGTCCAGCTTCTTGAGCTCTTTGTATATATTGAATATTAGTCCCCTATCAGATTTAGGATTGGTAAAAATTCTTTACTAATCTGTTGGTGGCCTTTTTGTCTTACTGACAGTGTCTTTTGCATTACAGAAGCTTTGCAATTTTATGAGGTCCCATTTGTCCATTCTTGATCTTACAGCACAAGCCATTGCTGTTCTGTTTAGTAATTTTCCCCCTGTGCCCATATCTTCGAGGCTTTCCCCCACTTTCTTCCCTATTATTTTCAGTGTCTCTGGTTTTATGTGGAGGTCTTTGATCCACTTAGGCTTGATCTTTATCCAAGGAGATAAGAATGGATCAATTCGCATTCTTCTACATGATAACTGCAAGTTGTGCCAGCACCATTTATTGAAAACGCTGCCTTTTTTCCACTGGATGGTTTTAGCTCCCTTGTCAAAGATCAAGTGACCATAGATGTGTGGGTTCATTTCTGAGTCTTCAGTTCTATTGAATTGATCTACTTGTCTGTTGCTGTACCAGTACCATGCAGTTTTTATCACAATTGCTCTGTAGTACAGCTTAATGTCAGGCATGGTGATTCCATCTGCGTTCTTTTTTGTTTTTTTTATTTTTTGTTTTTTGTTTTATTGTTGCGAATAATTTTGCTATCCTAGGTTTTTTGTTATTCCAGAGAATTTGCAGACTGCCCTTTCTAAATCGTTGAAGAATTGCGTTGGAATTTTGATGGGGATTGCATTGAACATGTAGATTGCTTTTGACAGAATAGCCACTTTTACTATATTAATGCTGCCAATCCATGAGCATGGGAGATATATCCATCTTCTCAGATCTTCTTCAATTTCTTTCTTCAGAAACTTGAAGTTCTTATCATACAGATCTTTCACTTCCTTAATTAGAGTCACACCAAGGTATTTTATATTATTTGTGACTATTGAGAAGGGTGTTGTTTCCCTAATTTCTTCCTCAGCCCGTTTATCCTTTGTATAGAGAAAGGCCATTGAATTGTTTGAGTTAATTTTATATCCTACTACTGCACTGAAGGTGTTTATTAAGTTTAGAAGTTTTCTGGTAGAATTTTTAGGGTCACTTATATTTACTATCATATCATCTGCAAATAGTGATATTTTGACTTCTTCCTTTCCAATTTGTATCCCCATAATCTCCTTTTGTTGTCAAATTGCTCTGGCTAGGAATTCGAGTACTATATTTTATAGGTAGGGAAAAATTGGGCAGCCTTATCTAGTCCCTGATTTTATGGGGATTGCATCCAGCTTCTCTCCATTTACTTTGATGTTGGCTACTGGTTTGCTGTAGATTGCTTTTCTTATGTTTAGGTATGGGCCTTGAATTCCTGTTTTTTCCAAGACTTTTATCATGAAGGGGTGTTGGATTTGTCAAATGCTTTCTTAGCATCTAACAAGATGATCAGGTAGTTTTTATTTTTGACTTTCTTTATATAGTGGATTATGTTGATGGATTTCCATATATTAAACCATCCCTGCATCCCTGGAATGAAGCATTCTTGGTCATGATGGATGATAGTTTTGATGTGTTCTTGGATTCAGTTTGTGAAGATTTTATTGAGTATTTTTGCATCAATATTCATAAAGGAAATTTTCATTTTTTAATTTTAATTAGTTATTTTCTTGATTTACATTTCCAATGCTATCCCAAAAGTCCCCCATACCCTCCCCCCTCATACCCCTACCCACCCACTCCCATGTCTTGGCCCTGGTGTTCCCCTGTACTGAGGCATATAAAGTTTGTATGACCAATGGGCCTCTCTTTCCACTGATGGACGACTAGGCCATCTTCTGCTACATAGGCAGCTAGAGACATGAGCTCTGGCGGGTACTGGGTAGTTCATATTGTTATTCCACCTATAGGGTTGCAGATCCCTTTGACTCCTTGGTTACTTTCTCTAGTTCCTCCATTGGGGCCCTGTGATCCATCCAATAGCTGACTGTGAGTATCCACTTCTTTGTTTGCTAGGCCCCGGCATAGTCTCAGAAGAGACAGCTATATCTGGGTCCTTTCAGCAAAATCTTACTAGTGTATGCAATGGTGTCAGCATTTGGAAGCTGATTATGGGATGGATCCCCAGATATGGCAGTCTCTAGATGGTCCATCCTTTCGTCTCAGCTCCAAACTGTGTCTCTGTAACTTATTCCATGAGTATTTTAATTCCAATTTTAAGAAGGGGCAAAGTGTCCATATTTTGTTCTTCATTCTTGAGTTTAATATGTTTAGAAAATTGTATCTTATATCTTCTAAGTTTCTGGGCTAATATCCACTTGTCAGTGAGTACATATTGTGTGACTTCTTTTGTGATTGGGTTACCTCACTCAGGATGATGCCCTCCAGGTCCATCCAGTTGCCTAGGAATTTCATAAATTCATTCAATAAGATAGATAAACACCTAGCCATACTAACTAAAGAGCCCAGATGCAGTATCCAAATTAACAAAATCAGAAATGAAAAGGAAGATATAACAGAAAAGGTGGGAATTCGAAATAATCATCAGATCCTACTACAAAAGCCTATACTCAGCAAAACTGGAAAAATCAGGATGAAATGGATGGTTTTCTAGACAGATACTACATACCAAAGTTAAATCAAAAGCAGGTAAACTATCTAAACAGGCCCATACACCATAAGGAGATAGACGAAGTCATTAAAATTCTCCCAACCAAAAAAGCCTAGGGCCAGATGAATTTAGTGCAGAATTCTACGAGACCTTCAAAGAAGAGCTGATAACAATATTCCTCAAACTATTTCATAAAATTGAAACTGAAGGGACACTACCCAATTAATTCTATGAAGCTGAAATGACTCTGATACCTAAATAACACAAGGGAACCAACCAAAAAGAGAACTTCTGACCCATCTTGCTTTTGAATATTGATGCAAACATACTCAATAAAATTCTTGCAAACCAAATCCAAGAATACATCAACTCCACCATTTGCTATGATCAAATAGGCTTTATCCCAGGTATGCAAGGTTTGTTCAGTATATGAAAATCCAAAAATATTATGGTATTGATAAAAAACATACACGTAACCCAATGGGACAAAGTTAAAGACCCAAACAAGAAGACATGTGTCTTTGGCCATTTAATATTTGACAAATGAGCAAAAAATCTTCACTGGAGCACAGAAAGAATTTTGAGTGAATGACACAAGAAAACTGAAGTCTACATGTAGAAGGATGAAATAAGACATGTATATTTCACTTTGCACAAAAACAAAATCCAGATATGTCAAAGATACAAACCTGAAACATGAAATCTAAGACACTAGGACTTTTAGAAGAAAATGTAGGCAATGCCCCCGTGAAATATAGGTGTGTAAAGGGATATTTTGATCTGAAGTATATTTGCTCAAGAATTGAAGAGAACAGTGCTTTATTTTTGGCTAGTATTTGTTTCAAAATTTCATATATTTACAGACATTATATGCATGTATTTATATTGTTTGTTTACTTACTGCGCTCATAGATGTCCTGATACCTTCATAAACCAAAACATTCATTAAAGAACAGTTCTTCAGTTGAGTCATTTAGAGACAAGCACCTCACCAAAAATCCTTCAGCATTTTCATGTCAGTCTGGAATTTCTGATGTATCCATCCAAAGGCAATGAGTACTTTCTGGTTCCTCATTCTGTCCAGTGTCCTGAAAACCTTGGTAGGTGGACAGATCCTATACTGTGTAATCTAATAAATAACAACTGATACATATATTACATTATTTTATATGGCATTACATGATATTACATTTTATTGAATCTTAAGCCCATCAAGCTGATGATGCAGCCTAATTGTCAACATCTACCCACCTACGAAATGCTGGAGTGCATTAAGTGTTTGGTCCTCAATAATCATAGCTACAGAATCTCCTTGACACAGAGCAACAACAGGATATCTAAGAAGAATCCCAGGGAGATCCAGTATTGATAGTGGAGCAAAAAGTCTCTAACCACACCAATGACTAATTTCAATGAACATTTGCAAAAAGAGCTGTTTGTGCAAAAAGGTATACTCTGTGACAGACCTTGACACATCATACCTTCACTTAGAAATGTTTGTTTGTTTGTCTGTTTTCTTTTTTGGGGGGTGTTGCAAGAGAGAGCTCAGATATGGAGGGATAAGGAAATGACTGGGATTTGGGAGAATAATGTTAAATTCACAAAGAAATTACCAAACATTTTTAAAGGAAATGATTTGGAGAAAGTAAAAGCAAAGTCATTAGCTGATAATGTTTAAGGGTCAATAATCTCGAGAGTATAAGACTGTATTTTTGTCTCTCACAGATTCATGTGTTTGAATGCTTTTTATATAGAGAGTGCAATACTAAGAGGTATTGCCTTATTAGAGTAGGTGTGGTGTTGTTCAAAGAAGTGTGTAAAGATGGGTGTGGGCTTTGAGGTCTCCTATAATCAAGCTCTTCTCACTGTAGAAAGCCAATCTCATGACTGCATTTGGATCAGGGTATAGAAATCTTGACAATTATAGTACCATATCTGGTAGTATGCTGCCATGCAAACCACCATGGTAATATTCAACTAACCCTCTGAAACTGGTAACTAGCCCCAATTAAATGTCTGCCTTTAAAAGAGTGGCTTTGGTCATAATGTCTCTTTAGAGCCATGGAAACTCAAACTAAGACACTAGCCCTGAAGATACCATATACTTGAGCATGAAGAAATAAAATGGTGGTTACAATGGCGGTTCATCCCTACTGGATAGTTTCCATAGCTGTGGAAGCAATCATAAATCTTATCCAGCTGTGGACCCTGGGAGTCATAACATAAAAATGCCAAGTGAAATAGTGCCATGAAAATCATGGGAGTAAACAACCAGTTTATGATTGAATTGAAGAACCAATGCAAAAGATGGGACCCATACCTGGCACCAATGTAAGAACAAAAATATTTAGCTGAACAGTACAAAGACCTAGGGGAAGAAGTTATTATTATTCTACTAGATAAACAGAAAGAAAACAACAAAACAAACAAACAAACAAACAAACAAACAACTTACCCCCAAGCTCCTATCTTTATACTAAGGAGTTAGACTATCTCTTAAATGTTTTCAAAGAAGCTTCATTTTCAGTGTATGATGATTAACACAAAGACCCACTATTGTTCACAATGCTAAGAGTAAGAGATGCTGGATGGTCCGTCTAAAATGGGGCATCTATATCACACCTTTTCCTCCAGTGACTCAGAAATCATCATGAAATAGGAGACAGAAAGTGTATAAGGAACCAGAGGTGGTAGATGATTCCACGGAACCTGTTTGTTTGTTTGTTTTTTGTTGTTGTTGTTTTTTGTTTTTTGTATATATATGTAAATTCTCTCCTTATGGCAATATGCACAAAATCTGCAAAAGTTAAAGCTGAACTAATTCCAAAAGATTAGAGGCTGTCAGGATGGCCCACTTCTGGCTGAAGAGCCATTGGTCAGATCTCTTAGATTTCTTTGAAAACACCAGGATCTCAGGGTCCCAGTGGCAGCTTGACTCCCAAGAGCTCTGACATACCCAGGATCTCTGGATCACAGGATCACAGAATCACAGGATCAGAGAGACAGCTGAACTCAGAGGAGTTCTGACAAAACCAGAATCACAGAAAGGAGAGGCTCCAATAAGATATAGCAATAAAGCCAGGCATGGTGGTGCACACCTTTAATCCCAGCACTCGGGAGGCAGAGGCAGGTGGATTTCTGAGTTCGAGGCCAGCCTGGTCTACAAAGTGAGTTCCAGGACAGTCAGTGCTATACAGAGAAACCCTGTTTCAGGAAAAAAAAAAGATATAGCAAAAGATAGATACACCAGAAAAACCATCTAACAGATGACTGTGAGCATCCACTTCTGTATTTGCCAGGCACTGACATAGCCTCACAAGAGCTAGCTATATCAGAGTCCTATCAGCAAAATCAGCAAAATCTTGCTGGCATATGCAATAGTGTCTGGGTTTTGTGGTTGTTTATGGGAAAGAAGGAGCTAGAGAAGATACCCAAGGAGCTAAAGGGGTTGGCAACACTATAGGAGGATCAACAATATGAACTAACCAGTACCCCCCCCCCCACTAACTGTGTCTTTAGTTGAATATGTAGCAGAGCATGGGCTAGTTGGCCATCAATGGGAGGAGAGGCCCTTGGTCTTGTGAAGATCATATGCCCTACTACAGGGGGATGGCAGTGCCAGGAAGCAGGAGTAGGTGGGTTGGGGAGCAGGGCAGGGGGAGGGTATAAGGGACTTTCGGGATAGCATTTGAAATGTAAATGAAGAAATTACCTAGTTAAAAAAATGAAATGAAAAAATAAATTAAAAACAAAACAAACAAACAAACATAACCAGACTAACCAAACTAACCAGAGGGCACAGAGACAGTATCCAAATTAGTAAAATCAGAAATGAAAAGAAAGAAGTAACAATGAAATATATTTTAAAATAATTATTCTGTTCATTGAATATTAACAGTTGAAAATATTAAAATCATGTTCTACAAAAAAAAAAAAAAAGAACTGCATAAAAAAGTAAAAGAGAGGGAGAGAGAAGAAGGAAAACCAAAGTGTGGATGCTTAAATACTCATGGGAGAAAGTAAGATCTGCCAGAGCCTGACCAGTCCAGAGGTGGATGCTCACAATGGTGTCCCCAACAAAGGAAGTAGAGAAAAAAAAATAAAGGAGCTGAAGGGTTTTATAACTCCATAGGAAGAACAACAATATCAACCAACCAGACGGCCACCCCATAGTTCCCAGGGAATAAACCACCAACCGAAGAGTACACACGGTAGGACCCATGGCTCCAACTAGATATGTAGCAGAGGATGGCCTTGTCAAGAATCATTGGGAGTGAAGGCCCTGGTTCCTGTGAAGGCTCCATGCCCCAGGGCAGAGGAATACAAGGGTTCAGAAGTGGGAGTGAAAGTTAGATGGGGGAACATCCCTGTAGAAGCAGGGGAGTGAGGATGGGTTAGGGGATTTCCATGGGGGAGGAGACCTAGAAAGGGGATAATATGTGAAATGTAAATAAAGTAAATATCCAATTACAGAAAAAGATTTCGTTTTTTTTTTTAATTTTTTTTTATTTCTTTTTTTTTATTTTTTATTTTTTTTCCATTTTTATTAGGTATTTAGCTCATTTACATTTCCAATGCTATACCAAAAGTCCCCCATAGCCACCCACCCCCACTCCCCTACCCACCCACTCCCCTTTTTTGGCCCTGGCGTTCCCCTGTACTGGGGCATATAAAGTTTGCATGTCCAATGGGCCTCTCTTTCCAGTGATGGCCGCCTAGGCCATCTTTTGATACATATGCAGCCAGAGTCAAGAGCTCCGGGGTACTGGTTAGTTCATAATGTTGTTCCACCTATAGGGTTGCAGATCCCTTTAGCTTCTTGGGTACTTTCTCTAGCTCCTTCATTGGGGGCCATGTGATCCATCCAATAGCTGACTGTGATCATCCACTTCTATGTTTGCTAGGCCCAGGCATACTCTGACAAGAGACAGCTATATCAGGGTCCTTTCAGCATAATCTTGCTAGTGTATGCAATGGTGTCAGCATTTGGAAGCTGATATGGAATGGATCCCCGGATATGGCAGTCTCTACATGGTCCATCTTTTTATCTCAGCTCCAAACTTTGTCTCTGTACCTCCTTCCAAGGGTGTTTTGTTCCCACTTCTAAGGAGGGGCATAGTGTCCACACTTCAGTCTTCATTTTTCTTGAGTTTCATGTGTTTAGGAAATTGTATCTTATATCTTGGATATCCTAGGTTTTGGGCTAATATCCACTTATCAGTGAGTACATATTGTGTGAGTTCCTTTGTGAATGTGTTACCTCACTCAGAATGATGCCCTCCAGGTCCATCCATTTGGCTAGGAATTTCATAAATTCATTCTTTTTAATAGCTAAGTAGTACTCCATTGTGTAGATGTACCACATTTTCTGTATCCATTCCTCTGTTGAGGGGCATCTGGGTTCCTTCCAGCTTCTGGCTGTTATAAATAAGGCTGCTATGAACATAGTGGAGCATGTGTCCTTCTTACCAGTTGGGGCATCTTCTCGATATATGCCCAGGAGAGGTATTGCTGGATCCTCCGGTAGTACTATATCCAGTTTTCTGAGGAACCGCCAGACTGATTTCCAGAGTGGTTGTACAAGCCTGCAATCCCACCAACAATGGAGGAGTGTTCCTCTTTCTCTACATCCATGCCAGCATCTGCTGTCACCTGAATTTTTGATCTTAGCCATTCTGACTGGTGTGAGGTGGAATCTCAGGGTTGTTTTGATTTGCATTTCCCTGATGATTAAGGATGTTGAACATTTTTTCAGGTGCTCCTCTGCCATTCGGTATTCCTCAGGTGAGAATTCTTTGTTCAGTTCTGAGCCCCATTTTTTAATGGGGTTATTTGATTTTCTGAAATCCACCTTCTTGAGTTCTTTATATATGTTGGAAATTAGTCCCCTATCTGATTTAGGATAGGTAAAGATTCTTTCCCAATCTGTTGGTGGTCTTTTTGTCTTATTGACTGTGTCTTTTGCCTTGGAGAAACTTTGGAGTTTCATTAGGTCCCATTTGTCAATTCTAGATCTTAGAGCACAAGCCATTGCTGTTCTGTTCAGGAATTTTTCCCCTGTGCCCATATCTTCAAGGCTTTTCCCCACTTTCTCCTCTATAAGTTTCAGTGTCTCTGGTTTTATGTGAAGTTCCTTGATCCACTTAGATTTGACCTTAGTACAAGGAGATAAGTATGGATCAATTCGCATTCTTCTACACGATAACAACCAGTTGTGCCAGCACCAATTGTTGAAAATGCTGTCTTTCTTCCACTGGATGGTTTTAGCTCCCTTGTCGAAGATCAAGTGACCATAGGTGTGTGGGTTCATTTCTGGGTCTTCAATTCTATTCCATTGGTCTACTTGTCTGTCTCTATACCAGTGCCATGCAGTTTTTATCACAATTGCTCTGTAGTAAAGCTTTAGGTCAGGCATGGTGATTCCACCAGAGGTTCTTTTATCCTTGAGAAGAGTTTTTGCTATCCTAGGTTTTTTGTTATTCCAGATGAATTTGCAAATTGCTCCTTCTAATTCGTTGAAGAATTGTGTTGGAATTTTGATGGGGATTGCATGAATCTGTAGATTGCTTTTGGCAAGATAGCCACTAGACTCACTAAAGGGCAAAGGGACAAAATCCTAATCAACAAAATCAGAAATGAAAAGGGAGACATAACAACAGATCCTGAAGAAATCCAAAACACCATCAGATCCTTCTACAAAAGGCTATACTCAACAAAACTGGAAAACCTGGACGAAATGGACAAATTTCTGGAAAGATACCAGGTACCAAAGTTGAATCAGGATCAAGTTGACCTTCTAAACAGTCCCATATTCCCTAAAGAAATAGAAGTAGTTATTAATAGTCTCCCAGCCAAAAAAAGCCCAGGACCAGATGGGTTTAGTGCAGAGTTCTATCAGACCTTCAAAGAAGATCTAATTCCAGTTCTGCACAAACTATTTCACAAGATAGAAGTAGAAGGTACTCTACCCAACTCATTTTATGAAGCCACTATTACTCTGATACCTAAACCACAGAAAGATCCAACAAAGATAGAGAACTTCAGACCAATTTCTCTTATGAATATCGATGCAAAAATCCTTAATAAAATTCTCGCTAGCCGAATCCAAGAACACATTAAAGCAATCATCCATCCTGACCAAGTAGGTTTTATTCCAGGGATGCAGGGATGGTTTAATATACGAAAATCCATCAATGTAATCCATTATATAAACAAACTCAAAGACAAAAACCACATGATCATCTCGTTAGATGCAGAAAAAGCATTTGACAAGATCCAACACCCATTCATGATAAAAGTTCTGGAAAGATCAGGAATTCAAGGCCAATACCTAAACATGATAAAAGCAATCTACAGCAAACCAGTAGCCAACATCAAAGTAAATGGAGAGAAGCTGGAAGCAATCCCACTAAAATCAGGGACTAGACAAGGCTGCCCACTTTCTCCCTACCTTTTCAACATAGTACTTGAAGTATTAGCCAGAGCAATTCGACAACAAAAGGAGATCAAGGGGATACAAAATGGAAAAGAGGAAGTCAAAATATCACTTTTTGCAGATGATATGATAGTATATATAAGTGACCCTAAAAATTCCAACAGAGAACTCCTAAACCTGATAAACAGCTTCGGTGAAGTAGCTGGATATAAAATTAACTCAAACAAGTCAATGGCCTTTCTCTACACAAAGAATAAACAGTCTGAGAAAGAAATTAGGGAAACAACACCCTTTTCAATAGTCACAAATATTATAAAATATCTCGGCGTGACTCTAACTAAGGAAGTGAAAGATCTGTATGATAAAAACTTCAAGTCTCTGAAGAAAGAAATTAAAGAAGATCTCAGAAGATGGAAAGATCTCCCATGCTCATGGATTGGCAGAAAAAGATTTCTTTAAGAATTCAAAAGTTCCCAATTCTAAGAAGCAAAGTGTCTACACTTTCATCTTCGTTCTGTTTTAGTTTCATGTGTTTTCAAATTGTATCTTGTATCTTCGGTATTCTAAGTTTCTGGGCTAATATCCACTTATCAGTGAGTATATATCATGTGAGTTCTTTTGTGATTGGGTTACCTCACTCAGGATGATGCCCTCCAGTCCATCCATTTGCCTAGGAGTTTCATAAATTTATTCTTTTTAATAGCTGAGTAGTACTCCATTGTGTAAATGTACCACATTTTCTGTATCCATTCCTCTGTTGAGGGGCATCTGGGTTCTTTCCAGCTTCTGGCTATTACACATAAGGCTGCTATGAACATAGTGGAGCATGTGTCCTTCTTGTCGGTTGGAACATCTTCTGGATATATGCCCAGGAGAGGGGACTTATGGGGTAGCATTGGAAATGTAAATAAAGAAAATACCTAATTAATAATAATAAAAAAAAGAATTCAAAAGTTCAGAGGCTAACTATATATGGAGATGCTGTGCAGTACTGACATAAAATCATGCTAAATAAACTGTGGCATTTTTATTTTAAGAAACATATGAAAATTGGAGAGAATAGTTGTGGGGGAATAAAAAAGGACTTGATAAGTGAACAATGCAGAGTGGACTTAGCAAATATATATATACATTTATATAATGCACGTTTAAGTAATAAATATTCTAAATGTTTTTAAGAGTGAAATTAAATTTTGTCTGAAGAAATCTGAAGGCAATGAGAGAGAGAGAGAGAGAGAGAGAGAGAGAGAGAGAGAGAGGGAGGGAGAGAGAGAGAGAGAGAGAGATCTGTAAATTTCTCATGAATCTGACCCCAAAGTTTCTAGCACTTTCCATATGATACCTGGTCTATCTTCAGGGATCATTAAAAACTTAACACCTCTTCAAAACATATTGTCCCTTAAGAGATATTCACCAGTAACTCGTAAGTGTGTTTGAAAATTAGAAACTGTGAAATGTCTCATACATAATTTTGTCTCCCAAACAAGCCCTGCAATTATACTGCAGTTAAAATGAAAATTGTAGTTCTAGAGGGAGACGAGGTCACACAGTCACAAAGCTATATATCAGGCTTGAGCCAACTCCCTTACTGCATTGCCTATTAATGAGCCTGGATCTGCCCAATGGCCTGACCATTCTGAACTGGTAAGAACCTAGGTGAGTAGGTTGTATTTCAGTGTGAGCTGAAACGCCCACGAAGAAGAGATCTTCTTAGGTGCTCATATCTAGTAATGGGAAGCTGGTGTAGAAACAGATCTGTGAAACAGAGAGAGAAGGCAGAAGAATTACAAGGGTAATGTGTTAGCAAAAAAAAAAAAAAAAAATACAGGTACACCTAACCTTTGTGTACCTGCTGGTACTTCCAATAATTTAAGTCCTTGACTGAGGGTGATTGGGCTTATCTTGAAGAAAAAGTCCATCTGTGAAGGTGAAGAAGAACTGCGGTAATTAGTCAACTTGATAATTTATGTTATGCAACATAACATGTAGACTAACTTTTCAGTAGGAAATTACCATAGTCCATATCTATAGTAAATATTTGAATGAAAATATAGGAGGTACACAACCCTGGAAAATATAGGATTTGAATCTCTTTTTGGAGTGAAAAATATTCTTATGTATTCCTACATTTATGAGTTAAAGGATGCAATACCTGACCATGTACTTATTGACCAGTGGTAAAATGACTGGGCTGAAATTCCCCTATTGTAGTTGGGAAGGCAACATAAAAGGAAAATTACAGTATGAGTTTCAGTGATGAGAGCCACAACCAGGACCAAATATGTCTTGAGTCATCTCTGCTGGTTTAACCATAGCCTGCTATTAAGTTCTAACTGATGCCTTGCTGCCCCTCGCTTTTTATGCCTGTTGCTAATGAAACAGAGGGCTTTGTGCTAGCCAGGGCAGGGCTCTACACCTCATCTACACTTGTATCACATGTAGTACTTTATTTCAATCTGTACAATGCAAAATATTCACAATTTTCTGATTACTTTTTATATATTTTTGCATGTATCTCATTTATTTGAATGTATTATAAATTTTATTATGATATGTTCATCAACATAAAAATCTATAAATATGTGCAGAATGTTAAGTGAATATATAAGTAACTTTTTTCTTCTCATGCTATTTCAGCATACATTATTATTTCATGTTGCATATTTTACAGAGTAACAGCATCACTAATTTAAATGTAATTACCAATATAAACTTTACCCTGGCAATGAAAATGCTGCATATTTCCTGTGGTATTATAAACATCAGGTGTATCTTGTGCTTGTAAAAATGAAACTTGGAGATAGGATAGTCTTTTGTCGTGATATATAATATTTAGAATACTACGTTTTAGTAAAATCTCAGAAGCTTCATTGGTAATTGCATTTACCTAGGAAATAACCCTTTATTTCAAATGAGAATTTATTTTTTAAAAAACTTATCATTTTAATCTATTTATGTTTTGGCTGAAGCCTGAATGTATTTATGTGATCCATATGAAAATGTTGTGCCTGTAGAGGACAGAAGAGTATGTCAGAGCCTTTAGAAATAAAGGGTAGACCTGCAGTTTTGAGCCTCCTCGTGATCCTCTCCAACAAAAGAGAGTGTTATATTGCTTACTACTGAACCCTCTAATAAAAATTTTTACAACCAAAATCATACCATAATACAAAGTGAACAGATTGTCAAGTGGGGGATGCAAAGTGCATTTAAGACTGGAGTGGGTTTGAAAATGTATCTCATGGCTTTGTGATGAGGGTCTTACATGACTCTATTTGAACCACAATAGCCATATGTTTAAGACCTTCGAGTAGCAAAAGTTCTTTAACACAAAGAACTTTTGGGTTTAAACAGTCACTAATCCTTTGTGTTCTTCAACTCTTGTCTTGACATTGGAAATACATTTACTTTCAACATCAGACAATTCTGAAAATCAAAGAAGGTGTCAGAGTGGATACTAGTGATTTGTAATGGTTATCACTGATTACCATTTATAAAATAAAAATAAAATAATTACATCTGCCATTCCTTATAAGATACAGGATTCAAGAAGAAAGAATACAGAAGTCTAAAACAACCATAAACTCTAACATGTAGAAAGAGAAATATCTAAGACTGAGTATGGAGATAGGCTCTTAATCATGGCTCCAAACAGGAGTCTATGAAAATTAGGGAATACTCTGTACAAGAACTGTCTATGTTTGGGGGTCTTTAGAACAAGGAATGAAAGTGACTTTCAAAAACTGACTCATGAGGTTCCTGAAATTTGTATGAGAACTTTGGAAGCAGAGAAATTAGAAGCAACTTACGACTTTCTCATGAGATAACAGGTATACATAATAATCAATAGCAAATAATAAGTCCCTGATTAACTGCCTCTTTTTAGTTACTACAAACTTGTTTCTGGCTGATATTTCTATTAATATAGAAGACTTAAAGATAAAAGAAGACAATCAGGCCGGGTTGAGGTAACTAATCTCAGGAGAAGGGGGAGCTTCTGTTCTCTAGTTCCCTGAAGGGGACAAGATTTGTGTTCCCTGTTCCCTGTGAAGAAAGGCATAAAATCAGTGGGATATCAGCCCTGGAATTGACCTTTAGGTACTGTGTTAAACCACAACATGAGACTTGATTAGATAAAAAGGTTGTAGTGTAGAGTTTGAATGATACAGTTTGTTTTATAAATATAAAATAAAATTAAGCCAATCTCCTTTAAAATTATATTTGCCAATACATATTTAACTCTTCAGAAAATAAAATAAAGTGAATATTTGCAAGGAAAATAGTGGGTTTCAATAGATATGACTACTTCAACCACACTGCTTCCTCATGTGCAGAAATCAGTGGCTGTGAAGACATGGCCATTTCCAGAATTGATCAGAATAACCTCTCAAATCTAAACACAGGAAAGATGGTGCCCTTTTGTAGATGTCGGTCAGTTTCTTTTCTTTATCATTTCTTCTTACCTTACTACACTGAATGTATGTGATTACCCAAACACTCAATTCATAAACACATGGTACAGATAGTTCTTAATCATTGTCATACAAGCAGAATCAAATGTCATAGCATCACTTAGGTTGAAGCATCTTGGCAATAATTACAATTTTTTGCACATTCACAGATCTGCTGGGATACGGCCACTAGCATCATCACTCTGGAATGTGCATGTGGACTCCCTGTAAATACAACTCCAGGTGTGTAGAGCATTAAAAGCTTTGAGGGATGTTGGTTTTTCATTTGACACCTCTTTACCAATAATGGCATACTTACTACATGTATGACCATTTGATAGAGCGTCAAAAACCTAAATTAGGAACATCTTTTGGTTTTTGTTCTGACTGAATTTCAGTGAATTCACACCTTATTCAGCATCAGAGTTCAGGATTATTGGAATATATTTGATGGCATGGTGGCCTCAAATTGCGATTCTATGAAGGTTATGTATAGACATCAGTTGCCGTTTAACAACAAACCTAAAACCAACCTCATTTCCTTTCTTCCTTCATTCCTTCTTTCCTTCACTCCTTTCCTTCCTTTTGTTGGTGACATGTACTTTTTGAATTAATAAAGTAAAAATCATTACCATACACTTCAAAGGAATTTCACAAGTAAAATTCAATTTGTAACAGTGAATAGAATAAAAACAGTACTAAAAATATTCTCAAAAGTTCCCTCTAACTAAGTAAACAAAAACAGATCCCTGCTACATTGTTGAAGAGGTTAGTTAGACCACATTTCAGAGGGCATTTATAAATTTATAAGTACATCAGTGACTAGTATGAATATGGATATTTTAATTAGTTACTATGATTGTGTGGATGCATTATTTTCTTCCTCAGCACTGGTATTTGGAAATCTCATTTTAAAAAATGATCTAAATTCAATAGTTAGGAAAATACTTGTGAGTAACTTTCCAGAATGCTAGAGGGAAAACAACCAATTTGGAATGCATTTTGTACCATTCACTAATATTTCCTACAGAAAGATTTTCAAGAGACAATTTTAATTTTTAAATTCTTATTGTTTGTTTTGCTTCATGTTATAGAAACCTTTATGAGAAAAACCTCATAAACCTATCTGATTTAGAGAAGGGACAAATAGCATGTGCTGATTTGTAAAGTTGTTATAATTCAGAACCTATAGATCCATCACTGTGGGAACTGGTGTTTGAGACGGCCTGTCAATCTTAGAATATTTTGCTCATCAGTCTCTTGACTTTGAGTACATTGACTTAGCTGATTTTGCTTGCATTCAGTGTCATGTTTTTCTTTGCCCAATAATGATTTTTCACTGTTTTGCACTTTTATAAACTTGGTTATCTTCAATCATTTGTTATTCAGCAAACTTTCAAAAGCTTTTCTTGCAATATTTGGACAATTTTAGCATCATACCACTCCTGAACCGTGTGGCTGGAATAGAGACTGCTTCCTTTGTCACTCTTGGTTATATTACTCCATTTCTCCATAGTAATTGACTCCACAGAACTCTGAAATGTGCTTCTCCCTGTTTCCCCCATGCATAAACCTGAGCCATGAGATCAAGGAACTTCCCAGACTGTAATTTATATATACAATCTATCTTTTGTGTAGCAATTAATTGATTATAAGCTGCTAATTGGCACATGTAGGTGACTTGCAGGTAAAACACTGCTCTTACTAGATGATACAAAATGTAAAGTCATTTGTATAATTATGATTATTCTTAAAATTGTAATTGCAGGGTCCCAGTGAGATTTCTCCCTTACATTTTAGCATGTCTGTGGATATCCTTCTTTAGGTTTGTTTAGGGAGCCATATTACAAGTTTAAGGGAGTAACTTCCCAGGCATTTCTAGAAGATGGAATCACACAGAAAATATCCGTTCCTTGGGCTTTAAAAAAATTTTTTTTGTCCCCTCTAACAAAATGTTCCTTGAGTCTTATGTGCATGAGTTGTATTGTAAAGAGGGCATCAGGATCTCGGCCCCAAAGTAATCACTTGATTTCTGAATTTTAATCAGCTGTGACTTTTTTCTAATGAAGTTATTTTTCAAAGAGATGTTTTAATGGAAGGTTTAGAATTGCAGCAAGGAAGGATTGACGAGCAGAGGGGAATATAGTCTTACTCAGGAAAAAGGCCTCAATTCATTATCCAGTATCAAGTGATGATATCTCTTGGGGTCCAGGAATCACCTCACAAAGTATACAAATACTGATCTCAGTCAGCAGGAATAATTTATTGATTATACACCTCAGGTCTATTCAACCTGGGCTATGGTCCAGGTTCTTGAACTGAACCATGAATTTGAGCTAAGATTTTTTTTTACATGCTATTTAAGAACAAAATCCACAAACATCTATACCAAGTTATTGCACCAATCAGGATTTAGGCATAGGGAATTTCCTATGGAACATGCCTTGGTTGTACATGTATCCTGTTTCCATTGGTTGCGGAATTCAACTATGCCAGAGGACTTGCCTAATCTAATACTCATGTCTTAATTTGTCTACCAGGATGGGACTTGTCTAATGTTCATCTCTTAACTTGCCAACCAGGATGTTAGTTTCCCACTTACGTGTCTTTTCCTGCCAAGAAGGATATTAGTTCCCATGATGGTTTGGGGAACTTATGCTTTATTTGACCACTACCCAAAATGGAAGAAACAAAATAGTTACATAAATTGGTTCTGGTGTTTCTCTTATGTTAGCATCCATCACAGGAACCGTTTAAAAAGGAAAATACCATAAAACCATATACATAGGTGAAGGAAGAGCTGTTGGGTGTTTGGTTTGGTTCTAAGCATATTGTGGATAACTGCCCAAAATAGTTGTACTGAAATCTATTATAACGGGTTCTCAAGGGCACAGAATATAACAGAATATGTAATCAATCTTGACATTGGAAAGTTTCCTAGTAACAGCAAAAACATATGAGAAAGTTTCCTTATTATGCAAAGGTAACCAGAAAAGAGGCTCTTAGGCCTTAACATTTTACCTAGGCCATAACATTTCATTTAGGCATTAATACTTTACTCAGGTACTAATAATGTCCATTTTTGAAATTAATATCCAATATCAAATGAAATAATATACATACAGAGGGCAATATACAGACTGAGCAGAGCTGCCTAGAAAGCATTTCATGGGGGAGCTTTAAAGGCAAAGAAGCAAGAGAAGAGCCGGTAGCAGACAGTATAGCACTTTGGAGCTCCTAGTAGTCTAAAAGTTCCATGAAGGGTGGCACATTAGAAGAAAAGGACTTGGTGAGCCCACCATATTTCTGTAACAACTAGGAAAAAATATGTCTTATCAGTAGATGCATTTCAAAACTGAACTCAGGACACTGGAATGTAAGATCACCAAGCACACAGGAATGCAGCTGAAAATGAATCTACATCCTTCACACTGCTCAGTCAATAGGCCTCAAGCACAAAGGTCTTTCCTGATTGGTTATGGGGCTGCCTACACTGACAACAGTGAGACAAGCACAGGCTTTATGCTCACACAAAAATAAGTTAATGCTGAATATGTCTCATCTTAAACTACACTTGCTGTCCCCCCCATGGAGCACTGATGGGGCTGACTCTATTGCTTGCCTGCTGAGAGAAAGACAGCACAGGACAGTGGCACTGTGAGGAATGGGAGGATTGAGAAGTGAGTGTAGTAGGGCTTCATGATGTGAGATTAAATAAAAATCAGTAAACATATTGTGTAAAAACAAAAACAAAACCAGAAGACCCACATGCTGTTTACAGATACAGGGGAAAGTAAGGTAAGGCAAGAAGAAGTTGAACAGAATTCAATTTGACTCTGTTTCTAGAACATATTTGGGTACTGTTTCATGGAACTTTTCATGAAGGGAGATAAAAGAAGGGATGGAGGTGGGAAAGTGTCAACTTCAGGTTAAACCAAAGATGGCTCTGACTGACACAAGATAAATTAGCTTTGCCCTGTCATGAGACCATAGATATATTCTGAGTATTATATTAACTTTCCCATTCCTTATGTCTTAATTTTTAAAAATTTATATATTAATAATCTATAAAATTAAGATTTTTTGTTATTGTTGAATTTGTTCTGTTTTACATCATAACTGGAAAATATAAATATGTACTGGAATTATTTTTGTTTCTATGCCATGCCACTTTGTTACTGTTTTCACAGGCCAACATTACATTTTCTAGAATATTGCATTTTCTATGAAACTTCATGGCTTTTTTTCTTCAGTATCAAGCTGTGGTATATAAATGTTACTTTTATTTGTCAGATGTAATTGTCATCTCATAGACTTACAGCTGAATAAACTGACCCTATCTAGCTCATTCTGAACTCTGACAGAATGCTTCAACTCAGCTATTCTGGTCCCAACTTCTCTCAAAGCTGACTCAGTCTGACTCCTCATGCCTTCTCACTGAGTTGTTCTGCCTGATCTCATACTAACTTTTGCAATCTCTTCTAATCTTCTGACTCTTTCTTATTCTCTGTAACATTCTGTCTTGGCCTACACCTGTCTCTGTGAAACTGTCCTAGTGAAAGATCTCTCCCTCTCTAAATCATTTGTGCATGTGTTTGCCCTTCTCCCTAAAATTCTCACTTTCCTGTGCCATTCTCAGGCACATTCAGTGCATCTCATCTCTTACTCACTCTGTCAAATCTTTCACTGGTTCGACACTTTGTCTATCTCCGAACTTGATGTCACTTTAGAACATGGCTGCTTCCTTATACAAATTAACTTGACCGATAGTGTTTGAGATTAAAGATATATTTTCAGGGCATGTTGGTATTCCAGTCAGAGGAATTAAAGGTGTGTCATTCCAGCTGGATCACACAGACCCAGATGGTTTTTTGATGTGATCTCCTACCCGAATATCCATGTTGCTGGATTAAAATTCCTATGCAAAAATATTAAGCCAGAACATGAATGGAAATTAACTAGTCCTATCAAATTTTTTTCAAAGAGCTCTTTTTATGTGCTGTAGAAGGGCTTGAATTCACCTTTTCAATAGCTACATGAAATAAGGGTTCTGTCTTTCTTCACAAGCTACAAGTATTTGTTTTTATTCATAAAAAAATTAGACCAGAAAAATAGCCATGGGCATATTCTCAAGGAATGTGTATAGAATCACACAATGGACTTTTTGAATCTGGCCATCAGAATCATTTGTTTACCAGAAACTACAATTGGAACTCTGGGAAATGTCACTCTTATTTCTTCTATCTAATCCTTTACTACAGACAATGCACGATAAAACCCACAGATTTGATTCCCATGTACATAATAATGCACATACTTATGCAGCCAATGCTGTGATTATTCTCTCTTCAGGAGTGCCCCACACAATGTCAGCTTTTGGGAGGAAACAGTTCTTGAATTCTTTTGTATGCAAGCTCCTATTGTATATTCATGGTTTTAGGAGGAGTATATCCATTGGCACCAGCTGCTTTTTGAGTGTTTTCCAGACCATGACAATCAGCCCCAGGGAATCCTGTTGGAAGAATCAAAATGACAAAGCTGGGAAGTATATTGGCTGCCCCATTATCATTCTATGGGTCTTCTACATGTTGATAAATTTCATATCCTCTCTCAACACACTTAACAATTGGAAAAGCAAACATGTGACAAGAGAACAAGATTTTGGATACTGTTCTATTGTAGGGCACAATGAAATTAGTGAGTTTCTCTATGCAGCATTGGTAGTATGCCCTGAAGTCTTATTTTCTGTCCTGATATCCTATTCCAGAGGGTTCATGATTGTCCTTCTGCTCTGACACAATCAGAGTGTTCACACATCTGTAGCTCTTATGGTTCTAGTAGAAACTCCTGTGAGTCCAGAACCACCCAGAATATCCTGGCCCTTCCATCTTTTTATAATCTCTCTACTATCTTATGAGGCTGCATTGCATTTTATAAGTTATAACTGGTGACTGGTAAACATCAATCTCTTCATTTCTCTGTGTTTTCCATCTTTTGTGCCCTTTGTCCTATGAAACCTTCTTCCATTTTGTCCAGTCTGCATCAGAAATAAAAATGTAGTCTTATGTCAAGTTTTTCAATGACATGTTTTGGGTGGTATCCAGGTTTTTACTCTTTCATTACCTTAAAGTTCAACTCAGAATTTTAAGTAGATATAGCACCTTGTCTTTCTAAGGGTAACATAAATGAGAGGAGGAGATTTGTCAGCTGGTTAATTAGCAGTCTACAGGAACTGAACATATGCTGCTTGGTACTATACTCTCAAATTATAGCTATTAGAGTCTTCTCTTGCCCATGTCATGTGCAAAGGATCTATCAAAGAAGATGTTAATAAAAATACCCTTCTTTTGGCTTTCATTCTGTCACAGCATTGGATATGAATGGGTGATTTCATAGATGCCTTGAATTTCCTAAATCTTACTGCAAAGAAGCAGGTATATGTGGCTGCCCATGAACTTGTGCTTCTGGGAACCCTTGTCAAATCACAACTGCTTCCCCCTGCACAAGTATCAGAAAACTTCTTGGCCATAATTTCTACACTAAACTATTTATTGTTGATGCAATCCTTTATGGGTTGTTACGAACATTTAGCAGCAGTTACCACCATCATTTGCCAGGAAAAACAAAAAACAAAAAACAATAAAGCTGGGAAGTATATTGGCTGCTGCTCCATTATCATTCTATGGGTCTTCTACATGTTGATAAATTTTGTATCCTCTCTCAATACACATAACAATTGGAATACCTCTCAGGCCTTTGCAACAAACAAACAAACAAACAAACAAACAAAAAACCAAAAACCAAAACCAAAAAAACCAGACTTATATTTTGTACTTTGTACAAAACCATTGGCAATCAAAACTTGATTTGATATTGTATTGAGTTTGGCTTGATAGTACTTATGGAGAACTTCTACATTTATATTCTGCAAGGTGTTTGGTTTGTAATATTCTCTTTTTGTTGTATATTTTCCTGATTTTAATATCTGGGTACTCCTGATTTCATGGAAAGAATTTAAAGATATCTTTACTTTTCTCTCCTTCCCCTGTCCCACTGATTTAAGTAGTATTGATACTGGTTATTAGAATGCCCAGTAGAATTTTTCTGGAAATTCATCTGGACATGAGTTCTGTTTAGTTGATAAAATGTTTAAAAAATATTGCTTCAATCTTTCTCAAAACTTAGGTTGCCATAGTTTTGTCAGTTTCTCTCCAGGTCTCTGTTTATTTTTTCATGGGATTTACTGTTTGTTTTTATCAACAATGCCAAGTCCTCTTTAACATTAGCGTTTTAGTGGATTTTGAGGTCATGTGTTATGATCTTCCAGGTTTGTTCTTAATACTTAGGATTCTCTTAGCTAATTGTAGTGTTTTTTCATATTAATTATAGTTGTGTTTTAATTCACTTGTAAATTATGACACCAGAATTTTGATAAGCAATGGATTAAATTTCTACCATAATTTTGAGAAAGAAAAAAAAACTTTCCCTTTTATTGAAAGGAGATTTCTTTTTTTCTTATAATGTAATTTGAATGTTGTTTTCCATCCTGATATTCTTACAATTCGGCTCCTGTCTCCTTCAATCTGGACTTTTATTATTTATGTCTCTTTCCTGAAAATAAACAGGTTTCTAAGGGATAATAATAAAATAAAATCAGATAAATTAAAAGTTAACACATCAAAAAAAAAAAAAAGTTAACACATCAGAGTTGTTTAGAAGGCAAAGAAATAGAAGAAAAATAGACCAGGAGAAGGGGTAAACCTCAAACACTCTCTTCTATAGCTCCTGAGAGCTAATCTACCCAGTCGCTGGGATCTCCCTTTCATCTCTATTTCCATTCTCAATAATTCTTAAAGATCTTTTTCTCCATCTTATTTCCCACAAAGTGTGCCAATTTCCAAGCCCTCAACAACAGCAGATATTCATTGGAAACACAACTAAACAGAAATAGGAGAAAAAAATAAAGCTTATTTTTTAAGCATATGTTCACCATGCCGTTCCCTCTCCTCACCCTCTAAATCCAGTCCCTCACTCTGACCTTAATACTCCAACAGGACACCAGATCCAGCTGTCTTCCTCTCTCCTCTTCCATATTGTCTGGATATCTAGTTTATAACATCTACTGCTAACTTCAATGCCCAATTTATCACTTTATCCCAACCCACAATTGAAGCAGGCAACCCTTGCTAACCCACAGTTCACTCCTACCAGAAAACCAGGTTTGTTACCAGTGAACCTTCTCTACTTCCTCTTTTCCCCATGATACACCTCAGTCTGGTCATAAGCCCTGTAGCAAAGTACCTGAAGCAGTCTTCCCTGTCTCCCTGCTCAAATCTTATTTGTATATCATGGATCTTCCCCTTCTAACATCCTCCTAAACTTGTGGCTTTTATCATAACCCAAGCAGGCACCCCTTTCAAAGATGAGAGCTATTCAGCTGAAGCATCAAGTATGTTGAAGACAGACCCACACCTCACCTACTGCTCCAGAGATTGAATTATCTCAGAATCATCTGTCTATTGCAGGAAACACGTTATAGACTCAGTGTCCTCTATTATCACATCCTCAAGAGATAATGAAGAACTTTTTCTCTAACCTATTTGCATACTTTAAATGTATCCATATAGTTTGACCAGGACCATTTATAGAAGATTCTGTCTTTCATCCAGGGTGTTTCTCTCTCTCTCTCTCTCTCTCTCTCTCTCTCTCTCTCTCTCTCTCTCTCTCTCTCTCTCTCTCTCTCTCCCTCCCTCCTCCCTCTTTCTCTTTATTCAAAGAGTAAGTATTCAGAAGGGTGGTGATTTATGTGTATATATGAGTTTTCAATTTAATTATTTTGATTAGTGTCTCTGTTTTTGTGTCAATACTTTGCTGTTTCTGTCACTATTCTTCTGTAATACAGCCTGAAATTGGATATGTTTATACTTTCATCAGTTCTTTTACTATTCAGATTTTTTTCCTTTTTCCATATAGAGCTGAAAAGTGTCCTTTCCTCATCTGTGAAGAAAAGTGTTAGATTTGGTGGGGGTTGTGTTGATTCTTACATTTCTTTTGGTAGGATGAGCATTTATACTGTGTTATTCCTACTGATCCACAAACATAGATCTTGACATCTTCTGATATTTTCTTCTCCTTCTTTTATCACAGAAGACTTTTACCTGTTTTGTTAGAGTTAAGATATTTTGTATTATTTGAAAATCCTGTGAAAGGCTTGTTTCCCTTATATCTCTTAAGGTATATCCCTAAGACTCTCTGATTTACCATGGTTCTGCTGTTATGTACCATTTAGTTCTAATTCTGTAAATTTGGATACTCTTCTCTCTCTGCCCTTTATTTCATTGGTTAAAGGTTTGTTAATTTTATTAATTTTTCTTAAGGAACCAATATTTTGTCTCATTGATTTGGTGTATCTTTTATTGTTGATTTATTGTTCTTTTTTATTACTATCAGAACTGAGAGTGAATATTTCTTACTTTCTACTCATTTTGACTGTGATTTCTCCATATTGTTCTAGGTCTTCCATGCGTCCTATTAAGTTACTAATACAAGATGGTCTCATTTGTTTTGTTATTTTTTCTTTAACATTGGCACTTAGTGCTGGAGACGTGCCTCTCAAAACTACCATCATTGTGCCTCATAAGTTTGGATATGGTTTATATAGATTTTCAGTAAATGATGAATGTTTCTAATTTATTTATTAGTATTTTTTTAAGCAGTCTTCATTCAATACTAAGTTGTTCAGTTTCTGTGAATTCATAAGATTTCTGTTGCCGTTGATATCAAGGTTTGGTCTATGGTGGTCAAAGAAACTACAGGATGCTATTAAATGTATGGGTCTTTTTTGTTTGTTTCTGTGTTCATTTGTTTTGTTGTTATAGTTGCTTTCTGTTGAGATTTTCTTTGTTTCTGATTATGTCTTCAATTATGCATGAAGTTCCATGATATGCCAAGAAGAATATTTATTATGTCTTCAAATGAAATGTTTTGCCAGTATCTGTTATGTCAATTTGATTTATGTCAGTTTTCACTATCTCATCTGTCTCTAGATTCTGTCTGGATGGCTTATCTCTCACAGGACTGAAATGCATCACTACAGTTCTGTGGAGATTAGTACATGATTTATGCTGTAGTACCATTGACTTTACAACCTTGGGTTCCCTTAATATTGATTCGTAGGTAATATAAATTGAGGTGTCATCTTGGTGAATTTTTTGATGTTTATGTACTGTTCATCTCTACCTCTTATGATTAATTTCAGTTCGAATTCTCTTTCGTCAGATATTGAAATGGCTACACCAGGTTCCTTTTATGTCCATTTTCTTATATTTTCCATTCATTTATACTAAAGGGGTATCTGTCCTTGAAATTAACACGATTTTTTTTGTATTTGTCAGAAGGATGGCTCTTGGTTTTGCATTTATTTTATTACTTGTCTTTATACTGGGGCATTGACATTGTTGATGTTGAGATAAATCAGTGTCCATTGTTATTTGTTTTGGTATGAATTATTTCTCTTTTTGATTTATCTTTATGGTATTATTTATTACTTTTCCTGGGTGTAATTATCCTTCTATGATTGGAGGTTTTCTTCTATCATTTGCTGTAGGGTAGGATTTATAAGGAGAAATCACTTAAATTTGGTTGTATTATAGAAGTTCTTATTTTCTCCATCTATAGTAATTAAAGTTCTTCATAGGTTTAGTGTTCTGGGCAGTTATTTATGGTTCTTAAGAGTTTGTAGCACTTCTTACTTTTGTAGCACATTTGTCCATTCCCTTTCAGCTTTTAGAGACTCCACTGAGAAACTCAGTCTCATTATAATAGTCTTGTCATTTTACTTTACTTAAAGTTTTACTTGGTGCTTTTAATATTCCTCCTTTGTTTTATATGCTTACTGTTTTGAATATTATGTACCCAGTGGACTTTCTTTCCTTGTTCAGTCTCTCTGGTATTCTTTATGCTTCTTTTACCTTGATGGATATTATATATATTTTTTAATATGCTCTGTACCTTTTACCTGTGTTTCTTCTCTTTCTACTATGCCTATTATTCTTATATTTTATCTTCTCATAGTATGCCAGATTTTCTAGATGTTTTTCTTCCAACATTATCAAAACTATATATCTTTTTCTTTAGCTTATGAATTCATTTTTTGTGTAGTGTCTTCATTGCCTGAAATTATCTCCTACATATTTTTTAATCTTGTTTGTGAGGTGACTTCTGAGGTTTCTGTTTGAATTTTTAAATTTTTCATTTCCAGATTTCACTCAGTTTGGACTTATTTACTGACACCATTTCCATTCAGAGGTCTTGAACTCTTTTGATCATTTCCATCTAATGCTTGTACATTCATAGATTTCTTTAAGAGATTTATTCATTTCTTCTTTAAGGACCTCTATCATATTTATGAAGGCTATTTTATGGTGCATCCTGTGCTTTAGCTATGTTGGAACACTCAGGAGCAACTATGGTAGGGTTGCTGAGCACTAGTGGTGACATATTGTCCTGGTTATATTTTTATACTGGTTATATTATATTATTATATAATATTGGTTATATTCTTACACTGACATTTTTTATCTGTATTTTGAAAATTATTTATTTAGGTGATGATATCTGGTCTAATCTTTGTTGAGTAGATGTGTTTTTCCTTGGACTCTATATCTACTCTAACTCTTGGGAGAGTGTGCTAGTTGTGTATTGCCTTGTAGTAGTATTCTTGTGGAATATTATTAGGTGTTGCCATGTTGATACAAGATAAAATATCTACCAAAGTACTGGGATTTGAAACTTAGCAATGGGAATGGACTAAGAGAGAAGAAGTTCTGAGAAATAAAAAAGCAGGTATTTTACAAATGTTTCTTAATCCCCTCTAAATTAGGGCAGAGACTGCGGAGAGACAGCAGCATGTGGTCTGCTACAGGGCTGGATATGAGACTAGGGAATTTGATTTGGAGAAAGGAAGTGAGAGTTGAAGATCTGCATTTATCCACCCTTCTTCCTTGGCTGGCCTGGCCTGTGGGTTTCCAGGAAATGCCAGTTAAAGTTAGGCCTATTATACTGCAATGAGTTGGAGTGTGATGCATTCTATTGTAAATGAGGAAAGGGGAAAGGGAGACCTGAGCTGATAGGCTGCAGAGGTAAGCATATGTTTGAGGATTGGATTTGGAGAAGATGAAAGTGAGGAGCTTCAGTAAGCCTGTCTGCTTTGCTGACTGTAATGGCCTTTGAGTGCCCAAGAAATGTTGTTTAATATTGATAGTATATTCATGTTATTAATTCCGTCAAAACAAAAATAAAAAAAAATTGTCACCTATAATATTCTCCGACTTCTTAGTGCTTTGAAATCTTCATTGTGGTGATATTTTTCTCTTTGTGTATTCTTATGTACTCATTTATTTGGAGCTACAAAAATGGGAATAGTTTTCTAAATTCTTACACTGAGACTACAGTTTGGGTGTGTCTTAAGGCACACACACTGACTATTTATTACATGTGGGAGTTATAGTAGACTGTATGTACTGCACATAGAATTTTTTATGCAAAAATGAAAACAGCTAGATTTTTTATCCTTATTTTAACCATTTTATGTGGTTTTCTTTTCTACTTTCTATAGCTACACTTTTGGTTTAAATGGACAAAACACCCTAATTTAAAATTTGAAACAAACCTGGATGTGGTAGCATTCATATTTAGTACCATTACATTGGAGGTAGGGACAGGGATCTTTGTGAACTCCAGGCTTTCCTGATCCACATAGTAATAAACCATCATAAATAAATAAACAAGAAAGTAAACAAATAAATAAATACTGAAACAATGAAATGAGACTATATGGAATACTCTTAAAGTTATTGAGGTAGTGTATAACTTTCTAAACAATACTTCAAAGACACAGAAACAGGAAATATCCTAAGATATCAACCAATGATACTCTATAAACTGAAAATTTTTCATTGTGTAGAAAGCTATTCAGTTTCCATGAGAATGTGTGCTTTCTGTTGTTTCAGTAGTTATTGAAGTCCAGCCTTAGTCCATGGTGATCTGATAGAATGCATGGGATGATTTCAATCTTCTTGTGTCTGTTGAGGCTTGTTTTGTGTCTGATTATATGGTCAGTTTTGGAGAAGTTCTATGTGGTGCTGAGAAGAAGGCATATTCTTTTGTTTTGGAGTGAAATGTTCTGTAGATATTCGTTAAAAGTATTTGGTTCATAACTTCTGTTAGTTTCACTGTGTCTCTATTTAATTTCCAATTTAATGACTAGTCCATTGGTGGGAGTGGCATATTGAAACCTCCCACTATTATTTTGTAAGGTCCAATGTGTGTTTTGAGTTTTAGCAACCATTTTTATGAATGTGGATACCTTTGCATTTGGGGCATAGATGGTTAGAATTGAGAATTGATCTTATTAGATTTTTCTCATCTCTTTTGATAAGTTTTGATTGAAAATCTATTTTATTGGATATTACAATGACTACCACAGATTGTTTTTTGTGAGGGAATATTTGCTTGGAAAAATTTTTACAAGACATACTACTCTGAAGTAGTATCTGTCTTTGTCACTGAGGTATATCTCTTGAAAGAAGCTAAATGCTGGATTCTGTCCAAGTCAGTTAGCATATGTCTTTTTTTAATTGGGGAATTGAGTCCACTGATGGTGAGAGATATTAATGACCAATTATTGTTAGTTCCTGTTATTTTTGTTGTTGAAGCTGGTATTACTTATGCATGATTCTCTGCTATTGAGTTCATTGTGAAATGATCAATTCCTTGTGTTGTCTTAGCTGTAATTACCCTTTTTTGTTGGGGTTTTCCTTCTAGTATACACTGCAGGGTCTTATCACAATAGCCACAAATAATATCAAATATCTTTGTGTAAGTCTAATCAAGCTAGTGAAAGGTCTATATGACAAGAACTTCAAATCCCTAAAGAAAGAAATTGAAGAATTCCTCAGAAGATGGCCATTAGAATGAACATAGTAAAATTAGTCATCTTACTAAAATAAATCTAGAAATTCCATACAAAGCCTCATCAAAATTCCAACATAATTTTTCAAAGACATCGAAAGAGCAATTCTTAACTTTATATGGAAAAAAAAGCCAGGGCATTGAAAACAATTCTCAATATTAAAAGAACTTCTGAGAGAATTATTGTCCCTAACCTCAAGCTGTACTACAATAGTGTTTAAAAAACACATGGTATTGATACAAAAACCAAAAGATCAATGAATGGAATAGAATGGAAGACCCAGAAATAAACCCACACAAGTATGAAACTTGATCTACAAAGAAGCAAAAATAAATAAAGAAAGAAAGAAAGAAAGAAAGAAAGAAAAAAACAAACAAACAAACAAACATACATACAGTGGGAAAGAGAAAGCATCTTCAGCAAATGGTACTGATCTAACTAGCAGTGTTTGGAACAATGCAAATTGATCCATTTTATATCCTTGTACAAAGCACAAGTCCAAGGGGTTCAAGGACCTTCATATAAAATCAAATATACTGAATTAAATAGAAGATAAAGTAGGAAACATCCTCGAAAAAATGGTACAGGGGAAAATTTCTTGAACATAATAACAATAGCTCAGGCTCTAAGATCAACAATTGGCAAATGGAGCATCATGAACCTGAAAAGATTATATAAAGCAAAGAATGCTATCAATAAGACAAAACAGCAACCTACAGATTGGGAAAGATCTTCACTAACTCTACATCTGATAGAATGCTAATATTCAAAATATATAAAGAACTCAAGAAGTTAGACGTCAAAAAATCAATTAACCTAATTTAAAAGAGCTAAACAGAGAATTCTAAACAGAGAAATTCAGAATGGCCAGGAAACACTTTAAGAAATATTCAACATCCTTAGTCATCAGGGAAATGAAAATCAAAATGATCCTGAGATTTCACATTAAACAAATCACAGTGGCTAAGATCAAAATCTCAACCAACAGTACATGTTGGTGAGGATGTAGAGAAAGGAATGGTCCTGGTGGAATTGAAATTTGTTACAAACACTCTGAAAATCATGCTGTATATTCCTCAGGAAATTGGAAATAGTTCTACCTGAAGACTCAGCTATACCACTCCTGGGCATATACCCCCAAAATATCCAATACTACTAGAAGGACATGTGAGTAAACTTTTTTGTAATAGCCAAAAGCTGTAAACAACCCAGCTATCCATAAACCAAAGAACAGATACAGAAATTTACCTTTACACAATGAAATGGCATTCAGGTATTAAAAAGGAAGACATCACTTTGCAGGCAAATGAATGGAGATAGAATATATCATCCTGAATGAGGTAACCCAGACCAAAAGGACATGCAAATGTATGTTCTCCCTGATAAGTGGTTCTTAGCCAAAAATTATAGAATACCTAGGATACAACTCACAGACCTTATGAAACTTGACAAGAAGGAATGCCCAAGTGTGTTTCTTTAAATCCCAATTAGATGGAGAAACAAAATATCGCAGGAGGCAGAGGAAGTAGGGACATGATTGATAGAAGGGAAGAGGAGGGAAAAGGAAAAGACAGAACCAGGTATGTGGACAAAGGGAAGAAGGAGAATGGCCAGGAGAATGAATGAAAATATGCAACAGCATGGATGGGAGTGGAGGTAACCTCTACATAGTCCTAGCAACCTGACATGGTAGACTCCCAGGACTCTGTGGGCATGACCTTAGCCAAAATGCCCAATAGTGACTGGGGAGATAAAACCCAAAAATACACAACCACCAGAAGATAGGGATTGTATCCCGTACAGACATGGCACCACCCAACCATTTTCAAAATTTTTTACCCTGAATTGTTCCTGTCTAAACATATTGAAAGGACAAAAATGGAGCAGAGACTGAAGGAAAGCCCATCCAGTTATCTGACAAACTTGGCATCCATTCCATGCATAGGCACCAAAATCTCACACTATTACCAGTGCCATGTTGTGCTTACAGACAGGAACATGGCATAGCTATCTTCAGAGAGGCTCTATGAGCAGCTGCCTGACAGAGATGTAGATACTTACAGGAAACCATTGTACTGAGGTCAAATACCCCTATAGAGGAGTTAGGGGAAAGATTAGAGAAAGTAAAGAAAAAAAAAAAAACTAGGAGTTTATAAAAAGTTCAGAGAATGGGCTTGAATCTAAGAAAGAAAATAGATGATGACATGGGAGATAAGAGACCAGAGTCAGACTGCACAGTACAGTGTGTCATCACAATTACTGGAAGAGTTCCAAAGATCTGCCCTGGATTAATACCTGAAGTTCTTAATACAAGACTGACTGCCTTCAGTGGCTGCCTCAAATTATGTTAAGTTTTTTGAAGCTCCTATGATCTACTTCAATAGTGTCACAACTGTTCCATAACCTCAAAATCCAAGTTTTAGAAGACACTTATATTTGAATCATGTAAGTAAAGAGATATGTCCTAATCGTATATTCTAGACATGCTGATAGAAGACAAGTGAAGTTAATAACATTTCTGAGCTGGATAGAACAAAAGAAGTGGACATTATTTGGGTAAAACTGGTTATTTAAATAAAAGCCAAGGGCTCTAGCGTAATGAGTTAGGAGTCAAGAATATAGATTAAGGCCAAGGAGGAATTAAATATGGCTAAAATTTCAGCACCACAGCATTCAGAATTGGGGCACAGAAGATGTGGAGGATATGGTAAGGCATTTAGGTTCAAAAGCACAGAAAAAGAGAACTGAATAGAAAAATCATGAGTAAAGGTATGAAGTCAAGGAAGACAACCCCTGGTGTTTGATTAAATAAACATTCATACAAGATGAAGAGGTGTGGGTTAAAATGTTGTCCCATGTTTGGCCTAGGGCTCAGGCTGCTGGGCAAGGCATGTGATGGAAAATTTGACTTCGTGCACCCAGCACCACTGCTTGGCAGACTGTGAGAAGACACGGGCCTACACTCTGTGGGTAGGGAAGTGCAGTTTGAGGTCAACTCAGACATCCAGAGTTGGCTGGGACTCTCGGGCACCATAGATGCCACTGGGTGCTGAGGAAGAGCTGGCTCTGGTGTACCTAGGCCTGCAAGGTGGCTGAGGATGACAGATTCTTAAACTCTTTGGCACTACAGATGCAGCGGGATGCTGCAGAAGAGCTGAGGACAGGGAATAGGGCAGGAGGAGAGAGCTCCAGCTGGTTCTCATGGGGACAAGAGCCTTTGTCTTGCTCAACTGGCTGGCTTGGTAGAACCATGTCTGAGAGCACAGGGAAGCCCCATGCAGGAGATTAGATACATGGCTCTTTAGAGTAAATCCTGCTCCATTGTTCCCCACAGTGGGAACTGATGAGAAGAGGCAGTTCATGGCATTAAAGCATTTATTGTCAAGATGGAGAGTTGTGATGAGTGAAATTGTATCATCCTTTCTCAGGGCAGGCCTGATATTAAATAAAATTTGCAGGGAGGAGAGTCTGGGAAGGGGAGCGAAGGGGGTAGTGGAGGCAGAGAAAGGCAGACAGAGGGAAAAAGTAGAGAAGTAGAGGCCGGCCATGGCCTTGTGGAGAGAGGAGATAAGGGAATGTGGAGAGAGGGGGAGCAAAAGGGCAAGAGAGAGACAAGAGTAAGAGAGGGAGGAGGGTGCAAGCAGCTCCTTTTATAGTGGACTACCCTTATCTGGCTGTTGCCAGGTAACTGTGAGGAGGAGCACACCTGGCTGTTGCCAGACAACTGTGGGGCTAGAGTCTAGAGAGAATACCAGAGGCCTGTGGTGTTGCCCTACAGGTCTGAGCTCCAAAAGAGTTATGGAGAGCTGAGTCTTCCTGTCAGGAGTCTGGTGTCTGGGGATAAACACATTCCTTTCCTTGCAGGAACACCTGCTGGGTCTCCAGGGTTTAAACCTAGCTCTACCAGAAAACAAGCTGCCTTTCATGGTCCCCCAAAGGGGTTGCACCCTATAGATGAGAAACTTTGGGAAATGTAAGGGAGAAATGATGTATGGTGAATTTCTGTATGTAAATGTTTAGAGGAATAGTGGATGTAGATGTTTTGTTTTGACAGTGACCACATGAGGATTCTGAATGATATTGAGACCCCCACGTACTGCACTATAATTAAGAAAACATCAGCAGGATTTACTGAGTAGATTCCATAAATATCAGCTGCTCTGAAACCAAGTTCAGACCATGCTCATGTGGAGACATGAAAATAGCACTCAATTTGACAAGTGTCTTTTCAGACATATGCTTATTGAGAGCCTTGTGATATGTCTGAACCTAACTTTGGAAGGCATCTTGGGGCAAGACCCATTATTTTACATATTTATTATCCAGTAGTACAGAAGATTTAAGGAGACAAGCATGGTGGGTCACGCCTTTAATCCCAGTACTTGGGAGGCAGAGGCAGGCCAATTTCTGAGTTCATGGTCAGCCTAGTCTACAGAGTGAGTTTCAGGATAGCCAAGGCTTCACCCAAAAACTCTGTCTCGAAAAACAAACAAACAAACAAACAAAAAAACAAACAAAAAAACAAAGGAGAAGAAGATTTAAGGAAAGTCATGTTATACTATGTGCAAATCTCTACTGACAAATAGTGTAGGACTATCCAGACTGGTAGACACCAAACACTGTAGACCCATCATGGACATCTCAGACTCAGATCACAACATCCACACATGTACATGTTTATGCTGACAGAGCAGGTACATATACATTTGCAGTGGTAAAGTTAGTAGCTCCATCTGTACAGATCCCTCAAAGATGACTATAGTGGTCAGTATTCTCTCTGAATATTCCAAAACACAGATTCTCATAATCTCCTGAGCTTGGAAGCATCTCTGCTGGTTAGATTTCATAGTGGCAGAACATGGTATGTAGGCTGAATAGGCAGAAGAGTTCTGGGTGGTCTTTCTTGCTGCTGGATTGGCATTCAATATTAATCTGTCAGGAAAGATGTATCTGTTGGTACAATGTTGACGTCATTGCTCTGGGGAAGCTAAGTTCTTCCTGATTATAGTTTAGACCAGTTCCATGGGAGTGAATTTCATGCCTGTTCCTGGAATCTTGGGTAAAATCCCATGGCTTGGACAGTTATAGCCATAAGGTAGCAATGCATTACCAACCAATGCTGAGAATCAGAGACTGTGAGTGCTCACCCCTAAATAGGTTGTCTGTGACACACCCTTCTTACTACCACTCCTATACAATATTTAAAATAAAGTTTTCCCCCACTGTATGTCAATCGATTAAAGTTTCTTGATCAATATTTAGTGTCTAGAAAAATTCTGAATGTCTTAATCATATTTAACACACCTTAAGTTTCTTGCATTGTAAATCTTATTAGTATTAATGTACTAAATATGCAGCAGTTAATTTTTTATACCTTTATCCAAAATACCAGAAAGAACAACTTGATGGGAAATTTAGTTTGGAATATACTCCTGCTATGGAGCCTTGTTATGTGTTTTCACTTTCCATGTCTTATGCAGCCCAAGTCCTAAACCCCTGGCTGGATTAGGAGTGGGGTGAAGGAATAAAAACCAAAAACACAGACTCACAAAAACACATGAATGCATTTAGGATTAGGAATGTTCTCTATTACTGCTGCTACTGAAAACTGAAACTCATTATATTAATTAGGTACAACATAGAGCATTATAGCAGTTTTTGTGCAGAGTATCTTTGTGTAGGTCAGCAGTCTCAGGCTTTTAACAACTAGGATGAAAATGCCCTAGTTGGAATCCTTTTAAGATAATAATCAGACATTCATAAAAAACTCATACTCAGTCTCCCAAGGAAACCTTGGTCATTCCTCTTGTATCTTTCCAGTATGGGTTTTAGCTTTGCTAGTTTACCATGGTACAACTGATTTCTTTTTTTAAACATTACTGGATATGTCCTGTCAAAATAAATTTGTCTGATATTGCTATAAGGTAAATAATGGCTATATAAAAATATTTTTAAATGTCTGTGCTCTAGGCAGAAAAATTATGCTAGTTGCTAGAACCCTAGAAACTACTTAGAAACATTGAGGTCATAGAATTTAAAGGAGAATCTTCTAGTACAACATAACTAAACCAGCAAGATTGCTAATTATTTTGCAAATGTATATGTGTGTGTATGTGTGTGTGTGTATGTGTGTGTGTGTGTGTGTGTATGTATGTATGTATGTATGTATGTATGTATGTATGTATGTATATGTATACACATATATATCTTTCCACAAGAAGTTTTACTTGCCATTCATGTAGAGCATTAGTGAAAATGACAATAGATCAAAATGCCAAGAACAAGAGGCCGTGTGTTTTCCAGCCCCACCTGATACATCTACAATATGACAACTACACATATGTGCAGATATCATAGTGAAAGATCAGTTGTAAACCCTGAAAGTGACAAAAGTACAGGAAGGGTTTGCTATGAGAACACATCTCTTAGACATTTTTGAGAGGCTACATACATAAATTCTTATATTGTGGCTTCATCAAAAATCTGAACAAGGATGATACTGACAGATAAGGTAACTTGAACAGGGTGAATATCATGAGATCCAATTATAGACAATGAATTAGAGACAGATATTGGGAGAAATAGTTTTTACAAGAGATGAGACTCTCAATTGGTCAAACAATATCAACTGGTTATTCCTGATTAATACATACAAAGAAACACTTTATACACCAAGCAAGTTGTATTTACACACATACATACATATAGTATATACATATACACATACATAGTATAGACATAAACATATATAGAGGGAGGAAGAAACCATGAATTTGAGAGAGATGGAGTAAAGTACATCAAAAGCAATACAGGGATCAAAGAGGAAGAAGTAGTTAATGTAATGATAACTAAATTTCAAAAAATCATATATTTTTAAAATTTTTAAATCTTTCTTTTGCTACAAGGTAGATATATTTTTATTTCACTAAGAACATTTTTATTTCACCAAACTAAAATTAATTTGTATTACATTACATTAAATGTTCTAATGAATTCCAGTGCTAATTGGAATACCATGTTTTTCCTTTTACTTTGACTTCAATAGATATACACTTCATACTTGCGAGTCTCTACTTTTCTGCATAGTATACTAAAATGGGACTAGCTATGAGTCTGAATGCCAATATTTTGTAAGATATTATAACTGAATCATAGACCAGGGACCAAAATCAATGTTTTGGACACCTGGATGCTTCATCCATGCTGGGTATTGTCCACAGTGCTACAGAAATTGTACATCTTACCCAGGTGTGAGCCCTTAGAGCTATAAAAACAATTACCCTGCTGTAATACTGCCATGATCATCCTGTGATTAACTAACCATTTTTTGAAGACACACTTCACAAGACACACTTGCTTTGCCCCATATTTAGAGTATAGACTATATGGCTAGAGTGTACATAGGCCCTGTGTTAATCCCAGGGATTAAGGGTAAAGTCCAACAACCCAAATATTGACTAAATAAGTAACCTTTACTTCTTTTTACAGAAAAGCTGATCCAAGGGCTATCTCCAAAAGCGTGAGAATCAGGAAAACAGCCATGAGTTAACTTTCTAGGCTCTTTTTATAGGGCAAAACCACAAACTGGAGGTTTCCAGAATGAATCTGGCAACATAGGAACTTGGCAACATAAGTTCAGAATCAGATAACAATTTAAGTTTAACAGGTAGAAGATCTTGTGGTTTGGAGAAGCATGAAGGTCAAGAAATAGTCAGGGTATGAAACAAGTTATTTTCTAGGAAACAAAGAGATGACGTTCATACTAAATCTAAATTAAGTTATTTTGAACTGGGAACAAGATGACTCCAGAGGAGTCAGGTAGGTTAATCACCTGAGAACAAGCTAAAAGTGTTATTCTAGCAAAAGGGCATGGCAATAAACTGGTGTATTTACACCTAGAGGTTAGTATATCTCTCAGACATCAGTACAGAAGCTTTTTTTTTGGCATTCTATTGTGATTAACAAGAAGGTCCACATTTTGTTCAGGGTACTGAGAGTAAGAGACTATGATAAAATATGGAACATTTATATCAAACCTCTTTCTTACAATACTCAGTGGTCATTGTGGAAGAAGAGGAGGAAGAATATTAGAACCATTCTGGTGATAGATGATTCCTAGTGAACAGGTTTTGTCCAGACAGAGCAGTGGTCTTACACATGTGAATTCAGTTGTGACTGTATGTTCAAAATTTACACAAGATCAACCTTGAAAACCTCCCAGCTGAGTGGAGAATGTCAAGATGCCCCATGTCAAGCTGATGAGCTAATGGCCACAAATGGTGTCCCCCAGATGAAGTGTCAGTATCTTCAAGATGTCAACCTCTTAGAGACACTTTAATATATGCCCCTGTCCTAAACACATACTAACATCACTAAGTAGACACAATGATTTGTTTGTATTATTGTGTTATGGAACACATAAAATTTGGAGCGAGTTCTGGTTAGTAGTTAAGACGTGAATTGGAAGGAATAACCATTTTTAGACTTGCATATAACACATTTGCCTCAAACACTCAAACATTTTTTAGTACTAAGTGTTGTAAATCTTATAAAAAGATACTATTTTGATTGGTGTTAGAAGAAGTCAGTGAAGAGTGGTGTCTACAAAGCCTTCTCTAACCTTCATTATGAATCTGTCTCCCAAGTTTAAAACACCTTACACAGGACACAAAATCAGCCTTCAGGGAGCAGGATAATACAATCATTCCTTAAAACACATTATCCCTTTGGAAAAATTCACAAGAAACTTTCTCTAAAGTGTCTTTATTAACAGCTGGAAAACGTTTATAGATGATCTTGCCTTCCAAAGCCAGTGCTGTCATTGCCATTGCAGGAAAAATGAAAATTGCATTTCTGAAGGGAGGAGAGGCCACAGAGTCACAATCCCCTAACTCAGGCTTGAAAGGACTTTCTTCCATCTCTGATTATTAATGAATCTGGATGTTCTCAGTGAACTTCACTGTTCTGCAGAGGCCAGAAGCCAGGTTGATACTTTGTACTTCTGTCAGAGTGGCAGAGCCAGCAATGAAAAGAATCCTGTATAAGTATTCATGCATGCTAATAAGAAGCTGATATAGAAACAGATCCATGGAACAGACAGTGAACACCCAAGAATAATTTCATAACTAAGAGGTCATTGATAAGTTACAAGTGTTTCTAATCAGAAGCCAGTCCCTGTCATTCCCTACTATAAAATATTCCTCCACTAAGTAAAACTGTGAGTGACACCAGCGTACTGTGGCCTATCTTTCAATATGCCGAAGGATTGTGTAATAACTCAAGGTAATAATTCACTTCACATTACATGATGTGCAGAGTATCTTTGAAGTAATATTGTTGTTTAACTTATAATGGGTTCATACAATCATGAGAGTGGAAATATAAGTAGTTCAGAGTCCTGGAAAATGATGGGTGTTAATATTTTTGTAGATTGAACACTATTCATACATGACACTATAATCTAGTTACAGAGGCAGTAAAATAGCCTGTATTGAATGGCTTTTGGCATACTGACTTTAGAAGCCTCTTCATCTTGATCGTAGGAAGAGAACAAGGAATGAAAGGTTTAGTATTCATGTTCAGAAATGACAGCCACACAATGTGTCTTGAGTTATTTTACCTGGATTAATCATACCCTCATATTAAATGCATACCCATGGCAAACTTTACACTCTTTTTTATTGTTGTTGTTTATGGAACAGAGGCCCTTGGGCATGATATTCCTGGGTTCTATTGCTCAGATAAATTTGGACTCACACCTATTTATTATCTCACTGGAAAATGTTTAAGTTTTCTCAATCTTCAGATTGTACTTTCTTACTTGGCACGCATCTCCACTATTGAATGAATCATAAATTTCCGTAATAGAGTCAGCAATGTAGGAGTTAGTAAGTAACAAGACATGTGTTGAAAACATTTAATCCCAGTATTTGGAAGGCAGGAGCAGTCATATCTTTTTTATTTTGTCCCCAACATTGTCTACATACTGAGTTCAGGGACAGCTAGAGCTACGTAGTGAGACTCCACCATGATTAAAATACATTTTAAATGCAAATACATGCTGAATTTTAAGGGAAATACTTTAGTAACTAAACTTTCATTCCATGGTATTATTTGTTAAATACATGTTCATATTTTATGTTGTGTTTTGTAGAGGGTAGTAGTATTGGTAATTCATGTATACTTCCTCCTATAGCTATGACCTCTACAGTGACAGTAATCCATATTTGCAGTGGTATATTAAATATCAAGGCCATCTTGTGTTTCTGAAATCAGCCTTGGACATGTGACATCTTTCAGTCAGGGCAGACCATACTGACAACACCGCATTTTATTAAAAGCTCAAAAGCATAGCATTTGTTATTATCCTATAAAATATACTTTTATATAAAAGTTACAAGTTATTTTAAAAATGGTTTATGTATTGATTTTTAATTTTCTTTGTGTGTATGCTTTCCCTGGAAGTATATATGTGCACTTTGAAAACGCAGTGACTGTAGAAGATAGTAGACTGTCAGAACCTATGGAACTGGAGTTGTTATCAGTTGTGAGCCACCATGTTGGTGTTGGGAATCATGCCCTGCTCCTATCAACAGCAGTAAGTGTTCCTTACCACTGAGCGATCTTTCTAGCTCCCCAATGAAAACTTTTTGCTTCAAAAAGAAAATAATAAAATATCAAGAAGGGGAAAAATGTCAATCAAAGAAAACAAATTTCATGAAGGCTGGAGTGTCTTTGAGAACATCTCTCATGGCATTGTGAGCACAGACTGAGGTGATATTGTTTGTGACACACCATCCATGTCCAAGTCCTTCAAGTATCTACTCTGTCTTTAAGCACTTGCAGTTAAAGTGCCTCTTACCCTTAGTTTTTCTAAGTTCATGTCTTGGCTATGGAAATAATGCTACTGTCCACATTCTACAGTAATAACTGTCAGAAAAAATGTCAAGTTGAGAGGATAGCAACTCATAAATTGTCATTGTTATTTTTCCATCCTTACAGATGTGATCAATTTTCTAAAAAATGTACATAGCCTGTCAGCAAGCCACCATCTCCAGGTAACTGAAACTGAAAAAGTTTCCAAGGATGTTGGGGTTTCACTTTTCCCCTCCTGCACAATGTTCATCATAGACTACATCATAGTTGCTACATATATGATCATCAGATAAAGCTGCAATAGCACAAATAAAGGACATGTGTGATACTGTTTTGATGAACATTTTAATGAACTCACACCTCAGTAGCATTGTTCACAATATTGGATAATGTGTCTTTGAATATTTGTCTCAAATTGGGAATCCTTGAGTTTATACACAGATACCACCTGCCATTCCTTCAAAACCTTAAATCAATCACAATTTTTTTATTGTTTCTGATTTCTTCATTTTCAATTAAGGAAACAAAACTTATAATCATGCATCTCATAGGAATTTCACAAGTGAAACATGACTTGGAAGCCAGTATATAAAGCATGAATAAATATTTTAACATTTTAAGGGTCTATGTGTATAAAAATCCTATGTATTTCATGTCTATATTAATTAATTCATACTAGGTTGCCAATGAGAATATATGGGTGATATGTAGTTGGAAACAGGCAAGCCAATTACCAGGTTACAAATTCTACTTTTCTTTTTCATAGATCCAACAAAATTAATTTTTAGTGTTATTCTAAAGTCTGGGGTTATTGGAATGTAGGTTTTTATTTGATTCATGTAAGAAGATATGACCAGTTTTTTACCATATGTTTAGAGACATGCACAGTCATTGCAAGGCCATGACTTCAATATTCTAGGATTTCCAGAACTATACCCAAATTTGGTATTGTCACTTATTTTTTTCTACACTCTTGTTCATTTTAATATTTGTTCAGATATTTTGTCACTATTTTTAATTGTCTTCAATAGAGTAGGCTTCTTTTAGGGTTTTTTCTATTTAATGTTTTGGTTGGACAAATCTTTTTTTTTGTCCCATGTGTCTTTCCTACCTTCGGCTTATGTGTTCTATCTACATTTTTCCTTCTCTTATAACTAACATATGAGTTTCCTTGTCTTCACAAATTCTCTCACAGAGAAAAGCTTTAACCTTCTTATGGGCCCCTTTCTGGTTTTGTTAGCTCAAGACACACTCACTCACACATAATTATACATTTGAAAATTATATGGTAAGAAACAGAATTGAGACAGAAAGGACACTATTGATTTTTCTGAAGCTGTTAACACAAGTAATACAATGCTTTCTATTCTATGTTGTATCCACTCCCTAGGGTGTTCTACAGTGCCACTGAATGGGGAAGGGAAGACAGTAAGTATCTGGTAGGTCCTAAAGTATCAGTTCATTTCCTTTCTTTGTTTTATCTTCTTCAAGTTCTAGGCTTCACTGCCAATTCTGTCTTTGTTCTTGATTGTCCAACTCATTCTCCCTCCATAGCTGATGAGAGTGTAAAGAAACCTCTTCTCCTGGGACTTCTTGATTCAGCATGGTGCTAATTCACAGCTGCTACTGTCAGATTCTGCAATTGGTTCTTTCCTGATATCAAAACAATTTTCCTACAACTTTGACTCGCAGCAATAAAGTATGGTGTTCTGAGAATTTCCTCCCAGTGCACTGCATGGATGAGCCGAATAACTCACTGCGTTTTTGCCCACCATTTGCACTGTAGACTTTTCAGTGCTCCATGATTGTTGCACACAGAATTTTAAGATAGACAGTCAATATTTACACAGTAGCTATCATTCATCAGATTTTTGTCCTTGTCTTTAAATGTTCAGCTTAACTTTTTGGTATGTTCTTACTCGGTTGAGAATTCTGTGAGATTTCATCACATTGGAAGTCCCCAGCTATCTAACAGAACAGACCCGAGTGTGCACACATACATGTATGTCTATGTGGTATGATTTTACATAAGCCCTAGTTTTTATCTTAATAAGATACAAATTGTCACTTAAACCATCATTTGAATTTCTTTTATGTTCTTTATCAAATTGTCTTATTATCACCGTAGATATATTCTGAATGGTATTATTAATTTTTCATTCCTCTCCACTTACTGTTAGACGAGAATTGATATTTTTGAGTTTTGCTATATTCATAAAATTTGCATCATATACATCATGAGTAGAAATTACTGGTATATTTCTATAGAATAGGAAATTATGTTTGTTATTAGTGGCTTTCTATTTTCATTTCTTCTTACAGGCCATATAACATTTCCCTTAATGATGAATATTCTAAGATTATGAAGGCATGTCTCTATGTGTGTCCTGAGGCCTTTACCAATCTTACAATACTATGTACTGTAAGTAATTAGTGCTAATGTCAGAAATGTTAAACATCTCTTCTTATATAGTCTATTCTGACATTATATTCCTAACCACTGTGATCCCATCTGATTTAGCCAATGAGAAGCTCTTCAGATTATTAACACTTTTCATTCATTTGGGTTAGAAAATGGGTGTAGCCATAATTAAAGAGAATCAGACCCAGTCGAAGATGGATTTCTGGAATATGGGAATCAAAATACTTTTCTTATCACAAACTACAACTGGAATTCTGGGAAATTTCTCTCTTATAATCTACTATGTAGTCAACTATATAGTACATACATTAAAGCCAACAGATTTGATTCTCATGCACCTAATGACATCGAATGCCTTGATGGTTCTCTCTACAGGAGTGCTTCACACAATGGCAGCTTTTGGCTTGGCACACTTATTAAATGATTTGGGATGCAGACTAATTTTGTACATTCAAAGAGTTGGCCGAAGTACATCCATTGGCACTATCTGTCTCTTGAGTATCTTCCAGGCCATTACAATCAGTCATAGGGTATCTTGTTATAAGGGTCAAAAAATCAAATCTTCAAAGTACATTGGCTACTCCATTTCCCTTCTCTGGGTCTTGCACATGTTTTTAAATTTCATTCTCTTTGTGGACATATTTATCAAAAGGAACAGGAATAACATGACAAGTGACCGTGATTTTAAGTACTACTCCATTGTAGAGCGAAATGAATTTAGTGACTCACTCTATGTAGCATTGGTGGTGTGCCCTGAAATCTTCTCTTCTGTGCTCATCACCTGTTCCAGTGGCTCCATGATTGGCATCCTGTACAGACACAAGCAGAGGGTTCAACATATCCGCAGCTTTCATGTTTCCAGCAGGAACTCCCCTGAGTGGAGAGCTACCCAGAACATTCTGGTCCTCGTGTCTACATTTCTGGCTTTTTATACTCTCTCTTCTGTCTTACAAGGCTGCATTGCTCTTCTGAATAATCCCAATTGGTGGCTCGTGAACATCACTCGCCTCACTTCTCTGTGTTTCCCCACATTTGCTCCCTGTGTTCTAATGAGTCATTACTCTTTTATGCCCAGATTCAGTTTGGTCTGGACTTGGAATAAAACATCTTAATCTTATTTTAAGGATTCGAATGATACATTTCACTTTTTATCCAGTTGTTCACTCATATTCTTCCTCAAAAGTTTAAAATAAGAGAATTAAATTGTAAAACCATTTCCTTCTTATATTAGCAGAAACAATTATGGGAGCTTGCTGGATGGTAGAATCAGCAGCCTTCATGACCTCATTCCTTTGCCCATCTGATGTGCAAAGGAGGCAGAAAAAAAAAAACCTGTCAATAATACTAACCTTAGTTTGGGATTCCTCTTCATTGCATTTTGGCTGATTAATGATTTCACAGTTTATGGTACTTACTTTCTAACAGTAAGGAAAACTGAAAACAAGGGTGATTGTGAACTTTTTGTTCAGGAAACCCTGGTCATCACTCGTGCTCCAGATCCAGAAACAAAAAATGAGTAATTCCTTTCATCTGAACAAAATCAATTCAAGATGAATGATATTTTTCATTTCATATTGATTTTGTTTGCTAATATTTTACTAAGAATTTTCTATCATCAGGGATATTGGATAGTAAATTTCCATTTCTGCTGTATTGTCTTTATCTGGTTTGGCATCAAGGATATAATAGCTTCATTAAAAATTTTTGAAGAAACTTGAAAACTATTATACATGTCAATTTTGTGGTTTCTCAGAACAGTAGAAATGAAGCTACTATTTGAATCAGGCATTACACTCCTGAATATGTGCCCAGAAAACTCTACATCATACCACTGAGATATTTGTACATCTATGATCATTGTTGCTTTATTTACTATAGCAATGAAATGGAGCACACATACATATTTGTAAATAGATTATTCAAATATAAAATGTATATTCATATGTAAACTAAACCATAATTAAAATATAGTGGAAGATGAAATCACAAACTGTATGGGAAATTTGATGGACTTATTATGAATTGTACTAAGTCATGACACACAAACTAAGAATGAAATAATTACATATACACATGTTCATATGCATATCTACCATATAATGTCTACACATATATATGCTATGGAAATAAGTATAACTTTAGTTTAACTATTAGAAAGGAGAACAAGAAAAGTAATTTTTAGGTGATGGGTAAGTAAAGAATCCATGAGTTATGAAAGAGGATATTAAGATAATTTCCTTTCTATTTTAAACTCCTTGAGTTAATTTTTTATTTTTCTGGAGGATACAGCCATAAAAATGCGATTTGTAGTGATAGTGTAAAATCTTATTCAAAGATCAATGGCTATTCTTACAAAATTCATAGAGATGCAAATATTTTTGGTCTAGAGTATTTCTTCCTTTAAGTGGATGTTTTGTTTTGTTTTCTTTTCTTTGTGTGTGTGTGTGTGTTTTCTCTTTTTTATTCTTTATTCTTTTTTTTTCTTTTTTACACTTTAGATTTTATTGCCCTCCCAGTCTACCCTTTGACTGTTCCACATCCCATACCTCCTCCCCATCACGCTGTCTCCATGAAAATGTCCCAACCTCACCATCATCTCACCAGACCACTAAACTCCCTGGTGCCTCCGGTCTCTTAAGGGTTATTCACATCTTCTGTCTTCTGCTAAATATGTGTTAGGGATCTCATGTCAGCTGGTGTATGCTGCCTGGTTGGTGATCCAGGGTGTGAGAGATCTCCTCCAGGGTCCAGGTTAATTGAGACTGCTGACCCTCCTACATGGTTGCCCTCCTCCTCAGCTTCTTCCAGCCTTTTCCTAATCATGACAGCTTCTGTCAATTGGTTGGGTGAAATTATATGGATCTGACTCTTTCAGCTTGGATCTTTTGGAGGGCAATCATCATAGGTCACTTTTTGGGAGCTCCATAGCCTCAGTAATAGTGTCAGGCCTTCAGGCCTCCCCTTGAGTTGGATCCTACTTTGGGCCTGTTGCTGGACCTTCTTTTCCTCAGGCTCCTCTCCACTTCCATCTCTGCAGTTCTTTCAGACAGGAACAACTATGGATCAGAGTTTTGACTGAGGGATAATGACCCCATCACTCACTTGATGCCTTGTCTTTCTGCTGGACGTGGGTTCTACAAGTTCCCTCTCCCGACTCTAAAACATTTCACCTAGGGTCCCTCCGTTTGAGTTCTGAGAGTCTCTCATCTCCCAGGTCTCTTGTACACTCTGGAGGATCCCAATGTTGCTTGTTTCCATTCTTTCTGCTGGCCCTCAATGCTTCAGTCTGTCCACCAACTCATACCAGATCATTTTTTCCTCCTCTCCCAATTCGTCCCCTTTGCTACCAAGGTCCCTTCCTCCCTTCCACCTTTTAATTGTTTTCTCCTCCCTCCCATGTAGGATTGATACATCATCAGTTGGGCCCTTCAGCTTGTTGACCTTTTTGAGTTCTGTGGACTACATCTTGGCTATTCTGTATTTATTGGCTAGTATCCACTTATTAGTGAGTACATACCATACATGTCCTTTCGGGTCTGAGTTACATGATTCAGGATAATAGTTTCTAGTTCCATTCATTTGACTGCAAAACTCAGGATGTCCTCATTCTTAATAGTTGAGAAGTATTCCATTGTGTAAATGAATTATATTTTCTGTGTCCATTTTTCTGTAGTGGGACATCTGGGTTTTTCACAGCTTCTGCTATCACAAACAAGGGTCTAGTGTTACATATGCCCCTGTGACAGGGTGGGGCATATTTTGGGTAAATTCCCAAGAGTGATATTGCTGGGTCTTCAGGTAGATGTATTTCTGATTTTCTGAAGAACCTCCAGATTGATTTACAGAGCAGTTGTATCCGTTTGCAATTCCACCAGCAATGGTAGAATGTTCCTCTTTCTCCACATCCTTGCCAACATGTGCTCTCACCTGAGGTTTTGATCTTGCCCATTCTTATTGGTGTAAGGTAGAATCTCAGGATCATTTTGATTTGCATTTCTCTGATCACTAAGGATTTTGAGCATTTCTTTAGGTGCTTCTCAGCCATTCAAGATTCCTCTATTTTGAAATCTCATTTTAGTTCTATACCCCATTTTTTGTTGTATTGTTTGTTTGTTTTTCATGGTTAGCTTCTTGAGTTCTTTATATATTTTGGATATTATCCCCCTATCAGATGTAGAGTTAGTGAAGATTTTTTCCCAAAACTGTAGGCTGCCAATTTGTCTTATTGACTATGTCCTTTGCCTTACAGACACTTTCCAGTTTCATTAGGTCCTGTTTATCAATTCTTGATCTTAGAGTGTGAGTCATTGGAGTTAAGCTTAGGAAATTTCCTCCTGTACCAATGAGTTCAAGGCTCTTTTCCACTTTCTCTTTTATTAGACTGAGTGTATCATGTTTTGTGTTGAGGTCCTTATCCACTTGGCCTTGAGCTTTGTGCAAGGTGACAAATATGGCTCTATTTCCATTTTTCTACATACAGACATCCAGTTAGAACTAATTTCAGTTTATAATAGAATGGGATCATAATATTTCCAAAGATTTAGAGATGGTTTCACCGATAGTCATCAGTAAACGTAATGCACCACACAGATGGAATCCAACAGGAATCAATTGATTGTCATATCTGATGTGGTATTTTTTTCTTTTTGTAACATTTCATTAAAAATAGATTCTTTTCTCATAAAATATGTCCTGACTATAGCTTCCTTTCTTTCTTTTCTTCCGAATTTCTTGGGTCTTATGGAGATCCACTCCCTTTCTGTTATTAGTAAAGAACATGTTTCAAAGACATAACACAAAACAAAACAAAATTAGATACAACACGTTAAAAAAAAATCACATCAAAGTCTGACAAAGCAAACCAGCAAAAGAAAAAGAGCCCAAGACATGGGGAGCAAAGAATTCAGAGTAGAATACAGAGAACATAGGAATTATCAAAGATAATAGATTTGGGAAGAGGCACAAAACAAAATGAAAGACATAGATAGCTGACAATGGCCTGAAAGATAGGAAGGTTGCTGCTAAGGAGCCTGAACTAATGAAAACACAGTCAGCCAAAGAGTTTCTAGGGAGAAAATGGAGATGCAATAGAGAGTACAGAAATATGATGGGGTATAATGGACTTCTAAATTTCAGAGTTGCAGAATGATCATGGATATAGAAGATGCATTTACATTATGTGCAGTCTCTGAAACCTTTTCTGACCCTAGATATTTATCTATAATAAAAGCATTTTCAAGGCCTTCTGGAGGATATTACACAAATACCAGTAGCTTTAAAAGTCTTATGCCACCCACTTTTATGCACCATAATACTGTCAACATGCCCAGTGATTTTCTTGATGTTTAGATGTTAGATTTAGAGCTGAATGATATAAAGTCTGAGCCTTTTCTTGGCCCTACATCATGAGGCTCATTATTTTGTGTAGTTAATGTTTTATAATGATGAAGACCTAACATCAGATGGATAGCATGCTATGCTTAGTTCTCCTTTTCTAGGCAACAATACATGAATCTGTGCATAGTCTGAAGCTGTAGACTCTTCTAAAAATCTGTAATTTTTGCCAAATGCCATTTCCACATTTAATAAAATCCCAGGAATAATGCCTATAACAAATAAAGAAATGAATGAAAATAATTGTAAGATTTATATGGCATCACAAAAGACCCTAGAAAACAACAGTATGGAATTGGCACAAAAACATACATGTAAATATTTATAATTCCCTGCCAGTCTGATACCTTCAAACACTAAAAGGTTCTACCTTAACCACTGGCTTCAATTAAATGCTATTTGGAGACAATTACTGAATCAAGAATCCTTCAGGATTCTCCTTCCAGTAAGGGACTTCTCAAAGAATCAATTGGTTGCTGTTTTTTCATGTTGTGTAGTGCGAGAAAACAATTGTATAGGGTATAGCCCATATTGGGTAAAACAATCTAATAAATAACAACTGTAATATACATATTACAATTAGTATAAAGCCGATTTGGTTGATGGTCATAACTGTCAAACTCTAAGGTTTTAATCACAGTGATGATTTTACATCCATGTCCACATAGACATGTGGACAAGTGTGGGAATCACTATTCACCAGACTTTCCCCAAGAGTCTAATTTATATAGAGGGGTCATAGCTTCTTCTCTACAACCAGTAATATGCTTTGCAGAAACAGTAGTTGATTAGGACAGGCCATAGAGGAGCTGCAGATTCTCATACTGAGAGCCAAAGTCTTTCAACTCCAAGGGCCCAAGAATACCGTGGGCTTGGTCTCTGATGATGTCTCTGAGATATCCTGTTTTCTCCTTGTGCAGCTTTGTTTGATTCAGCCTCCCAGTGACTTTTTCTCATTGGATGAGAGTCTATTTATTATTATCATCATCAATATCTTCATTTCCCTTTTTAGGAAAATTTAAATAAGACGTTATACATTTTAATGTGTTTGTTTGGTATGAGACACACTTTGCGTGAGATATTCTGATCCCATATTTTAATTCCTTATCTTCTGATCTTTCAGTTCTCTCTCTTTCATGAGCTTGACACTGAAGCATTCTGTTGGTCCAGGTCACTTAAGCACACACAGGAGAGTGCACATATATACAAAAACAAATGCAAACAAGAAATAAAAAGAAATATCACATTTTTAAACCATGAAAATTGTTTATATCTTTATCCATAGTTGTATTTTTCTAATTTAGTAAAATTCTTTTGATACTTCACTTATGTATATTCTTAAATATTAGCACACATATATATGAGATGTCCAATTTGTTCACTCCAACTCCTAACTTGGATTTCCCTTAGCATATTCCCTTCTTTATTTCATATCCTTTCATTTTTCTTTTAGATAACCCACTAAGTCTCAATAGTGCTGTCCATAAAGCCAAGACTGTAAGATCATCCACTAGAGTGTGAAATCTACTGGTTGCTACAAAGTCCAAAGAAAATGATGCCCCCTCCACACGCAGCTAAAAATTGCAAATAGCTTACCAGCTATTTGAATGGATGGATCTTGAGAGTATCTCCCTCATATGTACATGGAACTGTTTCAGAAAAATCTACATTTACTTTACCTGTTTTGTAAGTACTTACAGTCTGTGTCATGAAGGCATTGGATTAGGTGGAATAAGAGTTATATGTGAATGCCAGCCATTATGTGCTAAATGAAACCTTGGTCCTCTGCAAAAGCAGCAAGTGCTCTTAACTAAAGATGAATCTTCACATCCCTTATATATTGTCATTTATCATAGTCTACTTCTCTTCTATTCACTGACCAGTTCATATTTAGTCATGGAAATGTAATGTGTAGATAAAACACAGTTTTCATAAATATATTTAACATATTTTACGTTTTATGAATGACACACCAAGTAAGGTTTGCATTTTAAATTTTTATTAGTTACTGTTCTTTTTATTAATATTTTAATGTAATTTTATGTGTTTTAGTGTTTGCCACATACACTGCATGCATGCCGAGAACTAACAAAGGTCAAAATGACATGAGAGTGCTTAAAACTTCGGTTACAGATGGCTATAAGCCACCATAAATGTTAAGGGAATCAAATCCATGTCCTCTGGGACTGTCTGCAGAGACAAAAAAATGTATATATTACCAGAGCCAGGCTCCTCTTGATTATTATTATTATTATTATTATTATTATTATTATTATTCTGGGTAATGACCTTGACACTCAGGTCTGTCTTTATGATGGTGTTCTGAAGGAAAATGAGATTTTGTAACTTGTGATTCATGTAAAAGAGTTGTCCATGAGCCCGGATGCCAGGGCAGGGCTCTTTACTGTAAAGATGAAAAAGAATGCAAGGAAGCAGGCAAGGCTATCTTGTCTGAGTTGTCACCATCTGGCCAGAACCTCCCCTCTGTCTATTGCCCCTTGGCACTGGGTAAAGTCATACATCAACTGGTTGCTATGTGGACAAAGATAAGCCCCCAGCCCACAGGAACAAAGTCCTGATGCCTTGTAATATTTCTGTTAAAGTTTGAATAAGCCAATAGTGTGTCACTATGCTGAATTCCACACCCCTAAGCCCCTTACCTCATAAAAACCCCTAGCTTTTGAGCCTCATGGCCGACATCTATTATTTCCTGTGTGGGAGGCATGTTGGTCCGGAACTCCATCATTAAACGTCCTCATGTAATTACATCAAGAGATGATCCTTCGTGATTTTTTGAGTGCACGCCGAATCGGGAGTTGAGTGGGGGGTTTTCCCACTAGGTCTAACAGTTCAAATTGTCAGAGTTACAGAAGTTTACCTCTCTCTGTAGAAGGCTTATTTTTAAAATACATACCTTATTGATTAGTTTACAATATGATCAGCTTCTATAGAAGATCTTTGTGCATACCTCATTTTCATTGACTCATTCTCCACTCCACCTCCCTGTCTCTACTTCCCTATTCTATTTTGTTTTCCTAAACTCCCACTTTTTCTTTGCTTAGTTACTTTCTCTAACTTTCCATCTCCATTCAAATCACATCAGTAACCCCTTTCATTGAAAATTTCATACATTAATACTGTACTTGCTTAATTTCTTCCAATTCCTTTCCCTAAGCCAACTTTTCCCTTGTCTTCATTTCTACTTCTCAAATTCATGACCTATTTTACTTCATATATGTAAGTGTGTTTGTGTGTTTTAACACTATGTTTTGTGGTAGGGTTGATACTGGACTAAGGTTCACTCTGTATTTCATGTTCTACACACCTTGGTGGAGAATACTTTGCATTCTTGGAAATGATGCATGGATGGATTTCAACCATGTATACTGTGCACTGCATTCCTTATTCAGGTTGATGTTAGAATCCTTACACAATTACTACCCCCTACCCTGCCACCCCACCCTCTTACTCCTTCTTTACTAATATATATGTTTACAGAGATTCACATGCATAAGGGGCAGCATACAAATCTGGATTTCTTTGTATCAGCACATTTTCTACCCAGGCAGAATTACAGTCAGTATTTGTGGATATGAGGTTGATGCAATCTTCTTTTCAATTTTCTATTTGTCCATTTGTTTGTGTGCTTAATTTTTAAAAGCTATCTGTCTAGTTAACCATGATCAGGAAATTAAGCTTTGATTACATATCCTTGTGGTAATCACAGGGTCAGTGTATGGCATGGAACTGGTTGCTCTCTTATTGGAACATTTGTGATTATACAAACTGAACCCTCAAATACCATATGTAAAACATTCCTTTCTTGTAAATGTCCATAGTGAACACTGTTGAAAAAAAAAAGGATCCTCAGAATGCTAGATATGCAAATGGTTATTGATTTCTACACAAGGGGTATACATCTTCACCTAAGGAGTATTGGGTTTCCAACCGAGAGCAATAGGCTCTGATGCTTATTTAACATGTCAAAAAAGACCTACTCTTCTTGTTCTCCCCACATTCCCTAGGCCATATCTGTTATGGGCCTTATTGGCTAACATTATCTCCACTTTGCCTTCAATTACTCCATCCAAGTTTGTAGCTGACCTTCCCTACATAATAACATTATCTCCACTTTGCCTTCAATTACTCCATCCAAGTTTGGATCTGACCTTCCCTATATAATACAACTATTTCTCCTTCCTCGTCCTCTTTCCTCTATTCTTTTTTGAGTCTCCTGGCTGCTGAATCTGGTTCCTCTATGCCCCCCTTCCTTTCTGATTTCCTCCTATTCACATAGCTCAGGATCATATAGATTATAGTCTCCCAGATGCCCCTGCATTTGGCTATACTACACTCTGTTATCTACTATAATTCTCCTCCACCATATGTACAAGTAGTCATCTTCCTTTTGTATTTCTATTTTTCCAATCAGATTATGTTTCTAATTCTTTCTAAGGCTATTTCCTATGCATTAAACCATCTTTTTCAGTGTGGAGGAGAGAGCCCCATAAGTCTTAAGAAGCTTCCAAAATTTGGAACACTTGGGAAATAGGGAACATACAAGATTCATGAAGACCCTCTCTAAATATCTAGAAGGAAAATGCAGATTCTGGTAGAAGGGTGATCTTCTACAAAGTTGGCAGATATCATTAGAAGTCAGATTTTATGAGTACATGCTGGAATGGATCTTATATAATATAGTTGCCTGCAGTTACCCATATTCCAGAAGTCACCCCTCACTCATATCCTTCTAAATCCAGTGTGTTAAAATTGGGCTGGGGTAGAAGTATTTCTTTCCTATGACAGAAAGTATATCCCCTCTCTTGGATGAATACTCCTTTACTCATGCCACCATATAAAATGTCATAAAATACCCTTTCACCTATACTCTTATAAGTACCCCAGTAAAATTATTAGTTTACCATCTAAGTGTGAATAGAAGCATTTCTTTCATTTGTCAAAACTGCCTGATGTGGCATGAAGAAGTATTTGTATCTGACTTCTCAGAAAAACATAAAGTGTTATCTATAGGTTTCCTTCCATTTATTTCTTTAAATATGTGTTTGTTTGTTTGAGGAAGATAGACTGTAACTCAGGAAGCTAAATACTCCATAGGTCTTAAGAAATTTACAGAGTTAGAGGGCTGACTTGATCTTCTCCCAAGGTAATATAAGCAGATAACAGTGTAAAGAGCTTTTGGTACTGTTAATAAAATTTTGACAAGTACTTGTCATTGGGCTCAAGGATGTAGGCTCAGCTAAGAATATTCACATTTCAGGTAATGCATGGATCAAGGCAAACACAGCCTAGGACTATGTAACTTCCCTGTTGTCTTGGTAATTTTGATAAGGCCCCAGATACAGTGCCTGGGGTACTATGTTTATTGCTTTGTTTGATTACTACCTGGTGTGATCTCTTTGTTCTTTGCCTTGTTTGATCATTTTGGTGTTGATCTGAGAAGTGACTGCATTCTGTTGATGTACTTAGATTGATATAAAAGCAGACCAGGAAAAAAATAGAGCTGCTTCAACCGCAACACTTGCTGGAGTCATGTTACATTTGTCTAATTGTTCTTTTCTTTTCCATCCTCACTCCTGCCTTTGAGACCCTATTGACAACTGTGCTGGCTTAGTCATAACAGATAAAAAGTTTGGAGATCTTTTCTGTGTTCCTATGAGTTGACAATCAGCCAGAGGTTTGCACTTATTCCATCATCACCAATGCTGAGCTGGGCTTTCTATGCTCCTATTAGCAAACTATTATCAATATTCCTGTCCATAAATTTGGAAGCTTACTGGTGTTTCATGCTAAAAGTTTGTATGTTTATTTTGTTGAATTCCATTGGTCCTCTGTCTGGAATAAATAGAAGGGTTTGGTTTTTTGGTTTTTTGGTTTTTTGGTTTTTTGTTGTTTTTTGTTTTTGTTTCATTGGATATTTTCTTTATTTATATTTGAAATGTTATCTCCTTTCCTGGTTCCCGTCTGGAGAATCCCCAATCTTTCTATCACGTTTCACACTTGGACTAGGTTGGAAAGTTGTGATGTTTCCCTGAATTTAACACAGCTAAAACTTTCCCATGGAGTTGAAACATTTCTTTGATGTGGCTATTCCCATGTCAACAGCACATGTTCACTTAGAGATTTCACTCACTCAGGTCTTCTTCTCTTCTTAGCACCCTAGTAAAGTTGAAAGTGAAAACTTATTCTAGGGAGGAATGAAGTATCCACACATTGGTCTTCCTTCTTCTTGATTTTCTTGTGTTTTGGAAATTGTATCTTGGGTATTCTAGGTTTTTGGGCTAATGTCTACTTATCAGTGAGTGCATATCATGTGAGTTCTTTTGTGATTGGGTTACCTCACTCAGGATGATATCCTCCAGATACATCCATTTGCCTAAAATTTTCATAAATTCATTGTTTTTAATAGCTGAGTAGTAGTACTCCATTGTGTAAATGTACCAGATTTTCTATATTCCATTCCTCTGTTGAGGGACATCTGGGTTATTTCCAGCTCTGGCTATTATAAATAAGGCTGGTATGAACATAGTGAAACATGTGTCCTTATTACAAGTTGGAGCATCTTCTGGGTATATGCCCAGGAGAGGTATTGCTGGATCCTCCAGGAGCACTATGTCCAATGTTCTGAGGAACCCCCAGACTGATTTCCAGAGTAGTTGTAAAAGCTTGCAATCCCACTAACAATGGAGGAGCTTTCCTCTTTCTCTACATTCCTCTCAGCATCTGTTGTCACCTGAATTTTTGATCTTAGCCATTCTGACTGGTGTCAGGAAAAATCTCAGAGATATTTTGATTTTCAATTCCCTGATGATTAGGGATGTTGAACATTTTTTCAGGTGCTTCTTAGCCATTCGGTATTCCTCAAATGAGAATTTTTTGTTTAGCTCTGAGCCCCATTTTTTAATGGGGTTATTTGATTTTCTGGGGTCCACCTTCTTGAGTTCCTTATATATATTGGATATTAATCCCCTATCTGATTTAGGATAGGTAAAGATCCTTTACCAATCTGTTGGTGGCCTTTTTGTCTTATTAATGGTGTCTTTTGCCTTACAGAAGCTTTGCAATTTTATGAGGTCCCATTTGTCAATTCTCGACCTTACAGCCCAAGCCGTTGCTGTTCTGTTCAGGCATTTTCCCCCTGTGCCCAAATCTTCAAGGCTTTCTCCCAATTTCTCCTCTATAAGTTTTAGTATCTCTGGTTTTATGTGAAGTTCTTTGATACACTTAGACTTGAGCTTAGTACAAGGAGATAAGAATGGCTCAATTCTAATTATTCTACATGATAAACGCCAGTTGTGCCAGCACCATTTGTTGAAAATGCTGTCTTTTTTACACTGGATAGTTTTAGCTCCTTTGTCAAAGGTCAAGTGACTATAGGTGTGTGGGTTCATTTCTGGGTCTTTAATTCTATTCCATTGATCTACCTGTCTGTCACTGTACCAGTACCATGCAGTATTCAATCACAATTGCTCTGTAGTACAGCTTGATGTCAGGCATGGTGATTTCCCCAGAGGTTCTTTTATTGTTGAGAATAGTTTTTCTATCCTAGGTATTTTGTTATTCTAGATGAATTTGCAAATTGTCCTTTCTAATTCGTTAAGAATTGAGTTGGTATTTTAATGGGAATTGCAGTGAATCTGTAGATTGCTTTGGGCAAGATATCCATTTTTACTATATTGATCCTGCCAATCCATAAGCATGGGAGATCTTTCCATCTTCCTTCTTCGATTTCGTTCTTCAGAGACTTGAAGTTCTTATCCTACAGTTCTTTCACTTCCTTAGTTAGAGTTACACAAAGGTATTTTATATTATTTGTGAATATTGTGAAGGGTGTTGCTTCCCTAATTTCTTTCTCAGCCTGTTTATCCTGTGTGTAGAGAAAGGTCACTGATTTGTTTGAGTTAATTATATATCCAGCTACTGCCCTGAAGCTGTTTATCAGGTTTAGAAGTTCCCTGGTGGAATTTTTAGGATTACTTATATATACTATCATATCATCTGCAAATTATGATAATTTGACTTTGTCCTTTCCAATTTGTATTCCCTTGATCTCCTTTTGTTGTCGAATTGCTCTGGCTAGGACTTCAAGTATTATATGGGACGAAGACCAGATTTGCGAACGCCTTAAAGAAATAGACAGACTACTGCTCTGGTGGCATATAGCAAAGCTTTACTGATTTTTATAGCTTAAAAACATGGGGTATGACTGCAATGTTTGCTCAAAAAATAACATTTTTTCTTAGTTGCACCTGGCAGACAACATTATCATTTTTGGAGTAATTTTCTCATAACAAGAACAAACTTCAAGAGGGAACTGTTTATCAGCAGACCCAAGGACATCCTCCTCTCCAGGTAAATATTAACTCTTGACTAGGAACAAGGAAAAACTCTGGCTCACAGAAAGTCATGTTAGGACATCCCTCCCTTTCAGGAGGGATAACTCCTGAACTTTTTCCCAGTTAACTGCTCTGACACTTTCAGGCCAGAACCAAAGGGAAGCCATTGTTCTCCTCAATATTGAATAAGCAGGGAGAAAGTAGGCAGCCTTGTCTAGTCCCTGATTTTAGTGGGATTGCTTCAAGTTTCTCTCCACTTAGTTTGATGTTGTCTCCTGGTTTGCTGTAGATTGCTTTTATTATGTTTAGGTATGGGCCTGAATCCCTGTTCATTCCAAGCCTAGTTCATCATGATGGATGACTGTTTTGATGTGTTCTTGGATTTGGGTTGTGATGTGGAGAGCCGTGCCGCGAGCAATTGCGTGCATTCCGTGAGCAATCGCCATTATAAGATGGCGCTGGCTTCCACTGTGCCTAACTAGTAAACAAGCCTTATGTGCAAGTGCAAGAGTGAACTCACGCCTAGTCACTGCCCATCTCGCGGTGTAGTAATGGGGTGATGGGCAAGCAACGAATCAGGAGCTGTCATGCCACATCAGGTGCTGAAATGTCACGCTGCGGGCTATATAAGCAGCGCCATTTTCCCGGTTCGGGGTCTTCCCTCCTGATAAGTAAGCAATAAAAGCTTTGCTGCAGAAGATTCCGGTTGTCCTGAGTGTGTTCTTATTGAATATTTTTGCATCAACATTCATAAGGGAAATTGGTCTGAAGTTCTTTTTCTACATTAGATCTTCTGTGGTTTAAGTATCAGAGTAAGTGTGACTTCATAGAATGAATTGGGTAGAGTACCTTCTGTTTCTATTTTGTGGAATAGTTTGAGGAGAATTGGAATTAGGACTTCTTTGAAGGTTTGATAGAATTCTGCACTAAACCCATCTGGTCCTGGGCATTTTTTGGTTTGGAGACTATTAATGATTGATTCTATTTCTTTAGGGGAAACGGGACTGTTTATATCATTACTTTGATCCTTTTTTAACTTTGAAACCTGGTATCTGTCTAGGAAATTGTCCATTTCATCCAGGTTTTCCAGTTTTGTTGAGTATAGCCTTTTGTAGTAGTATCTGATGATGTTTTGGATTTCCTCAGGTTCTGTTGTTATATTTCCTTTTTCATTTCTGATTTTGTTAATTAGGATACTGTCCCTGTGCCCTCTACTTAGTTTGGCTAATTGTTTTTCTGTCTTGTTGGTTTTCTCAAAGAACCACCTCCTGGTTTAGTTGATTCTTTGTATAGTTCTTTTTGTTTGGTTGATTTCAGCCTTAAGTTTGATTACTTCCTGCCATCTACACTTCTTGGGTGAATTTGCTTCCTTATGTTCTAGAGCTTTTAGCTGTGCTGACAGGCTGCTAGTGTATGTTCTCTGTAGTTTATTTTTGGCAGCACTCAGAGGTATGAGTTTTCTTCTTAGGAATGCTTTCATTGTGTTTCTTAAGTTTGGGTATGTTGTGGCTTCATTTTCATTAAACTTTAAAAAGTTTTTAATCTCTTTCTTTATTTCTTCCTTTACCAAGTTATCATTGAGTAAAGTGTTGTTCACTTTCCACGTGAATTTTGGCTTTGTATTATTTATGTTGTCATTGAAGATCAGCCTTAATCTGTGGTGATGTGATAGGATGCATGGGATAATTTCAATATTTTTGTATCTGTTGAGGTCTGTTTTATGACTAATTATATGCTCAGTTTTGGAGAAGGTACCATGAGGTGTTGAGAAGAAGGTTTATCTTTTTGTTTTAGGATAAAATATTCTGTAGATATTTGTTAAATCCATTTCTTTCATAACTTCTTTTAGTTTCAATGTGTCTTTGTTTGGTGTCTGTTTCCTGGATCTGTCCAATGATGAGAGCAGGGGTGTTGAAGGCTCCCACTATTATTGTGTTAGGTGCAATGTGTGCTTTGAGCTTTACTAAAGTTTTCTTAATGTATGTGAATGCCCTTGCATTTGGAGCATAGATATTCATAATTGAAAGTTCTTCATGGAAGATTTTACCTTTGGTGAGTATGAAGTGCCCCTCCTTATATTTTTGATAACTTTGGGTTGGAAGTTAATTTTATTCGATATTAGAATGGCTACTCAAGCTTGTTTCTTTGGACGGTTTGCTTGGAAAATTGTTTCCTGCCTTTTACTCTGAGGTAGTGTCTTTTTCTCTGAGGTTGGTTTCCTGTATGCAGCAAAATATTGGGTCCTGTTTACAGAGCCAGTCTGTTAGTTTATGTCTTTTTATTAATGAATTGAGTCCATTGATATTAAGAGATATCAAGAAAAAGTAATTGTTGCTTCCTGTTATTTTTGTTGTTAGAGTTGGGATTCTGTTCTTGTGGCTATCTTCTTTTAGATTTGTTGAAAGATTACTTTCTTGCTTTTTCTAGGGCATAATTGCGTAAGGCATCCTTGTGTTGGAGTCTTCCCGTTTATTATCCTTTAAAGGGCTGGATTCGTGGAAAGATATTGTGTGACTTTGGTTTTGGCATGGAATACCTTGGTTTCTCCATAGATGGTAATTGAGAGTTATGCTGGGTATAGAAGCCTGGGCTGGCATTTGTGTTCTCTTAGAGTCTGTATAACATCTGGCCAGGATATTCTGGCTTTCATAGTCTCTGGTGACATGTGTGGTGTAATTCTAATAGGTAGGTCTATTTTTATATGTTTCTTGACATTTTTCCCTTACTGCTTTTAATATTCTGTCTTTATTTAGTGCTTTATTGTTTTGATTATTATGTGTCTGGAGGAATTTCTTTTCTGGCCCAGTTTATTTGGAGTTCTGTAGGCTTCTTGTATGTTCATGAGCATCTCTTTCTTTAGGTTAGGGAAATTTTCCTCTATAATTTTGTTGAAGATATTTACTGGCCCTTTAAGTTGGAAATCTTCACTCTCTTCCATACCTATTATTCTTAGGTTTGGTCTTCTCCTTGTGTCCTGGATTTCCTGGATATTTTGAGTTAGGTTCATTTTGCATTTTCTTTGATTTTTGTGTCCATGCTTCCTATGGAATCATCTGTACCTGAGATTCTCTCTTCCATCTTATGCATTCTGTTGCTGATGCTTGCATCTATGGTTCCTGATTTTTTTCCCCTAGGCTTTCTATCACCAGAGATGACTCCCTTTGGGTTTTCTTTATTGTTTCTACTTCCATTTTTAGATCTTGGATGGTTTTGTTTCATTCCACCACCTGTTTGGTTGTGTTTTCCTGTAATTCTTAAAGGGACCTTTGTGTTTCCTCTCTAAGGAATTCTACCTGTTTAGCAGTGTTGTTCTGTAATTCTTTAAGGACTTCTACTTCTTTAGCCGTATTATTTTGTAATTCTTTAAGTGAGTTATTAATGACCTTCTTAAAATCCTCTACCAGCATCACAAGATATGATTTTAAACCTGAATCTTGCTTTTTTGGATGTTAATGGTATCCAGGACTCACTGTGGTGGGCTTACTGGGTTCTGGTGATGCTCAGTGGTCTTGGTTTCTGTTAGTAAGATTCTTACATTTGACTTTTGCCATCTGGTAATCTCTGGTGTTTGATCTTCCAGCTGTCTCTGGCTGGAACTTTTTCCTCCTGTGATTTTATTAGCCTCTCTCAGCACTCTTGGGAATCCAACTCTCTCCTCAGTCCCAGTGGTCAGAGCACTCTCTGTAGGCAAGCTCTCCTTTTGCAGGGAACGTGCCCAGAAGTCTGGATCTCAGATCCACCTCCTGAGTCCCAGAGATTCAGAGCCCTCCCTGGAGGCTCACTCTCCCCTGGTGGGGAAGGTGCCCAGGGGTCTTAGTCTCAGCTCTACCTCCTGGCTGAGGGCAAAGTCCCAAGGGGACCCTGTCTAAGAAGCTCTGTTGCTTCTACTGAACATGTGTTCTCCTGTGTAGACTGTTCTCAGTCATCCCAAGGTTCTGGGTGTGCTAGGACCTGCAGAGTTTTTGCCCAAGATAGCTCAGGGCTAGAGACACAGAAGGAATCCCAGCCACTGGTTGGGTGGGTTTCTTTTATCCCTGTTCCTGCTGGCACAACTCTCCAGGTTGTTTTGGAACAGATGTTGTGTTCCACTCGCCAATGATCTCAAGATCCTGGGTCTGCTAGGTGCCTGCAGCATGGAGTGTCCTCTGGGGACCTTGGGACCCTCTGCCAAGTTCATGCCCTTCTCTTATTTTCTGTACTATTGTATAAAAATATAATCACTTGAATTTAGGACTAAACAGAGAAACTCAAACATGCAACAGTTAAAAAACCAAATAAAGATCTTAGGTTCCCCTGCTTATATTGAGCATGGCTACTGCCCTTGCATGCCCACTATGCTCATTCAGGCAGAATGCAGCCATCCTTTTGTCACTGTGAGGGTTTCGTACTCCTCTGCATTCCTCATGCATATTGTTCTATTTTGAATCTTTATATAAGTTAATTGGTATTAAATACAATTGCAGTGCTTTCAACCTGTCACTATGCTCATCCTGTACTTGAGTCCTGGACTCAATAATTTAGGTCCACCTTTTGTGCATCATAAACTTGTGAAGTCACTTGGGACAAACAGCTGAATTGTAACCAAAAACTGAAACAGCTGCAATCACTTACAAGCAGCAGTCACACCCTCCTCTAATACAGTTAACTAGGACAGAAATAACAGTTTCTCTGAGCCTGTTCTTTGCAGAGCTTCCTGGTGGCTGCTTGTAAATGCTTTTCTCCTGTGTTTACACACAGGTATCTTCCTGGAATCAACCCAAATTCTGGAAACTGAAAAACTTACAATCGTTTCCTTGAAAGCTCAGTACAACCCTGTGGATTTGATATGTTTAATAATATTCTTTTAGCATGAACTCAAAATTGACATCAAGCTTTGTAGTATTCACTGATTCCAATAGGAACTCACATAGAAAGAGGAGCAGAAAAAGAGCTGACTGTGCTTTCAAAATTTAGACATATCATGGATTTCGAAAGATGGTTTAGAGATCAAGAACACTTCTTTCTTTTGCAGAGGACCTAGAATTGGGTTATACAACTCAAAAGGCAGCTTGAGATGATCCATCGTCCAAAATCCAGGGGATGTGGCTCCTTCTTCAGAACTGCATGAGCACCAATTCTGGTTTTAGGGGATCTGATGTCCTCATCTGACTCTCATAGGCACTTATGTGGAATGGATATTTGTGTATAAGCAAAACATTAATAGGTGTCAAATAAAATAAATTATACACAATACTTTTGTGTGGTATAAGCATGCTGATGTTGAGTAATTTATAAAGAACCCAATGGCATCAGTCATAACACTAGCTACTGGTCAAGCTTATGGTCAATTTCTCAGTGCATGACATCTTTTCCAGAATATTTTGTTCCTCAAATCTGACATTTTGTTGTTGTGTTCTTAATGGAAGGTGTAGCAAAATATCTCCACTAGACCATTGTATAAGGATGAGACTATAAGTAGGACTCAGCCTGCTTGAAGTTATTTATCTCAAATGTTAACTGATATTTTCTCCATAGGTATCTTATGAAATCTTGGCAATGGAACTGGCTCACTTGGTAATGTGCTTTCTGAAAAGATTCTGGAGGTAAAACATTTCAGAAATATGAAAAACCTGAAACATTCAAGAATCACGAGGAACCCTCCATAGAAGCAGTTAAAAAAAAATTACTAAGTTGAACATTCTGCTTGCTGAGCTGCCTAGATCTCTATTCTATGAACGGTTGAGCTGCCCCACAGTCAATGCAGAGAGCTCCAGGGATGACAGTTCTTTGAGTCATCACATCTGTCTGAGGATGGACATTTCTTGTTTTATTGTTTATTTTTTACTGGTTATTTTATTTATTTACATTGCTAATTTTATCCCTCTTCCCGGCTTCCCCTCTAAAAACCCCAATCTCATCCCCCTCAGCTCCTGCTTCTATGAAGGTGTTCCCCTACTCCTGCCTCACCACCCTAGAATTCCCCTACTCTGGAAAACCAAGACTTCACCAAACCAAAGGCCTCCCCTCTCACTGATGCCAGATAGGGTGATCCTCTGCTACATATGCAGCTGGAGCCATGAGTTGCTCCATGTTTATTCTGTGGTAGGTGGTTTACTCCTTAGGAGCTCTGGTGGGTCTGGTTGGTTGATACTGTTGTTCTTTCTATAGGGTTACAAACCCCTTCAGCTCTTTCAGTTCTTCCCTTAACTCCTCCATTGGGGTCCTATTGCTCAGTCCAATGATTGGCTGCAAGCAGCAGCATCTGTACTGGTAATGCTCTGGTAGAGCCTCTCAGGAGACATCTATATCAGTCTCCTGTCAGCAAGCACTTCTTGGCATCAGCAATAGCATCTGGGTTTGGTGTCTATATATGGGGTGAGTCCTAGGTAGGGCAGTCTCTGGATGGCCTTTCCTTCAGTCTCTATTTCACTTTTTGTCCTTGTATTTCCTTTAGCCAAGAGTAACTCTGGGTTAATATTTTTGAGAAGGGTGGGTGGCCCCATCCCTCAGCTAGGGGTTGTACCTAACCTCTAGATATGGTCTCTACTGGTTCTCTCTCCCCTTTCTTGGATATTTCAGCTATTGACACCCTCGGTGGGCCCTGGGAGCATCTTGCTTTCCTGGCATCTGGGACTTTCTGGTGGCTACCTCCAGTTCCCTCTCCCCCATTGCGATGTACCTCTGTTTAATTTCCTGACCATCTTTACCTCTCCCCTGTCTCCTCCCATACCTATTCCTGCCCCCTTTTTCCACCCCAACTCCTTTCTTCCTCCTAAGTCCCTCCCACTCTCTACCTTCTGTGAGCATTTTGTTCTACATCTAAGTAGTACTGAAGTAGTCACACTTTGGTAGTCCTTCTTCTTGAGTTTTATATGGTCTGTGAGTTATATTGTGAATATTCCAACCTTTTTTGCTAATATCCACTTATTAGTACATACCATGTTTTTTGTTTGTTTGTTTGTTTGTTTGTTTGTTTGTTTTTTGACTGGGTTACCTCACTCAAGATATTTTCTAGTTCCATCCAATTTGGATGTGAATTTCATGAAGTCATTGTTTTTAATAGCTGAATAGTACTCTATTTTGTAAATGTATCACATTTTCTGTATCCATTCCTCTGTTAAGGGATATCTGGGTTGTTTCCAGCTTCTGGCTATTATAAAAAAATGTTTGCTATGAACCTAGTGGAGCATGTGTCCTTGTTATATGTTGGAATATCTTTTGAGTATATGCCCAGGAGTGGTATAGCTGGGTTCTCAGGTAATTATATGTCCAATTTTCTGTGGAACTGCCAGAATAATTTTAGAGTGGTTCTACCAGTTTGCAATCCCAGCAGCAATAGAGGAGTGTGCCTCTTTTCCCATATTCTAGACAGCATCTGCTATAACTTGAGTTTTTGAGCTTAGCTATTCTGACTGGTGTGAGGTGGAATCTCAGGGTCATTTTGATTTGAATTTCCTTGATGACTGAGGATGTTGAACATTTCTTTAAGTGCTTTTCTGCCATTCGAGATTTCTCAGTTCAGAATTGTTTGCTTAGCCCTGTACCCCATTTTTTAAAAAAATCATCATCCATGACCCCAACCCCTACTACAGAGCAAGAGTTATAAAAATACACGTGGTATTGGTACAGAGACAAACAGGTAGAGCAATTAAATAGAATTAAAGACTCAGAAATAAACACACAATTGACCTATGGTCACTTGATCTTTGACAAATAAGCTAAAAGCATCCATGGGGGGGGGAGCATATTCAACAAATGGTGCTGGCTTAAGTGGTGGTCGGCATATAGAAGAATGCATATTGACTCATCTCCTTGTACAAAGAGTCCAAGTGGATCAAAGACTTCCAAATTAATCCTGATGGCGTGCTGATCTCTATGCTATTTGTAAGAGACCAAAATAGATTTTAGGCCCTTTAGTTATAGAACCCATTCTTGTGGTCACATGTACTTTATAAATAAGTTTCTATGTAGTCATAACTTAAGCTTTATTGAGCACCTGGAATTGGACTGACTAGACTAATTGTTCCCTGACAACCTTTTTCCGAAATTGTTTTGAGTTTCAAACATGATGACAATAATTGCCTAGCATTCAACTCCCCAAAATCTAAGTTGATTAGGCTAATCTGCAATGGGTTTTCTGAGTCTCGTGAAGATATCAAGACTGAACAGCTTCTGATCTCAGAAGAGTGAGGCCTCATATACCTGTTGAGAATTGAGCCCAATTATACTGGGTTATGCCATTCCTTTTCTCCTAAGTTCTCTTGCTCATTCCCATCAGCAGTAAGCACTCTATATGGAGATTTGAGGTTCAGGAAATATATACTCAACAGCTCATCCAGACCATTCATATGATAGGACCTGGGTAATGCTCACCAGCAATGTGAAAAGGAGATACTAATCCATGTAACACCTAAATTGTTCTAAACCACTTGTTCCCTATGCTCATTTTCTCTGTGACCAAACTAGGAATTATTGTTGACAATGACCAGAGATTTATGGAAGTTGTCCTTATTGGTCCTGTAGGAGACATTTGCATATCCAGGAAAGCATACTATCTTTTACAAAGAATAGGGGATTTTTATATCCTAACTGAGGACCCATGGCATCCCAGGTAAAAGGCAGGAGTCATTGAAAAACTTTCCTATAGGATTCATCACAACCAACCATCATCCATGATCAAAATACAGAGGGAAAACCCTACTCTCTCCACCCCTTGGTATAGACACAGAAAAGGAAGGGGTCTAATGTTCCTCAAAAGTCCTTATATCCCTAACATCATCCTTCTTAGACAATACTGATCCCACCTCTCTATCATACCATCTCTTATTTCAGATCTTAACCTCTGCATATCAGTTATTAAATAATGCTCTGCTTGACTCTTTAGAGAATTTTGGGTCAACTCACATCTACCATTTGTGACCTTGCTAACTGGATTATTAGACACTTTCACATCTCTGCTCATTAATTGCTCTAAGTCAAATATTATTATCACCCTATATGTCTTCCACATCTCTCTATTTGGTATTGCAGACACCTTTAACTCCTCAGTACATCATACTAGATCCTGCAGACTGCAATAATCCTGTAGACCTTAATGTCACCATTCATCCCCTGTGCCCGTGTGTTCACCATGCCTTGATTCTCTGCAGCACTCAAGTCTCCCATTACCCACCTGCTGAGTGGTCTGGGACTTGTACCCAGGTGCTCCTTTTTCCAAAGCTAGGGGTAATACCTGGTGAAGAACCTTTACCAGTTCCTGTCACATGGTATATAGCAGCAAGGCACAACAAATGTGATGTTCAGATCCTGTTTTTCTTTACAGTAATACTTGGTGTAATTACTGGTGTTGCCACTGGAACAGCAGAACTGACTTCTCTAGTTATTTACCATCTGTTTTACTCTAAGATCATTCAGAATCTCGAACAGGTGGTTCAGACCAGCCTCACTCTACAGGGCCGAATAGGCTCACAGGCCACTGTAGTACCACAAAATCATCTGCAGGGTTAGATTTGCTAAAGGCAAAAAAAAAAAAAAAAAAAAAAAAAAAAAAAAAAAAAAAAAGTGGTCTTTGTCTCTTCCTTGGGGAGAAATGCTGCTTTAATATCAACCAGTCAAGCATAGTAAAAGATAAGATCCTACAACTCCATATGGATCTCCAATAATGTAGAGAAGATTTTGATACATCTGGCCAGTGCATTATTAACACTCCAATATGGAATCAGACAGTATCCTTCTTGTCCTTCCTTCCTTTTATCCTAATTCCACTAATCACAACCTGCCTCATAAACTTCTTGTCTAGATTCCTACAGATCCAAAAGGTTTCTAACCAGACTTTTAATCAGTTATTATTACAGGATTACCTCCCTTTAGCAATGAAGCCAGAAGCCTGAAATTCCCAGTTATACTCAGAATGTGAAGATAGAATTTGGCCCAGGGGCCTCAATTCCACATGGCAGCAGGAGAGATGAATGTTGAAAATGGAATCTCTATGTCCACATTCAGAAGGAAGTAGTCTATCTAATGATTATACTACCCCTTTCCCCCAGACCTGACTATTCATCAATAGTAAACAAAAAAGGGGGAGATGTTAGTTATTCAGACCACATTATTCAGAGGCAGGGAAGGCTTCTCCTACTAGGAACTTGCCTGGTAAACTTTGTATACTTTGTAAACTTTGCAAACCCTCAAGGCAGGAAAGTGGTTAGGCCCCTCCCTGAGGAGGTCCAGCAGTCAGACTCCTGGCACAGACCTCCCTCACTATTTTAAATGTAAAGGTCATCTTCAGCCCCTCAACAGTACCCTACTCAGATTATGATAATTTTAGGTAAAAACATCTGAATAAAAGCCACAAAGCCCTTAAGAGGAAAAGCTACCAATCCCTGAACTTCCAATAGAAATTCACCAATTCCTAACCACAAAACACCACAACCCTGAATAGGAAAGCCCAGCAAACTCTGAACTCCCCCAAGCTGAGGACTTTAAATCCCAAGAGTCATCAGCCTGGAAACTCCACCCTATAAAGCCCAACGCTCCAAGAATCCCTGTATAAGCACCATGCTTTGTCCAATTCCTTGAAGCTCTCTACCAGGAGCATAAGTAGCCATTCCTGGATTCCTCCTTCCTCTCCCTGGACTCTCCAATAATTCTCTTTTATGAGATTTGTTGCCTGGTGTGAATGTCTCATCGGAAGAAGACGAGGGTCAATGAAGAGAAGAAGGAAAAAAATGAAGATAAGGAGTGAGGTTGAGGTTCCTGAGTTCCTCAGCTCAGCTGGGGATACCCTCCTCTGGGGGCTGTAGCACCTCTACTGAGGAGGCTTCCTCTCAGAGTTGTATGGTTCCTGGGCTTCCAAATTGCAGGACACTTTCCCATCTGAGGACAAAGACCAACAATATATACACACATGTATACACAAATGCAGAAGAGGAATGGGAGAAGGAAGGTAACTAATAGGAAGCAGGAAGGGTCTGGGGACAAAAGGATAAGGAGGCATGGGGAGATTATGCCCAAATTACACAGAATTCTCCATGCAAACTAAATAAATGAAAACTGGGGATGTGACAACATTGGTGATAATCTAGTATGCACAAAGCCCTGGATTCAGTCCTTTGAGTAAATCTGGCAGGTTGGCACACAATTGTAGTTTCAGCACTGAGGATATGGAGGCAAGTAGATCAGGATGTTCACAGCCATCCTCAGTCATATAGCAAGTTTGAACTCCACCCTGGGATAAGTGTAGCCTAGTCTCCAAAGTAAATAAACAGATAAATAAATTAATAAACTAAGAAATAAATAAGCCTAATTACTGTGATTTTAAAAAAAATCAATAGTGTCATTCTGGCTAGTTTCATGTCAATTTGAACAATCTAGAATCATTTGGAAAGAGGGATCCTCAGTTGAAAATAAAAATGTCTGCATAAGATTGGCCTGGAGGCAAGCCTATGGGACATTTTCTTAAGTAATGTTTGATGTGGGAGGGCCCAGTTCCCTTTGGGTAGTGCCATTCCTGGACTGGTGTTCCTATATAGTGTAAGAAAGCAAACTGCGTAAGTCATGGCGATCAAGGCAGTAGGAGCATTTCTCCATGGCCCCTGCTCCATTTCCTGCCTCCAGGTTTCCAGTAGACTTGAGTTCCAGTTCTGATGTCCTTCAAGTATATAACTAAATATATATTTCCTCCCTGAGTTGCTTTATTCTTATTTATTGGTTGGTTTAGGTCATAGTCTTTTATCATAATAGAAATTCTAATACATGTGTACATGTATTAAAATATCACACTATACTTCACAAGTGTACAAACTCTTAGGTGTTAACAGAAAGAAAAAAAGGAAGGAGTAAAAAAAATCAATGAAGGGGTGGGGGAGATGGAGGGTTGGAGAAAGTAAGAGAGGGAGATAGAGAAGGATTGACAGACTACCAAAACCTGTCTTCTATGAGCTTACAGAAAGAAGAAGGAGAGAAAGAATCAATATGAGGGAGGGAGAGATGGAGAGAGGAAGGGAGGGAAGGAGGGAAGCAAGGACAAGCAGCCTCCCCCCCTAACCCCCCCATGTTGTGACATTAAGGCATGTCTGCCTGCAGCACTTGACCACACCAGACACCTTAGGTTCCCTGAGTCGCCCAATGCTTGCAAGCAAACGTTCAAATAAACTTACAGACTCAGACTTTCACAAATAGCAAGACAAACAAAACCTGTGGCACCAGCTCTAGACCTCTGATTCACTGCTCCAGTTTGTCCCCACAGGGGTTCTGATTCCCAGTAAATCAAAGGGTAAAGGTGAGGCCGAGTTGCTTAGGTCTCCTTTATTTCTCTTGGGACAGTCCTGCAAGGGCTTTCTTAGATGCTATCTCTTCAGAATTGAATACAACCAGGTCATTTGGGAACTTCTCAGACCTCGATCACACTTCCTGGATCATTGGGTATTTGTTTAGATAAGGTTTATAGACATCAAGGATGAGATATAGAAATTTGGAAGCTAGGGTATGTGAAAGCATTGTGTTTGGGTTTAGTAACTAGAGACATGGACGGAAACCTAACACTAGTATGAAGTTGGTGGTTAACATTGGAGTTTTGTTTGGTAATAGGTTTAGAATCTGAGTTGTTTCAGAACACCTAATTTGGACATACCAAATAAGTAGTTAACTACACAGAAACCGTGGTCAGTGAATGCAAATTCAGGATCTAGTCATCCAGAAAGCAATGTTCAAAATTTTTGTGCTAGGGTGTAATTTGAGTAACAATTAGGAAGGGGAATCTTTGTAGTTTAAGTAGTCATATTAGTCCACTTTGGGAGGAATGTAGTGTAGCACTGTTGGGTTATGTTCAGGTGCCTGATGGCCACTTTGGTAATCTGAGACAGAAGTGGCCTTGGTGAGGGCAAGTTGCCAGAATTCCAGGAGATAAAATCAATGTGAAGTGCTAGGAGTAAAGCTAAGATTAATGTTTATGCAGGATGCTTTAGATCTAGTAGAATTTGGTGGTCATCTTAGTGTGTTTGAGGAATTCAGTTACACCATACACTTAAGGGCATAGCATCTTAATCTAGTAGAGTCAGTGGACCTGATGTAGAAGGACTCTCTGGGGGGCCATTGAATGTAGTCAGGAGAAGAGGAAGGCAATGACTGAAGAAGGTAGGTCAGGTTCATGAAAGCTGAAGAAAGTGATGATATTTGAAATCTGCAGGTTTCCCTGAGTGACTGAAGTTGAAATGTGGGACAGTCAGGCAGTGTACAGTGGTTTCTGTATGGTTTGTGTGCCCAGCCCCAACCCCATAGCTTCATGTATGGGAATATAATACTCACTGTCAGTTATTAATAGGTAGAAATCTTTCTGGCTGTGGTGTTTAGAGAATCTTGGGGGGTGATTAGGATAAAATCAACTCATTATTGTTGACCTCCTCCCCCATGGCTGAATCACAGTGATGGTACACATATGTTCTGCTTTCTTCCTGTCTCCTGTATGCTGCTTTCCTGGCTGAGAACCCTGTAGTAAGGGTCCTCACCAAAGAGACCTTGAGCCTTCTGAATGTACTGAATACTGTTGACTGAGGCATAAGTTGCATCTCCACACTTTATGATACTGACCTAACATTCCCTGGCAGCCCCTTCCCACGCATCTGTTCCCTCTGCCTTACATCAGCACACCATGCCCTCATGTTCAGAGATGTGAGTCATGAGACTCTTTTTTTTTTTTTTTAATCTTGTTTTAAAATGAACCTATGGGATTCTAACTGTGGAGGTGATTGAGAAATAATAGCACAGAGAGTTTAGTGACACTGATATAAGATATGGGTGGTCCTGTGAGAAGTACCTAGTGATTGGGAGGCAAGAGCAAGAGATGAGGGAAAGCACTAAGTTACAACCACCACTAAAAATGCTCCATAAAAACCAGAACATGGTAAACAGTTTAGGATTGATCAATTTAAATAATCACAGCAGGTTTGTGGGCCAATTGGCCTCACTTGTCTGTTATCTGAACTCAGGGTGATTAGGGAAAGGAATATTACATCTTGAAGTGTCCAAGAGACAGAAAATAATGGCATGGAGTATTGGCTCTTGGCTGATTCCGCTACATATAAATCCTATGTATGTATTATTATACATAAGTACACTGTAGCTGTCTTCAGAAGCACCAGAACAGGATGTTAGATCTCATTACGGATGGTTGTGAGCCACCATGTGGTTGCTGGAATTTGAACTCAGGGCCTTTGGAAGAACAGTCAGTGCTCTTACCCACTGAGCCATCTCCCCATCCCCCAGTGATACCTTTTGTCATCTTTGAAGAATTGCCTTGCCTAGAAGCAGAGTAGCCTTTCCCAGGCCAGCAGTATTTAAAAAAAAGAAAATCCAAGTCACTAGTCTTGTTGTGTTGCTCAGGCTAAGCCTGAAAACCTTAGCTAAAACAGTTCTCTTGCCTCAGTCTCCAAGATAGGTAGGGTAGCAGACACATACCATCATGCCTTGCTTTTAGGCAAGTTTCAGTAAATACCTAAAAGGCAACCCATTGTTATATTGCTCATTGGTACTTGGCTTGAGATATGTAAAGCCCCAGGATGGTGGCTCTCATTCTTCTTAACGCTGTGACCCTTTAAAATAGTTTTTCATGCTGTACAAACCCCCCAACTATAAAATTACAAGTGTAATTTTTGTACTTTTAAGAATTGTAGTGGAAATATCTGATAAGCAGGATATCTGATATTTGACCACTAAAGTGGTCACAACCTACAGGTTGAGGACTGCTGTACTGGGGTGATTCCTGACCCCAAGAAAAAAAATAAAAAATGAAAAAAATTACATTATCTATATGACTGTGGGTATTGCTTAGTTTTAAAATATTTGGCCAGCATGCATGAAGTTGTGTGTTTGGTCACTAATATTACATACACTGGGCAAGCTGGTAAACATCTGTTGTGGAAGGAGTCATCGTAATCCATGACTATATGCAGTGTTTGAGGTTAGCAAGGGATATATGAGAACTTAGGAAAGTAAAACATGAAGTGATAAAATATATAAGTAGATAACTTTATGAAAATATTTTTGATGATTAATACCACTTTACAATAGTAAATACTTGTTTCATAATAATTTCTCTGTTTTCAGAGATTATGGAAAGTTACTTTTTTTGCAGCGGGGGTGGGGGGATTGAGATATGGATTCTCTGTATATCCCTGGCTGTCCTGGAACTCACTCTGTAGACCAGGCTGGTCTTGAACTCAGATATCTGCCTGCCTCTACCTCCCAAGTGCTGGGATTAAAGGCATGTACCACCACGCCTGGCTTAGGAAAGCTACCTTTTGATCAATTTTCTGTAGAAGTATTGTCACTGGTCAAGACTCCAAAAGCAAGTCCAGCTAAGCAGCTCTCTAACCTGTGTGACATTTAGGTGCCAGTCTTGAAAGATATTTTTGCACCTGGTCAATCAACTTGTGCAGAAATCATATTTGATCAGTACATATTCAAACCTTCCTTAGGACTGGAGCTCAGAAAACACCTTGAAAAGACTCAGGTGCATCCTCACAGGTGAAGAACTATAGAATCCGCATTTCACCAAAGCACTTTCCTTCTGCAGAAGTTGGACATTAGAAGCTGCATTAGACAGTATCCTTCCAAAGACCATTCCCACTTGTAAGCAACTGAACCTAATCACTGAATGTGGAGAGCACTTTCAAACTAAAGTAAGAAATTCTAAGCAGGTTGTACTCAGAGAAGCTTCCAGCCATAAACACATTCAGGATAACCACCCAAGAGCCAATGCTGAAAAAAGACATTCTGAGTCTAGCAAATGAGGGAAAGTCCACTTTCCTAATGACTCTCGTACCCATCCACACATAGTCCATCTAGTCCATCGTAGAGAAAGGTCTTACAATTGCAACGAATGTGGAAAATCTTTCAGCTAAACCTCCCACCGAAATAACCATCTCAGAATTCACGCAGGTGGAAGGCCTTATGGGTTTGGAGAATATGGGAAATCATTTACCCAAAGAGATACCCTCATTAAACATTACAGAGTTCACATGGGAGGAAAACCCTATGTGTGTGAGGAATGTGGAAAATCTTTTTAGGCACATTTCCAACCTTACTGAACACTGCAGAATCCACACTGGAGAAAGACCTTTTGAGTGTGATGAGTGTGGGATGTTCTTTACATAGAGCTGTAGTCTGTTTGAAAATAGGACGATTCACTATGGAGCAAGGCCTTATGTGTGTTATGAGAATGGGAAATCCTCTAGCCAAAGAGGCACTCCCAACAAATAGCAGAAACCTCACCATGCAGAAAAGCCTTATGTGTGGCGATTGTGGGGAAGCATTCATTTACAAATCTAAGCTTGTTCAACACCAGAGATCTCACACTGGGGAGAAGCCATTTGAGTGCAAAGAATGTGGGACTTTTTTTTTCTTTTTTCAAGAAACCAATGGTCTTATGCAACACCAGAAACTTCACACTGAATTAAATCCTGATAAGTGTGCCCAGTGTGGTAAGTCTTCTATCCAAAAGTTTCATCTCTTTCAACACCAGGTAGTTTACACTGGAGAAAAGACATATCACTGTGGCAAATGCGGGAAATAATTCCCTCTACAGTCTACACTCTTTCCCCACTGAAAAATCTCATGCCATGGAGCTGCTTCATGAAAATAACATGCAGAATAGCTTCAGTCCAAGGTCTGAAGTCTAACTTGTGGAAGTTTATACTGTGCTCAAGAAGATGTAGCCCCTCAGAGAATGTTCTGTTTTGTATTTGCTATTGTTGTTGTTTTTTCAGTACTAACTTTTATAATGGAATTACTTGCCTGAAGTTGAGCCTTATATTTTCAAACATCCAGGGCTTTTGTATTCCTTATGAGTTGAGGCATGGGTGCTGCTTACATGAATTGCTCTATACATGCTGATGTGATTTGGTCCCTTATCAGAGTTATACTCATGCCACTTTCTCTGGTAGAAACCATCTTCCTCTATCAGCTTGTTCATTGTGCTTTGCTCATCTCAGCATGCTTAGGAAGGTCAAAAATCTGAATGATCCCTGGAGGAAATCCTGAGCAGATGCTTAAGCAGAGATGTTTTCTTTTCTGACTAATTGAAACATATATGTCATGTTTTTTAATCAGGAGGAATCAGTACTCAGTCTGCTTGAGCTTTCAAGCAATGCCTTTTCCTTCTTTTTAAAAATTGTTCTCACACTGACATTGTGGTTAAGTTTTCCAGTCTACCATTTACAAGCTGGTGACTACCAACAATTAGTCTATCCGCTAGTAAATGTTTCACTGTTGAGTCTACCTGTAGTCATTGGGATTATCTTTACAATTCTCAGTGGGAGAAGACAAAATTGACCTGTGCATAGATGACTAGCTTTTGTAGGGGAAATCACTTTCTCTTTTAGGTACAGGAGAGCTGAAAATAGGTTTCATTTCTTCCTTCATCTAGTTTGTTTTTCTACCTAAGGCTTAGGCTCTGTGTAGGGCTTTGTCGCCTTCATATCTTCATTTTGTTGAAACCAGAGGTCACTGAAGAGAATTTGTTTTTCTCCACTTCTAATGACAACATAAACTGTTTAGCTCTTACACACATCCAGGTAATGGCTGGCACTGTATAGGGGAAGTTTCCTCCTGCCATAGGAGGAGATATGTATCCTCACGTCTATTGATTTATATGGCGTTCCTCAGCTTGTTAAGAGCCAGGGTGATCCATAATAGGAAATAAAATATGTGTGATTAAACAAGAAGGGCAAGGGCTTTACAGCAAAACAAATGGTTTTTGCCTTTTGGAAAAATTCATAAGTTTAGTGACTCTGCCTTCATTTCTTTCTACAGTCTCCTTAAAATGTGTAATAATGTATGTATAGCTTTGTTGCATAACTGTTAACTGTGAGATTGAAACATTCCATTCTTAAGTAGGCAGTTGAGACAATGCAAAATAGCTTCAGAAAGTGCCCCCCCCCAAAAATGAGATTTTCAAGGCACATTTTTCCTTAATAAACCAAGCTGCAAAGAAGACTGCGTCCAGACCAGTTAGTTTCCTAGAAGTAGTAGAAAGCTCAGCTAGCCACTTGGAAATTTAGACAACTGAGTATCATTGAAAAGACACTCCAACCTGTTCAATTGACTTTCACTGTTGGTATTTGTTGATATTTTAGTTTGACTCATGCTCTGTAACCATGCTAGCCCAGAACTAATAATTCTCTTCCCTCTGGCATCCTTTGTAGGAATTGCATGGTGTACATCAGCATGAGTTACAACTTTAGCTATCTCTGGTCCTGAGATTGATGGATGCCAAATATACAAATACAGACAAACACAAAACTTTTCATATGCTAGGAGTTTAAGATTTGCTTGAACTCTGTTTAACTTTGTCTTTTTTGTAGTTGTGTACAAGAGTTACATTTAGTTTATGGCCAGTTGGTGGCTGCTGCTCTCTACCTCTATAAGCGGCGCCCTCAGGAGAGGGCGAGTTGCAGAACTTGCTGGCCTCACACAGATCCTGATTTCTTTTTTTTCCTGGAGAGGCAATTTCTGCTTTTTATTGATATTCAGGCTAGTCAGCCAACTTTCTAGCTACCGGACAGATCTAGTTGAAGCTTAAGGAGCTGTGTGTGTTCTCTTAGGGCAACACTGAAGAAGAGGCAAATCAAGTGCCATAGGAGTGGTATTAGAATACAAAGGGAGGGGGTATTTAAGCAGACAACAGGGAAATGTAGGAGTCACTATGGATTTAAATTCGACTCCCTGCAAGTGGCTTCCAACAGTGGACTAGGAGGCCAAGTGCCCTGAGCTAGTTCAAGAGGCTAGGCATGGGCTCTCCATCGGATGTCTGCCCAGCATTTGGGTACACATGGAGAAATCCCGCAGTTCCCCCGGAGTTTGAGTTCATCTATACAACCACAGCCTCTTTTGACCTCCAGTCTAGCATCCTTGTATTCTGTTTGCCCCCAAGTTGGAAAACACTGGGGTGGGTGGCCCCAGACTATGGCCGAGGACTTCAGAAAAGAAGACAGATGAAAAGGGTTGTTTGCTAGCGTACATGGCGCTTCCCAGCACACATCCCTTTTGGCCTTTGTTCCAGGTGATGAAGTTGCACAGCTTCCCCACCCACAGACGCATATCTGAAGGAACTACGTTACCCAGAATGCACTATCCACAGAGAGAGGAGCATGAGCCAATGAGAATTTAGGATAGTACCATCTTCGGGTTTGGCTGGAGGAATGGGGCGGGATTTCCGGCTGCGCTCTGTGGCGCTCATTTTAGCGGTTTTTGGGTCCCTCCTTCCAGATCGTGTGCAAGACCCCTTTGTCCAGAGGTGTACGGATCGAAGAATCTCAAAGGAGCGGTTCTAAGGGCGTAATATTCATCGCAGCCCCGGCACTGACAGTGGCAGTATTGTCCAGGTCCCTCGTCCCCGTTTCCCCGTTGTCTGCGCTCGCTTACTTGGATGGCTGTGCCCACGCTCATGCACCAGGCTTAGGTAAGTGGTGCGACATTTGTGGCTCCCTTGTCCTCGCCACTTATCTTGCAGAGTCGGAATTAGGGAGTCCCCTTAAGTCGCTACTCCCCAGATCCCTGTATTAGTAGGAGTACGTGATTCGGCTTTTCTATTTGCAAAGCTACAATGAGGAGGCGGAGTGGTACAGCCAGGGCCATAGTGTGTGTAATTTCTTGGAGCGACGCTGAAGTGTGGACTATTTAGGCCCGTAATAATGAGATGAAGTGTTGTACCATTTTCCCCATGACAGGAATTCGTGTTATGGAAAAACTACACAGACTTGAGTGTGGGTTTTAGGGTTTCCAAAAAGCTGCTGCTCGTGATGAGAGTATGTATGTATATATGTATGTATATTCTCATCTCAGCTAGTTCTTGGACCACCCTAGGGTTTTCCAACCTGGGAGTTGTGTGGAGATATATTATAGGCCAGTTGAGTCATTGTTCAAGGGTCCATAAGTAAGCACAAGCACTGAGGATTTAGGATCAGATGTAACGAGGGCATCCCTATGTCACTTTGCTCCGGGTTGGGAGAGGGTATAGGAAAACCTAAAGCTTTGGGTCCCTGCCATCATTCATAACATCTCTCATCTCACAGGTGTCCATGACTGCAGAAATGGATATGGCCCTCATGCAGGTGAGGAGAATATGTCCTAGGCTGTCACTGAGATATTTGTCTTGAGTCAAAGGGGCCTTAACAAATTGAAGATTGGAGTAGTTCCTTTTGGTAACAAACAATAGAATGTGATCTGTAAGGTTGACGCAGGCATTGATTGGCATGTGTAAATGTTTGGAGATGAGGCTCATGTGGTTCATAGAACCCCAAGTGTTTTCTTCTGAGGGAAGTGAAAGCAGCAGGGCAGGATTCAGATCTGGAATGAATCTCAGCGTTCTGCTTTAGAGTGATGAGAGTAATTCAACATTTAGGGAAAGGAAAGGGAAGAGGAGGGAGGTGATCTAATCTTAGTCACATAAGCCTCCATGTTTCTGTGGCATGGAGAACCCAGTTATTGTGAGGAAGTCAATAAGACCATGGGGGAAGCTGCCATAATAGTTTGGGAAAGTGTTAGCAGTGATTACACCAGGGTGAAGATGGAGGAAGTGGCAGGAGTCTAGATTAGTTTTGAAATTGGAGCTGCTTAGAGTCTCAGATTTTAAAGAAGGGAAGATACTATTTATACAGGCTGTAGGACAGTGGTTCTCAACCTTCCTAATGCTGCCATCCTTTAGTTCCTCATGTTGGGGTGACCCTCAATCATAAAATTATTTTCATTGCTACCTCATAACTATACTTTTGCTACCTTTATGAACTGGAACATAAATACCTGTGTTTTCCTTTGGTCCTAGGCATCCCCGTGAAAGGGTCTTTAACCCCAAATGAGTCACAGCCCACAGGTTGAGAACCACTGCTTTAGGACTTTAAAATCTAGAAGGATGGATACTCCATCAAATGTAATATAAAGTTGGTAATCAGGTTCGTTTCCATTTAGAATATTTTTTAATTGTTTTTGGCTACTTCTAAGGTCTTTCACAATCAATGAAGGAAGATATCATGTGGTAGGTGGCTTTATAGGCCTTGAATTTGAGAGGAAGTTTAAGATAGATATATCTAAAAAAAGTGCTGGTCAGTGTTTAGCAAAAAAAATGTAAGTGTGCATTGATTGTAAGTAGGGGTAGTTCTGTTTCTCGTAACAGTAATATATTAGCTACTCAGGAACGGTGGAACAATGATTGAGTTTTGGACATCTGGGTAGAAGTGATAGCCATTAGAAACACAGTTATGCGAGAAGAAGCCATTGATGGACATGAGCAAGAGGATGATCAAAGTTCTAAGGCTTATGGCAATAAGGTAGACACAGAGGCAGCAATACTAAGTAGAAGGTGTCTGGTGGCTAGAACTAAATATTTTTGTTTCTTCAAATTTAACTTGTTGAATCCTAATCTCTGTGGCCTTTAAGAAATAATTAATTTAGGTGGGATTAGTGAGTGCCCTTGAAACAAGGTGCCCCAAAACTAGTTAATGCTCCTTCCACCATATGAGCATATCAAAGGAAATCAGTGCTTTATCACTGTTGAGGGGATGTTGAAAATCAGCCGAAGTAGAAGACAAGGGTGTGGCAGACTGCAGGTGATTCTGGGTAGCTAAGATTGAAGCAAAGAACAATTGGTCTTTGGAGCAGGATCCTGGACTGCTTGTAACAGTTGGTACCATTGGAGGTTTAGAGAATTACTTGATCCTCTTTTATATTTGCCTACTGCTCTCTGAATGTTGTATGCTAAATCTGTAGGGAAGATAGTGATACAGCTAAGATATGGAGAAGGGGTTTAAAGGTAGGTCTGAGGGTAAGACTGAGAATGTAGTCTAAGGAGGGATCATGATCTTTAAGAGTTCGACCCTTAACATTGAGGATAAAGGGGTGAAGGGTGAACTCATCTAATTGTATCTAAGAGGGACCATCAGGAAGACCCCTGAGAAATTGTCTGCCAAGAACAGATGCAGCCTTATATACCAGTTTAGGTAGTATTAGTTTATTTGCTGGTGGTGCTATGACAACAATACTGGAACAATTGGAATATAATTGTTACCAGAGGTAGTGGGACTGGATATTGCTTGAGGTAGGAATATGGGGAAGAGGGAGAAGATGAGATGGATGAGTAAATTGGTATTCTTGGCAACATGGGGAGAAGTTGACTATGGAATAAACTGTCCCTATTATGCAGGGCTGTGTGACCTTTCAAGATGTGGCCATTTGCTTCTCCCATGAAGAATGGAGACTTCTTGATGAGACTCAGAGGCTCCTGTACCTCAGTGTTATGCTGCAGAACTTTGCACTCATAAACTCCCAGGGTAAGGCTCTCACATGGTCCTAGTATCCTGAAACCCCCTGTCCTCTTTTTCCCTAGGCTGACTTATCTTTCCATACTAGACTTTGAGACCTATTAATATCTGCATATTCTCGGTATATATGTTATGTGTGATAGCGCTGAACTGTGTCTACTACCTCAAGTAAATCTCTCTCTGTGTAACCTAATACTTTCTTCCCGCTTTATGGAAGTTGGGTATCTTGTGGTCATCCTAATTAATGGGTGTCATCTTGCTTGTCTTGCCACTAGCTCTGTCTACAATCATGACACTTGGCATGACAAGTGCTTAGCAGTGACCAGCTTGCTTTTTTATGACTGCATATGGCATGGCTGCAGTTTTGGAATCATGTATTTTTTTCTTGCTAGACATTGATTTTGGATATTTTAAAACTAGTGTTTTCTTTCCTGGGATCTATAGCAATCTTTTGTGAGATACCCTTGTTAACCACTTCTTATGTCTTTTCTTTCTTGTGAACCTTTGTCATGATGTCACATGTAGTGACAGCATTTCATTAGGTCACATGTAATGATATCAAGCTCGGGATCTGGTTCTTCTGAAAAGCAGCCATAGCTTTATAGGAGGCCTGGATGTGATAAGTGCCATCTAGAGGAAGGCAAAACATCCAGGCTACCTTCCAAAACATCCTGTGTCCACCAATTTAGGTGCAAGTACTACCAGCCAAGCCTCATTTTCATATTATCTTCACCAGACATGGTAGTGTTCTGCCTTCTAACTTTATCTATGATCTCTGTCACCTGGGTATCCCCTTCTCCATGCGGCTCATATTCTTCTGTGCTATACTGTTCCTCTGTGGTTCCTTTGTGGTTCCTAGAACTACCTCAGACACAATTCTGAGCACATGCTATACATTTTTGATTGGAGTTCTGAGGCTTGCATGTAACCTATTTTCTGTAAAGCTTACATTTAGCAACAGCAAATGACATCCTGCTTCACTCTGTCATAAATTTTATGGATTTGGAAGCTAACCATGATGAATGTATGAATATTGTGTTCTAGTATCATATGGCCATTGGTAAAAGAGTTATAGATTATGCCCTTGTGGTTCATTTGGTGGCCTTTATTCTGTGAGGCCTTCCCAGTTCTGTTCTCTTTAGAGACCCGATGTTTCCATGCAGATCCTTCCTACCCATCCATTTGTCTTTGGGGGAAACATTCTGTGGAGTGTTCGTATGCTTGGGCTTCCTCCTCTGAACATAGTCAACATTGCATTTCATCAGTAATTCTCTTTCAGGTTGTGGGCATAAAACAGAAGATGAAGAGCGAAGGGTTTCTACACGAGCGTCAAAGGGTTTGAGATCCGAGACCACACCGAAAACTAACCTCTGTGAAAAGTGTGTCCCGATTCTGCAAGACATTTTGTGCCTGCCTGGTCTACCTGGGCAGAAACATAGTACAGAGGCAAGTTCAAAAGTTGATCAGCACCAAGACCATAATAGTACAGGAAAACCCTTGGAGAAGAATGCTGACAGGTCTTCATACCTGTTCTACCTGTCAGCAAAGTCCTTCCCCAGTTGGGATGTTGAAAAAGACCTCCCAGATATACTGAGCCTTCTGAAGTCTCAGGTCTGTCCCAAAACTAAGAAGTACAGAAAAAGCACTGAGGGTAGGAAAGAAACAAGTCATGAAAGTGACAAGTCAGAAGAGTGTCAGAGCCTTTCCAGTCAAAAGCAAACACTTGCTCACCACCCAAAAACCTCCAATGGAAAGAAACTTTATGAGTGCAGCAAATGTGGAAAGACCTTCCGTGGCAAATACTCCCTTGATCAACATCAGAGAGTCCACACCGGAGAGAGGCCTTGGGAGTGTAGAGATTGTGGGAAATTCTTTAGCCAGACCTCCCACCTGAATGATCACCGTAGAATACACACTGGAGAGAGGCCTTATGAGTGCAGTGAATGTGGGAAATTATTTAGACAGAACTCCAGTCTTGTTGATCACCAGAAAACTCATACTGGAGCAAGACCATATGAGTGTAGCCAGTGTGGGAAGTCCTTTAGTCAAAAAGCTACACTTGTTAAACACAAGAGAGTTCACACTGGAGAAAGGCCTTACAAGTGTAGTGAGTGTGGGAATTCCTTTAGTCAAAGTGCCATTCTTAACCAACACCGGAGAATTCACACTGGAGTAAAGCCTTATGAATGTAGAGAATGTGGGAAATCTTTTAGCCAAAAAGCTACCCTTATTAAACACCAGCGAGTTCACACTGGAGAAAGGCCTTACAAGTGTAGTGAGTGTGGGAAATCTTTCAGTCAAAGCTCCATCCTTATTCAACACCGGAGAATTCATACAGGAGCAAGGCCCTATGAGTGTAGCCAGTGTGGAAAGTCCTTTAGCCAAAAGTCCGGTCTCATTCAGCATCAGGTAGTTCACACTGGAGAAAGGCCATATGAATGTGACACATGTGGGAATTCTTTTAGTCAGTGCTCTAGCCTCATTCATCACCAAAAATGTCATAACGCTTAAGAAACCTCATGAAAGCAGCAAATGTGGATAAGCCTTCAGCTGAAGGCCTAACATCATTTAGCTCCTCCAAATCCGTACTTGAGAAAAAGCCTTAGATTTATAGGGAATGCCCTCTTTTTGGTTTTGCTTTTGTTTTTTGTTTTTTAAAGTACTATGACACTAGAACCTTTGCAGAGGATCCAACTACAATGTAAGGTTGATCTTCCAGTATCCAGGAATCAGATTCCTCAGGAATTCAGGCACAAGTAGGTTCAGCAACTGCTTTGCCCATCCTGAACTGGCCAAGACCTTTGCCATTTTTGTACCAGTGTTTGTGGTAGAAGCTATCAGTCGTTCTCTACCACATGACCAGTGTGCAATGATTACACCATCATGGTAAGGAAAGGCAAACTGCAGATTGCCTGGAAGAATTCTTCAATGGAGGATTTATGGAAAATTGGTCCCCCAGTTTTAACTGATTAAAATGTGGATATGACTAAGATTTCACCAAGAAGATCAAATTTATTGTCTGCTAAAGATGTCTAGAATTTGCTTCCCTGCTTCTTTTAAAAAGTAGCTTTTAATCTGTGTCACATGACAGTTAGGTGAATGTTTCCAGCCTTCTGATTATCAGTTGGTCACTGCCTTCTCCCCGTTGCTCTGATTTGTACACTGATAAATGCCTTATCCCTAAAGCTACCTTACTCTTAAGAGTGCAGTTTACTAAGTGGGAAGGCTGGTAAACAGACTGATCATTTTAGGAAAGAATGGAAAGCTTTTATAGAGGGTCTCAACTTGGTTTACCTCTGCACGGACAGCAAAATAAAGAAAGCAAATTTGTATTGCTTCCCAGGCCAACAGCTGGGACTTCTTTATTATAGTTTATGAATAACTGAATAAGTATTCATGTACATGAAGATCTAGTTGAAAACTTTCTGTGATCATCTCAAGAAGATGTCTGTTATTTCCATAAGCTCCTTTACTTGTGGAAATGAAATGAATTGGCTCATTTCTTTTTCTCAAAGGATGTCCTAAAAATGCCTATGATGCAGAGAGACAGCTCATAAAGCTGTATAAAGAGTGTGCCTGGATAGGAATTATTCCATAGGCACCAGCCAATAAGATGACCACTCATGAGGTGATCAGAGCTAGATGTGAATCATCATTGGCATACAAAAGATGGGTATAGTGGAGTCTTCAGCCAGCCAGATGGAATGTGACTCTTTTAAAAGTGCACACAATCTTTGTCTTTGGCTGAATTCACAGGACTTAAAGATCTTTGTATTTACAATAGCTGAGGTCATTGTCAAAAATGGTATGGTTTTGTGGGATAGTGGAGTTTAACTTGATCATTTACCTCCAGTCTTGTTATAGAGATAGGAAAATAAGGAAATGAAGATTCTTTAGTCTTAGAATGTAGCTGTTATAATTGCATTCCAGCTGCTGTGTTTGCAGTCTGGTATTCACAAATGTCTCTGCCATTTCCTGCATTAACAAAAGGCTGCCCTTATCTGTATATGAGGACAGAGTTCAATCAAAATGGGGGATACCAAGCCTTCTGGTTTGCAGAAATTAGGAGTTCTGAGCTTTGTACTTTGAGTCACTTTTTATAAAGTTTATCAATGTTTTAGTGAAATGCAGTCAACTCTGATTTATCCTTGAAAAAAATCTTAAAATCATCTTTGTGATGATGGACTTGTCTGTGACTTACCTCACCCTGTTAAGATCTCCCTTGTGTTCTCGGACTTGTAAGTGTTGAATAGCTTATATTTGGCTCTTAAGAGTGCAGTTTGTGAATGAAAACAAAAGGTTTTTTTTCCTTAGATACAGTGTCTTTTAGGAATACATAATTATTTTGAGATTCATCACTGCTGCTTTTTAATAACTTTATAGTGCTATACCATGTTTGGTTTTGTAACTATACAACAATTTATTGATCTTTTTTATTCATTCGGCTCTTGGTTGAATCCTTTCTTGAGCTGTTACATATTATGGATATGAGCATTTGATTCAATATGCTTACATTTTTAAATTCCTCTCGAGCCAGTAATTAAGTATATGTGAATGCTTCTATTTTTAAGAAAGTGTCAAACTGGTATAGATTGCTCTAGATCAGTGGTTCTCAACCTTTCTGATGCTGCAATTCTTTAATACAGTTCCTCATGCTGTGGTAACCCTCAACCATAGAATTATTTTTGTTGCTACTTCACAACTGTAATTTTGCTGCTGGTATGAATTGTAAATATTTGTGTTTTCCTATGGTCTTAGGTGACACCTGTGAAAGGGTCATTTGACTCCCAAAAGGGTCACGACCCATTGAGAACAACTGATGTAGACAGTGTATGAACATTCTTGCTAGTACTTGTGTGGTTAATGAGTTTGCTTTGAGCCATTTGAATAGCTGTATAATAACACACTGTATAGTCTTAATTGCTTTTTTCGTGTTTCATGATACTGAATATTTTTGTGTGTTTACTTGCCAAGTGTATTTTTTAAAACTTGTTTTTTTGCCTATTTTCAAGTGAAAATTCATGTTACTGTCCTTTTCATTAATAAATAGATGTACACTAACAATATGTATTAAGACTTCATTTATTCCTTGAAGTTTTTGATAGGTAAGTCCTTGGTTAATGGGGGGAGGTGTTTTTAAGTACTGGAACTTTATTTTAACAGGTTTTCTCTTCTCTTCACAGTATTGACAGTCATAGGAACTGCCTGCTCTAACATAGTCTGCTTTGTTAGCATATTCCCTGTCTTTAAGTCTAGCCTTTTCATATGAAGTAAATACTGGTTTTAAAATTTATTAATTGCATTCCCACTGTTGGCCAATTCCAAACTGTTAAAATGATATTCACAAACACTGAGTCGGGAAGGGAATGCAATAGTGTGCTTGGTTTATCTTTATTATATTGATGTAGTCATGACAAATACCCTGAAGAACATGAATATGTAAGTAAAGCATTAGAAGGTGACAACTTTTGATTATCATCCTTGCTTTTTAAAGATAATTTAATTGAGGTGTAAGTATCTTACCAAAATTTTATATGCATGTTCATAGCTTCCATTTTAATATACATGCTTAAAAACAAGATTCCTGATTGCTTGCTTTTTTAATCTATCCCTCTGAATGTAAAATGGGCATAAGGATATATTTAAACTTTTCAATGGATATTTTCATGTATGCAAATGGTAAAGATTATATGAGGAGGCCTTATGAATCCTTACAAATGATTTGTAATTTTATATATATATATATGCCCCTATAGAATCAGTACAGACTGAGTCTACTGTCTACAAGTTGAAGCCAGGTGGTGGTGGTGCATGCCTTTTATTTCTAGCACTTGGAAAGCAGCAGCAGGTGCATCTCTGTGAGTGCAGCAAAGCTAGCCTGGTCTACATAATTTCAGGACAGCCATAGTGAGACCCTGTCTCAATACAAAATGAGTGAGTGAATGTTGAATGATCTGCAGCCTGATGTCCTCAAGTCATTGCAGATGCAAGAAAAAAAAAGTTACTTAGTTAAGAGGAATGAAGCTTGTATGGTAGCTTCACCTTCTGGGTTTTGCTCATCTAAACCCCTAATGAGCTGTGACATTAATGTTCAGGGGAAGTTTTCCTCCTTTATTTTCCCGATCTGATGCCAATGACCTTTAGAAATACTCTCATAAATCTTCCCAGCAAGGCCAGTGAGATGCCTCAGTGGCTAAAGCTGCTTGCCATCTAAATCACAACCTAAGTTCACCCCCTGAGGACTACATGGTGGAAGGTAAAAAAAAAAAAAAAAAAAAAAAAAAAAAGATTTCTTCAAGTTAGACACACACACACACCACATACTACATAAATGTTAAAAAACCTTTCCCAGAAGTGTGCTTTATCAATTTTCTAGGTATTTTTCAACCCATTTAACATAACTAAGATTAATCATGGCATTAATAAAGGATTGATGCACTCTATACAGAAAGGCTTACTACAGTAGCATTCTACAGTGCATCTGGGTTTTTTCTAGTTAATAGTGTACATTTAAACATCTTTTCCATACTGCAATTCACTACCATACCACTGTTTGGAAACAAAAGTGTAAGGGTTGTATTGTAAAGTCATAAATGGAGTATGAATATGTGTTCTGTAATAGTTTTAGAGCAGTCCAACCCAGACACAAACCTAGTGCATGGCAGTTACATAGTTGACACTACTTGACAGAGCATGAATATATATGTATCACACAACCAAATCAAATATGATAGACATATATGACAGGTATATGGTATCAAATATGATGTCATAGACAAATGTGATAGACATTCATATGTAAAATAGCACATGAAAAGTGGACTACAGATCTTTAAGACACAATGGTCAGACATTGATAACTACCAGCTTTCTAAGATTTTACCTGTATGTAAACTGAAGAGAGTCACATATGCTTCTTTTATTTGTTTGTTTGTTTGTTTAATATTTTTATTAGGTATTTTCCTCATTTACATTTCCAATGCTATCCCAAAAGTCCCCCCTACCCTCCCCCCACTCCCCTACCCACCCACTCCCACTTTTTGGCCCTGGCATTCCCCTGTACTGGGGCATATAAAGTTTGCAAGTCCAATGGGCCTCTTTCCAGTGATGGCCAACTAGGCCATCTTTTGATACATATGCAGCTAGAGTCAAGAGCTCCGGGGTACTGGTTAGTTCATAATGTTGTTCCACCATAGTGAATACCAGGTGTCTTATAAACCCACCAAAAGTGTACTTGTGCTAACAGTTGCTAACCATGTCACTCTTATAACCTCCTGCTGTCCCCACAATATTGTTTTTGTGTCTCTGTCAAATGCAGTAACTATGCTTGATTCTTTCCTTAAGCCAAACCTAGTATCATTTCGGTCTGAACTTTTTTTTTTTTTTAAGATTTTTGAAGGTCAGAGGCATTGGATCCCTTGCAAGCTGGAGTTAGATAGTTATGAACTGAGTGAGTTCGGAGAAGAGGATTCACATCCTCACTCCATGATGTATGCGTTCTTAGCTTCTGACCCACCTCTCCAACCCACAATTTGTGTTACTCATTTGTAGTGAGAATTTTGGATCATTTAAAAACTCCGGTGAATGTTTTTACTTTAATCCCAGATGCGGCATATGGGGCTGATTCAGTTTGTCTTCAGCCATTAACTATGATTGTCTCTTGATCTAGGAGGGGCATGATTTTTGCCAGCTTCAGATAATTTAATTATTGTGACTCTGGAGGGGGAATGAATGCTAGACTCTTGCCAGGGGCCAAACTTGCTTGAAAGAAGGAAGAGGCTGCTGCTCCCGATTCTGGTCCTGGTTGCTGTTGTTATGGTTTGACCAGAAGTTGGAGATACCTTGAAGACGAAGATTGGGCTTTTCCCCCAAGGAACCTAAGAACCCAAATTTGCAGGAAGTATTGTATTTGTTGGCTGAAACTCTAACATTGTTTTGCTTCTACCTAGTATTGTGGGGTTGGAAGGGATTAGGGTAGAATTAAGGATTGGGAGGGAGGGAGAACTGTAAGAACCCAATAAAATAGCTCCCAGACACACCAACAGTCAACCCCTTCCCCCATATAACTATGATTGGCCCTCCTCTTTTTTCTTTTAAGCCATACATCAAGTATAAGTTCTTTGGGAGAACTATGACAGTATAGAATAACAAAAGAGTTCTTGCTAGTGAAAGCCTTTGTGAATTCAGTAAATGCAGTAGATTCTTTAGATAAAAGTCCCACTTCAATAGACTCTGAAGTGATCACATAGGTGCAAAATCATACAAGTGAGTGCACACAATCTCCATGAGAAAAAAATTGTCCTCACTCAATACAAAAGTACAGACTGGAGAAAGGACTTACTAGTTTTTAAAATCTTATTATGTTTTATTTCTTTACTTTAAAATATTAGCCGGGCGTGGTGGCACACGCCTTTAATCCCAGCACTCGGGAGGCAGAGGCAGGCGGATTTCTGAGTTCGAGGCCAGCCTGGTCTACAGCGTGAGTTCCAGGACAGCCAGAGCTACACAGAGAAACCCTGTCTCAAAAAAACCAAAAAAAATTAATAAATGAATGAAACAATAACAAAATGAATAAATTAATAAAAACCTAGCCACTAGGGTAACTGAACGGTCACTTAAACCCGCTAGAAGAGAGAAACTCAATTTTCTCCAATATAGTGACATTGGTTATATCAACCACTCCAGGACAGGTCTCATGTTCAGGAGTAGTATCCCACATATAATGGATTCCACGGGCATGTGTGTGTGTGTGTGTGTGTGTGTGTGTGTGTGCGTGCACACACGTGCATGTGCTTTTATTTGGTTACAGTTTTCTGTGTTTTTGTTTGTTCTTTTGGAGATGGGTGATATTTTGTTTCCTTGGTATGGGGGACTGGTTGTTGTATTGAGTTTTTGTTTTTTGAGAAATAACTTAAAGTTGATATACATCAGCTATATGATCCAGCCCTTGGGACTATGAAACCTAAGCAGAACATTCAGGTGCCTGTACATCTTCACTTATGCATCCACATTCAAAATAGAATTACAGCAGATGTTTATCAACTGACGAACCAATTAAGAAAATTATATATGGACATATACAACATAGACTATTTATAAAGAAGAATGGTATCTTGAAATTTACATCAACATGGATAGAAGTATGGGATATTAATTGAAATGTGTGCGTCTGAAAAGACGATTTCTATCTCCTGTGAAAGTTTTAAAAATGTGTTTGAATGTAGAATAGTGAATATCAGGTTTTCAGGAGGAACAGGGTGTTAGAGGGAGATTGGAAGATGCTCAGAAGTATAGCTTATGAACCAATGAGTTTCATTGAGTTATTCTAGGAACTAGGTGAGAGGTTAGAAGAGCACAGTTGACTCAAAGACAGCTGCATTTCCAAGATCCTTCCAATCACAGCTGCATTGCCAAGATCCCTCCAATCAATCACAGCTGCATTGCCAAGATACATCCAATCATGGGTGATGACTCACAAAAGCTTCATCACTGTAGGTCCTGATACAGCTTGCAGGAAGCTCACATAGCTAAAGAGTCTCCTATAACCAGCAATTGTTTACTGTTTATACAAGCTTTCACAGAGAATTTATGAATCTTCTCATTTTCTGAGCTTTGAAAATTTTATTAGCTTTTCAAATCTTATGAAGCTTCTCTCCCTCTCCTCCCTCCAAACTGGAATGTTCTGATTCAAAGGGGGCAGCTATGAAACAGACTCTTACTATGAAACCCAGACTGGCCTTGATTCTCCTGTTGAAACACCCCAAATTGCTGTTATAGCTGTGTATCACCATGCCCAGCTTATCCTCTCTCATCCCTGTTGTAGCTAACATGTTGCAGCATTCCAGCATACCATACAATATTGAGTTTATCATATGTCTTCCTTTTTTGAGTAGAAGTTATTTTGTGACATGTGTCTTTGTCCATTATTTCCAAATTCATTCCACCCACATACAATAATTTCTGAAATTCAGTAGGTATATAAAAATATTTGTTGGGTGCGTAAAAAGAAACAACTCACAATAGTCTAGAAACCCTATGTATATTTACCATTTTGCCAACATTCAATATTTTCAAGAATTATTCCAATTGGTAATATTACTCATCATTATTTAATTTTAATTGAGGGATACAAAATTTTGCTATGTACCCCGTGATGAGAGAGTTCCCTATCCTCCCTTTTCAGTGTGTGCCACACATTCACTCAGTTTTCAAGAATACAAAGAAGTTACATTTTAGGCCTAAGCTCTGAATTGGTCAAAGTTCTAGCACCCCTCTCCTCAGCTTGAGCACATCATAGACTTTAGTATCTTCTTAAGTTATTCCCATGCCTTAGTTCTTTCTACCTGTCATTTTTTTTTCAGGAATATGCATATTCATGTGAAGACAATGGGTTATGGTTAACATTTAGTTTTCTGAACAATTCAAATTTCCACCTACACCACAAAGCATTTGAAATTTCCATTCTAATGTTGTTCTTGTAATATGATAGGTGAAATGAGGTAAGCTATTTTAAGTTGGCATTTCCCCATTCTGATGTTATCTTTGCACACAGGCTATCAGGAGGACGATACTAACCCTTTATCTTTGCATATGGGACACTTAGAATAGTTCTCATTTTTAAATAGAGAATGGCATATTCCTAAACGGAAATAGATTTATCTCAGTTTGAGGGCTAGTGCCTTATGGATAAGACTATTACTCCCCCTCCCCACGTTGGATACCATACAGAAAGGTGCTTCCATCGACCACCTGCTTTCAGAATATTCTGACATTCTTCTCATTGGCCTTCTCCCCCTTTCCCCGCCTTGCTGGGAATTTATTTCTGAGGAGGTGCCCCATGTTAGTCCACCGGGGAACTCAAATATCTCTCCAAAACATCTCTCCAAAAACCATTCTTCTACTTTATGGCTTGGGAAACTTTTCACCTTTGAAGCTTGGACAATTGACTTAGAGTTTTATATTTTACTTATTTTAAAAATGAATAACATAAGAGTGGTAAATAAATACACAGTGATTTTGGTGTGGTGTGTTCGTTAGAGGAATATCTGATGTAATTTGTCTCAACATTTTCACTCCCTATTCTTTGGACTTTCTCAAAGGAAGAAGATGCCACTCTTCGCAGCGAGATTCTGGGAGCTTTACTAGAACCTTCAGCCATGTATTCATTGCTAAGGCTCCTACTGGTTCCAAAGTGAGCACCCCAGTGTCGCACTCTCTCTGAAGAAACTACATTGCCCAGAATCCAGCGCGCACTATGGGGATTATTTCCGTTTAGGCCGGACTTCCGACATCTTCCTCCGCGAGTCACGCATCTTAGGGTTCTATAGATTAAGGTTAGGTACAGGTTCGAGTTATCATTGCAGGAAGTAGCAAAAGGAGATTTTTTTTTTTTTGCCACTGCAGGGGGTATTGGGCGATGGCGGTGCCAGGAGGTCCTGTTTCTAAGGCCAGGTGACAGCGGTCTCCACTCTTCCTACATTATTATGACTCTCAGTCAGGGGATAGCCATGGCCCTGAGCCCAGCAGAGGTGGGTCCTGGGTCCTAAGTTTTCAAACCTTCACCTGTTATACTCAATCAACGCAATACATCCGCCAGTGGCTGCTGTGCAGAACAGCTTTTAAGATAGCTTTGCGGGTGGGAGAACTGATATGTTAGAATGTAAGACAATGTGATGGCAAAACAAAACAGGACAGGGTCAGAGGCTTGGCAAGTGCATTGAACAGTTGAAAAATGTGTCTGCTCTGCCTCAAACTCCCGCCCTATGTAGGTCCCAGAGATTGTAGCAGTCATTCTTTTCACAAGTTCTAATCCTAAGAGCACCCTCATCGGGGAGCCAAGAAGCATTTTAAATGATGGAAAGAAATCACCTTAAAAGGGTTTTAAAACACATTCCAGTGTTCACTCAGTAAACAATCAAATGTGGGATTGGTATGATAAGGGCCAAAGCAGGGACTCGGGCTAGGAAGATATTACAACTGACTCAGAAGAAACTGCCCAGGGTCAGTAGGAGCTTGGAATGTATTCTGGATAGTCATTAAATTCTAGAGATAAGTTTGGAGATGAAACCATCGATTTCTTACTCTATCAAGTGGGGTTGTGAAAGTAGGGAGTTGAGAAAGTGCTGTCCCACTACTCCTTACCCCATTTGGTAAGTGTTGTGTTTTATAAAAAGATAAGGAAGAAGGAATATGGTTGCTGGAGCTGCTGTATGGTGTGGGGAAAGGGGGTGCCTCTTGCAGCCCATGCAGAGACATCCCTTCCCCCTGAGGTACCAGCCACATGATGGTATAGTATAGAATAGGGGCATAGGGAAGGAAATTGAGTGAGTGGAGACAGAGAAAGGCAGAGGGGGAGAGGGAGGAAGGGATGAAGGGAGGGAGAGAGAGAGAGAGAGAGAGGGAGAGGGAGAGGGAGAGGGAGAGGGAGAGAGAGAGAGGAGAGACTGACCACAAGCATGTGGAGAGAGACAGGGGAGGGGAATGGGGAGAGAGAGGGAAGAGGGTAAGGGAGCAGGAGCAAGAGGAGAAGAGAGCAAGAGAGTGAGGAGGGGGCAAGCAGCCCCTTTTATAGTGAGTCGGGAACACTGGCTGTTGCCAGGTAACTATGGGGCAGAGCCTAGACAAAATACCAATAGTAAGCATCTGAAAGGTTGAACATAATTTAGAGTGGTGAATATTTCTCAGAAACATTAACAATTGGTTTTGGACATGGTAAATCCAAGATGCCTCACAGTGCAACAGGCAGGAATGTTTGGTAAGCATTCTAGTACAGCATCCAGGGGAAAGAGTTTCTGGAGACCTCACAGGTGAGGCATGAGACATGGAAATGTGACTGAGGTTGAGAGTTATTATGGGTCTTGTTTTATGATGTGTTTGAGATGAGGAATAAGATAGTTTTCTATTTGTTTGGGGATCATGTAACCTAGTCTATGAATGAACATAGGTGTTACTGTTGGATGAAGTGGGAGTTTCTTGATGGTGTCCAAACATTCTACTCTTGTGCGATTATGCAATCTGTGCTTTATATTTACCAACTCCTAGATGGAGGAATTATCCTAGATCTGAGGGATGGCACTCCTCCTTCTCCTCCTCCTCTTTTAAAACTAACAGGGTTGCATGGTCTTTTCTTACTATAACTAGACCACTACCTCACACAGGTTCTCTGCATGCCAAGTCTCAGATGTAATGAATTTTCTTCTCCATTTCCTTTATTCCCTGATTCTTACTGCCTGGAGACATGCCAAGGTATGTTTGGGGATCTCAGGTCTTCAAGTCATCACTGTAAATGCTTTCTCTCTGATGACATGACTTTGTCCACAGTCAGGATACTTCATGGCTCCATGTTCTGTAACGTTTGTCTGACATCCTCCTGGGTCGGCAAATATGTCAGTCATCATAGTCATTGTTTATGGAATTCTCTGGACCATCCTTGCAAGACAGGCTTTATTTTATTCTATTTTCCTTCCGGTTTTCTGTGAGTACGCTTTTATACTTACCTAGATTTTCTTTTTTTTTTTTTTTTTTCATTTATTTATTTATTTATTACGTATTTTCCTCAATTACATTTCCAATGCTATCCCAAAAGTCCCCCATACCCTCCCCCCCCACTCCCCTACCCACCCACTCCCATTTTTTTTGGCCCTGGCGTTCCCCTGTACTGGGGCATATAAAGTTTGCAAGTCCAATGGGCCTCTCTTTCCAGTGATGGCCGACTAGGCCATCTTTTTTTTTTTTTTTTTTTTCTTTTTTTTTTTTTTTTCCATTTTTTATTAGGTATTTCGCTCATTTACATTTGCAATGCTATACCAAAAGTCCCCCATAGCCACCCACCCCCTCTCCCCTACCCACCCACTCCCCTTTTATGGCCCTGGCGTTCCCCTGTACTGGGGCATATAAAGTTTGCGTGTCCAATGGGCCTCTCTTTCCAGTGATGGCCGACTAGGCCATCTTTTGATGCATATGCAGCTAGAGTCAAGAGCTCCGGGGTACTGGTTAGTTCATAATGTTGTTCCACCTATAGGGTTGCAGATCCCTTTAGCTTCTTTGGTACTTTCTCTAGCTCCTTCATTGGGGGCCATGTGATCCATCCAATAGCCGACTGTGAGCATCCACTTCTATGTTTGCTAGGCCCAGGCATACTCTGACAAGAGACAGCTATATCAGGGTCCTTTCAGCATAATCTTGCTAGTGTATGCAATGGTGTCAGCATTTGGAAGCTGATTATGGGATGGATCCCCGGATATGGTAGTGTCTACATGGTCCATCCTTTTATATCAACTCCAAACTTTGTCTCTGTAACTCCTTCCAAGGGTGTTTTGCTCCCACTTCTAAGGAGGGGCATAGTGTTCACACTTCAGTCTTCATTTTTCTTGAGTTTCATGTGTTTAGGAAATTGTATCTTATATCTTGGGTATCTTAGGTTTTGGGCTAATATCCACTTATCAGTGAGTACATATTGTGTGAGTTCCTTTGTGAATGTGTTACCTCACTCAGGATGATGCCCTCCAGGTCCATCCATTTGGCCAGGAATTTCATAAATTCATTCTTTTTAATAGCTGAGTAGTACTCCATTGTGTAGATGTACCACATCTTCTGTATCCATTCCTCTGTTGAGGGGCATCTGGGTTCCTTCCAGCTTCTGGCTATTATAAATAAGGCTGCTATGAACATAGTGGAGCATGTGTCCTTCTTACCAGTTGGGGCATCTTCTGGATATATGCCCAGGAGAGGTATTGCTGGATCCTCCGGTAGTACTATATCCAGTTTTCTGAGGAACCGCCAGACTGATCTCCAGAGTGGTTGTACAAGCCTGCAATCCCACCAACAATGGAGGAGTGTTCCTCTTTCTCCACATCCACGCCAGCATCTGCTGTCACCTGAATTTTTGATCTTAGCCATTCTGACTGGTGTGAGGTGGAATCTCAGGGTTGTTTTGATTTGCATTTCCCTGATGATTAAGGATGTTGAGCATTTTTTCAGGTGCTTCTCTGCCATTCGGTATTCCTCAGGTGAGAATTCTTTGTTCAGTTCTGAGCCCCATTTTTTAATGGGGTGATTTGATTTTCTGAAGTCCACCTTCTTGAGTTCTTTATTTATGTTGGATATTAGTCCCCTATCTGATTTAGGATAGGTAAAGATCCTTTCCCAATCTGTTGGTGGTCTTTTTGTCCTATTGACAGTGTCTTTTGCCTTGCAGAAACTTTGGAGTTTCATTAGGTCCCATTTGTCAATTCTCGATCTTACAGAGCAAGCCATTGCTGTTCTGTTCAGGAATCTTTCCCCTGTACCCATATCTTCAAGGCTTTTCCCCACTTTCTCCTCTATAAGTTTCAGTGTCTCTGGTTTTATGTGAAGTTCCTTGATCCACTTAGATTTGACCTTAGTACAAGGAGATAAGTATGGATCGATTCGCATTCTTCTACATGATAACAACCAGTTGTGCCAGCACCAATTGTTGAAAATGCTGTCTTTCTTCCACTGGATGGTTTTAGCTCCCTTGTCGAAGATCAAGTGACCATAGGTGTGTGGGTTCATTTCTGGGTCTTCAATTCTATTCCATTGGTCTACTTGTCTGTCTCTATACCAGTACCATGCAGTTTTTATCACAATTGCCCTGTAGTAAAGCTTTAGGTCAGGCATGGTGATTCCACCAGAGGTTCTTTTATCCTTGAGAAGAGTTTTTGCTATCCTAGGTTTTTTGTTATTCCAGATGAATTTGCAAATTGCTCCTTCTAATTCGTTGAAGAATTGAGTTGGAATTTTGATGGGGATTGCATTGAATCTGTAGATTGCTTTTGGCAAGATAGCCATTTTTACAATGTTGATCCTGCCAATCCATGAGCATGGGAGATCTTTCCATCTTCTGAGATCTTCTTTAATTTCTTTCTTCAGAGACTTGAAGTTTTTATCATACAGATCTTTTACTTCCTTAGTTAGAGTCACGCCGAGATATTTTATATTATTTGTGACTATTGAGAACGGTGTTGTTTCCCTAATTTCTTTCTCAGCCTGTTTATTCTTTGTGTAGAGAAAGGCCATTGACTTGTTTGAGTTAATTTTATATCCAGCTACTTCACCAAAGCTGTTTATCAGGTTTAGGAGTTCTCTGGTGGAATTTTTAGGGTCACTTATATATACTATCATATCATCTGCAAAAAGTGATATTTTGACTTCCTCTTTTCCAATTTGTATCCCCTTGATCTCCTTTTGTTGTCGAATTGCTCTGGCTAATACTTCAAGTACTATGTTGAAAAGGTAGGGAGAAAGTGGGCAGCCTTGTCTAGTCCCTGATTTTAGTGGGATTGCTTCCAGCTTCTCTCCATTTACTTTGATGTTGGCTACTGGTTTGCTGTAGATTGCTTTTATTATGTTTAGGTATGGGCCTTGAATTCCTGATCTTTCCAAAACTTTTATCATGAATGGGTGTTGGATCTTGTCAAATGCTTTTTCTGCATCTAACGAGATGATCATGTGGTTTTTGTCTTTGAGTTTGTTTATATAATGGATTACATTGATGGATTTTCGTATATTAAACCATCCCTGCATCCCTGGAATAAAACCTACTTGGTCAGGATGGATGATTTCTTTAATGTGTTCTTGGATTCGGTTAGCGAGAATTTTATTAAGGATTTTTGCATCGATATTCATAAGAGAAATTGGTCTGAAGTTCTCTATCTTTGTTGGATCTTTCTGTGGTTTAGGTATCAGAGTAATAGTGGCTTCATAAAATGAGTTGGGTAGAGTACCTTCTACTTCTATCTTGTGAAATAGTTTGTGCAGAACTGGAATTAGATCTTCTTTGAAGGTCTGATAGAACTCTGCACTAAACCCATCTGGTCCTGGGCTTTTTTTGGTTGGGAGACTATTAATAACTGCTTCTATTTCTTTAGGGGATATGGGACTGTTTAGAAGGTCAACTTGATCCTGATTCAACTTTGGTACCTGGTATCTGTCCAGAAATTTGTCCATTTCATCCAGGTTTTCCAGTTTTGTTGAGTATAAGCTTTTGTAGAAGGATCTGATGGTGTTTTGGATTTCTTCAGGATCTGTTGTTATGTCTCCCTTTTCATTTCTGATTTTGTTGATTAGGATTTTGTCCCTTTGCCCTCTAGTGAGTCTAGCTAAGGGTTTATCTATCTTGTTGATTTTCTCAAAGAACCAACTCCTCGTTTGGTTAATTCTTTGAATAGTTCTTCTTGTTTCCACTTGGTTAATTTCACCCCTGAGTTTGATTATTTCCTGCCGTCTACTCCTCTTGGGTGAATTTGCTTCCTTTTTTTCTAGAGCTTTTAGATGTGTTGTCAAGCTGCTAGTATGTGCTCTCTCCCGTTTCTTCTTGGAGGTACTCAGAGCTATGAGTTTCCCTCTTAGAAATGCTTTCATTGTGTCCCAAAGGTTTGGGTACGTTGTGGCTTCATTTTCATTAAACTCTAAAAAGTCTTTAATTTCTTTCTTTATTCCTTCCTTGACCAAGGTATCATTGAGAAGAGTGTTGTTCAGTTTCCACGTGAATGTTGGCTTTCCATTCTTAATGTTGTTATTGAAGATCAGTCTTAGGCCATGGTGGTCTGATAGGATACATGGGACAATTTCAATATTTTTGTATCTGTTGAGGCTTATTTTGTGACCAATTATATGGTCAATTTTGGAGCAGGTCCCGTGAGGTGCTGAGAAGAAGGTATATCCTTTTGTTTTAGGATTAAATATTCTGTAGATATCTGTCAGGTCCATTTGTTTCATAACTTCTGTTAGTTTCACTGTGTCCCTGTTTAGTTTCTGTTTCCACGATCTGTCCATTGATGAAAGTGGTGTGTTGAGGTCTCCCACTATTATTGTGTGAGGTGCAATGTGTGCTTTGAGCTTTACTAAAGTGTCTTTAATGAATGTGGCTGCCCTTGCATTTGGAGCGTAGATATTCAGAATTGAGAGTTCCTCTTGGAGGATTTTACATTTGATGAGTATGAAGTGTCCCTCCTTGTCTTTTTTGATAACTTTGGGTTGGAAGTCGATTTTATCCGATATTAGAATGGCTACTCCAGCCTGTTTCTTCAGACCATTTGCTTGGAAAATTGTTTTCCAGCCTTTCACTCTGAGGTAGTGTCTGTCTTTTTCCCTGAGATGGGTTTCCTGTAAGCAGCAGAATGTTGGGTCCTGTTTGTGTAGCCAGTCTGTTAGTCTATGTCTTTTTATTGGGGAATTGAGTCCATTGATATTAAGAGATATTAAGGAAAGGTAATTGTTGCTTCCTGTTATTTTTGTTGTTAAAGTTGGCATTCTGTTCTTGTGGTTGTCTTCTTTTAGGTTTGTTGATGGATTATCTTCTTGTTTTTTCTAGGGCGTGGTTCCCGTCCTTGTATTGTTTTTTTTCTGTTATTATCCTTTGAAGGGCTGGATTCGTGGAGAGATAATGGGTGAATTTAGTTTTGTCGTGGAATACTTTGGTTTCTCCATCTATGGTAATTGAGAGTTTGGCTGGGTATAGTAGCCTGGGCTGGCATTTATGTTCTCTTAGTGTCTGTATAACATCTGACCAGGCTCTTCTGGCTTTCATAGTCTCTGGTGAAAAATCTGGTGTAATTCTGATAGGCTTGCCTTTATATGTTACTTGACCTTTTTCCCTTACTGCTTTTAGTATTCTATCTTTATTTAGTGCATTTGGTGTTCTGATTATTATGTGTCGGGAGGAATTTCTTTTTTGGTCCAGTCTATTTGGAGTTCTGTAGGCTTCTTGTATGTTCATGGGCATCTCTTCCTTTAGATTTGGGAAGTTTTCTTCAATAATTTTGTTGAAGATGTTTGCTGGTCCTTTGAGTTGAAAATCTTCATTCTCATCCACTCCTATTATCCGTAGGTTTGGTCTTCTCATTGTGTCCTGGATTTCCTGGATGTTTTGAGTTAGGATCTTTTTGCATTTTCCATTTTCTTTGATTGTTGTGCCGATGTTCTCTATGGAGTCTTCTGCACCTGAGATTCTCTCTTCCATCTCTTGTATTCTGTTGCTGATGCTGGCATCTATGGTTCCAGATTTCTTTCCTAGGGTTTCTATCTCCAGCGTCGCCTCACTTTGGGTTTTCTTTATTGTGTCTACTTCCCTTTTTAGGTCTAGTATGGTTTTGTTCATTTCCATCACCTGTTTGGATGTGTTTTCCTGTTTTTCTATAAGGACTTCTACCTGTTTGGTTGTGTTTTCCTGTTTTTCTTTAAGGACTTGTAACTCTTTAGCAGTGTTTTCCTGTTTTTCTTTAAGGACTTGTAACTCTTTAGCAGTGTTCTCCTGTATTTCTTTAAGTGAGTTGTTGAATTCCTTCTTTATGTCCTCTACCATCATCATGAGATATGCTTTTAAATCCAGGTCTACCTTTTCAGGTGTGTTAGGGTGTCCTGGATTGGGCGAAGTGGGCGTTCTGGGTTCTGATGATGGTGAGTGGTCCTGGCTTCTGTTAGTAGGATTCTTACGTTTACCTTTCGCCATCTGGCAATCTCTGGAGTTAGTTGTTATAGTTGTCTTTGTTAAAAGATTGTTCCTCTGTTGATTTTGTTACCCTCTATCAGCAGGCGTGGGAGACAAGCTCTCTTCTCTGAGTTTCAGTGGTCAGAGCAGTCTCTGTAGGCAAGCTCTCCTCTCTCAGGGAAGGTGTACAGTTATCTGGTGTTTGGACCTCCTCCTGGCTGAAGGTGAAGGCCCAAAACAGAATCTTTCCCAGAAGCTGTGTTGCTTTGGCCAGGAAGGTGGCCAGTTGTCTGGAGTCGAAGATGTCGCAGCCTCAGAAGCTCTGTGGCTCTTGCCGGGAAGGTGGCTGGTTGTCTGGAGCTGAGGATGGTGCCGCCCCAGAATCTCTGCGACTCTCTCGCCCGTCCCAGAAACGGCTGGCACTCTGTATTCCACACGGTCACCCGTGCAGCCTGCCCTCCGCGGAGTCCCGGAGCCAAGAAGGCTCCCGCCGGCGCCTGTGCCACAAACCTCTCAGGCCAGGCAGACCCCCGTGCTCTCACCAGGAAGGTGGCCGGCTGTCTGGAGCTGAAGATGGCGCCGCCCAGAAGCTCTGCGACTCTCTCGCCCGTCCCAGAAACAGCTGGCACTCTGTATTCCACACGGTCACCCGTGCAGCCTGCCCTCCGCGGAGTCCCGGAGCCAAGAAGGCTCCCGCCGGCGCCTGTGCCACAAACCTCTCAGGCCAGGCAGACCCCGTGCTCTCACCAGGAAGGTGGCCGGCTGTCTGGAGCTAAAGATGGCGCCGCCCAGAAGCTCTGCGACTCTCTCGCCCGTCCCAGAAACAGCTGGCACTCTGTATTCCACACGGTCACCCGTGCAGCCTGCCCTCTGCGGAGTCCCGGAGCCAAGAAGGCTCCCGCCGGCGCCTGTGCCACAAACCTCTCAGGCCAGGCAGACCCCCGTGCTCTCACCAGGAAGGTGGCCGGCTGTCTGGAGCTGAAGATGGCGCCGCCCAGAAGCTCTGCGACTCTCTCGCCCGTCCCAGAAACAGCTGGCACTCTGTATTCCACACGGTCACCCGTGCAGCCTGCCCTCCGCGGAGTCCCGGAGCCAAGAAGGCTCCCGCCGGCGCCTGTGCCACAAACCTCTCAGGCCAGGTAGACCCCCGTGCTCTCACCAGGAAGGTGGCCGGCTGTCTGGAGCTGAAGATGGCGCCGCCCAGAAGCTCTGCGACTCTCTCGCCCGTCCCAGAAACAGCTGGCACTCTGTATTCCACACGGTCACCCGTGCAGCCTGCCCTCCGCGGAGTCCCGGAGCCAAGAAGGCTCCCGCCGGCGCCTGTGCCACAAACCTCTCAGGCCAGGCAGACCCCGTGCTCTCACCAGGAAGGTGGCCGGCTGTCTGGAGCTAAAGATGGCGCCGCCCAGAAGCTCTGCGACTCTCTCGCCCGTCCCAGAAACAGCTGGCACTCTGTATTCCACACGGTCACCCGTGCAGCCTGCCCTCCGCGGAGTCCCGGAGCCAAGACACCTAGATTTTCCCTGGTGACTTCTGTCTTCCAGATCCTTTATGGGTCTTGAACTGTGGCAAGCAAGAGAGTCCTGGCACTTGACTGAGAGGGCATGACTCGAAGCATAGCCCAAAGGGCTTTGATCAACTCTGATAAGTGAGACCTGGAGGATGGTATGACTTCTAGATGTTTTTCAGATAGCATCAGAAAGCTGTCTTGTGTCTGCTACTGTAGGCAGTAATATAAGGATGATAGCCTTATCTGTTTCCTTTCTAGCTACCAAATATTTAACACAATGACTTGTTAGGTTTATTAGCAAGCTGCAAGCCTAGGGTAGACAGGTTCTGAGCTATTCTAACTTCTAAGGCTGCCTACTTTCTAGCCCCAGGGTCCTTTACATTCAATCTGAATCTTGGACTGGCTCATTCTGCTCGATGTGTGTCCTCATGGAGACCCCCTTGGTGACTCTTCCTGGTCTCTCCATTTCTTCCTCTCCTCATGGCGTATTCCTTCTCCACTCTGGTCTCTCTCTGTGACCCCCTAACTTAGATTGGAAGTCCCACTCAACTTTCTTCTGTCCAGATAATTGGCCAATTAACTCTCTTATTGAGCATTAGAGGTGATGGAAAACAATTTTTACATAAACTAAGAGACCAGAATATCTTCAGGAACACAACCAGCTCTCTGGGCATAGAATTTAGCATCTGAATACACAGTGCCCCAAACCACTCACTAACACACTATCATTCGTTGCCAAAGCAAGAGACCATACCTTCTTTCTACCTTTCTCTCTCAATCTGGATATGTTTGTTATTTCTGTTCAAATTTCTGATTCAGGGCTTTTCTACCTAACTCTAATACAACTGTCTTCTATTGCTTCCTCTGCAGTCCTTTCTAATATTGGAATGAACTATATTCAATGAACTGAACTAAGATCATCATATGTAGACGTAATCATTTAATAGTCCTTGAATATAAACCTCTAACTTTAAATCAAATATTCCTGGATATATACTTATGCATAACTCTGACCTGTTGTTAGCTGTCAGACAAAGCCTTTCTAAAAGTAATTTTTAAATAACTAATATGGAGGCTACTTTTTCTCCTCACTCTATGTCTTATCTCTCAGCCTTCCCTATTCTATGATTACTGGATTTCAGGATTATACAGAGTACTATAAAACTGATCCTACTTTTGTCCTCTTGAAAACCCTATGAACTTAATCTGTACATATGTCTAGATTTATGTCAACTTTATACAAGCTAGAGTCATCTGAAAGGAGGAAACCTCAATTGAGATAATGTTTCCATAAAGTTTAGCTGTGAGGCATTTTCTAAATTAGTGATCTTGGGGCCCAGCCATTGTGGGTGGTGCCATCTCCTGGAGGGGTTCTATAAGACAGCAGGCTGAGCAAGCTATAAGGAGCAAGCCAGTAAGCAGCACCATTTCATGGCCTCTTCATTAGTTCTTGCCTACAGGTTGCTGTCCTGTCTGAGTTCTTGTCCTAATTTCCTTTAGAGATGAACAGTGCCATGGAAGGGTCATCTAAACAAACCCTTTCCTGCCCAATTGTCTTTTAGTCATGGTATTACATCACAGTTATACTAAGATAACATATACTTCAAAGTGTTTTTTTTTTTTCTGCCTTCAGGTTGTTGGTGTACAGTAAAGTATGAAGAGGTACCTTCTCAACAGAGTAGGAGTGGCACATGTCAGTATGTCCAAGGCAGGCTCTTTCTTGACACAAATAATTCACCCTTGTAACATATGTGGCCTCATTTGGAATGACCTTTTGGACATGGAGGAACACCAAGGAACATACCTTGTACTTAGAACTTATTCATGCAGGGCATGTGAGAAACAAATCTGGTTTTGTGAAAACTTTGGACAGAACCTAAAGTATCATACTGTAGAGAATTCTTCACAAAAAGATGACAATAAATCCTTGTTAATTAAGAATTTCAAAGTTCATGTAGAGCCTTACTCATCAGAAAAGCCCTCTGCATGTGAGGTGGAGCAGAGGAACCTTCAGGAAAATGTGACTGGGCATCAATTAAAAGAGAGAGAGAGAGAGAGAGAGAGAGAGAGAGAGAGAGAGAGAGAGAGAGAATCCATAGCAAGAAGATGTCAGAGAGCACTGAGAGTGGGGAGGACTTTCATGTTGGGCAAATGCATTATAAGTGCAGTGAGTGTGGGGAAGGTTTTGGCCATAAAGCCATGCTCATCCAGCACCAGAGTATCCACACTGGCGAAAGGTCTTATGAATGTAGTGAATGCAGAAAAGCCTTTACTCAAAGAGACAATCTCACTCAGAATAAGGGAATCCACACTGGAAAAATGCCTTACAAGTGTCCTGAATGTGCCAAGTAAAGGTATTTTAAAGATCCATCACTCCAACCTCATAGTACACCAGCAAGTTCACAGTGCCTTATAAGAGCAACAACTGTGGGATAGCCTTCAGACGCAAATCTACACTTGTTCAGCATGTAAGTATTCACACTGGAGAACATCCTTTTGATTGCAGTGATTGTGGAAAATCCTTCACGCACAGATAAACCCCCTTTAAACATCAGAGAATTCACACAGACACAAAGCCCTTTGAGTGCACTGAGTGTGCACAGATGGTTGTAAGCCACTGTGTGGATGTGGTTGCTGGAAACTGAACTCATGACCTTTGGAAGAGCAATCAGTTCTCTCAACTGCTAAGCTATCACTCCATCCCCTGATCTGGGGTTTAAAATAAACTTTTTTATGGAGTATAATCAACACACTCTGTCTCTATTGTATATAGTCATGTAGTTCAATCTATGTGCTCATTGTACTGTAAAGCTACTTTAGCAGTGATGTTGAAACACTCCAGAGCTCTAAAGTTAACATGTGCTGCTGCTTCATGTTTCTTCTCAGGGCCCTTCTTCATGCTCTTCACTCAATTGCCTGGCAACCATGGACTTTGGTATTCATAAATTCCTTAAGAAGTTTCTGTAAATGAGACCAGCAAAATTTTTACGTATATTTTGTCTGCTCTTAGTCTGTATAACTAATCTGACATGTATTTGTGTTGTGTGTTGGACAGCTTCTGTTTTTGATCAATGGTAGTATAGATTTACCACGACTACCTGTTTATCTAATTTGTCATTTTCCTGCCCCATCTGCTAAATATTAAAAAAGGAGCAGCTATAGATATTCATGTATGGGTTTTTCTATGGACTTCTAACAAAACATTTTAAAACGGAAATTTCTTTGTAAAATTAATATAATGGTGTGAAGAGAAAAGATTTAAGACTTGATTTGGGAGATTGCCAGCCCGTCTTAATCCCAAAAGTAACCTAGATGAAGAGGCTTATTGTGGGAAAGCAGGTTCCGATGAAGTCACTGAGAATGTTGCTAAACAGCATGTGGTAATACCAAGATTACAAAGTCAGAGCAGTCTATTCCACAAAGCCTTTAAAGAGATTGTGACACAGACATACCTTAATATAACCAGAATGTATTTTAGGAAGTTGAAAGGAACCCCTCAGGCATATCTGGGAAAAGGTGTGATACCATTAAGGACCTAAATCCTGGGTAAACCTCGTAAAGTCATCATCAGCTTGTATCTAAAAGAACAATGCATATAAATTTGAAGCATGTCCTAGTTTGCTTTCCATTGCTGTGATAATTATCACAATGAAAAGAAACTTGAGGAAGGAAACGGTTTACCTGGCATCCAGTTTCCAGACCATCATGGTAGGAAGCCTAGGGGGAAACTCAAGCAGGAACCTGGAGGCAGGACCTGAAGCATAACCCAAGGGGAAGGCTGCTTACAAACTTGTTTAGTTGGTTTGCTTAGCCTGCTTTCTTATACAACACGGAACCACTTGCCCAGGTGTGGCCCTGACCATGGTAGACCATACCCTCCCACATCAGATGCCAGGGAAGCGAAGGGCTCCCAGGACCCAAAGGAGATGACTTTAGCTGAAATATTCAAAAAGGGGAGAGAGAACCTATAGAGCTCATATCCAGAAGTTAGGCATGGCCTCTGGTTGAGGGATGGGGCCTCTTGATCCCCTGGCTTTTGAGCTACCAGTGGCTACCTCCAGTTCCTCATCCCCCATTGCTACATATTTTTATTCAATTTCCTGATCCTCTGAACCTCTCTCCTGTCCCCTTCAGTATCTCATCCTGCCTTCCTTTCCTCCCCTCTTCTTTCTCTTCCAGGTACCCACTTCTCTACCTCTCTCAATCATCCTGTTCCCCACTTTATGCAGGACTGAAGCATCCATACCCTGGTCTTCCTTCCTCCTAAGCTTCATATGGTCTGTGGGTTGTATCTTAGGCATTGTGAGCCTTTGAGCTGTTATTCACTTATCAATCAGTACATACCATGTGTGATCTTTTGTGTCAGGGTTACCTCACTCAGGATGATATTTTCTAGTTCCATCCATTTGCCTGTGAATTTCATGAAATAATTGCTTTTAATAACTGAGTCTTACTACATTGTGTAAATGTACCACATTTTCTGTATCTTTTCTTTTGAGGGACATCTGGGTTGTTTACAGCTTCTGGCTGTTATAAGTAAGGCTGATGTAAACATACTAGAGGATGTGTCCTTGTTATATGTTAGAGCATCTTTTGGGTATATGCCCAGTAAGATGCCACAACATATAACAAGGGATTGAGCTTTTTTTTTTTTTTTTGTCTCTTTGATTGTCTCTTCTTTAGAAATAATGTGCATACAGGTATGGGCTTGGCCATCTTTTTATCTGAGAATACATGGACTTGGCCATCTTTTTATCTGAGAATACATGATTAGTTTCCTATTTTTGAAGCCCGCGGGTAAAGATGAACTGTGCTTGGGGTGGATTGGACCAGAGCTTTATCCAGAATTTAGATGGTGAAGTTCATGCCTGTGTAGTTGGGATTGTGATGAGATTTGATTTTAGTTTATGAGGTAATTGATTTAGGTCTTGGGGACCTTGAGATGGAATCATTTTATTATAATTGGTAGATAATAAACCTTTGGGAATCTAAAGAGCAAACTGATAAGCAGATTAGTTTCTTTGAAATGTACTAATTCTTGGATTCTCTAAATACAGGGCCATACTAGAATATGTCTGTTTGCATGTTGATTAATACTGTAATGAGACATGACAGATGTGAAAACAGATAGTGCAGCATGATGTGGCTCTGATGTGTATTCTGAGACAGTTCTTGCTGATGCAGATGTCTATTAAAGGGGAAACTCATCAATTGCTGGTGGAAGTGCAAGCTCTATGCAAACCAATGTGTTCCTAAGGAAGACGGGAATCTATCTACCCCAAGATGCAGCTACACCACTTTTGGGCTTCATCCTAATAGGATGCCTCATCTTACTATAGAGATACTTCCTCCACCATGTTAATTGCTGCTTTCTTCATAATATTCAGAAATTGGAAACCACTTAGATGTTCCTCAACAGAATAATGAATGAAGTAGGTGGCACATTTACACAAGGGAGTTCAAAACAACAACAACAACAACAACAACAACAACAACAACAACACAAAACTGAAATTTATAGGCAAAAAGATGTAACTAGAAAAAAAATCATCCTAAGTGAAATATTCCAGAAGTAGAAAAGACACGTATGGTATATATTCATTTATATATGGATATTAACTTTTAGGACAGTGAAAATAAGCTACATACAACTCATAGAACTACAGAGGTTAAATAATAGTGTACGGGACTAGGGGGTCCAGATATTCTTAGGACAGAGAAATAACATAGATAGTTATGAATGAATTGGGGGACAGGAAAAGGGGAATCAAGAGTAGAAGAAGATTGAAGGATATAATGGAGGAATACAAAGTCAGAGAAAGCTGAAATTAAGAGCTATTTGAAGGGATGAGGGGCAGCATAGAAATCTAACAGTAGATTCATATAAGATATATGACTGATCTAACTGAAGTCACCAAATAATGGAACAGACCGAGTCCCAACTGTCCATTTCTTGTCACCAAATGGATCTTTACATACTGGGATTGGGTTACATTTAATTGAGTTGTTGGCCAAAATGGTCTGATTGGAATCCCCAAACAATCTAGGCAAGAATACACTTTCTTCTTCATAAGTTTATGGTAAGGCGTTATTGTTGAAAAAAAGCACCTACGCATTTCTCACTCTTTTTGGATAGTTTATTTACATTTCAGATGATATCCACTTTCCCAGCTCCCCCCTCCCAAAACTCCCTATATTATCCCCCTTCCCCAGCTTCTGTGAGGGTGTTGGAATTACAGTGTGAGACCATGATGCCAACAAACATCATCCTATATTTGGGAGTTCTGAGGCTGACTGAGGTGTGAGTTCACTGAAATGTTCTCAGAACAAAAACTAAGACATGTTCTTCATTTATGTTTTTAGTGATCAATCAGGTGATCGTCCATATAGTAAGTATGACATCATTTAGGACACACACTGTCAGTCCGGAGTCAAATGAAAAACCAACATCCCTCAAAGTTTTATAAAGCTCCTCCTAGATGGAGTTGTGCTTACTGAGAGGCCATGCACATTCCCATGAGAATAATGACAGTGGACTTGTCCCATAATATCTGTGAATATGGACAAAATTAAAATTATTGACAATATGCTTCAAGTTAAGAGATGCTGTGGCCTTTGAGATTCCTTGAATGAGAATGACTAAGAAGTATTTGTGCCACTTGCTTGAAATTTGTGTATTTGGGTATCCACCTGCATTCAGTGTAGCAAAGTAAGAAGAAATATTAAAAGAAGCAGTGACCTGATGCAATAAATCTCCAACCCAAATATGTCCCAGCAATGAAAACAGAACTCAATATGAATACATGTGGTGCACCTAGATTGGGCAGACCTACCACTACACTACCATCTTCCACATCTATGAGACCCCTTAGAACTTGCAGTTTCTCCAGGCCATGTGCTTCTGCTCTGCTTTTCTTCTTCTTCCTCCTCCTCCTCCTCTGTATCCTCCCTCTTCCATTTTCTCCTTCTTCTCTCTCTACCTTCTGCTCCATCTTCTCTTTTATCTGCCCAAACATCAGCTCTCCTTTATTTTACAAATTAAGGTGGGAAGCAGATTTACAGGAAATCACCAGAGTGCTGACTCATTCCTTGTTGGCAGCCACTCACAGGAGAACAGAATTAACATCAAATGTAATTAGCTCCAGGACTAACCACAACAGTGACCAACATTGACCACAGTGCAACACCACTCCTGTGTTCATATATGTGAGGTCACTCTGCCCAATTCTGGAAAAGGCTGTTTGTCTTCACAGGCATAGTATTGTGCATGAGAAAGAAAGAATGTTCATACTGGTCACATCCATTGAATATGTGTAATTCAAGTCCTGTAGCCTTTCTTACCAGAACATGATCATGGTGTGGATCAACATAGCACCTAAAGTCCAATACCAATGAAGTCCCTCTGCTTTGACTCCCTTCTTTCCTTCCCCCTCCCTTCTTTCCTCCCTTCCTCATCTCTCTTTCCTTTCTTTCTTCCATCATTCCTTCTTCCCTTCCTTCCTCCTTCTCTTCCTACCTTCCTTCCTTTTTTTTTCTTTTTCTTTCTTCATAGTGCTTATGTACATGTGTGCATGCGCAAACACACACCACACACACAGACACACACAGAGGCAAAATATTCATGCACACAAAATTATAGTAGACAAATAAATATTTTAAAAAATAACTTTCATTTTCAAATATAGGTCTATTTCATAGGCAAATTTTAAGTGCAAATAAGGCTTTTGAGATTTTAATAAAATAAAGTGTTCTAACTGTGGTCTGACATGACAGCTGCCCTGTCACCCATTATGAATTCATACACACAAGATGGACCTGATGTTTATGATGCCACTGGAAATATGCATTGCTGTTGCAGAGCTAAAGGCTAATGTGGCAATCACAGATGAATTATTCACACCATTACTCTGTTCAAAGGGCAACATGAAATCCTAACATGTTTAAATAGCATGAAAATTTGTACCTAAAATATTTCCTTTCATGTTGCATATTTACTTACTTCTCCTTATACAGATGGAACTATTATAATATTAATAACAGATTCACATAGAAGAGATGCATAAAAACAAATTTGAATGTTTTTGAAAACATTGTGCAAACTAAATAAATAAGTGTGGAAACAAACATAGCTGATGGGTAGAGTCATGGCCTGCCATGCTCAAGGCTCTATGTTCCATTATCAACAATGAGAAAACAGTGGGAGAAGGCATGTCAGCCTTTTGCACTTAACATTAGTGTATGAATAAACCAGGAGAGATAATTCTAGACTTTTTTTTCTTGGCTGTCATTGCCTGATACTCTTATTCTAACTTTACTTCTGTGTTACCCTCTCATGTTAAAAGTGAAGTTTCAAGTCAGTCATTGGACCACTGGTCCCTCAATATAGTCTGAGCTACTGCCTCTTTAACTCATACATGTAGGTTACATTAGAATACTTTTTACTGAAGAAAGAGATTCACATCCTAATTCTTCCAGAGTAGTGTGCTTCTTATATTCCTATTTGAATGTTTACTACAGATGTGAAACTATGGTAAGTTCAACCATGATAATCACACTGAAGAGATAGTCTACACATCATGCTAAGTAAGGTGAATTATAATATTGACTTATTATCATAGTACTTCAACACATTAACAGATGGATTGTCTTAACCTTGTGATATCTACAGTCAACCTCAGTTTACACTACAGCAATAATTAAGATGAAGTGGCACAAGTTAGGTATGCCTATATTTTGACTAACATCTTTGCTATAGAATTAATCTTGTGCTTTCTCTGCCTGTTCCATAAATCTGTTTCAACCCCAGATTTACATTACCAGACATGAGCAACTACATATCTAAGTCTCATCATTTCTGAAGGCTCACTAAATCTCCTGTGGAAGATTCTAGAAACTTTGCACTCAGACCATGAGAAAGATAGAGGCATCTCTATGTCTCAATCGACCCAGGCTTCTTCGACTTTTTCCAACACAAATAAACTTAGGTCTTTTAAAAAATGATTTAAAACATATTGATAAAATATCTTTCAAGTATTTAAAACATATATAAGTGTTTTAGTCAAGTTGGTTCCAATTATTTCTCTTTGAATTCCTTTTTATTTTAATTTTTTTTTAATTTTATTAGTTAATTTCTTTATTTACATTTCAAATGTTATCCCCCTTCCTGATTTCTCCTCCACAACCTTCCTATCCCACCCCCCCATCCTCACAGTTTCTATGAGCGATGTCCCACACCCACCCACCCACTCCTGCCTACCATTCCCCTATGGTGGGGCAAGTCTCCACAAGGCCAAGGGGCTTCCATCCCATTGATGCCAGATAAGGCAATCCTCTGCTACACGTGTAGCTGGAGCCATGAGTCCTTCTATGTGTACTCTTTGCTTCGTGCTTTAGTCTCTGTGAGCTCTGGGGTTCTGGTTGGTTGATATTGTTGTTCTTCCTATGGGGTTACAAACGCCTTCAGATCCTTCAGTCCTCCCTCTAACTCCTGTACTGGGTTCCCTACACTTAGTCTGATGGTTGCCTTGTAGCATCCAAATCTATATTGGTCTGGCTCTGGCAGAGCTTCTTATGGGACAGACATACCAGGATCCTGTCAGCAAGTGCTTCTTGGCATCAGCCATAGTGACTGGGTTTGATGCCTGCAGATGGGATTGATCCCTAGGCAGATAGGGCAGTCTCTGGACAGGCTTTTCTTCCGTCTCTGCTCTACATTTTGTTTTTGCATTTCCTTTAGGCAGGAACAATTCTGTGATATTCCATTTTTTAAGTATCCCACAACCACTATTCACTCTAAATTTTACCTGTTCCTTAAAAACAAATAAACCAACTAACAAACAAGAAAACAAAATGAAACAAAACAAAAACCATAAATCACTGAGACGAATTAGTGTTGGCAGTATGTGTCTAGTGCAGTGCAATCTATGCAGGAATTGGTAGCTTCTTAAAGGTTGATTCCTTAAGGAAATGTAAAATTTCCTCTTGTAGAGATTAGATAAGTTGTGCAACAGATCTTCTGCTAGAAGTGGGACCTCCTGACCACCTTCATTGTGCTGGGATTATGTCTAGCATGATCTTCTGCAGGTTTTGTAAGTATTGTCACGATAAGTAAATTCACATGTGCAAGTGCACTGGTTAGTATGGACAAAACCTGTTTCTTTGGAATCATTTACCACTTCTGGTTCTTACAATACATTTGTCTCTCTTTCCATGTGAACTCTGAGACTTGGGAAGAAGAGGTGTGATATGGATGACCTATATTTAATTGGTCACTCTAGTATCTCTTATTCTTGAACCCTGAATGATTGTGGGCCTCTGTTTTAAACACCGTTATACTGCAAAAGAAGTTTCTCTTATAAGGGTTGGGGGGGTAGCCTAATCCAACAGCATATAATAAGAGTTTATGTGACAGTTTACTACTATGCAATTTTAGTAAAATAATAGCATTAAGGTTTTCCCCTCAGGGAACTCTCTAGCCATATGATCTTGACTTTGATAATGGTGCCAGTCATGGGTTGCATCTTTTAATATGGCCTTCAATTCAATCATTAAGTGACTCTTTACTCCCATGATGTTCATGACACGATTGCATCAGGGTTTTGGTGTTATAGACCACTAGGGCTGAAGCTTACAGGTTGAATTCTCATGTTCTAGAACTCATGTACATGGTATTTTCATCCATAGGGTCTTAAATTATTGAGACGATAACCATTCAACATTACAGTCATTTAAAATATTGACATTGTTCTTCCTTGTTTTCAATTTATTTCTTAACTTTGAAATATAACCTGCTATAGTTTAGAGTATTCAATATAGAGACAAATTCAGTCAAATCTCAGAAAAATATCTAATGAAGACGAAATAAAAGGAGAAACATATGTCAAAATTAGCATTGGAGATTATTCAGAAACTTAGCATAATGCAATAAGATTAATTTTATAATGATGGTATGAAAATATTCTGGGGAAAATATAGACCATACCATGAAATACACTCTTTAAATTAAAAAAAATATTTTAAAAATGTAACTATATGCAATGGTATCAGCATTTGGAAGCTGATTATGGGGTGGATCCCTGGATATGGCAGTCTCTAGATGGTCCATTCTTTTGTCTCAGCTCCAAACTTTGTCTCTGTAACTCCTTCCATGGGTGTTTTGTTCCCAATTCTAAGGAGGGGCATAGTGTCCACACTTCAGTCTTCATTCTTCTTGAGTTTCATGTGTTTAGCAAATTGTATCTTATATCTTGGGTATCCTAGGTTTTGGGCTAATATCCACTTATCAGTGAGTACACATTGTGTGAGTTGGAACGCCAGAGCCAAAAAAAATGGGAATGAGTGGGTAGGGAAGTGGGGGGGGGTATGGGGGACTTTTGGGATAGCATTGGAAATGTAATTGAGAAAAATATGTAATAAAAAATATTAATTAAAAAATGTAACTATAATTACATTATCTTCCTCTTTCTCTTTTCTCTTTTCAACCCTTTCCATATACTCCAGTCCATCTTATCCAACTCAGCACTGCTTTAATTGTTGTTGTTTCTTGCTTTTATTCTATCAGGTTAGGTGTTTCAGGCTGAGGGCTTTGGTCCATTTGGGATTGATTTTTGTCCAGCATGTTAAGTACGGAATTATTTGCATTCTTTTACCTCCAGAGATCTGGTTTGAGCAGTAAAATTTGTTGAAAATCCTGTCTTTTTTTTTCCATTATGCATTTGTATATTGTTTATATAAAACCGGTCTCAGTGTGTATGTGAAATTATGTCTAGGTCTTAATTTTGATTCAGTTGATCAACATATCTGATTTTACACCACCACCCTAGAATTTTTAGTACTGTAGCTCTGCAGTACAACTTGAAATGGAGATTGGTGATACATCCAGTTGTTCTTTTATTGTTTCTGTAGTCAGAGTTTCTGTGTTTCTATATGAAGTTGAGAAAAGTTCTTTCAATGTCTGTAAAGAATTATGTTGGAATTTTGAAAGGGATGCATTGAATTTGTAGATTGCTTTTGGTAGAATGGTCAATTTTACTATATTAATCCTACCAGTCCATAAGTATGAGAGATTTTTAATGTTTTTTTTTTTTTATCTTTTTTTTTCTTAGTTGTTCCAGAAATACTGTGGGCTCTGCAGGTTCTTTTTCTGCAATTACATCACTGTTCATGAACTCCATGTTACATTCAACCATCTGTAATGGAATCTAATGCATTCTTCTGATGTGTCTGAAGACAGTGAAAGTGTATTCAAATACATAAAATAAATAAATTTCTAAAGAAACAAACAACCAACAAAAATAACAACAGCAAAAACAAAAGAAGGTCATTACAAAAAAAAAAAATCCTAGCTACCAAAATTCAGAAAACAAGTGATTTCTCAAGATCCTGGTGATCTGTCTACAATAGAATTTCAGCACACAAGGCTCAGGGACCATATTCATAGTAGAGGCAGAGCAAAATTAAAAGCCAAAGGATGCGATGTTTGCTTTGTGATTACATCTCCTGGAAATGTAAGGGAAGATACTCCCTTAAAGAGGAAACATAGCTGCTTAAACAAACAACAGACATGCTAACTTGAAAATAGGAATATATCTGTGCCTCAGTATTCCCAGTTTTAAAAATGATTACACAAATGAGCTTAATTTTACACCATCTTGTAACGATCACGGATGGTTTGACCTGCAGATCACTAATACATGCTCAGTGTCAGCCCATAATGAATTAACTGTCACACACAAGATATAATTGTACATACAAACTCCAGTCTTGTGAGATCCCATTGTCTTATTTCTGTGGGAACATGGTTTGCTGCTTCTGACCAGCTGGGTGAGAAGTGTTCTAAGGAAACCTTGCACCAGTGCCTAAGCAGCCACCATGCCAATGATTTCACTGATAGTTCCACAGCAAGAACTAAATGTGTGGCGATTTTGATGTGCTGGAGAATCACAGCATGACTCACAGCCTATAAGTAGAGGAGGTTGAACAGCATTTGGTACCAGCCATTCATCAAAACTATTTGGATCAGCATCGTCAGCATGTTGCTAAGCAACTCCCAAGAGGAAGATCTAAAAATCCAAAATCAGACCTAGAATTTCTACAAAGACCTTAAACAAAAAGATGAAAAAACAGATCAGGGAAACAAGAGAAGCTGGCGATTGAGACTGAGTTATGAATTATTTGGGAGAACCAATGAGGATATAGTGCATCTTTTGCAAATATAATAATAATAATAATAATAATAATAATAATAATAATAATGTGAGTTACATTGATTTTTGTTGAAAGTCAGAGAAACCTGGAGCCAATGAGACATATGAACTTCTGTAAATTTTCTCATGAATCTGACCTCAAAATTTCTAACACCTTATGAATGATACCACTTCTCTCTTCAGGGATCCTGAAAATTTAACATATGTCTAGTGGGAGATAGTCACCAGAAACACTTAAGTGTCTTTTCAAATTAGCAACTGGTAAATGTTTCATGAATGATTTTGTCTCCCACATCCAACACAGTCATCACTAGTGCAGGTGAAATGAAAATTGCAGTTCTGAAAGAAGGTGAGAACTCATAGTCACAGACCTATATCCCAGGCTTGAGTTACTCTCTCTTATAGCACTTCTTATGAAAGGGCCTGGACCTTCCCGATGAACATAGCGTCCTGTAGGTGTAAGAAGCCATGTAAGTATGTTGAATTTCAGTGTAAGCTGCAGAACCAACAAAGAGGAAGCCTTCCTAGGTTCTGGTGTCTAGTAATGGGTATCTGGGGTAGAAACAGATTCGTGAAACCGAGAAGGCACAAGAGTAATTTCATAGCTAATAAGGTAGTGAAAATAGATAGGCACATTTTGTTGTAAAAAGTTTTCATTTGGCGGGACTGGAGGCATGGCTCAGTGATAAGGAACATTTGCTGCTTTTGAAGAAGACCCGAGTTGGTTTCTGGGATCCACAAGGAAGCTCATATCTGTCTGTAAATTTGTTCCCCAGGGGTTCTGACACTCTTTTCTGTCCTCTACAAGAACTCTCATGTTCCACAAACATACATTCAGGCCAAACATTATGCACTCACAATAAAATAGATAAAAATAAATCTAAATGATAATTTCTTACACTGATAGAAATGTTTATTTCCTAGGCAAATGTAAGTGCAATAAGCCTCTGAGATTGTACTAAAATCCAAAGCTGTAAATATGGTCTGCTACAACAACAACAACAACAACAACAACAACAACAACAACAACAACAACAACAAGCCTGTCCTATCTTCAAGTTTAATCGTACAAGCACAAGATGGACCTCATGTTTATAACACCACAGGAATTATGCAGTTTTTTATTACATCTATAACTCAAAATTGTAGGGTTACATAAGAATACCTTTTACTCCAGTAACAGACTTACGTCCTATATGATCCAGGATTGTGTGCTTCTTTTATTTCCACTGATGTGTTTATTATGGAGGTGAAACTATGGTAAGTTCAACTATAATAATCATACTCCAAAGATAGTCTACACAACATGTTGGGAGAATGAATTATCAGAAAAACTATTAGTACAGCCCTTCAACACCTTCACAGATAGACTTCCTCTCTGCATGTTAAGCACAATCACCCTCAGTCAAGGATTTAAATTCCTGGAGAAACCATCAGGGACTGTCACAGAGAGTACAGAAGAAACAATAGAAAACCACCATGAAGAATAACCTGCAATCCACAGAAACAGAATGAACTGAGAATGAATATGGAGAAGGCGTCTCTATCATTGGCTCAGTACTGGATTCTATGAAAATTAGGGAACACTCTGTATCTGTGCTGACTCTATTTGGGAGCCGTCAGAGCAAGCAAGAAAGGCGTCTTTCATAACCTTGCTCATATGGTCTCAGAAATTATTTCTGATGTGATTAATGTAAGCATTGGAAGCAGAGAAATTAAACAATGTAAATTATAACTTTCCCCTTGAGACAAAGAGTGCACATAACAGTCAATAGCAGATAAATAACCATGACTCACCAACTTTTCTCAGTTACTAAAGACATGTTAATTATGACTAATATTTCAGTTAATATAAAGGATTTAAAGATTAAAGAAAGAGGTCAGGTGTGATCGAGAGAACTGGACATGTGAGAAGCTTTTGCTATCTAGTTCACTAAGTAGAATGATGTAGTATTAATATTTAATAAATAAATCCTGGGGTGTGGCCATGACCAACCTCAATGGTTTATGTTTCCAAATGAAACACACACATACAGCCTTTATACTTATGCAGCAGAATATCTGGGCCACTGCCTAGCCTCCATGATGCTGAAATCTACCTTCCACTGATAATTTTGAGTTACTACTTACTGAATTCTATGTTCTATTTTTGCTGCTCTAGACCCAGTTGGGCAGCCCTCTTCACATTGCTCTACCAGCTCCCTCACACTGTGGCTATGACTCTCTGTCCTATACTATTCTCCAGAATGGCATCTCTCCTTTCCTCAACACTCTCCCAACATCCAGATCTTCTCTTCCTCCTGCTCCCAGTCCCAAACCCAAGAATCCTAAAATCTCACCTCTGTCATCCTCCCCAGATGTAGGTTGCTGGCATCTTTATTTACCAGTCAGAACCAACTGGGTGACAGGTTCCCAGTAGCTCTGTGCAGACCCTGTAGTGCAAATAGTTTTTTGGGGGGGAGGGAGTCACAAATTAGCATTAGAATAGAAGCAACTACATTTCCCCCTTTTCTCCATTTAAAAAGGTTTTTTTTCTTTCAGGTATGCATTGAACATTATAACAATTAAATAAATCTTAAGGTATGTTGTACACATATAACATCCAGTCAATCATATTTGGCAATGTAGATAAAGTATTCTACCATCTCTCTTAACTTAAAGAGTTTACAATTCTGTACCTCAACTATGTTTGATATTAATGTGTACCACCAACTGAAAACTATTCCTTCAAATCTGAAACATCTTTAATGTTAGACTTCTTAAGTTCAATTATGAGACTATACCTAGTCTTTATCCCTGTCAGAGGTATGAGAAGGAATTAAATATTACCTGAATATATAGGAAGCACAATGACTTAGCTTCCCAAACATATTCAGTTTGTAGAGACAGCTGGTTGTCTGGACTATATTCAATGTTCCTTATGATGTTGGAGCATCTCCCTTCAGCCTTCTGGGTCAGAACAATCTGACAGACCTTACCTGAAGCAGAAATTGTGAAGGAGTAGTTTACCCTGACCTGGCGGAGCTTAGCATTCTGCTATCCAGCATCCATTTTTCCTTTCTGTACAGTACTTTATCTGCAAATAAAATTAGGGTATTTCTTACACAGTGACTAGATTGCCATAATTGAAGGAACTCCATCTGGTGCTAATGATGTTTCAGGCTTTTCATTAGTAGAACAGGGATACAGTCAGGACCAGAAATATCTTGTAGTCAAAAGATCTTTTAATAATGAAATAAGATTCAAAGCCTTATTCTGTGGATCCCTGTGCTTTTGAAGACTATCTATTTATATGCAGTATAATTGAATTGTTAAACATTGACTACTCTTAGCTAATTACTATTTAAATAATCTTGAAAACAAACACTTTATTGTAATTAAATTAGGATTTAATTTTATCATGAGTTTACTATCTGACCTTTACCTTGCGTTATTTAATAATCCTAAACACTTCGTAATAGCAGCTATTAGAAGAACTGGGTCTAAGCCTTTTATTCTTAATGAGTTGCATAAGCAGAATGCCTATCTAAGAGTAACAAAATTAATTAAAATTTTTTTTATCAATATACAAAGATTTATTCCAATGAAAACCTTTAACCTGTATCAGTATATAAATTCTGTATCACGTAAGAAAATATAACTTCAATTTTGCATTAATATTTAAAGATTTCTATCAATGTAAGATTATGGCTATAAAATGTTTTGTTTAAGAGAATTTAGTAATCCATCCCCATATACCTAATTTCTTATAATATTACTCTACCTCCATTTTCCTTTTAATGACCTTCCCTTTACCTAAGAAGAAAAGGATAGAGAAGAGGAAAGTAGATAGAAATCACCGAGTTTAAGCTCTCTATATAGTTTCCCTCCTAACCAAAATTATGACCATTTCCAAATTATACCTAAAATGTCAAACTATCTATAATTCATAAAATAAACATCAGACACTCAAAACTGAGGAATCAGGATGACAACTCCCCACAACTTCTTCTTGCTGAATTGGGGTGACAAAATATGTTTTAAAGCAGTAGGGAGAAAAATAGGTTAGTCTTAAGAAACATAACTTTAGCATTTTTTATCTAGTCTATGTTTGCTTAGAAAGTTCAGGCCTTAACTGAAGTCCTGACTGAAGCTGTCTGAAAGACTGGATAAAGCAAGGTTATCAGAAATCAGCCATGATTCCTGAAGCAGGTCTGGGAGCAAGTCTCTGGAAGCAGCATCAGGTGAGGCAGAGAGATGGAATATCAAGTCATTTCAACATCTCTGAGGGCAAATCTTGTCAGAGCTGCATCTTGGTGTTTTATTTTGTAATATATGAATCTTACAACCTAATTTTTAGTGCTATAAAGATATTTGTATGGACTATGTAATATGCACAGAACAATTAAGAATGATATTTATTCCTTGTTTGAGCAGGTGGAATACAACTGTCTTTTTATGAGTTAGTTTGATCAACAACCAACTGTAATGTATCTTCCTTTGTTCCATGTGAATTCTAGAGATTCTGTATAATGAATGTTAAGGATTCTATAACCAACACGATTTATTGGCTAATTTTCGCGATGTTTTGGCTAGACACATTTTTATTTCTAAGCCAGTTTGAAGGCTATTTCCCTGTGCAGGGATCAGCAATTCATGTTATCTGTCTTGATTGGTCTTTGAATTTTTCTTTTCTGTCTGTAGTCAAGATCTTCAGGGGGTCTTCCCCTATCATCTATAATCCATATTACTTTGGAAGGGGTCTAAAACATTTATCATTTCACAATATTCACAATCTGTTAACACAAATACAGAACCTTTCTACCAAAAATAGCATGTCCTTGTTCTGGCAACCTGAAATCTATTGGTTCAATTTAGCAACCTCCTTTTTCTTAGCACTGACTCTACTCTGACTGCTCTTCCAGAGGATTAGTGATGTCATTAATACCACAAAACCCATAACCACCTTCATTTTGATAATTAGAAGAATGCAAAAACAATTAAAACAATCTTAAACAATTACAATTATCTGTTTAGGTAAGGCTTCTCTCTATTTCCATGTCTTTGTTTCCTACATTTGATATCAAGGGCCTGGATTCCTTTATTCTTCCATGTATACTTAAAAACACTTAAAGTATTACCAGACTTTCTTCCTTCTATCCTTAAAACAATGTAATTTCCTTGTATTCTTACCTTCTTAAAAGATTAGTATCTGTGGATATATAATTATATTCCCCTTCTCATTATATAACTTTAATTAACATCGTTACCTATATATTTAACTTCAATTAAGTTCCCTTCCATACTTCTGTAGGAGCCTATTCTCATGCTTATTCTTTTATTATTCTATCCTTAAAACAATGTATTTTTTCTTTATTCATCCCTTCTAAGGAGATTGGTATCTGTGGATTGTATTCTCTTTCTCTTTATATAACTTAGATTAACATCCTTTGCTATGTATATTCCTTTAATTAAATTCCCTTCTTTTTTTTTTCTGTATGAGGCTAGTCTCAGGCTGAGTTATGGATTTATGCCATTCTAAGCTGTCTCAGAATTCCAAAGCTTTCAAATACTCCAGTTGCTTGCAAAACATCGACTTCTTAAACATCCATCTATCTTTACATTCCCATCTTTTTCACACCTTCTTTCTGTGGCCTGCCTTCTGACAGAAGGAGTGGTCAGCATACATAGCTTAACCTCTCAGATAAGAAACCAATTCTCCTTGCCTCCCAGTTTTAAAGGGAAGGAATGTGGTTTCCACTCAAGAATCTCCAATTAATTTTTAAACATGGGTTCTTGACAGATGGTTGGAAAACCATCTGTAGTATTAATATTTAACAAATAAGTCATGGTGAATGGTCACTACCTACCTCACTAGTTTATGTTCCTGAATGAAACACATACACACAGCCTTAAAAAATTATTATTATGCCTTATGCATCACAACAGCTGGGCAGCTGCCTAGCCTCCATGTTGCTAAAATCTACATCCCACTGATAATTCCAAGTTACTATTTACTAAATTCTGTTTTCTATCTAAGCTGCTCTAGATCCAGTTGGACAGCCTTCTGGACCATACTTTCATGACTCTTTCACAGGGCTCCTATGTCTCTCTGTCCTGCACTCTTTCCCAGCATGGCATCTCTTCTCTCCTCCATATTCTCCCAGCATCTAGATCTTCTCCTTCTCCTCTTGCTCTAAGTCCCAATCCCAGGAATACTAAAATCCCACCTCTGTCTGTCCTCCTCAGTTATTGGCTGCTGGCATCTTTATTTACCAATCACAATCAACTAGGGGAAAGTTCCCAGAAGCTACATGCAGACTCTCTCATGCAAACATTTTGTTTTTTTTGGGGGGGGGGAGACACAAATTAACATTAGAATACAAACAGCTACAGGATAGGACTCAAACTCACTGTTAAGAGAAGCAAAAAAATCACTGGGATCACAGCACTGGTATTTGTCTTTAGGTACTGTGTTGATCCACAATATAATTAAGTAGAAAGGTTGTAGAATGTGAATGATACATTTTTGCATACATACAATAAAAATAAGCAAAACACTCTTTTAAACTGTATTTGCCATTGGAGAAACTGGGTGGTCAGGCAAGCCTATGTTGTTCTTCCAATGGGGTTACAATCTCCATCTGCTCCTCCAGTCCTTCCAACAGCTCCCCTACCAAGTTTCCTGAGCTCTGTCTGATAGTTGGCTCCAAGCATCCACATAAGCATTGGTCAGTTGCTAGCTGGACCTCCCAAGGAACTGACACACTTGGTTCTTGTTAGCAAGCGCATCTTGACCATGGCAACAGTGTTGGGTTTGATGTTTGTAGTCATGATGGATACCCAAGTGGGGCAGTCCCTGGTTGGCCCTTTGACCTTCCTGGTCCCCCCTCAATACAAAACTGAAGCATCCACACTCTGGGCTTCCTTCCTTCTAGGCTCCATATCGACTGTGGGTTGCATCATGGGTACTGTGGGCTTTTGGGCTACTATCTACTTAGTACTGAGTACATACCATGTGTGTTCTTTTGTGTCTGGGTTACTTCACTTAGGATGATATTTTCTAGTTCCATCCATTTGCCTGCAAATTTCATGAAGTCATTGGTTTTTAATCACTGTGTAATATCCATTGCAAATGTACCACATTTTCTGTATTCATTCTTCTGTTGAGGGTCATATTAGTTCTTTTCAGCTTCTGGCTATAGTAAATAAGGCTTCTATGAACATAGTGGAAAATATGTCCTTGTTATATGTTGGAGCATCTTTTGGGAATATGCCCAAGAGTGGTACAGCTGAAATTCGCAGAGAAGGTGGAGATAGAGCCTATTAAGACCACCTCCAGTAGATAGGTATGGCCCCTGGTCAAGGGATAGGGCCACCCACTCATCTCAAAGTTTTTAACTCAGAAATGTTCCTGTCCAAAGGACGGATAATGACAAAAATGGAATTTATTTCTTTTTTAAAAATTTAATTGATTCTGTCTGAATTTCACACAATGCTCCCAAAACTCAACCATCTGTCCTTCCTCCATTTATACCCTTTGTCATGGAAACCTCCCCCAAATTAAACAAACAAACAAACAAACAAACAAACAAACAAACTAACTAACTAACTAAAATATCAAACACCTCTCTGTGGAAATTGTGGTGTTCTGATGTATGTAACATAGTATATACTCTTTTGCCCAAACAGCTTCTTCCTTCCTTCCTTCCTTCCTTCCTTCCTTCCTTCCTTCCTTCCTTCCTTTCTTTCCTCCCTCCGTCCCTTCTTCCTTCCTTCCTTCCTTCCTTCCTTTTTTTCCTCCCTCTGACCCTTCTTCCTTCCTTCCTTCCTTCCTTCCTTCCTTTCTTTCTTTCTTTCTTTCTTTCTTTCTTTCTTTCTTTCTTTCTTTCTTTCTTTCTTTCTTTCTTTCTTTCTTTCTTTCATTATTTTTTCTGTCTTCCTTTGTAAATGTTCATTGCAATGAGTCATTGCTCTTGGTTCTAGGCCTCTGGCATCTGCTATACAATCAATACTGGATCCTCCATGGGATTCTTCTTGAATGCGTTGTTTTTATCTGGTGTCAAGGAGATCCTGTAGCTCTGATTCTCAAGAACCCACATCTTCATATGCTCTAGCAGTTCATATGTGGACTAGATGCTGATGGTCTGGATCATGAACTTTATGGGCTTAAGACTCATATTATAAATAAGCATATATATCACTATATATCACTATATGAATATGTGTGTCTATGTGTGTGTGTGCTGAGGATTTATCTTTGCTTGTATCATAATGCTAATATAAAAATAAAGATGACTACAAGCCAGTAGCTGGGCAGAAGATTTCCATGATTATTGCGTTCCCGGGCTTGGTTCTGAGGAGACCACAAGACAGGAGAAGGGAGAGAGAAGGAAGATTCCAAGGGGGTAGGTAGGTGAGTCACAAAAGTATGATCATGAAGGCTAGCCAAATGAAATTAAGAGCATCCCAGACAGAACACAGTAAATTAAAATTTGGGGTTAATGATGGGTAAATAGATTCTAATAGCATAGAGGATAGATATTTGCCCTTTTGTAGTGCTGATTATGACTTTTTATAAATATAAAAGTTTTGTGTCTTTTCTCCAAGAACTGAGTGATCAAAGGTGGGGTACAAACCCCAAATTGAAATGACATATTTGGTCAGTAAGGGTCTGTCTCTTGCAACTTCAGTGAGATGGTTTTTGTTCTATATTTTTATTCTGTTTTGTTATGTTTTGATGTTATTTTGTTTTGTAATGACAGGAAGAGATTAGATCTTCATGAGAGGGGAGTAAATGGGTAGAACTGAATCAGAGAAAGCTAGAGTCAGGATATGTTTATGAAAATAGGATTATTTTCAATAAAATATTAAGCAAAATACATTTTCTGGAATATAGCATGATAATCAAGCAACTTCTCAAATTGAATCAATTTGTGTGATACATTACATTTACTGATGGCTGTATATGCAACAATCTTTGAATCTTTGTAAATATTGGGATGGTGTTTTATTTCAAACTAAAATCACTTCATTGTAATGAACACATGAATAAAAGCACTGAAAGCTACAATGAAAAATCCAATAACGGGAATTCTTGCTCAGACCAAAGTTCTGTACATTTCAAAGAGCTACAGACAGAACAATCATGATGTAGCCATAGAACTTTGCTTAGGGTTCTACACTTTGAGTAGCAATTATATTTTATACCCATATTCACCAGAAATAAAAATAAATTGGCAACATTGAAAATTAAAATATTATTGCATATCTTCTGTTTTAAATTCTGGATCCTTCATCTGCCCATCACCTAATATTACATTTCAAGGTATGCTTTAGAAATGTTATAACTAAAGTTACCCTTTGCCTATATACACCTAGACATTATAGGATAGAATCTGCATGAAGGAGAACATGTAATCATTTTTCTTTCTGATTTGGACAATGTGGATTATTTTATCCATTAGCAATCAATCAATCAATCAATCAATCAATTTTCCTACATACTTTGTGATACCATTTTTCACTGTGGTAGTTTTATAGACCATTTTGTATGTCAAAAATTGAATATTTGATTTATCTGTTTATGGATCTGTAGGAGAGATATGCTTCATTGCTATTATAAACAGATCAGCGATGGTTACTGATAGGCAAATATTTCTATATTATGATATGGAGTTTTGTAAGTATAGGCCCAGGAATAGAAGAACTGATCAAATAGTAGTTTCATTTTTCACATCCTGAGAGACCACAAAACTTGTTTCTATAATGTCTATATTAATTTATTCAAAGCTCTTTTGATGAAGATAGCATTAGTGTGATGCCAACCAGATAAAAAACTGAATAACAACAAAGGAAATTTATAATCAAATATCCCTGATGATGAAAAATCTCTCAAAAATATATTATCCAGCAAACTTCAAATCATGTCAAAAAACATCATTCATTTTGAATTAATGTTTGTATTAGGTAAAAGATGTAACCATCTTTTAATAGGCATGAATCAGGCTACAGAAACTAACATAGCACCAGAGCATCCTGAAGAATGAGTTCTTGGCCATTCATGGTTTGAGTTTTCTTTCTTTTTAGATGTAGGACCCTCAGGCTGTCTGTGAAATTCTTAGTAGCCAAGCTGCCTTAAAAGATCAACACACCAAGAAGGTCAGTTTTATTGCCAGCTTTTTTTTTCTGTCTCGTTTGTACATCGGATTAGCAAAAGGAAGACTCTTGAGTGAAGTGGTCATTGTAATATCGTGAGCTCATGTAGGCTTCAACCAACTGACAAACTCCCATTCTCAGTTTGGATAATTTTAATAAAGAAAAGGTCCTATAATTTAATTCTTTCTTTTTTTTTTTTGACCTTTTGATGAAGAGTGTGAGTTAATAAGTACAATATATCATTCAGATACTTAAGATTAGGTAATTTTATTCCACATCCAGATCAAACTGAGTCTGGGCACAAAAGTACAATGATTCATAAGAACGAAGGGTCCAAAGGATGGAAAACACAGAGAAGTGAGGCGAGTGATGTTCACCAGCCACCAATTGTGATTATGCAAAAGAGCAATGCAGCCTTGTAAAACAGAGGAGATGGTATAAAATGCCAGGAAGGTACACACCAGGACTAGGATCTTCTGAGTGGCTCTGGATTCCGGTGAGATTCTGCTGTAAATAGTATTGCTGTGGATGTGCTGAAACGTCTGCTTGTGTCTGTACAGAATGACAATCATGGAGACACTGGACCAGGCAATGAGCACAGAAAAGAAGATTTCAGGGCACACTACTAATGCTGTATAGAGTGAGGCATTGATGTCATCACCCCCTCTAATTGAACAGTACTCAAAATTTCGGTTTCTTGTCATATTTTTGCTATTCCTTTTGACAAGTATGTATGCAAAGAAAATGAAATGTATAATTACAAACAAGACCCAGAGAGAGAAAATGCAGCACCCAATGTACTTTGCAGCATTCACCTTTTGATCCTTAAAGCAGGATTTCCTGTGACTGATGGTGATGGCTTGAAAGACACTCAAGAGACAGGTTGTACTAACGGACACACTCCGGCCAACACTTTGAATGTACAAAATTAATCTGCATCCAAGATCATTTAAAAACTGCTTTATCTCAAAAGCTGCCAATGTGTGAGGCATTCCTGTAAAGAGAACTATCAAGGCATTGGATGCCATTAGGTGCATGAGAATCAAATCTGTGGGCTTTAATGCATGTTGTATATAGTAGACTAGATAATAGATAAGAAGAGAGAAATTTCCCAGAATTCCACTTGTAATTTGTGATAAGAAAAGTATTTTGATGGCCAGATTTCTGAAGCCCATTCTGTGATTGGGCCTGATTCTCTTTAGGTTATGACCACACCCACTTTTAGATCAAAATAAAGCAAAAGTATTAATAATCTGAAGAGCTACTGAGGCTAAATCAGAGGGGTCCTTAAAGCTCAGGAATACAATGTCAGCATAGACTTTAGTCTATGTCCTTTATGTACTGTAACAATACTTGAAGTTTCTGACAGTAGCAATTGTAACATACAATACTTAATTACATACAACACAATCTGTGAATTGGAAAGATGCTTTCATAATCATATAATATGCAGCATTAAGCGCAAGATTACATGGACTGTGAGAAGCAATTAAAAGAGAGAACCAGTACTAACAAGTATAATACAAGACTGTAATTTAATACTGGTATTTTCTAGTCATGGTATAAAGGAAGACAATTTTAGTGACTACTACCAATTTTCAAACATATTAATTCTTTTTTATTAGATATTTTCTTTATTTACATTTCAAATGTTATCCTCTTTCCTAGTTTCCTCTCTGAAAATCCTCTATCCCTTCCTCCCTTCCCCTGCTCCTCAGTCCACTCACTCCTGCTTCCTGGCCCTGGCATTCCCCTATACTGGGGCATAGAACCTTCACACAACCAAGAGCCTCTTCTCCCATTGATGACCGACTAGGCTGTCCTCTGCTGCATATGCAGCTAGAGACACAAGTCCTACCATGTGTTTTCTTTGATTGTTGCTTTAGTCCCAGGGAGCTCTGGGGGTACTGTTTAGTTCATATTGTTGTTCTTCCTATAGGGCTGAAAACCCCTTCAGCTCCTTGGATACTTTCTCTAGCTACTTCACTAGGGACCCTGTGCTCTGTCCAATGGATGACTGTGAGTATCCACTTCTGTTTTTTCCAGGCACTGGCAGAGCCTCTCAGGAAAACATATTAATTCTTAAAGTATGCTTTACCTAATATTAAGTGGAAGATAACAAAAAATTAATAATACCATTCAGAATATATACATACATATATATTTCTTGTCTATGGCTATATATATACATATATATATATATATATATATATATATATATATATACACACACATATATATAACAGAAAATTTTACTTAGAGTATAAAACATATTTAAATGATGGGTCAAGTAACACCATATTTATTATTAATTTTTGAAGTAGCTCTTATGCAATGTTACAGCACATAGACACATGTATGTTTTCACACTCAGATCTGTGCTGTTAGAGACCTGGGGACATCCTGTGTGATGAAATATTGTCTGTCTGTGGAATCCATCCCCCTCACTGGCTGCCTTGTCTGGCCTCAGTGTAAAAAGATGCACCTAGCCCTGCAGAACCCTGATGTGCCAGGGCTGGGGGGTGGTTTCCAGTTAGTGTTCACAGTCTCAGATGTTAAGGGGAGGGGAAGGATTGGTAGCGACCAAGATGAAAAGTAAATAAATAAATAAATAAATAAATACACAAATGGGAGAAATTGTAATTATCATGGACTACTCAAAAGATTACAGTAGAAATGGTGGCAAAAAAACCACAGTGATTTAGTTAGCCCATCCATGTAGTGCAGTGGGAGAAAAATCTCAAATCATCACAGTTTATTCCTGCAAGTCATGTTGTCATCAAATTATTATTACTATTATTATTATTATTACTACATTTTTTTCCAGATAGGTGTATAGCCCTGGCTTTCCTCGAACTCACTTTGTAGACCAGCCTGGCCTTGAACTTAGAGGTCCACCTGTGTCTGCCTCTCAAGTGCTGGGATTTAAGTGCCCCCACCACCAGCCTCAAATTCTTTTTAGATCAGGGACAATCCTATTGCAATATCTAACAGTAGCAACTGAGTCAGCACCAGGCTCAAATAAGAAATCCCAGGGGAAAATGTTATGTTACACACTCATGGGCTATGCAGGAACAGTGAACTGGACAGTCAAGAAATGGGACAGAATTGAGAGTGAAGTCAGAAACCTCTAGAAGTTAAATGAAAGTGGAGAAATAAGATGAGACCTTAGGAACTACCAGATACTTAAAGTCATCCCTTCCCCATGCACCGGCACTGCAGAACATCCTAGAGAATGGCTACAGCAGTGAATAAAAAGCAATTTATTAAGTAAAGTAAGACAGCTTAAGAATCAGTGGTGTAGATTCTGTCTCCATACTGTTTTTCAGCTTATAATTTTTTAAATGATAGATTATATGGGAGTAAGTCGGTTTTGAACCCACATAAATCAAATGGGGCCCATAAATGGGATCAAATACCTCTATAAGATAGTCTTGTAAAAGTAAGACAGCACATAAAATAAGAGAGTAGTAGGAGAGATGTACTTGGAACACATAAGCTGGAATTAATGCCTGTAAAAATACAGATTATTGTCAATGAAGTGGTAAAGGCTTTTGGAGGAAGTGCAGATAAATTATTAGTAATATTACTCTGTATAAAATGTAACGTGAAACACTAACATATGTATTTTAAGTAATAGTTACTAAATTATTTCCTTTTCAGCATGTATTTGCTTTTTTAAATGTATTTTTCTCATGATGGGATTTTGCTATATAGCTCTAGCTGTCCTGGAACTCACTATTTTTTTAATATTGATTATTTTATTAAAATAAATTTATGATTAATTCAAGTAGAGGCCATACATTCAAGGGAATATAGTACAATCTAAAGAATGTGAAACCTTAAACTTTGTGATTATGACAGAGCACTAGGTGTGAATCAAAATTTATTAGAGTGATAGAAGCCTGGGATAATATCATGCACAACGTCCTGTGTTCCATGAATAGTATTTAGAGTATGATCGAACAAGGGAAAATAAGTCATACACATTTAGTCCTGGCTGCCATTGCTCAATACTCTTTATACTTTACCTTCCTTTCCACATTACCTTTCCACATCCCAGAGGGAGAGGCTTCACAGCAGACATTGCACCAATGATCACTTGATACAGACTTATTACTGCCTGTAAGCAGAGTATGCGTGCAGGGTCACATATGAATGTTTTTCACAAATGTGTTCACATCCTACACTTACCAGGACTGCTTCTTATATGTCCTTACATCCATACTAAAATTTCCTATGGGATGGAACCATAATAAACCATTATAAATTAAATGATAATTTAAAAATTAAAATTAGCCTACACATCCTGCTTTGTCTGTTATTGGTTATTGGTTCATTACCACAATTATGCAGACCCTTCAGAGATGGGCTGCATTGTCCTGGTGTTACCTAGAGTCAAACTTATTTGTGGACTTATAGTAAGAAATGACCGGGACTGGAACATAGCAAGGAACACGTTTAACTTCTTCAGTCATTTCTTAAGTATGGAATTACTCTTGTGCTTTCTCTCTCTATGCCATGGATCTGTTTCTAAAGCAGTTTCCTATTATCAGACCTGACACTTACCTAATCCCCTCTTCTTTGCAGATTCTGCAGGCTGAAACACAAAATACTCATCTGCCTTCTTGCCTATATAGGACAGTGGGTTCATTGAGCATATTCAGGCACATTAATAAGCAGTTGCATAAGAAACCCAGCTTAAACCTGAGGTAGAAGTCTGTGACTGACTTCACCTCCCTCCAGAACAGCAATTTACATTTCACCTTCAGTGGCAAAGACAGCACTGGCTTTGGGAGACAGGAACAGCTATACAATTATTCAGTTCTTAATTAACAAAACAATTTAGAGAAAGTTTCTTGTTCATTTATTCAATGGAATAAGATGCTTTTAATAGTATTTTCATGATCCCTGAATGCTCACCAGGTCTCTTGTGGAAGGTGCAAGAATCTTTGAGGGTAGATTCATGAGAAAGTTCAAGAAGTCTCTGTGGTGATTTGAATTTTGGTCTTCCCTGATTTCTTCCAACACTAATCAAAATAATTTATTTTTATATTTAAAATTTTTATTATGTAAAATGTTTGAATGCTACATATAGGCAAATATGTTTTACTCAAGTCTATAAATGATTATTTCCTTTGAATTCCTTTCTTTTCATTACCACCCACCACGAGTACCACCAAATTTCATGTGTTTCTTAAACCAATCTAACAAAAGCTAAATAGTGATACTCATATGTGCCCAGGGCAAAGGCATAAAGTAGCCTCTAAAAGGTGGAAATATTAAAGAAATCTGATACGTCCTCTCTCCAAAGCCATTTGTTGCCCTCAGCTCTTCATCTCAGAGTGGAACATCCTGACATTCTCCACTTAGCTGGGATTTTTCTAGATTGATCTTGTGAATGTTTTGTGTATACAGTCATAACAAGTAAATTAACATGTGCAGTTCTTGCCTGACCACTCAAAGTGGTCTCTTCAGGTTACATATTCCCATTGCTGAGCATTTCCGCTAAGGTCACACACATTATTTCTTGGAATCTCCCTCATCCCAAGTCTCTGGGACATCCTAGAGATTCTCCCCACTCCTAATCCTTGGCAGCTGTGTATTTCCATCCATATTCCAGACCCTCTGTGCAGGAATCCTGTCTCTCACTGTACTTGATTCTGCCACCTTATTCTTACCCTCTTCCCCTATTTCACGTGCTCCCTTCCTGCTTCTGCCTCCCATGACTATTTTTTTAATCCTATTTCTAAGTGGGATTTAAACATCATCATTTGAGCCTTCCTTCTTTTTTAACCTTCTTTTGGTCTATGGGGTATATCATGGGTATTCTGCACTCTTTGGCTATTATCCACTTATCTATGAGTTCACTGAGCCTGTCCTTTTGGGACTGTGTTACCTCAGTTAGAATGATGTTTTTTTAGTTCCATCCATTTGCCTGCAAAATTCATGATACTCTCATTTTTAATAGCTGAATAGTATTCTTTTTTTTTTGTAAATGAAACACATTTTCTGTATCCCTTCTTTAGTTGATAAACATCCAGGTTGCTTCCCATTTCTGTCTGTTATGAATAAGGCTACTATGAACATAGTGGAGTACATGTCCTTGCTATAGACAAATGCTACTTTCTTGATTTGTGTTGTACCTAGTGAATATGATGAGTTTCAGATTTCAGTGGCAGCAGTGTTAGAGAATACTACCAATCCAAGATGGATTTATGGGTGTCTGTGAGAATGTATTTTTTTTTATTCTTTCACCACCTCAGCCATGGGTCTAGGACCCATGCTGCTTGAGACATGAAAAAGTGGCAAAATAAATTTCCCATCAAGTTATTCTCTCTGGCATTTTGGTCAAATGTATAGAAAAGTAGCTAATACATATTTAATATACCAATATTATTAAGATGTTTAACACAGGAACTGAAAGTGTGTTAAATAAAGTTAAGAAACTTAAGTAAACTTGCTCTGCTGTGTGTTGTCAAAGACAGGTTTTCCTGAAGCAAGAAACATCTTTCTTGCCTCTGTTCTACTAGTTATCAGGACCACAGCTTACACTTTAATGCAATTTTTGAACTTACAGAGATAGCTGTAGGAAGTCTTCATGGAATATATTATGTGATATCTCTCTTTCACACACACACACACACACACACACACACACACACACACACACACACACACACTTTCTCTCTCCCTGATCTTCTTTCTCACACTGTTCTCTCCTGTCTCTCTCTCTCTCTCTTCCACACATACATATTCATACACATACACCTATCACTAGTATATAACGTGGATAATAATGTGTTTGATAATTTATAAATATTTTGTGTAATTTAACATCACGAACAGTGTTGGGTAGAGATTTGGGAAGGCCTTTTATGACAGAATCACATTAATCACATTTTGTGCAAATGAAGATAGTTTGACTTCTTTTCTTATTTGTGTTCCTTTCTTTCTTTCTCTTGTCTGATTTTCCTAGCTTATGAGTTTCACTAAAATCATTCTATTGAATAGCAGTTTAGAGACTAAGAATTCTTATCTTGTTCCTCGTTGTAGTGGAATGCTTTGAGGTTTTGCCCCACTTACTACTATGTTGCCCTACATTTGTCATGCATAGTCTTTATTATGTTGAATTATAATCCCTTTATCCTTATCATCTCCATGGCTTTTATGATGAATTTATGACAGCAATTATCAGAGACTTTTTCCTGTATCTAATGAGATACTTTTGTGGTTTTGGTGTTTGAGTCTATTCATATGATGAAACTGTGTTTATTTGAGAGTATATGTTGAACTATCTCTATATATCTGGGATGAGGCAGACTAATTATGGTGCGTAGTTTTTTAAGTCGAAGTCATTTTGATGTAAAGAACTTAAAAATAAAAACATGACACACTGAATTTTAACAAGCCATTCAAACCTTTGGCTAATCCTATATTCTATTATATTGTAGTGAATGTCTATGGTGTTAGTATCACCATTCTAAACTCATGACCTTTTTTTTATTTGTTTAGGATTATGCCACAATTGTCCCTTTGTCTGAATTTAGACCATCCTCACCACCCAATTTTCTCGTTGTTTCACTCCTGGCTCTAATAGTACACCCACCCTCACAGCTGTTGTCATGAGTACATATGTAAATTATAGGTATGATCTGGATATGAGCATGAACATTCACGTTTTCTATATTTTCTTAAGTTGGTGTTGACATTTCGTAATATGGTTTATTTATTTATTTATTTATTTATTTATTTATTTACTACAGTATTTATAAGCTGCCTGCCTAGACTGGGCAGATTTACCACTACACTGCTCTATTCCCAGCTATGAGTTCCCTTGCTACTTGAAGCTTCTCAGTGCCATGGGGTTCTGCTTTGCCTTCCTTCCACTCCTCTTCTTCCATCTTCTTCATCCTCCTTCTTTTTCTCTTCCCCCACTCTCTAAAACCTCTAGACCCACCTTTCCATTTTACTGGCAAATCACAGGCTCTGGACTATATTTGACCAGTTAAGATGGGAAGACGTTTCACATGAAATCACCTGAGTATGTGATCTACTCCTCTTTGATGTTACCCCTCTTAAGTGAGCAGACTTAATATCAGAATATAAAACAGTACCAGGGCAACCCATCATAGTTTCTTATTAAACATTAAACACAAATTTGTAAATATCTCTGTGATAGGATATGAATTGCATTTTGTGTGTGCTCAGGAATGCAACATATGTTTCACATGGTAGTTCTATGTTTATTTATGTGAAGACCTCAAACACTGATTTCCATAATGGATGCATTAATTTGCACTCTCACCAGCAATGAATGAGAGGTTTCCTCCACCCGCAGTCCACTGGATGACAACATTTCTTGTTAACTAATTTGATAACTGCACTTGGATAGGTGTGAAGTAGTAACATAAAGATACCTTAATTTTCAGTTTCATGGTGATGACAGTTTTCAATAATTTTAAAATTTATTGGCAGGTAGAAGAAAGTGGAGGAGGAAGGAGAAGCCATTATGCACTAGTGGCCTGGCTGATAGCTGCCTAAATACTGATAGCCTGTTTGCTTCCCAGGAGGTTCTCAGTGACCAAAGAAACAGAGGAGAGTTTCTCCCAAATACCCATGCCAGTTGATACACCAAAATAGTCCAGCAGTCTTGGAACTTTAACCACATCCCCTAGCTTCCCTGACATTCTCTCCCACTTCCCTACCTGGGCTAGATCAGTGGCTGGATAACTGCCCAAATGCTACTGCCTACAAACGTCCCAAGAGTTCCAAAATAACCAAGGGCACAGAAGGTCCATATTAACCCAGGGACACAGGAGATGTTCTCTAACCTGAGATACAAGAGGACCACATTAACGAGAGAGTACACTGCCTGCCTCCAAGGAGATCAGCTCCAACTCAGGTCACAGGAAGCATCCAAGGAAGCTAGCTGTAGTAAGAGACACCCAGGGTGGTTTAAACTAGAGAGAATGAGATGGCCATAAGTGCAAGATCCCAATGCAATTTGATACCATCAGTTCCCAGTTCTCCCACCACAGCAAGCTGTGTCTGTACTTACAAGCATGCAAAGCAAAATAATTACCTAAAATCCCATGTCATGAAGATGATAGAGGCCTTTAAGGAGGATATAAAGAACTCCCTTAAAGAAATACAGAAAAACACAAGCAAACATGTAGATATCCTTATAGAAGAAACAAATGAATCCCTTAAATCAATACAGGAAAATACAATCAAGCAGGTGAAGGAATTGAACAAAATGTTTCAATAACTAAAACTTGAAATAGAAGCAATAAAGAAAACACAAAAGGGAGCAACCCTTGAAATGGACAACTTAGGAAAGGGATCAAGAGGCACAGATGCAAGCATCACCAACAGAACACAGGAGATAGAAGAGAGAATATCAGCTGTAGAAGATACCATTGAAAATATTTAAACAACAGACAAAGAAAATACAAAGTTTAAAAGCTGCTAACCCAAACTGTGTAGAGAGTTCAGAATTCAATGGAATGATAAAACCTAAGAATAATAGGAATAGAAAAAGGTGAAGAACCCCAGCTCAAAGGGACAGAAAACATCTTCAAAAAAAATCATAGAAGAAAACCCCCCTAACCTAAAGAAATGTACAAGATGGCCATAAATACATGATAGTCTACAGAACACCAAATATATTGGACCAGAAAAGAAAATCTGCTTGTCATATAATAATCAAAACACTAAATACACAGAACAAAGAAATAATATTAAAAGCTGTAAGGGAAAAGGGCTAAGTGACTTATAAATGCTGACCTATTATAATTACACCAGACTTGTCAACAGAGATTTTAAAACCCAGAAGACCCTAGACAGATGTCATTCAGACCCTAAAAGAACACAAATGCCAGCCCAGGATACTATAATCTGCAAAACTCTCAATCATCATAGATGGAGAAACCAAGATATGACATGACAAAGCCAATATTTTTTAAAGTTTTTATTAGATATCTTCTTCATTTTCATTTCAAATGCTATCCCAAAAAGTCCCCTATACCCTCCCCCCCACCATGCTCACCTACCTATTCAGCCCCACTTCTTGGCCCTAGTGTTCCCCTGTACTGGGGCATATAAAGTTTGCAAGACCAAGGGGCCTCTCTTCCCAGTGATGGCCAACTAGGCCATCTTCTGCTACAAATGCAGCTAGAGATATGAGCTCGGGGGTACCGTTTAGTTCATATTGTTATTCCACCTATAGGGTTGCAGACCCCTTCAGCTCTTTGGGTGCTTTCTCTAGCTTCTCCATTGGGGGCCCTGTGTTCCATTTTATAGATGACTGTGAGCATCCACTTCTGTATTTGCCAGGCACTGGCATAGTCTCATATGAGACAGCTATAACAGGGATCCTTCAGCAAAATATTTCTGGCATATGCAATAGTGTCTACGTTTGGTGGCTGACAATATCTTACTAGTAATCCAGCCTGACAGAGGACACTGGAATGAAATCTCCAGCACAGTAGTGTAACTTCACCAAAGAAAACACAAGAAATTAAACAATTCATAACAAACCCCGAAGCATAAAATCATACACACATAATAGCACTTCCAGAAACAAAAATAACAGGAACTAACAATTATTTGTCTTTAATATCTCATAAAGGGACTCAAATCCTCAATAAAAAGACACAGGCTAACAGACTGAATTCATAAACAGGATCCAGCATTTTGCTGAATATAAGAAATACATCTGAATAACAAAGACAGCCACTACCTCATAGTAAAAGGCAGGAAAAAAGTTTCCAAGGAATTGACGCCAAGAAACAAGCTAGAGTTGCCATTCTAATATCCAATAAAATAGACTTTCAACCAAAAGTTTTCAAATGAGATGGGAAAGCACACTTCATATTCATCAAGAAAAAATCCACCAAGAGGCAGTCTCAATCATGAAAAATATGCCCCAAATGTAAGGGTACCCACATTTTTTAAAGAAACCTTACTAAATCTCAAAACACACGTAGAACCTCACACAATAGTAGTGGGAGATTTTAATACCACACTCTCACCAATGGACATGTCATTGAAACAGAAACTAAAGAGAGACATAGTGAAACTAACAGAAGTTATGAACAAACTGGATTTAAGAGATATCTACAGAACACTTTATCCTAAAACAAGAGAACATACCTTCCTTCTCAACACCTCACGGAACCCTCTACAAAATTGACCATATAATTGGCTGTAAAACAAGCCCCAACAGATACAAGAAGATTGGAATAAACCCACGTATTCTGTCAGATTACTGCCAACTAAGGTTAGACTTCAATAACAACAAAACCATGAGAAAGCCAACATACCCATGGAAACTGAAAAACTCTCTGCTCAGTGAAATCTTGGTCAGGGAAGAATAATGAAAGAAATAAAAGACTTTGTAGAATTCAATGAAAGTAGAGACATATCATATCCAAACTTATAGGTCACAATGAAAGCAGAGTTTTGATAAAATCTATAACACTGAATGCCTTCGTAATGAAATTGGAAAGATCCCATACAAGCAACTTAACAGCATACCTGAAAGCTCTTTCATACCTGAAAGAAAGAAGCAAAGCACCTAAGAAGTTTAGAGGGCAGGAAAGAATCAAACTTAGGGCTGATCAGCCAGTTAGAACAAAGAGAATGATACAAAGAATCAAAAAAAAAAATTCAAGAGTTTGTTCTTCTAGAAAAACAACAAGATAGATAAATCCTCAGCCAAATCAACTAAGGAGTACAAAGAAACTATTCAAATTAACAAAATCAGAAATGAGAGGGGAGACATAACAACAGAACCTGATAAAATTAAAAAAAATCATCACAACCTACCACAAAAGCCTATATTCTAAAAAATTGGAAAACATAGATGAAATGAATCATCTTCTAGACAGATACCATGTATCAAAGTTAAAACAAGATCAGGCAAACTATCTAAACAGTAACATAACCTGTAATAGAAATAGTCATAAAAAACCTCCCAACCAAAAAATCCCCAGGGCCAGATGGTTTTAGTGCAGAATTCTAGTAGACCTTCAAAGAAGAGTAAAACCAACACTCCTCAAAACATTCCACAAAACAGAAACAGAAGGAACACTACCTAATTTATTCTGTTTCCACAGTTACTCTGATACTTAATCCACACAAAGAAAGAGAACTTCAGAAAAATCTCAATTATGAATATCAATGGGAAAATACTCAATAAAATTCTAGCAAATAAATCCAAGAACATATCAAAACCATCATTCACCATGATGAAGTAGGCTTCATCCCAGGGATGCAGGGATTGTTTAATATAAGAAAAATTTTCAACATACTCCACTATATAAACAAACTCAAGGAAGAAAAACCATGGTCATCTTACTAGATGCTGAAAAAGCATTTGACAAACTACAATACCCCTTCATCTTAAAAGTCCTGGAGAAATCCATGGCATATACCTTAACATAATAAAAGCAATATGTAGAAAACCAACAGCCAACACCTAATTAAATGGAGAGAAACTAGAAGCAATCCCAGTAAAATCCCAGAACAAGACAAGGTTGCCCATTCTCTCTGTATCTGTTTAATATAGTACTTGAAGTTCTAGCTAGAGCATTTAGGCAACAAAATGATATCAAGTGAATACAAATTGGAAAGAAAGAAGTAAAAGTATCACTATTTGCAGATTTTATAATAGTATGTGTCATGGACCCCCAAAATTCCACTAGAGAACCACTACAGTTGGTAAACAATTTCAGCAAAGTATATGATATAAAATTACCTTGAACAAACCAGTAACCTTCTATTATATAAATGATAAACAGGCTGAGAAAGAGAATGGGGAAGTAACATCCTTCAAAATAGCCAAAAGTAGTATAAAATATCTTGGTTTAACTCTAACCTAGCAAGTGAAAGATCTGTATGACTTCAAATCCCTGGAAAAAAGAAATCAAAGATGATCTCAGAAGATGGAAAGATCTCCCAAGCTCATTGCTTCGTAGGACTACCATAGAGAAAATGGCCATTTTACCAAAAGCAATCTACAGATTCAATGCAATCCCCATCCATATTCCAACACAATTCTTCACAGAAAATTTCCTGAACAGAACACCAATGGCTTAAGCTCTAAGATCAAGAATCGACAAGTGGGACCTCATAAAATTGTAAACTTCTGTAAGGACAAAACATCAATGAACAGATTTGGAAATGATATTTACCAATCTCACATCTGATAGAAGACTAATTAATATACAATATATACAAAGAAATCAAGAAGTTAGAGTCCATAGAACCAAATAACCCTATTAAAAAATGGGGAACAGAACTAAACAGAGAATTCTCAACTGAGGTAACTAGAATATCAGTGAAGCACCTAAAGATATGTTCAGCATCCTTAGTCTTCAGGGGATTGTAAATCAAAACAACCCTGAGATTTCACTTCACACCAATAAGAATTATTAAGATCTAAAATTCAGGTCACAGAAGATGTTGTCGAGGATGTTGAGAAAGAGGAACTCTCCTTCATTGCTGGTGGGATTGCAAACTGGTACAACCACTCTGGAAATCAGTCTGTAGGTTCCTCAGAAAATTGGAAATAGAACTACCTGTAGAACCAACAATTCCACTTTTGGGAATTTACCCATGCCCCAGGAGCACATGTTTCACTATGTTCAGATCAGCCTTGTTTGTGATAATCAGAAGCTAGGAAAAAAACCTAGATGTCCCACAGCAGAAAAATGGATATAGAGCATGTGGCTCATTTATACAATGAAATACTAACCCCGGAGCTTGTGTCTCTAGCTGCATATGTAACAGATTGCCTAGCCGGTCATCATTGGGAAGAGAGACCCCTTGGTCTTGCAAACTTTATATGACTCAGTATAGGGGAACACCAGGACCAAGAAGTGGGAGTGGATGGGTAGGGGAGTTGGGGGGAGGCTATGGGGGACTATTTTGGGATAGCATTTGAAATGTAAATGAAGAAAATACCTAATTAAAAAAATTTTGGAAATGAAAAAAAAAAAAAGAATGAGGACATCTTGAGTTTTTCAGACATATGGATGGAAGTAGAAAAATCATCCTGAGTGAGGTAACTCAGCCCCCAAAGGACTTATATGGTATGTACTCACTAATAAGTGGTTATTATCCCCTCCCCAAATACTAGTAGTGCTGAATACCCATGTTATAGCCCACAGAACCAATAAAGGTCAACAAGCTGAAGGGCCCAAGTGAGGCTACCTTAGTCCCACTTGGGAAGGAAAAGAAAGGAATCAAGATGAGAGAGATGTACTAGAGAGGGAAAAGGGAAAGGGGGCACAGAGAGGGGAACATGATTGGGCATTGGGTAGGTGAAAAGGACTGAAATTCCTGAGGGCTAGGGGGAGGAATGGAAATAGGCAACTTTAGGAGGTAGGAGGTTGGAGGGACCCTCCAGAATATACCAGAGACCTGGAAGGTGAGAAACTCTCAGGACTCAAAGGATTGGACTGTAGATGAAATGCCCTTCATTGGGGAGAGGGAACTTATAGAGCCCACCTTCAGCAGAAAGACAGGGCGTCAAGTAAGGGATGGGGTTGCGGTCCCACAGTCAAAACCCTGACCCATATTTGTTTCTGTCTGAAAGAACTGCAGGGATAGAAATGGAGCAAAACCTGAGGACAAGAAGGTCCAGAGGCAGGCACAAAGTGGGGTCCAGCTCAAAGAAAGACCCCAAGACCTGACACTATTATGGAGTTTATGGAGTGCTCACAAAATGGACCTATCATGACTGCCACCCAAAAGACCAAACAAGCAGGTGAAAGAGTCTGATGCAGATATTTGCAACCAACCAATGGAGAAGCTGCTGACCTCTGTGGTTGAATTAGGGGAAAGTTGGAAGAAGCTGAGGAGAAGGCTGTCCCTGTAGGAGGACCATCAGTTTCAGTTAACCTGGACCCTAGAGATATCTCAGATACTGGAGCATCAACGAGGCAGCATATATCAGCTGATAGGAGTTACCCAACACATATACAGCAGAGGATAGCCAGGTTTTTGTTTAGCCAGAGAAAATGCAGCTAACCCTCAAGAGACTGGAGACCCCAGGAAGTTTAGAGGTCTGCTGGGATGGGAATGAGGGGTGGGGACATCCTATAGGAGACAAGGGGTGGGAGGAGGTATGGTATGTAAATAGTTGGAGGGTGGACAGGGAGGGGAATAAATCTAGAGTTTAAAAGGAGCTCTAAAAGAAAAAATAAAGAAAGAAAGAAAGAAAGAAAGAAAGGAAGAAAGGAAGGAAGAAAGGGAAAGGAAAGGAAAGGAAAGGAAAGAAAGAAAGAAAGAAAGAAAGAAAGAAAGAAAGAAAGAAAGAAGAAAGGAAGGAAGAAAGAAGGAAAGAAGGAAAGACAGTCCTTTAGGCACATAATACTCAAAACAGTGATCATATAGAACACAGAATAATTAAAAGCATGAAGTAAAAGAGATCAAATAACATATAAAGGCAGGACTGTTAGAAATATCACCTGGTTTCTTGTCTAAATCTCTAAAATTACAATGGCATGAACAGATGTGTTTCAAACTTAAGAAGTGTGAAAACTCTAGAAGACCCTAGACACTAGCCTAGATTACTGTGCCCAGCAAAACTTGCAAGCATACTAAATGGAGAAAATAACACATCTCATGATAAAACCAAATTTATGCAATATCCAAACACAAGTCCAGCCCTACACAAGGTGATACAAGGACAAGTCCAATCAGAGGAGGATAACAACACCTAAGAAAACACAGGGAATAAATAAAACCCAGAAAAAAGAAATCAAAAGAGGGGAAACACTCACACTCCAACAACAACAACAACCAAAAATAAATAAATAAATAAATAAATACCCAACCAAACAAAAAAATCACTAGACATTGACATCTCTCAGCCTTGATGGACTTGATACCACAATAAAATTATAAATGTAAAAATAGAAGTCAGTGTCTGCTATATGCAAGTAAAACATCTTAACTCCAGGGATGGATATCAGTTTACTATAAAAGGACACAAAAAGATACTCCAAGGGAACAGAACTAAGAAATAAGCATGTGTAGCCATTTTATCACCTGACAAAAATAGACATTAAATCAAATTAATCAGAATAAATAGAGAAGAACACTACATAATCGCACACACACACACACACACACACACACACACACACACCACCATCATCATCATCAACATGACACTTCAAATTATAACATGTATGAGCCAAATTCAAGGGCTTCTAAGTTTTAAGGGAAAGGCTACAACAGTTTGAATCACATATTGACCCATGCAAACTGATAGTGGGTGGTTTTAGCACCTCACTTTCAAGAGGAGAGAAATTATTCATACAAAATCTAAATACAGATCTGCTAAAGATAACTGACATTATAAAATGAATAAATATAACAAATACAGAATACTTCACTCACATGAAAAGAGTAAACAGTCTTCTCAGCACTCCTTGGAACGTTCCTCAAAATACCCACATATACAAAAAGAAAGCAAATCTCAACATACTAAAAAGAAATAAAAACAAAAAAATTAATTTAATTGAAAACTGCAGACTCTCTGATAATCACAAATGAAAACTGAATATCAACAACAAAAGAAAGTTTAAAGATTCATAGAAACTGAAAATGTTACTACTGAATGGAAAGTAAAGATGTTCAAACACTGAGTGGAAATCTGTATACAACATACACAAATTAACAGAACACAGTGATGATGATTTTGAGATGCATGTTCATAGCATAGAGTGCCAATATTAAGGAAAAATAACAAAGAGAGAGAAGCAATTGCTTGTTAGTAACTTAATAGTAGACATGATAGATCTAGAACAAAATGAAGAAATCACACTCATAATGAGTAGACAACAGTAAAAATTCAAACTCTGAGCTATAAGCTATAAAATAGGAACAACAACAACAGAAAATCATTGACAAAGAAAATGAAAAGAATCAACAAAACAAAATGTTGCTTCCATAAGAAAATCAATAAAATTGGCAAACCCCTCAACAATGAATTAAAATGCAAAGAGAGAGAACATCCAAATTCACAGAATTAGAAAACAAAATGGTACACAAGACCAGATCCATTGTACATCTGAGAATCTGAAGATACACATTAAAATCCTATACTTCACCAAATTGGAATGTGAAGTTAAATAAAAATGACAAACACAATTTAAACAGACCTACAAACTGTAATGAAATACAAGCAAGAATTAAAAGTCTTCCAAAGAAACAAACAAAATAGAACAACAACAACAAAATACCCACAAAACAAAAACAACAAAGAACCATGAACAAGATTGTTTTTGCATAGAATTCTACCATTCAGCCAAAGAAATGTTAATGTCAATACTCTTCAAATTATTCAACAAAACAGAAACAGAAGGAACACTGCCCAATTCGTTTTATGAGGCCAATTACCCTAATATCAAACCGCATAAAAATATATAAATTATATAAAGACAGTACAAAAAGAAGTGCAGAAAAATTTTAGTTATGAATATGTATGCCAAGATGCTCAGTATACTTGCAAATCAAATCCAAAACACACAAAAATCAAAATCATGCTCTAATATACTTCAACCCAGAGAGGTAGGAATGATTTAATATATGAAAATCAATAAATGTAATTCATCATATAAACAATTGAAAGATAAAATATGATCATCTTATTAGATGCTGAAAAGACCTTTGACCAAGAATAAAGGGACATAGCTCAACCTAATAAAGGCAGTTAACACCATACCCATACAAATTTAGACTTAAAGGGAGGAATACATAAGGCAATAAAAAGAAATTCACGAACAAAAAACTATTGTTCACTCTGCCTACCTAGTCAACATATTTGAAGTCTTCTTTGGAGCAAAAAGACAACAGGAGGTCAAGGAAAAAGACATTGGAAAATAAGTCAAAGATCCTTAATTTGTAGATATGATTGTATAAATAAGGGACCCTAAAAATTCCAGTGGATACCTTCTACAACTGATAAAACATTTTCTACAAATAGAAGGAATAAAATTAAAACACAAAAATTACTAGTCCTACTATGTACATAGGACAAAAGGACTAAGATAAATACAAGTCAGAAAAACCTTTCATATTAGCTTCAAATATTATAAAATATCATGGGAAAGAAAAAAAAAAGACTTGTATGGTAAAAGCTTTAAGATACTAACAAAAGTCCCCAGAGGACTCTCCACACTGCAGGCACCCTAGCATAGCTGGGACCTTGTGATCACTGGTGAGTGGAATGCAACATCAGTTCAAAAAACCCCAGAGGGTCTTCTGCCAGCAGGAACAGGGACAAAAGACACCAGCCCGACCAGCAGCTGAGGTTTATTCTGGTCGGCACCACCCCTTTGCCACCTTCAGCATAATCTCGGTGGAGGGGTCCAAGGTCCCCAGAGGACTCACCACTCTGCAAGCACCTTGCACAGCCAGGACCTTGAGATCACTGGTGAGTGGAACACAACATCAGTTCCAAAAACCCCAAAGGGTCCTGGGCTGGCAGCAACATGGTCAAAAGACAAAGGCAGGCCCTAACACACCCAGAATCTTGGGATCACTGAGACCAGTGTACACAGGTGAGCATGAGGGCAGCAGAAGAAACAGAGCTTCTTGAAAATGGTCCCATCGGGCCTTCATCCTCAGCCAGGAGACAGATCTGAGACCCAGACCCCTGGACACCTGCCCTGCCAGAGGAGAGTCAGCCTCCAGGGACTGCTCTGACCCCAGGAATCAGGAGGTAGATCTGAGCTCCAGACTTCTGAGTACCTTCCCTGCAAGGCAAGAGCTTGACTGACGAGAATGTTCTGACCACTGGAACACAGGAGAGAGTTGGTCTCCCAGGAGTGCTGACAGAGGCTAAAGAATCACAGGAGGAACAAAATCCAGCCAGAGACAGCTAGAACATCTAAGACCAGAGATTACCAGATGGCAAAAGGCAAATGTAAGAATCTTACTAAAAGAAACCAAGACCACTGGTCATCATCAGAACCCAGTACGCCCACCACAGTGAGTCCTGGATACCCTAACACACCCAAAAAGCAAGATTCAGATTTAAAATCATATCTCATGGTACTGGTAGAGGATTTTGAGAAGGGCATCAATAACTCACTTAAAAAAATAGAGGAGAATACTGCTAAACAGGTAAAAGCCCTTAAAGAGGAAGCACAAAAATCCCTCAAGGAATTACAGGAAAACACTGCTAAACAGGTAGAAGATACTAAAGAAGAAACACAAAAATCCCTTAAAGAATTATATGAAAACACAACCAAACAGGTGATGGAATTGAACAAAACCATCAAAGATCTACAAATGGAAGTAGAAACAATGAAGAAAACCCAAAGGAAGACAACTTTGGAGTTAGAAACCCTAGAAAAGAAAGCAGGAACCATAGATGAAAGCATCAGCAACAGAATACAAGAGACTGAAGACAGAATCTCAGGTGCAAGAGATTCCATTAGGAACATGGACAAAACAATCAAGAAAATGCAAAATACAAAAGGATCCTAACCCAAAATATCCAGGAAATCCAGGACACAATGAGAAGACCAAACCTACGGATCATAGGTATAGATGACAATGAAGATTTTCAAATTAAAGGGCCAGTAAATATCTTCAACAAAATTATAGAAGAAAACTTCCATAATGTAAATAAAGAGATGCCCATGAACATACAAGAAGCCTACAGAACTCCAGATAGACTGGACCAGGAAAGAAATTCCTCCTGAAATATAATAACCAGAAGAACAAATGCACTAAATAAAGAGAATACTAAAAGCAGTAAGGTAAAATGGTCAAGTAACATATAAAGGCAGACCTACTAGAATTACACCAGACTTCTCATCAGAAACTATGAAAGCCTGAAGATCCTGACAGATGTTATACAGACCCTAAGAGAACACAAATGCCAGCCCAGGCTACTATACCCAGCAAAACTCTCAATTACCATAGATGGAGAAAACAACGTATTCCATGACAAAACCAAATTCACACAATATCTATCCACGGATCTAGCCCTTCAGAGGATAATAATGGGAAAACACTAACACAAGGATGGAAACCTCACCCTAGAAAAAGCAAGAAAGTAATCCTTTAACAAATTTAAAAGAAGACAGCCACAAGAACAGAATTCCAACTCTAACAACAAAAATAACAGGAAGCAACAGTTACTTTTCCGTAATATCTCCTAATATCAATAGACACAATTCCCATAGAAAAAGGCATAGCCTAACAGACTAGGTACGTATACAGGATCCAACTATTTGCTGCTTACAGGAAACACACCTCAGGGAAAAAACAGACACTACCTTAGGTTAAAAGGCTAGAAAACAATTTTTTTAGACAAATGGTCCGAAGAAACAAGCTGGAGTAGCCATTCTAATATTGAATAAAATCGACTTCCAACCCAAAGTTATCATAAAAGACAAGGAGGGGCACTTTATACTCATCAAAGTTAAAATCTTCCAAGATTAACTCTCAATTCTGAATATCTATGCTCCAAATGCAAGGGCAGACACATTCATTAAAGAAACTATAGTAAAGCTTCAAGCACACATTGAACCTCACACAATAATAGTGGAAGAGACTTCAACACCCCACTCTCATCAATGGACAGATCCTGGAAACAGAAACTAAACAGAGACACAGTGAAACTAACAGAAGTTATGAAACAAATGCATTTAACAGATATTTACAGAATATTTTATCATAAAACAAAAGGATATACCTTCTTCTCAGCACCTCATGGTATCTTCTCCAAACTGATCAGGCCTCAACAGATACAAAACTATTGAAATTATCCCATGCTTCTTATCAGATCACCATGGAATAAGGCTGATCTTCAGTAACAACATAAATAATAGAAAGTCAACATTCACGTGGAAACTGAACAACACTTTCCTCAATGAAACCTTGGTAAAGGAAGAAATAAAGAAATTAAAGACTTTTTGGAGTTTAATGAAAATGAAGCTACAACATACCCAAACTTATGGGACACATTGAAAGCAGTCCTAAGAGGAAAAATCATAGTTCTGGGTTCCTCCAAAAAGAAACTAGAGAGAGCTTACACTAGCAGCTTGACAGCACACCTAAATGCTTTAGAACAAAAGGAAGCTAATTCAACCAAAAGGAGTAGATGGCAGGAAATAATCAAACTCAGGTCTGAATCAACCAAGTGGAAACAAGAAGTATTCAAAGAATCAAACAAACCAGGAGCTGTTTCTTTGAGAAAATCAACCAGATCGATAAAGCCTTAGCCAGACTAACTAGAGTGCACAGGGACAGTATCCTAATTAACAAAATCAGAAATGAAAAGGGAGACATTACAACAGAACCTGAGGAAATCTAAAACATTATCAGATCCTACTACAACAGGCTATACTCAACAAAACTGGATGAAATGGACAATTTTCTAGACAGATACCAGGTATCAAAGTTAAATCAGGATCAGATTAACAGGCTATACTCAACAAAACTGGATGAAATGGACAATTTTCTAGACAGATACCAGGTATCAAAGTTAAATCAGGATCAGATTAATGATCTAAACAGTCCTATATCCCCTAAAGAAATAGAAACAGTCATTAATAGTCTCCCAACCAAAAAAGCCAAGGATCAGATGTGTTTAGTGTAGAATTCTATAAGACCTTCAAAGAAGAACTAATTCCAATTCTCCTCAAACAATTTCACAAAATAGAAACAAAAGGTACTGTACTAAATTCATTCTATGAAGCCACAATTACTCTAATACCCAAACCATATAAAGACCCAACAAAGAATGAGAACTTCAGCCAAACGTTTGTTATCAATATCTATGCCAAAGTACTCAAAATTCTCGCTAACGGAATCCAAGACCACATCAAAATGATCATCCCTCATGATCAAGTAGGCTTCATTCCAGGAATGCAGGGGTGGTTTATTATACAAAAATCCATCAACATAATCCACTACATAAACAAACTCAAAGACAAAAACCACATGATCATTTTATTAGATGGTGAAAAAGCATTGACAAAAAATTCACAAAATCCAACACATATTTATGATAAAAGTCTTGGAAAGATTAGGAATTCAAGTCCCATATAAAAACGTAATAAAAGCAATAAACAGCAAACCAGTAGCCAACATCAAACTAAATGGAGAGTAGCTGGAAGCAATTCCACTAAAATGAGGGGCTAGAAGAGACTGCCCACTTTCACCCTACCTATTCAATATAGTACTGGAATTCCTAGACAAATCAATTAGACAACAAAAGGAGTTCAAGTGGATACAAATTAGAAAGTAAGAAGTCAAAATATCACTATTTGCAGATGGTATGATAGTATATACAAGTGATCCTAAATATTCCAACAGAGAACTCATAAACCTGATAAACAGCTTCAGTGAAGTAGCTGGATGTAAAATTAACTCAAACAAGTCAATGACCTTTCTCTACACAAAGGATAAACAGGCTGAGAAAGACATTAGGGAAATGACACCCTTATCAATAGTCACAAATAATATAAAATACCTTGGTGTGACTCTAACTAAGGAAGTGAAAGATCTGTATGATAAGAACTTGAAGTCTCTGAAGAAAGAAATTAAAGAAGATCTCAGAAGATGGAAAGATCTCCCATGCTTATGGATTGGCAGGATCAATATAGTAAAAATGGGTATCTTGCCAAAAGCAATCTACAAATTCAATGCAATCCCCATCAAAATTTCAACTCAATTCTTCAACGAATTAGAAAGGGCAATCTGCAAATTCATCTGGAATAACAAAAAACCTAGGATACCAAAAACTCTTTTCAAGGATAAATGAACCTCTGGGGGAACCACCATGCCTGACCTAAAGCTGTTCTACAGAGCAATTGTGAGAAAAACTGCATGGTACTGATATAGTGACAGACAAGTAGACCAATGGAATAGAATTGAAGACCCAGAGAAGAATCCACACACCTATGGTCACTTGATCTTTGACAAGGGAGCTAAAACCATCCAGTGGAAGAAAGACAGCATTTTCAACAAATGGTGCTGGCACAACTGGAGGTTATCATGTAGAAGAATGTGAATTGATCCATTTTTATCTCCTTACACATAGCTCAAGTGTATGTAGTTCAAGGAATTTCACATAAAACCAGAGACACTGAAACTTATAGAAGAGAAAGTGGGGAAAAGCCTGAAAGATATGGGAACAGGGGAAAAAATTCCTGAACAGAACAGCAATGGCTTGTGCTATAAGATTGAGTATTGACAAATGGGACCTCAAAAATTGCAGTTTCTGTAAGGCAAAAGATACTCTCGTTAAGACAAAAAGGAAACCAACAGATTGGTAAAGGATCATTACCAATCTTAAATCAGATAGGGGACTAATATCTAATATATATAAAGAACTCAAGAAAATGCACTCTAAAAAATCAAATACTCCCATTAAAAATTGGGGCACAGAGCTAAAGAAAGATTTCTCAACTGAGGAATACTGAGTGGCTGAGAAGCACCTGAAAAAATGTTCAACATCCTTAATCATCAGGGAAATGCACATCAAAACAACCCTGAGATTCCACCTCACATCAGTCAGAATGGATAAGATCAAAAATGCAGGTGCAGCAGATGCTGGTAAGGATGTGGAGAAAGAGGAACACTCATCCATTTTTGATGGGATTGCAAGCTGGTACAACCACTCTGGATATCAGTCTGGCGGTTCCTCAGAAAATTGGACATAGTCCTACAGCGAGATCCAGCAATACCTCTCCTGGGCATATACCCAGAAGATGTTCCAACTGGTAATAAGGACACATGCTCCACTATGTTCATAGTTTCCTTATTTATAATAGCCATGAGCTGGAAAGAATCCAGATGTTCCTCAACAGAGGAATGGATACAGAAAATGTGTTACATTTACACAATGGAGTACTACTCAGCAATTAAAAACAACGAATTCATGAAATTTTTAGGCAAATGGATGCATCTAGAGGATATCATTCTGAGTGAGGTAATGCAATCCCAAAACAACACACATGATATGCACTCACTGATAAGTGGATATTAGCCCAGAATCTTAGAATACCCAATATACAATTTGCAAAACACATGAAACTCATGAAGAAGGGAAACCAAAGTCTGGATATTTCGCCCCTTCTTAGAATGGGGAACAAAATACCCATGGAAGGAGTTACAGTGACAAAGTTTGGAGCAGAGACTGAAGGAAGGACCATCCAGAGACTGCCCTAACAGGGGATCATATACAACTGTAGGCAACCACCAAATGCAGACACTATTGCATATGTCAGCAGGATTTTGCTGACAGGTCCCTGATATAGTTGTCTCTTGTGAAGCTAGGCCAGTGCCTGGCAAATACAGAAATGGATGCTCACAGTCATCTATTCGATGGAACACAGGACCCCCAATGAAGAAGCTAGATAATCTACCCAAGGAACTAAAGGGGACTGCAACACTATAGGAGGAACAACAATATGAAGTAACCAGTATACCCCAGAGCTGCAAATGTAGCAGAGGATGGCCTAGTTGGCCATCAATGAGAGAAGAGGCCCTTTGTCTTGTGAAGATCACATGCCCCAGTTCAGGGAATTGCCCAGGACAGGAGGCAGGAGTGGGTGGGTTGGGGAACAGGAGGGGGGAGGGTATAGGAGGCATTGGGGATAGCATTTGAAATGTAAATGAAGAATATATCTAATAAAAAGAAAAAAAATAAAGAAAAAAAATAAAAAAAATTAAAAAGAAACCTGCTATGTTGAAACTAATTAAAATTTGCAACAAAAACTGAAGGAAATTTAAAATGAACAAAATGTATAGGAAAAAAAAAAGTGTTGACAACATCAAACGAGTATATTTCTGGAAATCCAAGAACATCATGGCCGAGCAATGACTGTGTATGGCAATAAAAACAGAGGGGAAAACTGGCCATATCTGCTTATATTAAAAATACTAATCTACATGCCAATAACCCCAGACATTAGTATAACATCCAAAAGAGTTTCTTTGTATCATAGAAAAAGTTGCATTCTTAATATTTTTATATTCTTGAGAGTTTCAGCTTGCATTTCACAAACTTTTTCCTATTAACAACCTGACAGGAATCACTCAGTTGAAGCTAAAATCTAGCAGGCAATCTTTCTGAGATGGTGTCACTATGTAAAACTATGATGGATGAGCCATTGTAGGCAAGGCCAAAGGGAATACATTTTAGGAAAGATTGCTGTTATTATGCGTTTCCTGATTTTATTTAGTATATGTAACAATCACTAGGTATTAGCTCACCCTTTTTGGCAGATTTCTGCAATTAATGAAGATATACTTGTGATGTTATATAGACATACAATTTTTAAAATTCTTAATGATTATCTGATAAATTATGCTAGTAATTATTAAACCCTTTATAATAGGACAGTTGTTGAAGTCCTCTCTGATATAAAAACTGCAATTGTAGCTCTACAGTCTTCACATGTCATGTGTTAATTGCTTCTAAGACAGAAGGCAGGAATTTACAACTTAGAACACATTCTAAGAGGTCATAAAACAAATAACCAAAGTCATAAAAGGGAAGTAATAATTTATTATCAGTTCAAGGACAGAAGATAAAATATTGAATGGGTTTATCTAAACAAAACTTCAATTGTAATTTAGTCACTAAAATTATGATTTTTAACTTGCAATGAACTGGTGGAGCTAATGGCAGGATGTCTAGCTAGTGAAGGATGTCTAGCTATATAACTAGTTTCAATGTAAAGATATATAAATATCTTTACTGTAAACATTAAGTTATTATTTGAATTTATGTTTGAGACTTTTTTTGTGAACTTAAAAAAAAAAGTATGTTTGAAAAATCCCCGTGACCCATTCCTCTAGAAAAGGTGCAAAAACTAGGAATGATTAGGCATTATTATTACATCAGAGCAGGAGAAGAGAGCAAGATTAGGAAGAGGAAGGAGAAGGTCAAGAGACTAGAGTAACTTAGAGATTAAAAAATGTAACTTATGTTTTTACTGAGCCTATGTCTGACAGGTTTTTCTCACTCTTTTCCTTTAGTCTCAAAATAGTGAGAACATTAGGACAGGAGCAGAAGTACAGAAGAGCAATATGCAGAATGCATAGAAAAAGGAAGAAAGAAGGATCTGGAGAGAGAGAGAGAGAGAGAGAGAGAGAGAGAGAGAGAGAGAGAGAGAGAGAGAGAGAGAGAGAGAGAGAGAGAGAGAGAGAGAGAGAGAGAGAGAGAGAGAGAAGAAAGATCAGGCAGGTTTCTCCTTACTATGGGACACAGCAGGTCTTTTTTTTTTTTTTTTTTTTGAAAATATTTTTATTGCATATTTTCCTCAATTACATTTCCAATGCTACCTCAAAAGTCCCCCATACCCTCCCCCCCACTCCCCTACCCAACCACTTCCACTTTTTTGCTCTGGCGTTCCCCTGTACTGGGGCATATAAAGTTTGCATGTCCAATGGGCCTCTCTTTCCAGTGATGGCCGACTAGGCCATCTTTTGATACATATGGAGCTAGAGGCAAGAGCTCCAGGGTACTGATAAGTTCATAATGTTGTTGCACCTACAGGGTTGCAGATCTCTTTAGCTCCTTAGATACTTTTTCTAGCTCCTCCATTGGGGGCCCTGTGATCCATCCAATAGCTGACTGTGAGCATCCACTTATGTGTTTGCTAGGCCCCAGTCTAGTCACACAAGAGACAGCTATATCAGGGTCCCTTCAGTAAACTCTTGCTAGTGTATGCAATGGTGTCATCGTTTGGAGGCTGATTATGGGATGGATCCCTGGATATGGCAGTCTCTAGATGGTCCATCCTTTTGTCTCAGCTCCAAACTTTGTCTCTGTAACTCCTTCCATGGGTGATTGTTCCCATGGGTGTTTGCCTCAGAGGGGGCAAAGTGTCCACACTTTGGTCTTTGTTCTTCTTCAGTTTCATGTGTAGGTTTAGTTTTATTGAAGAAGACAATGCTTTTTTTTTCTTACAAGAAAATAAAGCAAGAATGAATACTTTAAGTTTTTCAAGGGACTGAGGCTATATACAATTCTTTTTTTCCCATTTTTATTAGGTATTTAGCTCATTTACATTTCCAATGCTATACCAAAAGTCCCCCATACCTACCCACCCCCACTCCCCTACCCACCCACTCCCCCTTTTTGGCCCTGGCGTTCCCCTGTACTGGGGCATATAAAGTTTGCAAGTCCAATGGGCCTCTCTTTGCAGTGATGGCCGACTAGGCCATCTTTTGATACATATGTAGCTAGAGACAAGAGCTCCGGGGTACTGGTTAGTTCATATTGTTGTTCCACCTATAGGGTTGCAGTTCCCTTTAGTTCCTTGGGTGCTTTCTCTAGTTCCTCCATTGGGGGCCCTGTGATCCATTCAATAGCTGACTGTGAGCATCCACATCTGTGTTTGCTAGGCCCTGACATAGTCTCACAAGAGACAGCTATATCTGGGTCCTTTCAGCAAAATCTTGCTAGTGTATGCGATGGTGTCATCGTTTGGAGGCTAATTATGGGATGATTCTATCTATATCATATGCACACTGACTAACTTACCGTGAGCTGTTGCCAGGCCAGCTTTGGAGTTCTGTTTCTCTCTTGAACCAGAGAGCGTTTAATTCATTTAGCAATAAGATGGCAGTAGCTTTTCCTTTTCTGTGCAATAAAGATTGGGGATCATTTTTTTTTTATCCAGAAGGATCAAGTTCCTTTGGCACTGGCTATTTTGACTTCTTTCTTTCTAATTTGTATCTGTTTGACCTCCTTTTGTTGTCTAACTTGTCTAGCTAGAACGTCAAGTACTATATTGAATAGATAGGGAGAGAGAGGACAGCTTTGTCTATTCCCTGATTTTAGTGGGATTGCTTCAAGTTTCTCTGCATTTACTTTGATGTTGGCTACTGGTTTGCTGAATATTGCTTGTACTATGTTTAGCTATGGGCTTTGAATTCCTGATGTTTGCAAGACTTTTTACCAGAAGGGATGTTGAATTTTGTCAAATGGTTTTCCAACATCTAATAAAATGATTATGTGTTTTTTTTTGTTTTATTTATTTTTTATTTTATTTTTTACTTTGAGTTCATTTGTGTAGTGGATTGCATTGATAGATTTCCATATTTTGAACAATCCCTGCATCCCTGGGAGGACCCCTACTTGATTGTGGCAAATGATCGTTTTGATGTGTTCTTGGATTTGGTTTGGGAGAATTTTAATGAGTATCTTTGCATCAATATTCATAAGGGAAATTGGCCTGAAGTTCTCTTTATTTGTTTGTTGGTTCTTTGTGAAGATCTTTACCAATCTCACATATGATAGAGGGCTAATACCCAATATATACAAAAAACTCAAGAAGTTAGACTCTAGAGAACCAAATAGCCCTATTTAAAAATGGGGAAAAGAGTTAAACAGAGAATCCTAAACTGATGAAACTAGAATGGCTGAGAAGCACCTAAAGAAATGTTCAACATCCTTACTCATCAGAGAAATCCAAACAAACCAATCTTGAGATTTCACCTCACTCCCGTCAAAATGGCTCAGATAAAAACACAGGTGACAGCAGATGCTGGAGAGAATGTGGAGAAGAGGAACACTCTCCTCCATTGCTGGTGGGTTTGCAAGTTAGTACAACCACTCTGAATATCAATGCATCAGTGCCTCAAAAAAAATGGACATAATATTACTTAAGGACCCAGCTATACCACTACTGGGCATATACCCAGAAGATGCTCCAACATGTAATCAGGACACATGCTCTACTATGGTAATAGCAGCCATATTTATAATAGCCAGAAGTTGGAAACAATCCATATGTCCCTCAACAGAGGAATGGATACAGAAAGTGTTGTACATTTACACAATGAAATATTACTCAGCTACTGAAAACAATGACTTCGTGAAATTCTTACCCAAATGGATGGCACTTGAAAATATCATCCTGACTGAGGTAACTCAGTCCCAAAAGAACACACATTGTATGTATTCGTTGATAAGTGGATATTAGCTCAAAAGTAAGGAATAACCAAGATTCAATCCACAGACCATATGAAACCTAAGATAAAGAAAGAACAAAATGTGGGTGATTCAGTGCTTCTTAGAAGAGTGAACAAATTACTCCAAGTAGGAAATATGGACACAAAGTGTGAAGCAGAGACTGAAGGAAAGGCCATCCAGAGACTGCCCTACCTGGGGATCCATCCCATATACAGCCACCAAATCAGGATGCTATTATGGATGCCGGGAAGTGCTTGCTGATGGAAGCCTGATATGGCTACCTCCTGAGAGGCTCTGCCAGAGCCGGACAAATACAGAGGCAGATGTTTGTAGCCAACTATTGGACTGAGTGCAGATGTCCCTGATGGAGGATTTGGAGAAGGGAATGAAGAAGCTGAGGGGATTTGCAGCCCCATGGAATGAGCAACAGTGTCAAAATGCCTGATCCCCCGGAGCTCCTGGGGACTAGTCCACTATCCAAAGTATAAACATGGACGGACCCATGGAGCTGGTCTTATATGTGGCAGAGGATAGCCTTGTTGGACATCAGTGGGATGAGAGACACTTGGGCCTGAAGGTGTTTGATACCCAAATGTAGGGGAATGCCATGGCTGAAAGACAGGTGTGGATGGGTGGATGGGGGAACACCCTCATAGAGGCAGGGGGAAGGTGGATGGGATAGGCAGTTTCTGAAGGGGAGATCTGGAAAGGGGAAAACATGTGAAATGTAAATAAAGAAAATATATTTATAAAAAGAGCCTATTAAGAAAAAAAATTATTCACAATCCTCATGGTGTCATTGTCAAAACAGGATCTATATCCACCATCTTTCTATACCTCTGAAACAGAAATTCACCATGCACCCATTATCTATTACAGTTCCCAAACCTTCTCATCTATATTGTGCCAAGCTGGAAATATACTGATATAGTCCAAAGTTTAGGAGTGATCATCCTAAACTTCATTTTCTTATTCATCACTTATGTCTTCCACTCTTTTGTTCTGTGCTTTCCATGTCATGTACTTTACCATGTCCTCTACATCTTCTTTGTCCTATGGTGCTCAGTTTTAAGGCATCTTTAACACCTCTATAATCCTAGTGATTATTCTTGACGTCTATCTCATGTCTCTAGAGCCCTTTTCTTTTATTTTTAAGGACATCTTTACCCAAATAATGTCCCATTCCTTGGCCCTATGTAGCTCAAAGAATTTTATTATGTTCACTTTGCTTCCATTAGCAGGTCTGGCATGTACCACTGAAACACAGTCATTTGTTTACATGACCAAGTATAAACATCACTTGTGTTTTAAGGTTATAGTCCACTTATGGAACTATTGAAATAGATCATAGGAACTTCAGAGTGTTAAATATAATTGGAGGGTGTCACTGAATGCTGTCAATCTTGCTTTTAAGAGTCTCAGGTACTAACCCTGGACTGAATTCAGTGATGGATGACTAAAATTCATCCAGTGATGGCACACTGTACAGTTTGCAGTCTCTGGTCTTTGATCACCCATGGCATTAGTTATCTGTATTTTCTATTTATACTCATTTTGTGTAACTTTAGTAAATTCCTTGCTTTGGTTTGTGTTATCAATGATCAGTTTTAGAGAAGCAGAAAACCCTTGTCTGCATCTGCTCTACAAGTCATAAAGATGACAATCTGCAATTAAATGCTATTCTTGAAGTTATCCACATAGCTATAAGAATTATACATGACATATATTAGATGATCTCTCATATTCACACACACATACTGTCTCTGGTAATCTTCTTACACTCATACACTCATTATGATCTCTCTCTCTCTCTCTCTCTCTCTCTCTGTCTGTCTCTCTGTCTCTTTCTTATCTTTTACACACAGTCCTGTCATTGATATATAACATGGCTACTAATATGTGTGATAATTTGTAAATACTTTATGTAATTTAAAATCACTAAGAGTTTTGAGCAGAGATTTGGGGGGAGTTCTTTTATGATGGAATTGTCTCAGTCATATTATCTACAAACAGAACTATTTTTACTTCTTTTCCTATTTACATCCTTTTCTTTCATTCTCTTATCTTGCTTCCTTAGCTTATGAGATTCACTCAGAGAATTTTATTGAGTAGCAGTGGAGAGACTAAAAGACCCTGTCTTGCTCCTCATTGTAGTGTAATGCTTTGGTTTTTTTTTTTTTTTCCTGATTTACTATTATGTTGGCCGAAGTTTGCAACACGTAGCCTTTATTGTGATGATGTATAAGCTGTCCTTATAATATCCATGGCTTTTGTTGATGAAGTGATGATAGAAATTATTAAGGTTTTTTCTGTATCTGTTGTGGAAATTATTTAAACAGGGTTTCTCTCTGTGTATCCATGATGGCCCTGAACTTACTCTGTAGATTTGACTTACCTCAATCTCAGAGAGACATCTGTCTCTGCATCCCAAGTGCTGGAATTAAAGGCTTTACAGCCTCCTGGCTAAGACAGGGTTTCTCCTTGTTACACTGGATATACTGGAACTGCCTTTGTAAACCAGGCTGGTCTGGAACTCACAGAAATCCACTTGCATCTGTGTCCTGAGTTCCAAGAGTAGGGGCAAGCACTACCACTGCCAGGGTACATCTAAAGTTTTTAATGTGAATTTTTGGGTTCAAACTCAGCAAGGAAAGCCTATTGCTGACAGGGTTGGACTATCTCTCCACCCCACCCCACCACTTTTCTTTCTGTATTAGATTTATCTTGAGACAGGGTCTCATATAGCCTGGCTGGCCTTGAACTCTCTCTGTCAGTTGGAGGTCCTTCAACTTCTTTTGGAAATAAAATAACAAATTCAAGAGACTAGTGATAAATAAGTAGTTTTAAATATACAATCCTGCAGAAAGGGAACTCTAGCATACAGAAAAAGCATGAATCATAAAGGTGCTGATTTGGTACAAGACAGTGGTTTTTAAAATGACCTATAGAGAGTGATTCTGGTTCTCTTCTCTTACAGGACTCTCTATAGGACTTGCATCCCTCTACATACCCTATTTCATTGGCCTAGGACAAAAGCTTCATTCAACAAAACAAAACAAAACAAAACAAAACAAAACAAAACAAAACAAAACAAAACAAAATAAAACAAAACACCCTGGGACTTGAGACTGACTTCTTTATCTGACCAGGCTTAGTAACTAGGTCTATCTCTTTTAACTTGCTGAAAAAAAATGAGGCTAGGCACTAACCTGTTTGTCTGTAATTTATATGAACTGTAGCTCACCTCATTCTAAAAAGGGAGCAAATCAATCTATGTTACACACTCTTTATCTTCCACCAATATCCCCTGAGTTCTGAAAATTTTTCTTTACCATTTGAAATTATCAAGTAGTTTATAAGGTATATGACACAGATTACCAGATAATGTTGCTGTACACAAGTTCAAAGGAATCAAGGAGCATTCTAACTGAGGATGTGTCTGGTTCATGAGACTGTTGTGATTCTCAGCTTTTCTCTTCCCCTGTGTTTGTCTGTGTGCCTGGGTACCAGACGTTTTCCATAGAGATCTCTGTCCAGGCCGGGAAGGAGGGAAGGTTCCAGTGAAGGGATGTGAGTGCAGGCAGGAAGACGAAGTCTCTGACATGCCTTCCAGGTTACTTGGTAACTCTGAGCTGCTCTGAACTGAGTCGGGTCTGGCTGGGCTGACAAAAAGCCAACAATCCAGTGAGGAGTACAGCGGGACATCGCGTATCTCTTCGGGAAAGATCTCTTCCCAAGTGTTACCTACAGCTCTTGGAACAAAAGACCCAGACAAAGGCATAGTTCTCACATACCTTTAATTCCCTGAATGGATTTATATACAGTTCGCGGGGAGGGGGGTGATTCAGGATTTGACAGCCGGTACCTTTCATTGGCTTGGACTGAGAGTTTGGGGAAAACCTTATTTGCATGTGGGAAGGCTTGGTGCTGTTCCTACATGGCTGATAGCCACACGTCTCCTGTGGGGGCTGTGGGGGCAGTAACTTCGACATGAGCCAGGGGTCCAGGAGACATGGTCGAACGCCTGCTGTCCCATGTAGGTGGGAATTACCACCCATCAGGTTCTCCTGGAGTTCAAGATCTAGCCTCAACTGGAAAGCAGGCTGTCTGTGCATAACCCATTGCTCCACATTTGTCCTCTTGATTTTCTTGTTCTGTCTGCCCAGCCTTTCCTTGGGGAGCTGCTGTGCTCTTTCAGAGACAGCTGTTAATCAGAATGCTCTGGCTCTACACAGGCAAGGACTTCATCCAAGGATGTCACGGATTGCTTCCTGGTATGTCCTGTATGGAGGAAGACAAACCAAGTTTATGGGAGAAAGCTGACTCTACAACAGGGTGGAAATGGTGAATACTTGTATCCACAAAGGGGCTAAACTTGTGAGGGTAGCTAAAGGGCACCCCAAAAGCACTAAGAGGGGACTTTGATGTCCTGCCAACACATGGTTCCCTTGGTCTCCTTTTTCACCCAATCCCCAGGGAATGTTGGCCTGAAATTCCACTCTGCAAGGCTAAGGCTAGCCCTCGAACCATGCTGGTTAAGTAGTTGTGAGTGTGGCTGAGTTCCAGACCTGGAAGGAGGCCTACTGGGCTGCACTGTGTATGTGCTAACAGAGTCTCCTGGGCTTTGTCTACTCCCTGGACCCACAGCTGGCCTGATTACTGTTTCCCGGTTTTTCACTGCTCCTAAGTATACACAGACACTGGGTGCAGCAGCCACTGAAGGAGGAACTGGCCCTGCAGCAGTTGGGTCTGCATGCGGTGCTGACATCCACGTATTTGGGCTCTGAGCTACCTGTGAGACCTACCTAGGCACCATGGGCTGCAGCACCTTCTGCTTATCAACAAGGCAGGTGAGACTCAAGACCAGACTGGGGCTGCTAGCTCTCATATCAATGCTGCTTGGGCAGGTGGAGGGCAAGTCCCCAAAAGTACAAACTCCAAGAGGAGAAAGGATTTACTAGAGTCACTGCCAGTGTGAACTAACTGGGTTTTCTAAAGTACCTCCCGGTGGGTGTGTGAGTCAAGGTATCTTGAACAAATCCCACTGTTTTTCTAAAGAGCTTTCATGTGTATTCTTAGGTTGCATTAGCGGTATCTGCAGAGGTGAAGCAGAGGGATAGTAATTAACTATGAGCAGGAACTGTGGAAGGCTGAGGGAGAAGAGAGCCATTTCTTCAATTTTGAATTTTTGGAGGAGTGTTGGGGACACTCTTGGTGCTATTTCCAAAGGCTTCCTGAATCTGAATTATTTAGCTGAGGTGAACAACTACTTGGCTCTGAACATGACCTCCATTCTCTGCTTAACCTGGCATACCCCGAATTCCTTCACAGATAGCCCTGGCCTCAGCAAGTTACCTTCTCATCTGTGTGCATGGCAGCCCTTCAAGAGCTTGGGTCTTTACTGTGCAGGGAAGGCTGCCTGAGACATGTTATACCAGGTCCTGGCTGTTGAAGAAGCCAGCATGAGGGTGCTGAGCTATGCCCAGGGTAGGTGGCTGTTACTGACACTGCTGACCCCAGAACTATCTGGTATCCTCTGGGGGCTGAGAAAGGATGGGAGTTTGATCTTTATTCTTAGTAAAGAATTCAAAGACTATAGTGCCCCTCCCTCTGGTCTTGGCTCCTCACTTTGCAAGAAAAATATAGACTCCCAAGAAGTTGAATTAAGTAGGGGTAGAGTTACACAGTCTTAGGAGTTTCTTGATTGGCAGGTGTCATAAAACACCCATACACATAAATAGGAATTAAAATTAAAAATAAATAACAAATGTTTTTGTATGTTTAGCTATCTGCTTTTCAGTCTCAAGGGAGGCACTATTCCTCCATATATCCTCAGCATTCAGCAAAGCAGTATGGAGGCTGGACTCAATAAATGTTCAAACCAAGCAAATAAACATTGTTGAGTGGTGAGTATCTCAGGTTGAGCTGTGCTGAAATCATTAAGTGGAATGGAGAAAAGGCACTGGAATGTACAAGAGAAGGGCCTGTTCTAATGGAAATTAAAGGGCATTTTGTTTTCTCACACCTGTGATTTCAGTGTTTAGAAGGTGGGAGAACATGTGGGAGAATGTGTAAGCAACCAAGGGTGATATTCAGTTGTCTCTATCTCTTTGGACAAGGACAGGATCCTGGAATACAGAGGCAAAATGGTTTCAGTCTAAAGATCAAGTAAGGCAGGACCAGGATCCAAGCTTATTTCTAACTTCTCAATTTGTATTAGTCAGGTTTCTCTAGAGTCACAGAATTTATGGATCGTCTCTAAATAGTAAAGGAATTTATTGATGACTTACAGTCTGCAGTCCAGTTCCCAACAATGATTCAGTAGTAGCTGTGAATGGAAGTCCAAGGATCTAGCAGTTACTCGGTCCCACACGGCAAGCAAGCAAAAGGGGGAGAGCCAGCCTCCCTTCATCCAATGTCCTTATGTGGTCTCCAGAAGAAGGGGTAGCCCAGATTAAAGGTGTGTCCCACCACACCTTTAATCCCAGATGACCTTGAATTTGGAGATCTCCCTGTCTTAATCTTCTGGAATCCATAGCCACTATGCCTCAAGATCTCCATACCAAGATCCAGATCAGAAATTTCTATCTCCCAGCTTCCAGATAAGGGTCACTGGTGAGCCTTCCAATTCTGGATTGTACTTCATTCCAGATATAGTCAAGTTGACAACCAGGAATAGCCACTACACAATCTATGCTGAATTTCCTCATATTATCTAGCATGTACCATTTACACAAATCCAAGATATCTCTTGTTCCAGCATTCAACTCACTTGCTCTGGGATCAGCCTAGGCTGCTTTAGACAACAGTGATCACATGTAAACCATAGCTAGGAGGGGAGCCATTTCCAGAAGAGCACAGAGCTAAGTTAGCCCTCTGGAGGCTGTCCCAGGATTCATGCAGGAACTGAGAGACTCCCAAAAGCATGAAGACAAGTAGTGGCCAACCTAGATTAAATTTCAGTCTCCTGAAGAATGTTCTAACAGGTTTCAAAGATAGAGAAATCTGTACAGATATCAAGCCTGTCCCCAGAAGTGCTCAAGGAGATAAAACTGGGTATGGTAGAGCACTTGAGAGGTGGGATCAGTAAGCTCTCGCTACACAGCAAGCTAGAGGCCAGCATGGGCTACAAGAGACTATCTCAAAACACAAGAAAGAGGGAGACAAGCAAGGGAGGAATCAAGCTAGAGGAGATTCGAATGTTGGCAAAATATTCTTCCAGTCCTTGTGTTTCATGATTTTTCTGTCCCTAAAACACCATTAATGTTTGACAGCCTTCATCAGCAGTAAGGAAACATTTTTCAGAAATGAAACTAAACATGACAAAGTTTGTTAGAAAGTGAGAAGCCATGTGTGTGTGTGTGTGTGTGTGTGTGTGTGTGTGTGTGTGGTGAGTGTTTTTCCAACATGTCCATCACAACAATGCACTTCCTGCACTGACTAGAAGAGAGCATCAATCCCTTATAACTGGACTCACAAATAGTTGTCAGCTGCCATGTTGGTACTGGAAACAGCAAATGCAATTAACTGGGTGACATCTATTTCTTTATTCCCTACATTTAACTTTTGGTGAGGATTTGAACCAGATCCTCATGATTGTACAGAAAGCACTTTATCAACTATGTCCTCAATATGGGACATTTGAGAAGCCATCTAAGTCCAGAAAATTGCCACTAGATGAGTTTATCAGAGGGATGGAATGTGGTATTGAAATAAGTAGAAAACCAAGATTGTAACATGTACCTGATTGTCAGCGTCCAAAGATGCCAAAGGTCTCACCTGGTCCCTGGTTGGCTGTAGGTGGAGTGGAGATCCTGCAGGGTTACTTATCTGTTAATATAATGGAAAAATCAGAAGAGATATTATGTTGGCAAGAGATGATGAGCATGATTTTAAACAATACATAATAGACTTTAGCCTTGAATCCAAAACTCAGTGGTATTGTGGTATAGTGGCCATCACCTACAATACCAGCACTGGAGGACTAAGGAAAAATGATCCCACATTTCAAGAATACATAGAGAGAACATAACTAAAACAAACTCTTAAGAGGCAACATAAGAGAGCCTTGGGGCCAACCTGAAACATCTCTAATCTTCACAAACCACAGGGACTACAACCTCTGATCCTATCTTGCACTTTCCACCCACAAGGTTCCCTGGACCCTGATGTGTAGCAGTTGGCTTGGGAAACCTCCATGGACCCAGTGTTAAGGAGAGATGACTGCAGATGTTGAAGTCTGAGTGGGAGCTGGTTGATTGTGGGAAGTCAACCCCTAAACTGCTGAGCTTCCTGCAGAAAAACATCTTCCTTTCTGGAGCCGTCATGGACTTCTTAAACAATTAAGCCCTTGTCCTGTCACAATGCACCCCACCTCAACCCTGCCTAACACAAATATCAGCCCTAAGATCCAGCCAGCCAGGAGCTGCTAGCACTGCCCATCATGAGAAGTCTTCTACAGTAGGTTGAGAGAGAGCTGAGGTATATTGGAGTTCTTTGTCTCCAGGAAGAGAACTTTAGAGTTGGGAAGAGAAGGAGAAGCAGAAACACTGCAGAGATTAGGTTGAATCTCTTGTCCGTGTTCAGCTTGTGGGGTCAGGAAGTTGAGATCCAATGCATAGAGAGGACCAATGATGTCACATGTGGATGGCCCTTGAACTTCATACCTTTGTTGTTCTGCCTTCATCCTGTGGTATTCACTGGTCTCCCTTGATCCTAGTTCAAATACACAGTTATGAGGCAAATTCATGAATTCCTGATAGCCACTTCTAGAAGGTCCAGGAGTGATGCCTTGGTTCATTAAACAGTGTGTCCTCAAGAATGTGAGTGCTCTTCATTTCCAGAGCTTAGCCAGAGAAGCTTCTGCCTTCTTTCATGGACATCCACATAGTGGTAAGCACAGGTCCAAAGTCATCAAGATGGATATCCCAGGACACCTATGATATTCTCATGCTTCTGGTCCTATGGAATCATCTGTACTGACATTTTCTTGAGGATTCTAGAGCTAGTCAATGAGGATTGTCCTCATAGACCAACACAGAGCAAATAGTGCTGACCAGTGAGATTTTGATTTCTTTTTCTACATGTGGACTAGCTGGCAGTGTTGTGAATAGGTGTCAGCTCCTCATGCAAGATTCTTGACACTGTCCCTGTGGCCCTTGTTTTGCTGTGGTGCAGATTCAGGACCACCATACCTTTGGGAAAGAAGTGCGAGGAGCCAAGAAGGAGGTGCTGAGAGATCTGGTTCTTGTGCAATCCATAGCCACGGGTTGGAAGCTCCTCAGTGGGACTGGTCTGCAGCCTTTTTGGAAATCTTTGACAAGGAGAATACAGTTCTCAATAATTAAAAACAAACAAAAAATAAAACAAAACAAAAACAAGTCCTTTGATCATTTCTTTAGGTGCTTTTTTTGACAATTCAGGTTTACTCATTTGAGAATTCTATGTTTATCTCTGTACCCAGTTTTGTAATAGTGTTATTTGATTGGCTGGGGTTTAATTTCTTGTGTTCTTCGTATCTACTGGATATTAGCCCTTTATTGAATGTAGGACTTGTAAAGATCTTTTCCCAACCTTTTTGTTGCTGTTTTATCCTGTTGACAGTGTCCTTTGTGTTACAGAAGTTTTACAATTTTATGATGTCTCATTTGCCAATTCTTGATCTTAGAGCATAAGCCATTGGTGTTCTGTTCAGGAACTTTCCCCCTGTGCCCATGTATTCTAGGCTCTTCCCCACTTTCTTTTCTATTAGTATCAGTGTATCTGGTTTCATGTGGAAGTCCTTGATCCACTTGGACTTGAACTTTGTTCAAGGAGATAAGAATTAATTGATTTCCATCATTTTGGCGATTGCTCAGAAATTTGGAAACAGTATTACCTGTAGACCCAGCAATACCACTTCTGGGTATATAACCAGAAGATGCTCCAACACGTAACTAGTACACATGCTCCCCTATATTCATCTCAGCCTTATTTATAATAGTCAGGAGTTGAAAAGAATGCAGATGTTCCTCAACAAAGGAATGGATACAGAAAATGTGATACATTTATACAATGGAGTACTACTCGGCTATTGAAAACAAGTAATTTATGAAATAGTTAGGCAAGTTGATGGAAATCAAAATATCATTCTGAGTGAGGTAACCCAATCAACAAAAGAACACACATGGTATGCACTCACTGATAAATGGATATTAGCCCAGCAACTTGAAATACCCTAGATAAAATCCACAAACCACATGGAATTCAAGAAGAAGGAAGACCAAAGTGTCAATATTTTGATCCTTCTTGGAAGAGGGAAACAAAATACCCACTGAAGGAGTTACAGAGACAAAGTCAGGAGTAGAGGCTGAAGGAATAACCATCCAGAGACTGTCCCACCTGGTGATCCATCCCATAAACAATCACCAAATTCAGACCCTTCTGTTGACAGAAACCTGTTATAGCTGTCTCTTGAGAGCTTCCAACAGTGCCTGACAAATACAGAGGTATCCTCTATCCACTATTGATAAAGCCCTGTTGTCTCTTTTACTTTTTGACAAAATGGTAGGCTCATAGCTTACCATTGGACTGAGCACAGAGTCTCCAATGAAGGAGCTAGAGAAAGGACCCAAGTAACTAAAAGGTTTTGGAGCCCCATAGGAGCAACAACAATATGAACTAACCAGTATTGCCAGAGCTCCCAGAGCCTAAACCACCAACCAAAGAGTACACATGGTGGGACTCATGGCTTCAGTTGCATATGTAGACTAGTATGCCCTAATGGGTTTTCAATGGGATGAAAGACCCTTGGTCCTGTGAAAGCTCTTTGACCCAGTGTAGGGGAATGCCAGGGCCAGGAAGCAGGAGTGGGTGGGTTGGTAAGCAAGTGGAGGGGGAGTGAATTGGGGGTTTTCAGAGGGGAAATCAGAAAAGGAGATAAAATTTGAAGTGTAAATGAAGAAAATATCTAATAAAATGTAAAGAAAAACACACTTGCTGGGGCAAAAGTCCCTTCCGCTCGGCTCGAGCCCCGGGCTACCTTGCCAGCAGAGTCTTGCCCAACACCCGCAAGGGCCCACACGGGACTCCCCACGGGATCCTAAGACCTCTGGTGAGTGGAACACAGCGCCTGCCCCAATCCAATTGCGCGGAACCTGAGACTGCAGTACATAGGGAAGCAGGCTACCCGGGCTTGATCTGGGGCACAAACCCCTTCCACCCCACTCGAGCCCGGGGCTACCTTGCCAGCAGAGTCTTGCCCAACACCCGCAAGGGCCCACACAGGATTCCACACGAGATCCTAAGACCTCTAGTGAGTGGAACACAACTTCTGCCAGGAGTCTGGTTCGAACACCAGATATCTGGGTACCTGCCCTGCAAGAAGAGAGCTTGCCTGCAGAAAATACTCTGCCCACTGAAACTAAGGAGAGTGCTACCCTCCAGGTCTGCTTATAGAGGCTAACAGAGACACCTGAAGAACAAGCTCTTAACAGTGACAACTAAAACAGCTAGCTTCAGAGATTACCAGATGGCGAAAGGCAAACATAAGAATCCTACTAACAGAAATCAAGACCACTCACCATCATCAGAACGCAGCACTCCCACCCCACCTAGTCCTGAGCACCCCAACACAACCGAAAATCTAGACCCAGATTTAAAAACATTTCTCATGATGATGATAGAGGACATCAAGAAGGACTTTCATAAGTCACTTAAAGAATTACAGGAGAGCACTACTAAAGAGTTACAGGACCTTACAGAAAAGCAGGAAAACACAGCCAAACAGGTAGAAATCATTAAAGAAAAACAGGAAAACACATCCAAACAGGTCATGGAAATGAACAAAACCATATTAGAAATAAAAGGGGAAGTAGACACAATAAAGAAAACCCAAAGCGAGGCAACGCTGGAGATAGAAACCCTAGGAAAGAGATCTGGAACCATAGATGCGAGCATCAGCAACAGAATACAAGAAATGGAAGAGAGAATCTCAGGTGCAGAAGATTCCATAGAGAACATCGACACAACAGTCAAAGAAAATACAAAATGCAAAAGGATCCTAACTCAAAACATCCAGGTAATGCAGGACACAATGAGAAGATCAAACCTACGGATAATAGGAATTGATGAGAATGAAGATTTTCAACTTAAAGGGCCAGCTAATATCTTCAACAAAATAATAGAAGAAAACTTCCCAAACATAAAAAAAGAGATGCCCATGATCATACAAGAAGCCTACAGAACTCCAAATAGACTGGACCAGAAAAGAAATTCCTCCCGACACATAATAATCAGAACAACAAATGCACTAAATAAAGATAGAATATTAAAAGCAGTAAGGGAGAAAGATCAAGTAACATATAAAGGAAGGCCTATCAGAATTACACCAGACTTTTCACCAGAGACTATGAAAGCCAGAAGAGCCTGGACAGATGTTATACAGACACTAAGAGAACACAAATGCCAGCCCAGGCTACTATACCCGGCCAAACTCTCAATTACCATAGATGGAGAAACCAAAGTATTCCACGACAAAACCAAATTCACACAATATCTTTCCACGAATCCAGCCCTTCAAAGGATAATAACAGAAAAGAAGCAATACAAGGACGGAAATCATGCCCTAGAACAACCAAGAAAGTAATCATTCAACAAACCAAAAAGAAGACATCCACAAGAACAGAATGCCAACTCTAACAACAAAAATAAAAGGAAGCAACAATTACTTTTCCTTAATATCTCTTAATATCAATGGACTCAATTCCCCAATAAAAAGACATAGACTTACAGACTGGCTACACAAACAGGACCCAACATTCTGCTGCTTACAGGAAACCCATCTCAGGGAAAAAGACAGACACTACCTCAGAGTGAAAGGCTGGAAAACAATTTTCCAAGCAAATGGACTGAAGAAACAAGCTGGAGTAGCCATTTTAATATCGGATAAAATCGACTTCCAACCCAAAGTTATCAAAAAAGACAAGGAGGGACACTTCATACTCATCAAAGGTAAAATCCTCCAAGAGGAACTCTCAATTCTGAATATCTATGCACCAAATGCAAGGGCAGCCACATTCGTTAGAGCCACTTTAGTAAAGCTCAAAGCATACATTGCACCTCACACAATAATAGTGGGAGACTTCAACACACCACTTTCTTCAAAGGACAGATCGTGGAAACAGAAACTAAACAGGGACACAGTGAAACTAACAGAAGTTATGAAACAAATGGACCTGACAGATATCTACAGAACATTTTATCCTAAAACAAAAGGATATACCTTCTTCTCAGCACCTCACGGGACCTTCTCCAAAATTGACTATATAATTGGTCACAAAACAGGCCTCAATAGATACAAAAATATAGAAATTATACCATGTATCCTGTCAGACCACCATGGCCTAAGACTGATCTTCAATAACAACATAAATAATGGAAAGCCAACATTCACATGGAAACTGAATAACACTCTTCTCAATGATACCTTGGTCAAGGAAGGAATAAAGAAAGAAATTAAAGACTTTTTAGAGTTTAATGAAAATGAAGCCACAACGTACCCAAACCTATGGGACACAATGAAAGCATTTCTAAGAGGGAAACTCATAGCTCTGAGTGCCTCCAAGAAGAAACGGGAGACAGCACATACTAGCAGCTTGACAACACATCTAAAAGCCCTAGAAAAAAAGGAAGCAAATTCACCCAAGAGGAGTAGATGGCAGGAAATAATCAAACTCAGGGGTGAAATCAACCAAGTGGAAACAAGAAGAACTATTCAAAGAATTAACCAAACGAGGAGTTGGTTCTTTGAGAAAATCAACAAGATAGATATACCCTTAGCTAGACTCACTAAAGGGCACAGGGACAAAATCCTAATTAACAAAATCAGAAATGAAAAGGGAGACATAACAACAGATCCTGAAGAAATCCAAAACACCATCAGATCCTTCTACAAAAGGCTATACTCAACAAAACTGGAAAACCTGGACGAAATGGACAAATTTCTGGACAGATACCTGGTACCAAAGTTGAATCAGGATCAAGTTGATCATCTAAACAGTCCCATATCACCTAAAAAAATAGAAGCAGTTATTAATAGTCTCCCAACCAAAAAAAGCCCAGGACCAGATGGGTTTAGTGCAGAGTTCTATCAGACCTTCAAAGAAGATCTAATTCCAGTTCTGCACAAACTATTTCACAAAATAGAAGTAGAAGGTACTCTATCCAACTCATTTTATGAAGCCACTATTACTCTGATTCCTAAACCACAGAAGGACCCAACAAAGATAGAGAACTTCAGACCAATTTCTCTTATGAATATCGATGCAAAAATCCTCAATAAAATTCTTGCTAACCGAATCCAAGAACACATTAAAGCAATCATCCATCTTGACCAAGTAGGTTTTATTCCAGGGATGCAGGGATGGTTTAATATATGAAAATCCATCAATGTAATCCATTATATAAACAAACTCAAAGACAAAAACCACATGATCATCTCGTTATGCAGAAAAATCATTTGACAAGATCTAACACCCATTCATGATAAAAGTTTTGGAAAGATCAGGAATTCAAGGCCCATACCTAAACATGATAAAAGCAATCTACAGCAAACCAGTAGCCAACATCAAAGTAAATGGAGAGAAGCTGGAAGCAATCTCACTAAAATCAGGGACTAGACAAGGCTGCCCACTTTCTCCCTACCTTTTCAACATAGTACTTGAAGTATTAGCCAGAGCAATTCGACAACAAAAGGAGATCAAGGGGATACAAATTGGAAAAGAGGAAGTCAAAATATCACTTTTTTCAGATGATATGATAGTATATATAAGTGACCCTAAAAATTCTACCAGAGAACTCCTAAACCTGATAAACAGCTTCGGTGAAGTAGCTGGATATAAAATAAACTCAAACAAGTCAATGGCCTTTCTCTATACAAAGAATAAACAGGCTGAGAAAGAAATTAGGGAAACAACACCCTTCTCAATAGTCACAAATAATATAAAATATCTTGGCGTGACTCTAACTAAGGAAGTGAAAGATCTGTATGATAAAAATTTCAAATCTCTGAAGAAAGAAATTAAGGAAGATCTCAGAAGATGGAAAAATCTCCCATGCTCATGGATTGGCAGGATCAACATTGTAAAAATGGCTATCTTGCCAAAAGCAATCTACAGATTCAATGCAATCCCCATCAAAATTCCAACTCAATTCTTCAACGAATTGGAAGGAGCAATTTGCAAATTTGTCTGGAATAACAAAAAACCTAGGATAGCAAAAAGTCTTCTCAAGGATAAAAGAACTTCTGGCGGAATCACCATGCCAGACCTAAAGCTTTACTACAGAGCAATTGTGATAAAAACTGCATGGTACTGGTATAGAGACAGACAAGTAGACCAATGGAATAGAATTGAAGACCCAGAAATGAACCCACACAGCTATGGTCACTTGATCTTCGACAAGGGAGCTAAAACCATCCAGTGGAAGAAAGACAGCATTTTCAACAATTGGTGCTGGCACAACTGGTTGTTATCGTGTAGAAGAATGCGAATTGATCCATACTTATCTCCTTGTACTAAGGTCAAATCTAAGTGGATCAAGGAACTTCACATAAAACCAGAGACACTGAAACTTATAGAGGAGAAAGTGGGGAAAAGCCTTGAAGATATGGGCACAGGGGAAAAATTCCTGAACAGAACAGCAATGGCTTGTGCTGTAAGATCGAGAATTGACAAATGGGACCTAATGAAACTCCAAAGTTTCTGCAAGGCAAAAGACACCGTCAATAAGACAAAAAGACCACCAACAGATTGGGAAAGGATCTTTACCTATCCTAAATCAGATAGGGGACTAATATCCAACATATATAAAGAACTCAAGAAGGTGGACTTCAGAAAATCAAATAACCCCATTAAAAAATGGGGCTCAGAACTGAACAAAGAATTCTCACCTGAGGAATACCGAATGGCAGAGAAGCACCTGAAAAAATGTTCAACATCCTTAATCATCAGGGAAATGCAAATCAAAACAACCCTGAGATTCCACCTCACACCAGTCAGAATGGCTAAGATCAAAAATTCAGGTGACAGCAGATGCTGGCGTGGATGTGGAGAAAGAGGAACACTCCTCCATTGTTGGTGGGAGTGCAGGCTTGTACAACCACTCTGGAAATCAGTCTGGCGGTTCCTCAGAAAACTGGACATAGTACTACCGGAGGATCCAGCAATACCTCTCCTGGGCATATATCCAGAAGATGCCCCAACTGATAAGAAGGACACATGCTCCACTATGTTCATAGCAGCCTTATTTATAATAGCCAGAAGCTGGAAAGAACCTAGATGCCCCTCAACAGAGGAATGGATACAGAAAATGTGGTACATCTACACAATGGAGTACTACTCAGCTATTAAAAAGAATGAATTTATGAAATTCCTAGCCAAATGGATGGACCTGGAGGGCATCATCCTGAGTGAGGTAACACATTCACAAAGAAACTCACACAATATGTACTCACTGATAAGTGGATATTAGCCCCAAACCTAGGATTCCCAAGATATAAGATATAATTTGCTAAACACATGAAACTCAAGAAGAATGAAGACTGAAGTGTGGACACTATGCCCCTCCTTATATTTGGGAACAAAACACCCATGGAAGGAGTTACAGGGACAAAGTTTGGAGCTGAGATGAAAGGATGGACCATGTAGAGACTGCCATATCCAGGGATCCACCCCATAATCAGCATCCAAACGCTGACACCATTGCATACACTAGCAAGATTTTATTGAAAGGACCCAGATGTAGCTGTCTCTTGTGAGACTATGCCGGGGCCTAGCAAACACAGAAGTGGATGCTCACAGTCAGCTAATGGATGGATCATAGGGCTCCCAATGGAGGAGCTAGAGAAAGTATCCAAGGAGCTAAAGGGATCTGCAACCCTATAGGTGGAACAACATTATGAACTAACCAGTACCCCGGAGCTCTTGACTCTAGCTGCATATATATCAAAAGATGGCCTAGTCGGCCATCACTGGAAAGAGAGGCCCATTGGACTTGCAAACTTTATATGCCCCAGTACAGGGGAACACCAGGGCCAAAAAGGGGGAGTGGGTGGGCAGGGGAGTTGGGGTGGGTGGATATGGGGGACTTTTGGTATAGCATTGGAAATATAAATGAGCTAAATACCTAATAAAAAATGGAAAAAAAAACAAAAAAGAAAAATATGAGAACATATGTCCACACAAAGCTAAAAAAAAAACAAAAAAAAAAAACACACACTTAAATAAATCATAGCACCGATTTTAAAGGATCATGAGTTCTAAGTCACCTAGTGTTTGTGTTTGACGATAAATGTTTCACTATTGATAAAGCCCTGTTGTCTCTTTTACTTTTTGACTAAATCTCTTGGAGCTAAGGCTGGTCTCAAACTACAAAATGCCCTTGAGCTTCCAATCCTCCTCCAACCTACAAGTGCTGGGATTATAGGCATGCACAGCCATAATTAGTTTTATGCAGTGCTGGGGTTGGACACCTTTATTTCATGAACGGGTAAGAACATTACCACCTCCAATATTGCCTTGTGACATTACATTCACTCATAGATTCCTCTCCAAAGGATAAGGTGCCCTGCTCTCACTGATTCGTGGCAAGTTCTTTCTCACATACTGCCCTGATGTCAGGCTCTTCAGGGGAACAGTTGTTCTATCTGTATAGCTTGTGTCAGAGCAGTAGGAAAACATAAGATTCTAGAGTCTAGAAATGTCCATGTTTGTCTTGAGTATGTTCCCACCACCTCCTATTTTTAATTATTAGGTATTTTCTTTATTTACATTTCAAATGTTATCCCCTTTCCTAGTTTTCCATCTGAAAATCCCCTTTTCCTCCCCACTTTCCCCAGTTCCTCAACACTCCCACTCCTATTCCTGGTCCTGGCATTTTTTTATACTGGGTCATAGAGCCTTCACAGGACCAAGGACCTCTCCTTCCATTGATGACTGACTAGGCCATCCTCTGCTACATATAGAGCTAGAGCCACAAGTTCCACCATGTGTTTTCTTTGGTGGTATAGTTACAAGGAGCTCTGGGGGTACTGGTTAGTTCACATTGATGTTCCTTCTATGGGGCTTCAGTCCCCTTCAGCTCCCTGGGTATTTTTCTGGCTCCTTCACTGGGGATTCCTGGACATATACCCAGAAGATGTTCTAACTTTTAATAAGGACACATGCTCCACTATTTTATAGCAGCCTTATTCATGATAGCCAGAAGCTGGAAAGCACCCAGATGTCCCTCAACAGAAGAATGGATACAGAAAATATGGTACATTTACACAATGGAGTACTCTTCAACTACTAAAAACAATGAATTTATGAAATTCTTAGTCAAATGGATGTATCTGGAGGATGTCATTCTGAGTGAGGTAATCCAATCACAAAAGAACACACATGATATGTACTCACTGATAAGTTGATATTAGCCAAGAAACTTAGAATACTCAAGATACAATTTGCAAAACCCATGAAACTCAAGAAGAAGGAAGACCAAAGTGTGGATACTTCATTCCTTCTTAGAATGGGGAACAAAATACCCATGGAAGGAGTTACAGACACAAAGTTTGGAGATGAAACAGAACGAAGGACCATCCAGGGACTGCCCCACCTAGGGATCTATCCCATATACAACCTCCAAACCCAGATATCAGGTGTGCAATCTATATTGGCATGGTACTAGAAGGTTCAGGATATCATGCAGGTGAATTAGATGGAGAATTCCTCCAAGCCTTCCAGGTGGAGTGAAGTGTTAAATGAGGGAGATATTCAAGAGAGGAAAGAGAATCATCCTTGCCCTGTTTGCCTATCTTCTATTTGTGGTTTGGAGGTATGGACAGGTCAGAATCTCTCTGACATGTTGGAGCTCAAGATAGGAGGTCTGAGTCACCTTCTACTCAGATATTCTCACTCCTGTGCACTCAGTGAATAAGGAGAAGGCAAGCTGATGTCTAAAAGCTGATGTCTACATTGTTGATATCTTCAACCATGTGTTATATTGTGCATGGTACAGGAAGGTACTCTGTATGCTACTAAAAGAACAATGTCATCACCAAGTCAGCCAGAAACCCTCCAATCTACCATGGTGTTTTGCCTGCCAGATATGCTAGGGAAATAGTGTCACAACATTTGAAGGAGTAATTTATCAGTATCTGATTTGACCTAAGGCTCATTCTAGAAGAAGGAACCAATATCCAACTCTTTGTGGGTGGCTAAGTACCCGAGAATGGATAACCAAGGGATCTAGCATAACACCAAATAATACTAGTCCAAAAAAAAAAGTAGAAATAAAATTAACCTAATAGCATTTTGATATACTCTCAGATCAGTGCCATGCTCAGCCATCTACAGAGAAATCTCCTGCTGGAGATGTGAAAAGATGGGATGAAGACCTGCAGCCAGACATATGCAGAAAGTTAGAGATTTTGAAACACTCAACCCTAAATTGTTTGTCTTTTTAAAACCCCTCCCCTGAGGCTACAGTGAACCCTGTAGAAGAGGAGGTATAAAGAGCCAGCAGGGGTTGAAGGACACCCAGAAAACATGGTGCTCTTAATCAACAGGAGCAAAGATCATATGAACTAAGAGACTGAAGCAGCAAGCACAGGGCCTACATGGGTCTGCACCAGGTCTTCTACATATATATTATGAGTTCTGGTTTAGTCTTTTTTATAGGATTCCTGAGTGTGTGAATAAGTGTGTCTCTGATTCTTTTGCTTTCTCCTGAGCTCTTTCCTTCTCTTTGTTTACCTTTTCCAACTTTGATATGATAGTTTTTTTTAACCTTATTACATTTTATTTTGCCATATGTTATTATTACCATTTAGAAACCTGTTTTCTTTTGTTGTTGCTTTTCTTTTTTTCTTCTTTTCTGTTTTTCTTTTATTGGCTATTTTATTTATTTACATTTCAAATGTATCCCCTTTCCAAGTTTCTCCTCCAGAAACTCCCTATCACATTTCCCCTCCCCTTGCTTCTATGAGGGTCCTCCCCCCAACCCCGAGTACTGCCTCCCAGCCTTGGTACTCCCCTACACCGGGGCATCCCCATTGTGTTGTTGTTTTTATATTGATGTGTGTAGTTTTAAAAAGCACACTACTGCCTTTGCCCAGGAGCTGTGATCCTGCTCCCAGCCCATCCCAGCTTAGCCCAGATCTCTGTCTCCAACACTGAGCCAGCTAGCCAAGGAGCTGTTGTGGCGTGGGAGTTGTTCCCAGCACTCTGGCCCCTTCTGATTCCTCTGGCCTAGCTATACCAAACCACCAACATTGACCTAGCTACTCTTTCCTATTTGCCTTTGCTCCTACATGGGTCTCATTACTGTCTCCACCTGAGACTTAGGAATTCTCGGATAAAAATCACAAACTTAGCTTTATTACTTTAGAATGTGTCTGGCTAATACAATTTCTTGGCACAATATCTACTGTCCTAAACTTATCAGCTAGCCTGTTTCAACTAGCTACTGCCTACCTCCTAGGTTTCCAATCAGGGCAGCACATGCTGGTTCTAGCTCCTTGAGATCTTTCATGATTGCTACAAGCTTCTCATTCTAGAGCATGGCAGAAAAGCCTTTTTTCTTTTTTAACCTTCTTACCTAGGAGCACCAGGCTATGTTTTTATCTGTCAGCCTACATTCACAAACAGGACCCTAGCATGACTGTCCTCTGAGAGGCTCCACCAAGCAGCTGATCAAAACAGATGCAGAGATCCTCAGTCAAACATTGAACCAAGCACAGGAAGTCTTGTGAATGTTAGGGGAAGAACTGAGGAACCCAGAGGGAATAGGGACTCCACAGAAAACCATCAGAATCAACTATCCTGTGTCTTTGAGGATTCCCAGAGACAAAACCATCAACCAAAGACCATACAAGGCCTGGACCTAAGCACATGCACATAGATAGCAGATGTACAGCTTTGTCTTCATGTTGAAAATGCTGTCCTTTTCCCACTGGATGGTTTTAATTCCTTTTTCAAACACCATGTGACCCATAGGTGTGTGGGTTCATTTCTGGGAATTTAGTTCTGTTCCATTGATCTACCTGCTTGTCTCGGTACCAATACCATTCCGTTTTTATTACTATTGCTCTATAGTACAGCTTGAGGACAGGAATAGTTTTTCACCCCAGAAGTTCTTTTATTCTTGAGCATAGTTTTCTGTATCATGAGTTATTTTTCTTTGTTTTTGTTACTACAAATGAATTTGCAAATTGCTCTTTCTAACTCTATGAAGAATTGAGTTGGATTTTTAATAGAAATTCCATTGAATCTGTAGATTGCTTTAGGTAAAATGGCCAGTTTTACTATATTAATCCTGACAATCATTGAGCATGGGAGATCTCTCCATCTTCTGAGATCTTTGATTTCTTTCCTCTGAGACTTTATGTTTTTGTCATAAAGATGTTTCACTTGCTTGGTTCGAATCACACTAAGGTTTTTGTATTATTTATGACTATTGTGAAAGGTTTCATTTTCCCTAATTTCTTTCTCAGGCTGTTTATCCATTGAGTAGAGGAAGGCTACTGATTTGTTTGAGTTAATTTTTTTCCAACCATGTTGTTGAAGTTGTTTATCAGGTTTAGGAGTTCTCTGGTGGATTTTTGGGGTCACTTAAGTATATTATCATATCATCTGCAATAGTGATATTTTGATTTCTTCCTTTCCAATTTGTTTCCCTTTGACCTCCTTTTGTTGTCTAATTGTTCTGGCTAGGACCTCGAATATTATATTGAATAGGTAGCAAGCAAGTGGGCAGCCTTGTCTAGTCCCTGATTTTAGTTGGATTGCTTCAAGTTTTACTCCATTTAGTTTGATGTTGTTTACCTGTTTGCTGTATATTGCTTGCACTATGTTTAGGTATGGGCCTTGAGTTCCTGATGTTTTCAAGACTTTTACCAAAAGTGGGTTTTGAATTTTTTCAAATGGTTTGTCAGCATCAAATAAGATGATCATGTGTTTTTTTTCCTTTGAGTTTGTTTACATTATGGATTACATTGATGGATTTTCATATATTGAACCATCCCTGCATTCCTGGAATAAAGTGTACTTGATCATAATTGATGATTGTTTTGATGTATTCTTGGATTTGGCTTGCAAGAATTTTATTGACTATTTATGCATCGATAGTCATAAGGGAAATTGTTCTAAAGTTCACTTTCTTTTTTGAGTCTTTGTGTGGTTTAGGCATATGCATAACTGTGGCTTCATAGAACAAATTGGGTAGTTTTCCTTCTGTTTCTATTTTATGGAACATTTTGAAGAGAATTGTTATTACAACTTCTTTGAAGGTTTGATAGAATTCTGCACTAAAGCCACCGGGTCCTGGGCTCTTTTTTTTTTTTTTTTTGGGAGACTTTTAATGACTGTTGCTATTACTCTAGGGGTTATGGGACTGTTTATATGGTTTATCTGATCATGATTTAACTTTCATACCTAGCATCTGTTTATCAAATTGTCTGTTCCACATAGATTTTCCAGTTTTTTTGAGCATAGGCCTTTGTAGTAGGATCTGATGACTTTTTAAAAAATTTCTTCAGTTTCTGTTATGTCTCTATTTTCAGTTCTGATTTTATTAATTTGGATATTGAATTTTTCCCCTCTGGTTATTTTTGCTAAAGGTTGTTGATGTATCTTGTTGATTTTCTCAAATAACCAACACCGGTTTTGGTCATTCTTTGTTTAGTTCTTTTGTTTCTACTTGATTGATTTCAGCTCTTCAGTTTGATTATTTCCTGCCATCTACTCCTCTTTTAGCTATATGCTCCTTTATGTTCTAGAGCTTTCATGTGTGTTGTCAAGCTTTCAGTGTATGCTTTTTCCAGTTTCTTTTTGTAGGCATTTAGAGCTATGAGTTTTCCTCTTAGGACTGCTTTCATTGTGTCCCATAAGTTTGGGTATGCTGTGGCTTAATTTTCATTAAATTCTAAGAATTCTTTAATTTCTTTATTTCTTCCTTGACCAAGTTATCATTAAGTAGTGTATTGGTTAGCCTGCATGTGTATTGGGCTTTCTATTGTTTATCTTGTTATTGAAGATCAGCCTTAATACCAGCATCTGATAGGATGCATGGAATTATTTCAAGCTTCTTGTATCTATTGAGGCCTGATTTGTGACCAATTATATGGTCAGTTTTGGAGAAGGTACCATGAGGTGCTAAGAAGAAGGTGTATTCTTTTTTAGGATGACATGTTTTATAGATATATGTTAAATCCATTTTGTTCATAACTTCGGTTAGTTTCACTGTGTCTCTCTTCAGTTTCTATTTCCATGACCTATCCATTGCTTAGAGTGGGGTATTGAGTGTTGTTGTGTGGGATATGTGTGCTTGGAGCTTTAGAAAAGTTTTCTTTATGAATGTGGCTTCCCTTGCATTTGGAACACAATTGTTCAGAACTGAGACTTCATCTTGGTAGAAATTTCCTTTGACCAGTATGAAGTGTCCTTTCTTATATTTTTTGATAACTTTAGGACAAAAGTAGATTTTATTTTATATTTGAGTGGGCTCTCCAGCTGGTTCCTTGGGACAATAGGCTTGGAAAATTGTTTTCCAACCTTTTACTCTGAGGCAGTGTCTGTCTTTGTCACTGGTGTAGATTTCCTAGATGAAGCAAAAATCTAGGTCCTGTTTACATATCCAGTTAGTCAATTTCTTTTTATTGGGGAATTGAGACTATTGATGTTAAGAAATATAAGTAAAAGTTACTGTTGCTTCCTATTACTTTTGTTATTAGATGTTTATGTTTGTATGGCTATCATCTTTTGGGTTTGTTGGAAGAAGGTTACTTTCTTGATTTTTCTAGGGTGTAGTCTCCTCCTTTTGATTTTGTTTTCCTTTTGTAGGGCTGGACTTCTGGAAATTTGGTTTTGTCATGGAATATCTTGGTTTCTCCATGTATGTTAATTGTGAGTTTTGCTTGCTATAGTAGCCTACAATGGCTTTTGTGTGCAGTTAGGGTCTGTAAGACTCTATGCAGGATCTTCTGGTTTTTATAGTCTCTGGTGAGAATTCTGGTGTAATTCTGTTAGGTCTGCCATTATTTATAGTACTTGACCTTTTTTCCTTACTGCTTTTAATAGTCTTTCTTTGTTTTGTGTATTTGATGTTTTGACTTTTGTGTGACAGGTGGAATTTCTTTTCTAAAGTAATTGAACAAAATCTTCCAGGATCTAAAAATGAACATAGAAACAATAAGGAATAGATAGAAAACCTATTTACTCTATTGGAGTTCTGTAGGCTTCTTGTATGTTTATGGGCACCTCTTTCTTTAGGTTAGGGAAATTCTGTTTTGTTTTGTTTTTTTCTATAATTTTGTTGAAGATATTTACTGGCCCTTAAATTGTGAATCTTCACACTCTCCTATACCCATTATCCAAAGGTTTCATCTTCTCTTTCTGTCCTGGATTTCCAAGATGTTTTGGGTTAGGATCTTTTTGCATTTTGCATTTTCTTAGACTGTTGTGACAATGTTTTCTAGGGTATCTTCTGCACCTGAGATTCTCTCTTCTATCTCTTGTGTTCTGTTGGTGATGCTTGAATCTATGACTCCTGATCTCTTTCCTAGGTTTTCTATCTCCAGGGTAGTCACCTTTGTGATTTCCTTATTGTTTCTATGTTCATTTTTAGATCATGGATGGTTTTGTTCAATTCCATCACCTGTTTGGTTGTGTTTTCTTGTAATTCTTTAAGGGATTTTTGTGTTTCCTCTTAAAGAGCTTGTACCTTTTTTACCTGTGTTCTCCTTTAGTTCTTTAAGGGTGTTACTTATAACCTTCTGAAAGTCCTCTATCATTATCAGTAGAAGCTTTTTAAAATCTGAATCTTGCTTTTTTGGTGTGATGAGGTATTCAGGTCTTGCTGTGGTGGGAGAATTGTGTTCTGATGATGTCAAGTTACTTTGGTTTCTGTTGCTTATATTCTTGCCCTAGCCTCTCACCATTGAGTTATTTCTAGTACTCCCTACACTCACTGTCTCTGACTGGGGCCTGTCCCTCTTGTTATCTTGGTTATATCAGAACTCCTGAGAGTCCAGCTGTCTCTGTGATCTTGAGATCCTGAGTATAAGAGCTCCTGGGTGTCAAACTTGCTCTATGTTCTTGAAATCCTGGTGTGACCAAGCTCCTGAGATCCTGTGATCCTATGATCCTGAGCATGTTAGGTCACCTGCAATTTGACCTTCCTCTGTGTGTTGTGGGATTTGGTGCAGAGCTAGCACCAAAGGACTGCTCAGAGCACTGGCTCAGACCAAAAGGAACCTGTGCCACTGGTCTGGTGGGGGTTCCTAAGTTCCTGGATCCCCAGAGGTCCCAGTTACTCCTGGTGTTGGGGTGGTTTGTGTGGCCTCCTCCGTCACCTATTTTCCTTGTCATGTTAGAGCACCTGGTAGTCCAGCTTCTTCTTGGTGATGTGTGGTTGGATGCAGAGCTATGATCCTGTGTATTTTAGAGCTCCTGGGATTCCAACTTGCTTTGAGTGTTGTGGGATTATGTACAAAGCTAGCGCCCAAGGTCTGCTCAGGGCACGGGCTTTGACCAGAAGGATGTTTTCTGCTTTTTAAATTTTTTTTGAGACACATTATCATTTTGGCCTACTTCAAAATCACAGATAAAACTGCTTCTGCCTCTTGAGTCCTGAAATTAATGGGGTATGCCACCAAGGTGAACTTTGTGTTTTGTTTTGTTTTGTTTTGTTTTGTGATAAGGATTCTCGGTGTAGCACTGGCTGTCCTGTAACTCACATTGTAGACCAGGCTGGCCTGGAAATCAGAGATCATCCTTTGCCTGCTTCTGGATTGCTGGGATCAAAGGTCTGTGTCAACACTGCCTGCCTTATTTTATATTTTTTAATTAGTTCTGTTGGTGATCTTCAAAGAATTTATTCATTCTCTCTCTCTCTCTCTCTCTCTCTCTCTCTCTCTCTTTGTCACACACACACATAGACACTTTCTCAGTCTATTTTGTTTATTATTTCCTTCTGAATTAGGTTCCCTTCTTTGTTGTTCCTCACTTAAAGTAGGTAACTCGCTCATGAAGTTTCAAGCTAAGTAAAGTCCAGTTAGTATATATGCCCAGTTGTGGGGATCAAAATCATGAACACCTACAACTACCATGGCTGTTCCCTCCTCATGGTAGATTGATTCTCCTTCTCAGTAGCTATCAAATGCCAATAGTTCCTCAGTTAGGAATTGGGATATTATCACCTTCTTTTCCATCTGTGCTAGAATGTTGACTAGCTTGATCTTGTTAAGGCAACCCCAGCCACTGTAAGTTTGTGTGAGCAACAACTGTGTCATGTCCAAGAGACAGCTTTTCAAAGTTCTGCTTCCCATATTCTGGCATTTAAGTTCTTTCTCAAATTTCCCCATCATATTTTTTAGGAAGTAAAGCTAAGAAATATTCATGGTTGAGACCACACCATTTTCTGTTTGTAGTTTCCTTCACAAGGAACACTACCTGTAACTTTGCAACTCTGTAAACTGCCAGCCAGAAGAGAGGGGCACCTAGTGCCTCCTGCTTTCAATCTATGTTTCTTTGATGATCTGAGTTCAGAGCACATTAAAAATGGATCACAACATTTTGTCTTTTCTTTTCTTTTCTCTTCTCTCTCTTTCTCTTTCTCTTTCTCCTTCTCTTTCTCCTTCTCCTTCTCCTTCTCCTTCTCCTTCTCTTTCTCTTTCTCTTTCTCTTTCTCTTTCTCTTTCTCTTTCTCTTTCTCTTTCTCTTTCTCTTTCTCTTTCTCTCTCTCTCTCTCTCTCTCTCTCTCTCTCTCTCTCTCTCTTTCTCCTTCTCCTTCTCCTTCTCCTTCTCCTTCTCCTTCTCCTTCTCCTTCTCCTTCTCCTTCTCCTTCTCCTTCTCTTTCTCTTTCTCTTTCTCTTTCTCTTTCTCTTTCTCTCTCTCTCTCTCTCTCTCTCTCTCTCTCTCTCTCTCTCTTTCTCTTTCTCTTTCTCTTTCTCTTTCTCTTTCTCTTTCTCTTTCTCTTTCTCTTTCTCTTTCTCTTTCTCTTTCTCTTTCTCTTTCTCTTTCTGTTTTTTCACAGTGACTATGAGAAAAAATGGGCTGGTTTAGGTACTGAAAAGTGCTTCAGTAGATAGAGATGAGAGAATGGAGAGGGGGAAATATGAGATTCTCAAGGTAGAGTCAGAATTAGTTTCTTTTCAGTGGGCATACATTGTAACTGGATGGCTCTCATATTATACCTCTAAAGGTTGATCAGAAATACAGCTGCCCCTCCACCCCAAACTTCTTTCTAACACTGCCATCTCAAAATGTTGTGTGTTGAGAAAAGGCCTTCAACTTTTAACCTTATTACAAACAATAATCTTGTTAAAGTATTTTGGTGTGCTTTTTATGTATATGTGTGTGTTTGTGTGTGTGTGTGTGTGTGTGTGTGTGTATGTATTTCAAAACCATAAAATGGTATCAATAGCTTGAAGCTGGAGTTACAGGCAGTTGTGAGCCACTCAGATGGAAACCAAATATGAGTCCTCTGGAAGAGCAGCAAACATTTGTAAACAGTGACCTGTATCTCCAGCACCACACACATGAGTGGTGTTCAGGGAGACCAGAAGCTGGTAGCACATGCCATTGAAATGGAGTGGCAGGTGGTTGTGTACCATCTGATATGAATGCTGATAACTTAAGTCAGGTCCTCTGCATTATCTCCAGGTACTTTTAACCCCTCAGCTGCACCTCACCCTCAGTGTAAGCCACCATATGGGTGCTGGAATATGAACCAAGGTTTTCTGGAAGAGCAGGCATTTCTTCTAAGCACTTTTTTGAGACACGGTTTCACTAAGATGTCTGGCTTTCCTTGACTTTATTGTGTTTGTAGGCAGAGCCTGAAGTTTTAATCCTCCTGCTTCTTCCTCTGAAGTAGTAGCTAAGATTCCAGGCCTGTGCCACTGGACTCAGCTATCTGTTTATATTTATAGCTGTTTTATTACAGTGTTCTGTATACAATAATACTGTTATCATGGTAACATTTTAATACTGATAATACTGATCTGTATAATATCATTCTACCTAGTATCACCAGTGTTAGTGGTAGCAGTAATTCTTTTTCTTTTTCTTTTTTTCATGTGTTTTTTTTTTTTAACGGGTTTCTCTGTGTAGCCTTGGCTGTCCTGGAAATCACTCTGTAGACCAGGCTAGCCTTGAACTCAGAAATATGCCTGCCTCTGCCTCCTGAATGCTGGGATTAAAGTTGTACACCACCACACCTGACCTGGTAGCAGTAATTATTTAAACATGTATTCATGTGTGTGCCTGAGTAGGAGTACAACATGTATTCCACGCCTTCAGAATCCATAAGAGAGTGTCAGATCTCATAGAGCCAAACATAAAGGGAACTATGATTTCCCAGTATTGGTACAGGAAACTAAACCTGGGTCTTCTTCCATAGCACTAAAACCACTTTACTGCTGATCCATCACACCAATCTCACCAGTAATCTTTTAGAATAGTAATTCTCATTTGTTGTTTTCTAAGGCTGTTGCAGTAGTGCTCAACATGTGGGTTATATTCCTTTTCACTGTTTCAAAGGAGTCACCCAAGACCATAGGGAAACACAGATATTTACATCACTATTCATATAGTAGCAAAATTGCAGTTGTGAAGAAGCAGGGAAAGTACTTTTCTGGTTAGAATTCACAAAACACGAGGAAATGTATTAAAGAATCGTAGCATTAGAAATGTTGAGAACCACCATGTCATTGTTTTAATGAGCTTTTTAATGTGATGAGAACCAACGTGATCCAACTTGGAATAAGTCCTTGCCCTTATTTATCACCCAGAGTATACTATGTGATAAGTTAGTGATCATGCATATGTGTGGCAATGTTCATGGGGTGCTTGTGTGGAAGACAGATGTTGACATCAAGTATCTTTCTCAGTTACTCTCTACCTGATTTCTGAGCTCAAGAAATTTAGGGAGAGAAGCTGGCCAGCAGGATACAGGGATCCCTCTCTGTCTGCCATCCCAGTGCAAGAAATATATGGTGGTGCTATCATACCCTGTGTCTTTTAATTTCTTTACATACATTAGATTCCAAAAGTAGATTCCCTACTTGCATGTATCCCAATCCCCCTCACACATACCTTTTCTCTTAGATCCATTTCTTCTTTGTTTCCTTTCAAAAAGAAAAGACCACGTCTACCAAGAAAGCAATTGAATACAACATAACAATGTACAATAAGACTAGGCACAAACGCACATGAAGGCTGGATGAGGCAACCCAGTAGGAGGGAAAGGGTAAGTGCAGGCAAACGTGTCAGAGACTGCTCCCACTTTTACTGCTAGAGGTCCCAGAAAACAACAAGCTATACAACCATAACATGTATTCAGATGACCTAGTGCAGACACGTGCAGGCTCCATGATGGTCTCTGCAGTTGCTGTGAGCCCCAATGAGCCCTGCTTACTTGATTCTGTTTGTTGTGTTCTCATAATGTCCTTGACCCCTAGGGCTTCTGAAGTATTTCATCTGCCTATGGGATTACCCTGACTTCACCTACCTCCCTGTCTTTGCATATGTTCCTCTCAGCTCCTGGATGGTACCTCTGATGTTTGGTAGGACAGGCACTAATCTAAGAGTGTAGCAGAAAAATCATTAGGAATAATTTCATCTGCTTTTTTTGATAGTTGTGTTTGGTTCTATCGTGGGTCTCTGGACTGACCAGCCAAAGGTTACTGGCCATTCCTGTAGTGATAATTTTGGGAGCCCTCTTATGACATGGGCCTCAAGTTGTACCAGTAACTGGTTAGCCATTCCCACAAGTTCTATATCACCATTACTCCAGGATATTTTGCTATAAAGGCATATACTAGGTTGAAGGTTTTGTGGCTGCACAACCTGCTACTTAAAAGAATGCTAAGGATGCTGATTATGTCCCTACACTTGGTGGAGCAAACCCTTTATGAGTTAAACCATTCCCCACCCCTTTTCCTTTTTAAAATTTTAACTAATTAATTTTCTAATGCAACTGCTTACCTGATTTTCCCACAGATACGTTCTGTTTCCTAATCCAGGTAATCATCTCTCTGAAGATGAGTCATCTTCATTAGACACGATGGCATCATTCTTTTCTGATGTTGGTCTCATGTGGTACTTGGAAGAGCTAAACAGGAAGGAATTTATAAAGTTTAAAGAATTCCTCAAACAGGAGATTTTGCAGTTGGGGCTGAAACAGATTTCTTGGACAGAAGTGAAGAAGGCATCTCGGAAAGACCTTGACAACTTACAGTTGAAACATTATGGAGAGAAGCAAACCTGGGATATGACCTTCAATATTTTCCAGAAGCTCAACAAGAAGGAGCTCATCGAGGGGGCAGAAAGAGAGATTGCTGGTGAGTTGGTGAATGCTTCTTTATGGTGAATGAGGATCATGTCATAGTTTTGACCACTGTTCTTCAAGTCCATCTACCATAGGACCAGCAGGGGGAAGGGGATATTCTTCTCCTTGAGGAAGGAGGCAACTTTAAATAGACATGAGATGTCTAGTCTGTGTGTTCAAATGTATGAGTGTATCATGCTTTAACATAGTTTGTTAAATATCTACCCAGGACTTTAGTTATGCTTGATCTAATCTAAACTGGAGGCTTAACTCTAGAGTGAAGAGGGATATTTAGGCTAGAAGCAACAGAAAACACCTGTAATAGAACATATTCATGGGGTCTAGGAAGGTTGATGAGTCTGTAAGGTGCTTGCTGTATAAACATGAAAAAACTACCTATGGATTTCCAAAACCACAAAAAAGTCAGGCATTGTACTAAGTTGGCTAGTCATCTCAGGAGTTTCTTAGCCAGCTTATAAAACCATCTCAAAAATGACATGGGGGTCCTGGGGAGATGACTCAGTGGTTAAAAATGCCTGCACTTTCAGGGTACCTAGGTTCTCTTTCCAGAATCTCCATGATGCTTCACAGTAACCTATAACTCCACATCCTGGCAGTCCAGTGTCTTATTCTATCCTCTGAGAGTACTTCACACAAATCGTGCACATAAATACATGCAGACAAATGAACACATTCAACCAAATAAAAAATATAAATATTCTTTTAAAGTGGATAGCAATTAAAGACACCCAATGTCAACTGCTTGTTTCCTCATGGACATGTATTTTACCTCCATGAACATCTTTTTCTTTTTTTTAAATTGTTATTAGATATTTTCTTCATTTACATTTGAAATGCTATTCCAAAAGCCCCCTATACTCTCCCACCACCCTGCTCCCCTACCCACCCACTCCCATTTCTTGGCCCTGGCATTCCCCTGTACTGGGCCAAATAAAGTTGGCAAGACCAATGGGCCTCTCTTTTCAATGATGGCTGACTAGGCCATCTTCTGCTACATATGCAGCTAGAGAAATGAGCTCTGGGGGGTACTGGTTAGTTCATATTGTTGTTCCACCTATAGGGTTGCATACCCCTTCAGCACATTGGGTGCTTTCTCTAGCTTCTCATTTGGGGGCCCTGTGTTCCATCCTATAGATGACTGTAAGCATCCACTTCTGTATTTGCCAGGCACTGGCATGGCCTCACAAGAGACAGCTATATCACAGTCCTTTCAGCAGCATCTTGCTGGCATATGCAATAGTGTCTGCATTTGGTGGCTGATTATGGGATGGATCCCCTGGTGGAACAGTCTTTGAATGGTCCATCCTTTTATATTAGTGCCAAACTTTTTCTCCGTAATGCATTCCATGGGTTTTTTGTTCCCTATTCTAAGGAGGTATGAAGTATCCATGTGTTGGTCTGCCTTCATCTTGATCTTCTGGTGTTTTGCAAATCGTATCTTGGGTATTCTAGGTTTCTGGGTTAATATCCAATTATCAGTGAGTACATATCAAGTGACTTCTTTTGTGATTGGGTTACTTCACTCAGGATGATATCCTCCAGATACAACCATTTGCCTAAAAATTTCATGAATTCATTGTTTTTAATTGCTGAGTAGTACTCCATTGTGTAAATGTGCCACATTTCTGTGTCCATTATCTGTTGAGGGACATCTGGGTTCTTTCCAGCTTATGACTATTATAAATAAGGCTGCTATGAACATAATAGAGCATGTGCCTTATTACCAGTTGGAACATCTTCTGGGTTCAGGAGAAGTATTGCTGGATCTTCCAGTAGTACTAAGTCCAATTTTCTCAGGAACTGCCAGACTGATTTCCAGAGTGGTGGTACAAGCTTGCAATCTCACCAGCAATGGAGGAGTATTCCTCTTTCTCCACATCCTCGCCAGCATCTGCTGTCACCTGAATTTTTGATCTTAGCCTTTCTGACTGGTGTGGAGTGGAATCTCAAGGTTGTTTCGATTTGCATTTCCCTGATGATTAAGGATGTTAAACATTTTTTTTTCAGTACAGTTTGCAAAACCAAGGGGCCTCTCTTCCCAATGATGGCCTACTAGGCCATCTTCTGCTACATATGCAGCTAGAGATACGAGCTCAGGGAGTACTAGTTAGTTCATATTGTTGTTTCAAATATAGGGTTGTAGACCCCTTCAGCTCCTTGGGTTGCAGAACCTTTCAGCACATTGGGTGCTTTCTCTAGCTTCTCCATTGGGGGCTCTGTGTTCCATTTTATAGATGACTGTGAGCATCCTCTTCTGTATTTGCCAGGCACTGGCATAGCCTCATATGAGACAGCTATAAGGGATCCTTCAGCAAAATCTTTCTGGCATATGCAATAGTGTCTGGGTTTGGTGGCTGATTGTGGGATGTATCCTTGGGTGGGGTGTTCTCTAGATAGTCCATCCTTTCTTCTTAGCTCCAAACTTTGTCTTTGTAACTCCTTACATGGGTATTGTGTACCCTATTTAAGGAGGAATGAAGTATATGCCCATTGGTCTTCCCTCTTCTTGATTTTCTTGTGTTTTGCAAATTGTATCTTGGATGTTCTATGTTTCTGGGCGAATATCCACTTATCAGTGAGTGCATACCTAATGACTTCTTTTGTGATTGGGTTACCTCAGATATATCCATTTGTCCAAGAATTTCATGAATCCATTTTTTTAAATAGCTGAGTAATACTCCATTGTGTAAATGTACCACATTTTCTGTATCCACTCCCCTGCTGAGGAACATCTGGGTTCTTTCCAGCTGCTATGGACAGCTGGAATTATAAATAAGGCTGCTATAAACATAGTGGAGCATGTGTTCTTATTACCAGTTGGATCTTCTTCTGGGTTTATGCCCAGGAGAGGTATTGCTGGATCTTCCGGTAGTATTATGTCCTATTTTCTGAGGAACCTCCTGACTGACTTTCAGGGTGGTTGTACAAGCTTGCAATCCCACCAGCAGTGGAGGAATGTTCCTCTTTCTCCAAGTCCTCACCAGCATCTGCTGTCACCTGAATTTTTGATCTTAGGCATTCTGACTGGTGTGAGGTGGAATCTCAAGGTTGTTTGGATTTGCATTTCCCTGATGATTAAGGATATTGAACATTTTTTTCAGGTGCTTCTCAGCCATTCGCTATTCCTCAGTTTAGAATTTTTTGTGTAGCTCTGAACCCCATTTTATGATGGGGCTATTTGAATTTCTGGAGTCCAGCTTCATATATTAGTCCCCTATCAGATTTAGGATTGGTAAAAATCCTTTCCCAATATGTTGGTGGCCTTTTTGTCTTATTGGCAGTGTCTTTTGCCTTACAGAAGCTTTGCAATTTTATGAGGTCCCATTTGTCAATTCTTGATTTTATAGCACAAGTCATTGCTCTTCTCTTTAGGAATTTTCCCCCTGTGCCCATATTTTTCGAGGCTTTTCCCCACTTTCTCCTCTATTAATTTCAGTGTCTCTGGTCTTATGTGGAGGTCTTTGATCCACTTAGACTTGAGCTTTGTACAAGGAGATAAGAATGGATTAATTTGCATTCTTCTACATGATAACCACCAGTTGTACCAGCACCATTTGTTGAAAATGCTGTCTGTTGTTTTTCCACTGGATGGTTTTAGTTCCCTTGTCAAAGATCAAGTGACCATAGGTGTATGGATTCATTTTGGGTCTTCAATTCTATTCCATTGATCTACCTGTCTGTCACTGTACCAGTACCATGCAGTTTTTTATCAAAATTGCTCTGGAGTACAGCTTAATGTCAGGCATGGTGACTCCACCAGAGGTTCTTTTATTTTTGAAAATACTTTTTGCTATCCTAGGTATTTAATTTTTCCAGATGAATTTGCAAATTGCCCTTTCTAATTCAGTGAAGAATTGAGTTGCAATTTTGATGGGTATTGCATTGAATCTGTAGATTGTTTTCAGCAGAATAGCCATTTTAATATTTTAATCCTGCCAATTCATGACCATGGGAGATCTTTCCATCTTCTCAGATCTTCTTCAATTTCTTTCTTCAGACACTTGACGTTCTTATCATACAGATCTTTCAAACTTCCTTAGTTAGAGTCACACCAAGGTATTTTATATTATTGTGACTATTATGAAGGTTGTTGCTTCTCTAATTTCTTTCTCAGTCCAATTATCATTTGTGTAGAGAAAGGCGATTGATTTATTTGAGTTCATTTTATATCCAGCTACTGCACTAAAGCTGTTTATCAGGTTTAGGAGTTCTCTGGTGGAATTTTTGGGGTCACTTATATATACTATCATATCATCTGCAAATAGTGATATTTTGACTTCTTCCTTTCCTATTTGTATCACCTTGATACCCTTTTGTTGTCGAATTGCTCTGGCTAGAACTTCAAGTACTATATTGAATATGTAGGGAGAAAGTGGGCAGCCTTTTCTAGTCCCTGAATTAAGTGGTATTGCTTCGAATTTCTCTCCATTTAGTTTGACGTTGCCTATTGGTTTGCTGAAGATTGCTTTTGTTATGTTTAGGTATGAAGCCTCCATTTCATGATTATTAAATTTATTTTAGACCTTTTTATATTCAATTTGACTTGCTTTTCCTCAGATTCCACTGATTGCCCAACCTTACTTTTATTGACAACTTTTTAACAATTATGTTGTATATTCTGCATACAGCATTTCAGTGTAAATGCTTCTGTGTGTTTGTGTTTTTCTGTGTGTGTATCATTGGGCTTTGCTCACAGTATTCTCCCACTATTACTCTCCCTTCTATTTTCAACTAGCCCCTACATCCTCTGAAACTGTACTCTCTTTTACTTTCATGCCATATATATGGGATGTTGTGTATGTTGAAAAACTTTTAAGGTAACATTTCAAATAATGCACTTATGCATGATTGTGTGTGAGTGAAGTACCTGCAGAGAGGCCAAAAATTCTGGAGTTATATCATAGGCTCTTGGGAGACACCTGTATATGCTAGAAATCATTCTCAAGAGTTCTTCCATAGTAGCCTTAACTTACAGATACATCTCTAACCACATTATTGTATATTTTTCATATCAGTGTGATGGTACCTGTTTTCATCATTATGTAGTCAATCTTATGTTGATAGTGATACCATTTTTAAATTTTGTGTTAAAATATCAATCATGTATAATGATTATCTGTTATATGCATCTGTGTATGTGGCAGGGGTTAATAGAGACTATAGTTAGAGTTTAGAGAGCCATGCATTCTGCCACACATAGTCATTGTTTCTACTATCCCAGTAGAGCAGTTGCACACAGCACAGGTGTGTCCAGAGTATTATTTATGAAAACCATGCTTTTGTTTTTGAAAGAATAATTCTTTATGTACATTGCAGGTCAAAGTGAACAATAAATAAATATGTAGCAAATTATAGAAAATATGGTTGCAGGGAGATAGGGAAGAGAGAGAGAGAGAGAGAGAGAGAGAGAGAGAATGAATAAAACATTATCAAATTAGTCCTCAAAATGTTCATTAGATATTGACTAGGGAACTCTCTTTAAGGTAGCCAACTAGTGTTTCCAAGCAGAGAATAGAGTATCCTCTCAGGTGATATTCCCAATTGACAACTTCTGAAAAAGCATGTGACAGTTTAATGGTATAACATTCTTGACACAGAGAAATGCAACTGTGCTGCAGGGCCAGTGAAAATATTCACACATTAACTAGTATTATTCTGGGCCCACAGCTTACAAACTCCTAAAATCATAAGGAGGCTGAATAAATGATTAAGTGGCTAGGATCATATTCCACTCCTCAAGAGTACCTGAGGTTAACTCCCAGCACACATGTTGGGCTACTCATTGATAGCTGTAATTCCAGCTGGGCAGCTGTAGGACTTAATTCCTCTGATCTCTACAGGAATCCATTAACACACACATCATTAAAAATAAATCTTTTTAATGATACATTTTGATAATTAAAATGTTATGGTCTTATATGGGTAAATGCTTAATTTGATATGTTGTGTATTTTCTTTCTCTTATTCTTACTTAGGACACCCAAAGTTATATAGAGCTCATTTGAAGACGAAGGTGACCCATTATGGTTTCAGAGCATTCAACATTAGTATTCAGGATTTCTTTAGGAAGGAATTCACCAAGGATGACTTTGATTATTTTGAGGACCTTTTCCTATCAAAGAGAACTGAAATGAAGCCACACGTGTTCCTGTATGTTAATATTGCTCTCCTTGAATCCCTTTAATATTTTCACATCTGTGCACTCAATCATGTCCTGCATTTTCTCAAATTTATCTGGTGTAGGAGAGATAAGGAGAGAGGTGTTCCTGTATGGTGTTGCTGGAATTGGCAAGACACTGTTGTTGAAGAAGTTTATGTTTGCCTGGTTGGAAGGTTTGGTGATTCAGGATAAATTTTCCTACATCTTCTACTTCTGCTGTCAAGATTTGAAGCAGTTGAAGACAGCTAGCCTGGCTGATCTGATCTCCAGTGAGTGTCCCAATCCCTCAGCTCCCATAGAGGAAATACTATCACAACCTGAGAAACTCTTATTTATCATTGACAGCTTGGAATGGATAGAATGTGATTTGTCAGAACAGGAATCTGAGCTGTGTGATAACTGCATGGAGAAGAAGCCAGTGAATATACAGATAAGCAGTTTGCTCAGGGGGAAGATTCTCCCTCAATCCTCTCTCCTTATCTCTGCTACCCCCAGATAAATTTGAGAAAATGCAGGACATGATTGAGTGCACAGATGTGAAAATAATAAAGGGATTCAAGGAGAGCAATATTAACATGTATTTCCACATCATGATCCGTGATAATAACAAAGTCCATGAAGCCTTCAGTTTTGGTGAGAGAAAATGAGCAGCTTTTCACTATATGTCAGGCTCCTGTGCTCTGCTGGATGGTGATTACTTGTCTTAAAAACGAGATAGAGAAAGGAAGAGACCCTGTCTCCATTTGTCAAAGTACCACCTCCCTGTATACCACTCACATCTTCAATTTGTTCATTCCCCAAAGTGCCCAATATCCAAGTAAGGAAAGCCAAGCTCAGCTTCAGAGCTTGTGTTCTCTGGCCACTGAGGGTATGTGGACTGGCACATTTATGTTTAGTGAGGAGGCTCTCAGAAGAAATGGGACCATGGACTCTGACATCCCCACACTGCTGGACATTGGAATGCTTGGAAAAATCAGGGAATCTGAAAACTTTTACATATTCCTCCACCCATCTGTCCAGGAGGTCTGTGCTGCCATATTTTATCTGCTAAAGAGCCATGATGGCCACCCTAGTCAGCATGTGAAATGTATAGAGACACTCATGTTTATGTTTCTAAAGAAAGTCAAAGTACAGTGGGTTTTTTGGGGGGCTGTTTCATCTTTGGTCTTTTACATAGGGCCTTAGAAGAAAAGTTAGAAATATTTTTTGGCTACAGTTTGTCCAAGAAAATAAAGGATAAGTTGTGTCAGTGCCTGAAAACCATAAGTAGAAATAAAAGCCTTCAAGAAGAAATTGATGGCATGAAATTTTTTTTCCTGTCTGTTTGAGTTGGATGATGAAGCCTTCTTAGTACAAGCAATGAACTGTATGGAACAGATTAGGTTTGTGACTAAGGATTATTCTGATATCATTATTGCTGCCTACTGCTTAAAGCACTGTTCTAAACTGAAGAAACTATCTTTTTCAACTGAAAATGTCCTGATAGAAGAACTCGATCAAAGCTATATGTAAGTTCCTTCACTGCCTTTCATTTCTGTACCATTTTCAGAATCTTTCCCCGTGTATTTATGCTTTATGTACATAGATTCAAAACTCACTTATACTGGTTGTCCAATGGCAAGTGCTCAGCCAAGAACAATATTTGTACAAACAACAAAAACAAACTTGATAGGTTCTCTGTATATGTGTTTTTATGTGTATGTATACACACACACACACACACACACACACACATATATATATATATACACACATATATGCATACATATATATATATACATATATATATATATATATATATATATATATATATATATATATACACACACACACACACACACATATATATGTATATGTCTTGCTTTCTATATCTATATGCTGGTACATAAGCACATGCACATATGTATATACATATCTATATATGTATATATGTGTGTGTATTTGTGTGTGCATGTAGAGTAAAAACAATGGCTGTCAACTTGATTGGTAATGGTACAAAATAGGGACAGGAAGGTGAAAGTAGTGATCTAATCCTTCTTCAATTAGATAGCGTTAAAAAACTTTAAAACAAAATAGAACTTTTAAGGAGGATAAGACAAGAAATTCACCTATTTGACAACATTTTTTTTTCTTTTTAAGATTTATTTATTTTATCTCCGTGCATCCATTTCAGTTCTCCTCAGACACACCAGAAGGGGGTATTGGATGCTATTGCGATAGTTGTGAGCAATCCCATGGTTGCTGGGACATGAACTCAGGACCTCTGGAAGAACAGCCACTGGTCCTAACTGCTGAACCATCCCTCCAGCTCCCAGTTTACACTTTTTTAAAATATTTTTTATTACATATTTTCCTCAATTACATTTCCAATGCTATTCCAAAAGTCCCCCATACCCTCCCTCCCACTTCCCTACCCACCCATTCCCATTTTTTTTTTTTTTGGCCCTGGTGTTCCCCTGTACTGGGGCATATACAGTTTGCATGTCCAATGGGCCTCTCTTTCCAGTGATGGCCAACTAGGCCATCTTTTGATACATATGCAATCTACAACAAACCAGTAGCCAACATCAAAGTAAATGGTGAGAAGCTGGAAGCAATCCCACTAAAATCAGGGACTATACAAGCTGCCCACTTTCTCCCTACCTATTCAACATAGTACTTGAAGTATTAGCCAGAGCAATTAGACAACAAAAGGAGATCAAGGGGATACAAATTGGAAAAGAGGAAGTCAAAATATCACTTTTTGCAGATGATATGATAGTATATATAAGTGACCCTAAAAATTCCACCAGAGAACTCCTAAACCTGATAAACAGCTTTGGTGAAGTAGCTGGATATAAAATTAACTCAAACAAGTCAATGGCCTTTCTCTACACAGTTTACACTTTTTTAAAGACTCATTTTTAATCTATGTGTCTGTGACTGCATGTTAGTCTCTACATATGTGGAGAAAGCTCCAATGGCCAGAAGATATCAGATCCCCTGAAGCTATAGTTAAATGCCAGATATGGCTTCTGGGATCCAAAATCTTATTCTTGGAAGAATCATGAGCATTCTAAAATTAACCACTAAATTTTCATACCTGAAACCTGTAAGGTAAGCTGCCAAGATGGTTCAGCAGATAAAAAATGCTTACCCTCAAGTCTGATGACCTAAGTTCAGTCGCTCATACCACAGGGTAGGAAACTTCCTGCAAGTTGTCCTTTGACCTCTACACACTTGGTATGACATGGACAAAGTAAGAAATGTTACAAGGCAAATTTGACTATCCTGTTAGATGCAAGGAAAGTAGGCAGAGAGGTCACATATATTAATAAAGATACATACTGAGTAAGTAGTGGCATCTGAAGCTTGAGTCAGAAAATCCTGGATCTAGGTTTTGATTCTAGGACTCTGGAATCTTGGCTCATTTTTCATTCCAAAACTACCAAGGTTAACTGTAAGGCATGATTTATCAAGTTCAATACTGCCAAGATATCTGGGTAATTGTCTCCTGCTGTGGAAGTGGTTAGCATAGGTGAAAGCCCTAGACAGGCCTGGTTGCCATTGTGTAGGATTCTAAGAATCCTCTGGCCTTTTCCCAGTAGTCATTAACTGCATGTCTACCCTCAAGCTATAACACCAGAATTTCATAGACCTTGCTAAATGTTTGGCTAAGAACTGCAACTATGAAATGACCTAAGCTGGCTACCGTTACACTGTATGGGCAGTCAGTTTGCTATATTTATGTGCTGTGAATTGCTTGACTTAACTTTTTGCAAAAGAGTAAAGCACTGGAAATTTTATCATGTGTTGATTTTCATTTTATGAGTATGACTTTTTCACTATATCTGTGCTTGTACACAGTGTGCATACAGTGCCTATGGTGGACAAAAGATGTGTCTGATAACCCTGGAATTATAGTTGCAAATGGTTGTGAGCTACCTTGTTGGTGCTGGAAACTGACCTTGGGAATTATGGGAAAAGAGTAAATGCTCTTAACCACTGAGCAATCTCTCCAGCTCCTTGAATTAACTTTCTAACAATGGAATGTATTCCATTCTCCTCTGTTACAGGGAAAAGGTACTTGACTGTTGGAATCATATGTGCTCTGGGTTCACAAGGAGTAAAGACATCAAGGTACTCCAAATAAAAGACACTCATTTCAAAGAGCAAGTCTTTCAGGTCTTGTTTGAATCTCTGAGGTACCCCAGCTTCACCCTTAAAGAACTTATGTAAGTTGAAAATTGACTTGATATAGTCCTGTCACAGAACTATCAAACTATTTTTCTCTTCATCTCTCAGCTAACTGTGTAATTTGAGGCATATACACTCTAAAGTGGAAACTCGCTGTCTTGGCACCACTAATGTCTGTTGCCAACCATTCTTCATTGAGGGCTGTCCCATGAATTGTAGGATGATGGAAGCATATGGGGGTCTCTAGATGCAAGTAGCTCCCTTATGTGACAGCCAACCTTGACTCCATATGTTTTTCAGCATTTCACATGGAAGGAAAAACTTACCCAGTTTGACAACTAGTGAGCTGGTACTGGGTTAAAATATTAATGATATGCTCATTATGTGATATAGAATCTTGTCAAAGATGAGAGCTCAGGCTTGTTGGAAACTGATGGGTACCTCTCTTTGTTCTGCAGGGTAAATAATGTGACCTTCTATGATGGTGAGCACATGTTCTTTGAGTTGATTCAGAACTGCAGTTTAGAGTGCTTGAACCTCAGCCGCTCAGCTCATTGCTCTCCCCCAGTGATGTGGAACTGTTGTGTAAAATCTTAATTCAGTCAGAGTGCAAGATGGAAAAACTGGTATAAGTCTTTGTGTTCTTCTAGCTCACTGACTCCCCACAAAGGAAACAACTTAATTTTGATCCATCATGCTGTGGAAAAGATGTCCTGATGTAAGGAATAACAGAGAAAAATGGTTTAATGAATTCAAATTTTCAGCATATAGGCTACTGTTGTAGGAAGCCAGTGTAGAAAATCAATCAATCAATCAATCAATCAATCAAACAAACAAACAAACAAAAACCCAGAAGCAGAGTCACATCACATGCACTATCAAGAGCAAAGAGCAATGGATTGATGTACACACGCTAGTGCTCAATTTACTTTCCCAACTCCTATACAAGTCCTGCTTCCTGAGGAATGATGTCTGTCTTACTACTTTAGTTAACTTTATCAAGTCCATAAATATGGCCTCAGGTCTTTTTCATCTAGAGAATTCCTTCAATGAGACTCCCTTTCAAAGTGATTCCAAGTTGTGTCAAGTTGACATTAAAATCATCACAGACTACCATTTTTAATTTGAGCACTTGTGTCCTTTTTTTCTATTGTTCATGTATAGACTTACTTTAAAACCTGATCACAGCTATCCAATGAGATGGATTAGTCGATTATGGCACTTGCTGCCAACCTTGCTATAACCTGAGTTCTATCCCAGGACCCACATGGAAAAAAGAATCAACTTCCACAAGTTTTCTTCTTTTGTTCCACATTCTCCACACTGTCTTTTGCATGCTATAGCATATGAAACAGTGCACACGTACCCAATGTAAATAAATAATGAAATTGATAATAATTTAAAATACTGCATTATTATGACCTTTTGTTGCTCTCCCAGAAGACCACAGTTCTATCCTTGGTCCCGGTTGTCTGTAACTCTAGTTCCAAAGGCTCTTACATCTTCTGACATCTACAAGAATGAGTTATGCATGTGGTACACAGATACACACAGGTGAAACTCTCACATGTAAAATAAAAATGCATGTCTAATTTAAATTTTACTTAAATTTAACTGATTATGGACTGTAAAATGTTAATTTCTAGATAGGTATATCCATTTTGGAAATCATGGCTTAAGTTTAGATTTCATAGCTTCTGACCTACCTTAGAACTTAGAACTCTTACTTGTGATTGTAAAGGCTATGGCTATTTGACTCCATTGGCTAAAACATGAGTGCCTCCTGAACCAATCATGGTAGATGTTCATATTTGAAAATTTGAAATTCTGACTGTCACTTAGCTGGGTAGATACATGTAGCTATTGATCGTGTCTAGATGAATCTCAGATATTGTAGGTGTCATGACTTTGATTCAAAAGGTGTCACGTGCTTCACATATCAAGTTCATTTATGGGCAGGACTGTGGTATTAGAGGCAAGGAAAGTGGTTCCTGGTTAGCAGTTAGTGACAGAAAAGGGAGGCAGGAACGAATATGTAGAACTACAGTTCTTAATTTATGCACTTTTATCCTGTTTTCCAGCCACAGAAACAATTTTTCTGTATGGTTGTATGATAATTATGCTTCTGGTTTCGAATGATTAAGTTTATTGAGTTATATAGCAAGAAAATACCAAGTAATAAGTAACAGAAAGTAGCCACAGATAGTTAGCAAATTATCATCAAACTCACACATCATCAGAGTAGTCTAAGATCACCCAATGAGATAGAAAACTAAAGATTACATCATATCGAAGAGTGCACACATCTAGCAGATTGATGAGGGAATCTTCACTGATGCAGTCAGAGGGAAACCCTGACCTCCTGTCCTGCGATGAAGAACAGGGTGTACATATTGGGTCCTAGGTAAATGTAGATTCAGTAGCAAAAAAATAATTTCTGCAAATAGCATGAGCAAACAAGTTGCTTTGGTTCATCCATCAGAAGTATGTAGGCAGGGTGTGGTGTCTTGATAAAGTCCTGCTAGAATTCCCCACTGAGAGTACTAGGCAGAGAAGACAATTCTCTCCACCTGTGAATTCTTTCCTTCTTTCTCTTTCTTGCTGTATTTCATTATCACGTTGTGGTATAACCAGTAGTAACTTTGGTTGGTACTGTCTTGCCTTAGAGCCATTATCAGTTTTACTCTGGTTGTGTGACTTTTATCCCCACTTCTTATTACAGATCCAGAAGGACCAGCCCATTCCTGGACAAAGAGTCATAGAGGACATTTGCAGTAAACATGCTGGTGTCTGGAACAAGAATGAGCTACTTACTAGCAGCATTCAAGTCCACCAAGCTTCAACATCACATCACAATTTCCCAATGTAGCATACATTACATCCAGTAACTCAAGGGCTTCACATGAATACATACACCAAAAATAAATATAATATTTAAGCTCAGCTGGGAAGATCACTGTGTGGGTTAAGAGCACTTCCTGATCATTCAGAGAACCAAGGTTTAAGTTCTGTCCCAGCACTAACAGTCCATACTCAAAGCTTAAAACCAGTAATGACTCTAGTGCTAGAGAACATGACACCACCCATCTTGTCTGTCAAGGCACCAACCACACATTTTGATGCACACATATAGATTCAAGTAAACACTCACCCAAATTAAAAATAAATCAAGAATTTTCAAGTTCTGTGATGTCCCAAGCCTTCAGGAGTATAAGAGGGGAAAATGTCAGGAAGACCAATGAATATATTATCCTTTACCTACAGAGTAGCACACTGTAAACTTTCTCCTGATGACTGCAAGAGCTTTGCCTTTGTCCTGATGAGGAGCAAGAGTTTAAAGGATCTTAATTTGGCATGCAACAACTTGGGCCAGGGGATATCTTCACTGTGCAAGGCTTTGTGCCACCAGGACTGCATTCTGAAATACTTAGTGTAAGTGGCCCCAGATGGTGGGGTTCAGTGCGGAGAAATACGGAAATAATTTAAACTTTGCCTCTAGTTTCTAAGATCTTCCAGTTGTGTGGCTGGGGAAATGGCTCAGTGGGTAGGAATATTTTCTATGCTCAGAGTAGCAGCATTCAATATCTATAATCCTAGAACTGAAGAATGAAGGTAGGTGGGTACTAGAACTCAAGGATTAGCCTCATTGATGAGTCCCAGGATCAAAACAAGGCAGAGAGCAACAGAGGAAGGGGTATCGGCATCATCCTCCAGCCTCTAAGCATAGGAATACACATGAAAAATACACATTGTTAGATTTCTGAGGCAACATAGAAACACAGGGACAGACTAATATACTGAACACTAATCTCAACCTACTAGACTGTTTAGTCTTCCTGTGGGAAAGGGATGACTGTGTAAGATCGCTGTGATTCTTTTCGTTTGTTTTGTTTTGCTTTGTTTTTTTGAGACAGGGTATCCCTCTATAGCCCTGGCTGTCCTGAAACTCTTGTTGTAGACCAGGCTGGCATCAAATGCATAAATCCACCTGCTTCTGCTCCTAAGTGCTGAGATTAAAGGAATGCACCACTGCTGTGTAGCAATAGCTATGATTCTTGATTGGGGTGATGTGAAAGTACTGTTTGCATCCATAATGGGCTAGGGCAGTTACCCAGTCTCTCATTCCTTGTGCTTAAAATACATCCAAAGTGTACTTGAGCAGTTATGCATTCTTTCTTTCTTTGAATTGCCAGTTTTTGTATTGACTTGGTGACTGGAGGTAGGTCATCTATACAAATCCTGTCCAGAGACCAAGGCATTCTCAGACACCACGCAGACAAATTATTTATTTATAATATCTTCCCACATATACAGTCCTGTTGCAGAAATTTTAAACCACAAACCTAAGAAATAGAAAATCACATGGGCCTGGAGAGATGGCTAAGTGGTTAAGAAAACAGGCATTGCTCTTTCTGAGGACCCTTTTGTCTCCTCTCATCTAATTTAACAAACACTTGTAGCTCTAGGTCTGAGGAATCAAACATTCTCCATAGGCACTCTCACTCACATGGACAGAGCCATACATAGCACACACAAATGTTCAGAGTTAAAGATAATATCGTTGGAACACCAACTCATGTACACATACATCATGGTTGGTTTTACATCCTTGTAGTTCTTACTGTGCAGGAGACTGAGATAGAATTTCAGGTTCAACCTTCAAACAGCCCACATAAAGGTGGAGAGAGCCAACTCCACAAAACTGTTTTGATTTCCAAATGCATACTATAATATGTATTTATATACATCATACACACACATACTCAAAAATATTCATTTTAAACTTATTAATTGGTTCAGAACTTAACATATGTAGAAGTTTCTTATTGAGATTGAGTAGTCAACATGGTACTACAGTTATTTGGTGTTTAAATTGTACATTAGAAGAAGACGGAAGGAGTTTGAAACTACCACACAGGAGAGTTTGGACAGGATTGGACATATGCTGAACTGAAACAATGTACAGAAAGGTCTTGAGTACCTGTGGATTTTTGCATTCGTAGTAACACTGACCCCACATGCACATACATCCCTGTTACCCATAGATACCAAGGAAGGAATACATGTATGAAATTTCAAAGGATTGTAGACTAGCCTAAGACTATATAGAAAGCACATAGAGGTGTGTCAATAACTTGTTCTTGGAATGCAGAATGGACTATCAGTTTGGACATTCACAGAGTACAATGCTTATGAATCTCTTGATCTCATTTCATACTGAATGTACCTCTTTTTAAACTGTTGATAGAGTAAATGAGTAGGGTAGCATGGGAGAAATTAAGCTCTTTTTGACCTTAGCAGCTTAAGATGATTTAGAGATTTGAAAGGGGCCCAGTGATTTGTTTTTCATATTGTAAATTCCTAAATATTTCATATTATGGTGCTTATTACTAGCTGTCAACTTGCACAATGTAGACTCACCTGATAAATGACTCTCAAGGTAAAAAAATCTTTATCAGGTGAGTTTATGTGCAGGCCATTGAGTAATTGTCTTGATTATGTGAATTGGTCTGTGAAGATCAAGCACATCACATACAGAACCATTACCCCGACTTTGGGACCTGGATTATAGAATAGTGGAAAATATAGGCATACACATATGAATCCTCTGTGCCCTTGACTCCAGATATGATGTGACCAGCTGTTTGAAATTTCTATCCTCATGACTTCAGACACTCAGAGTACAATATCGAATAGTGACCTAAATTAGATCCTCTTCCTCCAAATTGAGTTTTGTAAGGTTAATTTTTATTACATCAACAGAATTGAGACTAAAACACATACACTTTTTTTCATATATATTTTTATACAGTTTATTACACAAGACAACATAGGTATGTTTGCCTATATTGCAATAATCATGTAGCTTTAAAAAGTATCACTGTGACAGTAACTTAGGCATCCTTAGTATACAGGATTTAGGTTAGCTTTGGATAAGATCTGAAAATATAAGCATTTTCAAGGATTTATTCAGATTCAATGCTAGATCTGATGTGAATTGTAAGAAATGTAGGGAGAGTGGTTAGAATAAGCCAGAAGTTTCTCCTCTTGCTTGAATATTCTATTAGAGTTATTATTTGTAACATTGTGGAAATGATACATTTTCCCTCTTCAGTTCTACAGGTTGAACAACTGCTCCCTCAGTGAACAATGTTGGGACTACCTTTCTGATGTTCTTAGTCAGAACAAAACTCTGAGACATCTAGAAATCAGCGTCAATGACCTGAAAGATGAAGGACTGAAGATTCTCTGTAAGGCTCTGACTGTGTCCTAGAGTCACTAAGGTAGGTTTCCTTGAGCTTAGCCTTGGGGGCCTTAAGAGTCTTTAGTGTTTAAATCTGAGAATAACCAGGGTAGAGACACTTACTTGTGGTTCCTGAAGACCCTTAGTTTAGGGCAAATCTGTGTCTTGACATCTGTGTTATGTTTTGGTATGTGATGGGCAGCTGCTCAGGATATAGACACAAGGGACTGAGAGAAAATAAGGACTTATAACTTGAGACCAGAGGATGGTTAAGGTGTTTAGAGTAGGTTCTAGAAGATGAATAGAGGTTTTTTTTTTTTTTTTCACTGTGACTGTGATGCTGTGATGAAATATCTAACATAAGCAACTTAAGTGATGGAGGATTCATAGTAAGTCATGTTATGGAATGGTCTCATCTCTACTATGAGGGAAAAATATATGGTTAGAGTACTGGCAGGACTGTGGATAAAAATTCTTCTCATCTTTATGGATCTGGAAGCAGAGTGTAGAAGAACTTTTGGAGAGAAAAAGAAGTGTGTGGGAATTGGTAGAACACTGTTATCTCGTCTGTTGTGAAATCTCAGGGTCACAACATTTTTGTCCTTACTAGAAAGGGTTTAAGGAACAACAACAACAACAACACACAATGTATAATGTTTTTTCCATGTATTGATCTCTTTAAAAAAAACACGATGATGTCATATAGGATATATATATATTTTTAAACTAAGTACAAACACCATTTTTAATTTGTCATCAACCTTTGTATTTTGCAATGCTATTTTAAATGTTTTAAATCATATCATTTATATTTTAATAAACAAGACCTTTACATGTTAATTTTAAGTAAGACAAAGATGTATAAAAGATTACTGAAAATATACAACATTTTTAGGAGCTTGTAACTATATACGTTGTTTCTATATATACAATCTTATACCTTTTATATGTATATACATATACATGTAGGTGTTCCATGTGTATTTTATATAGAACAGTAGAATTGTACCATTTCAATATTTTCTTTCTTTCATTTATTAATTTGTTTGTTAATTATTCATTAATTCATTCATTCATTCATTCATTTATTTATTTTAAATCATTGTTCTTTAATTTTTTTACAGTCCTATTGTTTTCCACCTCCAAGTCTGCCCTCTCCACTGTTCCTCATTCCATACCTCCTCAACCCTGTCACCAAGAGAATGTTCCCACCCCCAACCACCACCCCACTAGACTTCTAAACTCCCTAGAGTCTCTCAAGGGGTAGGTGTCTCTTCTCTCATTGAAGCCAGACCAGGCAGTTCTCTGCTGTATATGTGTCTGAGCCTCATATCAGCTGCTGTATGCTGCCTGGTTGTTGGCTCCGTGTCTGAGAAATCTCAGAGGTTCAGATTAGTAGAGTCTTTTGGTCTTCCTATGCAGGTGCCCTACTCCTCAGCTTCTTCCAGCATTTCTTTAATCAACCACAGGGGTCCTTGGCTTTTGTCCATTGCTTGGGTATAAGTATCTGCATCTGATTCCTTCTGCTACTCGTTGGGCTTCTTGGAAGAGAGCTATGCTAGACTACTGTCTGTAAGCACACCATAAGATCAGTAATAGTATCAGACCTTGGAGACTCCCCTTGAGTTGGATTCCAATTTGGGTCTGTCACTGGACCTCCTTTACCTTAGTTTTTCTTCATTTCTTTCCCTTCCGGTCTTTTATACAGGAACAAATCTCTGTTAGTGTTTTTGACTGTGGGATGGCAACTAGATCTCTCCATTTTCTACTGGAGATGAACTCTACAAGTTCCCTCTCCCCACTGTAGGGCATTTCAAATAAGGTCCTTACCTTTGAGTTCTGAGCATTTCTCACCTCCCAGGTCTCAGATGCATTCTATTCCCCCCTCCCCCCAAACTCCTACTTCCAAGGTTGCTTGTTTCAATTTTATTGGCTAGCCCTCAGTTCTTCAGTCCTATTACCCCTCCAATAACTGATCATGTCATCCTTTTCCTCACTCTGTCTTCTTTGCACCAAAATCTCTCCCCTCTCTCTGCCCTCTGTGATTGCTTTCTTCTCCCTCCCAAGTGGGATTGAGGCATCCTCACTTGAGCCCTTCAGCTTGTTAACCTTCTTGAGTTTGGTGGATTATATCCTGGGTATTCTGCACTTTTTTTTAAAGATAATATCTGCTTATTAGTGAGTATATATCACACATGTCCTTTTGGATCTGTGTTACCTCACTCAGGATGAAATTTTCTACTTCCATCCATTTGTCTGAAAAACTCGGGATGTCCATACTTTTAATATCTGAGTAGTATTCCATTGTGTAAACGAACCACATTTTGTAAGCATTCTTCTATTCTCAGAGATGTGTGTTGATTTTAGTGGGATTGACTCAAGTATGTCTGCATTTAATTTGATATTGGCTGTTTGTTTGCTATATTTTGTTTTTATTATGTTTAGATATGAACCTTGAAATTGTGACTTCTCTAATACTTTTAACATGAAGGGGGTTTGTATTTTGTAAAATGCCTTTTCAGCATCTAATGAGATGTTCCTGTGATTTTTTTCCTTTGAGTTTCTTTATATAGTGTATTACATTAAAGGATTTTTATATATTGAACCAAACTTGCATCCCTGGGATGGCACCTACTTGATGGTAATGAATGATAGTTTTGATGTGTTCTTGGATTTGTTTTGTGATAATTTGATTGAGTATTTGTGCATCAGTATCATAAGTGAAATTTATCTAAAGTTCTCTTTTTTTTCACTTTGGTGCTTTTGTGGTATAGGTATCAGAATAATTGTGGCTTCATAGAATGAACTGGATAATATTTCTTCTGTTTCCGTTTTATGGAATAGCTCAAGGAGTATTGGTATTAGCTCTTATTTGAAGGTCTGGTAAAATTCTATACTAAAGCAACCTGGCCCTAGGCTTTTGTTGGTTGGGAGGTTTTTAATGATTTCTTATATTTCCTTAGGGTATATAGGACAGTTTAGAAAGTTTACCTGCTCTTGATTTAACTTTGATACGTGACAGCTGTCAAGAAAAAACATCCATTTCACCAAAATTTTCCAGTTTTGTTGAGCACAGGATTTTGTAGTAGGATCTAATGGTGTTTGGGTTTCCTCGGTTTTAATTGTTATGTGTCTCTTATCATTTCTGATTATGTTAATTTAGATACCGTCTCTGTACCCTTTAGTGAATTTGGTTATGGGCTTATGTCTTGTTGATTTTCTTTAAAGAATCAGCTTTTGGTTTTGTTGTTTCTTTGAATAATTCTCTTTGTTTCAATTTGGTTGATTTTGGACCCAAATTTGACTATTTTCTGCCATCTACTTCTCTTGGGTGTGTTTGCTTCTTTTTATTCTAGAACTCTCAGGTGTTCTGTTAAGTTGCTAGTGTATGATCTCTCTAATTTCTTTACCAGTTCACTTAGTGCTATGAATATTCCTCTTAGCACTGTTTTCATTGTGTCCTATAACTTTGGGTATGGTGTGTGATAATTTTCATTGAATTGCGGGAAGTCTTTAATTTCTTTCTGTATTTCTTCCCTATGTTATCATTGAGTAGAGAGTTTATCAGTTTTTATGGGTTTGCGGGTTTTCTCTTGGGTTTGTTTTTGAGGAACAGCCTTAAGCCTTTGTGATATGATAGGATGCATGGGATTATTTCAGTCTTCTTGTATTGGTAGAGACTTGTTTTGTGACTGATTATATGGTCAGTTTGGAGAAGGTACCATGAGGTCCAGAGAAAAACATTCTTTAGTTTTAGGATGGAATATTCTGTAGATATGTATTATATCCTTTTGGTTCATAACCTCTATTAGTTTCACTGTGTCTCTGTTCAATTTCTGTTTCATTAACCTGTCCATTATGGGGAGAGGGGTGTTGAAGTCTCCCACTATTATTGTGGTGGGTTTCATTGTGTGTTTTGAGTTTTAGTATAGTTTATGAATGCCAGTGGCCTTATTTTGGGGAATATATGTTCAGATTTGAAACTTACTCTTGGTTGATTTTTTTCTTTCATGAGTATGAAATATCCGTACCTACCTATCTTGATAACTTTTTGTTGAAAGTCTATTTTATTGAATATTAGGATGGCAACTTCCGGTTGTTTCTTGGGAGCATTTGCTTGGAGGACTATTTTCTAGCCTTTTACTCTGAGGTAGTGTCTGATTTTGTTATTGAGGTGAGTTTATTGTATGCTGTAAAATGTTGGTTTCTCTTTGTGTATCCAGTCTGTTAGCTTCTCTTTTTATTGGGGAATTGAGTCTGTTATTATTGAGAGCTATTAAAGATATAAGATTGTTACTTCCTCTTATGTTTGTTATTATAGGTGGCATTATGTGCATGTGATTCTCTCTTTATGGCTTTGTTGTGAGATGATTAATACCTTGTTATTTCTTTGATGTATGTACCCTCCTTGTGTTGGAGTTTTCCTTCTAGAACCCCTGTAGGGATTGGATTGGTAGATAGATATTGTTTGAATTTTTTTTTCCTGGAATATTTTGGTTTGTCCATCTAAGTTGAATTATGGTTTTGTTGGGTATTGTAGTCTGGTCTGGCATTTGTGTTCTCTTAGGGACTCATGACCTCTGTTTAGGCTCTTCTGGCTTTCAGTATCTCTTATGAGAAGTTTGGTGCTATTCTGATATGTATGCCATCATATGTTATTTGGCCTTTCCCCTTGTTGCTTTTAATATTCTTTTTTGTTGTTGTTGTTACTCTTTGCATTTAGTAATTTGATTATTATGTGACATGAGGCTTTTCTTTTCTGGTTTCTTTGGTGTTCTACAGAATTCTTTTCTAGTTTTGACCATCTCTTTCTTTAGGTTGGGGACGTTTTCTTCTAAGATTTTCTTGAAGATGTTTTTGGATCCTTTGATCTGGGAATCTTGGTTCCCCTTTATTCTTATGGTTCTTAGATTTGGTCTATTCTTTGTGTCCTAGATTTCCTGGATGTATTTGGTTAGGAGGTTTTTATGTTTTGAATTTCCTTTGACTGTTGTGTCAATTTCCTCTAAGGTATCTTCTATACATAAGATTCTCTCTTCTATCTCTTGTATTCTGTTGGAGATGTTCACATCTGTACTTCTTGATCTTTTTCCTAGGTTTTCCTTTTCAATGGTGCCATCCATTTGTGCTTACTTTATTGTCTCTACTTTCAGTTTTAGGTCTTGGACTGCTTTGTTCAATTCCTTCACCTGTTTGACTGTGTTTTCCTGTATTTCTTTAACGTATTTATTTCCTCTTTAAGGGCTTATATCTCTTTATGTGTGTTTTCCTGTATTTCTTTCTGTTAGTTATTTATATCCCCTTTGAATGACTCTATTATCTTCATGGGATATAATTTCAGTTCAGTTTCCTGATTTTCATATATGCTGGTATATCCAGGCCTTCCTGTGGTAGGAAAAGTGGGTTCTGATGAATATACCAAAGTATATTGGCTTCTATTGCTTATGTTCTTTTTCTTGCCTCTCACCATCCATCGGGTTATTTTTGTTTGCTGTTAACTGGTCTGGGTGTCTCTGTCTTGAGCCTGATTTCTATGTGCCTAGGTTGCTACAGGTCTCCTGGGAGGCCTGTGGCCCTTGCTGTAGCAGAACTTCTGTGAAGCCTTCAGACTGTGGTGTTTTAATAGGGGCATGTATGCCAGTGAGCTGTTGTCCTGTCTGCAGAGGCTCTCATGGGAAGTCATCAGACTGTGGGGTCTGTCACGCTGTGTGCAGTAGAAATCTACTGAGGGCTTTGGACCAGTAGGTCTGTTGCCCTGCTTGTAGTGGAACTCCTGGGAGGCCTTTAGACTCTGTAGTCTTCAGATGAACACAGAAGCTGTTGATCTTCCCTGGAAGAAGGCACACGAGGGAAGGGGTGTCGGGTTGGAGGAGGAGTGAGGGATTTGGAGGGTGTTGTCCCAAGTCTGCTGGGCTCCTTGGGGTTTCAAGCTGCTGTAGTTGTTTGGCAGGTTCCCTTACTCATTGCCCTACATGCAGTTGACCTCTTGTGAGGCCTGCAGACTATAGTGTCTTCAGAGGAGCAGACAAGTTTGTATTCACCATACAGGATATAGTTTAAAGACATTAATAGTATCTGTGATTTGGCAGCACTTTAAAGAATGAAGAAAAAGTAGTTCAAAAGTATAAACCACTTGATGTCTCTAAAAATACTATGTATTTAAAAATCCATTGGGAGAGCAAACATCAGTTTTTTTCCAATGGAAAGAATCTCAGTATATCACCCATGCTCTAAGGCAGGTCCCTACTCAGTCTATTTTGGCCAACACACAATAGACTCTAGGTTTTATGTGAAATACTTGGTTGGCTTGGCCATAATGCACTACAATGAGACACCACATTATCTTTCTTCCCTTGATGTACTATGTAAACCTTGAAAGGTGTAGAGTAATGACTCCCACTCTGCCTTACCCATGTTGTTGGTTACCAATAGTGCCTCATTCCATTTTTATGAGTTACCTATAGTCAATCATTGCTCAAGAGCTGTCTCCTGTGAGGGCTTTTCCACTGCCTGGCAAATACAGAAGAAGATGCTCACAGTCATCTATTGGATAGAACACAGAGTCCACAATGAAGGAGCTAGAGAAAGTACCCAAGTGTGGGAAGCCATCGCAGAATGGCAGTTACAGAGTGGCAGTTACAGAGTGGCAGGTGCAGAGTGGCAGGTGCAGAGTGGCAGTTGCAGAGTGACAGTTGGCTATTGCTGGCCACCACACATACATAGGCAGTAAAGGTTCTTTTGCCAAGATGAGGTTTTGAGAATTAACCAAAGTTAACCAATCAGATGAAAGACAAGTTAACCAATCAGATGAGAGACAAGTTAACCAATCAGATGAGAGAGAATGCCTCTCCTACGCCTATATAAGCAGCACCAGTTCTGGGCTTGGGGTCACTTCGCCTCTGCAATCAAGCTCTCCCAATAAACATCTGTGGAAAGATCCTGTTGCAGAGTCTTTCTTCCTGGCCAGTCGGGCACGCACAAGACCCAAGGAGTTGAAGGGGTCTGCAACCCTATAGCAGGAAAAACAATATGAACTAACCAGTACCCCCAGAGCTTGTTTCTATCTGCATATGTAGCAGAGGATGGCAGAATCGGCCATCAATGGGAGGAGAGACCCTTGGTCTTGCGAAGATTATATTTCCCACAGTATAGGGAAATGCCAGGGCCAGGAAGCAGGAGTGGGTGGATTGGGGAGCAGAGGGAGGGGGAGAGTATAGGGGATTTTTCAGAGAGCAAACTAGGAAAGGGGATAACATGTGAAATGTAAATGAAGAAAATATCTAATAAAAAGGAAATAAAATAAATAAAATTAACACAGAAAAAAAACGAGTACTATTTAACACTATTATTTTAACTTTAAAAAGATTTTTGCTTCACCTAATTTGTGTGTGTTTCTGAGTTTTGTGCATGCAAGTCCTTGAGTAGGCTGCAAGAGGGAATCTGTTCACCTGGAACTGGAGTTACAGGTGCTTTTGAGCTCTCTGACATAGATTCCAGCAATCAAACCTGTGTCTTCTTCAAAAAAAGTGTGATCTTAAACTCTGAGCCACCTCTCCATCCCTCGGTCTTAACTTTCATTACTGGGTACTGTGGTTGATTTTCTATGCCAGTTAAAAATCTGAGTGTGTGTGGTTTACTTAAATTTTATTGTCAATTGACCAATTAGAACATGATATTTTTTCTGAATCACCTAGTGTTATTTTCAGTTTCAGGCATCACTAAGACTTAGGAAATATTTCTTCTTCAGATCAGGGAGTAACCACTGTATTGTGAATTTTCTCTTGCAGTATGGTACATTGTTTTATCACCTCTAGTGGCTGCCAGGACTTGGCTGAAGTCTTAAGAAAAAAACAGAAGCTAAAGTGCTTAGATGTTTCCAACAATAAGCTTGAAGACTCTGGTGTAAAGCTGCTGTGTGAGGCTATGGAACATCCCAATTGCCACTTAGAAGATCTTGGGTGGGTGTCATTATTTTTATAGCTGTGAGTTTGAGGATGACAAAAGATGGGCAATTAATATGAAGAAAAGGAAATTAAAGTCCATAGGGGACTGAAGAGGTGGCTTAGAATTTAAGAGCACTGGCTGCTCTTTCAGATGACCCAGTTTAAATTCCCAGCTCCCACATCACAGTTCATAATTGAGAACTGTGCTTTTATTTGGATAGCAGCATATATGGGTACTGGATGCGTGGATGCATAAGATGCATGGGTGGATATGTGGGTAATTGATGGTTACAAGTATAGATGTATGCTTGTCTTCATGATAGGAAGCCTGCATAAATAGATAGCTCTTATTTGGATGAGAGCATATATGGATACTAGATGAAAGCATAGATGATTGGATGGATGCATGGATGGATGTCCCCTGGAGATGACAGGATTGACTAAACTACATCTCATTGACTTATTTGAGTGGAGTAACTGATGTGGTAAATTATTTGGCTCCCATGACAAAATAGACTGAATGGTTCATATAATAGAGATTTATTGATAGACATAGTTGCAGAGGCTAGATTATAGATTATGCTATCAACGGGGAAGATTCCTTTAGAAGATGAAGAACAGGAGTATATTCCAGGCTTTTTTCATTGATATGAAAAATGTTTGTTTTCTCCATGTGTTTTCACAGTTACACAGGTTTAGATTAGATCCCAACTGATTATCCTCATTTTAACGTAGTTGCAAAGACACTGTCTCAAAATCCAGTCCTTATGTTACACTGGACATTAAGACTTAAACGCATGAATTTTGATTGTCCATACTTTAGTTCACGGTAGATTGGATCTCAGTGGTTCAGATCAAAAGGTATCAAGGTGCTTGATGTGTAGGCTCAGAAATAACCAGCCCTTGTTTAACTGTATTATACAGTGCAAGATCCAGTTTCATCCCTGGTTCAAGGGCTGGGACAGCAGACTATTAATTGAACTATTGGTTTTCCATAGACATGGATACTGAGAATGAGCGATGTGGTCACATGTGCCAATGAAGGGAACATTTTATGTCATGCTTTTAAGGGACTGTTCACAGAGGCTATGGAGTGAGCATAGTTTAATGACTAAGTCATCTTAAATGCATATTTCTTCCCACCTTGACATATAACTTTTCTTTGTGGTTCTTATAGGTTAGATGACTGTGATATAACTGGTGCCAGCAGTGAGAACCTTTCTTCTGCTTTTATCCAGTGTAAGGCCCTGAAGAATATTAACCTAAATGGGAATGTCTTTGAAGTCAGTGAGATGGTTTTCTCTAAGACATGTTAAAGCAGCAAAAGCATTCCCGTCTTATATTTGGGTGAGGTGGTCTCTGTGCTCCTTGGTATGATGAGTCCTTAGGAATAATACAGGATTAAGTGGGATCTGAAATATGCAGGTAATAGTATAAACATTAAAGATAAAAAATAGAGATGGGGAGATGGCTCAATCCATAGAGTCCTTGTCAAACATGCATGAGTATCATTGTTGTATCCCCAGAAACTACATGAAAAACTCAGGCATGGGGTTTGCAATTGTAATCCAATACTGGAGAGAGAAATGCAAGAGGATCTTAATGTTCACATGGCAATGAGTCGAGTCAAATTGGTGAGTTCCAGGATAGATGAGTGACCCTATCTCAAAAATCAAGAGTGAAACCTGAGGTTGCCCTCTGACATCTGCCTGTTTACATATATACACACCCAAACTACAAGTAGATCAATAATAACGTGGTTTTTTCGCACCTGTAATAATCCAGCAAATACTACAACAGTGAACATATCAAGAAACTCTATCTCTTACTGAAGGACTATTTTGTGTTTGGGAAAGGAGCACCATAAATATTATTAAAATCTATGTTAAAAATACATTCAAATCATGATTTCTCACTGGGGGTGGTATGAATTGCAGAAGTATTAGACTACATGTGAAGCCCTTCCTTGCTCTGTAACTGGTGCGTGTCCAAGTACTGGTGATACTTGGTACTATTATAAGTATAATAAATATACTTGAAAATATGAGTTTGTTTATGCAGAGAATCCTGACTTAAGATGGTTTGAATCTAAAATATGAAGGCATACCAAGTTATTCACTTTTTTCTTTGAGCACATGAGATAATATTTTAATATTTTAATATAATATGGTCTTTATACCAGATGATTTGATTTTTGCCCACCTGTAGCCTAATGTGAGAGACTAAGTGAGTAAGGGTGATCTATTTGTAGATAAAGTTTTATGTTACACATTTGTTATATAAGCATGTGATTCAGAGAACTTTATATAAGCATAAAGGTATTTTATAACTATGATATATACTATATAATATTTTAAAAATTAACCCAGAATTATCTCTGCAGTTTGTTCCCTTACCACATGGTCTTTAAATCAATAGGACATAAAGGAATGATTTGTGAAAGTAGTGGGTTCAGATGCACATGTGTCTATGGATTGTGTACCCAATTGTAGAAACCAAAGAACATCTAATGACCATCTGTCATCAGATGTGATCCACCTCAGTTATTAATGAGATGGGGTCTGTCACTGGAACCTGATCATAACAAATTCTGTAAAGCAGACTTTCTGTCAAGTACTAGGGACATGTCAGCCTCTACTTAATTGGTTCTTGGACCACAATTCTATGCCACTATTTCTAACTTTCTATTATGTGGGTGATGGGAAGTAGCTTTAGATCTTCATATTTCTATTGAAAACACTTCACTTGGAGAGCCATCTCCCATGGCCTTGAAGTCAGGGTCATTTTAGGTAGTTATAAGCTACTCAGTTCTAGGAAAGCAAAACTTTATCAGGGTTTCCAACCTTTTGGCATTACAACATGGTACACACACACCCACACCCACAGAATTCACTGTCAAAAGCTGTGCATTTGGTTTACAAAACATAGTTATTATGAGTAAATTTATCCTTTTGTGCTAGACCTTTACTTAGCTGCAATTGTCTGTAAGTTGCCCATGAGCCACGAGTTGAATATGTCTGTGAGATGTTGGGTTATAATATTTATAACTCTAGTTGTCTCTTCTGGAAGAAGACACAAACTCAATTCCTTAAGAATTACTATTGAAAATTCCTGTGTCCCCTGGAAATGTTGAGTACCTGCAAGTTTTCTTTCTTACCTAGTGTTGTTTGGATGTTGGAAGGGTATCAAGCTGGAGTGGGTGCATAAAAAACTCATTTTCTGAGTTGTCCAGCACTGAATTTGTTTCTAATACAGTCATCTTTACTCTGCACCTGGGGGAAGGCATCAGTTCCTCAGATTTGACTGCAAAGTAAGAGTTGTTATTTTTCATGCGAAATTAAAAAATATACAGGTCAGATCATGTGGTAGATCCTATGAAACCAAGTAAGTTTCTATGATGTTCTCCTTCAGCACCATGGAAAGTTTGAAATTTGTATACTACAATAAATATATACCTTTGGAATATGGTTCATTACTACAGGACAAAACTGCTTGTTACATAAAAATATACTTAATGTGATGGTTTGAAAGAAAATATCTCCAATAGGCTCAGATATTTGAATATTTGATCTGCAGTTGATATTGCTATTTGGGTAGGTTTTGGAGGTATGACCTTGCTGGAGAAAGTATGTCACCAGTACAGGCTTTGATATTGCAAAGCTTTGTACCAATCCCAATGGCCTTTCTCTGCTTGATGCTTTTGTTTTAAGATGTGGTTCAACTTCCTGCTCTTACTGTTGCTCTTCACTGCCACCATGGTGATAGATTTTTATCCCACTGGAACTGTAGGGGTTTTAGGCAAATAGTCTCTTCATTCTGAATGTTGGTTGGTAATGGTATTATACCACAATCATAGGAAAGAAACTAATACAGAACTAAGAAAGGAACTAGGGTGTGTGTGTGTGTGTGTGTGTGTATGTGTGTGTGTGTGTAGTGTAGTATGTGACTGTATGTGTGTGGATGCACATGCATGAGAATAGTTAACCAAAGAACTAAGGTAAGACAGTCAGATTATGAAAAGAATTATTGTTTGAGGCTTGAATAAAAAAAAAATCCCCAAGGATTTTCGAAGTCCTCTATACAAAACCATAAGATTTAGATGTAATCAGTGGTTCTAATCAACATTCTGGATGCTTAAATCAAAGTGAAATAATCCACAGTTGAGGCATAGAATTCATAGCACAGAGATGGCCAAAAAAGAAGCTGCAAAAAGGCTCAGTCAAGTAATGTTCTTATATCAGAAGTAGAAGGACCCAATGTCACACCTTCAGCACTCACATAAAAAAATGTGTGGTCTCATATTTCTGTAACCTTAGGAATAGGTAGAATGGTAGAGCTAGGAGGCTCCTTTAAGATTATTGGCCAGACAGTTCATAAATGGCAGGTTTGTAGGTAGAAAATATCTCAGAAATATAAGGCAAAAAACAATTTAAGACTCCTGATATTGATCTCTGGCACACACACACACACACACACACACACACACACACACACACCCCACACCACATACTGGCAAACCAACAAATCAAAATTTTACCTTAACTTTTAAAATTTTACGTGCAAGGTTACTTTGCCTGCATGCATATTCTGGCTTGGAGGCTAGAAGATGGTATGGGATTCCCTGGAACTGGAGTTACAGATGGTTGTAAGATGCAAAGTGGGGAAATAAACCTATGTCCTCTATAAGGATAGACAGTGCTCTTAACCACTAAATGACTTCTCTAGTCTCCAGATAAGTTTTTATGGAAGAATCTGGATGTTAAACATGTTTCAGCACACTATCTCATAGCATGGATATGTCACATTATTAGGGGACACATCAGAGTCTCCTGAACTTGCTCTTAGAAAAAATTATGGAGGAAAAATGAGAACTTGGAAAGCACAAATGTTAGGGTAAGAATCTAGAGGAATGGCTCTTCAGTTAAGAGCACTTGCAGAGAACTCAGCTTCAGTTCCCAGCACTTAACATGATTGCTCACAAAAGCTGAAACACTCCTTCCAGCAGATCCAGTGACTTCTGATTCCCACATACACCTGCAAACACATGGTGCACATAAACTCACACAGGCACACACACACACACACACACACACACACACACACACACACACACACCATAAAAGATGAGTGAATTAATGCTGTTTATTTTTTACATCTTTCTAGATTACGGATTACTGACTTTGATAATGAATCCCCGGCATTTCTGGTTTTTGAGGAAAAAAAAAACCTGCTTGAGCATCAGAAGCTGTGTACAAACAGAAGCAGAAAACAAGGGTGGTCATCCTGATGCAAGAACCATGAGTGTATTCTGACCTCAGAATTCTTCCAGAAGAAAGAGAAGAGGATCTTCTTTATTTTGTCCCCCCCCCAAAAAAAAAACCCTTATATGTCACTAACATTCCAATGAGATGTGATTTCTTTCTACCTCATTTAATTTTTTTTCCAAGATAGATGTGGCTTTTCATTTACACTACAGTTTCAGACAGGCCATTCAAAGAAATTCATGCTAAAATGACTGTCTTATAATGACTTTTTTTTCCTACATTGGTTTCTTAAGCACCTAATAAAGTGATAAATATCTTTAAGTAATGCTTTCGAATCTTTTAATAGTAGCTTTCCATTTTGTTGGATTATTGGAGCTGTGAGGTAGGTCCAGGCAATAATGATAACCAAATGTTGTTAGGGAAATTTTACTTGGATATGCATGAGAATTCTCTCATAGAGGCTGAGACTGGACACTCAGATAATGGAAATTGACATTGTTTTGTGCTCTGTATAAAGAATAACTTAGGCATTTTCCAAGTCTATTGTCTTATCATTTCAAATGTTAATGCATACATAGATGTTTGTGTGTGTGTGTGTGTGTGTGTGTGTGTGTGTGTGTGTGTGTGTGTATAGTGTTCATGTGTGAGCATGCCAATGAGTATAGGTACCTGCAAAGGACCCAAAAGGACCTCCGATCCCTTGGACCTATGGTTTCAGGCAATAATGTGTTTGTCATGGGTACTGGGAACTGAACTTATGTTCTGTAATAGAAGTGTGTGAGCATATCTGCTTGTTTGTCTCTCTAACTTCTTGTCTATATTGACTAAGAAAGATGATGTCCACATAGAGGTCCTGAAAAGGCTGATCTCATTTGACTCTTCATCTTACTAGCAACTGAGTTAGGACTTTTTCCCTTCTGTTTATGAATGAAGGCATTTGTAAATCATATTTTTATACTTTTGTTATTTGAGAATTTCTTACCATGTATTTTGATCATATTCAACATTCTTCCCTCTTAATTCTTCCCAGATCCATCTTCCTCCTCTTTCCATCCAACTTTGTTACTCACCAGTTCTCACATCAATGCCAATATATATTATCCAAGCATTCTTGGATATGAGCTCTTTTACTGAAGTGTGGCCAGGGGCTTTACATAAATATCTGACCCTTCCAAAAGCTAACAGTTACAGATATTTGAGTTTTGTAAGTCACAGAGGATATACCCTACTCTCCTCTCTTCCCCTCCCCTCCCCTCCCCTCCCCTTTCCTCCCCTCCCTTCCCCTCCCTTTCCCTCTCCTCTCCTCTCCTCTCCTCTCCTCTCCTCTCCTCTCCTCTCCTCTCCTCTCCTCTCTTCTCTTCTCTTCTCTTCTCTTCTCTTCTCCCTTCTTTCCTTCCTTTCATTTTTCTTTTTGCAGTTTCATATCAAGGCTGGTTTTCAACTAATTGTATAATGAGGCTGGTCTTGGTTTTCTGATTTTCTTGGCTCCATTTCCTTGGTATTTCGATAACTGGCATGTGCCATCATCCTAGCTTGTGGGTATAGATGTGTGTGCATGTGAGGTCATTAGAGTGCACATATGAGCTCACAATGTTGTGCTTGCATGTGTGAAGGTCAGAGTTTAAATTTGCATTTTTTCTATCTCCACTCTATGAGACACAGACTATCAATGAATGTTAAACTCACAGACTGGATAGACTGGCCTCTGAAAAACAGGGGACTTTTTATTGAAAAGGAGTCTTCCCAAATTTCCAAGCCTAAGCTTGAGTAAAACTTCTTCCTCCAATATTAGTCTTTTCATCTGTTAGAATAGATGCAGTGGGGAGCAAATCCTTCATTGTCCAGCAACAAACCCCTTTCTGGTTCCTTCCTTTTCACCTGTGCTGATGAGGAAGGTTTTTCCTCTGTGACTTTCAAAAATCAAATATCTGATTAGAAAAACTGCAAGTATGGTTTTGATGCACATTTCTGGACAGTTCCTGTGTCTCTTTTTCACTGTGTTTAGTTGATAGAATTGCTATCCGGTGCATAGTGTGGAATTTGTAGACATGTGCTGCTCACAGCCAACAATGAACATATTTTTAAGAGAGAATATCATCCTTGACTACTGCTCCAAAAGATGTTTTGTTCTTCTCAAGCATTCAAAAGACCTGATTAGGTTGTTTTAACTAAGCCCATTAAGTCAGTCAAAAGGGTCTCAATGGAGAGGGTGATGATTAAAGGAAGAAAAGACAATTAGAAAACACTATAGTATGACTACATCAAGGGCTGAAGCAAGTTTACATTTTTCAATGCTGCCTTTATTCCATACAAAGTACATGCCAAAAATATGGTCAGTTCTAGGTCAAGAAACAAGGCATTAAAAAATAAAGTCCTGTGATCACTGTATCCAGAGACTTATCAAGATGATCAAGATACAAGGATCACATTCCTTGGCTGTATTTATCTTGAGCCTACTTCCTAGTCTTACCTCAATGTCAAAGCTCTCCCACATATTTCTGACATTTTTCTTGTCCCTTAAACATAGGGATTTGTAGCTGGAAACAATCTCTTGGCCTGACCCCCCCCTTTTTTTTTTTTTGATTTCTTATTGCAAGATTGGTTCTAGCCAACTCACAGAGGGTTTGATGATGGAGTCAGACCTAAAAGCCTGCTACTCTATTGATGAGAACTTTACCACTAACTATAAGATGCTGACCACCCTTGGTGAAGGAAATTTTTCAATGATCTAACTGGCCTTCCATGTGCCCACAGTGACATGTGTGTCTGTAAAAATTATCGAAAAACCAAGAAGTATACCTTGATTATTGGCACGGATATCCGGATTATGATATCACTTACACATCCTAAGATTATCAAGCCATTTCATATGTTTCAGATGAGAGAGACCACCTACATGGTGAAGGAATATACCTCACAGGAAGAGCTACAAGACCTCATAATCCAAGGGAGTCTTTAGAGGAGAGCTAGGCTTGAAGGATGTTTGTCCAGATAGTACATGCTGAGCAGTACTGACACGACAATCAGATTGATCACATAGACATAAAAACCAGCACCATTTTGATCAATTACAGGGGTAACCCCAAGCTGTCCAAGTTTGGCCTTGCTGCTAAAGTAATTCCTAGGCAAATGCTGACAGATTTCTGTGGCACCCTGCACTACTGTGACAAGAATTCTCACAAGCAAAGGAATATGAGGGCCTCCCCAGGGATATCTGGAGTTTAGGGGTCATCCTGTTCCTTATGGTGGCCAGGAGCTTGTCTTTTCTAGATATATCTTTTGTGGGTATGAGGTCATAAATCTTTGCCGCAAACTTCAGCATTCCTCCTCATGTGTCCATTGATATTTTCAATGTCATCATGAAAGTGCTGATGACCAGTCCCACCAGAAGGCCCACCATCTATCAAATCATGAGGCAGCCTATGATCGGGGAAAGTGAGGCATGTTTACCACCTATTTCTACACAGATTTCCCCAGACACCCAGAAACCTAGCATTGTCAGGACCATGAGATATATGCCTGGCAGGCATAAGTCCTCCTGCAGTCCCTAAGAGGAGTTCTGGGCATCCCTGCAGACAGCTAAGAGTATAAACCCCAGAGGCTTCTCCACTGGGGATACCTGCAGAGAGAGACTCTCATACAGTAAAAGGACATAACCCAGGCACAGACCACCCTTCAGTAAGCCACCATCATTCAGGAAGAACCCACTACTAATGTCCAGCCTCAGGACGCAGGCCAACTACCCTAATTACTGGCCACACTGCTGCTGGAAGGGATGAAGATGACAATCATGAACTGCCTCTGAAATCTGTACTGCTGCCTGCTACCACCAAAGAGAAGTTAAGTCTCTGATAAGAAATTGGTTTCGAGGAAAGGGGGTCATAGAGTACCCCACAGGACCACGTGGATGCCTGTCCTTATTCATTTTATCCATACTCCCACTTGTTCTTTATGACTGAAGATGGGTCTGCCCCCTTGTGGCAAACCTAGGAACTTAACAATCTGCTACTTCAGAAGGGACAATTCCATAGAAACCCCTGAGGGGCCACCTCATGCTTGCTAAGCCAGAAGTGGACAGCAAAGATCAAAGCAGGAAGAAGAGAAGATGGATTAATGAACAAAGAAAGCAGAGAGTTCTTGGAGAACCATTGGATGGATCTTCCTGTAGTACTATGTCCAGTTTTCTGAGTAACCACCAGATTGATTTCCAGAGTGTTTGTACCAGTTTGCTATTCTACCAGCAATAGAAGAGTGTTCCTCTTTCTCCACATCCTTGCCAGTATTTACTGTCACCTGAATTTTTGATCTTAGCCATTCTGACTGGTGTGAGGCGGAATCTTGGGGTTGTTTTGATTTGCATTTCCCTGATGATTAAGGATGTTGAACATTTTTTCAGATGCAAAATTACTCAATAAAATTCTTGCAAACGGAATCCAAGAACACATCAAAATGATCATCCATCATGATCATGTAGGCTTCACCCCAGGGATGCAGGGATGGTTTAATATATGGAAACCCATCAACATAATCCACTATATAAACAAACTCAATGACAAAAACCACATGATCATCTCATTAGATGCTGAGAATGTATCTAATAAAAGTCTTGGAAAGGTCAGCAATTCAAGGCCCATACCTAAACATAATAAAAGCAATATACAGTAAACCAGTAGCCAACATCAAACTAAATGGAGAGAAACTTGAAGCAGTCCCACTAAAATCAGGGACTAGACAAGGCTACCTACTTTCTCTTTACCTATTCAATACAGTACTTGAAATCCTAGGCAGAGCAATTAGACAACTAAAGGTGATCAAGGGGATACAAATTGGAAAGGGAGAAGTCAAAATATCACTATTTGCAGGAGACAAGGTAGGGTACATAAGCGAGTCTAAAAATTCCACCAGAGAACTCCTAAACCTGACAGTTTCAGTCCAGTAGCTGGATATAAAATCAACTCAAACAAATAAGTGGCCTTTCTCTACACAAAGGATAAACAGGCAGAGAAAGAAAGTAGGGAAACAACAACCTTCACAATAGTCACAAATAATATAAAATACCTTGGCGTGACTCTAACTAAGGAAGTGAAAGATGTGTATGATAACAACTTCAAGTTTCTGAAAAAAGAAATCGAAGAACATCCATTTGTTTATGGCAAGTATACTTGTGGAGTTTATGGAGAGAGCAATAAAACAGGCTGTAATTTAAGAGAGTGATTGCTCTTATTTGTATTTTTATGTAGAAGAAATTAATAATTTCTATAAAAATGTGCTTTTCTCATGCACAACACCTATGTAAGCCAATTTTAAATGAAGTCCCAACATGGAAAATAGAGTTGGGCATGAAATTACACCCCTATTTAAGGAGCTGTAATTGCTAGCTCCTGGAAGAAAGGGTCAACTTTCTTTAAGTACAACCCCTTGCCACACTCTAGGAAAAGACCACATATCCAAAAACGTTTGAATAACACATATTGACATTGATGGGAAATCTAGAGATGGCACAAAGTTGGTGTAAAAGAGAATGATTTTGGGAAGAGTTAAGAGGGAGGATGAATATGATCAAAATACATTGTATGAAATCCTCAAATAAATAATAAAAATGTAAAAATGTACTTTTGAAATGCTCTCATCCAGAAGCAGAAGAGAAAATCAAGTCATATCAGCCTTTCTCAGGACCTCAGTAACACTATCATCTTCCTAAGTCAAGACAGATGAGAGGTTAGAGATGACACAACAGTTAAGCTCACATACTGCTCTTGCAGAACATAAGTTTAGTTCCAAATAAACCATGACAGACTGCTCATAACTGACTGAAACTCCAGCTCTGAGTGACCTGAGGTCCACTCATGGACTTTGCAGGTACGCAAGCTCAGGTACACACACACACACACACACACACACACACACACACACACACACACAGAGAGAGAGAGAGAGAGAGAGAGAGAGAGAGAGAGAGAGAGAGAGAGAGAGGTGGGGAGGGAGATGGAGACAGAGAGAGCTATTTGTTCATTAACATTTGAGCTGAGAAGTTTGTAGATTTGAAAAATGTCTGTTATTCTTTAATAAAAAGCACAAAACAGAAGCAGTTTCCATTATCTGAGTAACCAGTTTATGCTCCTCTGCTGAAGTCTTCTCATGCATAGTCAAATAAAATTTCCCAAAATCTTTTTGGGTACCAGTATTGCCTGGACCTACACTTAGCTTCAATAACCCAATAAAAGGAAAAACTCTTGTTAAAAGATGGTAAAGGATTACTTAAAGATACTTAATATTTTATTGAGTGTTAAGGAACTTCTAAATGGAAAAATCATTTTAAAAAGTCATTTTAGCATGAATATCTTTGAAAGGCCTCTCTGAAACTGTAGCCTAGACAAAACATATCTCTTGCAAAACACATCTGAGTAAGGTACAAAGAAATCATATCTTATTGTATTGTTAGTGACATGTGATTTTCTTATATATATATAATTAAGCAAATTAAAATTCCTCCTTTATTTTAGAAGTAGTTTGAGGTCAGCACATAGCCATGTTTCTTGCATCAGAATTTCCAGCCTTGCTTTCTGCTTCTGTCTCCACACTGTTTCTGATAGACAGGAATTGATTTTTTTTTTTTTTTTTGCAGAAAGCAGAAATGCGTGGAATTCATTAACAAATTCAGTAATCTGCTGCCTAGAAAAATGTTGAAAAAATAAACAGAGTTAATTCACTCTTCTTTTATGATTTAAAGGATCATTGATTATGGGCTTAAGGATTATATCCTAGCCTCTGAGTTTGGTTTCATACTCTGCTTCTTAATCCACAAAGATCAGAATTTTTATATATACTTGTACCGCCACTTTACCATAGTTTCTCTCTAGTAGAAGAGATTAGACCATTCCATAACATGATGTACAATGAATCTTGTATCTCTTAATTTGATTACAAAAAATAATTACTATTTATCTTCTAGCACCCACTCTAAATATCTTAACCACCCCTTTGCTTAGGTCGTAATTCCTTTCTTTCTCAAAGTCCTTTGTGTCTATATTCTGATTGGCTACCCACCACATAACAAAACCATGACAGAGAGGTCAAAGTACAGATCTGTCCTAAGGAAAGGGTCTTCTAGAATGAGAGGTGAGTGACTCTACCCTGCAAATTTTCAAGATTCCTAAAGAGGCCTCTAAGACAAGCTTAAAGAAACCTACCATAGTGACTTCAGGACACAGAATGGGAGAGTCAGAGCCTTACAGAGAATGTTCAGTCCTTTATCCTTCAGGCCATCGGTGCTGATGTCTAGAAGGTTCAGAGTTTTTTTCCACCTAGGAACTTCAGAAAGGTAGTCCCAACATTGCTCACTGAGGGAACAGTTGGCCAACCTGTAGGAGGGAAGGAAGGCATGTGGAGGATAAAAAAAAATGTAACATTTCCAAAACTTTACACACTATGGCAGTAATAGTATATTTAAACAAAAAGAGGAACTTCTGGTTTATCCAAACACATCTGACTTTCTTTCTTTTGATTCATGTCAGAACAAGTATTGAAACTGGGTAAATTACTGAAAATGCTTGTGTTTGGAAGACCTTACCTGAAGCTAACCTAAATCCTTTATATTAACATTACTTCAGTCCCTGTCTCTAATGATACTTTTTAAAGCTACATGATTATTGTAATATGTAACCCTTTCAATGTTATCTTCTGTAATAAACTGTGTGAAAAGTATATTTTGAAAAACAATGTGTATGTGGTTTAGTCTCAATTTTCTTGTTGTGATAAAAATCAACCTTACAAGTCTAATTTTTGGGAGAGAAGTTCTAATTTATTTCACTATTCCAGATTCTACTCTCTCAGTGTGTGAAGTCAAGAGGACAGAAACTTCCAACAGCTTGTCACATCATATCTAGTGTCAAGGGCACAGAGAACCCATACATGCATGCCTATGCTTTGTACTCTTAAATAATCCAGGAGCTAAATTAAGGATATTGGTGCTACCCTCCATGGGCTTAGTCTCCATTGATCAATTAGCATAGTGAAGACAATCCCTCAGTGCCATGCTCACTGGCCCACCTGATCTAAACATATTTTGTTGAGACTTATTTCTCAGGTGCTTCTTCATTTTGCCAGGTTGACAGCTAACAGTATCCATCATAATATGAAATATATAGGAATTAACAATATGAAACCACTTGGCCTCATCCAAATCTCTTTATCATCTTTCTCTGCTGAGGACTAAAAACCTCAATTGTCTTCCATGTTAGCCTATCAGTTTCTTTTAACCACAATTACAAGAGAAACACATTCAGATTCATAGGAAATGTACTCTGTGAATGTCCAAGTTGAGAGCCCATTCTGCATTCCAAGAACAAGTTATTAACACAGTGCTATATACCTGTTATACAAAATCTAATCTATGGTACAATCTTTTGGAATTTAGTAAATTTATCCCTTGGTATGTAAGGGTAGCAGGGGTATGTGTGCATGTGGAGTCAGAGTCTGTGTGGATGTAAAATTCAGCAGGTACCCACAAGCTTTATGTACAGTGGTTCAGTTCAGCATGTGTCCAAATCTGTCCAAACTCTCCCACCTACTAGTTTCAAAATCCTCTAGTCTTCTTATAATATACAATATAATTTACATACCAACTAACTTTTTCACCATGTTGTTTAGGTAATATCGACTAAGAAAAATCTAAAATTGTTAAGTTCAAAACCAATTTTAAAAGTTGAATTTTATTTTTTGGTGCAGGTGTTTTTATGATTTGTGTAGGTACATATCACCGTACACATGTGGAAGTCAGAACAGCTCCTTCCACCTTTACATGGGCTGTTTTGAAGGTTAAACTTGAATTTGAAATTCTTCTGTCTCAGCCTCCTGCACTTTAGAACTACATCGATGCGGAAACTAACCATGATGTACATGTTTTAAGATTTATTTTTATCTATGTTCATTTGTGACTACTATGTGTGAGTCTGTCCATGTGAGTGAGGAAGCCTGTGAATCTTGTTTTATTCTTCAGATCTAAACTACAAGTGTTTAAGTTGGGTATTAGAAAACAAATGGGTTCTCTGAAAGAGCAATGTGTGTGTTCTTAACATTTAGCCGTCTCTCTGTGGGGTAGTGGGGTCTGAGAGGAAGCCTGGTAAGGCTGAGCTAAGGTTTAAAGTACTGGAAACCCAGAAGGGACAGTAGGAAAACCTGCCTGCTCCTGAAACCAGGCTCCTGTCTTGTAGCTACTGCCTCTCCCCTCCCATAAAGAGGTTTGTGGTCATCAGTCAAATAGGAGCAGAACCCCAAGCACTCACAACATGTAGATAAGGTATCCCCAAGTTCTCAGACCAAACCAATAGGAAGCACCTACTGTCAGACTCTGTTCCACTCCAAAACTATATATTAGAATTCTATCAAGAAGTAATAAAGGTGTGTGAGATTTACTCTGTTGTCTGAGAGCTTCTGTCATAAGAGCTAAACACTGCAGCTTAGGGAAGAGAGCTGTTCTCCCTAAAATGTGACCAAACCCTTCCCCCTCTGCACAGACCTACCTTGCTAGTCAGCTTCACACAGGCTCAACCCTGCTCATCCTTGAGCAAGAGAAATGCCAATGATACAAATGTCAGCAGCAGAGACATAGGTGGATACTGCAGAAGAGGAGGTGGAGGCTGCAGAAGCAGAGGTGGCAGAGGCAATTCCCCCTCCCTGCATTCTCTCCCCTTTGCCTGAATCCTCACAACTAGCTGGGACATAGACCTCCATGGAAAGCTTCCAGTATACAGCCCCACTTCTCGACAGACCCCAGTACTTTTCTGTGTTTCTTAAGTTTGTACTTCGAAACTTCTGCAAGGGGACTGCATCAGTGGGAGGATATTATGACTAATTAATTTGTTTATGTGTATTTGAGCAAATGCCTTGGTCTCTGGACAGGATTCCTATAAATGACCTTTCAGTAAGCAGGTAAACACAGAATCTATGACAATTTTAGGAAAGAAAGAAGGCAGAATTCCCCAAGCACACTTTGGCAGCATTCTGAGCCCAGGCAATGAAAGACTGGATAACTGTCCTAGCCTGTTATGAATGCAAACCATACTCTAACATCACCCTTATTAAGAGTCACAGCCATCCTTCACAGGTATCCCTTTCCCAGAGGAATTGGTCTGTCTGTCACTATTGCATAACAAACAGTCTTATCTGTTGAGATTAGGGTCCAGTGTCTTTGTCCCTTGTATCTCTATGCTGCCTCAGAAATCTAGCAATGTGTATGTTTCATGTTTGTTCCTTAGTTTGGAGGGTAGAGGATGATGCAAACGCCTTCCTTAGTTGCCATCTGCCTTGTTTTGATACTGGGACTCAGCAATAAAGCTAGTCCTTAGGTTCTAGGACCCACCTTTCTTTAGTGCTCAGCTCTACAATTACAAATACTGAGTACTACTCTTGTCAGCATAGAATGTTCCATTACCCACTGTGCCATTTTCCCAGCTACAAAATTAGCAGTTTCTAGTAAACAAAGGCAAGTTTTATACTATTTCCACAGTCTTCCCAGAGTGAACCTCCCAAGGCCATTTACACTAAATATTCTAGAATGCAGTCTGGGTGGCACAAAGCCTTGCACAGTGAAGATATTCCTTGGTTCATATTGTTTGATACCAAATTAAGCACCTTTAATGTCTTGCTACTCATCAGGACAAAGCCAAAGATATTGAAGTCATCAGGTACAAATTTACAGTGTGCTACCCTGTAGGAAAAGGATAACACCATATTCTTTTCTCTCTTCACAGAATTTTCTGTTGTTATCCACATGAAGAAGGTTTAGGAACTCTCAGAACTTTACAATGTTCTTTACTAAACAACAAAAAGCTGATTCATTTTTAATGTGTTTGTCTACACATTTATGTATGCATCAATGTGTATGGCTGGTATCTAGACAGACATTAAGGGGTGTTATATCCCCTAGAACTAGGTTGTAAGCTATGGTGTAGAGTGTGAATGATTCTCTACCTGAGGAGCAAGTGCTCTTAACTTACCCAGCCATTTTTGCTGCTGAATTTTAAAATTAAATTTATTTTTTGGTAGGTGTATGCATGTGAATCCATTAAAATGAGGGGGGGGGATAGGGGAAGGGTGTTTTTCTGAGGGGAAACTAGGAAAGGGGATACCATTTGAAATGTAAATGAAAAAATATCCAATAAAAAATACCAGATATAACATATGCTATCTCAGTAAATTGTAATGTGCTGTTTAAGCTTGCTGAAATAAAACTCTGAGAGTAAGGAGGTCTTTCCTCTCCCAGACTCCAGTATGTTTATTGCAAATGTCCTCCAATTCTTTGTACAAGGATGGCTTGGCATACCTGGAAATTTAATAAGGAGTGGAGATAAAACTCGCATAGCATAGCGCAAGAGTAAAACCACTGTGTTCCTGAGAATGACTGGATAATAAGCCAGTATCAACCAAAGTTACTACTGGTTATGCCACAACATGATAATGAAAGAGAAGGAAGGAAGGAACTCAAGGGTGGAGAGAATGCTCTGTTCAACCTGGAACTCTCAATAAGGAACTTCAGCAAGGCTGTGTCAAGGTCTCTCCAGTTATTTCTACTGAATGATCTAAAGCCCCTTTGCTTAATCATGCTGTTTGCAAATATTAACTATATATTATCTATCTGCTGCTGTTTCTTCTTTTACTTGGGGCCCACAATGTATACCCTGTGTCTCATCTCAGATCAGGAGATCAGGATTTCCTTTGACTGCTTCAGTGAGGTTTCCTGAGCCAATGTCTGCTGAATGTATGCAGTCTCTAATATGATGTCCCCTTTAGTTTTTTTTTCTCACTAGGCTATCCTAGATACTTCTGATGATGTGTTAGATTTGATGATAATTTGCTAGCTATTTGTGACTACTTTCTGCTCCTTACAATTTATTTTATTATGTTTTATTTTAGTTTTAGTTTTTCTTGCTGTACAGCTCAATAAACTTATATTATTAAAAACCATAAACATAGTTATTATAGACCCATACAGATTAATAGTATCCAGGGCATAATAACTTAATTAAATATCAAAAACTATAGCCCTTCATATTCATTACCACCCCCCTTCTGTCACTAACTGCAAACCAAACCTGTTCATCATTAAATTTTATATGTGAATCACATGGCATCCTTTGAATCAAATTCTTGCCACCAACAATATCTTAGATCTATCTAGATATAATCAATAGTTGCGGGTGTCTCAACAGGCTTACAGTCAGTCTGAATTTCAACTTTTCAGGGATATGAACACCTGGCATGAATGGTTTAGGAAGCACCCATCTTCAGCAAATGGAGTCATGTAGCCATAGATCTTATACTTTCCAGTGAGAGTTCTGAGTTCTAAGGTAAGTTAGAAGCCATGAAATCTGAACTGAAGCCATGGTTTCCAAAGTGGATGTACACATCGAGAAATTAACTTTCACATTCCATAATCAGTTCAATTTAAGTAAAATTTAAATTAGACTTATTTATTTTCATTTCACATGGATGTTTCTTGCCTGCAAGTGTCTATTAGTACATGTAAAACTCATGCCTGTAGATATCAGTAGGTATAAGTTCCACTGGAAGTAGAATTACAGACAGTTTGTGCTGATGATTGAACTGTGGTCCTCTGGGAGAGTAACAATCTGTCATAGCAACCCAGTGTTTTAAATGATTATCAATTGCACTCATTTGTTTATTTACATTGTGTGTGCATGTTCAAGTATATATGCTATAGCATGAAAAAGACAATGTGTTGAATGTGGAACAAAAAAGGACAACTTGTTGAAGTTGGTTCTTTTCTTTCTCCATGTGAGTCCTGGTATAAAACTCAGGTTGTGGAGTTGGCAGCAAGTGCTTTAATCCACTGATCCATCTAATTGCCTAGCAAGAATCATTTCCTAAAGTAAGAAAGTCTGTACATGAACACTAGAACAATAGGACACAAGTGCACAAACTAAAAACTGTTGTCTTGTGATGGTTTTAATTTCCATTGATGCAATCTAAAATCACGTAGAAAGGGAGTCTTAATGATGAGTTTTCTAGATGGGAAATCCTGTTGGCATGTTTATGGGCAATTTCTTAACTTAACTATGGTGGTAAGTCTTGACCACTGTGGAGGGCAACATTCTTCAGGAAACAGGACCCTGATCTATATATGAATGGGGAAAGTCAGTTCAGCACAAGCATGTGTACAATAATCCACTGCTCTTTGCTCTTGATAGCGCATGTGATGTGGTGATGTTTCCAATTTTTTGCTTCCCTTGCTTCCCACAGCAATGGATTATTATAGAGTGAAATTTTGAAATCAGTAAAAGATTTACTTTTTTTTCTATTATTGCTTAGTTCAGAGAATTTTTGTCATAGCAAGATGGATCAAAATTAAGATGTCTCCTTTGAGGAGAGTCAGTGAGATAGAAGAACACAAAGACTTACACAAGTTTTTTCTATGTTGCACTCTGCCTAGATCAAGACATCACACAACAGTTTCACCTCACTCTGAGACAGGGATGAACATTTGGGGTCCAAGTATTTCAAACTGCAGTCTGAATCAACACAAGGAACATGTGGTTATCACCAAAGAAGTACACATTATTTTCCCTGCAGAACAAGGAAAAATATCCGTCAATTTCTATTCAGTCTGAGATCTTGTCTTGGGCAAGATCCTTTATCCTATACTGACCACATCATTCTAATATTGTAGTTCAGTACCAGTTCACTGGTTCTCAAGCTGGGTAAGGTTGGCTGTCACCTGAATAAGCTGCTGGCTCATCTCAAAAGCAGAGTCCTGCACATGCTCTCATCATACTAATTCATGGGACAGCTCTCAATGAAGAATGGTCAGCAATAGACATTAGAGTTGTCAAGACAGTAGGTTTCCACTTTAGACTATATATGCCTTCATTTGTGCAGGTAGCTGAGAGATGTTGAGAAGGCTACTATGTTAATTCTGTGATATGACTAAATCAAAATCTACTTTTAACTTGTTACGGGTGATCTGGGGTACTTCAGAGATTCATAAAAGACTCAAATCACTGACTCATTAAATTTTGTGCTTTTATTTGTAGAACCTGGATCCCTTTACTCCTTACAAATACAGAGCACATATCATTCCAACAGATGAGTAGCTTTTCCCTTTTGCAGAGAAGAAAATACTATATTCCATTGTTATAAAATTAATTCAATAGGCTGGAGAGATGACTAAATGGTTAAAACCATTTACTATTTTAGAAGAACACCCAAGGCCAGTATCCATCACTAATAGGGTAGCTCACAAACATGTGTAACATCAATATCTGACACTACTTCAATCCACCACGGGCACAGTATGCACATGATGTATGTGCACACATGTATGCAAAAACATTCATACCCATAAAATATCAATAAACATGATAAAACCTTCCAGAGGGGAGTTCCAGGCCTGAACATCTGCGGGAGACATCTTGGTTCCTGGACTCCACTGAGACTAGTCTGCACAGGTGAGAGTGTAGTGTAGCTAACAGCTTCTGGGACAGGCGGGAGCCACAGAGCTTCTGAGGCAGCCCCCTTTTCAGGCTCCAGACATCCGGACACCTTCCCTGCCAGAGGAGAGGTGTTTCCCTGCCTGGAAGGGCTTTGCAGGAGCACCTGGGGGAGCCATCTTGGTTCCTGGATCCCTCCAAGACTAGTCTGTGCAGGTGAGAGTGTGGACTACAAAAGCTAACAGCTACTGGGATAGGTCCTGTTTTGGGGCTTCATCTTTGGGGAGGAGGAGGGAGGTCTGAACTCCAGATATCTGTGCACCTTCCCTGTAAGAGGACAGCTTACCTGCAGAGAGTGCTCTGACCACTTAAACTCAGAGGAGAGAGCTAGTCTCCCAAGTCTGCTGACAAAGGCTAACAGAATCATGAAAGGAACAATCTCTAACCAGAGACAACTATAACAACTAACTCCAAAGATTACCAAATGGCAAAAGGCAACCATAAGAATCTTAGTAACAGAAACCAAGACCACTCACCATCATCAGAACCCAGCATTCCCACCTCGCCCAGTCCAGGGCACCCCAACACATCAGAAAAGCTAGACCTGGATGTAAAAACATATCTCATGATGATGGTAGAAGACATCAAGAAGGACTTTAATAACTCACTTAAAGAAATACAGGAGAATACTGCTAAACAGGTAGAAGACCTTAAAGAGGAAGCACAAAAATCTCTTAAAGAATTGCAGGAAAAGACGACCAAACAGGTGATGGAATTGAATAAAACCATCCAGGAACTAAAAAGGGAAGTATACATAATAAAGAAAACCCAAAGTGAGGAAACACTGTATCTCCAGGAAACCCTATGAAAGAAATCTGGAACCATAGATGTGATCATCACCAACAGAATACAAGAGATGGAAGAGAGAATCTCAGGTGCAGAAGATTCCATAGAGAACATTGGCACAACAATCAAAGAAAATGGAAAATGCAAAAAGATCTTAACTCAAAATATCCAGGAAATCCAGGACACAATGAGAAGACCAAACCTACGGATAATAGGAGTAGATGAGAATGAAGATTTTCAAATCAAAGGGCCAGCAAATATCTTCAACAAAATTATAGAAGAAAATTTCCCAAACCTAAAGAGAGAGATGCCCATGAACATACAAGAAGCCTACAGAACTCCAAATAGACTGGACCAGAAAAGAAATTCCTCCTTACACATACTAATCAGAACAACAAATGCACTAAATAAAGATAGAATATTAAAAGCAGTAAGGGAAAAGGTCAAGTAACATATAAAAGCAAGCCTATCAGAATTACACCAAATTTTTCACCAGAGACTATGAAAGCCAGAAGATCCTAGACAGATGTTACACAGACACTAAGAGAACAGAAATGCCAGCCCAGGCTACTATACCCAGCCAAACTTTATATTACCTTAGATGGAGAAACAATAGTATTCCATGACAGAACCAAATTCACACATTATATTTACATGAATCCTGCCCTTCAAAGGATAATAACAGAAAAAAAAACACAAAAAATACAAGGATGGAAACCACGCCCTACAAAAAACAAGAAGGTAATCCCTCAACAAACCTAAAAGAAGACAGCCACAAGAACAGAATGCCAACTTTAAGAACAAAAATAATTGGAAGCAACAGTTACTTTTCATTAATATCTCTTAATATCAATGGACTCAACTCCCCAATAAAAATGCATAGACTAACAGACTGGCTACACAAACAGGACCCAACACTTTGCTGCTTACAGGAAACCCATCTCAGGGAAAAAGATAGACACTACCTCAGAATGAAAGTCTGGAAAATATTTTTCCAAGCAAATGGTCTGAAGAAACAAGCTGGAGTAGCCATTCTAATATCTAATAAAGTCAACTTCCAAACCAAAGTCATCAAAAAAGAAAAGGAGGGGCACTTCATATTCATCAAAGGCAAAATCTTCCACGAGGAACTCTCAATTCTGAATATCTATGCTCTAAATACAAGTGCAGCCACATTCATTAAAGAAACTTTAGTAAAGATCAAGCACACATTACACCTCACACAAAATAGTGGGAGACTTCAACACACCACTTTCACCAATGGACCGATCATGGAAAAAGAAAATAAACAGAGTCACAGTGAAACTAACAGAAGTTATGAAGCAAATGGACTTAACAGTTATCTACAGAACATTTTACCTAAAACTAAAGGATATATCTTCTTCTCAGCACCTCATGGTACCTTCTTCAAAATTGACCACAAGATTGGTCACAAAACAAGCCTCAACAGATACAAAAATATTGAAACTGTCCCATGCATCCTATCAGATCACCATGGACTAAGGATGATCTTCAATAACAATATAAATAATAGAAAGCCAACATTCACTTGGAAACTGAACAACACTCTTCTCATGGATAACTTGGTCAAGGAAGTAATAAAGAAAAAAAAAAGGACTTTTTGGACATTAATGAAAATGAAGCCACAACATACCCAAACTTATGCGACACAATGACAGCATTTCTAAGAGGAAAACTCATAGCTCTGAGTGCCTCCAAAAAGAAACTAGAGAGAGCACACAGTAGCAGCTTGACTGCACACCTAAAAGCTCTAGAACAGAAGGAAGCAAATTCACCCAAGAGGAGTAGACTGAAGGAAATACCAAACTCAGGGGTGAAATCAACCAAGTGGAAACAAGAAGAACTATTCAGAAGAACTATTTTCCCCTTTCCCCCCTTCCCCCTGTCCCCCTTTCCCCATTTCCCCATTTCCCCCTTTTCCCCTTTTCCCCTTTTCCTTCCCTTCCCTTCCCTTCCCTTCCCTTCCCTTCCCTTCCCTTCCCTTCCCTTCCCTTCCCTTCCCTTCCCTTCCCTTCCCTTCCCTTCCCTTCCCTTCCCTTCCCTTCCCTTCCCTTCCCTTCCTTTTCCTTCCCTTCCTTCTTTCTGATTTTTTTAAGGAAAACAAAAATCATTACTTATCCAAATCCTCCAATTTCCTTTACCTGTATCTCCCGACAAGCATACTGACTTTATCTGGATTTTTCTGACTTTGAAGTAAGTAGAGCAACCACAAGAGATTGTTACCTGGGCTGGAGACCTTGTAGGAGGAGCTCATGAGCCCTCCCAGCTACAAAGAGAAAATAATAATGTGTAAGCAGTATAAGGGTTGGACACCTGAAAGTATGGAGGGTATGGATGCATTTATGTTTATATTTATGGTTGTGACATGGAGAATTAAGAGAACCCCAGAGAAGTAGGCAGAAATGGACCTAGTATTTGTGTCTAAGCCCTTCACCTGAATTCACCCTTTAAAGACCTTTTTATCTTGCCTACCAGGTAAATGCATGTTCAAAGGTTGCTTACATATCGACTGGTCTTTACTGTTGCCTGGAAGGTTGAGTTGTTATTCCTGTGGGAAACAAATGTATTAAAGTCCTGATCTTTAATACCTCAAAAAGGGGTAAAAAGTCATTGCTGCAGACTTAATTATTTGTAGTAAGGAGACCATGTGGAGACCATAACACCAGGAAAAATGTAATGTGATAATCAAGGCAGATACTAGAGTTAATTAGGTGCAAGGAAAAGACAATAGTTTTCAGCAAAGCAGGGGCACAGAAGTTACAGACCAGGGGCGTCCCTGAGGGAGGGAGTGTGAAGCTGCTGAACCCTGCCTTGAAAATAGTAAGGCAGTAAGAGTCTTAGTAATTTTACTGTTATTGGATTTGGTTGGTTTTTTTGAGAGTCTCAAGGACTATGGGCTAGCTAAGTAATTACTGTGTAACCAAGGATGACCTTGAACTTCTAATCTATCTGCTTTCACTTCCCAGGTTCAGGTCCTGCAGGTGTGCACCATAACACCAGATTTTCTGTGTTGCTCAGATGGAACCAAGGGTTCCATGCTAATCTGGCATTCTACCAGTCAACCCACATCCCTAACAGAATTTCTGTAGTTTAAAACAACTTAATTTATGTCATTTTGTAAGAGAGACACCTGCAAATTTACCAATAATATTTACCACAAGTATCTCAGGGTTTGTATTCTGAAAATAAAAATACTATTTATTTAGAACCATAGTATATCAAAGTCAGGAAATTAAGAGTAACAGGAAACTGTTGAAGATATAAATACTTATGCAGCCTGGAGTGATGGCTCATGCCCTTAACACCAACACCAAAACCAGATAAAGTAATAATGAATGAAAGAGAGTAAAAAAAAATCAGTAGATTCTTGAGAGGCTCCAAAATGTCTAATTAAAAAGAAATATAATAATCTGAATAAATAGATTATAAAGTAGTCATAGTCTCGTAGGATAAACACCATTCCAGCTTAGGCAGGCTCTTGAGTTCATGGCCAATCTGGTCTAGAGAGTGAGGTCCAGGACAGCCAAGCTACAACAACAACAACAACAACAACAACAACAACAACAACAACAATAACAACAACACCCAAACCTAAAAGTTATAAAAAAATACACTTAATATTTATACTGTATTGTTTTTAAATAGTCAGCCGTGTTTTATATTAAATATTTATTACCACTTCCCATATGAAACCTGTGCCTCAAACAGTTGAGATTCAGGCACTCCTTTGTGTTCTTATGTATCTTCCAAACAAACACCCTACTCCTGTGAGAGGTGTGATGTGTGGGCACGTGTGTGTGTGTGTGTGTGTGTGTGTGTGTGTGTGTGTGTATAAAAATTACGTTCTAGAGGAACAAAGTGAATTTGTTTTGACCCAGATTACTGATAGTTAGAACCAGAAATCTTTGGGAGAAATTTGTTTCACCTGGTAATGTTAACCTTCAACCTGTCCCTTAGGCACTGAAGGTTTAGCTTGGTGTTAAGCACACTTGCCTAACCTGCTCAAGACCCTGGTTTGCTTTCCAAAGCTGGAGTGAAAAACACTTTAAATGAAAAGAAATTAAAGTATGTCCTTCTCTACGAACCTGTGTATATGAACAAAATCTTGAGTTTGATTGGGTTGAAAGTTGTGACTGTATCTGCATCTAATAACTGCAGTGTATGTAATGAAATTTCTCTTTGCTAGCTAATGCTTATATATTTGTTCTCATTTGCTATTTGCTTCATGTATTATTATTATTATTATTATTATTATTATTATTATTAGATATTTTAACTTACTTTTCAAATGTTATTCTCTTTCCCAATCACCCCCCCAGGAAACCCCTATCTCATACCCCCTCCTGCTTCTATGAGGGTTTACCCACACCCACCCATCCACTCCCACATTCCAGTATTCTAGTGCATCGAGTCTTCACAGGACCAAGGGCCTCTTCTCCCATTGATGCCTCACAAGGCCATCCTGTGCTACATATACAAATGGAGCCATGGGTCTCTCCATGTGTACTCCTTGGTTGGTGTTTTAGACCCTGGGACCTCTGGTTGGTTGATATTGTTTTTCTTCCTATGGTTTTGTAAGCTCCTTCTGCCCTTTCAGTCCTTTCTCAAACTCCTCCATCGGTGACCCAGAGATCAGTTCAATGGCAGGCTCCAAGCATCGACCTCTGTATATGTCAGGCTCTGACAGAGTCTCTCAGGAGACATCTGTATCAGACTCCTATCAGCATGCATTTCTTGGTATCCACAATAGTGTCTGGGTTTGGTGACTGTATAGGGGGTGGATTCCCTAGTGGGGCAGTATCTGGATGGCCTTTACTTCAGTCACTGCTCCACACTTTGTCTCCATATTTGCTCCCATATATATATTTTTACCCCTTTCTAAGAAGAACCAAAGGACCCATACTTTTCCTTATTCATATATATATATATATTTTTTCCTTATTCATATATATATATATATATATATATATATATATATATATATATATATATACTTTTTATTAGGTATTTTCCTCATTTACATTTCCAATGCTAACCCAAAATTCCCCCATACCCTACCAATACCCTACCACCCACTCCCCTACCGACCCCCTCCCACTTTTTGGCCCTGACGTCCCCCTGTACTGGGGCATATAAAGTTTGCAAGTCCAATGGGCCTCTCTTTCCAGTGATGGCCGACTATGCTATCTTTTGATAGATATGCAGCTAGAGTCAAGAGCTCCAGGATACTGGTTAGTTCAAAATTTTGTTCTACCTATAGGGTTGCAAATCCCTTTAGCTCCTTGGGTACTTTCTCTAGCTCCTCCATTGGGAGCCCTGTGATCCATCCAATAGCTGACTGTGAGCATCCACTTCTGTGTTTGCTAGGGCCCAGCATAGACTCACAAGACACAGCTATATATGGGTCCTTTCAGCAAAATCTTGCTAGTATATGCAATTGTGTCAGCGTTTGGAAATGTGGTACATTTACACAATGGAGTACTACTCAGCTATTAAAAAGAGTGAATTTATGAAATTCCTAGGCAAATGGATGGACCTGGAGGGTATCATCCTGAGTGAGGTAACCCAATCACAAAGGAACTCACACAATATGTACTCACTGATAAGTGGCTATTAGCCCAGAAACTTCGAAGACCAAAGTGTGGACACTTTGCCCCTTCTTAGAATTGGGAATAAAAAACCCATGGAAGGAGTTACAGAGACAAAGCTTGGAGCTGTGTCAAAAGGATGGACCATCTAGAGCCTGCCATATCCAGGGTTCCATCCCATAATCACTTTTCCTTATTCTTGAGCTTCATGTGGTCTGTGAATTTTATCTTCCGTAGTCCAAACTTTTGCGGTAATTGCGTATTCTCTTGTGATTGGGTTATCTCACTCAGGATGTTATTTGCTAGTTACATCTATTTGCCTAAGAATTTCAGAAATTCATTGTTTTTAATAGCTAAGTAGTACTCTATTGTGTAAATGTAGCATTTTATGTACCCATTCCTCTGTTGAACATCTGGGTTCTTTCTACCTTCTGGTTATTATATATAAGGCAATTGTGAACATAGTGGAGAATGTGTCCTTATTACACGTTGTAGCATCTTTTGAATTTATGTCTAGGAGTGCTATAGCTGGGTCCTCAAGTAATAATATCTTTTTAATTTTTTTTTATTTTTTTTGAGAAACTGCCACACAGATTTTCAGAGTGGTTGTACTAGTTTGCAGTCTGACCAACAATCCACATCATTGTCAGCATCTGCAGTCACCTGAGTTTTTGATTAGCCTTTCTAACTGGTGTGAGTTGGAATCTCAGGGTTGTTTTGATTTGCATTTGCCTGATGACTAAGGATGTTGAACATTTCTTTAGGTGCTTCTTGAACATTTAATCTTCCTCAGTTGAGAATTCTATGTTTATCACTCTATCAAGTTTTGTAATAGAGTTATTTGATTGTCTGGGGTCTAATTTCTTGAGTGCTTTGTATATATTGCATACTAGACCTCTATAGGATATAGGATTGTTAAAGATTTTTTCCCCAACCTACTGGTTGCAATTTTGTCCTATTGACAGTGTCCTTTACCTTACAGAAGTTTTGCAATTTTATTATGTCCCATTTGTCAATTCTTAATCTTAGAGAATAAGCCATTGGTGTTCTGTTCAGGAACTTTTCCCATGTGCCAATGTATTTGATGTTCTTTTCCACTTTATCTTCTATTAATTTTATTGTATCTGGTTTTATGTGGAAGTGGTTTTCATACATTGAGACTTGAGATTTGTACAAGGAAGTAAGAATGAATCAATTTGAATTCTTTCTACATGCTAACATCCAGTAGAGAAAGCACCATTTGTTGAAAATGCTGTCTTTTTTCCACTGGATGTTTTTAGCTCCTTTGGCAAAGATCAAGTGACTTTAGGTGTCTGGGTTCATTTATGGGTCTTCAATTCTATTCCTTTGATCTGCCTGCCTGTCTCTGTACCAATACCATTCAATTTTTAATCACTATTGCTCTGTAGTACAGCTTGAGGTCAGGAATGGTGATTCACTGGGAAGTTCTTTTATTATTGAGTATAGTTTTTGGTATCCTGGGTTTTTTGTTATTTCAAATGAATTTGAGATTTTTCCTTTCTAACTCTATAAAGAATTGAGTTCTAACTTTGATGGAAATTCCAAGGAATTCGTAGATTACTTTTGTCAAGATGGCAATTTTTTACTATATTACTCCTTCCAATTCATGGGCATTGGAGATCTTTCCATCTTCTGAGATCTTCTTCAATTTTTTTCTTCAGATACTTGAAGTTCTTGACATACAAATCTTTCACTTGCTTGGTTAGAGTCACACCATGGTGTTTTATATTATTTATGACTATTGTTGAAAGTGTCATTTCTCTAATTTCTTTCTCAGGCGGTTTAACCTTTCAGTAGAGGAAGGCTACTGATTCGTTTGAGTTATTTTTTTTCCAGCCACTTTGTTGAATTTGTTTATCAGGTTTAGGAATTCTCTGGTGGAATATTTTAGGTCACTTAAGTATAATATCATATCATCTGCAAATAGTTATGTATGGACTTCTTCCTTTCCACTTTGTATCACTTTGATCTGCTTTTGTTGTCTAATTGCTCCGTCTAGGGTTTCAAGTACTGTATTGTATGGGTAGGGAGAGAGTAGTCAGTCTTGTCTAGTCCCTGATTTGAGGGGATTGTTTCAAGTTTCACTCCATTTAGTCTAATGTTGGTTATTGCTTTACTGTATATTGCTTTTATTATGTTTAGGTATGGGCCTTGAGTTCCTGATCTTTCCAAGACTTATTATGAGGGGGTGTTGAATTTTGTCAAATGCTTTCTTGGCATCTAATGAAACGATAAAGTGTTTTTTCTTTGGGTTTGTTTATATAATGGATTACATTGATGGATTTCCATATATTGAGACATCCCTCTATCCCTGGAATACAGACTACTTTTCATGACGGATGATTATTTTGATGTGTTCTTGGATTTCCATTGCAAGAATTTTATTGACTTTATGCATTGATATTCATACAGGAAATTGTTCTGAAGTTTTCTTTCTTTATTGGGTCTTTCTGTGGTTTAGGTAAAGTCTGGCTTCATAGAATGAATTGGGTAATTTTCCTTCTGTTTTTATTTTGTGGAATAGTTTGAAGAGAATTGACATTAGGTGTTCTTTGAAGGTCTCATAGAATTCTGCACTAAAACCATCTGGTCCTAGGCTTTTTTTTTTTTTTTTTGGTTGGGAGACTTAATGACTGTTGCTATTTCTTTAGGAGTTATGGGACTGTTTTGATGGTTTATCTAATTGTGATTTAAATTTGGTACCTGGCATCCGTCTAGAAAATTGTCCATTTCATCCAGGTTTTCCAGTTTTGTTGAGTATAGACTTTTGTACTTAAATATGATGATTTTTTAATTTCCTCAGTTTCTTTTGTTAACTCTCCCTTTTCAGTTCTGATTTCATTAATTTGGATACTTTTTGTTGTTAGTTTGTCTAAGGGTTAATCTTTCTTGTTGATTTTCTCAAAAGAACAAACTCCTTGTTCTGTTGATTCTCTTGGTATACTTCTTTTTGTTTCTAGTTGGTCTATTTCAGCCCTGAGTTTAATGATTTCCTGCTGTCAACTCTTCTTGTGTGTATTTGCATCTTTTCATCCTAGAACTTTCAGGTGTACTGTCATGTTGCTAGTGTATGCTCTTTCCAGTTTCTTTTTGTAGGCATTTAGAGCTATGAGTTTTCCTCTTAGAACTGCTTTCATTGTGTCCCATACATTTTGGTATGATGTGTCTTCATAGTCATGAAATTCTAAAAATTCTTTAATTTCTCTCTTTATTTCTTCCTTGACAGAGTTATCATGGGGTACAAGTGTTGTTCATTTTCCATGGGTATGTGGGCTTTCCCTTTTTTTTTTAATTGAAGATCAGCCTTCGTCCATGGTATTTGATAGGATATTATTACAACTATCTTATATCAGTGGAGACCTATTTTGTGACCAGTTATATGGTCATTTTGGAGAAGGTATCATGAATTGCAGAGAAGTAGGTATATTCTTTTGTTTTAGGATGATATGTTCTATATGTATCTGTTAAATCCATTTGTTCCTAACTTCTGTTAGCTTCACTGTGTCTCTGTTTAGCTTCTGTTTCCATGTTCTGTCCAAGGCGCAGAGTGGGGTATTGACTTCTCCCACTATTATTGTGTGGGGTGTGATGTGTGCTTTGAGCTTTAGTAAAATTTCTTTTATGAATGTGGGAGTCCTTGTATTTGGAGCATAGATGTTCAGAATTGAGAGTTTACTTTGGCTGATTGTTTATTTGACAAGTATGAAGTGTTCTTCCATATCTTTTTAGATAACTTTCATTTGAAAGTTGATTTTATTTGATATTAGAATGGTTACTCTAGCTTATTTCTTGGGACAATTTGCTTGAAAATTTGTTTTCTGGTCTTTTCTCTTAGGCAGTGTCTGTCTTTTTCACTAAGTTTTTTTTTTCCCACTAACTTTTTCCTAGATGAAGCAAAATGCTGGATCCTGTTTATGTATCCAGTCTTTTAGTCTATGTCTTTTTATTGGGGAATTGAATTCAGTGATGTCAAACGGTATTAGGTAAAAGTGTTTGTTGCTTCCTGCTATTGTTATAAGAGGTGAAATTATGTTTCTGTGGCTATCTTATTATGTGTTTCATGGAAGAAGACTAATTTCTTGCTTTTTCTAGGGTGTAGTTTCCCTCCTTGTGTTTGCGTTTTCCATCTATTAACCTTTGTAGGGCTCAATTTGTGGAAAGATATTCTGTAAATTTGTTTTTGTCATGGAATATCTTCATTTCTCCATCTATGTTAATTGAAAGTTTTGCTGAGTATAGTAGCCTGCACTGGAATTTGTGTTCTGTTAGGTTCTGTATGATATCTATCCTGGATCTTCTGGCTTTTATAGTCTCTGTTGAAAATTCTGGTGTAATACAGTTAGGTCTTCCTTTATATATTACTTGAAATTTTCCCCTGACTGCTTTTAATATCCTTTCTTTTTTGTGTATTTGGAGTTTTGATTTTTATGTAATGGCAGGAATTTCTTTTCTGGTCTAGTCTATTTGGAGTTCTATAAGGTTTTTGTATGTTCTTGGGCATCTGCTTCTTTGAGTTAGCGAAGTTTTCTTCTATAATTTTGTTGAATATATTTATCGTCCCTTTAAGCTGTAGATCTTCACTCTTCCATACCTATTATCCTAAGGTTTCATCTTTTCATTGTGTCCTGGATTTCCTGGATATTTTGTGTTAGGAGCTTTTTGCATTTTGCACTTTCTCTGACTGTTGTGTCAGTGTTTTCTATGGTATCTTCTGCACCTGAGATTCTCAGTTCTATCTCTTGTATTTTGTCAGTGATGCTTGCATCTATGATTTCTGATCTCTTTCTTAGGTTTCCTATCTTCTATGTAGTTTCCCTTTGTGATTTCTTTATTGTTTCTACATCCATTTTTAGATCCGGGAAGGTTTTGTTTAATTCCTTCACTTGTTTGTTTATGTTTTCTAGTAATTCTTTAAGGCATTTTCATGTTTCCTCTGTAAGGGCTTAAGCCTGTTTACCTGTATTCACCTATATTTCTATAAGGGAGTTATTTAAGTCCTTCTTAAAGTCTTCTATCAACATCATGAGAAGTGCTTTTCCATCTGAATGTGGCTTCTCTGGTGCTATGGGGTATCCAGGGCTCATTTTAGTGGGAGAATTGAGTTTTGATGATGCCAAGTAACCTTGGTTTCTGTAGCCCTTGCCTCCCACCATCTGGTTACTTCTAGTGCTCCCTGAATTCACTGTCTCTTACTGGAACCTGTCCCTCTTGTTACCTTTGTTCTGTCAGAACTCCTCAGACTTCAGCTCTCTTTGTGATCCTGTGGTTTTGAGATCCTGGGTGTAAGAGCTCCTGGGAGTCAATCTTCCTCTGGGATTGTAAAATCCTGGTGAGTCCAAACTCCTGATACCATGTAATCCTATATTCTTATGATACTTGGTGTGCTAGATCACCTGAGAGTTGAACTTCCTCTGGGTGCTGTGGGACTTGGTGCAGAGCTAGCACCCATAGTTTGCTCAGGGCACTAACTCAGACCAGAAGGAACCCACACTACTGGTCTGGTTGGGGTTCCTAAGTACCTGAATTCCCTGGGCATCCCAGTTACTCCTGGTTTGGGGGCAGGTGTTGTGGCCTCCTCAACTATGATGCTGGACATATTAGAGCACTTGCTGTTCCAGCATACTCTGGGTTTTTTGGGATTGGGTGCAGAGCTAGCACCCAAGGTCTGCTGCTTAGGGCATTGGCTGCAATCATAAGGACATTTCCTGTATTTTTAATTTTATTTTTATTTTCTTTAATTTTTTGAGACACATTCTCATTTTGTACCCATGGCCTACTTCAAAATCACAGAGGTAAAACTGCCTCTGCCTCCTGAGTGCTGGAATTAATGGTTTATGTCACCACGGTGAACTTTATTTGTGTTTGTTTATTTTGTTTTGTGATAAGGATTCTCTGTATAGCACAGGCTGTCCTGTAACTCACACTGTAGACCAGGCTGCCTGGAACTCAAAGATCAACCTTTGACAGCTTCTGGATTGCTGTGATCAAAGGTCTGTGCCACTACAGCCTGCCTTATTTATGTTTTTTTTTAATTATACCTGTTGGTGGCCCTCAAAGAATCCCCCCTCTCACTTTCTCTGTCTATTTTGCCTATTATTTCCTTCTGACTTTTGTTCCCTTCTTTCTTGTTTCTCACTTAAAGTAGGTAAATCTCTCATCAAATGTCAAGCTAAGTATGGTTTAATTAGTATATATGCACAGTTGTGGGGATCACACACTTGAACACTGACAACTACCCGGGGTGTCCCTGCCTCAGGGAAGATTAGTTCTCCCACTTAGTACCTATCAAGTGCCAATATCTCCTCAGTTAGGAATGGGATCTTATCACCCCCTCTTTCATCCATGCTAGAATGTTGACTAGCTTGATCTTGTTCAGGCAACCCCAGCCACAGAAAGTTTGTGTAAGCAAAATATGTGTCATGTCCAAGACACAGGTTTTCACAATTCTCCCTCCCATATTCTGACATTTAAATTATTTCCCAAGTTGCCCCATCAGATTATTTCAGGAAGCAAAGCCTCTTGTAAAGAATATTCATGGTTGAGACCACCCCATTTTCTGTTTGTAGTTTCATTCACAAGAAAGATTGCCTGTAAATTTGCAACTGTACAAACTACCAGACCTAGTGCCTCCTCTTTTCAATCTGTGTTTCTCTGATGATTTGAGTTCAGAGCACACTAAAAATGGATTACAACTTTTTTTTTCCGTGACCATGAGATAAAAAGGGCCTGGTATAGGTACTTTGGCCTGAGAAAAAGTCTGGTCTGGGTTCTCACACTTTACCTCTTGCTAGAGTGTCTGATCCAGTTTGGTTGTCTCTAATGTTAGGAAAACAGGCCCACTCCACATTGGCAGCTATCTGGGGTAGGATTCTTTTCAGAAAGCCAATAGCCATCCACCCAGGAAAAACTAGGATTTGTGGCTTCAACAAAGAAATTAATTTCAGAGCAAGCAGAAATGAAAACTCTTTGGCTTTGTTAAAAAATAGAATACTGGTTCAGAAGAGAAAGATTGAGAAAGAGGAGGGCAGGGAACATATCATATTCTCAAGGAAGACTCAAGTTAGTTTCTTTTCAGTGGGCATACATTGAAACTGGATGACTCATATGTTATACCTCTAAAAGTTGCTAAGAAATACAGTTACTCCCCAACTTCTTTCTACACTGCCCAAAGAGTGTAATTTGTGGTGCTGGAGAGACAGGTAACTGTTTAAGAATGTTTGCAGATCTTCCAGAGGATTCATGTTTAGTTCCCAGGTGAGTGGCTCACAACTGCCTATAACTCCAGCTTCAGGCTACTAATACCATTTAATGGACTCTAAACACACACACACACACACACACATCACATCACATAGAACAAACACACACATATACATTAAAACACTCCATAATGCTGTGTCCCTTTAATAGAGTTCCTCATGTGGTGATACCCAACCTTAAAATTTTTTGTTGCTCCTTCTTGGCTATAATTTTTCTAATTTTTATGAATCATAATGTAAATACCTTGTGTGTAAGATATGTGATATGCAACCATAGTTAAAGGGTCACTCGATACTTAAGCAGTCATGAACACAAGTTGAGATTCTGTTTTAGCCAGAAGTAAACACATATTATTTCTCTGTTTGTTATGCTCAGTGGTGATGTCTTCAGGAAAGCATCACCTAGAGCTAAGTGATGACAGTTTATCCTCTTAGACATGATGTTCTTTATAAAACACAGAGAGTGTCAGTGGGCTTTTAGATCCTTGGTCAGTGGAATCTGACTTTTGACCATTTTATCAGTCAAAACAAAATGCCTATATCATAGCATTTTTCCTACCCAAGTCCTTCTCTCTCCACAACACCACAATGCGGTGACTAACATCCACAGCCCTACCTACTACTTGGGAATTATTTCCAATTTTTTTCTGTGTTGTGATTTCTTCGTTTTCCTGTAAAGATTCTAGATGTTTTGTAATGTCTTCCGTTGGGCTTCTTGATATAGTAGATTTAACAGTTGTTTCAAAGGGCCCAGTGGTGATCTTTTAAAACATATGGATATCAAAACTTACATTGAAGTTGCATCTCAATAAACTAACTGTGGATTGAACATCCATGTATACTTGTAATGTTTATTACATTTGTTTTATTTCGTGACTATACCCATAGGGGTACACACATGTGTTAGCTGTGTCTGTGGTGTCAGAGGTCTGCTTATGAGAGTTGATTTTCTCTTTTCATTGTGTACTTACATATGAATTCTAGGGCCATCAAGGAGTAGGAATTATACTCTTTCCTTCCTATTTCTCTTCATTCCTCATTCTTTCCTTTTTTATTGGTTCCTTCCTTCCTTCCTATTTCTCTTCATTCCTCATTTTTTCCTTTTTTATTTCCTCCTTCCTTCTTTCTGTCCTTCTTTCCTCCATGTGCATGTGATGCAAGAATCAGAGATTGCTGCATGCTAAGCAAGCATTTTACCATCTGAGCCACATCCCCAAGGCCCTCATTCATTGCCTTAAATATATGAGGGTATCTCAATTTTAATTTTTTATTATTAATGATGAATAATGTTTAGCTTCTTTTCATAAGTGTGAATGCATGTGTGAGTACAAGTGTTGTGGGGACGAGATGACAACATCAGGTGTCATGCTGCAGGAGCCAGTTCATTTTATTTTGCAAGTAAACTGTGTTGTTCAAGTATGATTTGTTGAAAGGACACTCCTTCATGTACATTCCCAATACTTACAGAGTAAGTCCATTCCTTTTTGATAGTAGAGGTGTTAGGTGGATATAGGTTAAGAATTCTCATGTTTTCTGGGTGTTTCAATTATTTCTGCATCTGATATCTGGTGAGGGTCCTCCTTTCTGAATTTTTGTCTTACAGTTAAATTTTGTGGACATCATACTTATGTTAAGCCTTCCTTTGCATAGTTTTGTCATATTTGATTGTTTTGTTTTTGCAGTACTGAAGAATAAATCTAGTGCAGTGGACACAGGACACAAACACTCAAACACTGATTCATAAATCATCCCTCTTTTCATGTTTTGTTTTTATATACTTCAAAGATAATATCTGATTTATTTATGTATTTATTTACTTATCATGTGTATGAGAGTTTTATCAGTGTACCACATACATATGTGATGCACAGGGAGGCCAGAATAAGGTATCACATGCCCTTGAAATAGAGTGGCAGGTTGTTGTGAGCCATCTGATATGGATGCAGGTAACTGATGTCAAGTTCTCTGCATGATCTCCAGGTACTCTTAAACATTGAGCTGCACCTCGACATCATTGTAAGCCAGCATATAGTGCTGGAATGTGAACCCAGGTTTTCTGGAAGAGCAGGAATTACTTCTAACCGCTTTTTTTGAGACATGGTTTCACTAAGTTGCCTCGGCTTGTCTTGATTTTACTATGTTTGTAGGCAGAGCCTGAAGTTTTACTCCTTCTGCTTCTTCCTCTGAAGTAGTAGCTAGGATCCCAGGCCTGTGCCACTGGACTCAGCTATCTGATTGTATTGACAGCTGTTTTGTGAGAGTGCATTGTGTGCCATAATACTGTTATCATGATAACATTGTAATACTGATCTGTATAATAGCATTGTGCCTAGTTTCACCAGAGTTAGTGGTAGCAGTAATTTTTTAAACATTTATTCATGTGTTTGTGTGTACCTGAGTGTATGTAGGAGTACAACATGTGTGCCATTCCGCAGAGTCCATAAGAGGGTGTCAGATTCCATGTAGCCTATCTTACAGAGAACTGTGAGCCCCTGAGTATGGGTACAGGAAACTAAACCTTTGTCTTCTTCAATAGCACTAAAGATCCCTAAATGCTGATCCATCACACTAATATTATCAGTAATTTTTAAAAATAGTAATTCTCATTTTGTTGTTTTCCAATGTTGTTGCACTGGTTCTCAACCACTTTTACAACCCTTTTGGAGGGGTGAAATAAGACCATGGGGAAACAAAGATATTTACATCTCAATTCATATAGTAACAAAATTATAGTTGTGAAGAAACAGCAAGAGTACTTTTTTGGTTAGAATTCAACAAAGCAAGAGGAAGTGTATTAAAGAATCATAGCATTAGAAATGTTGAGAACCACCATGACATTGTTTTAGTGTGCTTTTTAGTGGGATTAGAACTAACGTGATCCAACTTGGAATAAGTTCTTACCCAGAGTGTACTATGTGATAAGTTATTGATCATGCATATGTTTGGCAATGGGCATGGGGTGTTTGTGTGGAAGCCAGATGTTTACCTCAAGTATCTTTCTCAGTTCTCAGTTACTCTCTACCTGATTTCTGAGATCAAGAAATTTGGGGAGAGAAGCTGTCCAGCAGGTCACAGGGATCCCTCTCTGTCTGCCTTCCCAGTGCTAGTATTACAGGGCTGTGCCATCTTTTACGTCTTTTTGTATTTTTACATACATTAGACCCCAAAAGTAGATTTCTTCCTTGCACATATCCCAGTTCCCTTCACACATACCTTCTCTCTCTCTCTCAGATCCGTTCCTACTTTGTTTCCCTTCAAAAAGAAAAGACCCGGCCTACCAGGAATAGCAACTGAATACAGCATAACAAAATAAAATAAGACTAGGCACAGAGTCTCATGCAGACTGAATGAGGGAACCCAATAGGAGGAAAAGGGTTAAGTGCAGGCAAAAGATTCTGAGACTGCTACCACTTTGATGGCTAGAGGTCCCACAAAACACCACGCTATACTACCATAACATATATTCAGAGGACCTAGTGCAGGCACATGCAGGTTCCATAATTGTCTTTTCAGTTGCTGTGAGCCGCTATGAGCCCTGACTACTTGATTCTGTTTGTTGTATTCTCATAATGTCCTTGACCCCTCTGCCTTCTGAACTACTTTTTCTGCCTCTTCTATGGGGTTACCATAACTTCACTTACTTTTTGGCTTTGGTCTCTGCATCTGTTCCTCTCAGCTTCTAGATTATGCCTCTGGTGATTATTAGGACATGCACTAATCTAAGAACATAGCACAAAAATCTGTAGGAATAGTTTCATCGACTTTCTTGATTGTTGTGGTTGGTTCTCTTGTGGGATCTCTAGACTTACCAACCAAAGATTCCTAGCCATCCATGTAGTGGCACTTGTGGGTACCCCCTCAATTTTTACCAGTACCTGGTTAGCCACTCCCACAAGTTCTATATCACCATAACTCGTGCATATTTTGCCAGAAAAACATATAGTAAGTTGAAGGTTATTTGACTGCGTACCCTGCTTCTTACAAGAATGCAAAGAAGAAGCCTACATCCTTACACTTGGAAGCATAAACACTTTATGAGTTGACCATTCCCAAGCCCTCTGGCCTCTTTTTAATTTTAATTAACTAATTAATTTTTGCAATGCAACTGCTTACCTGATTTTCCCACAGATCCTGTCTGTTTCCTAATCCTGGTATTCAGCTCTCTGAAGATGAGACACTTTCATTAGACATGATGGCATCATTCTTTTTTGATGTTGGTCTTATGTGGTACTTGGAAGAATTAAACAAGAAGGAATTTATGAAGTTAAAGAATTCCTCAAATAGGAGATTTTGCAATTGGGGGCTGAAACACATCTTTTGGACAGAAGTGAAGAAGGCATCTCAGGAAGACCTTGCCAAATTACTTTTGAAACATTATGAAGATAAGCAAACCTGGGATATAAGCTTCAAAATGTGAGGAGCCGCCCTCACAGTCGCCTTTACAAGATGGCGCTGACATCCATTGCTCGTAGTAAAATGTGCGCAGGCATCAGGGTATCGTTCCATTACCTGAGCCCTGCCTTTCTCGTGACGTTAACTGACTGATAATGGGCAGCCAATCCCAGTGGTGCACATCTCCAACCGTTTTTTCGCAGCCTATAAAAGGGAAGGGTTTTCTGCTCTCTGGGTATCCTCTCCTGAAGCTGATCATCTGTCTCTCGGGATGAAATAAAGCTTACTGCAGAAGGATTCGAGTGGCCTGCGTGCGTTTTGCTGGCGAGATGGTAGCGTGGGTCATCTGGTGCCGGAATCCCGGGAATTAACATCACCGGCGTTGGGGAGAACCCCCGGAAACGGGGCGGATTCAGAACTGCAGGGAAAAGGTGAGTTCGGAGAGATATATCTGATCGTGAACCTCTTATCCCTTTTGATTTCGGTTTTCACCCTAAGAAGGGGCGGTAGAAGCTCTAGTCTTGGTTGCGGTCCATCGTGGCTGGTGCTGAAATTTGCGGTCCATCGTGGCTGGTGCTGAAATTTGCGGTCCATCGTGGCTGGTGCTAAAATTTGCGGTCCATCGAGGCTGGTGCTAAAATTTGCGGTCCATCAAGGCTGGTGCTGAAATTTTTTGTCCATCGAGGCTGGTGCTGAAATTCTTATTTTGTCCATCGAGGCTGGGGTTGAAATTTGAGGTGTGGTCAGTCCAACGTAGATAAGCGGCAGCACCGAGGTATCTTGTAAGCCTCCCGTAGATAAGGGAGCAGAGCACCGTGTTTACTTTCAGCTTTGCTTAAGGAGTACCATAAGTCGGGCATAGATCAGCCGCAGGTACTCATTCTATCATGGGCTCTTCACAGTCAGTGATCACTGCATTACAGGCAGTGCTAAAGCAACGCGATCTGCAGGTTGCCTCCCATACGCTGCAGAAATTTGTTAAGGAGGTGGATCGCGTTGCTCCCTGGTATGCCTGTTCGGGGTCTCTAAGTGTAGCCTCATGGAATAAGCTAGGAAGGGACCTTGACCATAAGCATGAAGAGGGAGACTTACGCCTAGGCACCAAGGCAATTTGGAAGCTGATAAAAAACTGTCTAGAGGATGAAGCCTGCCGACCCGCCATTGTGGAGGGACAGGAAACACTAGAAGAGGTCAGGACAGTAGGTCAGAAACCGAACGGAGCGAGAGAATAAGAGCTCAAAGAAAGACATGTCTAAGAAAAAAGGACCTCCCTGGGATTCAGAAGGAAGGGGAGAGAGAAAGAAGGGCAGTGAAACTGAGCCCTCTACTAAGAAAAAGCCTTATACTAATTTTTGTCTAAGAAAAAAGGACCTCCCCGGGATTCAGAAGGAAGGGGAGAGAAAAAGAAGGGCAGTGAAACTGAGCCCTCTACTAAGAAAAAGCCTTATACTAATTTTTATCCTATCCATGACTTGGAGGCCTTAGAGATTGATAGTTCAGGGTCCGAAGATCTAGACCCCAGTGAGGAGGCTGAATTAGAGGAGGAGGCAGCAAAATATAAAGAACAAAGATATAACCCTGACCGATGGTCGCGTTCAGGAAGTAATAAAAAGGGTAGCATATCAGCTACTGTGCCCACAGCGCCACTGCTTTATGAATTGCGGTATAGTGCTAATTTTTTTTCCCTCAGGAAGAGTTAAAAAAGTTACAGATGGCATTTCCAGTCTTTGATACTGGGGAGGTGGGGCGTATGCATGTCCCAGTGGACTGTAAACAACTTAAAGAACTTGCTGAATCTGTCCATAAATTGGTCAGTGCCAATTTTACTCTGGTTCAGGTCGAGAGATTCGCCAATATGGCCATGACCCCGTCAAATTGACAAATGATAGCAAAGGCTATCATTTCTCCCTAATATGGGACAATATATGGAATCTCCCTAATATGGGACAATCTCCCTAATATGGGACAATATATGGAATGGAAAAGGGGGAGTCAACGAGGCTTTGCCCTTAACACCGAGAGTGGCCGTCTCCTTGGCACTCTTTACTCTTAATTTTTTGAATCTTTATGAACAAGGCTGCACTGCGGCTGATCGTCACTGTTCAGAACCAAACAGACCTAGAGAAATGATTAAATGGAAAGATGTCTTAACCGGAAAATGGAGAGGCCCGGATCCTATTTTGATAAGATCCAGGGGAGCTATTTGTGTTTTTCCACAGGAAGAAGACAATCCTCTTTGGGTTCCAGAACGCCTCACCCGAAGGATCTCCCCTTCAGAAGATGTGGACAAAAGAGGGAACACTGAAACAACGATGGATACTGACCCTTCTACCAGAGATCCTGGTTCCTAGTATATCAGGGGAATTGCGTTGGATATTATGTCCACCTTTCCCCTGCCCATGCCTGTCATGCACAGTGCACAAGTGAGCAGTTTAAGCTTATTTAAAGAAAAGAGAGATTTTAGAATCTCTGCTATTATAGTTGGCTTGGTAGCAACAGCAGCAATAGCTGCCTCTATCACTGCTTCGGCCCTTGCCTTGTCTGCTACGGTTCAGACAACGCAAACCATCAATGACCTTTCGGCAAGAGTGACATCGGCCATGGACAGGCAGGCCACGGCCAACTCCCAGATATAGAGAGGCCTCATGTTAGTAAACCAACGGATCAATCTGGTCCAAGAACAGGTGGATATCCTGTGGCAAATGGCTTAGCTGAGTTGCGAACATAAGCTGCCTAGCCTCGGTATCACCTCAGTACAATTTGAGAATTTTATAAGAGCAACTAACCTGTCAAAGGCTTTGTTTCATTATTTGTTACAGAATTGGACCATAGAATTTGAACAGACACTCCGGGAGCTGAGGATCGCTGTCTTACAAGTCAATTCGACACGTCTTGACCTGTCATTGACGGAAGGACCTGGATTTCGGCAGCATTCTCCTACTTCAAGGAATGGGTGGGGGTGGATTTGTTTGGAGTGGCTGTGTGCGCTGGAGTACTGCTCCTACTATGGATGATCTGCAAACTTAAAGCCCAAACAAGGAGGGACAGGATGGTAGTAACCCAGGCGATTGTTGCTTTGGAGCATGGTGCCTCCCCCAATATATGATTATTGATACTTAAGCAATAGGTCGCTGGCCGCTCAGCTCTTGCACCCCACGAGGCTAGTCTCATTGCACGGGATAGAGTGAGTGTGCTTCAGCAGCCCAGGAGAGTTGTATGGCTAAGCACTGCAGTAGAAAGGCTCTGCGGCATAAAATGAGCCTATTCTAGGGAGACATGTCATTTTGTATGAAGGTTGAGTGTCCAAGTGTCCTTTCCCCAGGAAAAACGACACGGGAGCGGACCAAAACCCCTCCGGGTGACAAGCCTGGGAGGAGGTTTTGTGTAAGGCCCCTATGCTTGCACACTGGGGATTTGACCTCTATCTCCACTCTCAGTACTGGGTGGCCGGTTGCTTCTAAATAAAAGAAAAGGGGGAGATGTGAGGAGCCGCCCTCACAGTCGTCGTTACAAGATGGCGCTGAAATCCGTTGCTCATAGTAAAATGTGCGCAGGCGTCAGGGTATCGTTCCATTACCTGAGCCCTGCCTTTCTCGTGGCGTTAACTGACTGATAGTGGGCAGCCAATCCCAGTGGTGCACATCTCCAACCGTTTTTTCGCAGCCTATAAAAGGGAAGGGTTTTCTGCTCTCTGGGTCTCCTCTCCTGAAGCTGATCATCTGTCTCTCGAGATGAAATAAAGCTTACTGCAGAAGGATCCGAGTGGCCTGCGTGCATTTTGCTGGCGAGACGGTAGTGTGGGTCATCAAAATTTTCCAGAAGCTCAGAAGGAAGGATCTCATTGAGAAGGCAGAAAAAGTGCTTGTTGGTGAGTTGGTGAAGGCTTCTTTAGGGTGAATGAGGATCATGTCATAGATTTGATAACTTTTCTTCAAGCCCATCTACCATAGGACCAGCAGGGGGGAATGTGATATTCTTGTCCTTGAGTAAGGAGGCAGCTTTAAATACACACAAGAGAAGTCCTTGTGGTCAAATGTATGAGTGTATCATGCTCCAACTTAGTTTGTTAAACTTCTACACAGGACATTAGTTATGTTTGCTCTAATCCAAACTGGAGACTTAACTCTAGAGTGAAGAGGTAATAGTGTGTATTTAGGGTAGCAGCAAAAGAAAACAACTGCAATAAATCACAATCATGGGTTCTAGGAATGTGGCTGAGTCTGTAAGGTGCTTTCTGTATAAACATGAAAAACTAACTGTGGGCTTCAGCAACCACCAAAAAGTCAGGCACAGTACTATGTTGAATAGTCAGCTTGGTAGTTTCTTAGCCAGCTTTAAAAAAAAATATCTCAAAACATGAGATGGAGGTCCTGGAGAGATAACTTAGTGGTTAATAACACCTGCTCTTACATAGAATCTAGGGTCTGTTTCCAGATTCTCCTTCCTGCTTCACAATAACCTGTACCTCCAGTTTCAGTGGATCCAAAGCCTTATTCTATTCACTGAGGTACTTCATAGAAATGGAACACATAAACCCATGCAAATGAAAGCACTCATTCACCTAAATTTAAAATAAATAGATTTTTTAAGTGAATAGCAATTGAAGACACCCAATATCAACTACTTCTCTCCCCATGGATGTGCATTTTACCTCCATTAACATCTTACATACATATCATATTGTGCTTTTGAAATATTTATGTAATGTACTTTGGAACAAGATTTCTCAGTTTTTGTTGTGGATATGGCTGTTTGACCATTAGCAAGGAGAAGCTTATAACAGAAAAGTCATCTTTCATAAACACTATGATTTTAAGAATCACAGTTATATTTATCCTGATATATGATACCATGGGTGCTTTAAGATTTAATTCATTTCTTTGTCTTTGATGTTCCAGTGTCATAATATGATAAGCCAAGATGTAAGTTTTTTTCTAAGCTCATTCTGCTTTGGATTCATTGATAATCTTAGATATGTGGCTATATAATATCCTTACTCCAGCCTTTATTTGCTTAAAATAGTGTCTGTGCTGTTCTCCATTCCCCACTTTTTTTTTCCATTTTTTATTTGGTATTTAACTCATTTACATTTCCAATGCTATACCAAAAGTCCCCCATATCCACCCACCCCCACTCCCCTGCCCACCCACTCCCCCTTTTTGGCCCTGGTGTTCCCCTGTACTGGGGCATATAAAGTTTGCAAGTCCAATGGGCCTCTCTTTCCAGTGATGGCCGACTAGGCCATCTTTTGATATATATGCAGCTAGAGTCAAGAGCTCCGGGGTACTGGTTAGTTCATAATGTTGTTCCACCTATAGGGTTGCAGATCCCTTTAGCTCCTTGGCTACTTTCTCTAGCTCCTCCATTGGGAGCCCTATGATCCATCCATTAGCTGACTGTGAGCATCCACTTCTGTGTTTGCTAGGCCCCGGCATAGTCTCACAAGAGACAGCTACATCTGGGTCCTTTCAATAAAATCTTGCTAGTGTATGCAATGGTGTCAGTGTTTGGATGCTGATTATGGGGTGGATCCCTGGATATGGCAGTCTCTACATGGTCCATCCTTTCATCTCAGCTCCAAACTTTGGCTCTGTAACTCCTTCCATGGGTGTTTTGTTCCCAAATCTAAGGAGGGGCATAGTGTCCACACTTCAGTCTTCATTCTTCTTGAGTTTCATGTGTTTAACAAATTATATCTTATATCTTGGGTATCCTAGGTTTGGGGCTAATATCCACTTATCAGTGAATACATATTGTGTGAGTTTCTTTGTGAATGTGTTACCTCACTCAGGACGATGCCCTCCAGGTCCATCCATTTGGCTAGGAACTTCATAAATTCATTCTTTTTAATAGCTGAGTAGTACTCCATTGTGTAGATGTACCACATTTTCTGTATCCATTCCTCTGTTGAGGGGCATCTAGGTTCTTTCCAGCTTCTGGCTATTATAAATAAGGCTGCTATGAACATAGTGGAGCATGTGTCCTTCTTACCAGTTGGGGCATCTTCTGGATATATGCCCAGGAGAGGTATTGCTGGATCCTCCGGTAGTACTATGTCCAGTTTTCTGAGGAACCGCCAGACTGATTTCCAGAGTGGTTGTACAAGCCTGCACTCCCACCAACAATGGAGGAGTGTTCCTCTTTCTCCACATCCACGCCAGCATCTGCTGTCACCTGAATTTTTGATCTTAGCCATTCTGACTGGTGTGAGGTGGAATCTCAGGGTTGTTTTGATTTGCATTTCCCTGATGATTAAGGATGTTGAACATTTTTTCAAGGGCTTCTCTGCCATTCGGTATTCCTCAGGTGAGAATTCTTTGTTCAGTTCTGAGCCCCATTTTTTAATGGGGTTATTTGATTTTCTGAAGTCCACCTTCTTGAGTTCTTTATATATGTTGGATATTAGTCCCCTATCTGATTTAGGATAGGTAAAGATCCTTTCCCAATCTGTTGGTGGTCTTTTTGTCTTATTGACGGTGTCTTTTGCCTTGCAGAAACTTTGGAGTTTCATTAGGTCCCATTTGTCAATTCTCGATCTTACAGCACAAGCCATTGCTGTTCTGTTCAGGAATTTTTCCCCTGTGCCCATATCTTCAAGGCTTTTCCCCACTTTCTCCTCTATAAGTTTCAGTGTCTCTGGTTTTATGTGAAGTTCCTTGATCCACTTAGATTTGACCTTAGTACAAGGAGATAAGTATGGATCGATTCGCATTCTTCTACACGATAACAACCAGTTGTGCCAGCACCAATTGTTGAAAATGCTGTCTTTCTTCCACTGGATGGTTTTAGCTCCCTTGTCGAAGATCAAGTAACCATAGGTGTGTGGGTTCATTTCTGGGTCTTCAATTCTATTCCATTGGTCTACTTGTCTGTCTCTATACCAGTACCATGCAGTTTTTATCACAATTGCTCTGTAGTAAAGCTTTAGGTCTGGCATGGTGATTCCACCAGAAGTTCTTTTATCCTTGAGAAGACTTTTTGCTATCCTAGGTTATTTGTTATTCCAGACAAATTTGCAAATTGCTCCTTCCAATTCGGTGAAGAATTGAGTTGGAATTTTGATGGGGATTGCATTGAATCTGTAGATTGCTTTTGGCAAGATAGCCATTTTTACAATGTTGATCCTGCCAATCCATGAGCATGGGAGATCTTTCCATCTTCTGAGATCTTCCTTAATTTCTTTCTTCAGAGATTTGAAGTTTTTATCATACAGATCTTTCACTTCCTTAGTTAGAGTCACGCCAAGATATTTTATATTATTTGTGACTATTGAGAAGGGTGTTGTTTCCCTAATTTCTTTCTCAGCCTGTTTATTCTTTGTATAGAGAAAGGCCATTGACTTGTTTGAGTTTATTTTATATCCAGCTACTTCACCGAAGCTGTTTATCAGGTTTAGGAGTTCTCTGGTAGAATTTTTAGGGTCACTTATATATACTATCATATCATCTGAAAAAAGTGATATTTTGACTTCCTCTTTTCCAATTTGTATCCCCTTGATCTCTTTTTGTTGTCGAATTGCTCTGGCTAATACTTCAAGTACTATGTTGAAAAGGTAGGGAGAAAGTGGGCAGCCTTGTCTAGTCCCTGATTTTAGTGGGATTGCTTCCAGCTTCTCTCCATTTACTTTGAGGTTGGCTACTGGTTTGCTGTAGATTGCTTTTAACATGTTTAGGTATGGGCCTTGAATTCCTGATCTTTCCAAAACTTTTATCATGAATGGGTGTTGGATCTTGTCAAATGCTTTTTCTGCATCTAACGAGATGATCATGTGGTTTTTGTCTTTGAGTTTGTTTATATAATGGATTACATTGATGGATTTTCGTATATTAAACCATCCCTGCATCCCTGGAATAAAACCTATTTGGTCAGGATGGCTGATTGCTTTAATGTGTTCTTGGATTCGGTTAGCGAGAATTTTATTGAGGATTTTTGCATCGATATTCATAAGAGAAATTGGTCTGAAGTTCTCTATCTTTGTTGGATCTTTCTGTGGTTTAGGTATCAGAGTAATAGTGGCTTCATAAAATGAGTTGGGTAGAGTACCTTCTACTTCTATTTTGTGAAATAGTTTGTGCAGAATTGGAATTAGATCTTCTTTGAAGGTCTGATAGAACTCTGCACTAAACCCATCTGGTCCTGGGCTTTTTTTGGTTGGGAGACTATTAATAACTGCTTCTATTTCTTTAGGTGATATGGGACTGTTTAGATGGTCAACTTGATCCTGATTCAACTTTGGTACCTGGTATCTGTCCAGAAATTTGTCCATTTCATCCAGGTTTTCCAGTTTTGTTGAGTATAGCCTTTTGTAGAAGGATCTGATGGTGTTTTGGATTTCTTCAGGATCTGTTGTTATGTCTCCCTTTTCATTTCTGATTTTGTTAATTAGGATTTTGTCCCTGTGCCCTTTAGTGAGTCTAGCTAAGGGTTTATCTATCTTGTTGATTTTCTCAAAGAACCAACTCCTCGTTTGGTTAATTCTTTGAATAGTTCTTCTTGTTTCCACTTGGTTGATTTCACCCCTGAGTTTGATTATTTCCTGCCGTCTACTCCTCTTGGGTGAATTTGCTTCCTTTTTTTCTAGGGCTTTTAGATGTGTTGTCAAGCTGCTAGTATGTGCTGTCTCCCGTTTCTTCTTGGAGGCACTCAGAGCTATGAGTTTCCCTCTTAGAAATGCTTTCATTGTGTCCCATAGGTTTGGGTACGTTGTGGCTTCATTTTCATTAAACTCTAAAAAGTCCTTAATTTCTTTCTTTATTCCTTCCTTGACCAAGGTATCATTGAGAAGAGTGTTATTCAGTTTCCACGTGAATGTTGGCTTTCCATTATTTATGTTGTTATTGAAGATCAGTCTTAGGCCATGGTGGTCTGATAGGATACATGGGACAATTTCAATATTTTTGTATCTATTGAGGCCTGTTTTGTGACCAATTATATGGTCAATTTTGGAGAAGGTCCCGTGAGGTGCTGAGAAGAAGGTATATCCTTTTGTTTTAGGGTAAAATGTTCTGTAGATATCTGTCAGGTCCATTTGTTTCATAACTTCTGTTAGTTTCACTGTGTCGCTGTTTAGTTTCTGTTTCCACGATCTGTCCTTTGAAGAAAGTGGTGTGTTGAAGTCTCCCACTATTATTGTGTGAGGTGCAATGTATGCTTTGAGCTTTACTAAAGTGTCTCTAATGAATGTGGCTGCCCTTGCATTTGGTGCGTAGATATTCAGAATTGAGAGTTCCTCTTGGAGGATTTTACCTTTGATGAGTATGAAGTGTCCCTCCTTGTCTTTTTTGATAACTTTGGGTTGGAAGTCGATTTTATCCGATATTAAAATGGCTACTTCAGCTTGTTTCTTCAGTCCATTTGCTTGGAAAATTGTTTTCCAGCCTTTCACTCTGAGGTAGTGTCTGTCTTTTTCCCTGAGATGGGTTTCCTGTAAGCAGCAGAATGTTGGGTCCTGTTTGTGTAGCCAGTCTGTTAGTCTATGTCTTTTTATTGGGGAATTGAGTCCATTGATATTAAGAGATATTAAGGAAAAGTAATTGTTGCTTCCTTTTATTTTTGTTGTTAGAGTTGGCATTCTGTTCTTGTGGCTGTCTTCTTTTTGGTTTGTTGAATGATTACTTTCTTAGTTGTTCTAGGGCGTGATTTCCGTCCTTGTATTGCTTCTTTTCTGTTATTATTCTTTGAAGGGCTGGATTCGTGGAAAGATATTGTGTGAATTTGGTTTTGTCGTGGAATACTTTGGTTTCTCCATCTATGGTAATTGAGAGTTTGGCCGGGTATAGTAGCCTGGGCTGGCATTTGTGTTCTCTTAGTGTCTGTATAACATCTGTCCAGGCTCTTCTGGCTTTCATAGTCTCTGGTGAAAAGTCTGGTGTAATTCTGATAGACCTTCCTTTATATGTTATTTGACCTTTCTCCCTTACTGCTTTTAATATTCTATCTTTATTTAGTGCATTTGTTGTTCTGATTATTATGTGTCGGGAGGAATTGCTTTTCTGGTCCAGTCTATTTGGAGTTCTGTAGGCTTCTTGTATGATCATGGGCATCCCTTTTTTTATGTTTGGGAAGTTTTCTTCTATTATTTTGTTGAAGATATTAGCTGGCCCTTTAAGTTGAAAATCTTCATTCTCATCAATTCCTATTATCCGTAGGTTTGGTCTTCTCATTGTGTCCTGGATTACCTGGATGTTTTGAGTTAGGATCCTTTTGCATTTTGTATTTTCTTTGACTGTTGTGTAGATGTTCTCTATGGAATCTTCTGCACCTGAGAGTCTCTCTTCCATTTCTTGTATTCTGTTGCTGATGCTCGCATCTATGGTTCCAGATCTCTTTCCTAGGGTTTCTATCTCCAGCGTTGCCTCGCTTTGGGTTTTCTTTATTGTGTCTACTTCCCCTTTTAGTTCTAGTATGGTTTTGTTCATTTCCATCACCTGTTTGGATGTGTTTTCCTGTTTTTCTTTAATGATTTCTACCTGTTTGGCTGTGTTTTCCTGCTTTTCTTTAAGGGCCTGTAACTCTTTAGCAGTGCTCTCCTGTAATTTTTTAAGTGACTTATGAAAGTCCTTCTTGATGTCCTCCATCATCATCATGAGAAATGTTTTTAAATCTGGGTCTAGATTTTCGGTTGCGTTGGGGTGCCCAGGACTAGGTGGGGTGGGAGTGCTGCATTCTGATGATGGTGAGTGGTCTTGATTTCTGTTAGTAGGATTCTTACGTTTGCCTTTCGCCATCTGGTAATCTCTGAAGCTAGCTGTTTTAGTTGTCACTGTTAAGAGCTTGTTCTTCAGGTGACTCTGTTAGCCTCTATGAGCAGACCTGGAGGGTAGCACTCTCCTTAGTTTCAGTGGACAGAGTATTCTCTGCAGGCAAGCTCTCTTCTTGCAAGGCAGGTACCCAGATATCTGGTGTTCGAACCAGACTCCTGGCAGAAGTTGTGTTCCACTCACTAGAGGTCTTAGGATCACGTGTGGAATCCTGTGTGGGCCCTTGCGGGTGTCAGGCGACTCAGCTGGCAAGGTAGCCCGGGGCTCGAGTGGAGTGGAAGGGGTTTGTGCCCCAGATCAAGCCCGGGTAGCCTGCTTCCCTATGTACTGCAGTCTCAAGTTCCGTGCGATTGGATTTGGGTAGGCGCTGTGTTCCACTCACCAGAGGTCTCAGGGTCCCGTGGGGAGTCCCGTGTGGGCCCTTGCGGGTGTTGGGCAAGACTCTGCTGGCAAGGTAGCCCGGGGCTCGTGTCTCGAGTCGAGCGGAAGGGACTTGTGCCCCAGATCAGGCCCGGGTAGCCTGCTTCCCTATGTACCGCAGTCTCAAGTTCAGCGCGATTGTATTGGGGCAGGCGCTGTGTTCCACTCACCAGAGGTCTCAGGGTCCCGTGGGGAGTCCCGTGTGGGCCCTTGCGGGTGTTGGGCAAGACTCTGCTGGCAAGGTAGCCCGGGGCTCGAGTCCTCTTTTTTCATAGGTTCAGCCTATGAATCCTCTTTGGTTGTTGGTTCAGTCTTTGGGAGTCCTGAAGGGCTCATATTAGTTGACTATTTTGGTGTTCCTGTGGAGTTCCTGCTATCTTCAAGTCCCTCAATCCTTCTCCCAACTCTCCCACATGACTCCCCAAAGCTCCATTTAATGTTTCGCTGTTGGTCACTGCATCTCTTTCCATTGGTGGCTGTGTGAAGTCATTCAAAAGACAGTTATGCTAGGCTCCTGTCTGCAAACATAACAGAGTATCATTAAAAGTGTCAGAGTTTGATTCTTACCCAAGGGATCTGTCTCAATTGAGGCAGCCATTCATTGGGTATTCCCTCAGTCTCTGCCCTATCATTTTCTCTGAACACCTTGTAAGCAGGAAGGGCACATTTTGGGTTGACATTTTTGTTGCATGGGTGCTGTCCTTATACCTCCACTGGAAATCTTCCCTGGCTACAGGACATGGGCACATTAGCATCCATATTCCCAGATACTATGAGTATCAGATATAGTCACACCCATAGACATCCTGGGGTATCCTCTACCCCATAGTTCTGGCACATCTTACAGATGCATTCCCATTGATTTCTGACCTCTATCCCATACTCTCCCTATACCTGTTTTCCCCATGCAAATCTGTTCCCTATCCCATCTCCCACCCTGTTCTCTCTCTCCATCCATCTCTGATATCTATTTTATTTCTTTTTCTAAGAAATACTCAACCATACTTCCTTGGGCCCTCCTTGTTATTTGGCTTCTTTAGGTTCATGGATTGTACTCTGGTTATCCTTTACTTTATGACAAATAACTGAGTACCTCTTGTGCACATCTTTTTATTTTATTTTTTTAATTTGTTTAAAAATTGTCTCTGTGCTGTTCTTTCCCACCTTCTTCTTGAAAACTAGATGCACACAAAAATCTTTAATTTATGATTAAAATACATGTGAAGAGTTAAAAACTATATTATGTGTATGTGAGCGTGCCTGCTTATATATGTGTACACTATTTATGGACAGTATGCTTGGAAGCCAGAAGAGTACATTGAAGCTGTCATGTGGATACTTGTAATTGATCCTAGGTCTTCTGGGTGTTTTAACTATTGTCCCATGTCTGGAGCCCCACATATTAGCTCTTCATTCAATCGCTTATATATAACATGTATACTTCTTTTGATCTTTTCTCTGTGATTTAGGCTAGCTTTTATTTCTAACAGACTTTGGGCCTTTTGTTCCCTGTTCATGCACTCTCTTCCTTCTCTTGTATTCTGTTGGTAATCCTTACATCTATAATTGCCGACCTCTTTCCTAGTTTTTCCATTTCCAGATTTGCCTCCATTTTCATTTTATTTATTGTTTCTACTTCCATTTTTATGTCTTGGGTCACTTTATCGAATTCCTTCTCCTATTTGCCTATGTTTTCCTGTATTTCTATCAGTGAGTTATTAATATCCTCCTCAAAGGACTTTATTGCCTTCATGAGATAGGATTTTAGGGCAAATTACTGATTTTCAGTTATGTTGGTGTATTCAGGGCTTGCTGTGGTGGGAGGACTGGGTTCTGATGATGCCCATATAGTTTGGTTTCTGTTGCTTATGGTCTTGTGCTAGCCTTTCACCATCTGGATATCCCTGGTGTTTGTTGACCTGGGTGACAGTAGGGAGTCTAACTCTTTTGTCCCTGGGTTGCTTTAGGCTTACAGCCCTGGCTGTATCAGACTACCTGTGGGGCCTTCCAGCTTGGGGCTCTTCACAGGAGCATAGAAACTGCTGATGTGTTGTCCTTGCTACAGTAGATCTCCTGGGAGGCCTTCACACTGTTGGTCTTCGATGGAACAGTCAAACTGTTGTCCAACTGTGCTGAGTGCAGAGGGTCCTCAAATTCTCAAATGCTCTGAGTGCAGTGTGTTCAAATGCCCTGAGTGCAGCAGGTCCTCTAGGATGTAACATAGAGTCTTCACAGAAGCAGATCAGTAGGAGTCAACAGCTCTGAGTACAGAGGGTCCTCAACTGCTCTGAGAGCAGTGGGTTCTCTAGGATATAGTGGGATATGTAGTCTTCATAGGAGCAGACCAACTATGGATCTTCCCAGCAGAAAGGACCAGGTGGTGGAATTATTTCAGTCTTCATGTATTTGCTGAGGCCTGTTTTGTGATCAATTATATGGTCAATTTTGGAGAAGTTACCATGAGGTGCTGAGTAGAAGGTATGTTATTTTGTTTTAGGATGAAATGTTCTATAGATATCTGTTAAATCTATTTGGTTCATAACTTCTGTTAGTTTCAATGTGTCTTTGTTTAATTTGTGTTTCCATCATCTATCCGTTGATGAGAGTGGGAAGTCGAATTCTCCCACTCTTATTGTGTGAGGTGAATTGTGTGCTTTGAGCTTTAGTAAAGTTTCTTTTATGACTGTGGGTACCCTTGCATTTGGAGCATAGATGTTCAGAATTAAGAGTTCTTGGCAGATTCCTTATCCTTTTAAATAACTTTTGGTTGAAAGTTAACTTTATTCGATATTAGAATGGCTACTTCAGCTTGATGTTTGTGACCATTTGCATGGAAAAATATTTTCTAGGCCTTTACTCTGAGGTAGTGTCTGTCTTTGTCACTGAGATGCATTTCCTGTATGAAGCAAAGTGCTGAGTCCTGCTTACATACCCAGTTTTTATTTTATTTTATTTTATTTTTTTAGGATGGGGGGTTACTTGATACCATTGATGTCAAGAGATATTAAGGGATAATGATTGTTGCTTCCTGTTTGTTTGTTTATTTGAGGTTATTTTTATGATTGTGTGGCTATCTTATTTTGGGTTTGTTGGAAGATTACTTTCTTGCTTTTTCTAGGGTGTAGTTTCCTTATTTGTGCTAGTGTTTTCCATCTATTAACCTTAGTAGGGCTAGATTTGTGGAAAGATATTGTGTACATTTCTTTGTCAAGGAATATCTTGGTTTCTCCATCTATGGTAATTAAGAGTTCAGCTGGATATAGTACTCTGAGTTGGCATTTGTGTTTTCTTAGTGTCTGTATGACATCTGCCCAGGATCTTCTAGCTTCCATAATCTCTGGTGAGAAGTTTGGTGTAATTCTGGCAGGTTTGCATTCATGTGTTACTTGACTTTTTTTCCATTACTGCTTTTAATGTTCTTTCTTTTTTTTCAATTTATCTGAAATTATAAACATTTAAAAACACATTTTGACATTCTTCTTCATTCATCACATTCTTCCTTTCCTTTTGTACCCCAACTCCTCACAGAGTCCCTGCCTTCAATACCTGCTATACCTTTCATTTTTATTATATTTTTTAAAATGTATAAGCTACTGTAACAATAATAATGAGCATTATAAAAGTTGTTTGATATAAAATAGCAATCAATTGAACAGTCTTATGTAGATGCTTGTCTGCAGCAATACTGAAAATACATATGTGTTTCTCAATATAAAGTTAAAATAACTTCAAATATATTAAGTGTAGGATATTTTAATAAAGTGTATCACTATTAGAATTTTTAAATGAACATTAAAAGATAAAGTTTTGTCTGTTTTGTATTTAGTAGAGCTTAAAATCTCAGCACTTACTGTGGTACAAACCAAAAATAAGAAAAAAATTTGGACATTGGAGTTCATTGTAATAAGGCTGCACTTCAATGTCCTGCACATCACCAAAGGATTTTACCTCCATAGCAGCTAAGCTAAGAGTTGACAGTTCTGTTGCACCAAGGAATGAATTGTAGTCACGATTTTTGGATACAGATTTCCCGCTATGGTCAAAGCTATTTGACTTGAGTGATTGTATTTATTCTCAGCCTACAGGGAACAGGTTACATTCATTTAAGAAATGGTGTAAATATTAAGATGGTTTATTCATGAAGTTATTCATCAACTCTTTCAATAAAGAATAGTTCTGATTAGAGGGTGTCACAGACAGGTGAGGGTAAGATTCTGGTTGCTTGGCAGTGATGATTTTGAGAAACATTAATCTCAGAATAAGAGTAACTTAAAGGTCCTTTTCTTCAAATCTGATACAATAGTTATAAATATCAAGCAAAGCATTTAGTCTCACCCTTTGCTGTTCTTTTACAAGCCACGTTCCAAAATAATTATCTACATTTCTTTTGTCTATATAATAATTTTGAAATATATAAGCTGTTCTGAGAACCATAGCATAGTGTAAATCTTCAAATAAACAATCCTACTAATAGAGAGGCTGAGACAGAAGAAGCAGGATTTCAAGACCATTATGTGGCACACCGCAAGACACTGTCACATACAAACAAGCAGAAAGTGTATATGGATTGTACAATATTGGACATATTTTTCCAACTACCAAATTAGAGAGAACACTGGATGATAGCCAACAGATTCCCAATTTCTCATATTTTTTTGAATTTCAGTAAATTAGGATATGTTGGTAATATTAATGTTCATATTAAGAGGCATTAAGGAAGAGTGATTGTTACTTCCTGTTATTTTTATTGTTAGACGTGAAGTTATGTTTTTGTGGGTTTGTTGAAAGAATCCTTTCTTGCTTATCCTAGGGTGTAGATTCAATACTTGTGTTGGTGTTTTCCATCTAATATCCTTTGTAGAGCTGGATTTGTGGTAAGATATTGTATAAATTTTCTTTTGTCATGGAATATCTTCTTTTTTGTCTGTGGTAATTGAGAGTTTTGCTGGGTACTGTAGCCTGGACTGGCATTTGTGTTCTCTTAAGGTCTCTATGACATCAGCCTAGGATCTTCTAACTTACATAGTCTCTGGTGAAAAGTCTGGTATAATTCTGATAGTTCTGCCTTTATATGTCACTTGACATTTCTCCCTTATTGCTTTTAAAGTACTTTCTTTGTTTAGTGCATTTGTTGTTTTGATTATTATGTGATGGGAGGAATTTATTTTCTGGTCTAGTCTATTTGGAGTTCTGTAGATTTCTTGTATGTTCATGAGCATCTTTTTCTTTAGGTTAGGGGAGTTTTCTTCTATAATTTTGTTGAAGGTATTTGCTAGCCCTTTAAGTGGGGAATCTTCACTCTCTTCTTTACCTATTATCATTAGGTTTGGTCTTCTCATTGTGTCCTGGATTTCCTGGATGTTTGGGGTTAGGAGAATTTTGCTTTTTGTGTTTTCTTTCACTGTTGTATCAACGTTTCCTATGGTATCTTCTCAACTTGAGATTCTCTCTACTATCTCTTGTATTCTGCTGATAATGCTTACATCTATGACTCCTGATCTATTTACTAAGCTTTTTAACTCCAGGGTTGTCTCGGTTGTCTCCCTTTATCATTTCTGTCTTGTTTCTAGTTCAATTTTAGATCCTGGGCGGTTATTTTCATTTTCTTCACCTCTTTGTGTTTTCCTGTAATTTGTTAAGGGATTTTTTTTTTCTCTTTAAGGTCTTCTACCTGTTTACCTTTCTTCTCATGTATTTCTTTAAGGGAGTTTAGATTTTAGACTTGAATCTTTCTTTTCTGGTGGCATGGGATATCCAGGACTTGCTATGGTTTGAGTACTGTGTTCTGATGATGCCAAGTAATCTTAGTTTCTGTTGCTTGTGTTATTTCACTTGTCTCCTGCCAACTGAATATCTTTAATCCTAGCTGCTTTTTATGTCTGACTGGATCCTTCCTTCTGTAATTCTGGTTTTGTCAGAACTCCTCATAGTCCAACTGTCTCTGTGATTCTATGATTCTGTGACCCCATGTTCCTGAGTTTCTGAGTTTGCCAGCGTTCCTGGGAGTCAAGCTGCCTCTGGGATCCTGAGATCCTGATGTGGTCATGCTCCAGTGATCCTTGGGTGCTGGTGTCCTTGGGTCCTGGTATCCTGGTATCCTGGCTGTATTAAAGCACCTGGAATTTGAACATCATCTAGGTGCTGTGGAACTGTCTGACAAGTTTGGGCTCAAGGTAAACTGGAGCAGACTGGAAGGAACCTGAGCCACTGGTTAGGTGGGGCTACTGCTTCCCTAGATCCCGCTGTTCCTCGTTAGTCTGTTGGTGTTAGAACGGATATTGTGTCCTAATCACCCATTATCCCAAGATCCTGGGCATGCTAGAGTGTTTGGGAGTAGAGCCTCCTCTCTCTAAATGAATTTCTATTTTCTGTTTCTTTAGAGAACCACCCTAAACATTGAAAACTCAGCATTGACCACTAGCCAGAATATAGTATTAAATATGAGTGCTTATCATAATGATATCAACATTTTCTGGAAAATATTGTAGAAAAATTCTACGAATTTTTAATTCAAATTTTTGGATAAACAGACAATATTATCCAAATGCATTTGATTTCTTAGAAGATGAAAGAACGCCATGCAAGAAAGAGAAGGTGGTCACTACAAAAGTGCTGATTGGGTTAATAGCAGTGGTCAAAGTTCACATGTATTTTAGATGGATATGAGTCAACATGTGGCAGCTGAGAATTGAACTCAAGACCCCTGAAAAGGCAGCCAGTGCTCTTCTGAGACACCTCTACAGCTCTCATTGCTCATTTTTATTTCATAAAAGAATACAGAAGGGCCTAGCAAACACAGAAGTGGATGCTCACAGTCAACTGTTGGATGGATCACAGGGCCCCCAATGGAGGAGCTAGAGAAAGTATCCAAAGAGCTAAAGAGATCTGCAACCCTATCAGAGGAACAACATTATGAACTAACCAGTACCCCAGAGCTCTTGACTCTAGCTGCATATGTATCAAAAGATGACCTAGTCGGCCATCACTGGAAAGAGAGGCCCATTGGTCAGGCAAACGTTATATGCCCCAGTACAGGGAAATGCCAGGGACAAAAAATGGGAATGGGTGGGTAGGGGAGTGGGGGGGGGGACTTTTGGTATAGCATTGGAAATGTAATTGAAGAAAATACGTAATAAAAAAAGAATACAGAAGATTTTGATTAGTGTACTAATCATAAGAAATCATTGACAAAATCTGTTTACAAGTAAAAGCCCACATGGTTGTTAATTTCATTGGTTTATAATTGATTTCTCTTCTCCTCTCTTCTCTCCCCTCCCCTCCCTTCCCCTCCTCTCTCCTCCTTTCCTTCCTTCTCTTCTCTTCTCTTCTCTTCTCTTCTCTTCTCTTCTCTTCTCTTCTCTTCTCTTCTCTTCTCTCCACTTATCTTCTCTCTTCTGTTTCCTCCCTCCTATCCTCACTGCTTCTCTATATTCCTGTTTTTTCACCTGCACATATATTTTTCTCTACTGACTTCTCTTCCATTGACCTCCTTTCTTCTCTATACACTTGTCCCTTCTCCTCACTACCTTTTTAGTTTTCCCCTCCTCGCTTCTTCCATTCTATCTTTATACCTTCTCCCTTCCAGTTTTCTTCACTGACATCTCTCCTTCTTGACCTCTTCAATAGCATGAAAGTTTAGTGTAGATATACCACTGATGACTGCTTATATGCAACAACACTAAATACCAGTTGTATCTTCAATTCCAACTCTCACTCAAGCAATCAACTCTAGGTAGCTGGAATCCAATTATTGCTTCTGAGACTAAACCTTAGCATCATAGACTTCTATTGCTTTGATGCTTCTAGAAAAACAGTGGAGTACTTGGTAGCCCATGAAGTGTTCCATGAAACCCATCCTTTCTCCAAAGGTATTTGTTAGGTTGAATCTTCTTCAGTGGTGCAGTTGTCTATTAGTTTTCAGAGATCTCTTAAATGACCATTATCCATGATGCTGTACATAGACTACTTGACTCACCAAGTGGTGTGCTATTTCTTTTGTTCTTTCCTCACTGTCTTTGGGGTGGGACCAGATTTTTGCTCATGTCACACGTAGCATGTTCTTTCATACTGGCACCTAAGTAGAGACAAAATAGAAACAAAAATGAGTATGAAAATCAAGTGCATTTTCCAGCTAAAAATATGAAAGAAATGGAAGCTACCTCATCTGCTTGAGTGGGTCTGTCAGAATATCCTTATGTGCCCTTTCTTCACGTTTGTTATCAGGTGCATATATTCTTACAGGCACACTTTTGTTGTTCCTTTTTAGTAATAAGAACTGTACCAGAGACAAGTCAGTTTCAGACAAGGATACATAAAATGTTATATTCCTCACTGATGAAATGTTGTGTTGCATACATCATTAGTAAATGGGATCACCCTGCAAGTAAGAAAGTTTTTCAAACATGTTTTAAGAATTCTGTATACATTGTATACAATCAGAATAGATATGGCATTATAAACAGTTTCTGGGTATTATGGGACATGAAATTTAGGCTTAGCTGTCTGCTCAGTTCGAACTTGTCATCATAAGGAATAATTACAGTGAAAAGAAGATTACCTGAAATAGATCACTAGACTAGAAATTAAAATTTTCAACATTACATTTTCCACAGAAGGATGCTTTATTGTGACACTTTTATATGTGTATATAAACTATTTTTGAAATAGTCATGCACTCTCTCCTCTCTATTCCATTATCTCAAATGTCTCCTTTCCCTATTAAACCTTCCCATATGTATTGCTTCTAATTAACTAATTTATTAATTAATTTGTTAATCCAATGAGCATAGTTGAAAGTAATTAATGTAGACTCCCTAAGAGGTTAGTTACATGAATATGAGTAATTTACTAGTAGCTATAACGCTGAAGAAAACATTCCGTTTTCTTTCCTTCAGAAATAGTTAATTCCAGAACTCTTGTAAATATGTACATAAGAGAAGGCCCTCACAAAGCTCCCCTCACTCCATGATGGAGTATTAGGTACCCAGTCTTTGTATCTCTGTATGTATTTGTGAATGATTGATGGGGGTTATAGATTGTTACCAACTGTGCTCTTCAATTGATCTCCCTACAATCTTTTAAAACTGAGCTTCTCATTGCAAGTTGCACTAATTAATTTTTCTAAGCGGAAATAATAATCTCTTCATCATAAACACTGAAATTTAATGTCCACTTCATCATACCCAAATTCTACATGGGTTTGGAAAACAAGACTCAAATCTTCATGTTTATCTGACAAGCTATTCATTAATGAAAATATTTATATAACAGAGTGGGCCAGTCATCTCCAGTCCTTATACAGTGATTACAGCTATTAAGATTTCAAGGGTGCAATGAACATGCCACTCCTGATAAACAATTACTCAGCACTTATTTTCTGTCTTCTTTTTTTGGTTTCATGATGTTGCTTAGATATAGAGGGGATGATATTTCATTTTTAGTAATAATGAAGGAACCAACACTGTTGACTTGGTATCTAACAGAGATAGTATGAAGGTAAGAATGTACCTCTATTCTGTGCTAATTATGCTCATTATGCTAATTATGAAGCTAAAGTCTTGAAACACAATGAAAGAATCAGACAGACATGAGGAAGAAAAGCATATGTCATAGATAATTCCTCCTAAGTATGAACCCTAATATCTTAAAAAAGAGAAATACATGTCATTGAGAAAAAGTGACATCACTCCTAACCCTTGCCTGTGATAAACACGGCAGCATGGAGACAATATATGTAAAATAATTCACTGAATGGCTGAATCCTATAAGGATCTATTATTAGGAATATTGATTATTATCAATTGTAAGACACTCATGAATATCAGAGAATCACAAACAATAAAGTAAACGAATTTCTGGAAAAATTGGGTATGAGAGAGTTGACATTTGAGGAACAGTTCAACGAGTTAGATAGAACTGTATTTAATATAGAATAAAGAACTATGCTAATTCACCTGAAATCTTAGGGCAGTGTACAGGTGCACACAAGAGGTCATGGTGCCCCCTTAGAACTATATGTGAAAAGGCCAACAACAGATTGGGAAAGGATCTTTACCATTCCTAAATCTGATAGGGGAAGAATAATAATAGTTTTATATATATATATATATATATATATATATATATATATATATATATATATATCAAAAATATGGACTCCAGAAAATCAAATAACCCTATTAAAAAATGGGGCCAGAGCCAAATACAGGATTCTCAACTGAGGAATACTGAATGGCGGAGGAGCCATTCATGGATACTGCATTGTACTGGTATAGCTACAGACAAGTAGACCAGTGGAACAGAATTGAAGACCCAGAGATGAAACCACACACCTATGGTCACTTGATCTTTGCCAAGGGAGCTAAAACCATCCAGTGAAAAAAAAGACAGCATTTTCAACAAATGGTGCTGGCACAACTGGCGGTTATCATGTAGAAGAATGCGAATTGATCCATTCCTATCTCCTTATACTAAGGTCAAATCTAAGTGGATTAAGGAACTCCACATAAAACCAGAGACACTGAAACTTATAGAGGAGAAAGTAGGGAAAAGCCTCGAAAATATGGGTACAGGGAAAAATTGCCTGAATAGAACAGCAATGGCTTGTGCTGTAAGAATGAGAATCAATAAATGGGACCTCATAAAGTTGCAAAGCTTCTGCAAGGCAAAAGACACTGTCAATAAGACAAAAAGACCACCAACAGATTGGGAAAGGATCTTTACCTATCCCAAATCAGATAGGGGACTAATATCCAATATATATAAAGAACTCAAGAAGGTGGACTCCAGAAAATCAAATAAACCCATTAAAAATGGGGCTCAGAGCTGAACAAATAATTCTCACCTGAGGAATACCGAATGAGAGAGAAGCACCAGAAAAGATGTTCAGCATCCTTAATCATCAGGGAAATGCAAATCAAAACAAACCTGAGATTCCACCTCACACCAGTCAGAATGGCTAAGATCAAAAATTCAGGTGACAGCAGATGCTGGCGTGGATGTGGAGAAAGAGAAACACTCCTCCATTGTTGGTGGGATTGCAGGCTTGTGCAACCACTCTTGAAATCAGTCTGGTGGTTTCTCAAAAAATTGGACATGGTACTACTGGAGGATTCCTCTATACCTCTCCTGGGCATATATCCAGAAGATGTTCCAACCTGTAAGAAGGATAAACACTCCACTATGTTCATAGCAGCCTTATTTATAATAGCCAGAAACTAGAAAGAACCCAGATGCACCTCAACAGAGGAATGGATACAAAAAATGTGGTACATTTACACAATGGAGTACTACCCAGCTATTAAAAGGAATGAATTTATGAAACTCCTAGGAAAATGGATGGACCTGGAGGGCATCATCCTGAGTGAGGTAACCCAATCACAAAAGAACTCACACAATATGCACTCACTGATAAGTGGCTATTAGCCTAGAAACTTAGGATACCCAAGATATAAGATACAATTTGCTAAATGCATGAAACTCAAGAAGAACAAAGACCAAAGTGTGGACACTTTTCCCCTTCTTAGAATTGGGAACAAAATACCCATTGAAGGAGTTACAGAGACAAAGTTTGGAGCTGTGATGAAAGCATGGACAATCTAGAGACTGCCATATCCGGGAATCCATCCCATAATCCGCTTCCAAACGCTGACACCATTGCATACACTAGAAAGATTTTGCTGAAAGGACCCAGATATAGCTGTCTCTTGTGAGTCTATGACAGGGCCTAGCAAACACTGAAGTGGATGCTCACAGTCAGCTATTGGATGGATCACAGGACCCCCAATGGAGGCGCTAGAGAAAATACCCAAGGAGCTAAAGGGATTTGCAAACCTATAGGTAGAACAACATTATGAACTAACCAGTACCGCGGAGCTCTTGACTCTAGCTGCATATGTATCAAAAGATGGCCTAGTCAGCCATCACTAGAAAGAGAGACCCATTGTACTTGCAAACTTTATATGCCCCAGTACAGAGCAACGCCAGGGCCATAAAGTGGGAGTGGGTGGGTAGGGGAGTAGGGGGGAGAGGATGGGGGACTTTTGGGATAGCATTGGAAAGGTAGATGAGGAAAATACCTTATAAAAAATTAAAAATATTAAGATCTTACAAAAGTAACAAATCTTGAACAGATATGGGTATGCACAGCAAATAAAGATGCCAAGACATATTTTTATAGACACTACACTCTATGTGTGAAAGACAAAGGAATATTATTGGACAGGTTAACTTTCTTGTTTTTTCTGGATTTCATAGTGCTAGAGTTAGAGCCAGGATCTCTATTTACTGATAAAACTGTACAACACTAATGATTCCAATTGAGATGTGCATCAGCAGTGTAGAAATTATGTAAATCATTAACTATATCCAATTGTATTTATCTTGTGCTTCAGTGTTATAATGAGAAGTTTATTTTCTTCTATTGTTAGATCCTATCAAAGAAATCAGTTGTAGGGCCATGAAGTGCTGCTGTGGATAACTTTCTTAGAGAAAGATTATTTTCCAGTGGGTAGTGATTACTGTAGATACTTGTAACTATTCACTTTTCACATTTATTTTTAAAGTAGGTGTATACTGTTTAGTTCAATTAGTAACTTTTCTTCTCCTAACATAATAATTATAATTATTTACTACCCCTTTAAAACTACCTTTGCTTATACCTGAAATGTTTCTCAGCTATCAAGATATAAATATGAATACATAGCAATTCTCTCAAACTTGAACAGTTGTCATGGGTGTAACAATCACTTCCTGGATAATGCCATATAGGAAATAAAGAAGCATTCTTGTTCATATGATTTAATGTTTTCCCTTGCATGCCAATTTTTATCCTGTCTGATAGTAGAAGACTTCATCATGCTATCTGCAACTCTATTTGCATATATATTTTATATCTATATTCAATTATAATCATTGTATTTGGAAGGGTATGATTTTGAAATCAAATATTGAGGGATCAGTGATTGAGAAAAAATCCTCTTCTTCCCTATTACTTTATTTTTATTTCCACCACATACATGATGGCTCACAGACATCCAAGATTCGAATTCCACGTGATATTCCACCATATTCTGAAGTCTATCACAGGATGAGTACAAATAGTACATATACATACAAAAAAGCAAAATGCTCAGATACATAAATAATGAAACTTAAGATTAACAGTATCTGTTTAGTTGTGTTTTAATTATTTTCCCTCCATTTCTAATAATGTAATATCTGAATGTTCATCTAAATATAAAAATATGGCATCCCCAAATCCCACATTGCAATTTCACAGTGTTGGTTATTACCCACCAGTACATGAGAAACACAACCTAAACTAAATTCTGTGTAGTATCCAACACCAGCAAACTATAAGTGTCCCCCATTTTCACCAATCTCTTAGACATCTCTACAACTGTTTATTTCCAAATGGTTATTTTAGCACCATATTCTTCAGTAAGGTTGAAAGTCTAGCTTGAAGCCTCTGTTGTATATAAAAGAGTTCAATGAATGATAAACCCATCATAATTATTACAACCTATATATCTCCCAATTTAAATTTATCTAGTATTAATTGAAACAATTTAAAGTAACTGAATTCAATCCTATGCTCAAAAGTGTACTGGGAGTTATTTTACCTACATTGTGGGTCTGATGTGAACATTACATACTGAATATAAAATAATATGTACAGTATATGTTATAAAAGCTGACTGCACAAGAATAAAAATGTCCCTTGATACATCCTAAGTACTACAGAGCTTAAAAACCCTAGTATAGTTTTGATGAGTAGAAAGGGGCAGAGTGCTGGAAAGCATGCACTCATGGCTACATTTACCTTGACAAGCCATGTATCTTTTCTATCTTGGTAAGAAAAATACATCATTAAGATGAAATTCCATAAAGAATTACAAAACTGCTCACTAGGATAATAATACTTTGTGTGGCTTTGGTCTCATGAAATGACTTAGTAGCCAAGGATCTGTGAATATACTGCACCTTCTGCCTATGCTTGGCTAATATCAACAACATGGAGCCACTGGCCAACATCATGAGTCCCAAACACATGACATCACTGGAGGCCAATATGATAACATACACTCTGTAAGTTTGTTTAGCATTATTTACTGCTAAACAGTACAATAATTGTCTAAATTCAGTAAGATTTCCTTTATCTCTCATACCAGTCACTGTCATGATTATGAAGATGTTTATAAGCATACACAGTGACCAACACAAGACCAGGGAAGGACCAATGACTTTGGGGATTCTAGCCTTGAGCTTTGCAGATCTGGAAATGCAGGAGCTAATAGTGATAGCCTGAAAGACATTCAACAGGTATGTGGAACCAAGGGAAAATCCCCTTGCAACTCTATGCAAATAAAAGACAATTTTACATGTAATATCGTCTAGAAAATATGTATGACCAAAAGTAGTCATTGTCTGAGGGACTCCTTTACATATAACAACCATGATGTTGGCCCAAGTCAGGTGTTTGACAATTAGGTCTATAGGCCTTGTCTTGATCCCAGAGAAGTCAGTAATGATAAAACAACATAGCAAGGCTGAGTTCCCCAGCATTCCCAGCATAGTCTGAGACAGGAAAAAGATCCCAATGGTCAGGTCTCTGGAAGCCATTGTCTCATGTTATGGGGGAATGTTACTCAGTATTACATCCAGGCACTTCATGATTGACATGAGGACTAATATCTTCATTGTATATAAAATTTGTTCTGTTAAACACTTAAATATAATATTTTATATCAGATTTCATGTAAATTCAGATTTAAAAATAAAATACTTCTATAATTTTTTAATCATGTATATGTGTTTGTGTCTTTATGTGGAAAAATTTACTTCAGTGCATGTGCCTTTGTAGCCAGACTTGTTATAATTAGTGGTAAGCTGCCAGATGTGTGTGGCTGAGTCTAAAACTGTGTCCTCTATAAGATCTGTTTGCTTTCTTAATCCAGAAAGCCTTCTCTAGAGCCCTCAAGATGTGTTTTTGACCAAAACCATTTCTCTGTCTCAATCTATTCATAAAATTTTTCCACAGACTTTGATCACAGCATTGTAGTTAAAATAAAGACAAAGCAATATTCTTGTTAGGTGTCAGCACTTTCCCCAAGGCTCTAAAAATGAAGTTTGATTTCTAGCTCAAAGCATCCATGTGTGGAGGATTCTATTGGTATTAGTATGATTTTAGGAACCCTAAAGATTTTTTACAATTACTTTCAATGAGAAATGTACTGAAATTAACTTCACCTTTGAAAGAAAATAATTTCCAGCAGCTTATATAGGACAACAGTGTTTTTTCTCCTTGGTAGTCCTCATATGAATTTTAAAACACATGTTATTCACTTTGGCATTCTGTGACTATTTTTCATAATACTGTATGTTTTTTAAAAAATGCTAATAATTTCCAAAATATACTCTTGTAATATATCACATAAAAATGTAAAATATCTAAAGGTGCCAATGCTAGTCACATGTGAAGCACATCAATTTCATCCAAATATGAACTTATTAATTTAAAATGTTCATTCAATTCTGTGATGGTAACCATGAGAGCCTTGCCATGAGCAATTGCGTGCATGTCGTGAGCAATCGCCATTATAAGATGGCACTGGATTCCACTGAGCCTAACTAGTAAACAAGCCTTATGCGCAAGTGCAAGAGTGAACTCACTCCTAGTCACTGCCCTTCTCACGGCATAGTAATGGGGTGATGGGCAAGCAACGAATCAGGAGCTGTCACGCCACATCAGGTGCTGAAACATCACACTGCGGGCTATATAAGAAGCACCATTTTCCCGGTCTTCCCTCCTGATAAGTAAGCAATAAAAGCTTTGCTGCAGAAGATTCTGGTTGTCCTGAGTGTGTTCTTGCCAGTGGGAACAAAAGCTCGAGCAATAAGTGGTGCCGAGAAACCCGGGAACTACCATCACACCAGCACAAGGGAGATCCCTCGTTCACGAGGCGGAACCAGAACTGCGAGACATTACAGCTTTAAGAGGTATGTCTGGCCTTGAACTTTCGCCAGTGTTAGAAGCCTTTTTGTTCCTTTTCACATGTCAACAAGTGGTTAAGGCAGGGCAGAGAATTCTGGATGAAATTCAAGACAGTCTATCAGAGGTAAAGCGGGGAGAGAGAGTAGGAGAAAAGAGGAAACATGGTGCACCAATTAAGCATACAGGCCTTTCCACTGGTCTTGAACCCAAGGAAAAGTTAAAGTCAGGGAAGAATACCTGGGGAAATGTTGGAAGGAAGGAGAAGGAAAAAGAAAAAAAAAAGATCAATCAGCAGAGGTTTCTAGGAGAAGGAACTTATACCTGCCACTAGATGAGTTTAAGCGGCTAGCTCTTAGTAGCTCAGAATCAGATGAAGGAATTAGCTCCTCTGAAGAAATGGAGTTGGAGGAGGGAGCTGTTCATTATAAGGGAGAAAGGTACCAGCAAGATAAAAAGCGAGCTACTCAGTCCAGAAAAAGGCAAAAAGCGACTGGTGAAAGCCAGCTTGCTGCTTGGCCTCTGGACTGTCAGCTTCAGGGTCCTAGTGCACCTCAGCCCTATGTGCAGAGGTACCATTCAGAGCCTTATGTGCAGAGGTTCCATTCAGAATCTTATGTGCAGAGAAACCATTCAGATTCATTCATTCTAAAAGAGGAACAGAGAAAAGTGTAGCAAGTGTTCCCAGTTTCTGAAGGAGCTGAGGGAGGGCGTGTCCATGCTCTGGTAGAGTATATACAGATTAAGGAGCTCACAGAAGCAGTTCACAATTATGGAGTCAACGCTAATTTCACTATAGCACAAGTCGAAAGTCTTGCGAATCATGCTATGACTCCTGGTGATTGGCAGACTGTAGTAAAAGCTGCAGCCCCCAGTATGGGAATGTATCTTGAGTAGAAAGCCTTGTGGCAGGACTCCTGCCAGACGTAGGCAAGGGCCAATGCAACCATGGAAGGGGACCAAAGAACGTGGACGTTTGAATTACTTACAGGTCAGGGACAGCATGCTGCTAACCAAACAGATTATCATTGGGAGCATACGTTCAGATCTCAGCTGCCGCTGTTAAGGCATGGAAGGCACTCTCTAAGAAGGGAGAGGCAAGTGGGCATTTGACCAAGATTGCTCAAGGTGCACAGGAGTCCTTCTCAGACTTTGTGGCCAGAATGACGGAGGCAGCAGGGAGGATATTTGGAGATCTAGAAGCAGCTATGCCTTTAATTGAACAATTGGTTTATGAACAAGCTATGCAGGAATGCAGATCAGCAATTACACCTAGAAAGAGTAAGGGCTTACAGGACTGGTTAAAGGTTTGCCTTGAGCTTGGAGGGCCACTTGCTAATGCTGGATTGGCAGCAGCCATTCTGCAGGGGAGGAGGCGCTCAGATTCAACTGAGCTCAAACTTTGCTTTAATTGTGGCAAACCAGGGCATTTAAAATAGGACTGCAGAGCCCCTATAAAAAGGACAGCACCAGGATTGTGTACTAAATGTGGAAAAGGATATCATTGGGCTAAGGACTGTCGTTCAATTAGAGATATATGAGGCAGGCTCTTGCAGCCTACAAGGTCTTATTGTCCACCATGGAGTTGTAGATCAGGATTATAAAGGGGAACTTCAGGTTCTCTGTTCTTGTCCTTAAGGTGTCTTTTCTATATCACAAGGGGACAGAATAGCTCAACTAATAATTTTGCCAAGCCTACATGGCTGTTTTCCTTCCTCTGATATTCCTTGAGCTGCCAGAGGGATTGGTTCTACTGGAAATGATTCTGCTTACTTAATAATGCCTTTAGATTCCAGGCCATCCTTGGAGTTAGTTACAGAAGGGAAAAATTAAGGGAATTTTAGATACAGGAGCAGACAAAAGTGTTATTTCTTCTCACTGGTGGCCAAAAACCTGGCCTGTAACTCAGTCATCACACTCTTTACAAGGGCTAGGCTATCAGTCCTGCTCCACTATTAGCTCCTGTTCTTTGAACTGGCAAATGAATGTCACACATACTTCCTCCTTTGGGAAAAATCAATATTTACATGTTTACTAATCTGTCTAGGCAGATTTCTTTGTATCTTGCAGGAAATTGGTCTGAAAGATTGGATGAGACCCTTGAGGCCCTGAGAGCGGCTGTTCTCAGGATCAACTCGACACGAGTGGACCTGTCATTGACAGAGGGTCTCTCCTCCTGGTTTTCATCTGCTTTTTTTTATTTTAAGGAATGGGTAGGGCTAGGTTTATTTGGTGTTGTCACCTGCTGTGGACTTGTGTTTATGCTCTGGTTAGTTTGCAAGCTCAGAACCCAACAAACAAAAGACAAGGTTGTGATTGCTCAAGCACTTGCAGCCATTGAACAAGTGGCCTCCCCTGAAATTTGGCTGTCCATGGTTAAGACCTAAATCGCATCTGAGTTCTCTGCTATTGCATCCCACGGATTTGTGGATACATTTCACTGGGATGTAAGAGTCTCAACGCTCATTGATCAGTACTTACACCTCGCTGAGGTTTACTAATTAGTTTTTTGGCTGGCCTCTTTTATAGAGTTCGCCATAGGTCATTTAGCAGGTACTGTCACACAGTACTGCGGTATCCAGAGACAGGCAACATTCCTCATGCACAGACCAACCTAAGACACGGGACCAGGTGGCGATAGAGTTACCCTATGACAGGAAAGGCTGTGACATTGGAGGAATGACCTGAGACAGGAGCCACAGCAGATGGACATGACTGCAGAGGCCTAGACCACCCTCAAATTTTAATAAAATAAAAAGGGGGAGATGTGGGGAGCTTTGCCGCGAGCAATCGCGTGCATGCTGTTAGCAATCGCCATTATAAGATGGCGCTGGCTTCCACTGTGCCTAACTAGTAAACAAGACTTATGTGCAAGTGCAAGAGTTAACTCACGCCTAGTCCCTGCCCATCTCGCTGTGTAGTAATGGGGTGACGGGCAAGCAATGAATCAGGAGCTGTCACGCCACACCAGGTGCTGAAACGCCACACTGCGGGCTATATAAGCAGCGCCATTTTCCTGGTTCGGGGTCTTCCCTCCTGATAAGTAAGCAATAAAAGCTTTGCTGCAGAAGATTCCGGTTGTCCTGAGTGTGTTCTTGCTGGCAGGGACAAAAGCTTGGTCAATAATTAACACTAATAAAATAGTTACTATTTTCTCATAGTTGTCTAAACATAAGGCAAATGAAATTTTTTTGTGTGACTATATGCACAGTGGAAAATATTTTTTTGTGAGAGACAAAGAACATAGGTAACATATAAATACACTGATTCAAAGGAGAAGATGCTGATTAAATTCATTTCTGCAAGGTAGAAACTACAGCAGCACAGACATAAATATTCAGCTCTGACCAAATGATGTTGAAATTGGCAAGATAAAGAACCCTCATTGGAAATAATTGAAATTTGTCTGATTATTCACACATGTTTATACTCATAAATTAGCAGGAAATTATTCCACTATTGATGTTACTTTCTATGGAAGAAAAATAGCATCCTATCACTCTGCCACTCAGCACCACTGTTTTCAAAATCAAACTACCAACTTTGAGGTGATCCACAGTTAAAGTGGAGCCTGAAAAAAAGGGGGGGGGAATATTCAGATTTAAGTTCTACTCTTCTGGTGATTGAGGTGCTGCCAGGTGTTACATGTCACTGAGAATGCCAGGAAAAGTGTGTGTGTGTGTGTGTGTGTGTGTGTGTGTGTGTGTGTGCGTACATGTGTCCCTTTAAACATGGTGACAAATATTTAAAAAAAAAAAGACCCCACCAACAACTTGGTACTAGGACTCCTATATCAAATTCCCCTTACCAAACAATATTAGGGAAAGACATCTGAACACAGAAGGTTCTCTTTAACAAGCTCCCTTCAACTGTCCAGTGCTCAGGACTCAGATGATCTCCATCTCTCATAGCATTCAGAAGATGCAGCACTGTGTCTCTGAAGGAGAGAGAGAGAAGGGCTCACATAGCTGCATTCAAACAGCTGGCTGCAAACTTTCCTGTATTCTGCAGGCCTGGTGGAAGACATTAAGACTCCCCATGGAAAGTATATGTCTCTGTGAAGGCAGATGCTGAATGGGGCATTATTGATCTGTGACCTTACCTCCCTGTAGTCACCCATAAGAAATGACATGTTGATATACTGAGAACATATTTCCTCTGAGGTGAGTATGATGACACAAGTAGTATCCATGACTCTGCCCAATGAGGGAAATGACATCATCCGTTTTCCTATCATGAACTTCAAGAAAAATTCAATTGTATTTAAACTTCACAGGGACATTCTGAAGAAAATGATCTGAATTCTGGTCTCCGGGGGTGTTAGCACACAAAGGGAGGACAAAGAGCTGGAACAGATGGATCAGTTCTAAGGAGAAGTAAGAGATGGTGAAAAATGTTAGCTCTGGATGAAATTTGAATACTCTTAGAGGCAGAAACTCCAAATATTACTGAATATACAAACAGAAAATAACCAGACCACGTGCACATACAAGCTCTGCAACAAAACATTTTCATTTTGTTTTTGTTTTGTTTTGCTTTGTTTTGTTTTGTTGCATTGTGTTGCTATATTTTTTCCACAGAGCAAAACACCACTGGTAGAAACTTATGAGTGCTAAACATAGATTGATTAATGGCACTTTCCTTAATTCTATCGAAATGCCAGGAATGTGTTATTCTAATTTGGTACATAGAAATTTAAGTATGCAATTTGAAAATAAAACTTCCATATAACCTGACTTGTGTTACTTAATATACCTTCTACTTAAATTGACAACTTAAATCACATATACAAAATATTAGCATTTTGTATAAGCTCTGCCCCAGTTACCTGGTAACAGCCAGGTGTGCCTGTCCCACTATAAAATGGGTTGCTTGCCCCCTCCTCTATCTCTTGATCTTGACTTTTTGCTTCTGCTCTATCCTCTTGCCCCTTCATCCTTCCTCACTCCCCATTCCCTCCCCCCCTCCACATGCTCCTGGCCAGCCTCTATTTCTCTACCCCTCTCTCTTTCTCTGCCCCACCTTTCCTCTTAACTCCCCTTCCTATGCCCTGAATAAACTCTATTCTATCCTATACTGTTGTGTGTTGCTGGTCCATCAGGGGAAAGGGATGCCTCAGCATGGGCCCTTGGAGGCACCCCCTTAACCCACACCTTACTACCCATCCACCAAAACATATTTCTTTTCTCTATATCTTTTAATACAAACAACACCGAACCTTTATCTTGTTGTCATCCTAAGGATCTACAACTTCCTCTTCCGGCTCTGAGGGCCTGTCCACATGGAAGACAGATAGATGCAACACCAAGTTAATAACAAGTTCTGAGGAAGTAACCCCAGATGTTCTCATTTCAGTGGCATTTCCCTTGCATCAATGTACATCTTTCTACTTTTAGTTTCCTGGATAAGTGTTTGTCAGTTTTATTGATATTTCCAAAGAAGCCACTCTGTATTTCATTGATTCTTTGTATTGGATGTAGTTTTTGTTAATCTTTCTATTTATTGATTTCAGCCTTGAGATCAATTATTTCTTCTTGTCTATGTCCCTTGTGTGTGATTCTTTTTGCTTTAGAGATTTCAGGTGTGTTGTTAAGTTGCTAATATGAGATATCTCCATTTATACCTTATGTAGTTATTTAGTTCTAAGAACTTCTCTCTTACAACCATCTCTACTGTGTCCATAAGTATGTTGTGTATTCAGTTTCATTCAATTATCTGTAATCTGTAATTCATTTCTTTTCTTTTCTTTTCTTTTCTTTTCTTTTCTTTTCTTTTCTTTTCTTTTCTTTTCCTTTCTTTTCTTTTCTTTTCTTTTCTTTTCTTCTCTTTTCTTTTCTTTTCTCTTCTTTTCTTTAATTTTCTCTCTCTCTCTTTCTCTCTCTCTCTCTCTCTCTCTCTCTCTCTCTCTTTCTCTCTCTCTTTCTCTCTCTCTTTCTTTTCTTTTGCTTTTTTGAGACAGGGTTTTTCTGTGTAGCCCTGGCTGTCCTGGAACTCACTCTGTAGGCCATGCTGGCCTCAAACTCAGAAATTCACCTGCCTCTGCTTCCCAAGTGCTGGGATTAAAGGCGTGTGCCACCATTGCCTGGCTGTAATTCCTTTCTTAAGTTTTATCTTCAAACCTTTAATTTTTTCATTTAGTTTGTAAGCTTTCTCTTGTTTCTGTCATTGCTGATATTCAGCTTTAATTCATAGTTGACCTATAAGGACTTTCTACATATTTCTCCCATTTGTTCTCCTTATCCCTATCCTTCCTCACTTGAACCTGCTGTTCCTGCAACCTTGACTTCCGTGCATATCTGTCTATTCAATTTTCCTTTTCTAGCAAAATGTACTTCTACTCCCTTTCCCTAAAATCTCTGGTTCTATAATTTTAGCTATTTATTATTGCCTTGAATGATCAAGCAAATATATACTAAGTTATATTTCTGGATCTAGGATATCACCCTTTGGATAATTTTTTTTTCTAGTTCTGTTAATTTTACCTGTACACTCTATGATTTTAGTTTTCTAATGATTGATTAAAGTTTCCTTGTGAAAATGTGCCACATTTCCTTTATCAATTCTTGTGTTGAGGGAGATCTAGGTTTCTCCAGTGTCCTTCCACTGTTAATGGTGCTACATTTAATATGCTTGAATAAGTATTTGTCATAGAATGAAAAATGCTTTGGGTCCATGACCAAGATTTTTACGGCTAGCTCTTGAGAGTGGATCTTTTTTTTTTTTTTTTCAAGACATGGTTTATCTGTGTAGCCCTGGCTGTTTTGGAACTCACTTTGTAGACCAGGCTGGCCTCGAAATCAGAAAGATGCCTGCCTCTGCCTCCCGAGTGCTGGGATTAAAGGCATGCACCACCATCAATTGCTATCTTCCTGAAAAATTGACACACTGATTCCATAGTGGCTGTACAATTTTGCATTCTTGCTAGCAATAGATGAGTCTTTCCCTTGCTCTACATATTCAATATCATGGGCTTTAACTTGTGCTGTTGATCTTAGCCATTCTAGCATAAGTAAAATAAGATAACAAAGTAGTTTTAATATGCACATCTTTGATACCTAAGGATCTTGAATATTTTTTTAAGCAATTATCTAATTTTTTGGTTCCTCTTTAAAAAATTTTGCTTGCCTTTTTTTTTTGAAAAGTTTTTCTTCTCTCATACACTACCTCTCTGTGACAATTTCCCTTCTCTTCACTCCTCCAAGAATTCCTACCTTTACCTCTTCTCTTTCTGGGATCCTCTCCTCATCTATTATAGACACTTGGGACTATGTACTTTCCTCTGTTCATTGCTTTCTTTGCTCCCCATAAATGAGTACATGTTGTGTATTCATTTTTAGTGAATTCTCAAATGCTTTTGATTTCTTTCTCTTTCTTTCTCTTTCTCTTTCTCTTCCTCTTTCTCTCTTACTATTTCTCTTTCTCGTTCTCTTTCTCTGTCTCGTTCTCTTTCTCTCTCTCGTTCTTTCTCTCTCCACTTCTCTCTTTTCTCTTTCTTTCTTTCTTTCTTTCTTTCTTTCTTTCTTTCTTTCCTTCCTTTCTTTCTTTCCTTCCTTCCTTCCTTCCTTCCTTCCTTTCTCTCTCTCTCTCTCTCTCTCTCTCTCTCTCTCTCTCTCTCTCTCTCTCTCTCTCCCTTTCTCCCTTTCTCCCTTTCTCCCTTTCTTTCTTTCTTTCTTTCTTTCTTTCTTTCTTTCTTTCTTCCTTCCTTCCTTCCTTCCTTTCTTTCTTTCTTTCTTTCTTTCTTCCTTTTCCTTCAATTCTTTGTCTTAACCCATATTTATTCATAGAACATTTGTCACTTTCCATGAGTTTGTAAGCTTTCTAATATTTCTCTTCTTTCTAGCTTTGTTATGATGGAAGAAGGTGTTTCAATTCTCTTGTATCTGTCAAGAATTGATTTGGAGTTTTCTATCTAGCAACTTCTGTAGGACCTGATTTGCAGACACCTATTATTTAAATTTACTTTATCATAAGAAATCTTATTATTTTTATTGCTTATTTTTATTTATTTACATTTCACATGTTATCTCCTTATCCAGTTAAAAACCCTATCCCTTCCCCCATAACCCCTGATTTTATGAGGGTGTTCCACCACCCATCCACCCCTCCTACCTCATTCCCCTAGTACTCCCCTATGCTGGGTCATTGAGCCTCCGCAGGACCAAGGGGCTTCTGTCACCTTTATGCCAGAAAACATAATCCTCTGTTACATTTGCAGCTGGAGACATGGGTCTATCCATGTGTACTCTTTGGCTGGTGACTTAGTCCAAAGGAGCTCTGAGAGGTTTGGTTGGTTGAAATTTTTCTTCCTAGGGGGTTGACAACACATTCATCTCCTTGACTCTTTCCCCTACCCCCCGCCATTGGGGTTACTGGGCTCAATCTGATGGTTGCCTGCAAGCCTCAGCATATGTATTGGTCAAGCTCTTACAGAGTTTCTCAGAGGACAACTATACAAAACTCCTTTCAAAAGCGTTTCTTGGCATCAGCAATAGTGTCTGGGTTTGGTGCCGGCAGATGGGATAGATCATTAGGTAGGGCACACTTTGGATGGCCTTTCCTTCAGTCTCTGCTCTACTCTTTCTTCCTGCACTTCCATTAGACAGGAGCAGTTGTGGTTGAATATTTTTGAGATGGGTGGATGGCCTCATACCTCAACTGGGAGCTGTGCCTAAACACTGGATATGGTCTCTACTGGTTCTACTCCTCTTTCTTGGGTATTTCAGTTAATTAATGTCATCCCTGTTGGGTCATGGAAAATTCTTGCATTTCTAGCATCTGGGACATTATTGTGGCTAACCCCCAGTTCCCCATCACCCACTGCTACACACCTTCTTTCTAATTCCTGACCCTCTGTACTTCTCCCTGTCTCCTCCCACACCACATCCTGCCCTCCATTATCCTACACATTCTCTACCCCTCTCAGGTTCTTTCCTTCCTCTACCTCCCATGATTATTTTGTTCTGATTTCTAAGAAGGACTGAAGCATCCACACTTTGGTCTTCCATATATATCATGTGTTTTCTTTTGTGAATTGGTTAACTCACTCAGGATGATATTTTCTAGTTCCATCCATTTGTCTGTGAATTTCACGACGTCATTGTTTTTAATAGCCGAGTAGTATGCCATTATGTAATATACCACATTTTCTATATCCATTCCTCTGTTCAGGGACTTCTTATTTCTTTCAAGCTTCTGGCTATTATACATAATGCTGCTATGAGCATAGTGGAACATGTGTCCTAGTTATATGTTGGAGCACTTTTGGAGTATATCTTAGGAGCGGTATGCTTGATCCCAGCTGTTGGCTATTATAAATAAGGCTGCTATAAACATAGTGCTGCATGTGCCCTTCTTATATATTGGAGCACATTTTGGGTATATGCCCAGGAATGGTATGGCTGCTTTCTCGGGTAAAACTATTTCCAGTTTTCTGAGACACTTCCAGACTGTTTTACAGCTGTAGGTGTTCTCTGATGGAATTCTGGGGATCACTAAAATACACTATCATATCATCTGCAAATTGGGATATCTTGACTTCCTCCTTTCAAATATGTACTTTGCCTTCCTTTGTTGTCTAATTGCTATGGCTCGAACATAAAGTATGATATTGATTAGATAAGTAGAGAGTGAGCAGCCTTGTCTGTTTTTAGTGGAATTGCTTCAAGTTTCTCTCTATTTAGTTTGATGTTGGCTTTTAGTTTGCTGTATATTGCTTTTATTATGTTTAGGTATGGGCAATGAATTCCTGATCCTTTTCTAGACATTTTACATGAAAGCTTGTTGTATTTTATAAATACTTTTTCAGCATCTAGTGAAATGAACCCACACAATTATTGTAACTTGATATTTGACAAAGGAGCTAAAACCATGCAGTGGAAAAAAAACAGAAATTTTAACAAATGGTGCTGGTTCAACTGGTGGTCAGCGTTTAGAAGAATGCAGCTTGATCCATCCTTATCTCCTTGTACAAAGCTAAAGTCCCAGTGGATCAAGGACCTTCACATAAAACCAGATACTTATAGAGGAGAAAGTGGGGAAGAGTCTTGAACACATGTACAAAGGAGAACATTTCCTGAACAGAACACTAATGGCTTTTGTTCTAAGATCAAGATCAAATGGGACCTCATAAAATTTCAAAACTTCTTTAAGGCAAAGAACTCTGTCAATAGGACAAAATGGCAACCAAAACATTGAGAAAAGATCTTTACCAATCCTTTATTCGACCAGGGCTAATATCCAACATACAAAAAAGAGCTCAAGAAGTTAGCCACCAGAGAACAAAATAACCCTATTAAAATTGGGGGACAAAGCTAAAAAAAAACACATTTAAGCTGAGGAATTTCAAATGGCCAACATGCACCTAAGTAAATGTTCAACATCCTTTGTCATCAGAGAAATGCAAATCAAAAGAACCCTGAGATTCTACTTCACAGCAGTCAGAATGGCTAAGATAAAATCCTCAGGTGACAGCAGATGCTAGCAAGGATGTGGAAAAAGAGGATCACTCATTCATTGTTGGTGGAATTGCAAGCTAGCACAACCACTCTGGAAATCAGTCAAGTGGGTTCCTTGGAAATTTTGACATAGTATTACCTGAGGACCCAGCTATACCACACCTGGGCATATACCCAAATAATTCTCCAACAGATATCAAGGACACATGCTCCACTATGTTCATAGCAGCCTTATATTTAATAGCCAGAAGCTGGAAAGAACTCAGATGCCCTTCAGTAGAGGAATGGATACAGAAAATATGGTACATTTACACAATGGAGTACTACTCAGCTATAAGAATAAATTTATGGAATTCCTAGGCAAATGGATAGACCTGGAGGGTATCATCCTGAGTGAGGTTACCCAGTCACAAAAGAAGACACTTGATATGCACAATGAAGTACTACTCAGATCTTAAAAACAATGATTTCATGAAACTCTTAGGCAAATGTATGGAATTAGAAAATATCTTCCCAAGTGAGGTAACCCAGTCACAAAAAGAGCACATGTGGTATGCACACATGTACATAATAATCTGTGAATATTAGCTCAAGAGTTTGGGAATACACAAGTTACAATTTACAGACTACATGAAGTTCAAAAACAAGGAAAACCAAAGTAAGGGTGCTTAAGTCCTTAGAAAGGGAAAACATACATGAGCAAACATGGAGAAAAAGTGTGGAACAGAAACTGAAGGAAAGGTCATCCAGAGACTGCCCCATCTGGGGATCAATCACATATGCATTCACCCAACTGAGACTCTATTGTGGATATCAAGAAGTTCTTAGAGACAGGAGCCTGATATAGTTGTCTCCTGAGAGTCTCTGCCAACCATTTGACTGAACATAGGATCCCCAATTGAAGTGTTAGAGAATGGACTGATGCAGCTGAGGGGTTTGCTACCCCAAAGGAAGAACAACAATATTAACCAACCAGACCCCCAGAACTCCCATGTACTAAACCACTAACCAAAGAGTACACATGGAGGGACCCATGCCTCCACACACATATGTATCAGAGGATGGCCTTGTCAGGCAACAATTGGAGGAGAGGCCCTTAGTCCTGTGAAGGCTCAATGTTCCAATGAAGGGGATTTCAATTGCAGGAATGCTGGAATGGGTGGGTGGGAGAACACCCTCATAGAAGCAGGGAGAGGGTGGATGGGGAAAGGGGATAACATTTGAAATGTAAATAAAGAAAATATACAATAAAAAATAATTCCTCCCACCCTCAAAAAAATGTACTTCTACACTTAGATAGACACAGAACAAAACTATATGATTATCATATGACAAAAAGCATTTGATAAAACCCAGGATCCATTCATTATAGATGTTTGGAACAAGGTATGGGTAAAAAGATGATACCTTACCTAAATAAAAGCAACTACTTATTTTTGCTAGGATTTTTCCCTGATGTCATCATAAATTTAATTTGTATTGCAGTAAATGCTTTAATGATCTCCTATGATAAGATTATGCCTACCAAATTTTTATTTTTATTCCTAGACTTTTATCAATTTCTCATTAATATGATATCAAATATTTTAGCACCTTCCACAGAAGACGTAATCAGCCTCCAGCAATCATGAAAACTTAAAATCTCTTCAAAACACATTGTCTCTTTGGAGATATTCACAAGAAACCCTTAAGGGTCTTTTAAAATTAGGAGATAGAGTAAGTTTCATAAATGATTTTGTTTCCCAAAGCCAGTCCTGTCATTGCCACTACACATGAAATGGAAATTGTCATTCTGGAGGGAGGTGATGTCACAGAGCCACAGACTTTTATTATAGACATGAGCTGCCTCCCTCCCATAGTGCTTGTTATTATGAAGTCAGGATCTGTAGACTGAGCCCACAATGCTGCACAGGCAAGGAGCTAGGTGAGTACTTTATATTTTAGAGTGTGCTGCAGAGCCAACAAAGAAAAGAAGCCTAAAAATTATTTCTGTCTGGTATTGGGAATCTGGGATAGAAACACATCCATGGAACAGAAATACAAAGCCCAAATATAATTACGTAGCCAAGAGGTGAGTAAGAAGTTTAGAACTGCTTCCAGCCTGTGCCAGTCCCTGTTGGTTCTTAGGCTCACACTGAGTGTGACTGTGGTAACACCAAGGTAAGACAGATCATCTATGAATGTGCTGAAGAATTGTGTTAAGAAGTAGATGTGATATCGACCCTTATCTTACAATATCTGTAAGATTATTTTTGAGTACATTTATTTATTATATGTGGACATACTATGTTCTCATATTATAGTAAACATTGGAATGGAAATATAAGGAGCACACAAACTTGGGAATGAGCATACTATAAATCTGTATCTATAGTAATTTTTATTCTTAAGTGATAGTACATTTTTGTGTTATAGAGGCAGTAATTGTGTTATTATTGAATAAACATTGATATAACAAGTAGTTTAAAACCTCCAATTTTAATTCAAGAAGGCAATGTTAAAGGGAAGTTTTATATGAGGACCAGGGTAGGAGCAAATGTTCTTGAGTTATCTCCCCTGGTTTAGTCATACTCTAATGTTAACCATAACTTGATTTATGTCTTCCCTCACTGTTTATTCTAGTGGCTAATAGAATACACAGTCTTGTGTATGGATGGTCAGGACTCTATTACTCAGTCATGTTCATCTACACAAAGAATTCTTCATTTCTGTTTGGACAATGTTTGCATTCTCACATTTTTCAGATCCCTTTTTATGTATCTCTCATGCGTCTCCTCTATTTGAATGCATTATACATTTTATTATAGTAGGTTCATCAATATATATAAGTAGGAAGTATATATAGAATATTAAATGAAAGATTTTAGCATAAATTTCTGTGTGTGTCAATTCAGCACATGTTATTATTTCATGTTGTACTCTGTACCAAGAAACATGATAATAATTCATTTGTACTTAACATTATAGCCTTTAATCTTCAATCATAGCAATGAATATTTTCAGGCACACCATAAATATTAGGTCCATCTTGTGCTTGTGAAAGGAACCTGGAAGATGGGACATCTTTCTGTCAGGTCAGACCATACATAGGACACTATTTTATATTAAAATTCCTTAAGCCTTAATGTGTACTTGTCATTTGCCTGTGAAATAAGCATGATGTCAAAATAGAAACTTATTTTTGAAAGGACTCATGTGTAATTTTGATTTTGTGTGAATGAACGTTATCTTGGATGCATATATGTACCCTGTGAGAATGTAGAGAAAGGGAAAGGTATAAGATTGAGTATGGACATGGGATTTTATCATGGCTTAGTATAGGATAGTGCAAAAATTTGGGAAGACTCTGTATCTGACCTGGCTACATTGAGAGGCTTCAGAGCAAGGAAGGAAAGTATCTCTTTTGTTTGTTTGTTTTTTGCTTTTTGTTTTTGTTTTTTGATACAGGGTTTCTCTGTATAGCCCTGGCTGTCCTGGAACTCACTCTGTAGACCAGGCTGGCCTCGAACTCAGAAATCTGCCTGCCTCTGCCTCTGCCTCTGCCTCTGCCTCTGCCTCTGCCTCTGCCTCTGCCTCTGCCTCTGCCTCTGCCTCTGCCTCTGCCTCTGCCACTGCCTCTGCCTCTGCCTCTGCCTCTGCCTCTGCCTCTGCCTCTGCCTCCCGTGTTGGGATTACAGGCATGTGCCACCACTACCCAGTGAAAGTATCTCCTATAAACTGGCTCATGAGGTCACTGAAAATGATTTTGATATGATTATTTTCAGATTGGTGGAAGCAGGGTATTTAAGGAATGCAATGTAACCTCTCCTTGAGAGGAAATATGTACATGAGTCAACATAAGATTATCATTGTTTAGGATTGAAGGTGTATATTAAGGGTTTGTCTCTATTCAGCCAGCTGGATTAAAGGTTTGTCATTCCAGCCACATGACCCAGACCTAGAAAGACTTTGTATGTTACAAATGAGGCTCAGAATCTTTTTCCTATATTCAATGAAACATGGTATGATCCTCAAGCACAAATAAAACTTTACAGACTTCCTTTACTCTTCAGAACCATGAATGTTCACATTGGCCATGGTGGCTGATTTGGTATGAGGAACCTGGTAACCTTGGTGGATTCATATCTTTCTGTCCATTCACAGCTGTCCATTCCCCTCATGGATGAGATAGCATGGAATCTTTTGAGGCTGTAACTGGTATGTAAAATTCTATTTTGTGCTTATCATTCATAGATCATAAACTGTTATTGGATATCTGTGTGTGGTCTGCAGATGAATGTTCCCATGATTGATACTAGATGATGTAAAAAGTAAGCCTATTGTGTGGTTATCCTTAAAATGAGCCCTTTCAAGTTTCATGAACTCTCCACACACTCACTCCCACATAAACACACACTTCTAAATTCAAAACTATGAGGATTTTGTTTTCTCCTGCAACTATTTTCTAGGGTGCACATGAAAAGGAGAGTGCTTGTATCTAGTAGTCTATGGTCTCAGCTGTTCTCTCCACTCTGTTCAAACTTCTTCACAACCCAGAATTTATAGCATGACCACCTGCCTGGCAAATGAGTTTTGTGTAACACAAAGCCTTCTTTTGGAATGCTAGGTTCCAACTAGTACTGATTCAAAGTTCAACTTCTTCTGCAAGGGATCTTACTCAATTTAAGAAGGATTTACAAACACCTTCTCTCATAAGAATAGAAGTGGTGTCCTGGCAATTTTCTCCTTTTTCACTGTACCAGTAAGTTGTGTAATCCACTGCCTTTTGTCCTATCATATTCACACTAGGATTCTAAGGGTTGCATGATTATCCCAGAGAAAGATTCAATAGAGATACTGAACATTTCCACAGTAACTCTCAACGAACATATAGTGACTTTTTATTTATATTCTGCAGGCATATAATATTTTCCCTATGTTTATATTGTTGTGCATTCTGTGAAATTTCATCACACCAGATGTCCCCTTCTCTGTAGTAATCCAGACTTGAGTGTGCATAGGAGACTGTGTATGTTGATGAGGTGTGACATTTCACAAGAGCTAGCTCTTAATGTAATATAACCTGTCACTTGAACCATCATTTTGCTGCACTGCATTTTGTGCTTTCTGTAATTTTTCCTTGTCAAGGTTAAATTACAGACTGATCACCCAAATACCTCTGACCACGACCAAAGTTCATATTGAGAGTCTGTATTAATCAGGCTTGGTCAATGCCTATAGGGAAGTGCTTTTGAAGAGCAGCCTAGAATGCATTTTCATGGAGGATTTAATGGCAAAGAGCACAGAAACTCTAACTCTCAGTTTGCTACTGGCAAATGAAGCAAACACGTCCAAGTTTCAAAAATATTACATAATCAGTGGGGTGACAGATGTCATAACCAGATAACTCTCAACCCATAGGATGAACCAAAATATCAGCGAACCAGAACCTCCAGAGCTCCCAAGGACTAAACCAACACCCAAAGAGTACATATACGTGGAGGGGCCCATGTCTCTAGCTGCATATGTAGCAGAAGATTGCCTTATCTGGCATCATTGGGAGCAGCGATCCTTAGTACAGTAGAGGCTTGATGTCCCAGCATGAGGGAATGCTAAGGCAGTGAAGTAGGAATAAATTTGTGGGAGGGTGGAGGAGCAATCTCATAGAAGCAGGTAGAAGGAGGGATGGAATAGGCAAATTGAGGAGGGGAAACCAGGAAGCAGGATAATATTTGAAATATATATATTTATATATATAATAACCAATAAAAAATAAAATATTACACAATCAAAAAGCCTGAAGTTAGCTGGAGCATTTTGCCCGCCCCTCCCCCCATGGCTTAAACCAGGGTTAGGCAATTTTCTGTGAAGATTTTCATTGATCAAAAACAGGAAAAAATCTATTCTATGATAAAAAACAAAGGCAGCTGTAGCTAATAAAAGATAATGTAAACTTTGTCCTGTTGAAAAACTCTATTCTGAGTGATATTACAAATTTCTCATTGCTTATCCTTTGATTTTAGATGAGCTAAATATTAACTATTAGTTTACTAAAGAGATCTAACAAGACTGCAGCGAGTATATGGGCAACAGAAACTGGACATAGCATTTTTTCTACTTTTTATTTTTATACTATATATATGATTTTTTTAAAATTAAAAGCAGAAGGTTTGACCTGGGAAGATGGGAAAGTGAGCGTGATTAGGGGAAATTATATAACTTTCAAATAATCGATAAAAATATTTAGTTTGAAAGTTGTTTTATTTAAGTTTTGTGGTTGTTCTTGAAGTTGGAATTTTACAGAATGATTTTCAAGTAGCAGTATATTTTGATGATACATTATGTTTATTTATATTGCCTGTTACTATTCTTTGTTTCTCACAGACCATTGTCACATCATCCTGAGTGCTGCATTTTTTAGGGAACTTGATCATTCTTCTTCCATCAATATGTATATTATTTGGTATTGAGAAATCCACATTAACAAAGTATGAAAAAAAAAACACTTCTGTCACAGCTTTTGAGATGAGTTCTGTTTTTATGTGGTCTATGATGGACTTTTGCTCCTGAGGTTAAAGAAACTTCTGTTTCATCCTCTCAGTACCTCCATGGATTAAAGGTGTCTCCCTTTATAACAGGCTATAATCACTTGATATTGTTCTTTTGACCAAAAGATTACTGTGGCCATACTCTAGAGGAAATTGTCCTGAATGATACAATGGAACTCTGGAATATGGCAATAAGAATCATTTTCTTTTTTTTTCCCATTTTTATTAGGTATTTAGCTCATTTACATTTCCAATGCGATACCAAAAGTCCCCCATACCCATCCACCCCCATTCCCCTACCCACCCACTCCCCCTTTTTGGCCCTGGCGTTCCCCTGTACTGGGGCATATAAAGTTTGCGTGTCCAATGGGCCTCTCTTTCCAGATGGCCGACTAGGCCATCTTTTGATACATATGCAGCTAGAGTCAAGAGCTCATTAAGAATCATTTTCTTATTACAAACTACAGCTGGAATTTTTGAAAATTCCTCTTTTATACTCTACTATCTCGCCCTGTACTATAGAGAATACACAGTAAAGCCCACAGCTTTCATTCTCTTTTACCTAATCATAGCCAACATCTTGGTCATTCTCCCTTCAGGAGTGACCCAAATATTGTCATTTTGGGGACTGAAGGAGTTTCTGAATAATTTTGGATGTGAGCTCCTACTGTACATTAATGGATTTGGTAGAAGAGTGTCCATTTGCACTACCTGTGTTTTGAGTGTCTTCCAAAACATAACTATCAATCCTAGGAAACATTGTTAGAAAGATCATAAAGTCATAGCTATAAAGGTCATTGACTAATCCATTCCCCTCTTCCGGGTATTGCACATCTTGATTAACTTCATTTTCTTTGTACACACAACTATTAAAAGGCATCAAAAATGTCACAAGAACACCAGATTTTGGATACTGTTTTCATATGGGGAGTGACTATATCAGTGACTTCCTGTATGCAGCATTGATGGTGTGCCCTAAGGTTTTCATTTCTCTGCTTATTGCTTGGTCCAGTTCTATGATTGTCATTATGTATAGACAAGCAGAGTGTTCAACATATCCGCACATCACCCAGTTCCTTCAGAACCTCCTCTGAATCCAGGGCTACCCAGAACAACCTTGCACTATTATCTACAATTCTGACTTGCTATACTCTTTCCTTCATCGTAAGATGCTGCATTACTCATTTGCATGATTGCAATTGGTGGCTGATTAATATCAATCATCTCATTTCTCTGTGTTTTCCTTTTTTTTTTGCTCCATTTGTTCGCATCAGTCATTACTCCATTGTGTACAGGTTCAGTTTGCACTGGTGAAGAAAAAATAACTGTCTCCTAATTTAAATATACATATGTACATAAAAGTGTTTCTCATTATCCAATTGTTTATCCATGTATCACCCTAAGAGATCAATAAGGAAAGTTAAGGCATTGTCTATGTAAATGAACCAAAATGTGCTTGGGAGTTTTCTCAGCTGCTTGAATGAGCATCTTGCATGAGCTCATAATACTGTGTTTGGCCCACTGTACTCTTCAATGTATATCTACTATATTTTTTTCATTGGCCAGATGATAGTGGAGAACAAACTGTCAAGAAAGCTACACTACTTTTGGCTTTCATTCTGTCAGGAATTATTGGCTGCTTGACTGATGCACAGACATGTTGAAGGTACCATGTACTAACTGAAAGACAAACTGATAAGATGGATGACCATAACTTTGTGCTTCAGGTGACACCACCCATGAAAGATAATCTAGCCTGCACCAGAAAAAGGAAATTTCTTCATGTTAATTTCCATGATACTTTTTTATGCAGGTGCTCCAGAAACATTCCTGTTTGATGGTTCTTAACTTTTTCCAATGGTCTTCAAAAAAGTCTGGGAATATAGACATCTCCACTAGCCATTTAAGACGAAATGTTTGATTCAATTTTTTTTTTACTTTGTACAAAAATCAACTAAAAATGAATCCAAATTTTTATGTGATCTTGAACTTTGTTTGCTAATATTTTTTCTTTTCTTATTAATCATACATAGTTTTTCTCATTATATATAATCTGAATACAGCTTCCTCTCCCTCTACTCCTTCTCATTCCTCCCACCTCTTCTATCTATATCTATCTCATTTTAGTCTTATTAGGAAAGGTCAGTCTTCTAAGACATAACTATGAATCACAACAAAATAAAATATGTGATTAAACAAAAAATTTTTTTCATATCAAAATAAGGCAAGACAAGACAGGCTAAAAAGAAAGGAGCGACAAATTAAAGTGCAAGAACCAGAAACTAATTCATTTCCATGTTCTTGGGTCTCATAAAATTAATAAACACAAGGGAATAGTATATATATATATACAGAGGACCTCATGTGTATCATTTAGGCCCGGTGATTGATGCTTCAGTCTCTATGAGTGAACATGAACCAAATCACATAAACGTGAAATGTGAAATTATATATTTTTTAGAAACTATCACTCATATTAGAAGCTGTGTAATATACCAAGGATAAATATGTGTGTGTGTGTGAGAGACAGAGAGAGAGAGAGAGAAAGAGAGAGAGAGAGAGAGAGAGACAGACAGACAGACAGACAGATAGAGAGACAGAGACAGACAGAGACAGACAGAGACAGACAGAGACAGAGACTGAGAGATCAGGGAGAGTGTGAGAGAAGATCAGAGGAAAAGTGTGAAAGATCCAGGTCAGCTAATATAGTCCATGAAGATTTCCTATAGCTATGTAGATAACTTCAAGAATAGCATTGGGGTGCTTTTTTCTGGTCCCTGTAACTGGTAGAACAGGGTCAAGCAAGACTCTTCATGCTTTGGGAAAATTCACTTACAACACTAACCAAAGCAAGGAGTTTGTAGAATTTTCAGAGAATGGGTGTATATATAGAATGCAGTTAGCTGATGTTATGCGGGATCATTGACCAGAGACTGCAAAGTGTACAGGATGACATCCCTGAAGAGTCCCAAGGATATGCTATGGACAAATACCTGAGATTCTTTGACAAGTATTAACAGATAGCCGTCATTGACTACTTCGCAATATTATTAAATCTATGAAGTTCCCATGATGATCTGATTGACATGGTTACATGGATAGGATGAATATCATTTAGTCCAACCACAGAGATATAATCAGAGACAACCAAGGAATGTTGAGATGGGAAGAAATATCCTTTTCAAGAGAAGAGTCTCTCAATTGGTCTTTCATTATCAGCTTGTTAGTCCTGAAATACAATACATACAGGTTGCACATTATGGAAAAAGCAGTTGTATTTGCACACACAGACACACTCACTCACACACACACACACAAACATGCATACACACAAGATGGCTTTGAGAGAGGAAGTGTCAGATTTCTTTAAGAGTTCCACTTTTCAGAGACTCAGTTCCATCAATGCCTCTACCCTAGGCACACACTAGCTTCTCTCAGAAGATTTAGTGATTTTTTTTTAAGGAACACATAATATTTGGAGGGAATTACTGTGGGTGGTTAATAAATAAAAGCAATTGAAAAGAAATAATCTTTTTTATATATTCATAAAACACATACGGCTGTATGAAACACTCAAATATTTTAACTAATACAATTGTAAAACTAAAAGTTAATTAAGTTGATTTGTGTTGGAAGAAGTAATTAAAGACTGTGATCCAACTCAATACAGAAACTTCTCTTACTTTGTCATTTTTTTTTTACCTCAAAATTTCTAACACTTTCTACAGTACACCTGGTCAGCATTCATGGATCTAAAAAAACACAATCACTACTAAAAACACCTTATGCCTTTGAAAAACTTCAAAATAAACTCTCTCTAAAGCATTTTGTTAATTAAAAACTGGAAAATTTGCACAGATGATCCTGTCTTCCCATGCCAATGCTGTCATGTGCATTGTAGGTGAAAAGAAAACTGCAGTTCTGGAGGAAGGTGAGGTCACACAGTCACAGACTTCTACCTCAGGCTTAAGCTGGCTCTCCTAATGAACTGCACATCAATGAGTCTGAATCTGCTCAATGATCCCAGCATTCTGCAGAGGCAAGGAGCCAGGTGAGTCCTTTTTATATCAGCCTGAGTAGCAGAGCCAACCAAGAACAAAATCCTAGGTAAATGTTCACATCTCCTAATAGGAAACTAAAATAGAAAGAGATGGATGGCATGGTCATAGAGGACAAGAAAAATTCTACAACTAAGACATGATTGAAAAGGTAAAAGTATTCCTGACCTTGTGCCAGTCCTTCTCATTTCTTACTGGAATATAATTCCCTACTAAGTGTAACTCTGGATAACACCAGGATAATATAACCTCTCTTTAAAGGAGCTGAAGTATTGTGAAAATAAGACAATGTGATAACATACCTTATCTTACACAATGGGTAGAATAATCTTAAAGTATTATTATTATTATTTAACTCATCAAGGAGTTATGGTACAGAAACCACTGGAATGGAAATATAAGTAGAACACAATCCTGAGAAGTGCAGAATGTATATGTTTGTGGATTGAAAAGTACTCATATGTGACACTACATCTTTGATTGGGTACAGAGACAGTAACTGTGTCTGTATTGGTTTGCCATTAATATAATGTTAGATTTGAAGCCTGTCCCCCTTAAATGTGGGAATGCAATATGCAGGAAAAGATACAGTGTGACTATTGAACAATGTCACCCAGGACGAAATGTGTCTTGTTTTCCTTGGTTTAATCACACTCTAAGCCTGACATGATGTCACATATTCTCTCTATGTGTTCTTCATGGAATACAGGTCCGTGTTCGTGATATGATCTCAGGGTTCTTTACCTCAGATAAATTTGTATCCACACTAAGTATCACACTGGGCAATGATTAAGCTTTCACATTTCTTCAGATTGCACTTTTTTTGAATGCAACTCTTCTATTGGATGTATCATAAATATCATTATAACATCATCATCAATATAGGAATTATCAAACAAGCCAAAATGTGTGGTAATAGCATTCAACCTCAGCATTTGGGAGGCAAGAGCATTCAGATCTCTGTGATTTTGCAGATAACCTGGTCTACGTAGTGAGTTCCAGAATAACTAGAACTACAAAGTAAGAGAGCGCCCATTGTGAGAAAAATATATTTAAAAAAGCAAATACATGGTGAATTTTAAAGGAAATGTTTTAGTAATTTTATTTTCATCTCACACTATTGTTTGTTAAATGTATGTTCATATTTCATGTTGCATTTTGTGCAGGGTAATAGTATTATTAATTAATCTCTACATCCTTCTATATCCTTTACCTCTGCAGTGACAAAAATTAATATTTCTAGAGGCATTTTGAATACCAAGTCCACCTTGTGCTTCTGAAATCAAATTGGGATGATATTGCTTTATACCTGGATCAGCCACTGCCTGATTCTACTCACCCATGGGGTTGGGAATGAGGTAGCCTGGAAACAATGGTTCAAACTCCAGGAGCAGGTAAAATGCATAAGCAAGCTTGTTTATTAATTCTTGGCGAGTGCCCTTTATACCCTCTACCTGTGTCCCTTGGTCTCAATCAAGTTTGACATCCAAGTAGCAGTTGTAGATTGGATGTCATTGTCTGCATTGCCGATCTCTGGGATCGCAAGCAGTCTTGAATTTGGCCCTTGTGTGGAAGTTGCCTCCATGGATGTGTTTTCCCCACTTGCTTTTTGCCAGTGTTTATACGGGAATGGCTACCATTTTATCAGTGAGGCTTGCCATTCATCCTACGGGACATGTAGAGTTTCTGTCAGGTCAAACTACACTGAGAATACTGTAGTTTATTAAAAGTTCAAAAGCATTATCATTTGGCTGATGAAACTAATCTTCATGTTAGAGTGAAAAGTTATCTTGGAAATGGCTATATATATTTTTTTTTCTTGCATGTTTATATGTACACTATGAGAATTAATTATCTGCAGAGGCCAGTAGATTATGTCAGAACCCATGGAAATGTGTGTTCTGCAGTGCCAGCACATGGTCAAGGGGAGATGGTAAGTATCTGGTAGTTCCTAAGGGAACTTCTCATTTTCTTTCTTTGTTTTATATTCTGTAGGTTCCAAACTTCACTGCCAAATTGTTTCTGTTCTTACGTGTTCATCTCACTGTCCCTGCATAGCTGATGAGAGCAATATTTTCCCACTGGAGTTCTTTACTCAGATGCTACTGTCAGATTCTGCAGTAAAATTCTCAGGACACCATACTTTATTTCTACAAGTCAAGTAGTCAGAAAATTCTGTATTAAGTTATGAGAATAGATTCCCCATAATGTGTCATCTGATTTTCCCTCCCATTTTTATTCAGTTTATAATTCTATGAGATTTCATCGCAGTGGATGTCACCATCTCTGTAACAGCACAGACCTGACGGCTCACACATGTATGTATGTGTATGTGGTATGTCTTTGCTTAAGAGCTTGCTCTTAACCTAATGAGATATATGTTGTTACTTGCACAATCATTTGAATATATTTTATGTGATTATTCAAATTTTCTTATGTATGACCATAGATATAATCTAAATGATGTTATTAATTTTTTCCACACTATTTAATAGTTGATGAGATGTACCTTAAGAATTACTATTTTTGAGATTTATAATTGTCATTAAAAATAGTTTATTTTATAGATGAGTAGAAAATAAAACTAAATTTTTATGTTCTTGGTTTATGATTTTTAGTACTTGCATTCTCTTTTCATTGATTTTTACAGGTCTAATAATCTTGCCAATGATCCTTCATATTCTATGACCATGAAGGCATGTTTCCAATCCACATGTGCGTCCTCAAGCCTTCAACTATCTTATAAGAGTACATAGCATAATCAATAAATGCAACTGTATGAAACTTCCAGAAAGTCTTATTAGACTTATTATTAAACTTATTATTAAAGTCTTATTATGTATAGTCTAACATGACATTGTATTTCTGAGCTCAAACAACCCTTCTGATTTAGCCTCTTAGTAGTTTTTCAAATCATTAGTACATTTAATTGATTTTGATCAGAAAATGTGTGTAGCAATATACTAGAGATAATCATGCCCAATCATAAAATAGACTTAGGGAATCTATCAATCAAAATCATTTTCTTATTACAAACTACAGTTGGAATTTTGGGAAATTTCTATCTTCTTATACTACATCTAGTCTACTATGCAGAATACACTTTAAAGCACACAGCTTTGATTCTCATGCACCTCTGGGGAGCCAATGCCTTGATAGTTCTTTCTACAGGAGTGCCCTACACAATGGCAGCTTTTGGGTTGAAGCAGTTTTTAAATGACTTTGGCTGCAGATTAAGTTTGTACATTCAAAGACTTGGTCGGAGTGTGTCCATTGGCACCACCTGTTTTTTGAGTGTCTTCCAAGCCATCACCATCAGTCACAGAGAATCTTGTTGTAAAGATCAAAAAGCCAAAGTTGCAAAGTATATTGGCTTCTCCATTTTCCTTCTCTGGGTTTTGTCCATCTTTATACATTTCATTTTCTTTCTGGAAATATTTCTCAAAAGGAATAGCAAAAACATGACAAGGAAGCTAGATTTTGAGTACTGCTCCTATGTTAACCATTTTGAAATTAATCACTCAGTTTATGCAGCATTAGTGATGTGCCCTGAAATCTTCTTTTCTGTGGTCATTGCCTGGTCCAGTGGCTCTATGACTGTCATTCTATACAGACATAAGAAGAGAGTTCAACACATCCACAGCTCTCAGGTTTCCAGAAGAAACTCCCCCGAATCCAGAGCCATCCAGACAATCCTGTCCCTAGTGTTTTTCTTTCTGGCTTTTTACACTCTCTCCTCCATCTTACGAGGTTACATTGCTCTCGTGCATAATCCAAGTTGGTGTCTGGTGATGGTCAATCGCCTCACTTCTCTCTGTTTTCCATCTTTTGGACCTTTTGTTCTTATAAATAATTACTCTGTTAGGCCAAGACTAAGTTTGGTCTGGATGAGAAATATCAACCCTTAATCTTATTGTAAGTATTTAAATCATATATTTTGCTTACTATTCGTTTTTTTAGCTCACATTCTTTCTCAAAAGTTCAATGCAGAGAATTGAACTCCTCAGTAGTTCCTTGATTTTTATAGGGAACAAAAAGGAGTATGGGAGTTTTGTCAGCTGATTGATTCTAAATGTACTGATCATATTGTATGAGTCCTGTCATACTCTTAAGAGTCTTCCCTTTGTCTACTGGATGTGCAAAGAAGCCTGCAAGGAGTACGAAGAGGAAAGGGCAAAGGATAATATTGAGGACAATGAAAAGAATGAGGTGAAGGTGAAGTTGGTGAAGGAAAAAAAGAGCAGAAGGATGAAAAGCAGGAAGAGGGAGAAGAGGAGGAAGAGGAGGAGAAGGAGGAGGAGAAGAAGGGAAAGAAGTAGAAGAAGAAGGAGGAGAAGGAGAAGAAAGAAGGAGAAGAAAGAAGAAGAAGAAAGAAGAAGAAGAAGAAGGAGGAGGAGGAGGAGGAGGAGGAGGAGGAGGAGGAGAAACCCATAAAACCCAAACTTCCTTCCTTGCTTTGACTTTCTACCTGTCAGGGCAGATTGGCTGCTTTGGAATTTCACAAAGTTCTTGTGGATCCTACATTCTAATAGCAAAGAAACTTTAAATCATTTCTGGCCATAAATTTGTTCCATAGGAGGGTCTGGTCCCCTCATTATTGTTGTACCAGGCCCTCCAAAAAATAAGATTAATAGCTTGCTCCCCTTACAGAAATTATTTCAAAATGAATGATGGTTTTCACATGATCTTGAGTTTTGTTTCTTAATATTTTATTGAGACTTTTTTCATCATTGGTGCTATTTCATTGTAAATTTGTTTTGTTTTTATTCTGCTTTTATCTTGTTTTGCATTACAGTCATGCTAAGTTCATCAAAATAGTTTTGACAATAGTAATATAGAAATTATGAAAATCAGTACTGTGAGTTTTAAAGTTAAAAATTAAACTATTATTTGATCCAACTGTTCTCCTTCTGGGCATATACCAAAGAAGTATTTGTACATCAATGTTCTTTGCAGTGATGTTTGTTGTAATTATGATATGGAGCCCTTCTACATATTCATAGACATAAATCAAAATTTAATTTTCTCATATATAAAATGGACTATAATTCTATTGCAGTGAAAGACAGAATCACAAAAACTACAGGAAATTTGATTGATTAATAATGGGTAAAATTAATTTGGGTTAATCAAAATCATAAAGAAAAAAATCACAGTTTCCTTCATATGAAGATTCTGTCCTATTATGTCTACATGTATATGCAAATGGGTTAAGTATAAATTTATTATCAAATTTTGAAACCTGGTAATATTAAGTACATTACAATGAAGTACAAAGAAAGGTAATATTAGGTGATAGGCAAGTAAAAATATCCAGAATTTATAAAAGATGACATAAAAATAATTCTATGCTACACCCATCTACCTTGAGTGTTCCTTGGGTGTGAAGTCGGTGGACAGCCCTACAGCCCCCAGAGGAGGCTCCACTTCTTGGTATTCTAGTACGACGAGGATCTTAGGAACTCAAGATCCCAGGAGCTTGGCCACACCTGGATCTCAGGGTCTCAGAGGCAGCTAGACTTCCAGGGACTCTGACACACCCAGAATGTCAGGATCACAGAGACAGCTGGACTCTGTGGAGTTCTGACTCAACCAGGACTGCAGGAAGGATGGGCTCCAGTCAGATATAGTGAGGGCAGGAAGCATTAGAGATAATCAGATGGCAAGAGGCAAGGGTAAGGACACAAACAACAGAAACCATTATTTGGCATCATCAAAACCCAATTCTCCCACCATATAAAGGGCTGGATACACCATAACAGCTGAAAAGCAAGATTCAGATCTAAAGTTACTTCTTAAGATGACCATTGAGGGATTTAAGAAGAATATAAATAACTCTCTTAAAGAAATACAAGAGAACACAGATAAACAGGCATAAGTCCTTAAAGAGGAAACACAAAAATCCCTTAAAGAATTACAGGAAAATACAACCAAACAAGTGATGGAATTGAACAAAACCATCCAGATCTAAAAATGGGAAATACAAACAAAAAAGAAATAACAAAGGGAGACAACCCTGGAGTTAGAAAAAAAATAACATATAAAGACACGTCAATCAGAATTACACGAGACTTATCACTAGAGATTATGAAAGCCAGACGATCCTGGGCAGATGTCAGATAGACCCTAAGAGAACATAAATGCCAGCTCAGACTACTATAACAGCAAAACTTTCAATTAGCATAGGCAGAGAAATCAAGATATTCCTTGACAAATTTACACTATATATTTCATTAAATTCACCCCTACAAAAGTTAATCGATGGAAAACACAAACAAAAGGAAGAAAACTACACCCTAGAAAAAGGAAGAAATAATCTTTCAACAAATTCAAAAGAATATACACAAATAATACACAATATACACAAGAATAACACAAACAAAATGCCACCTCTAACAACAAAAATAAAAAAAGTAACAATCCCTTTTCCTTAATATCTTTTAACATTAATGGATTCAATTCCCCCAATAAAAAGACATAGATTAACAGACTGGTTATATGGACAGGACCCAGCATTTTGCTGCACACAGGAAATACACCTCAGTGAAAGAGACAGATACTACTTCAGAGTAAAATGTTAGAATACAATTTTCCAAGTAAATGGTCCCAAGAAAAAAGCTTGCATAGCCATTCTTATATCAAACAAAATTGACTTTCAACCAAAAGTTATTAATAAAGATAAGGAAGGACACTTCATAATGGTCAAATGTAAAATCTACTAGGATGAACTCTCAATTCTGAATACCTATCCTCCAAATGCAAGGGCACCCACATTCATAAAAGAAACTTTACTAAAGCTCAAAGAACACATTGCATCCCATACAATAATAGTGGAAGTCTTTAACACCCACTTTCAACAATGGACAGATCAGAGAAACAGAAACTAAACAGATACACAGTGATAATCACAGAAGTTATGAACCAAATGAATCTAACAGGTATTTATAGAACATTTCATCCTCAAGCAAAAGAATATACTTTCTTATTAGCACCTCAAGATAACCTTCTCCAAAATTTGCCATGTAATTGACCACAAAAGAGACCTCAATAGATATAAGACAATTGGAATAATCCCATCCAACCCATCAGATCACCATGACCTAAGGCTGGTCTTAAATTACAACAAAAACAATTGAAAACACACATACACTTGGACACTGAACAATGCTCTACTCAATGATTACTTGGTCAAGGAAGAAATAAATAAAGAAATTAAAGACTTTTTAGAATTTAATGAAAATAAAGACACATCATACCAAAACTTATGGGACACAATGAAAACACTGGAAAGAGGAAAACTCATATCTCCAAGTGCCTCAAGAAAGAAACTGGAAAGAGCTTACACTAGCAGCTTGACAGCACAACTGAAAGCTCTACAACAACAGCAACAACAGCAGCAACAACAACAACAACAACAACAACAATAAAGAAAATACACCAAAGAGGAGTAGACAGCAGGAAATAATCAAACTCAGGGGTGAAATCAACCAAATAGGAAGAAAAAGAACTATACAAAGAATCAACAAAACAGGAGGTTGTTCTTTGAGAAAAACAAGATAGATACACCCTTAGCCAGATTAGCCAGAGGTCACAGAAGAAGGATCCAAATTAATAAAGTCAGAAATGATAAGGGAGACATAACAAGGGAAACCGTAGAAACTCAAAAAATCATCAGATTCTACGACAAAAGTTTATACTCAACTAAATTGAAAAATCTGGATGAAATAGACACTTTTCTAGACACATACATGGTGCCAATGTTAAAACAGGATCAGATAAACAATCTAAACTGTCCATAACCCCTAAAGAAATAGAAGTAGTCATTAAAAGTCTCCCAACCAAAAAAATCCCAGGACCAGATGGATTTAGTGGAGGCTAAAGGTCTATTAGACCTTTAAAGAAGACCAAATACCAATACTCTATAAATTATTCCACAAAATATAAACAGAAGGTACACTACCCAATTCATTCTATGAAGCCCCAATTACGCATACACCTAAATTACACAAAGACCAAATAAAGAAAGAGAACTTCAGACAAATATCACTTATGAATATTGTTGCAAAAATACTCAATATAATTCTTGCAAACCAAATCCAAGAACACATCAAGTCGATCATACACTACCATCAAGTAGACTTCATCCCAGAGATGCAACTTTGGTCCAATATATGAAAATCCATTAATGTAATCCACCATATAAACAACCTCACAGAAAAAAATCACATGATCATTTCCTTGACACGGAGAAAGCATTTGACAAAATACAACACACAAACATGTTATAGGTAACAGGAATTCAAGGCACATATCTTATCATAATAAAAGCAATTTATTGCAAACCAACAATCAATATCAAATTAAATAGTGACATTCTTGAAGCACAAGACAAGGATGCACACACTCCCCATATATATTCAATATTGTAATTGAAGTGACAGCTAAAACAATAAGAAAACAAAAAGAGATCAAGGGGATACAAATTGGAAAAGAAGAAATAAAGGTATCACTATGTGCAAATCATATGATAGTATCTACTAGAGAACTTCTCCAGCTGGTAAACTATTTCAACACAGTGGACAAAAATAAAATTAATTCAAATAAATCAGTAGCCTTCCTTTATACAAATGGTAAACAGACTGAGAAAGAATTTAGGGAAACAAATCCTTTCAAAATAGCATCAAATAATATAAAATATCTTGGGATAACTCTAACCAAACAAGTAAAAGCCTGTATGACAGTAACTTCAAGTCTCTCAAGACAGAAATCAAAAATCTCAGAAAATGAAGATATAGCCCATGCTGATGGATGGGCAGAATTAATATAATAAAAATAGCCATCCTACTACCAAAGGCAATCTACAGATTCAATGCAATCCCCATCAAAACCCCAACACAATTCTTCAAAGACATGGAAAGGACAATTCTCAAGTTCACCTGGAAAGGCAAACAAAACAAAACAAAACAAAACAAAACAAAGCAAAACAAAAGCCAGAATAGTGAAAAGAATTCTTGACCATAAAACAACAGCTAGGGGAGTCACCATCCCTATCTTCAAGCATTATTTCAGAGCAATAGTGATAAAATGTGCATGGTAGTGGTACAGAGACAGACAGGTTGATCAATGGAATAGAATTGAAGAACCAGAAATATAACCACACACTTACTCACACTTGATCATTGACAAAGAAGCCAAAAATATACAATGATAAAAAGAAAGCATCTTCAATAAATGATACTGGTCTAGCTGGTTGTCTGAATGTAGAAAAAAATGAAAATAGACCCATATTTGTCACCTTGCCCAAAGTTTAAATTCAAGTGGGTCATGGACCTCAACATAAAACAAGATATAGTCAATATAATAGTGAATGTGGGAATATTGCTCTTGAACTCATTGGCTCAGGGGAAAACTTCCTAAACAGAACTCGAATGGCTCATTCTAAGATCAAGAATTTATAAATGGGACTTCATGAAACTGAAAAGCTTCTGTAGGGTAAAGGAAATAGTCAAAAAGACAAATCAGCAACTTACAGTTTAGAAAAAAAAAATCTCCACTAACCCCACATCTGATAGAGGGCTAATACCCAAAATATATAAAGAACTCAAGAACCCAACCACCAAAACCTGAAACAACCCAATCAAAAAATGGGATATAGAACTAAACCAAGATTTCACAAGAGAGGAATCTCGAATGACTGGGAAAAACCTAAGAAGTGTTAAAAATCTTTAGTGACCAGAGAAATGCAAAGCAAGATGATCTTGTGATTCCACCTTACACCAATCATAATGGCTAAGTTCAAAACCTCAGAAGACAACACCTGTTGGAGAAGATGTGGAGAATACTCCTGCATTTTTGGTGGGATTGCAACTAGTACAACTACTCTAGAAAACAATCTGGAGGTTCCTCAGAAAACTGGAAATAAATCTACCTGAAGACACAGCTATACCACTCTTGGGAATATATCCCCAAAATGCCCCACCTTGTCACAGGGGCACATGTTCCACTATGTTCATAGAGGCATTATTCATGATAGCCAGAAGCTGTAATCAACCCAGATAGCCTGCAATAGAAGAATGAATACAGAAAATATGGTTCATTTTCACAATGGAATACTACTCAGCTTTTAAGAATGAGGGCATCCTGAGTTTTGCAGGCAAATGGATGGAACTAGAAAATATACTCTCTAATAAGTGGTTATTAGTTGTAGGGAAAAAAAAAAGACCAAATACTCAAGATATGGCACACAGAACTCAAAAGATCAACAAGCTGAAATCCCCAAGTTAGGATGACTCAGTCCCACTTGGGAGGGGGGAAGAAAGCAACCACAAGCGGGGAGCGAGGGGTTTTGGAGGGAAAGGGGACTAGAGGGAAGAGTGGAACATGATCAGATATTGGGTGGGGAAAGAGGATTGAAGCTCTAAGCGCTAGCCAAAAGAATGGAAATAGGCAACCTAGGGAGATAGTAGGTTGGGGGGGGGCTCCAGAATGTACCAGAGATCTGTGAGGTAAGAGACTTACACTACTCAAAGGGAGAGATCCTAGATGAAATTCCCTACAGTGGGTGGAGGGTACCTGTAGAGCCTACCTCCAGCAGAAAGAGAGGGCATTGAGTGAGGGATGGGGTTGCTACCCCACAGTCAAACGCTGATTCAAAATTGTTCATTCCTGTCTGAAAGAACTGCACTGGATGGAAATGGAGAGGAGCCTGAGGACAAAAATCTACAGAGACAGGCTCAAAGTATGATCCAGCTCAAGGGGCGACTCCAATAACGGACACTATTACTGGAGCAATGGAGTGCTCACTAAAAGGGACCTATCATGACTGCCTCATAAAAGTTCCAAAAAGCAGCTGGAAGAGTCAGATGCAGTTATTTGTACCCAACCAATAAAGAGAAGCTACTAATCCCAGTGGTTGAATTAAGGAAAAGCTACAAGAAAGAGGACCAGAGGTCTCAACTAACCTGGACTCCTGAGATCTCTGACACTGGACCACCAACCAGGCAGCATACATGAGCTAATATGAGGCCACCAACTCATAAGGAGCAAATGACTGCCGGATCTGGGTACAGTCAGAGAAGATGCACCAAACTCTCAAGAGACTGGAGGCCTCAGGGAATTTGGAGGTCTGGTGGCATGAAGGATGGGGTGGTAACATCCTTGAGGAGAGTGGGGGGTGGGGAGGAGGTATGGGATGTGGAACAGTCAAAGGGTAGACTGGGAGGGGAATAAAATCTGGAGTGTAAAGGAAAAGCAAAATTTAAAAAAAATCAGTAAAAGTAAAAACAAAACAAAACAAAACAAAACAAAACAAAACAAAACAAAACAAAAACCCCTCTGGCTCATATGGATTTATCACAGAATTCTAGCAGACATTCAAAGTAAGAAGAGGTAAAGCCAGTACTCCTCAAATGATTCCACAAAACAGACACAGAACATTGCCAGACTTATTCGATGAGATCACAGCCACCATGATACCTAAAGCATACAAGGATTCAACTAGAATGATAATTTCAGCCTAATTTCCATCATAAACATTGATAACAAAACATTCAATAAAATACTAGCAAAATGAATCCAGGAATACATCAAAGAGATCAAACACCATGATCAAGCAGTCTTCATCCAAGGGATGCAGGGGTTGTTGAATACATAAAAATCCATCAACATAATCTACCATATAAACAAACTGAAAGAAAAAATTGATCATCTGAGGCGATGCTGAAAAAGCCAGGGAAGAAAAATCCACCTAATTTATGAAGGTAATACAGGGACCTGCAGAAGCATTCAATGAACTCTTACAGAGATTTGGTTCAGCTGTAAATTGACCCAATTAGGACCCTGATATGTGATAGAAAACAATGGTCTTAGAAAACATGAATATTGAATGTAAGAGAGAAAGAAATACATCAATCAAACTGTGAGGAGCCCAAGCAGAAAAATGGATAAGAGAAACAACTGGCATTTTTTAAGAAGCATCATGCTAATATCATAGGGCATGCCATAGCTAGAAATCATAGAAATTTAAATATCCAATGCCTTAACCATGTGGAATTTGGCCACCTCCAAAGGACTTTTAAGGCTAGAAGTTTCAGAGCTCAAAATAGCAGGTACATTTACTCTAGAAATATGGTGTACTTAGAAGAGAACCAGCAGATTACGGCTATTATAAACCTCACAGTCATCTAGGGTACTGCAGTCACTGTGAAAGAGGCAAGCATTGGTCAAAGGATTCCTCTTCCAAGAGAGAGATACCAGGTAACCTTTTGCATGTGGCAAAGGGACATAAAGGCTTGTCATCTTGAGGACCCACAATAAACAATATGAACCAGTTTCCTTTGGTCAGCCAGAAAGTACAGAGCAGGCAAGAAAATCAAAATTAAGTATTTGTGATTTCATGCATGCTACAGAAGGGAGTGAAGCTTTGGATCTAGCCACAGAAATGCCTCTTAAATTATCTTCAAAACTTGAATATTACAAGTTAACCTCTGGTGTTTATAGTCCTTTACCCTTAGGATCACTAGAGATAATCTTAGGAAGAAGTGGACTAATTTCTCAAGGACCTATTTTGCATCCTAGTATAGTAGATGGGTATAGCAAGGAAGAAATAAGCATCATGGCATATGTGAGAAAGGAGATACAAATTGATGCAGGTGGTAGAATAGCTCAATTGTTTTGTTTCCTTACATTAAGAGCAAGGCCACTCCAATAGAAAGTCTTGGCATCCAGATTGGCTACTTCAAAAAGACTACATACAATTTACAGGAATTGGTAAATTTTCAGGAACAAGACAAAGTGTCTGATGGATTAACTATGTGGGACCAGAAGGGCATATAAGGAAGTTGAAACCTTATGTGGCTGACATATCCATAAATTCATGGGGAAGAGAACATTTATAACAATGGTGTAATATTTCTGGAATTCCAGGGACAGAATGAAGAAATTAATTCTGTTATGGTAGATGCTCCTGGGAAGATATTGGTATGGAAGATCTAGAAAAATCAGAATTTATGCCCATGATCCCAAAACAAGATACTGTATGGATTGAATTTTAAAATTTACCAAAGGGGACACTGGTGAAATATCAATAGCTTTGCCCCTAAAATAGTTATCAAACAGACTATTTTTGATAAGAGTAGTGGCCAATAATAAAAGAAAAATTGCAGGTACTTGAACAACTGGTAAAAGAAACCTTCAGCATATAGAAGAGTCTACCAGTCCTTTGGAATTCCCCTGTGTTTGTTTTCAAAATAGAAATCTGGAAATTAGAGGATGATAATGGATTTAAGAGCATTTAAATAATTCAGGCAATAGGCCCTTTACAGCCTGGACTTCCTTTACCATCTGTGATACTGAGAACCTGGCCTGTAATTATAATTGACTTGAAAGACTGATATTTGCAAAACCTTCACATGAGTATGCAAAGAGAAGATAGTATTAAGGGATAGATTTTCTTAGCTCATAAACAATGTACAAAACATGGTAAGATTTCTTAGTTAATTATAAAAGATTAAGTAAGATTATGTTAATTGTCAGGAACAGATCAGGCCAAAATTGTAGTACATCTTACAAATGCTGAGATTGTATCATTACAAGTGGTCAATGAAGACTGGCAAAGAGCTCATATTAACTACTTGGGAGAAATGAATAACAAGTACCCGAAAAACAAAAATATACAGCTTATAAAAAGAAAAAAAATTGTACTCTTTAACTTCTAGTAAAGAGAACACCAACTCCAGAGGCACCAACATATGAATGCAAATAAGATGGAGATGGCAGGTTATGAATCAGTCAAAAGAAGCAAGGTCCACAAAAGTCCATTTCTATCAGTTTAAAATTTGGAATCATATGGATTCCTTATAGTATTATTAGTTTATATTGACTATCTTAACACAATCACAGATTATTTGTATGCAGAAGAGTTGTTTTGCATATCGAGTGCTGAATTTGTACCTGATAACTCAGAATTATCCTTACTATTTGTGCAATTGCGAGATGCCATCAGAAGTATAACAATCAGTTATATACTATGTATATTCAGTCTCATATAGGTTTTTCAGGTCCATTAGTTGAAAGAAATTCCAAAATTGACCAATTAATACTAAGAAACCAATTTATATTTAGAATCCACAAAAGGTTTAGAGAAAAAATTCCATCATTGTCAACAAAGAAAAAATATTTAAAAAACATGTTTTTTTTTGTTTTTTATTTTAAAAAGTTCTTCTACTTGTACTCTATAAAACCAAATTCTGGTACCTGCTGGTAGTAACCCTAAGAGTATCTAAAGAAGCAGCATCTGGCAGATGGATGTTTTCCATTTTTCACAACTTGGAAAACAGAGGTATATACCATACCTTTTACTCATACTTAAGGTATCAGTGAGCAACTGCTTTAAGTTCTGAAAATGATGATTTTGTTATTACATACTTATTGGAAATAATGGCAATTATGTTGATAGTTGCACAAGTTAAAATTGATAATGCTGCCGCATACATACAAGTCTTTACATATTACCATATAATGCACATTACTGGTATATCACAGAATCCTACACGATAAGCAGTTATAGAAAAGGCTAATCACACATTTATTAAGATGCTTATTAAACAAAATAGGAGAGTAAAAACTCCCAGGGATAGACTAAATAATGTTGTTAACTGTAAATTTTCTTAATGTTGGTAAAAATGGAACACCCACAGCTGAGACACAACGGGTTATAGAAACCTGAGAGAAACCTGAGGAACTACACCACCCAATGTGCTATAAGGATAAATTGACAATATAAGGGAAACTTGAAATAATTTTCAGATGGAAACGTGGTTACAAAAAAAAGAAAAGAAAAGAAAAGAAAAGCAAAGAAAGAGAGAGAGAGAGAGAGAGAGAGAGAGAGAGAGAGAGAGAGAAAGAAAGAAAGAAAGAAAGAAAGAAAGAAACTCATAAAGATTAGATCTGTGTAGAGAAAACCTCTTCACGGTTGAGATATAAATGTCTTCACAAAGTCAATGAGACTGGGTGATTCACTCTCACAGACTGTCTCAGTTACTGATTTCTCCAAAATATGCATGCACATCAACTTCAAAGGGGCTTTCTGGAATGATTGATCACATACAGACTAAACAACATATAGACTTGACACAGAAGACAGAGACTGAACATTCTATGTGTGAGAACACATAGAATGAACTGACAATACATAGACCTGATGGACAACACACAGACTGCATCAAATCAGAGAATTGGCAACAAATGCTGTAGGTACTTTTTTTTTTTTTTTTTCAGATTAATTATATATTTTTTTACTAGGGTTCCAAACGGGAATTCTTTCCCCCAATTCAGCAAGAAGCAATTATATAAGAAGACCTTTAAATAGGAATGGATGGGTTTGGTTGTGTGAATTGTTATGGTTGTAATCAACTAGGGTGGTAGGTTTCAATTCTTGTATATTGATAGAAGTTTTAGGTTGTTTTAGTAAAAGTATTTTATATTAACTGAAATTTAAGCTTTATTTTAGTCAATATTGTACATAAGCTGTTTATTTAAAATATGATTCCATGTTTTAATTTTAAGGTTCTTACAATAACTTTTATTGTATGTAGATTTTTAATGTTAGGGAAAAAGACAATTACAAAATGGGAACATGAAGTGGAAGTTTCTGGTTCTGTCACGTGATGCAGACTCAGGTGGTGTTTTGCTGAAGCGAGACCCGTGGGAGGACCCGCTGTAGTGCTGGGTTAGTGGAAAGGTATTGTTTGAATTTGCTTTTGTCATGGAATATTTGGTTTTTCCATCTATGGTGACTGAAAGGTTTACTAGGTATAATAGTCTGGGTTGACAACGGTGGGTGCTTAGGGGCTGCAAGACATCCCCCAGTCCCTTCTAGCTTACAGTTGTAGATGAGAAATTGGACATAATTCTGATAGGTTTACTTTTATATATTATTTAGCATTTTTACTGTGCTACATTTAAAATTCTTTCATTTTCTCCTTATTTAGTGTTTTGATTATTATGTAGTGTGAGGGTTTTCTTTTTTGATCAAATTTGTTTGGCGTTAAATAAGTGTTTTGCACCTTTATAAGATTCCATATGTTAGGGAAAATATTTTCAGTTCTTTTGTTGAAGAGGTTTTCTGAGCCTTTAAGCTCAGAATTATTTTCTTCTGAAATTCCTATTATATTTTTTGGTTTGGTCTTTTTATATGGTTCCAAATTTCCTGGATGCTTTGTGTGTTGAACATTTTAGGCTTTGCAGTTTTTACTTATATATTTATTTGTTTGTCTATTGTATCATTTACAGCTGAGATTCTCTCTTCTCTCTCTTGATTTGGTTGATTGCAACTATTGTTCCTGTTTTCTTTCCTATATTCCATCTCCAGGATTGTCTAAGTTTGTGTTTTGTTTAGTACTTCCATTTCCCTTTTCAGGTCTTGAACAGTTTTATTCATATCCTTCATCTCTTTGTATTTTCCCATATTTTCCTAAGGAATGTATTCATGTCTTCTTTAAAAGATTTTATCATCTTTATAAGACTGAATATCCTCTTCTTGTGCTTCAGTTTAAATAGGATATCTAGGGATTGTAACAGGATAGCTGTTCTTAGGTGGTGCAAAATTTCCCTGGGTCTTGTTGATTGTGTTCTTTTGCTGTCTTTTAGGCATCTGCTTTTCCCTGGTGTTGGCTGCATGAACCTGATGGGAGCATGATTTTCAGCAAGGTGGGAAGAGATGTGGATAGAATAATGGAAGTCAGGATATCCTAATTTTTTGACTCTGCCTGCAGCCTTGCTTGTCCTGGAACTTGCTCTGTAGGTAAGGCTCATTTTAATTCAGAGATCACCTGCCTCTTCTTCTGCCTCCTAAGTACTGGGATGAAAGCCATGGACCATCGCTGGCTTTGATACAACTTTCAAATGATATGATGTTGATTAAGGAAATATTCTATTTTACTCTATTATGAGAAAGATCTTATTCTTTTCTTTCATACTGAGTATTTTGTTGGATTTCTTTCAACATTTTAATAGTTGTTGGGAGTTACTTCTGAAATTTTTCTAAGGACTTATAATTCTGAATTGATTCTTGTCAATCATTTGTCCAATATATCTTTGGCTACATGTCATCTCCCTATGTGTATACCATCACTGCTGGAACAGGTGAAGTGATAATCAGTTCCGAGTAAGTGTGGACTCTGTGACTCTGAGCTGCATCCTTCCCATACCTGCAGACAACCTGCATAGTTACTGAGCATGCTGACTGCAAATGTAATTTGGTAAGTTTTTATAGCTTAAGCAATAAGAATGTTGGTGTATGTGAGGCACAGCCAAGAGATATGAGCTGCATGCCATCCCCCTAACCACCATCCCCTGGTTCAAAAATTTCCTGTTTGTCTGGACAAGGCTTGCAGATCCAAAGAACATCCTGTTTCACCACCTCTAGGAAGCCAGGTAGGGCCCCTAAGGAACATCTAGATTAGACCAGTCCCTTACCAATTCCCCATATCAACCAGGGACACATCCACAAGAGGTTGTCCTCTGTCCCCTGATCTTCATCATCCGGTTTATGGCTCACACTGCCTTAACAAGGAGATTTTCATGGGTCCCAAGAGCCTCTATCTTAGACTTCTTCTAAGCCAATCCCCTGCATTCTTCGGCCACCTGGTTCATAATCAGCTGAAAGCAGCATCATATTCCCTAGAATGCATTGGCAGCCTCTGACTACTTTCCCGATGAGATTATCTGGCATGAAGAACATCCAGCCAACACCAGTGACAACAATATGGTTAAAGAACAACACAAGAACATGATCAACAATATCCATGGCAGCATGGCACTACCAGAACACAGCTATCTTGCTACACCAAGTCTTGGATAACTTAACATACCCATAGCAAAAGAATGTGACCTTAAATACAATCTTGTAATGATGGCAGAGGAGTTTATAGAGGAAATGAGTAAATTCTCTAGGGACATATCAAAAAATACAAACAAATGAAAAACATTATTGAAAATGTATAAATGCTGAAAATGGAAATAGAAACAATAAAGAAAACACAAAATGAAGGAACACTGGAGATGGGACCCCTAGTAAAGGGAATAGGAACTACAGATGTAAGCAATCACCAAGAGAATACAAGAGATAGAAGAGACATTCTTTGGCATAAATGTACAAAGCAAAGAATATTAAGGACTGCAAGGGAAAAAACCAAGTAATATATGAAGGCAAACATTTCAGAATTACACCTGGCTTCTCATTGGGAACTCTAAAATCCAGAAGGGTCTAGACAGATGTCTTGCAGACTCTAAGAAATCGCATATGTCATCCCAGACTACTATGCCCAACAAATCTTTCAACTAACATAGCTGGAGGAAAAAAAGATAACCAAAGGCAAAACCAAATTTTAACAACATCTTTACACTAAGTCATCCCTAAAGCAGATACTAGAAGGAAAACTGCAACCCAATGAGTCTAAGCAAACACAAGTAAACACAAGACATAAATAATTTTATACAAGAAAACTAAAGGAAAGGAAACACACACACACACACACACACACACACACACACACACACATCACATCCATCAAAACCAACATCAAAATAACTAAAATCGACAATTATTGGTAATTAATATCTCAACATAATTAATTAATTAAATTTATTCCCCAATAAAATGGCACAGTCTCACAATGGATGAAAAAACAGGATCATTCATTCAGCTGCATACAGAAAAAACACTTCAGCAACAAAGATATGTATACCTCCAAGTACATGGAGAGAATACCTTTTCCAAGCAAATAGAAGCAGAGAGAAACATGAAATAGCCATTCTAATATCAGTAAACTAAACTTTCCACCAAATTTAATCAAGATAGATATGGAAGTATACTTCATCCTCATCACAATAAAAACCCACCTAGATGATATCTCAATTCTGAATATCTATGCTCCAAATACAAGGGCACCCACATTTGTAAAATAAATATCACTAAAGCTTGAATCACACATGAAATCTCACACATAAATACTGGGAGTTTTCAACATTGCACTCATAGAAAAGGACAGATCATTTAAACAGAAACAAAGGAGGAAAAATAATGAAGTTAACAGTGGTTATGAATCAAATGGACATAACAAAGCTATAGAACGTTGCAGCCAAACACAAAAGATATACATTATTCTCAGTACAGCACAGAAGCTACTACAAAATTGGCCATATAATTGATCAAAAACACAGTCACTCAGATACAAGGACATTGAAATAATCTCTCATATCTCATCAGACCATCATGGATTAAAAATGGAATTCAACACAACAGAAACAACAGAAGGCCTACAAACTCATGAAGAGTGAAATTCCCTCTTTAATGGTCACTGAGTCAGAAAAACAGAGAGAGAGAAAGAGAGAGAGAGAGAGAGAGAGAGAGAGAGAGACAGACAGACAGACAGAGACAGAGAGACAGAGATTAAAAACTCTAGAATTCAAGATAAATGATGTTACAACACAGCCAAATTAATATGACACAGTACAATGCTAAGATGTTGTGCAGTTAGCCTAATGATATATTATGTTAATTTGGACCCCAGAATTGCACTAGAATCTACAGTCTGCACATAAGACACTGAGGAACCCTTCCCCCAGTTGCTTATAATAAGTAAATAAATATTCCAGTGGCCAATGGCTGGGCAGGGAGACAGAGGCAGTACTTTAGAATTTCCAGATAAGGGACTGAGAAAGGAACAGGAAGAGGTAGTTGTCGTGCTGGGAAAGGAGTAGAAGCAACGACTGAGGAGTACTGGACAGAGAACACAGCTGTCTTGTAGGTCCTGGAGAACTCAGCTAAAGAGGGTTGTAGGTCTGGGTCCAGGGCAGACAAGATGGAATATAGGCGTTAGTAAATAATATCTCATTAATATTAAAGATGAGTGTGCTAGTCACTCAGAAGTTTGAAAGTGGTCCAACCATTCAGCAGTTTAAGGCATATTAAAATATAAAGCTCTCTCTGTGTGTGTGTGTGTGTGTGTGTGTGTGTGTGTGTGTGTGTGTGTGTGTATTGAGCAGCCCAGAGCATTGGGGCAAGTAGTTCAAAGTACCACCACCACTGCCATGATAAAATTGAGTAGCTATGTTTTTGTACAGCAACACTAAAATTAAAGTTCATAGCATTAAGTGCCTTCATAAAGAATTTGAAGACATTTCATATTAGGGATTTAAATGTATTCTTGAAAGCTCTATAAGAAAAAAGAAGAAGCAAACACACTCTAAAGGACTAGCGAGCAGGAAAGTAAAAATCAAGGAAAAAAATTAATCACTTAGAAACAAAGAGAACAATATAAAAAAAAATCAGCAAATCCAAGAGCTGGTGATTTGAGAACATCAAGAAGATAGACAAACCTTTATCCAAACTAACTGAAAGGCAGGGAGACAGTATCCAAATTAACAAAGTCAGAAGTGAAAAGGGGGAGAAAAAATAGATAAAGAGGAAATCCAAAGAATCAATAGGTCCTACTTCAAAAGCCTATACTACACTAAATTTAAAAATCTAAATAAAATGAATAGTTTTCTTGATAGAATCCTCTTACCAAAGTTAAATCAAGATCAGGTAAACAATTTAAATAATCATATATACTTATGCTTGTACCTATAGGTAGGATTAACTCTTGTCCCTTATTAATAAAGAAACTTATTCCCCATAGCAAATTGATATCTTTACAGAAGTAATAAGTGAACAAAATGTATAAAACGACTGACTATAGTGTATTCAATCTCAGTTGATATATCTACAACACACACCCTACAAATAAGCTCAGATGACGTTGACGAATGAGTGAAATGTTATAAATTCCAGAGGACCAGGATATCTGCTGAGAGATTATATGCTCTAGGTATTACAAGGAATCAGTGCATATGTGCTACTGTTTACCTGTGTGTATATTTCCTCTATTTACTCCCACATTTATATCTATATATGAAAACCAGTGACCAGGAAGTACATATGGAAAAAATATGCTATTTTTGGCTCTGTATCCTTATTCCTCCAAATGTAATATTTTATTTTCCCTCAGAGGTGGATAAAATTCATACCTATATGAAAATTCATATGAGTATGTTAAATTATAGATGAAGATATAATCTCATAAAAGTTCTTAATTGCTATGATGCATACAATCATTATACAGTCTTCACTGGGATTCAAGTTTGTGGCAAGTCTTTTGCACTTTGTGCATCCTTCTTGCATCTGACTTTCCTATTGCTAGAATTGTAGCCAGTGTCTGTACTTAGGGAAGAGTGTTCTGCATTATTAATTCCAGCTGAGATGTGTACCAGGAGTGTAGCTGTTGTGTGTGTAACAAAAAAACATACAATAGGATTAAGACCTACACAGTATGAAGCAGCAAAGAAAAATCTATGGAGCAGAGTTAGCAGGGGAAGCTTCCTCTGTTCCAGTGTTGATCTGATGTACTTTTCAGAGTGCCTTCTAAGCAAACATTTTTATGCCCACTGTTTCAGAGGACTTCATAGGGGAATGTGCTTCAGAGTACTTCATTGGGAGAGTTTATTATGCAGTGGATAGTGATTAGTGAAGAGACTCATAACTGTTCAAATTTCACATTTATTTTTATAGTGACTTATGTTACTTGGATTAAATAGTAATTTTATTCTCATGGTAATATTTATGTACTTCTCTTTTAAACCTTGCTCAATTCTGTCTAAAATATTTCTCATCCTCCAAGAAGTTATAAAAATGAATTCAGAGCAACATTTTCTTTTTTCTTTTTCTTTTTTGTTTTTGCTTTTTTTTTTTTTTTTTTTTTTGAGACAGGGTTTCTCTATGTAGCCCTGGAACTCACTCTGTAGACCAGGCTGACCTCGAACTCAGAAATTCACTTGCCTCTGCCTCCAAAGTGCTGGGATTAAAGGCATGCACCACCACAGGAGAGCAACATTTTCAAAATTGGCCAACAAGCATGGATGTAAAAATCACTTCCCTTATGCCCATATACGCCAAATTTCCCCAATGAAGAACCATTCTAGCTCATGTTGGTTTACTGCTTTCCTAGTTATGCCAATTTTTATTATGTGTGACATAGGAGCCGTCCTTCCAAAGAACCTGCAAACCTATTTTCATACATTGTGCATCTGTACCCCTTTGCTATCATTGTAGTTGAAAAGGTCTAAGTTAGAAATTATCTATGAAGGGATCAGTGATTGTAGCCTCCCCCAGCCTGAAGCGAGCTGGTACAAACCTTGTTGCCACTGAGGTGGGGCGGCCTGATGTGTTTCTAACTTGGCTGGTGCCTTTTTGAAGTGACAACTGCCCTGCTCTTCTGCTACCTGCTGAGAGGCTGAACCTGTCTTCTGGAGATGTTCCTGAGATAGCTGACTACCTGTGGAACTGGCAGACTAGTGCTAACAACTTGGCAACAATACATCAAGAAGCCTGGTGACCGAGTGCTGATGGAATGGCTCCAGGCACCAAGAGTGGACTGGCAGGGGGATGGGCCTCCCCCCTTATAAGCACGGTCTCTTAATAAACTCGAGAGCCTTGACCAAGGAATACTCTTGGCTCCATTAATCTCTCTCCCCATCTAAGTCTTTTTCAGCCCCAGACTGTCTCACAGGTATACCCGGTTCTTCTAGGCCACAGGCCGGTATGCAACAGATTGGCATCCAAGCCAGGGACGTTGAGAACAGCAAGAAACCACTGAGGGAATTGCTGTGTTGTACGGAACTCCAAGGGAAGGAAAGAATCAGAGGATCATATCGGGCATGGTGAGCAACAGGGATTTATGCTAGTGCTGGCTTTAAAGTTCATTTTTTAAAAGTGTTGCTGGAGGTACAGAAGGATACGGGCTAAGGTGCTTTTTCCACTTAGGAGTTGACAGCGAAATATATGTGGGACTAGAAACTGTGAATCAGGTGGTTGTCCGCAGCTTTCAAAAGCTGTTTCAGGCTAGAGGAATAGGGTATAAAATAATGAAACAAGCCGTTGTCCACAGTCAAGAACTGCATCAGGCTAGAGGAATAGGGTTTAAGATAATAAAATAAAGTAAAATAAAATAAAATAAAATAAAATAGAGGAAAATGGATTTTGAATCTCTCCCAGAAACAGAGAGAAATCGGGGATGCCCTGCTTCATTCTCTCTGGCTCTACAGCAGAAATTCTCTGCCCTCTTTGGCTTGTCTAATGTCTGGTGCAACAAATCCGTTTACATGTCAATCCATGTGTGTTTTGTTTCGTTGTCTGAATGACTGAATATTCTGTGCTTAGTGTTGGAAAGTAAAAATAGCTAAGAGTTTATCTGCTGGTTCAGCAAAGCCTGAGAGTGGCTCACATTTTGACCAAGAATCAAGCACAGCAGGAGAGCCACTGCTTGAAAAAGTTGCTTTCAAAGAAAGGGAGTCTGCAGCTTCTTAGTTTTAAGGCAAAAAACCTGATAGTTGTTATGTTTCCTGGAGGGTTCTCTGCAATCGTGATTATTTTGTTTAGCAAAAAACAAAGTGCTTTTTTTTATTCTATAATTATAGCTATAAAAAATAAAATTCTTTGATTGGTCTAAATTTATAAGATTTGTGTAGCCACTTAATTTGGTGTTTTATTGGTGTAATATGCTCTACGTGTCTTCATCATAGAATATTAGCTTATAAGTTATTGGGTATGATCAAAAAGGTGTAATACGGGTTACTAGAAAGTTAGCTTTAAATTGGTAACTCCGGTTTGGAGTATTTCAAACACATGGCATAATGCAGGCCAAAAAACAAGGCCTCTTAGGGATACTTCCAGTCGAGATAATATTTAAAGTGATTCTTATCCTAGAAAGTAGAATTAAAGATAAGATTTAAAACAGTCTCTTTAATAAAGCATTAACATTTTCACTGTCATACATTCATAGGTATGAACTGGCAGCCAAAATTTGTAACATGATAGTGATGTTTCTAACATTGATTCTAAGGTGATAAATTGTTTTGAAATTGGTTTTTGCTTTCCAAAGGTTGTAGATATTATTGTAATTTTGCAAAAGAAACTTAAAAATCATGGTTAAAATTGCCAGTGTTCCATTGACTGCAGCTTGCAGTTTGATCACAAGCTTAAGATTTTAAACTCACCCATATATTGTTAATTAAGATTATTACAAGAGTAATCATCTTATGAGAGTGCTTCAAAACTAAGACAGAGTTATCTAGATACGTTTGTTTTTGTATATAAATTAGACCCTCAGAGAGTAGATTTTGGCTATGGTTGGATCACATGTTTCTTCTTTTGAGATTCCTCCTGCTTCAGCACAGATAATTAAATTGTGTGCTGTAAGATGGTGTTTTAAAATGTTGAATAATCAAGCTTTAATTTGTATACTAATAGTCAATGTTATATCTCAGAGGTTACAATTTCTTAAAATTGTTCATCCCTTAGATACTATAAATTCTCAAATTTGCAATTGTTTATGCATATACAACTCACAAGAAAAAAATGCTGTCCTTTTTTGAAGATTGTTTTTGGACATTTAAAAAATTGTTCTAGATTGCCTGGACAAGACTCCTTAAGGCAATGCCATGCTAGATTTATATCTCAGGCAGATTATAGGCCTTACATAAGAATAATCTCGTTCTTTATATAATCAAAACAGTAATGGCTTAAGATAATATTTTGATATTTTTAGAGAATGTACATGTCAAATTGAAAAAATTTGTTCTTGGTGTCCTCAAATTCTACCTGTTTCCACATAATGGTGTTAATTCTTGAGGACATATACTTAATCAATTGCTTCTAATGAATGCTCTTATTTCTGATTAATACATAAATAAATTACGCACATGTGACTATAAATAACATTTCAAAGTTTCTAGTTACAAACGCTCTTCAAGAGAAACAACTGAAAGTGTAATTAGTCACTGCCCATGTGATATTAAAACTGACTATAACAGTCAAGTATTTGAGATATTTTGTCAACAATTTTATAATTCTCAAAGACAAAGTATTAAACTATAGCTTCTTAAAAAACAAAAAAGGGGGGAAATTATATTCCCTTGCATATTATTTAAATTCATATTTTTATTTTAAGAATTTTGATATTTGGATGTCAAAGAACTTAATAAATGCTTTATAGTATCTTAAAACTAGACATAATTATGTCTAGGTAAGATGAAATGGATCAACTTATTGGCATATGGCTTGATCCTGAACAGCTACTGAAGAGCAAAAACTTATAATTTTGGGTCTTATAGCATTGTGGTATCTAAGTTCAAGAAATTCAAGGCTAAATGTTGTAAAGAGTAGACCCAGGCGGGTCCAGGCACAGCCAGACCCACCCTGTAGCTGGGAACGTCAAGCCATAAAAGATTAAGGAAAGAATGCAGGAACTGGCCAGGGCAATCAGGACTTACCAAATGGCCATCTGGCAGGATGGTGCCTCCAGGGCAGCACCTCCCTCTAGCACACCATAAATCATACATTGACCAGGTGTCCTGCTGACCTCAATAAGTCCCAAGCCCTTGTGCCTCCCTACACCTTAGCTGGCACGTACTACCCTGTTAACTTGTAAACACCCCACTGACATTTAAATGAGCCAATCATGTGTAACCGCAACAATTCTTTTGGCTCCCCCCCTTTTTGGTTTGTGGTTTTTGCCTTTATAAGCCTGTGAAAAGTTTGGGCCATGTTCGAACTCTTCTGCCTCCTGTGCGGTGCATGAGTTTCGACCCCAGCATGCTGGTTGAGCCCTCCATTGTTGTTTGTGTACCATTAAAGCCTCGTGTGGTTACAAGTTCAGTCTCAGCGTCTCACTGGGTGCGCGCTTTCCCAAGACTTAAGTAAGGGTCTCCCCATGGGGGTCTTTTATGTGGTGCATGGGCCGGGAAGTGCACAACCACCCAGGGGTCCTAGACCCATTTGGAGGTAAGGCCCTCTGTCTTGTCTTGGTTTTGTGTCTATATTCTGTCTGAAAATCTGGTGCTATCGCAGTTTCGGTTTTTCGAATGCTCTTTTGAGGCCGCGCTCTGAGAGGGAAAGTGGAGTGGATAAGGAGACACATGTCCAGGTGTCCACCGTTCATTCGCCCTGGGAGATATCCCAGGAGAATAGGGAGAGGACCAGGGATGCCTGGTGGACCCCCATGGAAAAAGTCAGGAGATAAGTTTTCTCCTTGAGGAACTGTTTCTGAGGCCTGTTTCTAGGCCGTCTGATTCCTTTCAGGAATTCTGGTCGACTCAGAGTCAGCGACTGGTTTTGTCTTTGAGTCTTGAAGTCTTTGTAAGTGTTTTTATCGTGTGTGTGACAGAGCTTGAAATGGGACAGACTGTGACGACCCCACTAATACTGACTCAGAACCATTGGATTGACGTTAAGACTAGGATCCATAATCTTTCCGTCGAAGTCAAGAAGGGACCTTGGCAAAATTTTTGCTCCTCTGAGTGGCCAACTTTTGGTGTGGGCTGGCCATCACAGGGAACCTTTAGCTTGCCTATTATTCTCGCTGTCAAGGGAGTTGTTTTTCAGGCCGCAGGGGTCATCCTGATCAGGTACTGTATATTATCGTGTGGCAGGACCCGGTCCAAAATCAACCACCCTGGTTGCGGCCCTGGGCTTCAGGAGCCAAGGCAGCAATGGTGGCCATAGCCATGAAACCAGAAGTGACGCCTCCAGCCGCCCGCACCAGCGGACCCCCGGGTGGCCTCTGAGACAGGACCAACGGGAGAGACCCATAGACGCAGAGGCCGCAGCCCAGAGGGAAGTGAATCTAGACCAGATTCCACCGTTGCTTTGCCTTTAAGAGCTTATGTGGGAGGACCTGCCCCTACCCCGGGGCAGTTGGTTCCACTGCAGTATTGGCCATTTTCGTTGGCCGATATGTATAACTGGAAGACTAATCACCCCTCTTTTTCAGAGAACACCTCAGGAAAAAAAAAAAAGAAAGAAAAGAAAAAGGGCGAGGCCCACAGGGGCCTGCACCAGTCCCGTCTTGCTCCCTAGAGCAGCCACAATGCCTGCCACAGCTGGGGAGGGGCCGACTACAGCTGCCGCCCCTCATTTTGCTCCTCTTAGAGTCTGCGCATGGGTGCTTGCCTGCACGTCCCTTATGCCCACCTGGCTGCTCGCTACCTCGCCTCCTCCAAGGGTGCAAGCCAGGTGGGCGGACAGTGCAGCGAGCACCGGGCGTCTGTCAAGTGGTTGAGTTGCCGCCTCTGCTGCCTTCCCCCTTCCCTGCCAGTGTTTGCCGCTCCCAGGAGCCTGCACCGCAGGTTCCCTGGCAGCTTCTCATTCCCCTGTCCCCTGCATTCCATCTCTTGTTAACAAAAAATAAAGTGTTTTCATTTTGAGATATCAGTGGTCTGGTGCAGCCAGCTGTGAGAGCTGCGCTCCCTTCTCTGTCTCACATGTTTTCTCTTCTCAGGCTCTGCCCTTAGCTGCTGGCAGTGAGTCTGTTCCAAGCTCCAGTGAGGGAGGCATCTGCCCACTTGGGGCTTCTGTCCAAGGTAAGGAGCACCTGCGAGTCTAACTGCCAGGCTCTGATGAGGGTCTTGTCTGTGGACTAGAAAGTGTCCCAACAATTTGACCGAGGTACTAGGAAGTTACTGAAGTTAAGAGAAGGACAGGGTAAGTCAGTAAGAAATTGCAGAGGAAGAGAAACAAAAAAAGGATAGAGCAAAGTTTCAGCAGACTCAGGAGAGATGGACGACAGTGGCAAATAGAGAGGTTAACAGTGAGGAGAAGTAAAAATAGAGATAAAGGAGATTAGAGATGTCTGAGATGAGAGAGATACTCTGAATGAAAAATATTTAGAAGTGAAACCAATAAAATGAGGCTGACAAAGACAGAGACCAGAGTCAGAATCAGAGATGTGCTGTGAGACAGAAGGATAAACCAGGGTAGAGGCAAACTATGAGAGAAGATAAGTGACAGAATAGAAATGTGATAATTAGATAACATCCAAAGGAAGCAAAGACAAGGAGGGACAAAAAGATATATATATATATATATACAGAGAGAGAGAGAGAGAGAGAGAGAGAGAGAGAGAGAGAGAGAGAGAGCATTAAATGAGATCTCCATTACAGTTAGGAGACAGGAGCAAAGAGAGGTAAATGATAAAGACTAGAACCTAGCAAAGTGGCACATGCTAATAATGCTAGCACTTAGAAATGATCTGTAAGAAATAGAAAGTCAGAAAATTAAAAAAAAAAGATTAAAAAAAATGAAATGCTGGCCACAAAAGTCAGGGAAACTAGAAAACTTAGTACCTGGTAACAAAAGAAAGCTTTTTGTTAGACCAATGTGTTTACTGTTAAGAAAAAGAGACTGTGTTTCATATTCTCCCACTAACCAGTGCAAAACAAGTTCGAAAAGTTCCTGGGTACTGTGGGCCTTTGCAGACTGTGGATTTCAGGTTTTGCTAAATTAAAGAGATAAACAGCCCTTCATATAGAAAATTAAAGAACAACCTTAGATGGCCTTGGATGCCATTAAGACTGTCCTAATGTCTTCCTCAGCTTTGGGCCTCCTAGATGTGACTGAGAACAAAGGTATTGCCAAAGAGGTTCTTACTCAGAGATTGGGACCCTAGAAAAGACCTGTGGTATACTTGTAAGAAATTAGAACTGTTGGCTGTAAGATGGCCTGCTTGTCTGCATATTGTAGCTTCTGGTCAAGGATACAGATAAATTGACTCTGAGACAAAACTTGGCACATGCCCTAAAAAGTGTGGTTCAGCACCCCTGGCCGATAGCTGACTAATGCTCGTGAAAACATTATCCAACTGTTCCCCTGACCGATGAACATATTATCAGAGCTTTTTGTTGACTGAACAAGTGACCTTCGCTCCCCCTGCTAACCTGCCTGACACTTCACCTACTCATCACTGTGCTGACATTCTGGTAGAAGAAACTGATACTGGAAATGATCTGAAGGATCAGAACAGCCTTGGCCTGAGAGTTTGAGCTGGTACACGGATGGCAGTCGCCTCACGGTTGAAGGTAAGTGGAAGGCAGGGACAGCAGTGCAGTGGTGGACAGAAAGCAAGTGATCTAGGCCAGCAGCCTCCCTGAAGGAACTTCAGCCCAGAAAGCTAAACTTGTGGCTTTGATACAAGCTCTATAAATGACAAAAGAGAAGTCTACACTGACAGCAGTTATGGTTTTGCCACTATACGGAACAATATACAAAGAGAGCTGTTGACATCTGCAAAGAAAGACCTAAGACGCTGTGGCTAAAAGAAATCAGATGGCAGATCTAACCGCCAAACTGGCATCCCAAAGAGTGATGATCCTGACAGTCTGAAGACTATCAAGTTATAGACAAATGAAGACTGATTTAAAAAAAAAAAACCTGTATAAAATTATACAAACTAAAAAAAGGAAACTAGTCCTCCCATGGGAAGATAGACCTGACATCTACTGGGAAATAGACTTTACTGAGAAAAAATATGTGTGTAAATACCTTCTGTTTTTTGTGAACATCCTCAAGATAGATAGAAGTTTTTCCTGTAAAAATGAGAATGCTCAGATAGTCATCAAGAAGATTATTAAAGAAAAATTTTCCAAGGTTAAGAGTGCCAAAAGCAGATAATGGCCCTGCCTTTGTTGCCCAGGTAAGTCAGGGTGTGGCCAAGTATTTAGAGGTCAAATAAAAATTACATTGTGTGTACAGACCTCAGAGCTCAGGACAGATAGAAAAAATAAATTAGTTTAGAACTCTAAACAGACCTTGACAAAATTAATCATGGAGACTGGCACAGACTTGGTCCTACTTCCCCATGCCCTATTTGAAACTAGAAATACTCCCTCTTGATTCAGTTTTACTCTTTTTGAGTTCCTTTATGGGGCTCCTATGCCCATCACTGTCTTAAATGATGTGTTTAAACGTATGTTGTTATAATAATGATCTGTATGCTAAGTTAAAAGGTTTTCAGGTAGTGCAGAAAAAAATGTCTGGTCACAACTGGCTACAACGAACGAGCAGAGTACCCCAAGGACATCTAACCAGTTCCAGCCAGAGATCTGATCTACGTGCACCTACATCATGTCCAGATCCTCAAGCCTCGCTAAAAGGGTCCCTGCCTAGTTCTGTTTACTAATCCTTCTTATTATGTTTTTGTTTCCATGTTAAAAATAGAGTAGATGCAGTGTTCTCCACATAGAGATATAGACTTCTGAAATTCTAAGATTAGAATTACTTAGTAGAAGAAGTGGGGAATGAAGATCAAGAACTTATAAATTTTTGTCTTATAGCATTGTGGTATCTGAGATCAAGAAATTCAAGGCTAAATGTTGTAAAGAATAGACCCAGGCGGTCCAGGCACAGCCAGACCCACCCTGTAGTTGGGAACGTCCGGCCATAAAAGATAAAGAAAAGAATGCAGGAACTGGCCAGGTCAATCAGGACTGACCAAATGGCCATCTGGCAGGATGGTGCCTCCAGGGCAGCACCTCCCTCTAGCCCACCATAAATCATACATTGACCAGGTGTCCTGCTGACCTAGATAAGTCCCAAGCCCTTGTGCCTCCCTACACCTTAGCTGGCACGTACTACCCTGTTAACTTGTAATCACTACAATGACATTTAAATGAGCCAATCATGTGTAACCACACCATTTCTTTTGGCTCTCACCTTTTGGTTTGTGGTTTTTGCCTTTATAAGCCTGTGAAAAGGTTGGGCCAGGGTCGAACTCCTCTGCCCCCTGCGTGGTGCATGAGTTTCGACCCCAGCATGCTGGTTGAGTCCTCCATTGTTGTTTATGTGCCATTAAAGCCTTTTATGGTTACAACAAGTTCAGTCTCAGCATCTCACTGAGTGCGCGCCTTCCTGAGACTTAAGTAAGGGTCTCCCCACGGGGGTCTTTCACTACCCTATTGGGGAAAGGAGAAAGCTTAGGTTCTCTCCACAGAATGCTGCATAAGCATGAGAACTGTCAGAAGGATTTGTGTAACAAGCTGACCTGTGAGTTTGCTGAGTGCCCTGACTGTGGTGACAAGAAAGCTGAATTGGGTATATGTTTTTGAACAACCCTTGCCTGCCTTTGTCCCAGATTGGACAAGCTAAGGTGCCTTGCTTCAAGCTTTTTAATCTTATCGACATAGAACATTAGAGACGATGGAATCTGACTTAGAAAGATGAGTCATGAGAAAGAGTTATAATGATTCTTCTCTTCCCTTCAATGTGACCATTTATTCTAACTTAATACTGGACTGGTCTAGTAATGATCCCTGACCCTTTCTGCTGGTGCAGACTCTTGGGTGGTCTGCTCCTGTAACGACACCATATACTTATCCATCCTAGAGAATCTGCTGCACTCAGAGCAGGAGAGGACCCACTGCACTCAGAGTAGCTGAGTGGATAACATCGTAAGTGTTCCACTGAAGACCCAACAGTCTGAAGGCCTCCCAGTAGAGCTACTGCAACCAGGGCAACAGATCAGCAATTTTTCTGCCACTTTGAAGAGACCCCAGTTGCAAGGCCCTACAGGTAGTCTGCCACAGCCAAGTCTGAAGGTCTACCAGGAAATATGAAGCAACCCAGGGACAAAAGAGACAGATTCCAGAATCACCCAGACCAACAAACACTAGGTATATTCAAATGGCAAAAGTTATGCACAATAACAAAAGCAACAGAAGCCAATATATGTGGGCATTATCAGAATCCAGTTCTCCCACCACAGCAAGCCTTGAATATAACACACCCAAAAATCATGAAGCTGATCTAAAATCCTCTCTCATTAAGATAATAGAGTACTTTAAGGAGGATATCAATAACTCACTGAAAGAAATATAGGAAAACACAGGTAAACAGGTAAAGGAATTGAATAAAGCAATCCAAGACATAAAAGTGGAAGTAGAAACAATAAAGAAAACACAGGTGGAGGCAAACCTGGAAATGGAAAACCTAGGAAAGAAGTCAAGAATTACAGATGTAAGTATCACCAACAGAATACAAGAGATAGAAGACAGAATCTTAGGTATAGAAGATACTATAGAAGATATTGACACAAGTGTCAAAGAAAATTCATAACAAAAACTCCCAGAGCATCCAAGAAATTTAAGACAAAATGAAAAGACCAAATCTAAGAATAATCAGAATAGAGAAGAATGAAAATTCCCAGCTCAAAGGACATGAAAATGTCTTCAACAAAATCATAGAAGAAAACTTCCCCGAACTAAAGAAAGAGATGGCCATAAAGGTACGAGAAGTCTATAGAACACCAAGTAAATAGAACCAGAAAAGAAAATCCTCTCATCACATAATAATCAAAACACTAAATGCATATAACAAAGAAAGAATATTAAAAGCTCCAATGAAAAAGGGCCAAGTAACATACAAAGGTAGACCTATCAGACTTACACCAGACTTCTCAACAGAAATTAAGAAAGACAAGAGAGCCTGGTTAGAGGTCATGCACACTCTAAGAGAACACAAATGCCAGCCAAAGCTATTATATCCAGAAAAACTCTCAATCAATATAGATGGAGAAACCAAAATATTCCAGGACAAAACCAAATTCAAATAGTATCTGTCTATAAATCTAGTCCTACAAAGTATCATAGAAGGAAATCTCCAACAAAAGGTAGGTACCTGCAGCAAAGAAAGGACAAGATGTTAAACACCTCACAACAAATCCAAAAGGAGAGAACCATAAGTATATAAGAACCCCACCCCATGAAAACAAACATATCAGGAAACAACTGTCATTTCTCTTTAATATATCTGAATTTTAATGGATTCAACTCACCTATAAAACGACATAAGCTAAGAAACTGGATATTCAAACAATATCAACACTGAGATATCGCCTCACAGAAATCAGAATGGGTAAAATAAAAAACTCAGGTAACAGCAGATGCTAGTGAGGATATGGAGAAAGAGGAAAACGCCTCCATTGTTGACAGGATTGCAAGAAGGTACAACCACTATAGAAATCAGTTTGTCAGTTCCTCAGAAAATTGGACATAGTATTAACTGAGGAGCCAGCTATACCACTGCTTGACATATAAGAAAAAGATGTTCCAACATATAACAAGAACACATGCTCCACTACATTCATAGCAGCCTTTTTTATAATAACCAGAAGTTGGAAAGAACCAATATGTCCTTAAACAGAGGAATGGATAAAGAAAATGTGGTACATTTAAACAATAGATTACTACTACTCAACTATTAAAAACAATGAATTAATGAAATGCTTGGGCAAATGGATGGTAGGAGAAAATATTATCGTGACTGAGATAACCCAGTCATAAAATAACACACATGGTATGCACTCACTTGTCAGTGGATATTAGCCCATGATCGGAATTCTCAAAATACAATCCATAGATCACATTAAGCTCATGAAGAAGGATGACAAAAGTATCCAGACTTTTATCCTACTTAGAAGGGGGGACAAAAATACCCATTTTTACAGAAAAAAAGTGTGGACCAGAGACTGAAGGAAAAGCCATCCAGAGACTGGCCTACCTGGTGATCTATCCCATATACAGTCACCAAACTCAGACACCATTATGGATGCCAACAAGTGCTTGCTGACAGGTCCCTGATATAGCTGTCTCCTGAGAGTCTCTACAACTGCCTGAAAAATACAGAAGTGGATGCTCTCAACCAAACTTTGTACTGAGCAGAGGGCCCCCCAATGGAGGAACTAGAGAAAGGATCCAAGGAGCTGAAGGGTTTTGCAGTCCCATTGGAGGAACAACAATATGAACCAACCAGTATTCTCAGAACTCCCAGGGACTAAACCACCTACCAAAGAGTACACATGGAGTGTACCAATGGCTCCAGCCCCATTTGTAGCACAGGATGTCCTTGTTGGTCATCAATGAGAGGAGAGGCCACTGATCCTGTGAGAGCTCAATGTCCCTGTGAATAAGAATGCAGGTTCAGGAAGCAGGAGTGGGTGAGTTCTTAAGAAGGGGAAGTGGGTGAAAGAATTTCAGGTTTTGGGAGAGGAAACTGGGAAAGGGGATAACATATGAAGTGGAAATAAAGAAAATGTATAATAAAAAAGAAAAAAAGAAGTAAAATTGTTATATATATGTATATATATATATATGTACATATATATATATATATATATATATATATATATATATATACATATATATATATATGAATGAAACTAACAGTAATCTCTCCTTAATACCTCTAAATATTAATGGACACAATTCACCTATAAAAGACATAAGCTAAAAGGCTGGATCTAGCATTTTGCTTCATACAAGAAACACACCTCAGTAACAAAAACAGTTACTGTAAAAAGATGGAAAAACATCTTCCAAGCAAATGGTCTTAGGTAACAAGAAGGAGAGTTCCCATCCTCATATCCAATAAAATAGACTTTAAACCAAAAGTTATCAAATGTGATGAAAAAGAACACTTCATATTCATCAAGGGGTAAATCCACCAAGAGAAAGTCTCAATTATGAACATCTATGCCCCAAATGCAAGAGTACCCGTATTCATAAAGGAAACTCTACTAAAACTCAAAACCATATATTGAATCCAACACAATAATAGTGAGAGACTTTAAAACCATACTCTAACCAATGGATAGATCATTGAAACAGAAACTGAACAGAGACACAGTGAAACTAAGAGAGTTTATGAACCAAGTGGATTTAATAGATACCTACAGAACATTTCACCCTAAAACAAAAAGAATATACAGTCTTCTCAGCAACTTACCGGTACTGTCTCCAAAATGGGCCATATAATTGGTCTCAATACAATCCTCATCTGATACAAGAAGATTTAAATAATACTATGCACCTTATCAGATCACCATGGCCTAAAGTTGGGCTTCAAGAAGAGCAAAAACTGCAGAAAGCCCACATACACGTGAAAATTGAACAACTCTCTATTCAATGATAATATGGACAGGGAAGAAATAAAGAAAGAAATTAGATACTTCATGTGATTTAATGAAAATGTTGACACTTCACACCCAAACCTATGGGACACAATCAAAACAGTCCTGAGAGGAAAGTTCATAGCTCTAAGTGCCCTGGTAAAGAACTTGGAGAGACCTTACACTAACAACTTAATAGAATATCTAAGAGCTGTAGAACAAAAAGAAACAAATTCACTCAAGAGGAGTAGAATGCAAGAAATAGTCAAACTAAGGGCTGAAATCAACCAAATACAAACAGAGAAAATAATACAAAGAATAAATAAATCCAGAAGCTGCATCTTTGTGAGAATCAACATGATAGATAAACCTCTAGCCAAACTAATTAAAAGAGCTGAGAGGCAGTATCCAAATTAACAAAAATCAGAAATTAAAAGGGAGACATAACAACAAAAGCAGAGGAAATTCAAAAAATCATCAGCGCCTACTATTAAAAAAAAAAAACCTATATTCCAAGAAATTTAGATGAAATGGATGGTTTTCTAGACAGATACCACACAGCAAAGTTCAATCAAGAGCAAGTAAACTATCTAAATAGGCCCATATCACACAAGGAAATAGAAGAAGTCATTAAAAACACCCCAACCAAGAAGAGCCCAGGGCAAGATGGATTTAGTGCAGAATTCTACCAGTCCTTCAAAGAAGACATGATACCAATTTTCTCAAAGGATTCCATAAAATAGGAAGAGAAGGAACACTACCTAACTATTCCATAAATTACTCTGATACCTTAACCATACAAGGACGCAACCAAAAAAGAGAACTTCAGACCAAACTTGCTTATGAATATCAGTGCAAAAATACTCAAAAAATTCTTGAAAACCAAATCCAAGAACACATCAAAACCATAATTCACCATGATCAAGTAGGCTTCATCCCAGGAATGCAAGGTTAGTTTCATATACAAAAATTCATTAACATAATCCATTATATATATAAAAAACACACACAAAGAAAAAATCACATGATCATCTCCTTAGATAAAGAAAAAGCATTTGAAAAATTACAATACCCCTTCATGTTAAAAATATTGGAGAGATCAAGAATTCACGGTCCATACCTAAACATAATAAAAGCAATTTACTGCAAAACAACAGCCAATAGCAAATGAAATGGAGATATACTTGAAGCAATCCCACTGAAACTGGTGACAAGACAATGATGCCCACTCTCCTCATATTTATTCAATATAGTACTCGAAGTGTTAGCTAGAACAATAGGACAACAAAAAGGGATCAAGGGAATACAAATTGGCAAAGGAGAAATAAAGGTATCACTATTTGCAGATGATAAGATGGTATACATAAGCGACCCCAAATGTTCTACCAGAGAACTTCTCCAGCTGATAAAGAACTTCAGTGAAGTGGCCAGATATAAAATTAACTCAAGTAAGTCAGTAGTCTTCCTTTATACAAATGATAATCAGGCTAAGAAAGAAATTAAGGAAACAACTTCCTTCACAATAGCCACAAGTGATATAAAATCTTTTGCGGGTAACTCTAACCAAACAAGAGAAAGACCTGTATGATAATAACTTCAAGTCTTTCAAAAAATAAAGTGAAGAAGATCTCAGAAAATTGAGAGATCTCCCATGTTCATGGACTCTCAGAAATAACACAGTAAAAATGGCCATCCTGACAAAGGAAATCTATAGATTCAAGGCAATCCCCATCAAAATCACAACACAATTCTTCAAAGACGTGCAAAGAACAATTCTTAAAATCACTTGGAAAGGAAAAAACCCCAGAATAATGAAAATAATTCTTATAAATAAAAGAATGGCTGGGGAAAACAATATCCCTGACCTTAAGTTTTACTAGAGAGCAATAGTGAGTAAACTGCAAGCTATTGGTAGAGACAGACATGTTGATCAGTGGAATGAAATTGAGACCAAAAAATAAAACTACACACTTACCATCAATTGACCTTTGATAAAGATACCAAAAATATACAATGGAAAAAAGAAAGCAAAAAAATGGTGCTGGTCTACCTGGCTGTCTGTATGTAGAAAAATGAAAACAGTACCATATTTGTCACATTGCACAAAGCTTAAGCCCAAGTGAATCATAGTCCAATTGAATCAAAGTCCTCAACATAAAATCCAGATACACTGAATCTAATAGAATAAAAATTTGGAACGAACCTTGACCTCATTGACACTGGGAGAAATTTCCTAACCAGAACTCCAATAGCTCAAGCTCTAAGATCAAGAACTGATAAATGGGAGCTCATGAAATTGGAAAGCTTCAGTGAGGCAAGGGACACAGTCAATAAGACACATCATAAACCTGCTGATTGGGAAAAAAATCTTCTCTAACCCCACATCTGATAGAGGGATAATATGCAAAATATATAAAGAACACAAGAAACTAACCACCAAAAAACCAAACAGCCCAATCAAAAAATAGGATACAGACCTAAACCAAGATTTCACAACAGAGGAATCTTGAATACCTGAGAAGCACTTAAAGAAATATTCACAGTCCTTATTGATCAGAGAAACAGATATCAAAACGACCCTGAGATTCTACCTTACATCAATCAGAATGGTAAGGATCAAAACCACATGTGATATCACATGTTGGTGAGGATGTGGAGAAAGAGGCACACTCCTCCATTGCTGGTCACATTGCAAAATCAATCTGGACTTTCCTCAGAAAAGTGGAAATAGATCAACCTGAAGACCAAGCTATACCACTCTGGAAAATATACCCCAAAAATGTCCCATCATGCCACAGGGGCATATGTTCCACTATGTTCATAGCTGTCTTGTGATTGCCAAAACTTGAAACAACATAGATGGCCTAAAACAGAAGAATGGATACAGAAAGTGTGGTTCACTTATATAATGGAATACTACTCAACTAGTAAGATCAAGGACATCCTGAGTTTGCAGGCAAATGGATGGAACTAGAAAATATCATTCTGAGTTAGGCAACTCAGATCCCAAATAACATACATGGTGTGTACTTGCTAATAAGTAGATATTAGCCAAAAAATACAGAATAACCAAGATACAGTCCACAGAACTCAAAAAAGTCAACAAGCTGAAGTGTCCGAATGAGGATGCCTCAGTCCCATTTGGAATGGAGAAGAAAACAATCACAAGTAGGGAGGGAGAGAGGGACCTGGGAGGAAAAGTGGACCTGTGGTAGGGGATTGTGGAGGAGGGAGTTGGGGAGGAGAGAGGAACCTGATCTGGTATGGGGTGCGTGAAAAGTACTGAAGCCCTGAGGGCCAGCAAAATGAATGTAAACAGGCAACCTTGGGAGATAGGAGGTTTAGGGTAACCTCCCAAATGCACCAGAGACCTGTGATGTGAGAGACACTCCAGACTCAAAGGGACAGACCTTAGATGAAATGACTGACAGTAGGGAGAGGGAATTTATAAAGCCCAACTCCAGGAGGAAGACAGGGCATCAAATGAGGGAAAGGGGGCCTATCCCACAATCCCAACTCTGACCCATAATTTTTCCTGTCTAAAAGAACAAAAGGGATGAAAATGGAGAAGATCCCGAGGAAAAGAAGGTCCAGAGACAGGCTCAAATTGGTAACTAGCTCAAGGGGAATTCCCAAGGCCTGACACTATTACTGAGGCTATGGAGTGCTAAAAAAAAAGGGACCTAGCATGACTATACTCCAGAAGAACCAACAAGCAAGTGAAAGAGTCAGATGTAGATATTTGCACCTGATCTATCAGACAGAAGCAGCTGACCCCTGCTGTTGAATTAGGGAAGACTGAAAGATGCTGAGAATTGTGATCCTGTAGGAGGACTAGCAGTCTCAATTCATCTGGATACCCGAGGTCTCTCAAACACTGGGCCACCAACCAGGAAGCATATACCAGCCGATATGACATACAATAGAGGACTGCCTGGTCTCAATTCAGTCAGTGAAGATTCACCTAATCCTGAAGAGACTAGGGGCCCAAGTAGTTTAGAGGTTAGGTGAGTGGGAGAGGGGATGGGGACATCCACGTTGAGACATGGGATGTGGAACAGTCAGAGGGTACTTGGGGGGATAAAATAAGGAGTGTGGAACATAAATAATATTTTTTAAAAATGCAGAAAACAACTGATTGTGTGGTGTCAATCCCCACTTGTAGCACTGAAAATACAACCCCTGCACTCACACCTTAGGAAACATTTTGGGAGAGGAGGCAGAAAGATTTGAAATGCCAGAGGAATACATATCTGCTGTAATAATGCATCTCATAGGAATGCTGATGAAGCTACACGAATAAAGTCAGAACATGATTGCCCACACACATCAGGACCCCAGTGACATGATAACATATAAGAATGAAATCCACTGTGTCCCAAATATCTCATTTTAAAGATTAGCTGACTTTCACAACACCCAGCAATAATCATGGAAGGTTTCACCCATGTATGGGCAGTGAGAGTCTATGATCAGTTAACAGACATTTATAAAACAGAATTATACATGCAAATTCCATCCTTAGATTCCATGTCATTTCAAGCATGGGACTAATGGATAGCTGATGCTGCTGGCTAGCAGGATAGTCATGCATTGAGTTCACCATGTATCAGAGACCATGCAGGCAGCACGACCAACATGAGTATTGATGGTTCCACAGCATGAAAGAAGTGTGTGCATATTTGACTGTGCTTGAGGAGAAGCTAAGCTTCATTGAGCTTGAAACATTCACTGAATCATAAGGATCAGTATCATCTGCAGGCAGCTAAGCAACTCCAAAAGGAAAATCTAAAAGCCCAAATCCAGTGCCAAATAGGCTACAAGGATGTTGAACAAAAAGGTCTACAAAGTGTTAATGAAATTAGAACCTGGCAATAGAGTGGAGGTCAGAAGACAAAGAGAGTGTAGTGTATCTTTTTCAAAAAAGTAAAGTAAATGGAGTAGATACAAGAAGACAAAAAAGGAAAAATCACATTGCAGAGTTCTCTGTGGAAAGAAGTTACTATTAAGAAGATGGAGTAATAGAACCAAGATTGATGAAAGAATCCATTTGTACTTCAACACAAGTGACCCACAGGGATGCTATGATATTGAAATTACTCAGAAATCACAAAAAGTCCTTTAGGAAATTGGTTGGTTTCTGAAGACTGAAGAAAAGAAGGCTCATAAGAAAGGCAAAGAGAGAGAAAATTTATCTTTATACGAAGGAAAGCATGACTCTGATTGCAAGAAAAAGGAGCTAAGTCAACACATTCAAAGACAAAGACATGAAGGAACAGCATGCTCTAAGATTGACTGGCCACCCAAAATGGAACAACATAAAATTAAAGAGGCTCAGTCATGCTAGCAAGGCTGTGGAGTAAGAGGAACACTCCTCCGTTAGTGGTGGGATTGCAAAATGATATGAACACTATGGATATCAATCTGGAGGGTCCTCAGAAAATTGGAAATAGATATACTTAAGACCAAGTTATACCACTTTTGGGCATATACCCAAAGATGCCACACCATGCCACAGGGATATGCGTTCCAGTATGTTCATAGTGGTCTTATTTGTGATAACCAGAAGCTGGAAACAACCCAAATGTCCTTCATCACAAGAATTGATACAGAAAATGTGGTTCATATGCACAATGGAATACTATTCAGCTATTCAAAACAAGGACATCCTGAGTTTTTCAGGTGAATGGATGGAACTAGAAAATATCATCCTAAGTGAGGTAACTCAGACCCAAAATAGCATGCATGATGTGTACTCACTAATAAGTGGATAGTAGCCAAAAAAAAAAAATACAGAATACCCAGAACAGAATCTACAAAACTCAAGAGTTAACAAGCAGAAAGAGAGGAAATATGGAATAAGGAACCTTTAGAGATTACTGGGAGAGGAATAAGGACTAGACTATAAAACATATTAAATATAAAAGAAAAATAAGTATTCTATTACAAATTGTAATAAAATCATTGCATTGAATATTGTCTTGCAGTCACAAATGTGATTGAATGAAAGAAAATGCATCTCACCTTGGTTGTTTCCCTTCTCTCTGACACTCTGCAGACTTAATCTCAGTTGCTGTCTTATCTATATACATTTTGCATCATTTCACAAGGATTTCCACAAAGCAGGCAGGAGAAGGCAATAATTTATTCACCAAATGCTATATATTAAGAATAACTTCAAAATATACAACAATTATTGGTATAGGACTACATTTATAAAATACACTTAGAAGAAAATGTGGTCTAAGTTCTAAATTGTTACAAGTAAATCTCAAAATTGCAGCAGATATCTGTTTTTTGTTTTTGTTTGCTTGCTTCTGTTAATCAGTTTAAGAGAAATGATAAGGACTTTGCAGTATTTTTGTGTGTATATTTAGTCTGATCCAATATGTGTTTCACCTGTATAAACTCCCTGAGAAAGATGGTTATGATTTTTATTTCACTACTACAAAAACTGTATATTATGAACCAATAGAAAGAATAAATGAAACAATGAGTGAAAGGAAGAAGGAAGGAAAGAAAGAAGGAATCAGAGGAGGAAGGAAGGGGAAAGTGAAAAGCAGGCAGAGAGAATCAGAGAATTAGAGATAGAGACAGAAAGAGAAAAAGGAGAGGGAATATGGGTTTGAATGAATTGTTGTAGCCGATCGCACCTTGTTATGGAATAATATTTTGAGGGCATGATCTCAACTAACATCCACTATTTGTGAATAATCATGCTGGCATACCATTTCAATGGTGATTCGCTGAAATCTTCTCACAACAGTTTCACAAAACTGTTCTTTATTTTTGCTGCTCTATCTGAGAATCAAAAATTCTTTCAATGAGAGAATAGGTGAACACTCCATGTCCTTAGAAGGTTCCTTTGTTTTTGTTTCTTTTATTTGTTTATTTTTATTTTGTGTTTTTGAGACATGCTCTCTCAATGTAGTCCTTCTAGTGCTTATTGTGTAGACTAGGATGACCTCAAACTTGCAGATTTTCTTCTGCTGCTGCGAAGTTGGGACAGATGGCATACACCACAAAAACAGGATTCTGGTAAATTCTTACATTTCTACATATGATGATCAAAGACATAGGAGATACCACATAATTTAAGATACAAATTATCCAACAGTACGCCAGTGAAAAAACATCCCTGGAAGCCGGGCATGGTGGCACACGCCTTTTATCCCAGCACTCGGGAGGCAGAGGCAGGCAGATTTCTGAGTTCGAGGCCAGCCTGGTCTACAAAGTGAGTTCCAGGACAGGCAGGGGTATACAGAGAAACCCTGTCTAGAAAAAAGAAATCCAAAATACAAACAAACAAAACAAACAAACAAACAAATCCCTGGAAGCTTTTCAAAGTTTTACCTACGTGGAATTGAAATGAGAAAACATGCACATTCCAAGGAAGATGATTTCAGGGAGCATATTATGCCACATCTAGGAGGGTGGAAAACTGTACTCACAATTATGGACAAAACACTTCATCTCCAAACCTTCTATAACATTTGAGACACCTTGAATTAAAAGTGACTATGAATTCTCTGTTCTCCCTGCTTGATATTAAGTATTTGGTAGCACAGCTTTCTTCAGTGTTAGAAGCAATGAAACAAATAGAAGACAGTGTGAGAACACTCTTGTGCTCATAATTGCAAAGTCACTCTGCCTTTTCTGAAAGGGCTATTTGTCTTTATAGACATAAGATTCTGCTCACAAAGTTCATTATGGTCTCATCCACTGAAAATCAATGTCCTTTATAGTAAATACATTCTAGGTCTTATTAACTTACATGTCTAATGGGAAATATAATTGATAAAAGGATTACACACACACACACACACACACACACACACACACACATACACACACATACACACACACACACATCTGTAAAATTTAAATTCTACAAACTTCATTATTTGACCATTTTTCATGGTGTGAATCAGATACAAAGTGCTCCCTAAGTTTCATTACCGGACAAAAATAAAGACTCTGTATTCATCAATCTTAGATATTTAACTTCCTATGGATTACAGGTGAGACTTCATGGTTGCTTTCTACTTTCTGCAGTACTTTCATTGAGTATATAAGAATATACTCAATGTTATAAAAAGTGGAAGATGTAGAGTGTTAGTAATGAATGTATAAGGAAGAACAGTGGTAACAATTTATGAGTCACTGCTATTCTCTCCATTGGACATTTATTTTGCTTGTTACTCCTACAGCAACAGTCAGGTAGATAAATGGAATACAATTGAAGAACCAGAAATGAACCCACCCACTTACGGTCACTTGATCTTTGACAAGGGAGCTAAAACCACCCACTGGAAAAAAGACAGCATTTTCAACAAATGGTGCTGGCACAACTGACAGTTACCATGTAGAAGAATGTGAATTGATCCATTCTTATCTCCTTGTACAAAGCTCAAGTCTAAATGCGTAAAGGAACTCCACATAAAATCAGAGACACTGAAATATATAGAAGAAAAAGAGGGGAAAAGCCTTGAAGATATGGGCACAGGGGGAAAATCCCTGAACAGAGCAGCAATGGCTTGTGCTGTAAGATCAAGAATAGACAAATGGGAGCTCATAAAATTGCAAAGCTTCTATAAGGCAAAAGACGCTGTCAATAAGACAAAAAGGCTACTAACAGATAGGGAAAGGATCTTTACCAATCCTAAATCTGATAGGGGACTAATATTCAATATATACAAAGAACTCAAGAAGCTGGACTTCAGAAAATCAAATAATGCTATTAAAAAATGGGATACAGAGCTAAATAAAGAATTCTCAACTGAGGAATACTGAATGGCTGAGAAGCACCTGAAAAGATATTCAACATCCTTATTCACCAGGGAAATGCAAATCAAAACAACCCTAAGATTCAATCTCACACCAGTCAGAATGGCTAAGATCAAAAATTCAGGTGATTGCAGATGCTGGCTTGGATGTGGAGAAAGGGACACTCCTCCATTGTTGGTGGGATTGCAAGTTGGTACAACCACTCTGGAAATCAGTTTGGTGGTTCCTCCGAAAATTGGACATAGTACTACAAGAGGATTCAGCAATACCTCTCCTGGGCATGTACCCCGAAGATGTTCCAACTTGTAATAAGGACACATGCTCCACTATGTTCATAGCAGCTTTACTTATTTTGCTGTCTATAACTGTCTGATGTATACAGTAGCTGTTTTCCACGTCAATACATGACTGTAGAAACACACTTGATAAGTGACTCTTAAAATCCAAAACCTGTTTGTGTCAAAGTGGATACAGGAATGTCCTGAACATGATAGTGTGGTGGGAACAGTCACCTCAATCTGTGTTCATGAAGCCATGATAGACACTATCAAACACATTCCAGCAACCTTGCAGGTTGTGTTCCCTACTTGACTTTTGGCTCACTTTGTTGTCATTTTATTGTTTGCTTTTGGCTGTGGAATGTTCTCATTTAGGAGAACTGGTGAGATGTTTCAGGGATAAAGACCAATTGCTGCTATTAAAAGACCCTGGGTTTGGTTCCCAGTACTCACAAGGCTCACTACTGCCGGTAACTTCAGTTTCCAGGCATTCACCCTACTCTTCTGTCCTCTACAGGTACTGTATTCTCTTCTTGTACATGTATACTTGGAGGCAAAACATCCATGCACACAAAATAAAAATAGATAACAAATAAATCTTTTAAAAAATGTTTTCAGGCTCCAGACAACCGACCACCTTCCTGGTGAGAGCACAGGGGTCCGCCCGGCCCGAGAGGCTTCTGCCTCAGCTTCCGCGGGAGCGACCTTGGTTCCGGGACTCCACGGCGGGCAGCCTGCAGGTGGGAGTGTGGAACACAGAGGCCAGCAGCTCCTGGGACAGGTGAGAGCCACATAGCATCTGAGGCGGCGCCATTTCCGGCTCCAGACAACCGACCACCTTCCTGGTCAGAGCACAGGGGTGTGCCTGGCCCGAGAGGCTTCTGCCTCACTTTCAACGGGGGCCAACTTGGTTCCAGGACTCCATGGAAAGTAGTCTACACAGGTGAGAGTGTGGACTACTGAAACAAAGGCTTCTGTGACAGGCCAAAGCAACACAGCTTCTGGGAAAGATCCGGTTTTGGGCCTTCATCTTCGGCCAGAAGGAAGTCCAAACACCAGATAACTGTACACCTCCCTGAAAGAGGAGACCTTGCCTGCAGAGACTCCTCTGACCACTGAAACTCAGGGAAGAGATCTAGTCTCCCTGGTCTGCTGATAGAGGGTAACAAAATCACCAGAGGAACAATCCCTAAACAGAGACAACTATAACAACTAACTCCAGAGATTACCAGATAGCGAAAGGTAAACGTAAGAATCTTACTAACAGAAACCAGGACCACTCACCATCATCAGAACCCAGCATTCCCACTCCGCCCAGTCCAGGGCACCCCAACACACCTGAAAAGCTAGACCTGGATTTAAAAGCATATCTCATGATGATGGTCGAGGACATCAAGAAGGACTTAAATAACTCACTTAAAGAAATACAGGAGAACACTGCTAAACAAGTAGAAGACATTAAAGAGGAAACACAAAAATCCCTTAAAGAATTGCAGGAAAACATAACCAAACAGGTAGAAGACATTAAAGAGGAAACACAAAAATCCCTTAAAGAATTGCAGGAAAACACAATCAAACAGGTGATGGAATTGAATAAAACCATCCAAGACCTAAAAATAGAAGTAGACACAATATAGAAAACCCAAAGTGAGGCAACACTGGAGATAGAAACACTAGGATAGAAATCTGGAACCATAGATGCCAGCATCAGCAACAGAATACAAGAGATGGAAGAGAGAATCTCAGGTGCAGAAGATTCCATAGAGAACATTGGCACAACAATCAAAGAAAATGGAAAATGCAAAAAGATCCTAACTCAAAACATCCAGGAAATCCAGGACAAAATGAGAAGACCGAACCTACGGATAATAGGAGTGGATGAGAATGAAGATTTTCAACTCAAAGGACCAGCAAACATCTTCAACAAGATTATTGAAGAAAATTTCCCAAATCTAAAGAAAGAGATGCCCACGAACATACAAGAAGCCTACAGAACTCCAAATAGACTGGACCAGAAAAGAAATTCCTCCCGACACATAATAATCAGAACAAAAAATGCACTAAATAAAGATAGAATACTAAAAGCAGTAAGGGAGAAAGGTCAAGTAACATATAAAGGCAAGCCTATCAGAATTACACCAGATTTTTCACCAGAGACTATGAAAGCCAGAAGAGCCTGGAGAGATGTTATACAGACACTAAGAGAACACAAATTCCAGCCCAGGCTACTATAACCAGCCAAACTCTCAATTACAATAGATGAAGAAACCAAATTATTCCACGACAAAACCAAATTCACCCATTATCTCTCCACGAATCCAGCCCTTCAAAGGATAATAACAGAAAAAAACCAATACAAGGATGGGAACCATGCCCTAGAAAAAACAAGAAGGTAATCCCTCAACAAACATAAAAGAAGACAGCCACAAGAACAGAATGCCAACTTTAACAACAAAAATAACAGGAAGCAACAATTACTTTTCCTTGATATCTCTTAATATCAATGGACTCAACTCCCCAATAAAAAGACATAGACTTAAAAACTGGCTACACAAACAAGACCCAATATTTTGCTGCTTACAGGAAATTCATCTCAGAGAAAAAAATAGACACTACCTCAGAATGAAAGGCTGGAAAACAATTTTCCAAGCAAATGGTCTGAAGAAACAAGCTGAAGTAGCCATTTTAAAATCAGATAAAATCAACTTCCAACCCAAAGTTATCAAAAAAGACAAGGAGGGACACTTCATACTCATCAAAGTAAAATCCTCCAAGAGGAACTCTCAATTCTGAATATCTATGCTCCAAATGCAAGGGCAGCCACATTCTTTAAGGACACTCTAGTAAAGCTCAAAGCACACATTGCACCTCACACAATAATAGTGGGAGACTTCAACACACCACTTTCATCAATGGACAGATCGTGGAAACAGAAACTGAACAGGGACACAGTGAAACTAACAGAAGTTATGAAACAAATGGATTTGACAGATATCTACAGAACATTTTATCCTAAAACAAAAGGATATACCTTCTTCAACACCTCACGGGACCTTCTCCAAAATTGACCATATAATTGGTCACAAAAGAGGCCTCAACAGATACAAAAATATTGAAATTGTCCCATGAATCCTATCAGACTACCATGGACTAAGGCTGATCTTCAATAACAACATAAATAAGGGAAATCCAACATTCACGTGGAAACTGAACAACAATCTTCTCAATGATACCTTGGTAAAGGAAAGAATAAAGAAAGAAATTAAAGACTTTTTAGAGTTTAATGAAAATAAAACCACAACATACCCAAACCTATGGGACACAATGAAAGCATTTCTAAGAGGGAAACTCATAGCTCTGAGTGCCTCCAATAAGAAACTGGAGAAAGCACACACTAGCAGCTTGACAACACAACTAAAAGCTCTAGAAAAAAGTAAGAAATTTCACCCAAGATGAGTAGACGGCAGGAAATAATCAAACTCAGGGGTGAAATCAACCAAGTTGAAACAAGAAGAACTATTCAAAGAATTAACCAAACGATGAGTTGGATCTTTGAGAAAATCAACAAGATAGATAAACCGTTAGCTAGACTCACTAGAGGTCACAGGGACAACATCCTAATTAACAAAATCAGAAATTAAAAGGGAGACATAACAACAGATCCTGAAGAAATCCAAAACACCATCAGATCCTTCTACAAAAGGCTATACTCAACAAAACTGGAATACCTGGACAAAATGGACAAATTTCTAGACAGATAACAGCTACCAAAGTTAAATCAGGATCAGGTTAATGATCTAAACAGTCCCATATTCCCTAGAGAAACAGAAGCAGTCATTAATAGTCTCCCAGTCAAAAAAAAGCCCAGGACCAGATGGTTTTAGTGCAGAGTTCTACCAGACCTTCAAAGAAGATCTATTTACAGTTCTGCACAAACTATTCCACAAAATAGAAGTAGAAGGAACTCTACCCAACTCATTTTATGAAGCCACAATTACTCTGATACCTAAACCACAGAAAGATCCAACAAAGATAGAGAACTTCAGACCAATTTACCTTATGAATATCGATGCAAAAATCCTCAATAAAATTCTTGCTAACCGAATCCAAGAACACATCAAAACAATCATCCATCCTGACCAAGTAGGTTACATCCCAAGGATGCAGGGATGGTTCAATATACGGAAATCCATCAATGTAATCCAGTATATAAACAAACTCAAAGACAAAAAAACCACATGATCATCTCGTTAGATGCTGAGAAAGCATTTGACAAAATCCAACACCCATTCATAAAAAAAGTTTTTGAAAGATCAGGATTTCAAGGCCCATACCTAAACATGATAAAAGCAATCTACAGCAAACCAGTAGCCAACATCAAAGTAAATGGTGAGAAGCTGGAAGCAATCCCACTAAAATCAGGGACTAGACAAGGCTGTCCACTCTCGCCCTACCTATTCAACAATGTACTTGAAGTCCTAGCGAGATCAATTAGACAACAAAAGGAGATCAGGGGGATACAAATTGGAAAGGAAGAAGTCAAAATATCACTTTTTGCAGATGATATGCTAGTATATATAAGTGACCCTAAAAATTCCACAGGGAACTCCTAAGCCTGATAAACAGCTTCAATGAAGTAGCTGGATATAAAATTAACTCAAACAAGTCAATGGCCTTTCGGTACACAAAGGATAAACAGGCTGAGAAAGAAATTAGGGAAACAACACCCTTCTCAGTAGTCACAAATAATATAAAATACCTTGGCATGACTCTAACTAAGGAAGTGAAAGATCTGTATGATAAGAACTTCAAGTCTCTGAAGAAAGAAATTAAAGAAGATCTCAGAAGATGGAAAGATCTCCCATGCTCATGGATTGACAGGATCAACACTGTAAAAATGGCTATCTTGCCAAAAGCAATCTACAGATTCAATGCAATCCCCATCAAAATTCCAACTCAATTCTTCAACGAATTAGAAAGGGCAATCTGCAGATTCATCTGGAATAAGAAAAAACCTAGTATAGCAAAAACTCTTCTCAAGGATAAAAGAACCTCTGGTGGAATCACCATGCCGGACCTAAGTACTACAGAGCAATTGTGATAAAAACTGCATGGTATATAGTGACAGACAAGTAGACCAATGGAACAGAATTGAAGACCCAGAGATGAACCCACACACCTATGGTCACTTGATCTTTGACAAGGGAGCTAAAACCATCCAGTGGAAAAAAGACAGCATTTTCAACAAATTGTGCTGGCACAACTGGTGGTTATCATGTAGAAAAATGTGAATTGATCCATTCCTATCTCCTTGTACTAAGGTCAAATCTAAGTGGATTAAGGAACTCCACATAAAACCAGAGACACTGAAACTTATAGAGGAGAAAGTAGCGAAAAGCCTTGAAGATATGGGTACAGGGTTAAAAATTCCTGAATAGAACAGCAATGGCTTGTGCTGTAAGATCGAGAATTGATAAATGGGACCTCATAAAATTGCAAAGCTTCTGCAAGGCAAAAGTCAATAAGACAAAAAGGCAACCAGCAGATTGGGAAACGATATTTACCTAACCCAAATCGGATAGGGGACTAATATCCAATATATATAAAGAACTCAAGAAGGTGGACTCCAGAAAATCAAATAACCCCATTAAAAAATGGGGCTCAGAGCTGAACAAACTATTCTCACCTGAGGAATACCGAATGGCTGAGAAGCACCTGAAAAAATGTTCAACATCCTTAATCATAAGGGAAATGCAAATCAAAACAACCCTGAGATTCCACTTCACTCCAGTCAGAATAGCTAAGATCAAAAATTCAGGTGACAGCAGATGCTGGCGAGGATGTGGAGAAAGAGGACCACTCCTCCATTGTTGGTGGGATTGCAAGCTTGTACAACCACTCTGGAAATCAGTCTGGCGGTTCCTCAGAAAATTGGGCATAGTACTGCCGGAGGATCCCGCAATACCTCTCCTGTACATATATCCAGAAGATGTCCCAACTAATAAGAAGGACACATGCTTCACTATGTTCATAGCAGCCTTATTTACAATAGCCAGATGCTGGAAAGAACCCAGATGCCCCTCAACAGAGGAATGGATACAGAAAATGTGGTACATTTACACCATGGAATAGTACTCAGCTATTAAAAAATGAATTCATGAAATTCCTAGGCAAATGAATGGACCTGGAGGGCATCATCCTGAGTGAGGTAACCCAAACACAAAGGAACTCGCACAATATGTACTCACTGATATGTGGATATTAGCCCAGAAACTTAGGATACCCAAGATATAAGATACAATTTGCTAAACACATGAAATTCAAGAAGAACGAAGACCAAAGTTTGGACACTTTGCCCCTTCTTAGAAATGGGAACAAAACACCCATTGAAGGAGTTACAGAGACAAAATTTGGAGCTGTGACAAAAGGATGGACCATCTAGTGATTGCCATATTCAGGGATCCAGCCCATAATCAGCTCCCAAACGCTGACACCATTGCATACACTAGCAAGATTTTGCTGAAAGGACGCAGATATAGCTGTCTCTTGTGAGGCTATGCCGGGGCCTAGCAAACACAGAAGTGGATGATCACAGTCAGCTATTGGATGGGTCACACGGCCCCCAATGGAGGAGCTAGAGATATTATTCAAGGAGCTAAAGGGAACTGCAACCCTATAGGTGGAACAACATTATGAACTAACCAATACCCCGGAGCTCTTGACTCTAGCTGCATATGTATCAAAAGATGGCCTAGTCGGCCATCACTGCAAAGAGGGCCATTGGACTTGCAAACATTATATGCCCCAGTACAGGGGAACCCCAGGGCCAAAACGGGGGAGTGGGTGGGTAATGGATTGGTAGGGTGGGTATGGCGGACTTTTGGGATAGCATTGAAAATGTAAACGAGGAAAATACCTAATAAAAATAAAATAAAATTTAAAAAAAAATGTTTTCATTTTCACATGGCTTATTTTGCAGGCAAATGACTAGTGAAAACATGAATTTTTAGATCTTACTAAAATGCAGTTCTGTGAGTATGATCTGGCCAGAGAGAAAATAGTTACAGCTTCCAGTTTCATTTTATAACCAGAAGGTAGGCCTGTTGTTTCTAATGACCCTGGAAATAAGTACTTTATTCTTTGAGGAATAAAAATTATAGTGTGAAACACAGATGGCTTTCTAACACCATTGATATGTAAAGGGTATACCATGATGAAATAAAAGCATGTTCTTAAAGAGCATGAGAAGAAAAGTGTTAGTAAAATATTTGGTTTAATATTCTGTGTTCACTTCCTACTTCTTTTTTTGTCAGAGTTGAGGACTGAACCCAGGGCCTATGCTTGCTAGGCAAGCACTCTATCACTGAGCTAATTCCCCATCACCCACTTCCTAGTTCTTATATTAAGAAACATATTATAATAAATTGATATATAATTATATCATATTCATTTCATAGAAATCTAAAATATAATAGATTATATAAACAGTAAAATATAAAAAGCACTCAAGTAGATTCATACTATATTTAAAGATGAATTTAAAATATATGAAAAGTTAAACATTGTCAAAACTGAAATAAAGTGCTAAGTGTGAAGAAAAGAGTATCTGAGGACTAAAGCCCTTACTCTCCATGCACAAGGCCCTGTGTTGTTTTAGCAACAATGACAAATATTGAGGAAAGAAATGACATGAGTTTATGCTTAACATTAGAATATGACTAAATCAGGAGAAGTAACTCAAGACATATTTGGTCCTATCTATCATTGCCTGGTACTCATTCTCTAACTTCTCTTCACTATATCTTCCAAAGTTCAATAGAAAGACTTCAAGTCAGACATTGGACCAGTAGTTATTCAATACATAAAGTTAATGCCTCTATATCTCATATATGTACTGTCATATAAGAATATATTTTGCTCGAGAACCAGGCTCATGTCCTGCAACTCCCCATGGTTGTATGTTTCTTCTAATTTCACTCTAAAGTTTTCTATGCTATGAAACGATACTAAGTTCAACAACAACAACAACAACAATAATAATAATAATTAATAATAATAATAAATACATGAAAAGGTAGTCTACACATCATATAAGGTAAGGCGACTTATCACATTGACTTATTATCACAATCATTCAGCAAGTTCACAGATGGACTGGATTATCCTGGTGTTAATCACTGCCACCCAAATTGAGAGACTTATATAACAGTAATTATCAGTAGAGGCTGGTACAAGGATTGGGACAATTTTGTCTTTCTCACTCACCCATTATCTATGGAATTATTCTTGTTCCTTCCTTGTCTGTTCCATAGATCAGTTTCTATGCCAGATTTCCACTATTAGACTGAATATTGTCTTAGACCACTTTTCTATGTGCAGCACACTGTGAAACAGAAAATACTCACCTGACTTCTTGCCTCTGAAGCAAGGTGGACTGGGTGCCCAGATTCTGGCTTCATAATAACCAGCACTAAGGAAGACAGAAGTAGATCAAGCCTGGGATAGAGTTCTGTGACTCTGTGACCTTGCTTACCTCTCAAATGGCAACTTTTATTTCAAAAGTTTTTTTAGTAGAAATGACAGAACTCTCTTTGGGAGACTAAATCACTTAAGAAACTCTTTCTTCTTGCTAATTAAATAGGACACTTAAAAGTTTTTCATGAATGACTCCTAAGGTAAAATGTGTTTTGAAGATATATTTATTTGATCCATGAGGATTTGCTGGATCCCATGTGGTAGATGCTAGAAACTTTAATTTTATATTCACAGGAAATGTATAGAAGTCTCTATGTCCTACTGGATCTAGGCTTCTCTATTTTTTATTTTTTGAGCCCAAACAAACTTTTTCTTTCAAAGAAGATTTAGGACATTTACTACTTAATTATATATGTTTATTTACTACATATAGTTGTGTTTTAGTCAACTCAACCTTTCATTATTTCTTTACTAAGTATTTTCTTATACAACTACCATTATTCTCTCCACATTTCATCTATTTCTAAAAGTAAAACAATAAAACAAGACAAAAACACTAGTGTACATATACATAGTAATATTTATGTGCCTAGGGTAGAGTCATCTATGGAAATATTGATGGCATCCTAACTCTTGAATCCTCATAGATATCTGAGAGACATTCAGGTCAGTTGTTCTTATGCTAGGAGTGGACATCATTACAAGTTGCAATCGGCTATGATTTTTTTTCTACCTTGTTCTTTGAAGGTTTGTGCATACTGACACAACAGGTGAACTCATATGTACAAATATCCTATTATGTCTGTTAAAGACCAGTTTCCATAGAATCATATAACTCAGGTGTTTGCAAGCTTTCTGCATCTACTTCTATGATGATCTCTGAATTTTGGGTTGGCAGTGTATGTGACATAGAAGTCCCAGGTTTAGCCAGACACTTCAGAGTCAGTTATTATCAGTATCATGAATGATTATGGGTTTCTGTAGTTAATCATCATAGACAAAAAAGAAATGTCTCTGATGAGAATTAAGAGATATACAAATCCTTCAGTATAAAGATAAGAGCTTAGAGATTAGTTTATTACTATGTCTACTTAGCATAAAATAGCATTAAGTTCTTCCAGAGGATCTTTATATATATTTTCTGTATGCATTTAACTATCTATCTATCTATCTATCTATCTATCTATCTATCTATCTATCTATCTATCTATCTATTGGATTAAGTTATTTGCTGTACATCTTGATCTCCTTTGCTCCCAATCTTTTCCTCTGTTCTTTCTTGTCCACAATCCATCCTTCCTCCCCTACTCCTCAGGAAGGGAAGGCCTCCTGTGGATCTCTATACTTCCTAGAAACATATTTTTCCCCTGATAATGGTACTTGATATTGGTTCCATCTTTTGAAATGGTCCTTCAAATTCAATAATAAAGTCATTGGTTACTCTGATAATGCTCATGGCACTGTTGGACAAAACTTGGTTTTGTTATAGCTGTCAGGGTTGTCATCTGGCTAAGATTATGATTATTTACAGCATTGTGGAAACTATCCCATAAGCAGGGTGTTTCAGGTTAACTACCAGCTCATTTTTCTATTTTCTATCACCTGACTATATGCTATTTTTAGGAATAAGATTACCCTCTAAACATCAGTCTCCTAAATATTATAGGCTGTCAATATTGATTTTAGTTGTCTTCTATTTGTTTCTTAAATCTCAAATACCTATTCTGCCACACATTATCTACTCAACAGAGAAAATAAGCAACTACTAAAAGAATATTTAAGAACTAGGATTAAAACTAAAAGCATGATACACAGTTATCATAGGATCTTGTATGTATGCATGTATGTATTATGTACATATTTATGAGGGACTGTCTTGTGGAAGGATTTTCTACTGTTGCATATCACTCACCAAAGTTTAGTGAAGACAAGAAAAACTATCTGAATAATCTTATAGCCTGCAAGGAAATAACAGCAGTCATTAAAATTCACCCAACCAAAAAGCCCAGGAACACGTTGTTTTAGTGAATATTTCTAAGAGAATTTTAGAGATGAGCTAATATCATTACTCCTCAAACTATTCCACAAAACAGAAACAGAATTTATGACATTACAGTCACTCTGATGCTTAAGCCACAAAAACTCAAAAAATAAAGAGAATTTATGACCTATTTCCTTTATACATTGATGTCAAAGTACTCAATAAAATACTTCTAAACTGAATCTAAAAACACATCAAAGACATCTCCACCATGATCAAATAGTATCTATCCCAGTGATGCAGAATTACTTCAATGTATGAAATTTATCAATATAATCTACCATACAAAGGAACTGAAAGGCAGGCACATACACACACAAACACACACATGATCTCTTCATTAGATGCTAAAAAAGACTTTGACAAAATACACCACCCCTTTGTTTTATAATATTGGAGAGATCAGGGATATGGTGCATATATTTAAGTGTAAATATAGATGGTATATATAAATATAAACAGAAAATGCAGTATACAGCAAGCCAATAACATCAACATCAATGCAAGTCAACACCAAATAAAACGGAGAGAAACTTCAAAACAATTCAATTAAAGTTGTGTACAAGACAAGGCTTTCCACTCTTTCCCTATCTCTATAGTACTTATTGAGGGGATACAAATTAGAAAGAACAAACAATAATTGGGCCAAGAAAGACATTATGGAGACAAAGTTTGGAGCTGAGATGAAAGGATGGACCATGTAGAGACTGCCATATCCAGGGATCCACCCCATAATCAGCATCCAAACGCTGACACCATGGCATACACTAGCAAGATTTTATTGAAAGGACCCAGATGTAGCTGTCCCTTGTGAGACTATGCAGGGGCCTAGCAAACACAGAAGTGGATACTCACAGTCAGCTAATGGATGGATCATAGGGCTCCCAATGGAGGAGCTAGAGAAAGTAGCCAAGGAGCTAAAGGGATCTGCAACCCTATAGGTGGAACAACATTATGAACTAACCAGTACCCCAGAGCTCTTGACTCTAGCTGCATATATATCAAAAGATGGCCTAGTCGGCCATCACTGGAAAGAGAGGCCCATTGAACTTGCAAACTTTATATGCCCCAGTACAGGGGAACACCAGGGCCAAAAAGGGGAAGTGGGTGGGCAGGGGAGTGGGGGTGGGTGGATATGGGGGACTTTTGGTATAGCATTGGAAATGTAAATGAGCTAAATACCTAATAAAAAATGGAAAAAAAAAAAAACTTCATGTAGCCCTCTTCAAGTGACCTCCTTTCATCTCCCTGCTTGCCTTTGATTTGGGGAAGACCAGAGGCTATGGGTGTAAAAAAAAAAAAAGAAAAAAAAAAAAAGAAAGACATTATGGAGAAAATGCACTTCATTGTAGCTTCAAATAATATAAAATATCTTTGTGTAACTAACACAAGAATAAAAACGACCTCTATGACAAGAACTTCCAATCTCTGAAAAAACAAATTGAGGAAGATATTGAAATATGGAAAAATCTATGCTCATGGATCAGTAGGATTATTGTAGTGATAACGATCATTTTACTAAAAGCAATCTATGGGTCCAATGAAACATCAAAATTCCAACACAATTCTTTACAGATAGTGAAACAACAAATTAACAGTATAAACATTTGAGTATTGTTATACATACAGGCAAGTTGATTAAAGAATCAAAATGAAGATACAGAAACAAACTGACATAACTACAGACCTTTGATTTTCACAAAGGGCCAGCAAATATCTTCAACAAAATTATAGAAGAAAACTTTCCAAACCTAAAGAAAGAGATGCCCATGAACATACAAGAAGCCTACAGAACTCCAAATAGACTGGACCAGAAAAGAAATTCCTCCTGACACATAATAATCAGAACAACAAATGCACTAAATAAAGATAGAATATAATAAGTAGTAAGGGAGAAAGGTCAAGTAACATATAAAAGAAGGCCTATCAGAATTACACCAGACTTTACAACAGAGACTATGAAAGCCAGAAGAGCATGGACAGATGTTATGCAGACACTAAGAGAACACAAATGCCAGCCCAGGCTACTATACTAGGCCAAACTCTCAATTACCATAAATGGAGAAACCAAAGTATTCCACGACAAAACCAAATTCACACATTATCTTTCCACGAATCCAACCATTCAAAGAATAAATACAGAAAAAAAAACAATACAAGGAAGGAAATCATGCCCTAGAAAAAGCAAGAAAGTAATCCCTCAACAAAACAAAAAGAAGACAGCCACAAGAACAAAATGCCAAATATAACAACAAAAATAAAAGGAAGCAACAATTACTTTTCCTTAATATCTCTTAATATCAATGGACTCAATTCCCCAATAAAAAGACATAGACTAACAGACTGGCTATAGAAACAGGACCCAACATTCTGCTGCTTACAGGAAACCCACCTCAGGGAAAAAGACAGACACTACCTCAAAATGAAAGGCTGGAAAACAATTTTCCAAGCAAATGGTCTGAAGAAACAAGCTGAAGTAGCCATTTTAAAATCAGATAAAATCAACTTCCAACCCAAAGTTATCAAAAAAGACAAGGAGGGACACTTCATACTCATCAAAGTAAAATCCTCCAAGAGGAACTCTCAATTCTGAATATCTATGCTCCAAATGCAAGGGCAGCCACATTCATTAAGGACACTCTAGTAAAGCTCAAAGCACACATTGCACCTCACACAATAATAGTGGGAGACTTCAACACACCACTTTCATCAATGGACAGATCGTGGAAACAGAAACTGAACAGGGACACAGTGAAACTAACAGAAGTTATGAAACAAATGGATTTGACAGATATCTACAGAACATTTTATCCTAAAACAAAAGGATATACCTTCTTCAACACCTCACGGGACCTTCTCCAAAATTGACCATATAATTGGTCACAAAAGAGGCCTCAACAGATACAAAAATATTGAAATTGTCCCATGAATCCTATCAGACTACCATGGACTAAGGCTGATCTTCAATAACAACATAAATAAGGGAAATCCAACATTCACGTGGAAACTGAACAACAATCTTTTCAATGATACCTTGGTAAAGGAAAGAATAAAGAAAGAAATTAAAGACTTTTTAGAGTTTAATGAAAATAAAGCCACAACATACCCAAACCTATGGGACACAATGAGAGCATTTCTAAGAGGGAAACTCATAGCTCTGAGTGCCTCCAATAAGAAACTGGAGAAAGCACACACTAGCAGCTTGACAACACAATTAAAAGCTCTAGAAAAAAAGTAAGAAATTTCATCCAAGATGAGTAGATGGCAGGAAATAATCAAACTCAGGGGTGAAATCAACCAAGTGGAAACAAGAAGAACTATTCAAAGAATTAACCAAATGATGAGTTGGATCTTTGAGAAAATCAACAAGATAGATAAACCGTTAGCTAGACTCACTAGAGGTCACAGGGACAACATCCTAATTAACAAAATCAGAAATTAAAAGGGAGACATAACAACAGATCCTGAAGAAATCCAAAACACCATCAGATCCTTCTACAAAAGGCTATACTCAACAAAACTGGAATACCTGGACAAAATGGACAAATTTATAGACAGATAACAGCTACCAAAGTTAAATCAGGATCAGGTTAATGATCTAAACAGTCCCATATCCCCTAGAGAAACAGAAGCAGTCATTAATAGTCTCCCAGCCAAAAAAAAAAGCCCAGGACCAGATGGTTTTAGTGCAGAGTTCTACCAGACCTTCAAAGAAGATCTATTTACAGTTCTGCACAAACTATTCCACAAAATAGAAGTAGAAGGAACTCTACCCAACTCATTCTATGAAGCCACAATTACTCTGATACCTAAACCACAGAAAGATCCAACAAAGATAGAGAACTTCAGACCAATTTCCCTTATGAATGTAGATGCAAAAATCCTCAATAAAATTCTTGCTAACCGAATCCAAGAACACATTAAAGTAAACATCCATCCTGACCAAGTAGGTTTTATTCCAGTGATGCAGGGATGTTTTAATATATGGAAATCTATCAATGTAATCCATTATATAAACAAACTCAAGGACAAAAAACACTTGACCATCTCCTTAGATGCGGAAAAAGCTTTCAATAATATCCAACACCCATTCATGATAAAGGTCTTGGAAAGATCAAAAATTCAAAGCCCATACCTAACCATGATAAGAGCAATCTACAGCAAACCAGTAGCCAACATCAAAGTAAATGGTGCGAAGCTGGAAGCAATCCCAGTAAAATCAGGGACTAGACAAGGCTGTCCACTCTCTCCATACCTATTCAACATTGTACTTGAAGTCCTACCCAGAGCAATTTGACAACAAAAGGGGATACAAATTGGAAAGGAAGAAGTCAAAATATCACTTTTTGCAGATGATTTGATAGTATAAATAAATGACCCTAAAAATTCCACCAGAGAACTCCTAAACCTGATAAACAGCTTCGGTGAAGTAGCTGGATATAAAATTAACTCAAACAAGTCAATGGCCTTTCTCTACACAGAGAATAAACTGGCTGAGAAAGAAATTAGGGAAACAACACCCTTCTCAATAGTCACAAATTATATAAAATATCTTGGCGTGACTCTAACTAAGGAAGTGAAAGATCTGTATGATAAGAACTTCAAGTCTCTGAAGAAAGAAATTAAAGAAGATCTCAGAAGATGGAAAGATCTCCCATGCTCATGGATTGGCAGGATCAACATTGTAAAAATGTCTATCTTGCCAAAAGCAATCTACAGATTCAATACAATCCCCATTAAAATTCCAGCTCAATTCTTCAACGAATTAGAAAGAGCAAGCTGCAAATTCATCTGGAATAACAAAAAACCTAGGATAGCAAAAACTCTTCTCAAGGATAAAACTGCCGCTGGTGGAATAACCATCCCTGACCTAAAGCTTTACTACAGAGCAATTCTGATAAAAACTGCATGGTACGGGTACAGTGACAGACAAGTCGATCAATGGAATAGAATTGAAGACCCAGAAATGAACCCACACACCTATGGTCCCTTCATCTTCGACAAGGAATCTAAAACCATCCTGTAGAAGAAAGACAGCATTTTCAACAATTGGTGCTGGCACAACTGGTTGTTATCATGTAGAAGAATGCGAATCGATCCATTCCTATCTCCTTGTACTAAGGTCAAATCTAAGTGGATCAAGGAACTTCACATAAAACCAGAGACACTGAAACTTATAGAGGAGAAAGTGGGGAAAAACCTTGAAGATATGGGCACAGGGGGAAAATTCCTGAATAGAAGAGCAATGGCTTTTGCTATAAGATCGAGAATTGACAAATGGGACCTCATGAAACTGCAAAGCTTCTGCAAGGCAAAAGACACCGTCAATAAGACAAAAGACCACCAACAGATTGGGAAAGGATCTTTACCTATCCTAAATCAGAGAAGGGACTAATATCCAATATATATATAAAGAACCCAAGAAGGTGGACACCAGAAAATCTAATAAACCCATTAAAAAATGGGGCTCAGAACTGAACAATGAATTCTCACCTGAGGAATACCGAATGGCAGAGAAGCACCTGAAAAAATGTTCAACATCCTTAATCATAAGGGAAATGCAAATCAAAACAACCCTGAGATTCCACCTCATACCAGTCAGAATGGCTAAGATCAAAAATTCAGGTGACAGCAGATGCTGGTGAAGGTGTGGAGAAAGAGGAACACTCCTCCATTGTTGGTGGGATTGCAAGCTTGTACAACAACTCTGGAAATCAGTCTGGCGGTTCCTCAAAAAAATGGACATAGTACTACCGGAGGATCCAGCAATTACTCTCCTGGGCATATATCCAGAAGATGTCCCAACCGGTGAGAAGGACACATGCTCCACTATGTTCATAGCAGCGTTATTTATAATAGCCAGAAGCTGGAAAAAATCCAGATGCCCTTCAACAGAGGAATGGATACAGAAAATGTGGTACATTTACACAATGGAGTACTACTCACCTATTAAAAAGAATGAATTTATGAAATTCCTAGGCAAATGGATGGACCTTTAGGGCATCATCCTGAGTGCGGTAACACAATCACAAAGAAACTCACACAATATGTACTAATAAGTGGATATTAGCCCAAAACTTAGGATACCCAAGATATAAGATATAAGATACAATTTGCTAATTTGCATGAAACTCAAGAAGAATGAAGACCAAATTGTGGACACTGAGCCCCTTCTTAGAATTGGGAACAAAACACCCATGGAAGGAGTTACAGAGACAAAGTTTGGAGCTGTGACAAAAGGATGGACCATCTAGAGACTGCCATATCCAGGGATCCATCCCATAATCAGCTTCCAAACGCTGACACCATTGCATACACTAGCAAGAGTTTGCTAAAAGGACCCAGATATAGCTTTCTCTTGTGAGACCATGCCGGGGCCTAACAAACACAGAAGTAGATGCTCACAGTCATCTATTGGATGGATCACAGGGCTCCCAATGTAGGAGCTAGAGAAAGTACCCAAGGAGCTAAATGGATCTGCAACCCTATTGATGGAACAACACTATGAACTAACCAGTATCCCAGAGCTCTTGACTCTAGCTGCATATGTATCAAAAGATGGCCTAGTCAGCCATCACTGGAAAGAGGCCCATTGGACATCCAAACTTTATATGCCCCAGTACATGGGAACGCCATGGCCAAAAAAAATGGGTATGGGTGGGTAGGGAAGTGGGGGGGAGGGTATGGGGTACTTTTGGGATAGCATTGGGAATGTAATTGAGAAAAATATGTAATAATATATATATATATAAGAGTTATAAATGTTTTGCCTCAATTCAGTTTCATTTTACCTTGTATTACAGATTGAAAATCATCCCTTCAAATCTAGAACACCTTACTTAAGGCTAAACAATGTATGTTCAAATAAGGGAATATAATTAGTCTTCAACCCCATTAGAGATTTGAGAAGGAATTAAATATTAACAGAATATGTAGGAGGCACAAAGTTATATCTTCTAAAATTTATATTATTTGTAGATACAGCTGACTGCTTGAACAGTCCATGAATTCCTTATAACATTAGATCATCTATCTTTAGCCTTCTCAGCCATTATTATCTTCCAGCTCTCAAGTGAAGCAAGAATTTTGAAGGACTATATTACACGATATTGGCAGAGCTTAGCATTTGATTAAACCACCTCTGTTTGGCCTGAATGGATAGTATTTTGCCTGTAGATGAAATGAGGATATTTTGTACCCAGTGACTAGCTTGTCAGAATTGAAACAACTCCATTTGGAGATAATAATGTGAAACATCTTATTTGAAGTGGAATGTAGGTGCTGTCAGGGGCAGACCTGTAAAAATCTATTAACAATGAAATTATTGTAAAATGTCATATTCTATGGATCTCTGTTGCTTTTAAAGACTCTTGAATTATAAATAGTATACATGAACTGCTAAACCTTGACTACTCTCAGCTATTTAATATTTGAATAATATTTAAAACATTTTATTGTAATTAAATCAGGATCTCATATTACCATGAGCTTACTATCTGACCTTAGCTTGTATTATTTAATCATCTTTTTAAAAAATAATTTGAAATAGTAGCTATTGGATGAACTGGGTCTAAACCTTGCATTCTTGTTTTCTTAATATAATGTCTATCTAAGAGCAACAAAATTAATTTTAAATTCCATATCAATATACCAAGAGATATGCCAATGAAAGTCTTATACCACTATGAATTTATAAATTCTGTATCAATGTAAATAATATATAACTTCTATTCTGTATCAAAGTGTAAATATTTCTATCAATTTAAGGTTATGGGTATAAAGGATTTTGTATAAGAGTACATGTAATAATATATGGGTTATATATAATTTCTTATAATATTGCTCTATCTTCCTCTTTTCCCCTTCCCATTTACTTAAGAAAAAAGTATAGAGATGAGAAAAGGAAAAATAGAAATTTCTGCATTTAACTTCTCTATTTAGTTTCCTTCCTGTCGAAAATTATGACCATTTCCAAATTGCTTCTCAAAAACAATACCCTAAGCCGGGTGTGGTGGCGCATGCCTTTAATCCTAGCACTTGGGAGGCAGAGGCAGGCGGATTTCTGAGTTCAAGGCCAGCCTGGTCTACAGAGTGAGTTCCAGGACACCCAGGGCTACACAGAGAAACCCTGTCTTGAAAAACAAAAACAAAACAAAACAAAAACCAAACAAACAAACAAAAAAAAACAAACAAAAAAAACCAATACCCTATATATAATTTATAAAACAACCATAACCAGACAACCAAACCTAAGGGATGATGGATTTTGACAACTTATTCCTGCTGAAAGGAGGTGACAAAAATACATTTTAAGAGGTGGGAAGAGGTATACAATTAGAAACATCGTCTAGACTTAATAAAGCTAGCTTTGGCATTAGTTATCTGGTCTTTGTAAGTTTGGAAAATTTAGGGCTTAATTGAAATCTTGACTGAAACTGTTTAAAAGGCTGGATGAACTATGGTCATCATGAATCAGTAGCAACTCTTGAAATTGTTGTAGGAGTAAGTTTCTGGAAACAGCATCAGGCAAGAAAGGGGGCTGAAACTGAAGGTCATCTCAACATCCTTGCAGAGGAATCTTGTCATAGGTTCACCTTGGCATTTGATTTTATAATATATGAATCTTAAAACAAAATTTTAGTTCTACAAGGATATTTGTATTGATAGTACAAGGTATATTGATCATTTAAGGAAGAACTTTTGTTCCTTGTTTGAGCAGGTGAATGACAACATTTTTTTTTAATTTTGAGTTGGTTTGATCAATTACCAATTATAATAAATATTTATTCATGCAATCTGAGGGATGGCATAATGAACTTTAAGGATTCCATAATCAATGTAATTTATGGCTAATTTTAGCTGAAGTTTTTGTTAGAGACATTTTTATGTCTAAGTCAGCTTCAGACTGTTACCAATAACAGCTGGATCCATAATTTATGTTATCCATCTTTGTGGATTGCCATGTACCAGCAGTATAAGCCTGCACTGTATGGGTTGGAGAAAACCATGCAGCTGGTTCTTCCAAGAAACCAGCTCTTTCTGTCCTCTAAACTTAAATGAAAGGCACATGTATTCCATTTGGGAATCTCCAATTAATTTTCACAAGTGAATTTTTGTTCGGTGTTGGGCACCGTCTTTTGAAATAATTATTGATTAATCTCTCTGGCATAGTACCTGCAACCTACCCCAATGGTTTAGTTTCCCAAATGAAATACATACCTTCATATTTTAGTATGCCTTAAACAACACAATAGCTCGGCTGCTGTATAACAAACATGTAATTAATCCCAATTTATTACTTACTAATTCTATGTTGTACCTTGGCTGCTGTGGACTCAATTGAGCCGTATTATGAGCTATGTTTTGACTTTGTCTCTTTGCCTTGTATTCTTCTGAGGTATGGAGTCTCTCATCTTCTCACTTGTATGGAGTCAGTCTCTCCTATCCTTCTCACTCTTCCAGTCCAGAAGCATAATGAAGACAGTCTAATACAAAAAGGATTTTGGGGAAGTGAAATAATTAACATTTTAGTATAAACAGCAACAATGGAGATACTCAGATGTAAATTGAGAATATAAATAAAAATTTGAAAATATTAAATCACTTTTTCTGGCACTATGAATGTTAGCCAGCAGAAATTCTTTCTGATCATGGTGCAGAAGATTGTGAGAATCACTTCTTCAGAAAAAAACACATAGAAAATAGTGCTCACAGTAGTCATCTTTGAGAGATCTTTGTAGATATTGTTGTTAAATTTATCATGGCAAAAATATTTGAGTACCTGCTTTGCCAGTCTGAACAGGTGCATCTGTAGTTATGATTTGAGAATGAGGTGGCAATGTAAGATCTACAGGTTCTGCAGATACGGACAGTCGCATACTCTTGTCCAGGTAATATTTTAGCACATCAAAGCAAGCATTCCCTGTTTAAATCCTCTATGTTGCAGTATATTACTTCTAAATAATAATGGATTTCAACATATGGAGACTTCCAAGAACAGGCTCATACATTTCCCAAGGTTCTCAATCTAATATAACTTGACTATAAATAAGCATGGTCAAGACTTGGATTCAGAGCAGCTAACATTTATGCAATATACTCTCTAAAGTTTAGTTGGTGCTTTACACTAGAGTCCAGTATGTGGGATTTCAAAATAGCTTAGAAAACTGATGGGTTTATTGTCAAGACAGTAGCTAATCTGTCACCTTTGTACCCCTGTGACATTCAGAAATTTACCATACATCTATGATTCTTTATGGTCCCCTATCCTTCTTACATACATCAAACAATGATTTCCTCTTATAAAATCCGTACGAACGTCTTTATGTAGCCCAGACACAAAGGGGTGATATCCCTAGATTTCATTATCTTGTTCATCATTTCTTTCTTAGATTCTCTTGTTCTGTACTCTCGAGTATATGTATGTTACCACATATTTTACATCTTTTGTCCCAGTCTCTAATGTAATAGCACTCACATTTTTGGCATCTTTTATGCCCCCATAACTTTAATTGACACTATGGAACTTTTACTCATGAACAAAACAACCATTACCCTTTATTTTTGAACACTTTTAAACAAGTCATACCTATGACCTCCCAACTCAAGACTTTTTCTCACGTTTAATTTCTTTCCATCCTCATTCATTACGTGAACTACTACCACCCATATGAAACCATTATATTTGAGTAAACATATGAAATACATTTGAAAAACAAATTTTTATGTTGAAGTCTCACAAAAGTTGTGGCACTTTTGAGATACATATTCTCTACAAACTTTAGGAAGCTAAATGTAATTGGAAGCAGTGAGTGAAGACAATGTGTCTTGCTAGTAAGAGTCATCATGTTGGGTAGCTCCCTAGAGCTATTCTAGTAACTATAATTATGGACTCCCTTTTTCCATTTTTCTGGTCTCCTATAACACCAGCTTTCTGCTTTCTGTGCTCACATTCCTTCTTTGAAACTTAAGAAGACTTTTGGTTTTGGCTTTTGTTGTCTTTGCTGATTTTGTGTAAAGCAAGAACAACCCTGTCTGCTACTGACCTACCAGTGATAAGGATCACAATAGGCACTTTAAGCTAATTACATAGCTAATAGGACATCAGCCTGTGATATATTAAATGATATCCCTTCAACACAGAGTCATACACTCTTACACTTGTAATTGGTATATAACATGGCTACCAATATGTGTGAAAATTTCAGAAAAACTTTGCTGAAAGCTTGACACAGTGGATATTAGCCCGGAAACTCAGAATACCTAAGATACACTTTGGAAAACACATGAAACACAAGTAGGAAGACCAAAGTATGGCTACTTTTTTCCTTCTTAGAAGGTGGAACAAAATCCCCATGGAAGGAGTTAGAGACAAAGTTCAGGGCAGAGACTGGAGGAATGACAATCCAGAGACTGTCCCACCTGGGGATCCATCCTACAAACAACCACCAAACCCAGACACTATGGCAGATGCCAACAAGATTTTGCTGACAGGAGCCTGATATAGCAGTCTCCTGAAAGGCTCTGTCAGTGCCTGGCAAATGCAGAAGTAGATGCTCACAGCCATCCATTGGATGGAGCACAGGTTCCCCAATGAAGGAGCTAGAGAAAGTACCAAAGAAGCTGAAGAGGTTTGCAGCCCTCTAGGAGGACCAACAACATGAACTAACCAGTACCACCCAAGCTCCCTGGGACTAAAACCACCAATCAAAGAAATCACATCTTGGGTCTCGTGTGTCTAGCTGCATATGTAGAAGAGGATGGCCAAGTTGGTCATCAATGGGAGGAGTGGCCCTTGGTCTTCTGAAGGTTCTATGCTCCAGTATAGGGGAATGCCAGGGCCAGGAGGCAGGGGTCGGTGGGTTGGAGAGCAGGGGGAATGGAGGGGATAGGCAAGTTTAGGAGAGCAAACCAGGAAAGGAGATAACATTTGAAATATAAATCAGGAAAGTTTCTAATTAAAAAAAAGAAAGAAAGAAAAAATAAAGAAATGGTACTTTAACATATAGAGATTAAAAAGTATAAAAAGAACATGAAATGTGGTTGAACTTTTCATTCAAATACTTGGATAATCATAAATTCTATATATGTCAGTGAACCTCTATATAGTTATAGTCACCATTCTAAATCCAGTATGCTTTGTTGAGGGTTTTACTCTTTCAATGCCCATTTAATTTTATTTCCTTGCCCACCACAAAAGAAGGAAAACAAAACTGATAGAATTGAAAGGAGGGAATACTATTATTTTTCTATCCCATTTCATGTCACAATTGTCATGTTGACTGAAGTTTGTCCTATTTTATCACCTAACTTTTTTTTTTTTTTTTGGTTTCCTTTCGTTTTTGTTTCCATAATTTATTTTTTATTCACATCACATTCTAATCACAGCCCTTCTTCCCTCCTCTCCTTTCAGTGTTTTCTGGGGTTAAGCCTCAATACAGTGTCAGAGTTCTTAACTAGAAGCAGGGATATCTGGAAGGTGCATAATAAAAATATACATTTTTTTCAGGTACAAATTTGCAGGCAATTTTTCAAGGCTTAAACTTACTCTCTCTCTCTCTCTCTCTCTCTCTGTCTCTCTCTCTCTCTCTAACTCTCTCATAGCTTGAAACTGTATGTATTTTCATTCTCTTTTTGGATGAAGAGTTCTGTTCTCTCATTTGCTCTCTTTCTCCCACTCACACACTCACTCTGTGTGTTCCTTTTCTTCTTCCACAAACACATACTACACACATACCTTCTCCTCACTCTCTCTCACTCACTCTCCAAACCACATATACTCTACACTCACCTCATGCACACTTCATGTGCACCTCATTCTCTTGCCTTTAACTTGACCCAGTCTTTTATTGATATTCCAAGAAGAAGGTAGAAAAAAGACATTGTATAGTCATTGCCAAATTAAATTCAAAAGAAAAATCACATCCCACAAATAATTAAGGATTACAGTTTTCCCAAAGTTCAAGCTTCCCTTATTCCCAGGCCTGTGGCTAAAATAATAATAATTGTAAACTTATGATTATTTAAACTTTAATATTTGACTTATTATACTTTAGAGCTCAGAGCTACTTGCATTTGCCTGTGAAGCTCTAATGATAAATGACATGGGCAAAGCTGACAGGCAGTGGCTAGAAAGAATCTAGTTAACCCTTAACTCAGCAGGCACACTAGCTTTCTGCTTCTGTGCATTGCACACAATGACTCTCCTAAGATTCCCAGTGTTTTGACTTAGTTTTACTAGTATATAATTGCGTATATTCTACACTTTCTTAAGCAGGAACCACTCTCAAGTGTTGGGTAACACTTATTTCATAACTTCAATAACTTTTTCCTTTCTCAGGATCCCAATGTTGGCTCTGCTTCATTTTCTAATATTTTTTTCAAACTTTCTTTGCAAGTCAAACATTAATCCAAAACTACCAATGTATAGGTTTTTTTTTTTTTGTTTCCAAGATGAGAGCACACAGAATGTACCTGGGTCATTAGGACTATGCTGTGCTGTGCAACTATGCCTCAATTTTCAATTAAGGAACATTTAGTTTCAAAAAATCCACCGGAGCAGAAGGAAAAGGGATTAGGAAAGTCAGATATAATAGAATAATTATGCACACCAAGGCCAACTGAAAAACAATCACTCATAAAGGAAATCCATGCAGCCCTTGTCCAGGGCTAAGGTTAGAAGAAGTGGGATTTTTTTTTTCACAAAGAGCAGCCATGGGCTAATGAGATGTCTCCATCCTGGTCTACTACAGACAGTTCCTTATTTCTGATGGCAAGTCCCTTGGATGGGTGGGTGTATCTCCTGCTTCTCAGGGTTCCAGAGGCCATCACTTTTTACAAGGAACTGTCTAGGGCTTCTGATATGTCTCCATTCTGGCTGTGGGCAGTCCCTGTCATGGTATTGTGTCCCCAATAACTCTTACAAATCTCCCACCCCTTATTACATTCCCTTTTCTCAAAGTAGGAGAACACCTCACCCTTGGGTACCACATCTCCCAGAAATATCTAGACCAGCCAGGAATAAACACCTTCTCTCACTGAGGCTGAACCCGACAGTCCAGGTAGGGTAAAGGGATTCAATTGCAGGCAACAAATCAAAGACAGGTCCCATTCCATTTTTAAGGGACCCATATGAAGATCAAACTACACATCCTCTACAAATGTGTGCAAAGCCTAGGTTAAAACCCTGCATGCTCCTAGCATTTAGTTATGGGTCTCTGTATCTGTCTCTGTCCATTTCTGGATAAAATGTTTGAGTAGACAGATATGTTAGGTTCCTGTCTGAAAGAATAGTAAAGTATAATTAATAATGCCAGGTTTTGACTTTGTCTCATGTGGTGGGTCTCAAGTTGAATTAGTCATTGGTTGGCTTTTCCCTCAGTCTCTGCTCCATCTTTATCCCTGTGCCTCTTGTAGGCAGGAGAAATTTTATATTAAAAGTTTTGTAGGTGTGTTGATGTCCCCCTCTCTCCACTGTAAAGTTATAACTTGTATAGAAGGTACACATTTCAGCACCTGTATCTGCCATTCGTAACAATCTCAGCTACAGTCACCCCCATAGATTTTCTGTAGCTTTACAATCCCAGGTCACCACATAGTCCCAGATATTCCCCACCAATTTCTACTCTTACTCTCAGCCCTCCCCAACCATTTAGGCCAGAAACCTGTTCTCCAACCCCTTATCTCTCTTTATATCTCTCCATCTACCTCTCAAGACTATTTTGTTTCTATGCTTTGAGTGAGATTCACTCATCCACTTTGGACTCTCCTTATTTTCTAGTTGTTTCAGGTCTGTGGGTTATAGCATGGTTATCCTGAACTTTTTGCCTAATGTCTAATTATAACTGAGGATAGATTATACTTGTATTTCTGGATCTAGGACAATATTCTCAAGTTCTATCCATTTGTTGTAAGTAGTTTTTACCAGTAGTAGGACTTTCTAAGAGTATTTTGGTATGCTTTTATATATTTCTTATTATTTGCAAATTATAATATTTGACTTCTTTCTAATTTCGATCCCCTTGATCTCCTTCATTTAATTGGTTGGTTGTAAGTATCTGCTTCTCTCTCAGTCAAGTGCGTTTTGGGCCTCTTGGAAGACAGCTGTGCTAAGGATTTTAAACATCATTTCTAGAGTTAACAATTAAGTCGGTTTAACTAGATTTAGGCACTGTTATGGGATTATCGTTCTACTATAATTATTACACTTAGTTCTTACAGAATTTTTTTCATTAAAATAAAAAAAATATTATTTAAACCAAATTTTGTACTGAGTAGGTAGGTTACAACGCTTGTATGAGGTCCATGAACTGATCACTCATCATTTGTTGATCTCCACAGATTCTTGTAAAGGGTCAAAATTCTAAATCATTTATCCTGTAAATTTCTGCACGGAATTATAAACAGAATGAGTCAAATCCCCAACTTCATGTCCCCAGTTTTGTGTTTGGAAACAGGTTTAATAAAACCCTAAAACTCCAAATTCCTCTCCTGACCATTAGTTTTTATAAATCTTCATTTCAGAGTTTGTGTTCCACATGTCCTTCATGTTCTCTTACTTTGAGTTCACTTCTCTTATTATTTCCTTCATGAAAAGTCATTTCCTCTGTGACCTATAATTTAACTTTTCAATAGTAAGTGAAATTACAGACTGATAAACTGCATAGCACACTTTGAACATTTCTAAGGAAAATGGAGGAACACAACTGTGCATCTGTACATGATGGCCTCCTATACCAGACCTGGGGTAACAGAATCTCTAGAATTCACATTGAGAAAAGAGAAGATCTTTACACTCAGAAATTCCTACTTCATATGAATACCTGGATGGATATTTTTGTATGTATATGAGCAAGGAATACTTAGGTCGTTAGAGGGCAAGACATCCCAGTGATTTAAAAGATAAAATCCAAAAGGCCTATAACTAAGTGCTTCAAACTTTTCATGTAAAATCATTGGCTTTTATATTTTATAAAGTTCAGTATGGCACTCTCTCTTTAGAGTAAAACATATATGGAATATATGGAATCAAATTATATGTTTACATTCCTTTAATAGTGACGCTATCAATAACAGTAGTAACTGCTAATGTCCCTTGTCACTGGCATTGGTGACAGGTTGTGGTGTGGAAGACTGGGAACATTTGAGAACAATGACACAGGAGTTGTCTATTAGTTTTTTGGTTATTATTTAAGAAACATGTCTTCTCCTTTTATATTTAAATTGGTTAATTTCAGACACTTTAAAGATATTTTATCTTGTGAGACTTCTGTAAGTAATTTTAGTAAGATTAGTGCACATGTTACCAATGTGGTATCAATACATACTTTTGTGGATTGCTGATTGTTGTTTTAAACCACAGCCCTTCGGGTTGTGGTGGCGCACACCTTTAATCCCAGTACTTGGGAGGCAGAGGCAGGTGGGTTTCTGAGTTCAAAACCAGCCTTGTCTACAGAGTGAGTTCCAAGACAGCCAGGGTTACACAGAGAAACCCTGTCTCGAAAAACAAACAAACAAACAAACAAAAAACAACAACAACAAAAAACAAAAACAAAAGCAAAAAACAAACAAAACAACATAACCCTTTAGACTACTAGGCTACATAGACAGCTTCAGTAACTGATGTTTCCTAAAGTTTAGTTGTAGGAAGTAGTTTGAGCACTGCACAAGATCTACTCTCAAATTTCTTTTCTGTATTAGTAAAAATTTAATTGATATTTTTGTGTGTGGTAATAAAGAATATTCTAAAATTGCCTTATTTTATAGGTATAGAATGAAAGCACAACAGGGGCACAGGTTTTAGTGAAAATATGATTGTATTTACTTCAATTTAATCATTAAATATATAGGAATATATTTAGTGTTTATTGATAAGCTTACATGAAATGGCAAGGATAAGGCATGTGATATTATTCTTTACATAAACATAAACAAAATATGGTGTTATTCTATTCCTGCTTTCTTGTGGCCCACTTTTTTCTCTTACAAAAAAGTGAAGATATCTATAAATTTACACTAAAATCTCTTCTATTGCATATATTGGCACATAAACACATCACTGCAGACCCCTTATTTTCCTAGTTCTCAGTAGGACGCTAGTGCTGTTTTAGTGTAACTGGAAAGGTTGTCAAAGATGTTTCCTAGAAATTCATTTATATTGATTTGAAGTACCCAGAGTGAATATATCACATTCGTTTGTAAATAGAAAGTAGGAGAATGATACTTCGGTGGTGGGACAAGCCCATAATCTCTGCACTAAATACCTGGCACAACTGCAAGCAAAATATCTTATAAATCATTTAGATGTATTGCCCACTTATGACCTAAAAAAATCCTTGCTCAAATACATATAAACTTATACATAGATGTTTGTCAATTAACAAATGCATATTTGATATATGAGTTTATTTAAAAATAAATCTTTAGGAAAGATTTCTTCAGCAAAAGAATCAAAGAAAAAATTAACAAGATGAGGATAGATATGAAATGACATGTGAAGAATATTGGTCACTAATTATAAGTGACTATAAATACAGGAAAATATGTTGTTGCAAAAATACTATTATGTACTGATAAATCATGTTTTCACATCCTTAACAAACTCAGCTAATTTCACAAGAAAATATCATGTACATAGTGGCTCTCATAAAACATGTTGTTGTTTTTTATTGCTCAATAATTTCAAAATAAAGACATGATCAGAATTACTGCTTTGGCAATATCTGAGGTTTTCTCTTTACCTTCTGATCATGCACTCAAAAACAGAGATTGAAATTCTCTCTGTGCATGAGGTTAATACTATCTCTTATTTATGAGACCCACAATGTCATGAACTTTTAAAGTGTTCTCGATTTTCCAGGTTCTTGTGTCAATCCAATCTCACAACAAAAGTCATTTGTTCCCATCTTTAAATGTCAGATGCAGAAACTTCCAGTATAGTTTAGTGCTCCTATTGAGTACAAATTATCATGTATAGAAATTGATCCATAATAGGCACTGTACTCTTTTATAGAAAAACAACTATATAGCACAAATATGCTTTGGCATTGGCATTTTCAATGATGAAGTCAACAGGAATCCTGATCTTTTACCAAATATGTCTTTGATAATAAAATACACACTAGGCCAGTGTGATGGAGAAGCTATAACACCTACACCCTATTCATTTCATGAAAAAAAATGCCCCTATCACTAATTATTTCTGTAATGAAGATAGTATTTGTTTGTTTCTGCTTACAGGACCCAAATGTAAGATATCTTTAAATGTCTGAAAATACCTGGACAGCTTCTTATCTCCATGTGTGAGTTATCATAGGCCAGGAAATGTTAACATCTTGTCTTTTTGGGGGACTTTAATAGATATTAAGTAAGTTAATGGTTGACGTTGAACTTATGTTTATGTCAATTTATGTAGATTTAGGATACTTACTAATCAGAAACATGATAGGCCTTCTACTGGACTACCAGCCTAGAGATGGTCCCACCCACAACGGGCTTTTCCCCCTTGATCAATAATTGAGAAAATGCCTTAAAGTTGGATCTCATGGAAACATTTCTTCAACTGAAACTCCTTTCTCTGTGATAACTCCAGCTGTGTCAAGTTGACACAAAACTAGTCAGTACAATTGACCCCTTGTCAACTCAACACACAAATACATCACTACTAAGCCTCAACCCTTAGTTCTTACTCATTCCCAGGATCTTAAATAACTTTAAAATTCCCACAGTCTTTACATATTGAAAGTTCAAACCTTTTAAAATATCCATTATCTTTTAAAATTCACAGTCTACTAACTGTGGGCTTCACTAAAAATCTTCCTTCAAGAGGGAAAAATATCAGGGCACAGTCACAATCAAAAGCAAAAATCAATCTCCAACTGTCCAATGTCTGGGATCCAACTCACAATCTTCTGGGCTCCTCCAAGGTCTTGGGTCACTTCTCCAGTCATGCCCTTTGTAGCACACACTTTGTCTTCTAGGCTCCAGTCACCTGTACCCCACTGCTGCTACTGTTTTTTTTTTTTTTTTTTTTTTTTTTTTTTTTTTTTTTTTTTTTTTTTTTTTTTTGGTCATCTCATGGTACTAGAATCACCAAAATGCTGCTGTCTTCCAATGTAACTTGACTTCAACAATAGCCTCTCATAGGCTCTCTTCATGGTGCCAAGCCTCAACTCCTTTGCATGACCCCTTCAGTCCTGGGCCATCAATTGCAACTGAGGCTGCATCTTCACCAATGGCCTTCCATGGCCTCTTACAGTGCCAAACCTCAGCTGTTCTGCATGACTCCTTCATGCCTTCAAAACCGGTATAACCTGGGTGCCCCTTACACATTACCAAGTCCCGCTGCACTAGGAGTACATACAACCTTGGCTATCTCTAAGACACAGCCTCTTTGTGCTTTCAGAAAATACTTCCCAGAAGATGTCACCTCAAAGATGCTGGTCTCTTCTTAATCACTGCTAATTTCTTAGCTCCAACTAAATAGCATCAATAGTCCCAGTAATGCAAAGGTTTTGCTTTAGTGGTTCTGGTATCTTGTAAATCATGGCTGATTCTGCAGCCCCAGCTAACCAGAACCACACAATAATCAAACTCCAAAATAGCAATGGCCCTGAAAAGAGTCTTTAATTTTCTCTTTGAAATTTCACAAGCCAGGCCTCCATCTTCTACACTGTTCTCAACATTGTCTTCCAAGCTCCTACACAACATCTGACAGAGCTCTTAACACCAAATGGATCTTCTAGCCCAAAGTTCCAAAGTCCTTCTACAGTCCTCCCCAAATAATGGTCAGATTGTCACAGGGAATACCTCACTATGCTGGTACCAATTTCTGTCTTAGTTAGGGTTTCTATTCCTGGACAAAACATCATGACAAAGAAGCAAGTTGGGGAGGAAAGGGTTTATTGGTCTTACACTTCCATACTGATGTTCATCACCAAGGAAGTCAGGACTGGAACTCAAGGAGGTTAGAAAGCAGGAGCTGATGCAGAAGCCATGGAGGGATGTATTTTATTGGCTTGCTTCCCCTGGCTTGCTCAGTCTGCTCTCTTATATAACCCAAGACTACCAGCCCAGAGATGGTCCCAACCACAAGGGACCTTTCCCCCTTGATCCATAATTGAGAAAATGCCAAACAGTTGGATCTCATGGAGGTATTTCCTCAATTGAAGCTCCTTTCTCTGTGATAACTCCAGCTGTGTCAAGTTGACACAAAATTAGCCAGTACAGGCATGAAAGACCATTCTTAGCCTGGCAACTCATTGCATTTCAGTGGCACTAGACAGGATGAAACACTCCAATCCAGTCTGTGGAGTTAGCCATTTGACTACGTGTAAGAGTGAAAATTGTCTTTAGAACCTCTGTCAAAAATTTCAGGCCAATACTGCTACAGTTGTGATAAGAAATTTTCTTTAATAATATAATGCTTATGCCATAGCTTCGTGAAATTTATTTGTATGACTTATCTTGATTTTTCTTTTGTTTCTTCTTCTGAAGGTACAAGCCTCAGCCTTTACAAGTGAACTTTTCTAAGACAGAGGGGTTATGGTGTTCTGATACCTTGTTTTTGGTCTTTGGTTTTGGGTTTTTTTTTCCTTTTACATTTTTCCGTACAATTATTTATCCATCATTTTAAGACACTTTGTATGTAGGAGATAGCTCTATCCAATCTAACTTTGTTTCTGTATATTTTCATCAAGATGAACAATTTTGTGTCCCATATTTTTGCCTCATAATTACCTGCATATTTAGTAGGATGAATTTTTTTAATCTGATCTGCTGCTAACATGTTTAGGCTGTCAATTCTTGTTTGCATTTTTAAATATACTTTGGTCTGTTAATGTGTTTCCTGAGGAGGCATGGAGGCAGACATTTCCAGAGTATTTCAGAGCCTTAACCTAAAAAAGAGATCTCTGGCAATTTTATGCTAGTCACAACTTGTAGTGTACAAGTAATACCTTCAAGTAGGGCAATATAAGAATATCATTTCCTAAAAGCTAAAACAGTATAATGTACAGGACTTTCCTGTAAAACCTTAGAAGTATTTCTGGATTGCAGCATAAATGCCTTTTAAAAAAATAGTCAAATATCTCCAAGTTGTGCATGTATTCAAATCCCTATAAACACTGAAAACACAGATATCAAGACTAAAACTGAAAGACAGAAAGGCAGTTATCAGAACATGTGAATACATTTTGTTACATCATTGTTAAACAGCTATGCTTGCTGTTCCCATTAGAAGTGTATGCTTCAGACTTCCACATTTGCTCATTTGAATCATAGATGAGAGGAAAAGTCACAGAAAACTGTTTGCAAGTAAAAATTATTATACATTTTCAAGTGCACTATGCCTCATGCTGCTCTCTGTGTTGTAGATCCTTCAGTTAATCTATGGACCTTTCCATTCCATGTTCCCTGATGATGAACAATATCCCTATCTCTATCATATGGCCCAAAGGACAAATACCTATCATTGGCAATGATCTCTTTCATACTTTTCTTCAACTGGAACTGGGTGGGCTTTGTCAATGCAGATGATGATCAAGTTAATCAATATCTCTCAGACTTGATAAAATAGAGAAAAAAACAAGGAAATTTGCTTAGCCATTGTAAAAATGATCTCAATCTCTGAGGTTTCAGCCCACCAAAAAACTGAAATGTACTACAACCAAATCGTGATGTCTTCCTCTAATATTATTATCATTTATGGGGAAACACATACTATGCTTGAACTGAGCTTCAGAATGTGGTAATCTCCAGTTATACAGAGAATATGGGTTACCACAAAACAATGGAATTTCCCTACCATTAAGAGAGACTTAAGTCATGGAACATTCTATGGGACTCTTAGTTTTCTACACCACCACCGTGAGATTTCTGGATTTAAAATTTTTGTACAGAAATGGTTCCATCTCAGAAGCACATATTTATATCTAGCCATGCCAGAGTGAAAATATTTTAACTATGAAGTCACAACATCTAAGTGAAAAATACTGAAGAACAATTCATTCAATGACTCATTGGATTGGCTAGTGGAACAAAATTTTGACATGGCCTTTAGTGACAGTAGTCATAACATATACAAGGCTGTGTATGCCATGGCACATAGGACTCCATGAGATGAATATGCAACAGGTTGATAATCAGACAATACTCACTGCTTAAAAGTAGTCTCTTCCATTGTTTGAGGTTTGAAATTTTCAATTGCATAGCCATTTAGAGACTCTCAGATGCCTATCTTAATGAAGTAGGAAATATTTTTCAAAGTAGTTAGGTTTCTGAATTTTTCCGTAAAAAAAGGAAATCTCAGTAATAAGTGGATATTAGCCCAGAAAAGTAGTATAGTGAAATATAAGGTACAATTTGCAAAACACCTGAAACTGAAGAAGAACGAAGACCAAAGTGTGGACACTTTGCCCCTTCTTAGAATTGGAAACAATCACCCATGGAAGGAGTTACAGAGACAAAGTTTGGAGCTGAGACAAAAGGATGGACCATCAAGAGACTGCCATATCCAGAGATCCATCCCATAATTAGCCTCCAAATGATGACACCATTGCATACACTAGCAAGCGTTTGGTGCAAGGACCGTGATATAGCTGTCTCTTGTGAGACTAGGCCGGGGCCTAACAAACACAGAAGTAGATGCTCACAGTCAACTATTGGATGGATCACAGGGCCCCCAGTGGAGGAGCTAGAAAAGTATCCAAGGAGCTAAAGAGATGTGCAACCCTGTAGGTACAACATTATGAACTAACCAGTACCCCAAAGTTCTTGACTCTAGCTGCATATGTATCAAAAGATGGCCTAGTCGGCCATCACTGGAAAGAGAGACCCACTGGACAGGCAAACTTTATATGCCCCGGTACAGGGGAACGCCAGGGCCAAAAAATGGGAATGGGTGGGTAGGGGAGTAGGGGGGGGGGTGGGAGGCTTTTGGGATAGCATTGGAAATGTAATTGAGGAAAATAAGTAATAAAAAATAATAAGAGGAAAAAAATAAAAAAAATGAATGTAAAAAGAAGTCACAGATTATCAATGAAAATTTACGGTTTTATATAAAGCACCTGAATATCCATTAGCATACCCCCTCTAATATTGAAAATAAACAGTCCTTCCTCATTAATTTTCTCCATGACGAGATGAGATTTTATTTATATTTATCAATTATATTATAATCATTTAAATGAATGGTTTTCATTAGGGTTCTCTAATGATTCTGTCATGAGTGTAGGCTCTGGGTAACTTACTTGGTTTTCTGAAAGTAATTAAACATGAAATAGTGTTGGTATTCATATATATATGTGTGTGTGTCTATGTGTGAATATATATTTCCCACTGTGTATATGTATATGTTCTACTCTTTCTGTGTATCTGTGTTTATTTTTGTGTTGCTTTGTACATACATATTTATCTCCCTTTATGACTGTGGAAGTGAGCAAAAATATTTTCTAAATATGAATATCTTTCTATAAGTGTGTTTGTATATGTATGTTTTTTGTTTATTATCTGCTTTATTGTCTGTTTGTGTTTGGTAATCTTCACTGAAATTCTTGGAATATTATGATAATTTCATTTATCCAATTGTGTTTGTTATGATTTCTCACTTTCAAGCTTTAAATATAGTTGCCTTTGCTATGAAATCAGAATATATTTTATGACTTGAAGGAATGATATATACATTATAGCACAATGCTTGTACTTTAGGTAAACTCTTTTCTGAGAAAGACCCACTTCACTAATCCTCTTGGGGACAAAGTAATTATGAAACAGAGAGTAATACTGCAGGAAGACTGTGACATTTTTCAGTTTGAAAATCTCTCACAATACCTTGGGATTAAGGTGAAGTTAGGAAAGTTCAGCCCATATTTTCCACATTGACAACAGTTTCACTTATATGTAGACATGACTGAGTTGACCACAGGAAAGATAAAGGTGATTGTGTACTAACATAGTGATTTATAATATACAGCAGTGCACACTGTCAAGTGGACACATGGCATCATATTGAAATGAAAAATTTTGTCACATCAGAAACCAATATCAATGCTCCTGAGTTATGTTTCTTTTTTTTTCATTTTTGACATTTTTACCAATTCTTTGAAGATTTCTAACATGCATAAAATATACCTTTGTCATATCAGAAAAATTTTCATAATTTAATGAATACAAAACTGTCTTCACCACTGTTTGGTATTCTTTCCTTTAAGTTAAACAAAATTTTCAGCATATTATTGTTGTTATTACAAAGTAATCTCCTGATTTACCTTAAACCTCTGGAATAGTTGTTGAAAACAGAGAGACTTATGTTACAGTTATGAAATATCAAGATACATGACTGCTAAGCCTTGTCATTATACCTAAAATGTTTCCCATGTAATAAAAGAACACTCACCACATTCACTAATGACCACAACTATAGAAATTCATATTCACAGGATCATCACTTTTTAATAAATTGGAAGAATCCCTTCACACTTTTGTGTAAGATGAACAGAAAGTCAAAGGAACCTACAGAGAGCACTAGAACAACAGACAAAGAAATAGCTATTGGCACACCTCAAATACAGCAATAACAACAACCAGACAAGAGCAACAAATAATTTTCAGTTATAATTGAACATTTGTGTTAACGTTCTCTAAATGATGGATATGTATGGAATAATTCTTGACAAAAACACCTACCGAAAGAACACAACACACAACAGAAAGATCATCCTCTGCATACAGGGAGAAATTTTTTGAAATTGTGATTTTTTTCCACTCATTGAAAATAGCTTGTTTTTTCTCATATAACATATCTTAATCACAGTTTCCCTTCCTTCTATTGGGATGTGACCAGCTCTCAGTGTTGCTTGCCGATAGAGATCAGTTAATTGTCCTATTTCCTTCACAACTGCCTTTTCCATCAGACCTACTTTCTGTCTATCATTAGAAAAAAAACAGGATTCTATGGGTGAATAATAAAGTAAAACAAAATTAAACAAAAACTAAGACATCATAATAAGACAAAACTTTCATAACACATTATGGTAAATAGGCATAAGTAATAGAACTATTTGAAAGGACCAATAAATCCTACTTTATATCTTTATGTGAATAATAGTGATTGAAGTATGAGATAGTGATAGACAATGGAGGGATAGTTATTGCTTTTTTATTAATAAGCAAAATTTATTTTTGAAACTATAATTAAACTCTAAGTTCTATAATCAGAATATCTGGAATTATTGATGCCAATTATTTATTCTATATTTGCATGAGAATAATATAAGAAGCTCCTATGAACTATTAATGTTGATGTGCAAAAGGAATTCCTTGGACACAATGATGTTATCTCAATGGGAATTCTACATTAAAACCCTGAAATTGACTGCCCTTTTCAACACAAGGTCAAACAAAACGCTGGTAGTCAAACAATGTTGGTATCTTCGATCATCTCTGATTAACCTTAACGTAATTGCCAAATGCAAAGAACAATGGGCAAATATTTGTGACTAAGAAATGCCCCGTTGCCCTAGCTGGAAATTAATCTTATGTAAACTGAATGTTCTCAGGCCTTGGGAGCATAAGTGTGAATATAAATCACATTGACATTTGTGCCCAATTTAGACCAATTCATTGGTTCCACTTGACTATTCCATCTCTTTTAGACAGGATTTCTTGTATGAGAATCATTCTCAGTTTTGCTTGCAAATATATCAGATTTAATACTCCTCCATAACTGCTGATTCTCCTGGATTGCTTGCTCAATCTTTTCCCTACTTGGGATTTTTGTCAATTCTCTATTCATTCAGTCAAAAATATTAATTTGGAGTTGTGCTGCTTATAGCATATTTAAGGAAGCACTATTGACCATTAATGAGACTTAGGTACCCTTCATATGTGTCCATGTGGCACACTGCATGAACATATAAAGCATCATTTATCACAGTGTACTTTAATATTTTGTATGAAGAAACAGTAAGCAAAGAGCAAGGTTATATACACAGAAATTTATTATTTTTTTTACCTTGGTGTCTTTAATAGGGCCTGATATGTAGTAGAGCTTTTATAGAAAAATTTGCAATCATATTCCTAATATTCAACAGGTATATATCTTAAAAAAAGGAGGCTAGAGACATTTTTGAGTTGTATATCTTACCTCTTTCCTTCTTTCTCACATTTAAAACATCAGTGCAGAACCTACTCCAGGCAATGTAGTAATGGAGAATTATCTTTGACATGCATTCTTTCTCCAGGTATTCAGAGCTCTTATTCTGTGCTTTCACTTCCTGAAACATTTCACAAGACTTATCAGGCCATCTTAAGTAGTGTTTTATGATTAGATTTTCCTTCCCTTTCAAACGGTTCCTCTTATAGATGATATTTTCCAAGAATTGTGCTCTAAGAAAAGGTGATCTTGAGTTTTGATATAAACCTCTATGTTAATTGTGAGCAAATGGATACATTAAGATTCACGTTTAAATAATATAGTTATAAAAAGTAGTATTTTAAAGCTCTATGCAATTGCGTCTCAGCCTTTTGGCTAAGATCAAGTGTAAAGCTCTATGCATGATGTAAAATTAGGTTGACAATTTTGAATAAGCATGGCAGTGGTCTGAATATAATACTATAGGGTAACATGTCTATAATAAGTATAAACTAATTATCATTTGGCTATTAATAACTTGATGCCTTTTGCTTAATACAAGTAAGACACATATAGCACTACCATCAAACCTGCCCTTATATTACTGTTGTTCATTACTTTTGTAAGATTGAAGATTGAACCTACTATGTGTTAGGCTAGCAGCTACCCATGAGATATACTTCCATTTTTATTGTGATTTTTGTATTTGTGGATTTTTTTCAACTTTTAAAATGGGATGTTTTACTTATTAACATTTCAAATGTTATCCCCTTTTCCTGTTTCCCCTCTGCAAACCCACTATACCATCATTTCTTACCCTGTTTCTATGAGTGTGCTCCCCCACCTACCTACCCACTCCAACATCACCGCCCAAACAATCTTCTACACTGGGGCATAAAACCTTCACAGGAACAAGATGCTCCCCTCCCATTGGTGCCATATAATGCCCCTTCAACTCTCTTAGTCCTTCCCCTAACACCGCCATTGGGGACCCTGTGCTCTGTTCAATGGTTCACTGCAAGCATCCACATCAGTATTGGTAACAATCTGGTAGAGCCTCTCAGCAGAAAGATGTATCAGGTTCCTGTCAGCAAGCACTTGTTGAGATCCACAATAGTGTCTGGGTTTGATGTCTGCATATGGAATGGATCTCCACGTGGGGCAGTCTCTGTGTGACCTTTCCTTCAGTCTGTGCTCCACTCTTTGTCCCTGTATTTATATTAAACAGGAACAATGCTAGATTAAAATTTTGGACCCATCCTTTAACTAGGGGTGAGGGGGAATGCCTGACCACTAGATATGGTCTCTACAGTTCTCTCTCATCATTCTGGAATACTTAGGCTAATGTCATCCCTGTGTGATCCTGGGACGCTCTTGATTTCCTTGCATCTAGGACATTCTAGTTGCTACCCTCAGTTCTACATTCCTGATTGCTTCACACCTCTGTTAAATTTCAGATATTCTGTACATCTCATCCATCTTTTCCCTTACCTGATCTACCCCTTATATACCCCTACCCCTCTTCTCTTCCACCCAGGGAGAATTTATTCCAGAGATGTAAACATAGTTCCATATATGCAAATCCATTAAATGCAATACACCCAAAATATAGAATTATAATATTTTCCAAAAACATTTAGAAATGGATTTTAATCAATTCCAACGTTCATTCAGAGATAAAGAAACAAAACAAGTGATAGAACAGAAGAAACACATGTTGATATTAGAACATATCCTTTCACAAACCTATACATGTAGAGGAAATTATTATCCATGAAAGTCAGAAATAATGTCAGGTAGTTTTTGTGGTTCACGTTTTTATCCAAGCATTCTAGAGGCAGAGATGTAAATCTCAATCTGTTTCTTACCAGTCTTCCCTATATTGTGAGTCCAAACCAGCCATGTGTGTTATGGAGACACAAATTTAATATAAATTAACATAAACTACAAAAGTATGCCCATTTTCTTTACTATAAAATAGTCTTTAACACATCACAATGGGTTAACATAAATTTAAAGGAAATAATGGGGGAAAAAAGGAGAAAATGTAATCTGATCTTCATTGGGAGTATTAATCTACTGTTACTTCATGGTAAGACCCTGTTTCAACACATAGGAACAATTATTGAAATCTTCAATTAACTTTAAACAGACTAATTTTTATCAAGCTGTTTCCAGTATTTGGAGCCACTGTAGAAGATTTTGACTTTATGAAGCACTCCATATTCAAGGTAACTACAAATCAATTTATCATTTCCCACCATATTAAAACACTGTCTATTACCCCACTGTTCTTTATATGCAGTTTCCCATGATTACAATATTAAATTTATTGAAGGTCATATTTGTTATCTGCAACTTAAGGACATATTTTACCTGTTTCAAATTTCTTCAAATACTGCCTTGTTTCTCTGTTCCTTTAATTAAACTTTGACCATAAGCAAAGTGAGGAGGAAGGGGTGATTTGCCATATGGCTTATAGTCATAGAAAGACAAGAGTGTATATCTGGAAACTGGAACTAAAGCATAGATACTAAAAGAACACTACTTACTGGATCAACTGCCCACAAAGTCATGGGCACCACTATATCAATTACCAATTAAGAAAATGCTTCAAAGTTCTGATGGCAGGCTAGTGTTCACTGAGAAAATATCTCAATGAAAGTTTCCCCTGTGTGTTCACAGTACTTAGTGCCAAAATAAAATAATTAACTAAAAACATCACATAATTTGTGCAGTTTTTGCAAACAGCTCAAGATCATCTTCTTTTCCTGAATTACTAGACATTCAGAAACTATCCAACTTTTCTTCATTGCATTTGCAATATTCATAGCTGGTCATTAAACAATGGTCAGAGTTAAATGTCAATAAGTTGATGTGCAGAAAATGAGCTTATTGAAATCTTAATGTGCTAATATAAAACATAAAAGAATTATCTAAAACTAATTTTCAGTATATATCTAATATTTTCTCAGATGCCATCCTCTCTGGGCAGTGCAGATTATAGTCCTGGATTCAGAAGATCCTGGAAAGAGGGAATGGCAGCCTGCTGTTCTGTTTGCAGCCCCTGCCCTGAAAATAAAATTTCTAATGTGACAAGTGAGTGTTTGCTGCTCTGATAAATCCTACAAATAGGTACTTCCCTTGTACCACACTGGGATGATATAGTCAACTAAAAGGTAACTGCAAATATAAGATATATTATATATCTAATTTACTAATTGTAGATATAAAAATCATTAACAAAATCTTGCAAAAACAAAACACTTACCTTGTACCTTGACCCACATAATGTCTCATTGCAAATTCATGGCAGATTACATTTCACAAGAAATACTTTAGAAAATATAACTGCAATTTGAAGGACTTCTGCACAAGATTTTCCAAATAATTAATCTATTGTAAAACTATATGTACATTAGATTTTAGTCCCAATATTGAGAGGATAAAATTAGTCATATTTCATGAAAATATCTATCCTAAGTATAATTATGCACTCCAGGCACTTATATGAGCCCAAGAAGAACTGAATAATCTACTGGACTAGATCATGAGACTGATAGGTTCAAAATTCAAGTTCTCTGTAAGATTAATATAGAAGACAAAATATTTGCAAATTTATGAGAAAATGCTATATATGTAATATTCAGAGTGCCATGTTTAAACCCACATGTAATAAGAATGCAGGAAGTAGGGGATAAGGGATGACCCATGATGTGGATTATAAATCAAAACTCATATTCAGAATACTACATACCACACCCACTGTTAAAATAATTATTTGGAGTTGGAAAAAAGGTTATGGTTATATTTTTAAATTATTTTGCTTTTCATTCTACATAATGAATTAAAATTCTTAAAAGACACATTATGCCTGTTAGTGAAACAGTTAAATCATTTGTTGTTAAGGCTTACAATCTGAGTTTACTACCATGATGCATAGAGTAAGACCAAGCAATATACTCAGAAGATGTCATCCACATCCTGGGCATTCCACAACCGATACATACACCATACACACAACATGCTTGCCAAAACAAGGGCCACAGAGAGGGCACCTATCCCAGTCCATTCTTTCCCGATGCCAAGCCAGGATCCACTCAGGTAGAATTCACTGTGACAATCGCCAAGTGAAGCTCATTCATCTTGCCATTAAAATTTTACAGTCCACTTTAAACACCGACAGTATCCCCCATCTGGGTTACGCACCCATCAGGGGCAGACACATGCTCATCACCAGCAAGATCAGCTTCTTCATTTTGACAGCATCACACTAGTCACTCTGGAACCCACACTGGCTCTGCGCGATTCTGTGGAAACATGCAAACAGACCCTCTCCCCCAGGCTAACACGGGATCTGGACCATTCCATGATCCTGTAAGACCATCCTTCCATTTTGCATACCCCAGTTTACTGGGGCTGGTATTAGCATGTCGTTCAGCAGCAGAGCGACCTTCCTTATCCAATTGTAAAAAATTTAAGGTAAAAAGAGTTAAAGAAAGTCTTATCTTTGGGGTATGGCCATAGCCTCTTCCCCCTTTTTGTTTTACTAATAATTCTTTTAAGGTTCTATGTGCTCGTTCAATGATTCCTTGGCCTTGAGGATTATATGTTAGGCCGTATTTAACTTGTACTTCCATCTGTTGACAAACAGACACCAGGGTTTTGGCAGTATATGCAGGGCCATTGTCTGTTTTAAGTTGTTGCGGCTTACCCAAAGCTGCCCAGGCCTCCAAATAATGCTGTATAACATGGGAGGCCTTTTCTCCTGCCATGGGAGATGCATAAACTATTCCTGAACATGTGTCAATGGATACATGAACGTATTTCAATTTGCCAAATTCTGAAAATGTGTCACATCCTTCTGCCACACCTGTAGAGGGAGCAATCCTCTAGGATTCACTCCATAAGAAGGTGGGTGTTAGTCAGAATGGCTAAGATAAAAAATTCAGGTGACAGCAGATGCTGGCGTGGATGTGGAGAAAGAGGAACACTCCTCCATTGTTGGTGGGATTGCAGGCTTGTACAACCACTCTGGAAATCAGTCTGGCAGTTCCTCAGAAAATTGGACATAGTACTACCGGAGGATCCACAATACCTCTCCTGGGCATATATCCAGAAGATGTTCCAACCAGTCAGAAGGACACATGCTCCACTATGTTCATAGCAGCCTTATTTATAATAGCCAGAAGCTGGAAAGAACCCAGATGCCCCTCAACAGAGGAATGGATACAGAAAATGTGGTACATCTACACAATGGAGTACTACTCAGCTATTAAAAAGAATGAATTTATGAAATTCCTAGGCAAATGGATGGACCTGGAGGGCATCATCCTGAGTGAGGTAACACATTCACAAAGGAACTCACACAATATGTACTCACTGATAAGTGGATATTAGCCCAAAACCTAGGATACCCAAGATAAAAGATACAATTTCCTAAACACATGAAACTCAAGAAAAATGAAGACTGAAGTGTGGACACTATGCCCCTCCTTAGAAGTGGGAACAAAACACCCTTGGAAGGAGTTACAGAGACAAAGTTTGGAGCTGAGATGAAAGGATGGACCATGTAGAGACTGCCATATCCAGGGATCCACCCCATAATCAGCATCCAAACGCTGACACCATTGCATACACTAGCAAGATTTTATCGAAAGGACCCAGATATAGCTGTCTCTTGTGAGACTATGCCGGGGCCTAGCAAACACAGAAGTGGATGCTCACAGTCAGCTAATGGATGGATCACAGGGCTCCCAATGGAGGAGCTAGAGAAAGTACCCAAGGAGCTAAAGGGATCTGCAACCCTATAGGTGGAACAACATTATGAACTAACCAGTACCCCGGAGTTCTTGACTCTAGCTGCATATGTATCAAAAGATGGCCTAGTCGGCCATCACTGGAAAGAGAGGCCCATTGGACACGCAAACTTTATATGCCCCAGTACAGGGGAACGCCAGGGCCAAAAAGGGGGAGTGGGTGGGTAGGGGAGTGGGGGTGGGTGGCTACGGGGGACTTTTGGTATAGCATTGGAAATGTAAATGTGCTAAATACCTAATAAAAAATGGAAAAGAAAAAAAAAAAAAGGAGGTGGGTGTTGAAACTCAAGGCAACATCCACAGGTAGTGACTACATCCCGAGCTTGTTCTCTAGAGATTCCAAATTTTCTCTGCAGAGTTTTAGCATTAACATGAAATTTAGAATGAAATTGTGAGGCTAACTCCATAGGGGATGCTAAAAATATGAACTCCATACGAGTACAATTATCCACAATATCATTTCCCCTACTTAAGGGTCCTGGAAACCCACTATGGGCATGGATATGTCCAATATATAATGGTTGGCGTCTTTCCCACAGCAACTTCTGTAATTGTAAGGCCAAGGCTTGGATGTTACTACCAGCTTTTATTTGGCCTGCCACTTCTAGGGATAAAACTAAATTAACTACATATTGTGAATCTGAAATTAGATTAAAAGGAAAATCACAATCCTTTATGACCTGAAAAACTATTTGTAATTCCACCATCTGCGGAGTACAGGGATAATACTGCCTGACCACAGGATCTTTCCCCTCTACCATATATACTCCACATCCGGTTTTTGATCCATCAGTAAACATGTTAACTGCATCCTTAATGGGTGTTTTTCTCACTACTTGAGGGAAAATGACTGGATGTTCCTTAAAAAATGTCATTAACGGATGTTTGGGATAATGATTATCAAATGGGCCCTCAATAATACAGGCTAAAATAGCCCACTCATCAATATATGCTGTTAGAACCTTTTGCTGATACCCATCATAATGGTTTACAATAGAGCTGGGTTTTATACCAAAATATTGTAAACAATGCTGAATTCCCAACAAGGCTAAAGAAGCCACTGTTGTAGGATAATGATCTAATGTCCTCCCAGCAGATATTTTGGAATGGATCCATAACAATGGACCTTCTTGCCACAATAATCCTGTGGGTTGCATCTCATTAGGTAATATTATCAAAATGATGGGTAACCCTTCTCTACAATGATGAATCTAGGCTTTAATCAATTCTTCTTCTACTAAGGCAAGGGCCTTTCTAGCCTCAGGTGTTAATTCCCTTTTGGAACTTAACTCTGAGTCTCCTTCTAAAATTTGAAACAAAGTATGCAAGGAATCAACCCTCAATTGTATCTTTTGAGGCCAAAGGGCCATAGGGGAGATCCTTGCTCCTAAATAGGACACTATTTTATCTTGTTGCACTTTCTCTGGTGAAATATACAAACCCCATTGCCTCAAACTCTCCACCATCTTTCCATAGGCTTCCTGCAAATACTTTTCATCCTTTACTGCAAGTAGGATGTCACCCATGTAATGAACACAGCGAAGTTTGGGATATTCTTTCCTAATTGGTTCCAATGCTTTTCCTACATAAAGCTGGCACATGGTAGGACTATTAGCCATTCCTTGAGGCAACACCACCCACTCAAATCTTTGATCAGGCTCTTCATGATTACAGGAGGGCAAAGTAAAAGCAAATCTAACACTATCTTTCAAATCCAATGGAATGGAAAAGAAACAATCTTTAATAGCAATTACTATTAGAGGCCACTTTTCTGGCAGGGCAGATAAGAGAGGCAGACCCCTCTGAATGGAGCCCATCACCTGCATCTGTGCATTAATAGCTTGCAGATCATGTAATAACCTCCATTTGCCAGATTTATTTCTAATAACAAAATTTTGGGTATTCCATGGAGATACAGATGTTTGGATATGACCCAAAAAATATAGTTTTGTGCCCTTTGCTCGTAGCAGCTCATCGAGCGCTGAAAAAATTGGGTGTGACTGTAATGACCCCATACCTCATCTTTCACGCTCCACACAGTAGCCACAGCAACAAAAAAGGCTCAGAAATATTACTCCAATGGCTAGAAAAAGAAAGTAATCCATAGACTGTCCCTATTACCCTCTTACTTTCACTTTCCTCTTTCACTTTCATGTCTCCAGAGCCTGAGAGCCTTTTTGTCTCCAGAGCTGGAGAGCCTTACTCTCTCTTTACCGAGAGCCTATTTGTCTCTTTACCGAGAACCTAATTGTCTCTTTACTGAGAGCCTAATCCCAATCCCGGGATACTGAGTTACTTACCTTACTCATCCTTTCAAACAGACCCTGACTGCAGAAAGTTCTGAACCTCTTCTGTGGGGGAATCGGTCCCGGGTTTCTTTGGCACCACTTGTCCTGTCCCACTCGACCAGCAAGCAAAACCCAACCACCGGTTCTTCTTAAAGCAGTTTTTACTCAGGCAGTTTCTTTACTCAGGCAGCTTCTTTCTTCAAAATCCCCCAGCCTCTCTGGTTACAATTGTTTTTCTCTCCAGCCACAACCACGCCCCCACTAATCACCACAGGTCACATCACCTCACAAGGCAGGGTTGCTCATCCAATCAAGGATTAAGGGTGGGCCATCCACCAAACATGGGCTTGTTTACTGCCTGGAACAGATTTCCATCCGGCTGACCTGTTTACAGCCTGGAATGGCTTCCTACATCAGATTGCTTTAAAATTGGTTTATAACGATACCTATCAGGACAGGCAATATCACAAGCAAGATATTAATGACAAATATATAGAATGACTTGTTATGCAATGCCTCATGCAGACTTTGAGTTTTCCTGAACACAGCAAATCCTTGCACTGAGTACTCAGCCTCCATGGCCACCAGTGCACTCTGTTCAGTTTATGAAATGGTTTGATTTTTTTCATATTGGTGCAAGAAACTCTAATCACATCAGAACAAGTGTAATATTGTATGACTTAAATACTATACCGTGGGCCAACATATACAGAGAGAAAATAGGAACGAGGGATAAAACTGGACAGATCGAGGTAGGGGTGAGAGAGAGAATGAGAACAAGAGTGAGAGAGACATAGACAGAGATGGGTAGACAGAGACAGAGAAACAGAGACGAGAAAGAGCAGGATAAATATCTCTTTGAAAATTACTGTCTAATTATGAGCTTGTTCACTGAAGATCAGATCACAAACTCTTCTTGACCTTCTTTCAATACTAACTTCAATAACCCTCACATATTAAAGACTAAAGATGACTTCCTAAATTCAACCACAATAACATTTATTAGCTAATACAAGGACTGATCCATGTGTCAGAAGATAAGATATTACATATTAAACATTCACCTGTAAATGAATGGAAGGTAATGGGATGGGTTTTGCCGTTTTCTTTTTCTTTAATCTTTTTAAGTTTAATGGAAAATATGTTGCTTAAGGGACTTTCCAATTACATTTATAAAATATATATGATTTAAATGAAACATCCATTTGTTTGTATGTCAAGAGAGTTTATTCAACTTCTCATGTAAAAGAAAAAAAAAGGTCCCCTAAAGACTAACTTTCTTAATGATTATTCAGTGGTGGTGGTCTACATAGAAGAAAAGAATATCCAAGTAGATATTTGGGTTTTTAATATTTATCTTTAATCATTGTTTTACAGTCCCATCATTATTCCTTCCTGGCCCACTCTCCATATGGTCCTCAACATTGTCTACTGTCCACTGTATCAAAGAGGAGGTACCTACCATCCTGTCTACCCCACCTTACTCCACCCACCCACCCATTCACCCATTGCATCCCCTCATTTTCCCCAATAACCTCCACTGCACCTGTCCCAACCAGCCTTCCCTATTCCCTGAGGACTCGTGTCTCAAGGGTTAGGCATATCTTCTCTCCCTGATACAAGACCAGGTAGTCCTTTGCTGTCCATGTCTGGGTCCAAAAAAGAGCTAGTATATATTGCCTGGTTGCTGGCTCTGAGGAACATCTAGGATCCTAGTTAGTTGAGACTTTAATAATTATAGTAGAATAAGAATCCCATAACAGTGACTAAACCTAGTTAAAAACAATGTAATTGTTAACTCTAGAAATGACTTTTAAAATCTCTAGCATAGCTGTCTTCCATGATGCCCAACAAGCACTTGACTGTGAAAGAAGCAAATACTTACACCCAACCAATGGACTGAAGTTGGTGACCCCTGTGGTTGAATTAGGAAAAGGCTGGAATAAGTTGAGGAAGAGCCTTGTTGTCTAATTCTAAGTTTCTAGTGCTTGCCTTTCATCATCTGGTGATTCCTTGTGTTAGTTGTTCTTGCTGTCTCTGGCCTGAGCTTCTCCCTCTTGTGGACCTGCAATCCCATGTCAGCACTCCTTGGAGACCACCTCTCTCTTGGGGGAACCTGTGTATACAGGACTGTGGAACAGACTTAGGTCTGCGTGCATTTGGTGACTAGAATAATTCTGTCCCAGCTTCTCTACTGTTCCTGCACCCTTTGTGTTCCTGACAGGTCTCCCTTTAGACAGTTATTGTATAGAATGTGACAATTTCATAGCTGAGCCTGAGTGTGAGAGCCTTCCTGTGAAACCATCTCTCTCCAGATGAGACTGATATACAGCCTGCTGTGGAACAGCCTTAGCTCCTGCTGAACATTTCTAATGACAGTGGAGGAACACAAAGTGATGCTGAGAGTTCTGGCCTCCTCTAGCAGACCTGGTGTGACTGAATCTCTTGAATGCACACTGAGATTAACAGGATTGGAGAATACAAAAATTCTATGTTAAGAAAATATTCCAGGAGTATTTGGACCAGTTTCATCTCTTTTTATCTATATAGTCTGCACAATTTTTGTAAGAGAAAATCTCTCTGTAGTAGAAAGAGATATGTCAGATTTGTTTTTCTCTACTGAATTGCAATTTTTATTTTAGCCACAATGGTAATAAAAATGTTAGCTTCAGGATTCCAAATTATCTATGAATATTTTCCAATTGATAAATAACAAAATACATGAGAGATTTTTGTGAACATTTACAAACATACAAGGTGTTTTGAGAAGGCAGTTTTCCATTATGTGTGAAAGTTGACCAGGTATCCTGTGGAAGATGCTAAAACCGTGAGGCAGTTATGTGAAAAAGTGGGAGAAGCTTCAATGCCTCCTGGTACCAAGTTTTATTGACTATTTCCATCAAAACAAACTGTCTTCTTTATAAAAACAAACAAACAAACAAACAAACAACAAAAATGCACTTAGAACACTTAATACTTAATTATTTCTCAGAATATTTTATATTTGTATATATGTTTTACTCGTTACCTCAAATTACTACTTTTCCCATCTCTTTCTAATGCCCTAATACTATTCCCTCCAAAATTCTGTGTTGAAAGAAAAACAAAAACAAAACAAACAAACAAAAAACAACAACAGAAAAAAAAACACTTGTTCTACTTAGTGTACTGAAATGAAAGATGAGTAGTGTGGGAACATAAATTGAAGCATGGGTTGTCATCTTGGTCAGTAGATGTTTAGGTATTTGTCGAATTTCCTAACATTCTCCACTTGATAAGATTTTTCTACGTGGATTTTGGACACGTTTTGTGCATATAGTTATGACAAATGAACTTATGAGGGGAATTGCCCTATTCTGTCTGAACAAATATTGCTTACATGGAGTCACATTACTCCTCTGGTTTTACGTACCTTCTGGCAACACTTACAGGATGATTCCTGCATCAGGAAATGAAAAGTGTGATGCAAATATCTGGTTTTATCTATACATGCAAATATTTCTTACTCTCTCCATTTTAAATGATGGTGGACAAAGAAGTTAATCCCCAGATATTGTGAAAAGAAAATCCCTTGATGTGGATTGAGTCTTAAACTAATCCTCAATATAAAAATAAGAGTTCATTATTATAACAAATAATATTAGTGTGCCCATTTTACTGAACATTACACTTAGATCTTTCTCCATGGTTTATAAAACTCTATTGTCACACATTATTCTCCATGATAATGGTGCCAAGTGTGGTTACTATCATGTGAAGCAGACTATTAATTCAATTATGAACTCATTGGTTACTCCTAGAATGGTCACAAGAGTGTTCCAATAGGCATAATGTTTTTATGCCTTTCAGGGCTCACAATTGGGTAATATTCATGATTACATTTATGATAATAAAAATATACAGTATAGTTGATGCTTCTAGGTTGATTTCTTGATGTTCTTTGACTCAAATGATAAGTATCTTCAGTAATTATTACGTACCTTATGAATACCATTAGTACTAAACACTCCATGTCCTAAGCATCTATTAATTCCTTATCTTTGAAATATCGAATATTTCATATTTTACAATACTCATTAAAGGAATATAGTCCCTTGCATCAGAAACAATTGCTAAAGAATTAGGAGTAAAAGAAGAAACTTACTGTCTTGTGAAGCAATTGAGATCATTAGAACACCGAGTATTGCTGGGCACTGTTTGGTATTGGTTTTGACCTTGAGGACAAACATTAATTAGCCGGGCTCAATTATTGAGACCTGTCATTTGCTTGAGAATGACTCAACACGACTGACCAACCTAAAGAAGACTGCCTCTGCCTAGCTAATACTGTATCAATTTCTTATGGGCCCTGTTAGATCACCCCACACTCCTTGTCATCTCACACCATCCTATACTTCATCTCACCCCATACTTTCTGTCACACCTTCCAGCCACCAACATCATCTATCCTCACCAAAAATCCCTACCTACTTCCTCAACCCTATATAAACAAAGGACTGATACAATAAAATGAGATAATGCTTTTACAGACTCCCTGCAAGGTGTTGTTTGGGGCCTCACTCACCATCCTGTTCAATCCTGAAAAGACTTGGTTAGACAGGGTTCTCTCCACTCTCCCAGACCTGTTGGTAGAGAGACAACAAATATAATCTAATAAAATATTTTTATAATAATGAAATTAAAGTACTCTTGGAAAATATTGTTCTCTTTTAATGTTTTACATGTTAAAAATATTCTTTTCTATTAAAATTTAAATGTAATTACATTATTTCCCCTTTTCATTCTACCCTTCAATCTTTCCAATGTACACCCATCAAACTCTCTTGTATTCATAGTGTCCAATTATGAAAAATTCTTGGTGTTGGAATGTTTACTGAATATCAATCCACTTGAGGAGATTATTTCTCCCAATTTCTGTGTTCCTTGGTTGTTTGTAGTTCTCTGCATATGGCCGATTCTTCATGAAATTCAACACATTCATGTTAGTATGTCTATTAATATCACCCTTTTCCATTTCTGTTTAGGAAGCCAAATTTATGAAACATCATGTATGCCATCAGAGAGTATTCTCACAGCAATCATTCTGTTCCTCTTACTCTTGCAACATTTTAACCTCTATTCCACTTTCATCCCTGATTTATATGCAGTTGTTTTACACATGAATCAGATAGGAATAGGTACCACATGATCTCTTATTCTCTGAACTTTGTTCAGTTTGGTCCTCAGTAATGGTTCCCAACTGTTTCAATCCATGTTCTTCTTAAGAGGTGTGAGAGATAAGATATTAAGATAAGATGATAATAAGGTATAAGAAATTAAGATATTGTGAGTGTAAGAATAAATATTTACAATGTAGTGAGCAATAATATTGGGTTATTAAAGTTGCAGTAGTTGATTCTCTTCTAAGATCCATGACTACCCCAGTTCTGGGGATTTATGTAGGATTGCAACAAAGCTTTAATTTCCTCAACAAAGAAGAAAGTATTCTTAAATCATTTTGTTCAGCAACTTTTAACCTAAAATCAAAACGAGATAAATATTCAACAAAATTTGATATGTACATGTATTCTAGAATTTTGTTTACAAATACTATCTAGGTCAATGGTATGTACCATGAAGAAAAAATGGATACCAAGAGAGAATTGCATTAAGCAATCAAAGCCAGTCATACAAAAAACAGTTTCCAGTCTGAAGTGCTGACCTCATTAATCCCAGAACTAAAAAGGCAAAGAGGCCGATTATGTAACCAAGTCCAGACTGGTTTATAGAATGTTTTCCAGTGTTAACATTTCTAGGAATATGTATTGGTGGCATGTCATATAGTGCTAGTGATCACAACTCAGGCCTTTTTTTAATAAAGCAAACCTTTATCCACTAAGAGAGCACTAAATACCACAACAACATTTTGAAGGTATCTATAGAACAATTGCTCATAAATGTTTGGAAACCCAGACTGCAGGAGAGTGGAGTAGTTGAAACCTCATACTTGTCCATCAGTCTATTGTCTCTACAATACATGATTTGTCTGATCCTCTTCCCAAGACTTGCTCAGTTTCTGATACCACTAGAGTGAAGGAATACAACCACATTTCTAACTTGTCCCTGAGAGATGCTCACTGTTCAGTTAATGTATTTGCCTGGCTTGCTGATATGAACAAGCGTTTCCAAGAAGTAACTCATCTCCATCAACAGACACTCTGTGACACATTTTTGTAATCCTTAAGGGGCATGAGGCCTGAGGTATTTTAAATGTAAAATTGAGGACTTTGAGCCATTTGAACTTGAGTTTTCTGCAGGGTGATAAACATGGGTCTATTTGCATTCTTCCACGTGCAGATATTCAGTTGGATTAGCAGCAGTTGGTGAAGATACACTGCTTTTCTCTTGGAATTATTTTGCCTTCTTTGTAAAACTCAGATGTCTGCAACTGTGCAGTTTCATTTCTGGGACTTTAATTTTAATGCATTGATCAACCTGTATGTTCCTATACGAATACCATACATTTTCATTACTTTCGCTCTGTAGGACACTCTGTAGTCAGATTATCAAATTTTAATGGTTGCTTGTTTCCTTAGAGATTGTAGGTTTACTTGAAATACGGATTTGTACTTGACCAAAAATTTCTAAGTGATATCCATTGAGAATAGTAAACATTTCTCTTGGATTTTCCAATTTAATTGAGTACAGAATTTCAAAAAATGCCCTTATGAATCTTAGGGTTATTTTGATCTATTTTTTAGAATGGCTAAGTGCTTGAGTGGCAAGTTTTTTTCGTTTCGTTTCGTTTTGTTTTGTTTTGTTTTGTTTTGTTTGTTTGTTTGTTTTTTGTTGTTTTTTGTTTTCTTTTTTTTAAAGAACAAAGTCCCTGTTTCTCTTATTCCTTGTGATTTTTTCTATCTTAGTTGTTTTCCTACAAATGTTGATTTTTTTTTTATAATTTACTCCTCTTATGTTTCCTGAGTTCTTTTGTTCTAAAGTGTAATGTGAAGTTGTTGTAGGCACTTAGAATAATGGAGTTTCCTCTTTTCCCAACTTTCATTTTATCCCATAGGTGTGGGTATATTTTACATTATTTTCAATGTATTATAGGGTGTTTTAATTTGTTTATTTTTGTCTTAGTCCAATATTCATAACAATTGTTCAGCTTATATGACTTTGAATGATTTTGTATATTTTATTATTGTTGATGCTTGTGGAGAGCCATGCCGCGAGCAATCACGTGCGTGCCGTGAGCAATCGCCATTATAAGATGGCACTGGCTTTCACTGTGCCTAATTAGTAAACAAGCCTAATGCGCAAGTGCAAGAGTGAACTCACGCCTAGTCACTGCCCACCTCAAGGCTTAGTAATGGGGTGATGGGCAAGCAACGAATCAGGAGCTGTCACACCACATCAGGTGCTGAAACGTCACTCTGCGTGCTATATAAGCAGCGCCATTTTCCCGGTTCGGGGTCTTCCCTCCTGATAAGTAAGCAATAAAAGCTTTGCCGCAGAAGATTCCGGTTGTCCTGAGTATGTTCTTGCTGGCAGGGACAAAAGCTCGGGATAGATGCTCTGTAGTTATACATGACAGACTGATAATATGAATGGTTTTTCAAATTTCCTTGTATGTGTAGACAATGATTTTATGACTGAGTATGTGTTAATTTGGGAGAATAATCCATGCATGATGAGGAGATATTTTATTCTTTTTTGATTATTTGTAATGTTCTTTAGATATTTGTTAGGTCATTTGTTTTGAAAATATCTATTACATGCAGTTTTTTCCATTTACTTTTTTTTCTGAAAGGTCATTCTATTGTTTAGAATAATGTATTGAAGCCTCCCACTATCAATGTTTGAAGGTTAATGTGTGATTTAAGCTTTAATTCTATTTCTTTTACAAAAGTGGTATGCTGTGTTTGTGGCAAACAAAATAAGAATCAAAGAAATTTAATGAACATGTTATTCTTTATCTCCTATGATTTTTTGGGGATTGAAGTTTATTTTGTTACCTATTGGAATGGCTCCACCAGTTTGTTCCTTAGGTTCATTTGTGTCAAATTTTTCCAGGTTTTAATTCTAAGAAAATATACATCTTTGATGTTGAGGTATATTACTTGTAAGCAGCAGAAGAATGGATTACAGGAAGAAAATCATTTGCAAATATCCAATACATTTCATAATAAAATGACTGAAGCCATTAGAGATATGTGTGAATTACCTAAACATGAGGGTTATAGTTTACAGCCAGTACAGTGCTAATAATAATAATTTGACATCTTTTAGAATAGTACTCAATTTTCCTTCCAAATTTCAAGTTTTGAAAGATTACATGATTATGAAATGTGCATTTAATACGAAAATAAAAATATAGTTCAGATAAGATGTGAATCTAACTTCACTTTGGGATAGGATAGCTAAACTGGAATTAAATAATATATTGAGCTTGAAAATTTTGTGTACTGTCTACAAAATATTGTAATATGAGATGCAGACCGGTAAGTGTATGTTATAGTTTACTCACAGATCTGGTGGATTTTTCTGGAAATAAACATGAGTGAGCATACCACATAGGTAATTCTCTGTCAGTTGTTTTCATTTTATGATTATTATAATATGCAAGATGCCACAAATCTTGATGTATTTCAAAAATGTGTAAATAATGTATATGATATAAAATTTAGTTATTTTACTTTCAAAAATGGATATTCATTATTTCCATTTAAACTGCATTCTTAGAATTTTAACAGTATAATTCAATGAATATCCATGCTTATATATAAATATTTAGAATAATACTCACAAACCAAACTTATAAATTTTTAAGTAAATAGACCTTATGTGATGGAGAAATGATTGAAAATAATGGATGAAATTAAAGTACCCAGGGAGCTGAAGGGGTCAGAAATCCCATAGGAGGAACATCAATATGAACTAACCAGTAACCCAGAGCTCCTTGGAACTCTATCACCAATCAAAGAAAACACATGTTATAAGTTATGGCTCTAGCTATACCTGTATCAGAGGATGGCCTAGTTGGTCATCAATGGGAGGAGAGGCCCTTGGTCCTGTGAAGACTCTATGCTCAAATATAAGGGAATGCAAAGACCAGGAATGGGCGTGGGTGGGTTGGGGAGTAGGGGAAGGGGGAATGAGAGGCTTTTCTGAGGGGAAAATGAGAAAGGGGATAACATTTAAAATGTAAACAAAGAAAATATCTTTAAAAATAATAGCTTCTATTTATAATGCATAGTATTAACTTTTTAAATAGTTTCTACAAATTGGTACACTAATTACTTTAAACCTTATAAATCATCTAAAAGCTATGGTCCATGGCATTTTAAGTGAATATTGTAATGGTATAAAAATTCAATTATGGATCTTTACTAATTCATACTATTTATTCTTGATAAATGTAGATAAATATTTCATTAATTGACTGCTGCTTCTGTTATTTATATGAATTACTGTCTTCATAAATCCAATATTCCTAAGGGTTTGCTTGCATTTCTTGGATTCTCTTTCCCCACTATCTCTTCTCCATAGCATGTCAAATAACCAGATCTCAATAATTACACCTGGACAGGAAGCCTTAAGCAAATAAAAATCATTTACTTCATCTAATAAAATCTTAACAGTGAATTGTCGAACAGTCATTCTATGTATATTTGTTTTCACTTAAATAAGAACTGTGAAGCTAGAGAAAGCACCCAAAGAGCTGTAAGGGGTCTGCAACAGGTGGAACAACAATATGAACTAACCAGTACCCCCAGAGCTCATATCTCTAGCTGCATATGAAGCAGAAGATGGCCTAGTCGGCCATCACTGGGAAGAAAGGCCCTTTGGTATTGCAAACTTTATATGCCCCAATACAGGGGAATGCCAAGAAGCAGGAGTGGGTGGGTATGGGAGTAGGGTGGAGGGAGGGTATAGGGAACTTTCGGGGTAGCATTTGAAATGTCTATATCTAATAGAAAATCTTAAATAAATAAATAAATAAATAAATAAATAAATAAAAGAACTGTTCCCAGAAGAACTGAGATTCAATGATTTTCTTAAATACTCTAATAAACTGTGCCAGTTTATTGGAAATATTAGATTTCAGGATACACTGATCTTGTCATATTACATTTTCAATGACAGACATGAATGGTTTAAATACATATAAACTTTTCTCCAACATACAAGAATTATATGATTTTTTTAACATCAATTGAGAATAGAACAGGAAATCATCATTGCAAATTAAAGACTGACTGAGGAAATTCAGCTTTTTTGAGTCTGGATATATAAGTGTGTGTCTTTTTGTCAGTAAGACTCTCTCTCTCTCTCTCTCTCTCTCTCTCTCTCTCTCTCTCTGTGTGTGTGTGTGTGTGTGTGTGTGTGTGTGTGTGCGTGTGTGTGTGTGTGTTCGCACACCTTTGCACAATGAAAGTTGAGAGGTATTATTTGAAAACTGAAAAGCATGAAAACTGGGAATGGGTGTATCATGTGAAGCTGGTAGTAAGAAAATATAGATGAAAATATCATATTTGAGTTGGAATTGAACATGCACACAGAATATCATGAAGGGAGAAGGAGGTTCAATGAACTGAGGAATGAGTCACTAGCAAGATAGGCAACAGATATTGGTGATGGAGGTACAGATATCAGCAAAGTACATGCTACATTTGTGTCAATGTCCCATAAGGAAACCCAAAATTATGTATGGTATTTTGAAAAAATAAAAATTAATAACCAAAAAATGAATACTAAATTTGGACTCTTCCAAATTTCATTTGCAGTTCATTTTTACTTTTTTCTTCATTATTTTATTTATTTACACGTCAAATATTATCCTACTTCCCAGTTTCCAAACCCCTATGCAACCCTGCCTCCACTCTGCTTCTGTGAGTGTGCTCCCCCACCCATCCACCCACTAATGTTTAACTGCCCTCGTATTCTCCTATGCTGGGGCATTGATCCTTCACAGGATAAAGGGCATCCCCTCCCACTAATGCGAGAAGGCCATCCTCTGTGCCATATTTAGCTGGAGTAATTAGGTGCAACCTGTGTACTCTTTGGTTGGTGTTTAGTCTCTGGGAGCTCTGGGGTGTATGGTTGGTTGATATTGTTGTTCTTCCTTTGGAGTTGCAAATCCCTTCAGCTTCTTCTGTCCTTTCCCTAACTCATCCATTGGGGTCCCCATTCTCAGTCTGATGGTTGGCAGCAATAATGCACATCTATATTTGTCAGGCGCTAGCAGAGCCTCTCAGGGAACAATAATATGAGGCTCCTGTCAGCAAGTACTTCTTGTAATCAGCAAAAGTGTCTATGTTTGGTGGCTACATATGACATTAATCCCATGAAAGGGCAGTGCCTGGATGGTCTTTCCTACAGACTCTGCTCCACTCTTTGTTCATTTATTTCCTTTAGAGAGTAGCAATTCTGGATTAAAACTTTTGAGATGTGTGGGTGGCCCCATTCCTCACTCTTGAAAGACAACTTTACTCTGAATACTTATGAAAGACTTCTCCGTTTATGTTTCTCTAGACACAGGTCTAAGCACTCAAGGACAGCTTATCACAGAACCAGAAGTTATATATATGGTAAAGGTTGATTTTATGTGTACAGCAATATCCAGTGCAAGACTAAACTTTGTTGTCATTAAAACACATAATAGGGCATATCATCACTCCTCAAAAATGTGTTGCCTATATATGCTGGGCTTTTTTTTTTCAGTCCAAATGCTCTGAAAGAAGTTCATGAGTATATAGTCATCAGTAAACTCTCCAATGGTCAGTGTTGATTCTAATGCAAACAAGAATATATGGGTAGAAATGTTTTATAAAAAAAAGTTTACACATTAGAAAACAGTGTTGCTTCACAGGCATTATTTGTCTCTAAGATACTAAGAAGATATTTCTAAACAACACTTCCTCACAGCCACTAGTGCAATGTAAAATGAGCAAAAACAATGTAGGAAAACAAAGATAATGTAAAATAGATAGGTCAGTACAAGTTATAATTTTTTAAAAGATGAAGTTCAGGGAGGAAGATCATGATTTGGAAATCAAATATTAAGATTACTTTCTCATTAGTATCGAATATTTGGAAAGTAAAGTCTGAGGGACTAAATCCACTGAAGAGTCTACATCAGGAGACCCATGGCTTCAGCTGGATATATTTCAGAGAACTGCCTTCTCTTACATTACTGGAAGGGTAGCTTCTTGGTTCTATGGAGGCTTGATGACACAGGGTAGGGAATGATAGGATGCTGAGGAGTAGTGAATGGGTGGGTGGTAGAGCACCCTCATAGAGGCATGGGTATCCCTAATAAGGGGATGCGGAGTTGTGCAAAGAGAAACAGGCAAGGGGATAAAATTTGATGTGTAAATAAATAAATAAAATAACCAATAAAAAGAATGAAAAAAGAAAGGAAGCTCACAGCATGGCATTCTCTGGATATTGTTGAACGTTTAAAACTCAGACTTTATCATGTAAGTTAACTGGGGATCTGTGAAGAACTGTAAAAATTTTGGATAGAGCTGGATAAAATATATTTCTGACTTGGTATGTTTATTGATTCTCAAGACAATGGTAGCACAGGCCTTGTTAAATAATCTGTTAGTGTCACTGATATGTCATCGTCCACACTCTAGATGGTCTGTGAATCTCAGTGATTATAAACTTGAGAATGCCTATCCCTGACTTAGACTTTGTAATACAATGTCCTGTGCATCCAAATTAGATCCAATTGTACTATTACTGGATGTCTCACTGTGAATCTTCTTATATAATTATACAATTATACAATTATACAATTACACAATCCACTCATATAATTTCTAATTGTGTTCACATAATCACCTTTTAAAAATTTTCCAAGCAGGAAATTTGAGCAAAAGAGCTTCCTTCTAAGTGTTCAAAAACATGAGTGATATTATGGAGCCCAAGAATATATTATTCTATGTATTTACATATCTATGTTATTACATGGGCTGTGGACACCAATTGCAGAACCCCAGGGTAGACAGTGTTTAAGAATTCCTCCAGGGCTCAGGAGCAATCTGAAAATAATATGAATCATAACTATGGAACAAACACCTCCTTTGACTACAGAAATAAATGAAGGCAGAAATTTGATGTGCTGATATGCATGGCACTTCACAATCCACACTGACCAGGTTTAAGGCAGGACAAATATGTTCATTTTAGTCCGAGTCTTCTTTCTCCTCAATGTTGAACTTCTCATGGCCAATTACATTGATTCCACATGCTTTTGGAGACTAAACCTGAATGAAGTCAATGGTAAAGATTTGGATCAAACTTGTTCTTTCATCCTTGGAGCAGTTCAGATGCCTATGGAAAAATATAATTTCAAGGAGACTCTTAATGTCTCGTAAGTGCATTTGTATTTTCCATGTAAATGATAACTTGAACATTTCTTGAGGGCTCTGAGGATAAAGATTAGGCAAATGCTTGAGTCTTTTGTACTGTTGCTAAGTATGAACACTAAGAAACAACATTATTTCTCTTACAGAATAAATCATAGTTTCTCCTTTTAAGTAATCCAATGAAGGTTTTGGTATTCTTTAAGTCAGGTAGACTCTGACTTAAATACTGGAAGCTGAGGAATAAAGGACTATCTACATTGATTCTTCACATAAAGCCCTCCTATTAACAGTTTTCACTGCACTGTAGACAGTGATGACTTGTTAAAAATGATTCTGTAATATTTCATTGTGTTTTACTCTGAGAATATGCAAAATTATGGTAATAAATACTGTTGACAGTCTTTCCATCAGTTTTGCTGCTCCCCGAGCATATTTGGGTTACAGTAATTTTCATGGAACATAGAGTTGTCAAGAACTTTACATATATACAAACTTACTCTCTCAAATTCATTACATGTGGTCACTTCTTGTCTTCTGAAGCTTCATCAAGTTTGAAAAGAGAAGAGATTTACACTCAGAAATTCACATTTCATATGAATGCCTGGATGGACATTTTTGTGCTTTAAAAGATGAAATTCAAAGCACTGTGGCTTTGTACTTCCCACTGTTCATGTACAATCACTGACTTTTATATTTATTAATTTCAGTTCTGCACTCTCTCTTTAGAGTAAAAAATATTGAAACATATGGAATCCAATGATATGTTTACATTCCTTGAATAGTGAGGATGTCAATATCAATGAAGGCTAATTATATCCCATGTCACTGCATTGGGTTAATTCTGTGGTGTGGGTTAGTTGCAACACTTGAGAACACTGTTACAGGAGTTATTTATTAGCATTATCTCAATATTTAAGAAACATGTTGTCTTTTTTCATGTCTTAGTTCATTAATATCTGATCCATTTATATCTTTTGGGTCTTTATTAAACATAGGTGCACCTGTTACAATGTGCACATTGATACCAATGTGATATTAATACCCATTTTTGTGGATTGCTGATAGTTCTTTTTAAATACAAAAGTTTAGAATACTAGGTTACACAGATACTTTATGTAACTGGTGCTTCCTAAAGTTAACTTGTAGGAAGTAGTTTAAGCATTGCAGAAGATATATTCTCAAATTTCTTTTGGATATTGGAAATTTTTAATTGATTTTTTTTGTGTGTGTTAATAAAGAATATTCTAAAGTGGCATTTTTTATAGAATATAGAATGAAAACACCACAGGGGTACAATTTTTGGTGAAAACCTCATTGCATTTACTTAAATTTAATCATTAAATATATAGGTATATGTTTAATGTTCATTGATAAGATTATATGAAATGACAAGGATGAGACATGAGATACTATACTTTACATAAACGTAACTACAAACACAATCACAATATGTTATTATTCCATTACCAATGTCCTGTGGCACACTTTTAACAAAAAAAGAAAATATTCTATAAAATTTACCCCAAAATGTCTTCTATTTTATAAGCATATAATATTGGCACATAAAATATCACAGAAGTTTCCTTACTTTCTTAGTTCTCAGTTGGATGCTAGTGTTGTTGTAACTGGAAAGGTTATCAAGAATGTTTCCTAGAAATTCAGTTATAATGATAAGAGTATCCAGAGTGACTATATCACATTCCTTTGTAACTAGAAAGTCGGTGAATGTGTATACTTTCACAATTGAACTGAGGATAGGCTACTGCAAAGTATCTTATAAAACACTTGGAAGTATTGCCCTACTATGACCTAAACAAACCTTGTTCATATACATACAAACATATGCATAGGCATGTATCATTTACAAAATGCATGTTTGATGTTTGAATTCATTAAAATAAATATTTAGAAGAGATTTTCTTTCAGCAAAATGAAAGAAAAATAAGAAAATGAGGATAGATATGAGGGGAAATGCTAAGAAAATTGGCCACTAATTATAAGTGATTGTTAGTATAGAAACCAAAGTTTTCTGCAGAAAGACTATTATGCACTGATAAGTCAAATTTTCACTACCTTAAATAATTAAGTTAATTTCACAAAAATATTATGAACTCAATGAGTCTCATAGCACATGTATTCCTATATTGCTCAATAATTTCAAAATGAAGACATATTCTGAATTACAGTTTTGTCAATATATGTGGTTTTCCATTTTTTTAAACTTCTGATAAAGCACTGAAAAGCAGAGATAGGAATGTTCTCTGTGGATGAGGTCAATGCCATATCTTATTTATGGGAGAAATACTGCCATGAAAATGTAAAGTGTTTACTCTTTTTCCAGGTTCCCAATTCAATTCTATCTCACAACAAAAGCCATTTGTTTCCATCTTTAGAGGACAAAGCCAGAAACATCCAGTACAGTATAGTGCTTCTATTGAGTACAAATGATTGTGTATTTACATTTGTCCTTAATAATCGCTGTACTCTTTTACAGGAAAACAAATAAAAACCACAAATATGCTTTGGCATTGGCGTTTTCGATGGATGAAATCAACAGAAATCCTGATCTTTTACCAAATATGTCTTTGATTATAAAATATAATTTGGGCCATTGTGATGGGAAAACTATGACAAATACAGCTGATTTTCTTGATCGGAAAAAATATAAGCGTATTCCTAATTATTTCTGTAATGAAGAGACTAAGTGTTCATTTCTGCTTACAGGACCCGATATGACCACATCTTTATATTTTCAAATGTTCCTGGACATTTTCTTATCTCCACATGTGAGTTATCATAGGCCAGGAATTCTTAACATCATGTCTCTTTGGAGGACTTTGACAGATGTTAAGAAAGTTAATGGATGAGATTAGACTTATGCTTAGGTCAATCTATGCAATTCCAGTGTACTTACTATTTAGAGGAATGATTGACTTTCTGCTATGTGCCACCTCCAGAAGCTGACAGATTCCAGAAAGAAGGAATAGAGGAGAAAATGAAGAATTGAGTCTGACAGGGTGTTATAGAGAATGTTGCAGCCTTGACTGACTGGCAGTCAGAGTATTTCTTTATAAAAATCTCATTAATCAGAGAAAGATTCATGTTGTTCCAAAACATAAAACGTATTATTTCTGTCCCATATGTGTTATCTTCATTTTATTCATAAGTTTAGATTATCATTGGTAAATAGTACAATAACAGAGTTATGGTGGTGTTATAAGTTCAGTCATCAATAATAAATTGTGATGGGACAGAATTATATTTTACAAAAATTTCCTCTATAAACCAACTTTTAAGTATCTGGAGTATTTTTGCGCACAGATATGACAGACCATTCTTAGTCTGGCCACTTTTGACATTTCAGTGACACTGGAGTGGATGAAAACCTCCAATCCAGTCTGTGAATTTAGCCATTTTTACTACCAGTGATTATATAACTAACCATAAAGGGTCATAATGCCAATTTTCATTAGACACTATGGCAAATATTTCAGCAACATACTGCTTTAATTTTTATAAATCATTTTGGGGGTGGGGTTTAGACAGGGTTTCTCTGTTATAGCCCTGGCTATACAGGAACTCACTTTGTAGACCAGGCTGGCCTCAAACCCAGAAATCTGCCTACCTCTGTCTCACAAGTGCTGGGAATAAAGGCGTGCGCAACCACACCCAGCTTATAAGTCATTTTTAAATAGTATAGAGGTTATGTCATTACCTCTTTGGAACTTATTGCTATGTCTTATCTTGTTTTTCTTTTGTTTCTTCATCATAAGATACAAGAGTAGACCTTCACAATTGAACTTTTATAGGAAGGAGGGGTTATGGGTTTCCAATACCTCATTCTTTCATATTTTTCCACATTATTATTTTTCTATTATTACAAGGCACTTGTATGGAGGAGATAACTCCGTCCAATCTAACATTGTTTCTGTATGTTTTCCTCAAGAGATACAACTTATGAGTCCTAGATATTTTGACACATAATTACCTGTGTATTTAGTAGGATGAAAGTTGTTTGTTTGTTTGTTTGTTTCTTTCTTTCTTTCTTTCTTCCTTCCTTTCTTTCTTTCTTTAATCTGATCTGCTATTAAAACTTTTACAAAGTACATTTTTAAATGTACTTTCTTCAGATTATCTGTTTCATGAGGAGGCACAGATGCAGATATTCCCAGAGTATTTTGGAGACTCGTCTTAAAATGGAGATCTCTGGCACTATTTTTGTGTTACAAACTCTAGTGTAGAAGGAATACCTTCAAGTAGGGCAAGTAATTTTTCTCTAAAAGGCAAAGCAGTATTTTGCATAGGAATTTTCTGTCAAATCTTAGAAGAAGTATTTCTGGATTAAGGAATAAATGCCTTTTTAAAATGTATTAGGTAAATGTCCCCAAATTGTAAATATATTAAAATCCCTCTAAACCTTGAGAACACAGATATCAAGACTAAAACTGAAAGACAAAATGGCAGTTATTATAACATGAAGATACATTTTGTTGCATGATTGTTAAGGAGCTAAGCTTTCAGTTACTATTAGAAATAGATGTGACAGGATTGAACATTTGCTCATTTGAATCAGAGATGAGAGAAAAAGTCACAGGTAATCAACTCTTTGAAGGTAAATATGATTACTGGTTTTATTGGGTGCACTATACCTCATGCTGCTTTTTGTGTTGTAGTTCCTTCAACTTACATACGGACCTTACAGTTCCATCATCAATGATATTGAACAATATCCCTATGTCTATCAGATGGCCCCAAAGGACACATCTCTAGCATTGGCAATGGTCTACTTCATACTTTATTTCCACTGGAACTGGGTCGGCCTTATCATCTCAGATGATGATGAAGGTTATCAGTTTCTGTCACAGTTGAAAAAAGAGAGCAAAGGCAAGGAAATTTGCTTTGCCTTTGTGAAAATGATAGGAATCTCTCACATTTTCACATATGCCTCAACTGAAATGGACTACAACCAAATTATGATGTCATCCACAAATGTTATTATTATTTATGGGGAAACAAGCAATTTTATTGAATTGAACTTCAGAATATGGGAATCTACAGTTATACAGAGAATATGGGTCACCACAGTACAACTGAATTTCCCTACCAGTAAGAAAGACTTAACTCATGGCCCATTCTATGGGACTTTTACTTTTCTACCCCACCATGGTGAGATTTCTGGCTATAAAAATTTCCTACAAACATTGTTCCATCTCAAAAGCACAGATGCATTTCTAGTAATGCCAGAGTGGAAATATTTTAACTGTGAAGACTCAGCATGTAACTGTAAAATACTGATGAATTATTCAGCAAATTCTTCATTGGATTGGCTAATGGGACAGAAGTTTGAGATAACTTTTAGTGATGATAGCCAAAACATATACAATGCTGTCTATGCCATGGCCCATGCACTCCATGAGACAAATCTTCAACAGGTTGATAATCAGGCAATAGATAATGGAAAAGTAGCCAGTTCTCACTGCTTGAAGGTAGAGTTTATTTTATTGGATGGTGTTTGGTGTCTTCAATAGCATAGCTGTTTAGTGTCTCTCAGATGTCTAGAATTAAAGAAATAGGAAATATTTTGAAAAATAGATAAGTTTAAGACAATTTTTCCTAAAGAAAAAAAAAAACCTAGTGATTCTTATAAATGTGATTGGTAAAAGAAATCACAGATTATCGATGAAAATTTCGGGGTTTTATATAAAGCACTCAGATGTCAGCTCAACCCTTCCAATATTGGATATTAACACTCTTCCCCATGATTTTTCTCCATGATGAAAAGATAACTTTTATTTATATTTGTCAATGGTTTCCATTACTTTCTCCAATGAATATGCTCTTAGTATCTTACTTCATTTTCTGAGAGTAACTAAACATGAAATAGTGTTGGTACTCAGTTCTGTATATATGAATGTGTTTATATGTGTGAATATATAATTTCACTGTGTAGATATCCATGTTTTACTCTGTCTGTCTATCCGTGTTTATATTTGTGTTGCTTTGAACATACAGGATTATTTCTTTGTATGACTGTGTAAGAGAGCTACAATTTTTCTATATATGATTTCCTTGTTATGTGTGTTTATATATGTGTGTGTATTTTTCTGTGTGTTTTTGTCAGAGTATGTGTCTTAGTGTACACTTGTATTTATTTTGTGAGTGTTTGTATGTGTTTTTACGTATTTGTGTCTGCTTTACTGTTTATGTGTCTGACAATTTCTTTGTGCTTGGCTTGGCCTTTGCCTATCGTTTTGTTATTAGTTGTGAACATAAATTTCCCTGTGTGTTATTATCATTCTGGGCTGGTGCTTATGTGTTTATAACTCTCCCCATGTGTTTCCCCTCTTTCTCTCTCTCTTTTTCTCACTATTATCCTCTCTCCCTTTATCTCTATTTCTCTCTCTGATTGTCTGTGTATCAGTGTAATTTCATAGCTGTTTTTCTAGTTGAATGTATATATGTCTTTTATGTGACTGAATGTTTACATATATATGTGAACACGTATTTATATTTATGTGTAATTAAGTATAGGGCTGTATTACATGGGTGACTTGGGAAAGACCTGGACCTCTCTCTGCATTAGTGTGTCTGTGTGTATGTGTATATTTCTGTATGCATTGCATACATGCATTTGGTTCTGCATTTTAATCTCTTTGTCTTTGGTAGTGTTCACTGAGAGAACTGAAATTCTTGGAATATCATAATTTCATTTATCCAATATAGTTTGTTGAGATCTCTCTCTCTCTCTCTCTCTCTCTTTATATATGCATATATATATATATATATATATATATATATATATATATATATATATAGTTACCTATACTATGGAATCAGAATACATTTTATAACTTGAAGGAATTGTATATACAATATAGTGCAATGCTTATATTTTAGGTAAACTCCTTTCTGAGAAAGACCCACTTTACTAATCCTCTTGGGGACAAAGTAATTATGAAACAGAGAGTGATACTGCAGGAAGACTATGACATTTTTCACTTTTGGAATCTCTCAAAACACCTTGGGATTAAGGTGAAGTTAGGAAAGTTCAGCCCATATTTTCCACATGGTGAACACTTTCAATTACATTTAGACATGTTTGAGTTGGCTACAGGAAGTAGAAAGGTGAGTGTGTACTAACTTACTGATTTACAATACACAGCAGTAAACACTGCCAAGTGGATGCACAGAAACATGTTGAAATAAAAATTTTGTAACATCAGGAACCAATTTCTAGGTTCCTATATTATGTTTATTTTGACACTTTCCTCAATTTTTGAAGATTCAAACACGCATAAAATATACCTATGTCACATCAGAACCATTTTCTGAAATTTAAAGAATACAAAACTGTTCTTCACCACTGTTTGATTTTCTTTCCTGTAAATTAACCAAAATATTTTTCACTTTGTTGCTGTTATTACACAGTAATCTACTCCCTTATCTTAAACCTCTGTAACAGGTGTTGATAAGAGAGAGACCAATGTTACAGTTAGGAAACACTAGGAGTCATAATTGCTAACCCTAATCATTTTACCCAAAAATGTTTTCCCACAAAACAAAAGGATACTTACCGTGTTCATTAATGAACACAATTACAAAAATTCATATTCACAACAACATGACATTTTAATAAATGGAAGAACCCCTTCACATTTTTAATTAAGATGAACAGAATTTCAAAGGAACATATAGACTGCACTAAAACATCAGGCAAAGAAATAGCTATTACCACACCTCAAATACAGCAAAAACAGGAACCAGGTAAAAGCAACAAATAATTTTAAGTTATAATTGTACACTCGTGTTAAAATTCTCTAAATGAAATCAAAGACAACAACACTGCTTTATTTTTGAAGACATTCTTTAGTTGCCTGCAGAGGGTGGGGAGACGTGTTCAAATATAAGAGAACATTTCTTTATTTACAAAAATGAGGAAAACTATAATGTTTAATAAGAGGGAAAAAAGACATTTGAGAACAATAAAAATTTGAGAAAATTTGAGATGGATATTTATAGAATAATTCTTGAAAAAAACACCTAACCATCCGAAAAGAGAAAAAAACCAGAACACACAGGAGAAAGTTCATTGTCTGAGAACAGTGAGACTTTTTTTTAATTGAGATTTCTTTTTTATTTATTGAAAATAGTATGTTGCTCTCACACAACATATCCTACCTACAGTTCCCTTTCCTTGTACTGAGATATGACCAATTCTCAGTTTTACGTGCAATACATCATAGTTAATACTTTTATTTCCCTCCCAACAGCCTTTTCCATCAGACACATTTTCTGTTCCTCATTAGGAAATAACAGGATTCTGTGGGAGAATAATAAAGTAAAATAAGATTAAACAAAAATTAAGACATCATAATAGGAGAAAAATTTTCATAACACATTATGGTAAATAGACATATGAAACTGAGCTGCGAGAAAGGACCAGGAAATCCTACTTCATATCTTATATATTAAATAGTAGTGATTGAAGCACGAGGTAGTGATAGACAATTGAGTGATAGTTATCCACTTTTTATTACCAAGAATACTTTATTTTTGAAACTATAGTTGAAACTGTGAATTCTATATTCAGAACATCTGGAATTATTGATGCCAAATATTTATTCCACATGTGCATGTGAATAAGTATAAGAAGCCCCTATAAACTATTCATGTTGAACTGCAAAAGAATTCGTTGAACACAATGATGTAATGTCAATGGGAATTCTACATAAAAACCCTGAAATAGACTGCCCATTTCAACTCCAGCCCAAACAAAAGAATCTTGTAATCAAATACTACTGGTGTCTTTTTGATCACTGATTAACCATAACCTATTTCCCAAATGCAAAGGACAGTGGGCAAATTTTTGTGACCCAGAAATGCCCTATTGCCCTAGGTGGAAATTAATCTTATATAAACCTCAGGCCTTGGGAGCATAAGTGTGAAAATAAAATCACACTGAAATGTGTGCCCAAATTAGGCCAACTCATTCCTTCATCTTGACTATTCCATCTATTATGGACAGGATTTCTTGAGGTTTCTGGGATGAGACCAATTCTCAGTTTTGGTTGCAATCTAATCAGAGTTAATACTCCTCCACAACTACTGATACTCCTGGATTGCTCTTTTTTTTTTTTCCTACACTGGATTTTGTCAACACTCTATTTATTCAGCCAGAAAACTATTAGTTTTTTGGAGTTGTGCTGCTTATAATATATTTAAGGAAGCAATACTTCACCAGAAGTGATAGTTACCCCTCATACATGTCCATGAGGCACACTACATGGACATATAAAACATCATTTATCACAATGTACTTTAATTTTTATATGAAGAAACATTAAGTAAATAGCAAGATTATATATGTAGAAATTTATTATTTTTACCTTTATGCCTTGAATAGGGCCTGATGTGTAGTAGGGCATTTATGGAAAACATCTGCAACCATATTCCTAATATTCAACTGGTATACTTCTTAATGGAGGTAGAACAACAACAACAACAACAACAACAACAAACCAGTATTTATTATCAGTGTTCATGTTCGATCTGTATATCCTACCTCTTATTTCTCACATTTTAAGGGTCAGTGCATAACCTACTCTAGGTAATGTAGTAATTGAGAATTATCTTTTGACATACATTTTTTCTCCAGGCATTCAGAGCTTTCCATCTGAGCTTTTACTGCCTGAGGTTTTTATCAGGTTTTTATCAGGTTATCTTAAGCAGTGCTTTATGCTTGGATTTTCCTTCCCTATCGAACTTTTCCCCTTCCAGGTCCTATTTTATTAGAGTTGTTCTCTAAGAAAAGGTGATCTTGAAGATTTTTGTTTTGTTTTTTTGTTTTTTTTTTTTTTTGGTTTTTTTTTTTTAGTTCTGTTACAAACTTCTACCTTAATTGTGAGCAAATGAACACATTAATTCATGTTTAAAAGGGACAGTTGTAAAAATTAGTATTTTAGACCTCTATTCATGATGTAAAATTAGGGTAACAATTTCAACAAGCATGGCAGTGATCTGAGTATCCTACTATAAAGGAATATGCTTATAAGTAGTATAAGCTGATTATCGTTTGGCTCTTAAAAAAATTAAAGCCTTTAGCTTAATACAAGTAAGACACATGCAGTCTTACTACTAAACCGGCCCTTGTATTACTGTTGTCTATTACTTTTGTAGGGTAGAATATTGAACCCACTGTGTGTTTAGCTAGCACCTATACATGAGATATACTCCCATTTTTATTGTGATTTTTGTATTTGTTCCTTTTTTCAATATTTTAAAATTGGATATTTTAATTTTTGCATTTCAAATGTTATCCTCTTTCCCTGTTTCTTCTCTGTAAACCCACTATATCATGCCCCCTACCCTGCTTCTCTGATGGTGCTCCTCTAAGCACCTAACAACTCCAGCCTCACCATCCAAGCTTTCCTTTACACTGAGACATCAAGGCTTCACAGGACAAAGGGCCTCTCCTCACATTAATGCCAGATATGGCCACTTTAATTCCTTCAGTCCTTCCCTAACACCTTCATTGGAGTCCCTGTGTTCAGTCCAATGGTTGAATGTGAGTATCCACATCTTTATTGTTCAGGATCTGAAAGAACCTCTAAGGATCCTGTCAGAAAACATGTCTTCGCATCAACAATTGTGTCTGGCTTTGCTGTCTGAATGTGGGATTCATCTCCAGTTGGGGAAGTCTTTGTGTGGCCTTTCCTTCAGTCTCTGGTCCACTCTTTGTCCATGTATTTCCTTTAGACAAGAGCAATTCTGGGTTAAAACTTTTGAGATGGGTAGGCCACATCACTCAACTGGAAGGCCGTGTCTAATCTCTGGATATGGTCTCAAAAGGTTCTCTCTCCCTATTCTGGGGTATTTCGGCTAATGTCATCCCTATGGGGCCCTGGGAGGCTCTTGTTTTCCTGGCATCTGGGACTACCTGGTTATTACACACAGTTTACCATCACCATTTTCTACACACCTCTGTTCAATTGCCAGACCCTCCGTACATCTTTTCCATCTTCTCACATACTGGAATCTTCCATTATTTTTCCACTCACCATCTTCTCTTCCTCCCAGGGAGAATTTATTCCAGGGATTCAAATGTAGTTCAATATATGAAGATCCATTAAATGTAATACACCCAAAATATAGAATTAAATTATTTTCCAAAAACATTCAGAAACAGCTTTTAATCAAGTCCAACATTCCTTCAGAGAAAAAGAAACAAAACAAGTCATAGAACAGAGGGAACATATATTGGTATTAGAACATTTTCTTTCACAAACCGATTGATAGTGCTATAATACCTGCAGAGGAAAAATATTATCCATGAAACTCAGAAATATTATCAGGTAGTTTTTGTGGTTCATGTTTTTATCCAAGCATGTTAGAGGCAGATATCTGAAAATCTCTATCTGTTTCTTGTCATTCTGCCCTATGTTGTGAGCACAAACCCTTCATTTGTGATAAGGAGATAATACCTTAAATAAATTAACATAAAGTATAAAAGTATGCCACATTTTTAAATCTAACTCAAAATATTCTTTAAAATTTTACAAAGGGTAAACAAAAATTTAAAGAAAATGTTGGGGAAAACAGGAGATACTCATCCTCACTGGGAGTATTAATTTACCAGTACTTCATGACAAGACCATTTTTCTTTTTCTTTCTTTCTTTTTTTTCCTTATTCCTAAATTCTACATTTTAATTTTTTAATTAGATAATTTTTTCATTTACATTTAAAATGCTATCCCCATAGCCCCCATAACCTCCCCCTGTCCTGCTCCCTAACCCATCCACTCCTGCTTCATGGCCATAGCATTCCCCTCTGCTAGGGCATATGATCTTCGCAATACCAAAGGCCTCTCCTCCCATTGATGGCTGAGTAAGCCATCCTCTGCAACATATGCAACTAGACACAGCTCTGGGGAGTACTGGTTAGTTCATATTGTTGTTCCTCCTATAGGGTTGCAGACCCCTTTATCTCCTTGAGTACTTTCTCTAGCTCCTTCATTAGGGGTCCTGTGTTCCATCCAATAGCTGACTGTGAGCATCTACTTCTGTGTTTGCCAGGCATTGGCATAGACTCACAATATCAAAAACACAGGAAGAATTTCTCAAATCTTCAATCAACTTTAAACAATCTAATTTTTGTTCATTTTTTTCCAGTTTTTGCTGCCAGTGTAGAGCATTTTGACTTCATGTAACACTCTATATTTAAGGTCACTACACATAGATTTATCATTTTCAACAATATTTAAGCAGTGTCTGCATGTTCCGCTGTTTTTAATAAACAGTCTTTCATGCTTTGCAATGCTTATTCATTCAAGGTTATATTTGTTATCTGTAATTTAAGGACATATTTTTTCCTGTTTCAAGTGTCTTTCAATACTAACTTGCTTTTCTGTTGCTTTAATTAAACTTTGATAATAAGTAAAGTAAGTAAGAAGGAAAGATTTGACATATGGGTTATGTACACTCATGAAAAGACAAGTGTGGATATTGGGAGACTGGCATTAAAACATAGATATAAAGAACTGATAGGGTGTTTCCAGGAGAGATGTAACCCAGAAAAGTAGATAACATTTGAAATGCAAATAAAGAAAATATCCAAATTAAAAAAAAAAGACGGAAAAAAAAAAAGAACACTACTTACTGGCTCTGCTGCTCATAGTGAGACTGGCACACCTATATCAATTACTAATTAAGAAAATGCTTCAAACTCATGAGGAAAGGCTAGTGTTGGGTGAGAAAATATCTCAATTAAATTTCCTTATGTCTGTTTACAATACTTAGTGCCAAATTGAAAATAAAAAAGTAAAAACATCAGGTTGCAATCTCTGTAGTTTTTGCACAAAGATCACTAGCAGCTCTTTTTCCTGAATTACTAGACATTCACAAATTATCCAACATTTCTTCAATGCCTTCCCAATATTCACAACTGGCCATTAAACAATGAACAATATAAAATGTCTACCAGTTGGTATACATAAAATAAGCTTATTAAATTTTTAAGGGCTTATATAAAACATAAAAGAATATCTAAAACTCATTATCAGTATGTGTCTAATTTTCTTCTCAGATGCCATCCTCTGTGTGCAGTGCAGATTGTGGTCCTGGATTCAGAAGATCTTGGAAGGAGAGAGTGGAAGCCTGCTGTTTCACTTGCAGCCTCTGCCCTGAAAATGAAATTTCTAATGATACAAGTAAGTGTTTTCTGCTCTGATAAATCTTACAAATATATATATTTGCACCACACTGGAATGATGAAGTCAACTAAAAGGCAACTGCTAATATTTACTAGATGTAGGCATAAAAATCAGTAAAAAAAAAATCCTACCCCAAATCAACAAATACATTAAAAACCAAACGCATATACTTTTTGCCTTAGCCCACATACTCACTCATTGAAAATTCATGGCAGATTACATTTTACACACACAAAACAAAATACTTTAAAAAATAAAACTCAATTTTAGTGAATATCCCCAGAAGACTTTCCCAATAATTAATCTACTGTAAAACTACATGTACAATATATTTTTGTCACAATTTTAAAAAATAATTAATTTAGTCATATTTCCTGAGTATGTCTGTCCTACATATGATTATGCACACCATGTACATATTAAAGCCCATGAAGAAGCAATTATAATATAATAATCTACTGGAATGGGTCATGAAACTGATGGATACAAAATACATGTTTTCTGTAAAATTAATATAGAATACAAAAGTATTTGCAAATTTATGAGAAGCTGCTCAGTATGTAATAGTCAGAGGGCCATGTTAAAAGCAAAATGTGATATGAATCCAGGAAGTATGGGACAAGAGTTGACCAATAATGTTAAATATATGATAAGACTCATGTTCAGTATATTAGATAACACATCAATTACTATAAAAATTATTTAGGGTTGACAAAATGCTAAAGTTTATAGTTAGCTTTTCTATTATTTTGCCTTTCATTCAATGAAATGAATTAAATTTCTTAGAAGAACTATTATGCTGCCGCAGACCTTCTTGGTCCAATATCTGTAGTACAGGTCTCTGGTACTGTTGGACAAGGAGTTGGCGAAATGAATGACAGACAGATCAACACCATAGGTTGTGTAGAATCTGAATGTATTGTCAAGTTGAGCATCGAAGTTTTTATACAGAATAACAAGAAACCAGGCAAGATACATCCACTGAGTTACAGTGACACAAAACATAAGGAATGTATACACCAAAAGAAGGTGGGGACCAGGCAGATGACACTAAGAATGGAGCCAGGTGTAATGTTAGTCTATTGTTAAACCCACCACCAGAGGTACTTAGCAAATGCCTGATTATGCTGTTTCTTTGGGCCTAGTGAAGAAACCTGTCTCAGGGGGATTCCCTAACTCTTTCATGGTAAATCTACCTATTCACTAGGCCACTGTGTATTCCCTTGTTTGGGTAAGACTGGATACTGTCCCAAGTAAACTCTCTGCAGACCATCCCTGAGCTATACCGGCTCCGTTCTTCATAATGCCTAATTAGTTTCACCTTCTCTACTAGAAGTAATTTTGAATGTTACTGAATAGATAATCTTCTCACTGAGTTCCTACTGAATTCCAAGTTTGTCGGCTTCAAAGATTTTCCAGGATGTTGGAACACTGGCCAAGGCTTAGCTAGGTCAGAATTCAATCTTTAAATGCACTTACAATAAAATAATGCTAAAAGAGAGCTCGTGGATCCATACACCAGAGTAACACGGGGATAAGGTATTACTATACGGGTTATGAGAACACCAAGGTTCCAGGAGGTGAGTTTCCCTGAAACTCTTTGCCTTGTGAGTTCTTCCAGGCTTCTCAGCCTGTCAAGCAGACTACACTGGAGTGTGTGTAGCATTATTCCTGTGATATTGTTCAATTGATAAATCATTTGTTGCCAAGGCTTACAATCTGAGTTTATTCCCATGATGCATGTACTAGAACCAAGCAACCTACTCAGAATATGTCTTTTGAAGTCATGCATTCCAAAGTACACTATGCATGAAAATATGTTTTAATTATTTTACTGAAAATGCTTTAGATGTAAAAACAAATAAGAATTAATTTTTACATCCATGAATTCCACAAAAGTATCTATAAAATATTTTTATTATATTAATTGCTTATGTGTGTGGGATACGTAACACACATACAGCTACACAAATAATACCCGATGTCTGTACATTTACATACACTTATGAGACACCTAGCATGTGTGCTGGAATCTGAACCCAGGTTCTCTGGTAGAGAAAAGTATTCTATTTATAGCTAATACAACTTCTTAAGCTTTTAGGCAACTTATCAAATAATAGCTCTACAAAAATGCATTGTTGTAGATAAGAATTCTGAAAACCAAGGAAGTATATCAACATTCTCTGAAAAGATATTAAAATTAAGTTCAAATACACTCATAGTTGATATTGCAGCCATGACTGGAATTACAACTTAGGAATGGGATAATATTGCTTAACACAAATGATCTGGGTTACCACTCTTGCTCAAGGATTCCTCTGAATCATATAGAAATGGAGATAAGGCAAGGATAAGTGTGCTCAGCATTCCAAATGAAGAAGGAATCAAGGTAAAGGACTTCTTAGTACAAAGTATCTACAGAGGCTTCTCTGCCATCAGTTCTAATCTCAGTGAATGTCTCAAATAATAATCAGAACTTTTGTTTACTTATTGACAGATAAGGATACCTCTTCAGGCACATTTCTTAAAAGTGTTCTGCTTTTTAAACATTAATATTTTATTATCTCTCATTCTCTACCTGCTTATGACATTACAGTAATGACTTAAATTCAATAATAAAATTGTTGCATTTACAAGAACATACATATAAATATATATAAACATATATATATATATATATATGTATGTATATATATATATACATACATATAAATATATATAAACATATATATATATATGTATGTGTATATATATATATATACATATATATATATGTATATATATATGTATATATATATATATATATGTACAAACACACAGCCTACCTGTTCAATTTAGTATTGTTTCTATATAATGAGTTTAAGCTAGTGAATTCTCGAGTACATTTTACAGATCTTGTCCCAGTAGAAGTCAGAGTCTCAGTGTGTCATAGGGAATGAACTCATAAAAGTCAATGACATCAGAAAACATTGAGTGGAGGGTTTTGTATTTTTAACATAACCCAGCCACATTGTGGTTTATAATTGTATCCTTTTAAATTAAATGATCAATTTGATATCAACATAGTAGCAAAAAGGGGTTTTTGAAATCTTTGTTTCTGATAACATTAAAAATGATATATTCAACAAAGTTAAAAAGACAAAGAAATTCAATTTTCCCCTAAATATTCATGGACATTATGAATCAAAAACAATGTTGTCCAGCAATGTCCTTAAAATTATATTTCCAGCATCAGGGCAGCATTGCAAGGCTCCTGTCAACTATTTACTTGAAATTCCTTCTCAATAAATTTCTAAAGCAGCACTCACTAAACTTTTCTTTGGAAATCAGATATGGATCACTGTGTGAATTGTCCAGAATACCAGTATGCCAACACAGAACAGAACAAATGCATGCAGAAAGCTGTGATATTTCTAAGATATGAAGACCCCTTGGGGATGGCTCTTGCCTTAATGGCCTTTTGCTTCTCTGCATTCACAGCTCTGGTACTTTGGGCGTTTGTGAAGCACCATGACACTCCTATTGTGAAGGCCAATAACAGAATCCTCAGCTACCTGTTACTCATGTCACTCATGTTCTGTTTTCTGTGCACCTTTTTCTTCATTGGTCACCCTAACAGAGTCACCTGTGTCTTACAGCAAATCACATTTGGAATTGTATTCACTGTGGCTGTTTCCACAGTTTTGGCCAAAACAGTCACTGTCATTCTGGCTTTCAAATTCACAGGCCCAGGAAGAAGGTTGAGAAACATCTTGGTATCTGGGACTCCCAACTACATCATTCCCATATGTTGCCTATTTCAATGTGTTCTGTGTGCAATCTGGCTAGCAGTCTCTCCTCCATTTGTTGATATTGATGAACATTCTGAGCATGGGAACATTATTCTTGTATGTAACAAGGGCTCAGTTACTGCATTCTACTGTGTACTGGGATACTTGGCCTGCCTGGCACTTGGAAGCTTCACTGTGGCTTTCTTGGCAAGGAATCTACCTGACACATTCAATGAAGCCAAATTCCTGACCTTCAGCATGCTAGTGTTCTGTAGTGTCTGGGTTACCTTCCTCCCAGTCTACCATAGCACAAAGGGCAAGGTCATGGTTGCTGTAGAGATTTTCTCCATCCTGGCATCCAGTGCAGGGATTCTTGGATGTATCTTTGCACCCAAGATCTACATAATTTTCTTGAGACCTGAGAGAAATTCTATCAAAAAAATCAGGGAGAAATCACATTTCTGAAGAAATATTTCTAGAATTCTTTCAAATGAGAAATTGGTACATACCTACCAAATACAGTGGGTTACAGTGCATGCATCCAGTTTTAGAATCACTCTTGCTGGGTCCTGTAGTGATTTCTAGAAGTAGCATATTTACTCATCTTGCATGCATTGTGCATAAAATCTTGCACTCATTCACTTGATTCATTTTCTCTAGGAAAATTAAAATTTTAAATTATTATTACAGTTTTATTCCTCATTTTTCTATCAACTTTTACTGGAAGTTACCAGGGGCAAATCTCAATGGAAGAAAAATGAGGAATAAGTAACTTTCAGTAAAAGATGATAAGTAAGTTTTATCCATGATCTTGTACAGAAAGTGAGTTCCAGGACAGATAGCACTACACATAGAAACCATCTATCATATCTAACAATCAATTTGACAAATAAACAAACTAAAGAATCAACAAAGATGAAATCAGAGCACATTTTCTGATTTTCAATAGGAGCACACACATGAGAGATATTGCCTGTTCTCTTCAGCTGCTCTTCAAGCTATCAGACAATGGTCTAAAATGGAAATGTTCTTTTTCTGCTCTCCAATACAAAAATATTATATCCAACAATGAACTAAAGCTGAGAACCCCTGTGGTTAAATTAGGGAATAGTTGCAAGAAGCTGAAGAGAATGGTGCCCCATAGAATGATCAGAAGTCTCAACTAACATGGACAACCAGAACCTCTCAGAAACTAAGGTCCTTGACACATATGCAGCATAGACTGCCTTGTCTGACCTCATTGATAGAAGGCACACCTAACACCCCAGAATCCTGAGATTCCAGAAATTGGGAAGGTCTTGTGTTTTGGGAGGTGGTGATATCCTCTTGGAGATGGGGGAAGAGGTAAGAAATGCAGAAGAGTCAGGGGGTGTATTAGTCAGGGTTCTCTAGAGTCACAGAACTTATGGATAGTCTCTAGATAGTAAAGGAATTTATTGATGACTTACAGTCGTCAGCCCAATTCCCAACAATTGTTCACTCGCAGCTGTGAATAGAATTCCAAGGATCTAGCAGGTACTCAGTCTCACACAGCAAGCAGGTGAAGGAGCAAGAGCTAGACTCCCTTCTTCCAATGTCCTTATATTGTCTCCAGCAGAAGGTGTAGCCCAGATTAAAGATGTGTTCCACCACACCTTTAATCCCAGATGAAAGGTGTAGCCCAGATTAAAGGTGTGTTCCTTAAACTCGGAGATTCAATCTTCTGGAATCCATAGCCACTTTGGCTCATGATCTCCAAACCAAGATCCAGATAAGGATCTCCAAGCCTCCAGATAAGGGTCACTGGTGAGCCTTCCAATTCTGGATTGTAGTTCATTCCAAATATAGTCAAGTTGACAACCAGGAATAGCCACTACAGGGGGTGAATTGGGAAGAAGATAATGACTGGACTATAAAAAATTATTAAAGATAAAAAAGAAAAATTAAAATAATTGTGTAGATATGTCAAAAGTATAGATATGGAAGGAATATGTAAAACTAGTGATATTTGCATAAAACTAATTTTTCTCAGAGACTGCACTCAGTTTGCAGTTGTGATTGAGTTTCTGGAGGAAGATAATCTCAAAGGGTGGCATGGGAGCCTGAGGCTTTGACTATGCTGCTTCCTAGAAAGTGCAATTTCCAAAAAGACAATTGAGTGTTTGCAACTAGAATAAATCCTTCACATTTCTCAATTCTCCTTCCAAAATAGGATGCTGAATGGGTAAAAAATGCATCAGCATTAATAAAAACTATCACTTCCGGAAGTTACTCTTCATAGAAATATGATCATAGCAATGTCCCTTTAAGGAACACATTAAGCATTAACATCCACATTTTACTCATTATAAATTCATTGAAGATGTTATTTTTGCAGCAAAAGATGTGATACTCAACTGCAGTTTATGGGAATTCTACTCAAATTTATTATAACACTCAATCTCCTCTAAAACTACATTTCTATTATATTCCAATCTTGAATTTTAATAATATTTACTCATTTTTTACATTTAAGTATATGTCCCTATATATTATATTTCCTGGTCACCATGTAAGTGGAGCAGCCCGGGGAGAAAAGAAAATGGCAAAAGATCAATTGAACTGTACTAGTTAGATGCTGGAAATCAAGGTTCCAGACCTCTATTAAATTAATGAAGTGGACAAATGATTTCTTGTAACATTAGAAAAGCCTACTAAGGTAGAGATTAATACTTTATTCATGATCTAGACATCCCCATTTCAAAAATTCACATGATTTGATATCTAAGGGTTTGTGGATAATTTGATACATGATGCATTGAATATGAAGAACCCTTTTTAAAGATTTATTTTTATTTATTTTATGTATATGAGTACTTTGTAGCTGTATAGATGGTTGTGAGCCATTACGTGGCTGCTGGGAATTGAATTCAGGACCTCTGCTCGCTCTGGTCAGTTTGCTCTTGTAACCCAATTCCCAAAAAGACACACATAGTATGTACTCACTGATAAGTAGATATTTGCCGAAAAGTACAGAATACCCAAGATACACTCCATAGACCTTAAGAAGTTCAACCTTTAGGAAGGAATAAGAGAGAATGTTTCAATCCCACTTAGAAGGGGAAACAAAATAACCACAGGACACAGAAAGAGGAAGGAGGCAGACAGGAAACAGAATTACCTCAGTTGTTTGTGGAGAGGGGTGCTTGAGAGAAGTCCAGAGAGCCAGGAGAATGAATTGGAGTGTGCAGCCTCCAAGGGTGGGAAGTGGGTGGACCCTTAAGGAAGTAATACAGAACTGAGAGCTGAGAGACTCCAGGACTCAATGAAGGTAACCTTACCCATATTTCCCAAATGTGGGGGGGAGGGAACACAAATAGTCTATGTCCAGCAGATAGAGATAGCCTCAAGTAGAGGGATAGGCTTATCAACCCAGAGTCAAAATTTCTGATATATATCAGAATAATGCATGGTCAGGCCTCAGTAAGAAAAGATATGCCTAATTTTTGACATACCGGAGGCTCCAGAGAAGTGAAATGCCTGGTGTAGGGGCAGAGAGGGAAGTTAGTAAGCACTCTATGAGAGGCAAGTGGGAGGAAGAATGGGATGAGGAGTTGTAGGAGGGGGATGCAGAATGGTGTCCAATGGCTGGAACAAAAATAATAAAATAATTTAGAGAAAAAAAAGAATGGGGCTAGAATAATGGCTCAGCTGTTCAATACTTCTTAATCTCATAGAGGACCCTACTTAATTCATAAAAACCCTAATTGGGAATCACAACACTTTGAAACTGACTTTCCAGTGTATCTTCTGCCCTACTCAGGACTCCATAGACATTGCATTCATGTGCTACACTGACACACAGGTAGGCAAAAATACATACACAGAAAATACAAATAAAATATATATTTAGAAAAGAATTACTATCCTAACTTCAAAGTACTAAGGCATAAAGAATAAATTCTACCACACTCTAACTTTACATTTGTTAACTCCCACAAATGACAAGATAAAGCTCAATGAAATTGAAGAGCCAAATCAAAAACTAAAACAAAGGTCCGGAAACCAAAAAAAAAAAACAAAAAACAAACAAAACAAAACAAAACAAACAACAACAACAAAACTGCAGTAAGTAATATAATACAACAGAATTATAATAAACAACAACAAATACATATATATATATATATATGTATATATACATATACATATATATATATATATATGTATATATATATATATATATGTTTAATTAGAAAACAGTGTTGAAACTTAGAACTCTGGTATGAAATTTTTAGACAATGTCCTCCAATGATACATAATAGATTATTTCTTCTTTGCTGTGTATTACTGGCCATGAAGTCTAACATTAAGAGTGGTTTTCTTCTCTGATGAGTCTTCTTTGGTGACATTTGCATTACAAGATTGTTATTAGTCAAGCATTGCTTCAGGAATAGAGACAGTGTCTGTGTCCACATCTATTTTCTGCACTAGGACACCAAATGGGGCAGTTCCATTGAAACCGTATTCCTTTGGTTAAATATCTATTTTCTACAGTGTCAATGCTGTTGATGCAGAAGGGATTGTTTCCTTGGTGTCCTCCATTCTCTCAGCTGTTACATTCCTTTGTCTCCATCTGTCATGGTGCTTCCTAAGGCATGGGGGCAGATATTTAATGGAGATGCTTGTTGTATACTTAGTTTTTTATTCTCCACATAATATCTAGCTGTTGATCTCTCAATTTTTTTCTAGCTACAGAAGAAAAAAGATACTGATATAGGTCTGGTAAGGCACTGACCTATGAGTTTAACAAAATGTCATTACAAGTAATATTGTTACTCTTTTTGTGAATAGTAGGATTTGGTTTTTAGGTACCTGTATCTCATACTTGATCATGAAAACAGTGTCTCCTCGAGACAATATTGTGTATTGGTAATTCAGATAAATCTTGCATTGTTTGCTTAATATTCTCACAAATTTTGTGCTACCATTGCCTTATCTTGTAGGCAGGACAAATATTATGTATCAAAGATTTTGCTGTTGTTTCCATTTCTACTACCATACAAAATTTTTACTGTGTCAATTGTTTAGAATAGAGCATGAAGCCTCTATAAAGTTATAAGCTCAACTACTCCATGTTCAAAAAGTAATGTTGATATTGTCTTTAGCAATGAGTCATTGCTATCAGTTTGTTGAAGACAACCTATGATTTTTCAAATTGCCTGGGAAGTTGGTAGATTCCCATGGATTCCCTTTGGTCAACAGTTTAATTAAATATCATTCAATATCAGTACTCAAAGTGTCATTTACTTGCAAGAGCTGGCCTTAGGAGATTATAACTCCCCTATCATATAGTGAATAATTTTAGTTTTCTTTCATAGATTTATGTCATTTAGGATGATTCTACTGTAGTAATATCCCATAAGTATGCTTTATTTCTAACTGTTTCCCCAAATATTTCCTCGTTTTTCCCTTCTCCCTTCCCCACTTTTCAGTTCATCCTCAATGTGGTTTTAATTTAATGTTCTTTTGTGGCTTAGGATGCTAAACGTTTTCATGTCTAGTTGCTCAGTCAATTGAATTTCACCTTCTGAGAATATTAATTCTCATAACTTTTAAAAGTCTAGCTAATTATTCCTTGATGTTCAGTTTTATTTATTCTTTATATAATTTTGATACTCACTCTTTATGTACAGTAACCAAAGAACATTTGGTAAGCTGCTGTATAATGTTCAGTGGCTGGTTATTAGAACATGGATATGGCTGCAAAATCTAATTATACATTTTCTACTTCACTGCAATGCTTGCATACTGTAGTGCCAGCATTGTGGTCCTCCAAAACTATAGTCCTAGAAGCATTTATTAACAGGTATAACAGTACATAAATATTATGATGTCCATACTTTATCTCTTCCTTTACACTACTGTTTGTTCTATAAAGAGAATGTTTTTATTGGAACTTTGGTATGACTTTTCATAATTCTGTTTTTATTTGTAGAATCAAAGGAATAGAGGACATATATACAGAAACATACACACTCAGACACAAAAACACACTCACGGTGAAACCTATAAGCTACCACTAGCAATTTCATGATATCGGAAATTAAAATTGGTTAATATTAGTATTTATAAATATTAATGCACACAATTACCCAACAATGGGGAAAAGTTAAAATAATAAATGTAAAGACAGAATTCTTCATTCTGCTATGAATAAGAAATACATCCCAGCAACACAAATATATATTACCTGAAAGTAAAGGGAGGGAAAATGGTTTTCCAAGTATACAGACCTGAGAAGCAAGCATTATATCCATTGTAGTATCTAGTAAAATAGATGAGTGACCAAATTTACTCCAAAGACTTAGGGAAGGATAATTTATACTTGTCAAAGGAAATCGACCATTTTATCATTTAATTCTGAGTATCATTGCTCAAAATGCAAGAGAATTTGTGAAACATACAAGCATGAGAAAAAGAAATTTTAATAATGCTTAAATAAAACATCAATACCCACACATTAAATTTGGGAGACTTCAACACAACATTCTCAACAATTGAAAAGTCATCAAGTGAGAAACTAAATGTAGATATGAGAAAACTAAGTGGTATTAGGAAGCAAAATGGTTCAAATATATCTATACAGTATTGTACTCAAGAGCAAAAGAATATAACTTCTTCTTAGCACCTCACAGAATAATCTACAAAGTTGGCTTATACTGTTATTAAGAAGTGCTCAACAAATGATTGAAATAATTCCTTGAATCTTAACAGAGAAGCATGAATTAAAGCTGGATTTTAAGAACAACAGAAACAAAAAAATGCCTAACTCATGAAAATCAAACAAATCTCTACTGTATGAACAATGTGTAAGGAAAGAAAAAGAAAGAAATAACAGATATTCTAGATGCAATGGAGATGAAAGCAAAACATACACAATATTTTAGGACACAATGAAATCTGTGCTAATAGTAAAGTTAATAGAATTATTCCCTTCATATATAAATTGATGAAATCTCACAATACCATATCAAATGCAGAACTGTAAACTCTAGGAAAAATGAAGAATCAAAACCAAATAATGAATAATCAGACTCAGGGCTGACATCAATAAAGCAGAAAACAAAAAAAGGAACAATACAAGGAATGAAAACAAGAGCTGTTGCTTTAAGAAATTGAGAATATTGACAAATACTCAGCCAAACTAATAAAAAGGCAAAAGACACTTTCCCAATCAACAAATCAAAAATAAATAGGGAAACATCATAACAGAAAAATGAAGAAACAAGGAATATCATTAGGTCTTCAACAAACATTAGCTACTTTAAAAGCCCATAATCCAGACAATTGGAATATCTACATGAATGGGATGATTTTCTTGAGAAATATGGACTACCAAAGGTAAATCAAGGTTACATAAACTATCTAATTAGTTGTATAATCCCAAAGGTTATAGAAGCATTCATTAAACTCTCCGCACCATCATATAAAATTTGAAAGCCAGATGAACTGAACACAGTAGTCTTCCAGAGTGTCAAAGAAGCTGTCAAAGAAGACCTAATTCCATTACTCCTCAAACCATTCCACAATATAGAAACAAAAAGCTTACTGCCACACCTATCCTATGAGAACAAAATTATCCTGAAACTTAAAACACACAAAGTTTTTACATAGAAAAAGTATTTTTGATCAATGTCTCTTATGAACATAGATGAAGAATACTCAACAAAATATTTGCAAATGAAGCCAAGAACACATTAAGGACATAATTAACCATGATCAAGTAGGCCTCATACCAGGCATGCATGGATGGTTCAATATACAAAGCATCAACATAATGCATCAAAAAACAAATTAAAAAAAAATACTCCATGATCATCTTATTTCAAGCTAAAATTTTTTGAGAAAATACAACACCCCTTCATATGAAAATTATTTGAGAGACGAGGTTACAAAGTACATAACTAAACATAATAAAAGTAATGTACAGCAAGGCAAGAGACAACATCAATTAATGAAGGAATATTAAAGCAATTTCTCTAAAATTGAGGGTGTTTTCCTCTACATAACTATTTATCCTACTACTTGAAGTTTTAGCTGGAGCAGTAAAAAATTATAGTGGTAAAGTCAATGCAAATTTAGAAGAATGAATTAAAAGTATTCCTACTCACAGATATGATTATATACATGAGTGATACAAAACTTCTACCAGAGAACTCCTACAACGGAAAAACATCTCCAACAACGTTGTTGTGTATAAAATCACCTCAAAAAAAAAAAAAAAACAAACATACAAAAACTGGCCTTTGTTTTTTCAAATATAAAAGGTTTGAATAAATTAGCATTATTTATACAGTAATGTAAAATGTCCTGGTATAACTCTAAACAAGGAAGTGTTAGAGACATATATGAAAAATAGTTAAATCTCAGAAGAAAGAAATTGAAGAAAGTATCAGAAGTTGATTTGAGCCTGAGCTGGAGGATACCACCAAGTTCCCCAGAGGACTCTCATTGTGATCTCAGGATCACTGATGAGTGGAACACATCTGTTCCAATCCAATCGGACAGGAACTGAGACAGCAGAAGGGAAGCAGAAAACCAGCCTGACAAGGAGAACAATTCTCTTTCAGTCAGTGCCAGCACCGGGTTACCTAGGGCATGGCGTTGATGGACACCCCCCAAGGTCCCCAGAGGAATCTTAGGATCACTGACCAGACAGCTTTACAGTCCTCAGAGGAGACACCACTTCCAGGCACTGTAACATGCCCAGGATGTTAAGACAACAGGATCCCAGGATATTAGGAGCTGGGTCACACCAATATTTAAGGGTCTCAGAGGAAGCTTGACTGCCAAAAACTCTGACACACCCAGAATCTCAGGTTCACAGGATCCCACAATCAAAGGATCACAGAGAAAGCTGAACTCTGAGGAGTCCTGAATCAACTGGGATTATAGGAAGACAGGCTCCAATCAGATATATTGAGGGTAACAAGCACTTGAGATAATCAGATGTCAGGAGGCAAGCATAAGAACAGAAGCAACAGAAACCAAGATTACTTGGCATCATCAGAACCAAACTCTCCCATCTAAGCAAGTCCTGGATACATCATCACACCAGAAAAACAAGATATGGATCTAAAGTCACTTTTGATGATGGTGATGGAGGACTTTAAGAAGGAAATACAGGAAAACACACGTAAACAGCTAGAAGCCTTTAAAGAGGAAAGACAAAAATTCCTTAGAGAGATACAGAAAAACACAATCAAACAGGTTATGGAATTGAACAAAACCATCCAGGATCTAAAAATGGAAGTAGAAACAATAAAGAAAACCAAAGTGAGACAACTCTGGAGATATAAACCCTGGGAAAAAAATCAGGAACCATCGATGCAAGCATCAGCAACAGAATGCAAGAGATGGAAGAGAGAATCTCAGGCGCAGAAGATTCCATAGGGAATGTGGACACAACAATCAAAGAAAATGGAAAATGCAAAAAGATCCTAACTCAAAACATCCAGGAAATCCAGGACACAATGAAAAGACCAAACCTACGGATAATAGGAGTAGATGAGAATGAAGTATTTCAATTTAAAGTGCCAGCAAGTATCTTCAACAAAATAATAGAAGAAAACTTCTGAAAGCTAAAGAAAGAGATGCCCATGAACATACAATAAGTCTACAGAATTCCAAATAGACAGGAGCAGAAAAGAAATTCCTCCTGACACATAACAACCAGAAAAACAAATGCACTAAATAAAGACAGAATATTAAAAGCAGTAAGGGAAAAATGTCAAGTAACATAAAAGGCAGGCCTACTAGAATTACTCCAGATTTCTAACCAGAGACTATGAAAGCCAGAAGATCCTGGACAGATCTCATACAGACACTAAGAGAACACAAATGCCAGCCCAGGCTACTATACCCACCAAAACTTTTAATTACCATAGATGGAGAAAACAAAGTATTCCAAGACAAAACCAAATTCACACAATCTCTTTCCACGAATCCAGCCCTTCAAAGGATAATAACGGGAAAACACCAATACAAGTACAGAAACTATGCCCTAGAAAAGTCAAGAAAATAACCCTTCAACAAAACTAAAAGAAGACAACCAAAAGAACAGAATCCTAACTCTAAGAACAAAAATGACAGGAAGCAACAATTACTTTTCCTTAATATCAATTAATGTCAATGAACTCAATTCTCCAATAAAAAGACAGAATAACAGACTGGCTACACAAATAGGACCCAGCATTTGCTGCTTACAGGAAACCTATCTCAGGGAAAAAGACAGACACTACCTCGGAGTGAAAGGATGGAAATCAGTTTTCCAAGCAAATGGTCTGAAGAAACAAGCTGGAGTCTAATGTCGAATAAAATCGACATCCAACCCAAAGTTATCAAAAAAAAAAAAAAAAAAAAAAAAACAAGGAGGGGCACTTCATAACCATCAACTTAAAATCTTCCAAGATGAACTCTCAATTCTGAATATCTATGTTCCAAATGCAAGGGCAGTCACTTTCATTAAATAAACTTTAGTAAATCTCAAAGCACACACTGCACCTCACACAATAATAGTAGGAGACTTCAACAATCCACTCTCATCAATGGACAGATCCTGGAAACAGAAACTAAACAAAGACACAGTGAAACTAACAGAAGTTATGAAACAATTGGATTTAACAGATATCTACAGAACATTTTAACCTAAAACAAAAGGGTATACCTTCTTCTCAGCACCTCTTTTGATATCTTCTCCAAAAGTGACCATATAATTGGTCACAAAACAGGCCTTAACAGATACAAAAATATTAAAATTGTCCCATGCACCCTATTAGATCACCAGGGAGTAAGGCTGATCTTCAATAACAACATAAATAATGGAAAGCCAACATTCATGGGGAAACTGAACAACACTCTCCTCAATCATACCTTGGTCAAGGAAAAAAATAAAGAAAGTAATTAAAGACTTTTTAGAGTTTAATGAAAATGAAGCCACGCATACACAAACTTATGAGAAACAATGAAAGCATTTCTAAGAGAAAAACTTATGGCTCTGAGTGCCTCCAAAAAGAAACTAGAGAGAGCATACACTAGCAGCTTGAAAGCACACCTAAAAGCACTAGAACAAAAGAAAACAAATTCACCCAAGAGAAGTAGATTGCAGGAAATAATCAAACTCAGGGCCATAATCAACTAAGTGGAAATAAAAGGAAACTATTCAAAAATTCAACCAAACCAGCAGCTGGTTCTTTGAGAAAATCAAAAACATAAGTAAAACCGTAGCCAGACTCACTAGAGGGCACAGGTACAGCATGCTAATTAACAAAAGGGAAACATAACAACAGATCCTGAGAATATCCAAAACACCATCAGATCCTTCTACCAAAGGCTATACTCAACAAAAGTGGAAAACCATGAAATGGACAAATTTCTACATAAACCAGGTACCAAAGTTAAATCAGAATAAGATTAATGATCCTAACAGTCCTATGTCCCCTAAAGAAAAAGAAGCAGTCATTAATACTTTCCCAACCAAAAAATAGTAATAATAATAATAATAATAATAATAATAATAATAATAATAATAATAAAGCTGAGGATCAGATGGGTTTAGTGCAAAGTTCGATTAGACCTTCAAAGAAGACCTAATTCCAGTTCTTCTCAAACTATTCCACCGAATACAAACAGAAGGTAGTCTACCCAATTCATTCTATTAAGCCACAATTACTCTGATACCTAAACTACATAAAGATCCAACAAAGATAGGGAACTTCAGACCAATGTCCCTTATGAATATCGATACAAAAATACTCAATAAAATCCTTGCAAACTGAGTCCAAGAACACATCAAAATGATCATCCATCATGACCAAGTAGGCTTCTTGTCAGGGATGCAGGGATGCAGGGATGGTTTAAGACACAGAAATCCATCAATGTAATCCACTATATAAACAAACTTAAAGACAAAAACCACATGATCATCTCATTAGATGCACAGAAAGCATTTGACAAAATCCAGCACGCATTCATGATAAAAGACTTGGAAAGATCAGGAACTCAAGGCCCATACATAACCATAATAAAAGCAATCTACAGAAAACCAGGAGACCACATCAAATAAATGGCTAGAAGCTGGAATCAATCCCACTAAAATAATGGACTAGACAAGGCTGGCTACTTTCTCCGTACCTATTCATAAAGTACTTGAAGTCCTAGACAGAGCAATTCAACAACAAAAGGGGGTCAAGTGGATACAAATTGGAAAGGAAGAAGTCGACATATCAATATTTGCAGTTTATATGATAGTATATATAAGTGACCCTAAAAAATTCAACCAAAGAACTCCTAAACCTGATAAAAAAGCTTCAATGCAGGAGCTGGATATATAATTAACTCAAACAAATCAGTGTCCTTTCTCTACACAAAGGATAAACAGGCTGAGAAATAAATTAGGGAAACAACTATCACAATAGTCACAAGTAATATAAAATACCTTGGTGTGACTCTAACTAAAAAAGTGAAAGATCTGTATGATAAGAACTTTAAGTCTCTGAAGAAAGAAATCAAAGAAGATCTCAGAAGATGGAAAGATCTCTCATGCTCATAGATAGGCAGGATCAATATAGTGAAAATGGCTATCTTGCCGAAAGCAATCTACAGATTCAATGCAATCCCCATCAAAATTCCAACTCAATTCTGCACTGAGATAGGAAGTGCAATTTGCAAATTCTTCTGGAATAGCCAAAAACATAGGATAGCAAAAAGTTTTCTCAATGACAAAAGAATCTCTGGTGGAATCTCCATGCCTGCCCTAAATCTGTACTACAGAGCAATTGTGATAAAAACTGCATGGTACTGGCATAGCGAGAGACGAGTAGACCAATGGAATAGAATCAAAGCCCAGAAATGAACCCACACACCTATGGTCATTTGATCCTTGACAAGGGAGCTAAAAACATCCGGTGGAAAAAAGACAGCATTTTCAAAAAAAGAAAAAAAAAAGTGCTGGCTCAACTGGTTGTTAGCATGTAGAAGAATGAGAGTTAATTCACCCTTATCTCATTGCACTAAGGTCAAGTCTAAGTGGATCAAGGAACTCCTCATAAAACCAGAGACACTGAAACTTATAGAGGAAAACGTGGGGAAAAGCCTCAAAGATATGGGCACAGAGGAAAAAAAAATCCTGAATAGAACAGCAATGGCTTGTGCTGAAAGATCGAGTACTGACAAATGGGACCTCGTAAAATTGCAAACCTTCTGTAAGGCAAAAGACACGGTCAATAATACAAAAAGACCACCAACAGAAAGTATCTTGACAAATCCTAAATCAGATAGGGTCTAATATCCAATATATATATATAAAGAACTCAAGAAGTTGGAATCCAGAAAACCAAATAAGCCCATTAAAAAATGGGGCACAGAACTAAACAAAAAATTCTCAACTGAAGAAAATCAAATGGCTGAGAAGCACCTGAAAAAATGTTCAACAGCCTTAACCATCAGAGAAATGCAAATCAAAACGACCCTGAGATTCCACCTCATACCAGTTAGAATGACTAAAATACGTGTGACAGCAAATGCTGGTGAGGATGTGGAGAAAGAGGAACATTCCTCCATTGCTGTTGGGATTGAAAGCTGGTACAACCACTCTGGAAATCAGTCTGGTAATTCCTCTGAAAAGTGGACATAGTACTACTGGAGGAACCATCAATACCTCTCCTGGGCATATATCCAGAAGATATTCCAAATGGTAATAAGAAAACATGCTCCACTATGTTCATAGCAGCCTTATTTATAATAGCCAGAAGCTGGAAAGAACCCAGATGTCCCTCAACAGAGGAATGGATACAGAAATTGTGGTAACTTTAAACAATGGAGTACTACTCAGCTATTAAAATCAATGAAATTATGAAATTCCTAGGCAAATGGATGGATCTGGAGGGTATTGTCCTGAGTGAGGTAATCCAATCACAAAAGAACTCACATGATATGCACTCACTGATAAGTGGATTTTAGCCCAGAAACTTAGAATACCCAAGAAACAACTTGCAAAACACATGAAACTCAAGAAGAAGGAAGAGCAAAGTGTGGACAATTCACCCCTTCTTAGAATTTGGAACAAAACACCCATAGAAGGAGTTACAGAGTCAAAGTTTGGAGCTGAGACGAAAGGATGGACCATCAAGATACTGCCCCACTCAGGGGTCCATTCCATAATCAGTCACCAAACACAGACACTATTTCATACACCATCAAGATTTTGCTGAAGGGATCCTGATTTAGCTGTCTCCTGTGAGGCTAGGCCAGTGCCTGGCAAACACCAAAGTAGATGCTCACAGTCAGCTAATAGATGGAACACAGGGCCCCCAATGGAGGAGCTAGAGAATATACCCAAGAAGCTGAAGGGGTCTGCAACCCAATAGGTGGAACAACAATATGAACTAACCTGTAACCCCAGAGCTCATGTCTATAGCTGCATTTTTAGCAGAAGATGGCCTAGTCGGCCATCATTTGGAAGAGAGGCCCCTTGATCCTGCAAACTTTATATGTCCTAGTACAGGGAAAACACCAGGGCCAAGAAGTATTAGTGGGTGGGGAGGGGAGCAGGGGCAGGGAAGAATGGTATAGGGGACTTTCGGGATAGTATGTTAAATGTAAATGAAGTAAATATCTAATAAAAAATTGGATAAAAAAAGAAGTTGATTTGTCAACAATGCTCATGGAGATTAACATAGCAAAAAAAAAATGACCATCTTACTAACAGCAATTACAGATTCAATATAAATTCAAACAAAATTCTAATATAGTTTATAGTCCTTGAAAGCAATTCTCAACTTGATATGGGAAAAAAACAAACCAAGGATATTAAAACAGTCATGTACAAAACCAAGAAATTTCAAGGAGTATATTGAACCCTGATTACAAGCTGTATTACAGGCCAGTATTAGTAAATACTACATGGTATTACTATTAAAATCGACAGTTTGAATGATACGGTCAAACTCAAAATTGAGAAGCCAACTAACCAACAGGCATTTGATTTTTGAAGAAGCCAAATCTATACTATGGAATAGAGAAAACATCTTCAATCAATGATGCTGGACAAATTGGATGTTGCTTGTAAAACAAACAAACAAAAAAATGGCAAAATTATCTCTGTCACACAAAGAAACTGGGGAATTGCCTTAAACACTTTGACACAGGAAACAACCTTCTAAACAGAACACTAATAACTCAGGCATTGAGATTACCAGTTACTAAATGTGGCCCTCATTAAATAGAACAGCTTCTGTAAGGCACAGGAGAGCATCAAAATCATAAAATGGCAACCTACAAACTAGATAAATATCATCACCAACCCTACGTCTGACAGAGTGCTATAATCCCAAATATATAAAGAACAGATGAAATTAGACACCAACAAAATAACCCAATTTAAAAGTAGAGTTCAATTTTAAGCAGAGAATTCTCAACACAGGAAGAACAGATAGCATAGAAACACCTAAAGAAAAGTTTGAAATTCTTAGTCATCAGGGAAATTCAAATAAAAATGTCTCTGGATTCATCTCACCTGAATGACACCTGTAAGAATAGCTGAGATAAAAACCGAAAGTCATGTCAAATGGTGCCATGTATTAGAATGAAGAGAAGACACACCAATTTCTGGTGGGTAGTTGTGTCTGTGATATGATATGGAGTCTCGCCAGCAAGGACACACACACAGGACACACATGGGTTCTTCTGCAGCATAGCTTTAATGCATCTCGAGAGAAAGATCATTAGCTTCTGGGGGAGGAGGCTTAGAACACAGGAAACTCGGTCCTTAAATAGGCCACAAGAGGGGTTAGAGACATATTTCACCCTGACTGGCTGCTCACTATCAGCCCAGATGAGCCACGGGACAGGCAGGGCACAAGGAATGGAAAAATACCCCAGCACATACGCAGACTATTTGTTTACCCCAAGAGCTCTTTTTTTAACCAGGATGCTGATTGATAATGCAGGGATATACATTGACTCTTATCTTGTAATGAAGAAATTAGTACAAAGCACAGGCTTCCCTGTGTGAAGAACGTTTTATTTTCTTGCAGAGCCTGAATCTGTTCATCTAAAGGCAAATAGGCAAGTCCCAGTTTTTTATCTGTAGTGAAAAAGCATGGAGATATTTGTGCATTATGAATAACTGGCATAGGAAAAGGGAAAGTTGACATAATTCCCCATCTTAACTCTCCAGATATACTAGGAACCAGAATGTCCAGCATGAGGAGTATGATCCATCGATGTCTTGGGATCTTGTTCCTGTGACTCATTGTCCAAGAGCTGGATCCTTCGAGTGAGGCGCTCAGGGATTATCTTCCTCCTGTGGAAAAACACATATAGCTCCCCTGGATCTTATTAAAATAGGATCCGGGCCATATCATTTATTATCAAGGACATTCTTCCACTTGACCATTTCATTGAGCGACTGAGGCCATTGTCTGTGCCTTTCAGCTGGTGATCTCCCAGCATTATCCAATTTTAAGAAATTAAAAGTAAATATTATAAGGGATAGAGCCATCTTTGGCGTCATAGCCTTTATCCCCCCGTTTTGTTTAATTAAATAGGACTTGAGAGTGCGATGGGCACGTTCTACAATGCCTTGTCCTTGAGGATTATAAGGAAGGCCAGTCAGATGAGTCACATTCATCTGATGGCAAAACTGTCATGAATGTTTTTGACTAACAAGAACAGAACATTTGTTTCTAGGTGTTTCTAGATTCAGCCCAGTCATATACACTATTTAGATTTACAAAATAAACAGCTAGGACTTATCTGTTTAGTCTTTCTTGTCAGTAGCTAACTTCAGCTTAGTAATTTTTTCCTTGAATAGGAGCCAGGTAATGATGCATGTGCTCTATTATGTTGAATATAAAAGGGGTGCTCACGTATCAAAATACAATCTTGTATTTTCATCAAAATTTTAGATACTGAACTGTTAGTCAGTTTTAATATAACATGAACAGTACCTAATTACACTTTCAATTGTTTCTCTTGAAGAGAAATTGTAACTAGAATGCTTGAAAACTCATTATAGTCACTTGTGTATAATTTATTTATTTATTTATTTGAAATTAGAGAAAATCTTTAAGTTGTCTCTGTAAATAACTATCTTCTAAAACCCAAATAAATATAAGAATCCTGAGTTTGTATCTTTTTGGAACTATCTGTAATCTTTATTAGTTAAAGCTTTATGTAAACCTCTCTAACACAAAAGCAAATCCTGGGGGTCTTTTCCAGGCAACCCAGGACAAGTTCTTAACTGCCCAAAACCAATTTTCTTAAAGAAACAGTATTTTTTCTTATAAGTTGCATAAGCAATTGCAAGCTCTGAGATATAATAAATTTGTACAACTTAAATAAATTAATATTAATTTATTAATTTATTATTAATTTATGAATAATTAATTAAGTAAATTTGTACAACTTAAAGTTTGATTGTTCAACATTTTTAAACACCATCTTCAGCACACAATTTAATTATCTGTGCTGAAACAGGAGGAAATTCAAAAGAATAATCATGTGATCTAATTTACATATACTTTTCTCCCATAGAAGGGTTGTTTTTAAATACAGTAAATGGGATGTAAGCATGCATGAAGATACAAAAGCATTCATAAGCAAATTTTAACTTATCTTAAGATGAGTATCAATTTTATTTAAAATGATGGTATGTAATAGGTCAAATATCAATATTCTGCAATAACCAATTGCTGTTTGGAACAAGGAAGTCTTAATTCTTAATTATCACCACATCAGCCTTATAATAGGATGTTAAAACTTTGAGGTGAAGAAGGATGATTTTACATTAATGTTTATTTTTGCCAAAAAATATCTGTGGACACAATTAATAAAAATAACTAGAATATGTAACTAATATTTGATTACCACCAATTACAATTGATGCCAATAGATTACAGAAGTTTCTCCTACTTTCTGTTAAAGCCTTTTTGGTTCTCACCAGTTAATTGGAATCTCACTTGATAGCACCTAACAAAGGCTTAGGTTCTCCTGTGGCGAGTTTAAGGTGAGGTCTTAGCCAATTAACATATCCTGTAAGCTTTTGGAAATAAAATTTTGAAGTAAATTTGTACCAATTTTCCAGTATGACTGAAACCCTAATTATTAAAAAAGATATTGCCTCTGAATCTTATGAAGCAACAACTATTCTCCAGAACTTTAAACTTCCCTTTAGAGACATTAGCTAATAAAATACTTTTCACTTAGGAAACAATATGTACTGAAAGATTTAAACCTTTTACTTCTTGTATTGAAGCTGATAATAATTTTTTTTAATATTGTTAAGCTATGTTAGCCATAGCTAGGGGCAAAATCTTTGACCTTTTATAAACTTTTGAATTTAAATTTTATTTAGAACAATATCTGGCTAGAGCTGTAATAAGGCTCTAAGAAGTGCCACACAAGCCGAGCTGAAGCTGCTCCCCTCCGAGTTCAGCCTTAACCCAACTGCAATTTTTTTTTTTTTTTTAAATCTAAACACTCTGCCAGAGTCTTGGCTCAAAGATTATCTCTATGTTGAAGTATCTTTAAAGACTTGTTTTCTTGTGTTTGTTCATGTTGTTTAGAAAGATTCTAACCTTGAGTTCCCAATTTTAGGCTAACTTTCTGTTACAAGCGAAAGGCTGCCTGCCCCTTTAAGAGCTCCGTTTGTAATTGGCTCTTCAGCAAGGCTTATCTAGCTGTACTTGACTCCCAGCCACAGTGCAGCTAATTTATCAGCTTGTGCTTGTGCAAATTGAAACTACTTTTAAAACAAGTTTTAACCATTTATATTTTTCAACATGAAACACAGAACAATAACCATTCAAACCACAAAACAAAAACAAACATGAATTGACAGACATATGGGCAATTTGTTTGGTGCACCTAAAAGAGACAATAGACAGACAGGGAATAGAACTTGGTGTTTCAAAGGGACACAGATATTTCAACCAGAGCTAAGAAAATCTCCATAGGAGTCAGAGAAAAAAAAAAAAAAAAACAGGACATCTCCCATTTTTCTTCTGTTCCCCAGGAGCGCTCTGAAATAGCTTATTTTCTTTTTTTTCTCTTTTTCTTTTCTTTTCTTTTTTTAAAGATCCCAAACAGGGGACAACTGCTTTTCTAAAACTAATCCTCTCTCTCTCATGTTCAGACTCTAACTTCCTTATCTCCTTCTTCTGGGAATACTTCCAGTGAATGAGAGAAGGTGCAGTGACCCTGAGAGCTATCTTAGTCAAAGTCTTTGAGAGGAGGGTAAATTGACTTAATTTTATATTATCCTTTGTATCTTTATACTTTATATTATCTTTTGTATCTTTATATTTTATATTATCTTTTGTTTTTCTCTTTTTTTCCTTTTCTAAACTCTCCCCTTTTCTAACTTCCGGGGAGGTCCTTTTTCCCTTAGACATGTCTTTTTTTTTTTTTTTTTTTTTTTTTTATCTCTCGCACCGTTCAGTTTCTGGCATGCTGTCTTGAAACTCTTCTAACGTTTCTTGTCCCTCAACCACTGCAGGTTGGCAGGTCTCATCTTCCAAGCAATTCTTTATTAATTTCCAAATTGCCTTAGTGCCTATGCGTAAGTCTCCTTCCTCAAATATTTTATCTAGGTCTCTTCCTAACTTATTCCACAAGGCTATGGTCAGGGAACCTGAGCAAGCATACCATGGAGCAACACGGTCAATCTCTTTGACAAAATTTTGTAGAATGCATGTGGCTATATTGAGGTCTCTCTGCTTAAGGACAATTTGCAGTGCATTTACAATTGACTGTGAGGACCTCATTGCACCTGCGGTTTATCTACATCCGACTTAAGGCACACTGAAGCAGAAGTGAAAGTAACTGCCGGGCTCTGCTTCAAAAGCAAAAGTCTGTCCCTGAAGCAAAAGTCTGTTCTCAAAACAGAAGATTGCTCCCAAAACAGAAGCCTGCTCCCAGAGCAGAAGTGAAAGTAAGCTGCCACGCTCTGCTCTCTTATCTACGAGAGACTGACTAAGCTTGTTAGTGCTGCCGTTTATTTATGTAGGACTGACTGCACCTCAAGGTCACACTAACCACGATAAACACAATAAAATACCAGGAGAAAGAAAACAAATGCCAGGGTTACAAAACCAAAGCTTCTACCAACCCATCCTACAGTGCTTCTAGATTGAGACCAAAGTTAAAGGGAACAACAGGCTCACGGTTAAGCATGTCTCTCTGAACTTACGTTTTTCCACTGCAGTTCTGGACCCGCCCCGTTTCCGGGGGACCCCCTCCATGCCGGCGATGTTGTAGAATTCCCAGGATCTTCAGCACCAGATGTGTCTGTGATATGATATGGAGTCTCGCCAGCAAGGACACACACACAGGACACACACTGGTGCTTCTGCAGCATAGCTTTTTTTTTTTTTTTTTTTTTTTAAAGATTTATTTATTTATTATATGTAAGTACACTGTAGCTGTCTTCAGATACACCAGAAGAGGGCACCAGATCTCATTACGGGTGGTTGTGAGCCACCATGTGGTTGCTGGGATCTGAACTTCAGACCTTCGGAAGAGCAGTCGGGTGCCCTTACCCACTGAGCCATCTCACCAGCCCCGCAGCATAGCTTTAATGCATCTCGAGAAAAAGATCATTGGCTTCTGGGGGAGGAGGCTTAGAACACAAGAAACTTGGTCCTTAAATAGGTAGGCCATAAGCGGGGTTGGAGACGTATTTCACCCTGACTGGCTGCTCACTATCAGCCCAGATGAGCCACGGGACAGGCAGGGCACAAGGAATGGAAAAATACCCAGCACATACACAGACTATTTGTTTACCAGTTAGAACACCAGATATCAGCGCCATCTTGTAATGGCGATTGCAAGGGCAGCTCCTCACAGGTAGTACAATCACTTTGGAAAAATACATCGTGGTTTGTCAGACAATTATGAGTAGTTCTATCTCAACACCCAGTTATGCCATTCCTGGGCATATACCCAAAATTTGCTATTTTACCCCACACTTACACCTGCTCAACTATATTCCTAGCAGTTTTGTACTTAATAACCAAAAGCTTGGAACAACACAGATGTCATTCACCTGAAGAATGGATGAAGAAAAATGTTCTTTTACACAATGAAATACTATTAAGTTATTAAATATAAGACATCAAGAATTTTGCAGGCAAATTGAGGGAACTGATAAACACCATCCTGTGTGAGGGAACCCAAACTGAAAACAGTGAAGCATTTTATGCTCTCACTTATTAGTGGCCCTTTGCCATAATATACAGGATAAATAGAAGGTAGTCCACAACACAAATAACAAGGTGAGCCCAAGAGAGTATGTTTGACTCTCACACAATAGTGCATGAGGAAAGTGCTTAGTATAAGATTGGATGTTTTGGGGAGATCATATGTAAGAGAACAGTGGAGAAAGAAAATCTTTGGAGGGTGGAATAGGGGCATTTTTAGGATGTGCCTGGAACCATGCATGAAGTTGGCTCCAGCGAATCATTGAGACTCTAGTGTTGGGAGATGTGGGACCTGATGTGCTCACTTCTTAAAACCTGTCAGGACTCCCCGTGAATTTAGTTACTTTGCCTTAGGGTTTATCTATATTCTTGATTTTCTCAAAGAACCAGACTTTAGCCCTTTTGATTTTTTTTTCATTCTCAACTTTTCTACTTGATTGTTTTCAGACCTGAGTTAGATTATTTCCTATTTATTGTTTATTGCTCCTTTTCTTCTAAAATTATCAGGTGTACTGCGAAGTTGCTAATATAGGATCCCAAATTTCTTTATGAAGGTACTCAGTGCAATGTAATTTTCTCTTAGCACTAGTTTTTTGTTACTTAATTTTAAGTAAACTGTACCTTGTTTTCAATGAATTCTTGAAAGTCATTCATTTCTTTCCATACATCTCCCTGCCCATATTATCATTGAGCAGAGAATTGTTCATTGTCAATGACTATTGGGGATTTCTTTTGAGTTGGTTGTTAGTGAAGTTCAGCTTTATTGGAATAAATTGGAATAAGTTGGTGATCTGACAGAATGCATGGGAATATGTCAACCTTCTTTTATCTGTTGAGGATTGTTTTCTGTCAGGCCACTGGTTAATTGTGCAGAAGATTCCATTTTGTACTGAGAGGAAATAATATTCTGTAGTTTTAGAATGAAATATTCTGTAGGTATTTGTTAAATCCATTTTGAGACTCATGGAACATACCTAAATATAATGAAATCAATATACTGGAAAGCAATAGCCAACAACAAATTAAATGGCGAGAAACACAAATCAAAACGATCCTGAGATTCCACCAGACACCAGCCAGAATGGCTAAGAACAAAAACTCAGGTGACAGTGGATGCTGAAGAGGATGTGGATAAAGAGGAACATTCTTCCATTGCTGGTGGGATAGCAAGCTGGTACAACCAGTCTGGAAATCAGTCTGGCAGCTACTCAGACAATTGGACATGGTACTACATGAGGATGCAGATATACTACTCTGGGCATATACTCAGAAGATGCTCTAAAATGTAATAAGGACACATTCCTCACTACGTTCATAGAAGCCATAATTATAAGAGCTGGAAGCAATAAACAACTAAGATGTCCTTCAAAAGAGGAATGGATACAGAAAATGTAGGACATTTATACAATGGAATTCTACTCAGTTGTTAAAAACAATGACTTCATGAAATTCACAGAAAAATGGATGGAACTTGAAAATATCATCCTGAGTGAGGTAAACCAGTCACTGTTGCGGATGCTGGGAAGTGCTTGCTCATAGGAGCCTAATGTTCCTATCTCCTGAGAATCTCTGTCAGAGACTGACATATACAGAGGCAGATGCTCACAGCCGACTACTGGATTGATTGTGGAGTCCATGATCAAGGAGTTAGAGAAGGTACTGAAGGAGCTACAGGGTATAAAGGCCCACAGCGGGAGCAACACTGTCAAGTACCGAGATCCCTAGAGCTCCCAGAGATGGACTGGTCCACCAACAAGTTAGTACACTTGGAGGAATCCATGCCTCTGGTTGCATATGTAGCAGAGGATGATATTCTTGGACATAAATTGGAGCACCAGTCCTTGGGACTGAGGATATTTGACACCCCTGTGTAGGGGAATGCCAGGGAGGGAAGAAGAGAGTGTGTGGGTGTTTGGAGGAGCACCATCACAGAGGCAGTGTAACACAAAATGGAATGAGGGTTTGTTGAGGAGAGACATGGAAAAGGGATAACATTTTAATTAAAATCAAGAAAAAAATCCAATAAAAGAGAAAAAGATAAAGGAAACAGAAAAGAGCCTTGAGTTCATTGGCATAGAGGAAATTTACCTAAGCAGAACACCAGTGGCTCAGAATCTAAGATAAAAAATTGACAACATGGACCTCATGACACTGAAAATCTTTGGTAATGCAAATGATAGTGACAATAGGACAAAATGGCAGCCTATGGATTGGGAAATGATCTTCTATATCACTAAATCTGATAGAGGGCTAATATCAAAAACATGAAAATAACACAATAAGTTATACTCGAAAAAACCAAATAATCCAATTTAAAAACAATTTCCAACTGAGGAATCTCTAATGCCCTAGAAGAACTAATGAAATGTTCAACATCATTATTCATCAGGAAAATGCAAGTTAAAATGACCTTCAATGGTACGTTTTACCAATAGGAATGACTAGTATAAAAAAACAAACAAACAAAAACCCAAAAAACCAAAAAACAAAACAACAACAACAACAAACAAAAAAAAAACACGTGTGACAGTACATGCTGGGGAGGATGTGGAGAAAGAAGAACACTCCTCCATTGCAGGTCTGATTATAAAATGGTACAAGTACTCTGGAAATCAATCAGCCACATCCTCAGAAATTTGGAAATAGTTCTACATTAAAACCCAGCTATACAACTCCTGGACATGTACTCCAAAGATGCTGCACTAAAACTCAAGTACACATCCTCTACTATGTTCTTAACAGCCTTATTTGTAATATTCAGGAGCTGAAAATAACTCAGATAACCCCCATTTGATTAATGGACAAAGAAAATGGGGTTCATTTACACAATGGAACACTATTCAGTTATGAAAAATGATGACATCATCAGTATTTCAGTCAAATAAATGGAACTAGAAAACATCATCCTGAGTGAGGTTACACAGAACAAAAAGAACATCCAGGGTGTGTAGTCACTGGTAAGTTGATATCAGCAAAAAGTACAGAACACCCATGATACAACTCTAAGACCTTAGTATCTTTAACAAGAAGTAAGGCCAAAGTATGCACACTTCAATCATCCTTACAAGGAGAAACAAAATAGTAATGGAAAGGAGAAGGAAGGAGCTGGGTGAGAGAACAAAGGTGTGGCAGGATCAAGATTGGAAAGAAAAGGAGCCCAGAAGGCCAGAAAAATTCATGGAAATCCGCAGAACTCTGAGGTGAAGCATGGGGGGGGGCGACTCTGGTTATTATTGGCTCCCAAGACCCAATAGGAATCACCTTAGTTGAAATGTCCAACAGTGTGGAGATGGAATCTGAAAAGAATACCTCCAGTAGATAGACATGGATCCCAGTTGATGCATGAAGTTTCTCAGTCATCTTCAAAATTTTTGACCGTGAATTGGTTTGGCCTAAAGGAAAGGCAGTGAAAAATATAGTGCAGAGATTGAAGGAAAAGCTACCCAGTTTCCAGCCAAACTTGGTATTCAAATCATGGGCACCAAAGTCTGAGACTATTACTGATGCCAATTTCTACTTGCAGAGAGTAATTGGGCAAGGCTGTTCTTTGAGTTTCTACAAGCAGCTGACTGGAACAGATGCAGATACTTACAGCTAATCATTGGACTGAGGTCAGGGATTGCTATGAAAGAGTTAGGGGAAGGATTGAAGGAGCTGAAAGGGATTGCAACCCCAGAGGAAGTTCCACAGTATCAAATAATCAGTACCCCTGGGAGATTTCAGAGACTAAGCCACCAACCAAAGAGCATACTTGGGCTGGCCTTTGGGCCCTGGCACATTTGAAGCAGAAGACTGCCTTGTGTAGGCTCTGTGGGAAAGAATATGCCTAATCCTGAAGAAACCTGGTGTTCCAACCAAGGTAGATGCTTGTGGGTGTGAGGTGGGTGTGTGGGTATGAGGTTGGTGGGTGGTGGGGAAGCTCCCTCTTAGAGGAAACATAAGAGGGGATGGGATAAGTCTCAGGAAGGGGAACGATATTTGGAATATAAATATGTAAAATTTGTTTTAAAAACATCTATTCTATTCTTCAATGCTCTAAAATCATATCTTGTGTGTTTTCTAAGCTAGCATATAAGGAGATGTCTGTGGTAGAGTTTCTGGACTCTACAAGACACATTTTGTCCTTCCTGTTTTTTATTGTGTTTTTATGCTTTTGTCTAGACATAGAGGAGTAGAAAGATTACAATTCTAGTTGCTGACATCTGTTTTTTTCTGTGTTGAATGAGTGATACATTTTTTGTTTATGCTTCTTCCCTTTATTTTTGGAGAGTTTCATGAATGCCTGTGGCTTGATGAGATATTTTTTATTGGCCTGATAGGTTTGGATAGTGTGCACTTATGTTCAAACCATTGAGACATTAGAATATGACAGGAGTGGGGATAGACTATGTTTCTGAACTGGTTCCAAGGCAGGGGGAAAGAATCCTGTTGTCTTAGGATTTGTTCATTCGGCATCTTTGGGAAAGGCGTATAAAGTAAAGGAAAGTCGCCCCTGAATGTCAGCAATTGCCGTGTTTAAAAAAACTGAGAGTTTGGGTGGTGAGAATCAGAGGGTGAAGTAAAAATCAGCATTGATCCTATCCTTAGCCCTGGCCCTTTGTTTTTGTAACAAATTGTGTCAGAGGACATTGAGGGGCTGCAATAAAAAAAAATAGAAAGGAGATTGATTATGAGTAGAAGGATTCTAATCTTCAGAGGCGATTGTATCCTGGTCACTTGTCAGGAAAAGCTGCAGCAGTTGTTCACCTGCAGATCCTAGGTGATTTGATGTGGTAGAAGAAAGAAATGAAGATTTTCCATTCCTTTTCATCATATCTTGACCAGAATGTTCTGGGGTTAGTCTCTTATGTTCATTGTAGTGTGAACATATGAACATCCTGAGGTATAATGGCCTACATATACTATAAGATAAATTCAGACCAAATCTTTTGTGTAATAGATGTTATTTAGCATTTGAAATGAGCCACACATGGTTGGTTTTTGTCTCTGATTTTTGTTGATCATTTAAAAATTAAAATATAGCACAGTTCTGATCACTGATTCTGTCATGAACTGTGGTTTTTGTTCTTAGTACATATATAGGACATAACCAGAGGAATATTTCACAGAAAGCTAGAAAAAATCCTCTTTAAAGATTGCATTTAAGATTTCCAGTGCTCCATATTGTGTGTGAAATACAGTATTAAAATTGTTCATCATGATTATGATGTCATTCTTCTGTAGATTACAGTGTAATGGGATTCATTATAGCAATTTCATACACATTGAGCACTGAGTTTTTCTGGTTCTTGAATCTCCATCACCCTCATTTGTAGGTCAAATATTAATGAGTAGGCCCCTGTGTCAAAGAAGCCTTCCTCTCTTTTTATGGACAATGTGTGTATCACAGGTCGTGATTCTTATGTGGATACCAGTCCACTATGTGATTGTAAACAACATGTGCCTGAGTTTCTGACACCTAATGTCTAATGCCAATTCGAAACAGTGATGATACATACTTAATTTTATAACTCACTTATTTCAATTACAGAATATAAACAACCCTTTTATTCAAGAAAAGCGTTTAAAGTTTAGTACAATTTCAGTTCATTATTCAGTTTAACATTTTGTGTCACAGTTTAATATTTTCTGTAACATCTTGAACACATAGCATAGTGAATAACAACATTGGGTGTTCTAGAAGAATTGACTACAGGACACACAGAGAACCTTACATCCTATTGTATTGCTAACCTGGGATATCTAAGAACTTCTTATGACTTCAAAAGTAATATATATATATTTATTATAGAAAGGTAGAGGGAAAGAGACAAGGTGAGGAGAAAGAGAGAGTGGCCATGGCCAAGAGGAGAGAATGGGGGAAAAGGAGAGAGAGAGAAGAAAGGCTGGAGAATAAGAGGGAGAGAGAGAAAGAGAGAGAAGAGGAGAGGAGAGGAGAGGAGAGGAGAGGGGAGGGGAGGAGAGAGGAGGGAAGGAGAGGGGAAGGGAGGGAAGAATAAGTATAAGGGGAGTCCAAGAGAGCAAGAGAACGAGTAGTGGCCAAACAGCCCTTCTTATGGTATGCTGCTATCTTTATTGTTGCTAGGAAACTAGGGAATAGTTTAACCTGAAGGTCAGAAGTTTGGGACATTTCCCATGTGACTACTAGCCTTGTTTCTCTTGTTGGGGCTGAGGGTTCAGTAACTTCAAAAGGAGCCAGGGTTCCAGCAGACATGAGAGAACTCCTTCTGTCCCATGTAGCTGAATTATCTCCACCGGGACCAGGGGTTCAACATCTCAGCTCAACTGGAGACCAGACCGTCTGTGTATAGCCCAATGCCCAACAGATCACCAACTCTTTCTGATCTTTTTTTCAATCCTAACTGTAATTATCTTCAATATTTAAGACTAAAGATGACTTCCTCACTTCAACCACACCAACATTTAATAGCTAATATAAGGGCTGATCATGTGTCAGAGAATAATATTATATAGTAAACATTCATCTGTAACTAGATGAAAAGTAGTGGGATGTATCTTGCCATTTTCTTTCAATTTACTCTTTATAAGTTTAAGGTAAAATATGTAGCCTAAGGGACTTTCCAATTCCAAAATTTATTTTTTAAATGAAACATACCATTTATTTGTATGTCAAGAAAGTTTATTCAACTTCTCGTGTAAAAGGACAATCTTCCCTACAAACGTCCTTAATGATTATTCAGTGATGGTGGTCTACATAGAATATCCAAGGAGTTATTTGGGTTTTTCAATATTTATCTTTAATCATTTTTTACAGTTCAGCCGCTATTCCCCTCCTGGCCCACCCTCCATCAGGTCCTCAACATTGTCTTCTGCGCCCTGTATGCAAGAGGAATTACCTACCACCCTGTTCACCCCACCTTACTCCACCCACCCACCCATGTCATTCCCTAATTTTCCCCTGTAATATACACTCAAACTCTCCTCACTTGGCCACCCCACTCTCTGGAGACTCAAGTCTCAAGTGTTGGGCACATCTTCTCTCACCAAGACAAGGCCAGTCACTCCTCTGCTATGTAAGTGTCTGGGTCCTCAAAAGAGCTAGGATATATTGCCTGGTTGGTGGCTCAGTGTCTGAGGGATATCTAGGGTCCTGGTTAGTTGAGACTGTTGGTCTTCCTAAGGGCCACCCTCTTCCTCAACTTCTTCCAGCTTTTTCCTAATTGAACCCCACAGGTCCCCAACTTCAATTCATTGGTTGGGAGTAGGTATCTGCTTCTTTCTCATTTCAGTGCTTGTTGGGCCTCTTGGAAGACAGCTTTGCTAGGGATTTTAAAAGTCATGTCTAGAGTTTCCAATTAAGTAATAGGATTCTCATTTTACTATATTTACTCCACTTAGCCCTTCCAGTAATTTTTCAGAAAATAAAAATATTATTTAAACCAATGTTTGTACTGAGTGGGTAGATTATAACACTTGTATGAGGCCCATGACCCTGAAAACTCATCATTTTTGATCTCCACAGATTCCTCTAATAAGTCATAATTCTGAATTCTTTATCCTGTGAATTCCTGCAGGGAATTATAAACAGAATGAGTTAAATTCTGAACTTCATTGCCCAACGATTATATGTGGAAACAGGTTCAATAAAAACCTGAAAACTCCAAATTCCTCTCCAGGCCAGTAGTTTTTATTCATCTTCATTTCAGTGTTGGTGTCCCATCATGTTCCCTTATTTTGAGTTCACTTCTCTGCAATATTTCCTTCATGTAATGTCATTTCCTCTGTGAACTATAATTTAACTTTTCAGTACTAAGTGATATTACAAACTGATAAACTGCACAGCACACACTGAACATTTCTATTGACAATGGAGGAAAACAATGCTGCATCTTTGTGTGCTGGCCTATTATACCAGACATGGGGTGATGAAAGCACAAGAATACACATTGAGATAAACCGGATCTAGACATTCCCAAATTCTTAGTTAAGGAAATATTGTAGGACTCTTTAGACCAGGTTCATATATTTTCATATATATACATTACAATATATATGAACAACATTAGTAAGAGAAGATATCTGAAGTTTAATAGCTCAGTGGTAGACAAAGAGACGTCTGAGTTTTTTCCTACTTGATTGCAATTTTTATGTCACCTAAAATGACAAAGACAGAGTTAGCTTCAGGATTCCAAATCATTTATGAATCTCTTCCAGTTGATTAATAACAAAAATACATAAGATTTTACTGTGAACATTAACAAAGATCAGGTGTTTTGAGTAGGCATAAATTTTCAATATCCCTGAAAGCTGACCAGGCATGCTGGTGAAGATCCTAAAAATTTTAGGACACATGTGTGAGAAAGTGGGAGAAGTCTCAATTTCTCACTGGTACCAGGTTTTAATGACTATTTCCAACAAAATCAAATTGCCTTCTTTTAAATAAAAGTAGTTGGAACTATTAATACTTAAATATTTCTTACAAATTTTATTTTTGCATGAGTGTTTTACACAAATTCACCTTCAATTAATACTTTTCCAATCTCTTAAACAACACAACTATTCCCTCCAAATTTCTTATGTTCCACGAACAAAAAATACCACTTGTTCTATTAGTGAACTGAAATGAAATATGAATAGTGTTAAGACATAAATTTGTCTGTAGGTGTGCTGATAGTTGTGGAATTTCCTGACACTCTCTACTCCACTCAGATTTTTTTAGGTTGATTTGGGAAAGGTTTGTGCATATTGTTAAAACAAATGAATTTATGAAGGGAACTACCCTATTCTGTCTGAGAAAAGCCTGCTTCTGTGGATTTATAGACCATGTCTGGTTTTACATATCTTCTGACTTCTTCCAGGATGATTCTGAAGTCTTGGAATGGAAGGTATAATTCATGTGTTTTATTTTAGCTGGAAACACCAAAGTTTTTTACTCCCACCATTCTGAATGATTATGGGTCCACAACATAATCACCGTAAATTGTGAAAAGTAAATCACCTGATGAGGATTGAGGCATAGAATATTCTTCAAAATGAAAATAAAATTCAGTGGAAATATTATCAATATGGCGATTTATCTAAACATTACTGTTAGGCCCTTCTCCAAAGTTTATGTAACTTTCTAGCTGCATATTTTTCCCTTGGAAATGGATCTAGGAATGGGTATCATTTTGTGAAGTAGACTTTCAATCCATATGAACCCATCCATTGTTTACTCCTAGGATGGTTATGGCACTATTCCAACAGCCTTATTTTTGTTATACCTCTCAGAGCTCACACTTGCATAATATTTATGATTACTTCAAAGAGTATTAAAAATAGCCAGTAAAGTTGAAGCCTCCAGCTTGATTTTTTCATGTTCTTTGACTAAAGTGTAAGGCATCTTCAGAAATGAGTACTACCTTATGAATTACAATACTGCTAAACATTATCATTTATAAGGATCAGCCTATGTTGCTGTGATGGTTTGTATATTCTCGGACCAGGGAATGGCACCATTTGGAGGTATGGCCTTGTTGGAAGGCATGTGACCTGGTTGGAGTAGGTGTGTCACTGTGGGTGTGGGCTTAAGACTCTCACCCCAGTTGCCTATAAGTCAGTCACAGAAGTTGGTACCAGGGAGTGGGGTATTGCTGTGATAGGCCTGACCATGCTTTTATTTGAAAGAATGTAGATTTTTGGACTTTGGATTTGGAACTCAGTGGAATGCTTTAAATGGGTTTAAATGGGTCATCCTAGAAGGAATATGGAAGACTTTGTTGCTGGGAGTAATTTGAATTGTATTGACCTGATCCAAGAGATTTCAAAGGAGAAGAATTTCATGTGGCATGAAGACTGTTTTTTTTTTTGTGGTATTTTGGTGAAGAATATGACTACTTTTTGCCCTTTTCTGAAAAGTCTGCCTGATGCTAAGGTGAAGAGACTTGGATTAATTGCATTAATTGCATTGACAAAGGAAGTTTCAAAAAAGCCCAGCAGAGACTTTGTTCTCTGGTTAAGCCTCACAAAGAGAAGTTTGAACAAGCATAGCACGCTTAGAAAGGCAAAGTATAAAATATATGTTTGAGTATTAAATGCATACCAGGAAATGAAATGGAGAAAAATCCTGTGTTCTAGGAAATAATAGATTAAGGGAGTGACCTTAGGGCAAGATCCTACCGAACTAAATATAGATCCAGGCATGATGGTACACACCTTTAATCCCATGAGACAAGCATGCTGATCTCTGCATTCAAAGTCAATCTACAGAGCAAGAACCAGAATAGTCAAGCTTAGGCAGTGAAGGATTTAGAAAACATAAAGCCAGTGATAATACTACAAGCATGTCATGTTCTAGTTCATGTAAGAAGCAGAACTTGACAGCTTCAGCCAAGTGGCTCTGGCTCTAGAGTTAAGAATGGAATGAACTACTGGGACAATTGACACTGGTTATCTGGAGCTAAGACATTAGCAATGATTAAGAAAGGACCAGCATCACTGTGTTGAAATCTGGGAGTTGTTTTCTGGGAGCACAAAGAAACTGTGTTCCAGAGATAGCCAAGGTTGTACCTCGTGTTGCAGCTGGACTTGGTAATGTGTAAGAGTCACCCAGGTGGTACTGGTTTTGAAGGCATGAAGGTGTCATGAAGAACAGCTGAGGCTTGACACTGTGAGAGGTCACAGAAGGCCATTGGAGAAGGTGTAGTCTCAGCTGTAGCTGATGGCTCATGACTGGAGGTGTCAGGAAAAGGTTCTGATGCTTGGCACCATGAAGAGAGCCTATGAGAGGCTATTAGTGAAGCCTAGTTGGAGTGGAACACCCCAGTGTATTGAAGATGTAAGTACCATGGGATGATCACCAAGAATAGCAGTGATAGTGGAGTGGATCAACCTGAGCTTAGAGTGCTACAGAGGGCAGAGCTGGAGAAGTGATGCCAGCCCTTAGGAGGAGTTGAAAGACCAAGTTGAATCCCAGACACAGAAACAAGTAGCTGTAACATTGAAATTACCTTGGAGACTCAAAGATGTTAAAGATGCCAGAGCCATTGGATGCATGCTAAGGAAAGCTGATAACAGGGAGTGGAACTAGCCCAGGAGAAAGCAGTTTGTTGCAGGCAACAAAGATGAAAAAGGAATGGAGATGCAAAGACTGCTTTCATATCAGCCATGGAGATGCAGAGTTTGTAGTTTGCTCAGCTGGTTTCCTGCATTGCTTTGGGGATTACAGTTAATTAGTTGGATGAATCTCAGAAGAGCCCTTGAACTTTGGATTTATAACATTGTTGAGACTGCTATACACTATAGTCAGTCTTCCATTATCAGCCTTTGGATGAAGATGTAGAACTCTCAGCTCTGCCTGTGCCATGCCTGCCTGGATGCTGCCATGCTCCCACCTTGATGATAATGGACTGAACCTCTGAACCCGTAAGCCAGCCCCAATTAATTATTGTTTTTTTATATAAGAATTACCTTGGTCATGGTGTTTGTTCACTGCAGTAAAACCCTAACTAAGACAGTTGCCCTCAATTTATTTCCTAACTTTGAAACATCTAACCTCCCCAAATTTAAAATAATCATCAAAGGAACATAGTACTACATGTCAGAATTAATTTCTAATGAATTATGAGTAAAAGGAAAAACTTGCTGTCATGTGAAGCAATAGAAATCATTAGAACACTTAGCATAATATAATAAAAATTCATAATAATAACATGAATGTATTCTGGGAAAATATTTTTCTTTTCTAACTTGTTTAAGAAATACGTTTTACTTTTAAGATTTAAATATAATTATATCACTTCCCCTTTTCATTCAACACTTTAATCATTCCCATGCACACTCCTCAAACACTTTCATATTCATAGTATACATTTATGAATGTTCTAAATATTTAAATTAAAATTACTGAGTAAATAACTTGTATGTATAAATACTTCAGGGCTGAACTCTTGGTGTTGCATTACCAACTGAAAATCTCCTCTCTTGGGTAGATTATCTTTCCCTATTTCAGTATTCCTTGGTTGTCTATAGTTCTCTGCATACTGTTGAGTTTTCATGAAGTTAAACACTTCCATGTTCCCATGTCAATCAGCATCACCTTTTCCATTTTTGTTTAGGTACCAAATTGATCAGACATCATTGATATATTTCTACCATTTGTAGGAGAGGCATTCTCCCAGCAAACGTCCTGTTTCTCAGGTTCTTGCCATATTTTCATCCTGCCCTCCCCTTTGTTTTATTTTTATTGGTCATTTTATTTATTTATATTTCAAATGTTACCCCATTTCCTGAATTCCCCTCCAGAAACCCCTATCCTATTCTCCCTCCCCCTGATTCTATGAGGGTGCTCAAACATCCATACTCCCACTCCCACTTTTCCTCCCTGGAATTCCCCTACACTGGGGCATGGAGCCTACCCAGGACAAAGGATCTCTCCTCCCACTGATGTCCAACAAGGACATCTTCTGCTACATATGTGGTTGGAGCCATGGGACCCTCTATGTGTACTCATTAGTTGGTGGCTTAGTTCCTGGGTGCTCTGTAGTGTCCTCCACTTTGATGTCTGAGATTTATGAGCTATTGTTCTGTAGATGAAACAGATAGGGATAGGTACCACATGATCTCCTATTCTCTGGATTTTGTTCAGTTTGCTTCTCAGTAACTGAACTGATCTGTTTCAAGCCATAAGTCTCTTGAGAGTTGTGAGAACTATAGTTTTTTTTTTTGCGAGTATAAGGATACACGTTTACCATGTAGTGAGGAATAATGCTGGTTTGGTAAATTGTCAGCAGCAGAGTCTCCTCTAAGATTCATGACCTCCCTACTTCTGAAGAGTTACCTATGTTTCCACCAAAGCTTTGATTTTTACCAGAAAGCAGGAAATTGTTCCTAATTCATTTTATTCAGCAACATTTGACCAAAATTAAAACAAGGTAGATATCCAAAAACTTTGATATATACATGTATTCTACCACATTGTTTACAAATACTACCTAGGACAAAATTATGTTTCATGAAGAACAAATGGATACCAAGAGAAAATTGTTTAATCAATTAAAGCCATGCATACACAAAAACAGTTTCCCTACAGAATTGTTGGCAAACATCATTAATCCCAGGCCTAAATAGGTAAGGAAACAGAGTTTGTGCCCAAGACCAGCCTAATTTAGATAGTGTGTACCAGTACAGCCATTTCTAGGAATAAATTATGATGGCATGTCAAACAGTGCAAGGGTTCACAACTAAGGTCCTTAATGATTATATAGCAAACCATCATCCACTGAGAGGATATTCAATCCCATGATTGCATTTAATTCATTTTTGTCTTAAGAAAAATGAGGGAGGACATTTCCATGCCACATTCAAAACTCTGACCCATAATTGTTCCTGCTGAAAGAACTGCAGGAATGGAAATGGAGAGGACCCTGTCTAAAATGAGATCCAGCCACAGGCCCAGTGTTGGATCCAGCTCAAGAGGAGGTCCTAAGGCCTGACACTATTACTGAGGCTGTGGAGCACTCACAAAAAAGGGGCATATTGTGACTGCCCTCTGAAAAATCCAACAAGCAGCTGAGTCAGATACAGATATTTGCCCCCAACCAGTAGACTGAAGCTGCTGACCACTGAGTTTCAATTATGGAAAACCAGGAAGATGAGGAGGAGGAGAGCAACCTTGTAGGACGCCCAATAGTCTCAATTAACCTGAACCTCCAAGTTCTCTCTGACACCGGAATACCAACCAGCCAGCATACACCAGCTGATATGAATCCACCAACACATATGCAGCAGAAGACTGCAGGGTCAGGGTTCATTCAGAAAACATGCAACCAACCCTCAAGAGACTGGAGGCCCCAGAGAGTTAGAGGTCTGGGGGGTGGGTAGTGGGGATTTCCTTGTGGAGATGGGGGCAGGGAGGAGGTATGGTATATGGAAGAGTCAGGGGTGGGACAGGAGGAAAATAAAATCTGGAGTGTAAATAAAAAAATAAAAAGATTAAAGTTTTTAAAAAGTAAGTGTGCCATTATTTATTTGATCTGAGTATTTTGCTTTCCAAAAGGTCAATAATAGGCTAGCCTCCAGTTCTAAATTTCCTTTAACCTAATTCTGAAAAAGTTGTTTTGCTTTATCTGCATTCAGAGACAGCAGTATCCTGGCAGAAGTGATTTAAGATTATCAACACTGTCCATTGTTGCTCCTATTCTCACATACAGTTTTTCTCCAGTGTTCTAAATGATTCTCCACTATAAATTCTGGGTGCCTATGGAAACATTCCCTCTCAGTGACCATGTTGACGGAGTCCAGATTGCCAAACATATTACCTTTCAGTTTCCATTGTGGTCTTCATAATATCTTAGAGTTTGAATACCACTTAGACAAAATTCTAAAATCTGAAAGTTTTTGTTTTATATCTGCTCATGTTTCTGTTTTTTCTAGTATATATTTTTAATTTTTAAAATATTTATTGGTTATTTTATTTATTTCTATTTCAAATGTTATACCCCTTCCCAGTTTCCCCTCAGAAAACCCAGATTTCACCTCCCTTCTAAGTGATATATATGGAGAATATTAGTGATTTCTCTTGGATTTTCCAATTAAATTGAGTACAAAATTTCAATGAATACCCTTAGGATTCTTAGTGATATTTGGTGTTTCTTGTGATACCCTCTTTTCTGTCCATATTTTGTTAATTTCTATTTTCTCTCATGGATTTCTACTTAGACTGGCTAAGTGTTTGACTGTCTTAATTTTTTATAACAACAAGTGCTTACTTTATTTAATTCTTTGTGTTCCTTCCTTTGTTTCTATCTTATTTCTTTCCCCTTATCTTGATTATTTCTAATACTTTACTCTGATTCTCCTTCCTGAATATGAGAAGTTAGACTCCACAGAAACAAACAACTCTATAAAAACAAAACTGAGGTAAAGAGCTAAATAAACAATTCTTTACTGGGGCTTTTGAATGGGCAGGAAGCACCTAAAGAAATGTTCATTATCCTCAGTCATCAAGGAAATACAAATCAAAATGACCATGTGATTCTACTTCATACCAGACAGAATGGCTAAGATCAAATACTCAGGTGGCAGCAGGCACTGGTGAGCATGTACAGAATGAGGAACACTTTTCCATTTCTCTAAGATTGTAAGCAGGTACAACCACTCTGGAAATCATTCTGATGGTTCCTCAGAGAATTGGAAATAGTCCTACTTGAGGAACCTGCCATAGCACTCCTGGGCATATAACCAAAAGATGCTCCTACATATAACAAGGACACATCCTATACATATAACAAGGACACATCCTCCACTATGTTAATAGCAGCCTTATTTATAATACCCTGAAGCTGGAAACAAACAAGATGTCCCTCAAAAGAGGAATAGATACAGAAAATGTGGTACATTTACACAGTGAAGTACTACACAGCTACTAAAACAATGACTTCATGAAACTCACAGGCAAATGGATGGAACTAGAAAATGTCATCCTGAGTGAGGTAACACAGTCACACACACACACACAAAAAACACATGGTATATACTCACTAATAAGTGGATATTAGGTAAAAAGATTGGAATACCCATGATACAACTTACAGAGTATACAAAGTATACAAAGCTCAAGAAGTAGGAAGACAAAGTGTGGATGCTTCAGTCCTATTTAGTAGTGGGAGCAAAATAATCACAGGAGGTAGAGGATGAAAAGTATTTGGGAGAAAGAGAGAAGGGGAGAAGAAAAAAGGGGCAGGATCAAGTGTGAGGGGAGATGAGGGAGATATACAATGGGTCAATAAATTAAAGAGAGGTGTGTAGCAATGGGAGGTGGGAAACTGGGAGTAGCCAACAGAAAGTCCCTTATGCCAGGAAAGCAATTGGCTCTGAGAGCAAAACTGGGATGACATTAGCTGAAATACCCAACCAAGGGGAGAGAGCAGTAGAAACCATATGCAGAGCAAAAGACACCGTCAATAAGAAAAAAAGGCCACCAACAGATTGGGAAAGGATCTTTACCTATCCCAAATCGGATAGGAGACTAATATCCAATATATATAAAGAACTCAAGAAGGTGGACTCCAGAAAATCAAATAACCCCATTAAAAAATGGGGCTCAGAGCTGAACAAAGTATTCTCACCTGAGGAATACCGAATGGCAGAGAAGCACCTGAAAAAATGTTCAACATCCTTAATCATCAGGGAAATGCAAATCAAAACAACCCTGAGATTCCACTTCACTCCAGTCAGAATGGCTAAGATCAAAAACTCATGTGACAGCGGATGCTGGCAAGGATGTAGAGAAAGGGGAACACTCCTCCATTGCTGGTGGGATTGCAAGCTTGTACAACCACTCTGGAAAGCAGTCTGGCGGTTCCTCAGAAAATTGGACATAGTACTACCGGAGGATCCCACAACACCCCTCCTAAGCATATATCCAGAAGATGTCCCAACCGGTAAGAAGAACACATGCTCCAATATGTTCATAGCAGCCTTGTTTATAATAGCCAGAAGCTGGAAAGAACCCAGATGCCCCTCAACAGAGGAATGGATACAGAAAATGTGGTACATTTACACAATGGAATACTACTCAGCTATTTAAAAAAATGAATTTATGAAATTCCTAGGCAAATGGATGGACCTGGAGGGTATCATCCTGAGTGAAGTAACCCAATCACAACGGAACTCGCACAATATGTACTTACTGATAAGTGGATATTAGCCCAGAAACTTAGGATACCCAAGATATAAGATACAACTTGCCAAACGCATGAAATTCAAGAAGAACGAAGACCAAAGTGTGGACACTTTACTCTTTCTTAGAAATGGGAACAAAACACCCATAGAAGGAGTTACAGAGACAAAATTTGGAGCTGCGACGAAAGGATGGACCATCTAGTGATTGCCATATCCAGGGATCCATCCCATAATCAGCTTCCAAATGCTGACACCATTGCCTACACTAGCAAGATTTTGCTGAAACGACCCAGATATAGTCTCTTGTGAGACTATGCCGGGGCCTAGCAAACACAGAAGTGGATGATCAGAGTCAGCTATTGGATGGGTCACACGGCCCCCAATGGAGGAGCTAGAGAAATTACCCAAGGAGCTAAAGGGATCTGCAACCCTATAGGTGGAACAACAATTTGAACTAACCAGTACCCGGGAGCTCTTTCTCTAGCTGCATATGTATCAAAAGATGGCCTAGTCGGCCATCACTGGAAAGAGAGGCCCATTGGACTTGCAAACTTTATATGCCCCAGTACAGGGGAACGCCAGGGCCAAAAAGGGGGAGTGGGTGTGTAGGGGATTGGGGGGGTGGGTATGGGGAACCTTTGGAATAGCATTGAAAATGTAAACGAGGAAAATACCTAATAAAAAAATGGCAAAAAAAAAAAAAAGGAATGGCCACCAGTTGAGGGTTGGATCCACCCCACCCCTTCTCAAAATTTTAACCCATAATTTCTCCTGTCTAAAGGAATTACAGGGGAAAAGAGTAGAGCAGAAACTGAAGGAAAGGCCATCCAGAGACTGTCTGACCTGGGGATCCATTCCAGATGCAGTCAACAATCCCAGTTACTATTGCTGATGTCAAGAAGTGCTTGCTCACAGGAAACTGTTATGGATGTCTTCTGAAAGACACAATGAGAACCTGACTGATACAGTTGCAAATGTTTGCAGGCAACCATTGGATGAGTACAGGAACCCCAGTGAGGGAGTTGAAGAAATAGTAAAGGAGCTGAAGGGGTTTGCAATCCCATAGGAAGAGTAATGACGTCAACCAACCAGACACCCCAAAACTCCCAGGAACTAAAACACCAACCAAAGAATACACATAGAGAGACCCATGGCTCCAGCTGCATATATAACAAAGGGGGGCTTATCTAGCATAAATGGGAGGGGAGGAAATAAGTTCTGTAAATTCTTGATGCCATTCCTTAAGAAAAAGTTAGAGCAGTAAGGTGGGAGTGGGTGGATGGGTGGGCATACACCCTAATAAAATCAGAAGGGAGGGGATTGTGCTGTGGGGGTTTGAAGGAGAAACTTCGAATGAGGATAACATTTGAAGCAAAAATAAGTAAAATAACAAATAATTATTAATAAAATATGCATATACATAGAAATAAAATAAATGAATAAATCTAAAAGTAAAATACTGAAGAAAGTGAGAAATTATCTGACTAAAAAGGCGTAAAGAAATTGGGAAGGCATAAAGGAATAAAGGAAATATGAAGACAATAGTCAGAGAATTTAAAGAAAAATATCATTCTTGAGTTGCAGATTGAGCACGACCCAGAATGTCTTGAAGGGAGAAGAAGGTGGATTGAACGCAGGAATGAGTCAGCAGCAAGATGGGCAACAGACATGGGTCGTGGAGGTGCAGGTACCAGCAAAGTACATGTTACATTTGTGTTAATGTGCAACAATGAATCACTCAATAATGTATGGTAATTTACAGGAAATAATAATTACTTTTTCATGTTCAATAAATCATATTTATTTAAAATTCTATAGTTATTATAACTTGTTCCCCAAAGCTTCATTAGTTATTCTCAAGGTTATTTTATTATAATACAATAGATTATTCTAAACTAGAAAACTTCCATTAAAATGACACATACTGAATGTTTATTACATATACAGTTTTAAAGAGATAGGCAAGTTAATAATATAAATTCTATAACTAAATATCCCCAGTTAATGTAAATATTTATTTATTTATTTATTTTTAATTAGGTATTTATTTCATTTACATTACAAATGCTATCCCAAAAGTCCCCCACAAGATCCTCCACCAACTCCCCCAACCACCCACTCCCACTTCTTATCCCTGGCGTTCCCCAGTATAGAGGCATATAAAATTTGCAAGACCAATGGGCCTCTCATTCTGCTGATGGCCAACTAGGCCATCTTCTGATACATATGCAGCTAGAGAAACGAGCTCCAGGGGGTACTGGTTAGTTCATATTGTTGTTCCACCTATAGGGTTGCAGATCCCCCCAGTACCTTGGATACTTTCTCTAGCTCCTCCATTGGGGGCCCTTTGATCCATCCAATAGCTGACTGTGAGCATTCACTTCTGTGTTTTCTAGGCCCCGGTATAGTCTCACAAGAGACAGCTATATCTGGGTCCTTTCAGCAAAATCTTGCTAGTCTATGCAATGGTGTCAGCGTTTGGAAGCAGATTATGTGATGGATCCTCGGATATGGCAGTCTCTAGGTGGTCCAGCCTTTCATCTCAGCTCCAAACTGTGTCTCTGTAACTCCTTCTCTGTTTGTTTTGTCCTGAATTTTAAAAAGGGGCAAAGTGTCCACACTTTAGTCTTAATTCTTTTAGAGTTTCATGTGTTTCACAAATTAAAAAATGGGCCCAGAGCTGTGGAGAGCCGTGCTGTGAGCAATTGCCATTATAAGATGGTGCTGGCTTCCACTGCACCTAACTAATAAATAATCCTTATGCACAAGTGCAAGAGTGAACTCACCCCTAGTCACTGCCCATCTCCCAGCGTAGTGATGGGGTGATGGGCTAGCAAATAATCAGGAGCTGTCACGCCACATCAGGTGCTGAAACATCATGCTGCAGGCTATATAAGCAGTGCCATTTTCCTGGTTTGGGGTCTTCCCTCCTGATAAGTAAGCAATAAAAGCTTTGCCGCAGAATATTCTGGTTGTCCGGAGTGTGTTCTTGCCGGCAGGGACAAAAGCTTGGGCAATAGAGAGCTAAACAAAGAATTCTCACCTGAGGAATACCGAATGGCTGAGGAGCACATGAAAAATTGTTCAGCACCCTTAGTCATCAGGGAAATGCAAATCAAAACAACCCTGTGATTCCACCTCAGACTAGTCAGAATGGCTAAGATTAAACATTCAGGTGACAGCAGATGCTGGCCAGGATGTGGGGGAAAGAGGAAGACTTTTCCATTGTTGGTGGCATTGCAAGCTTGTATAAACCTCTGGAATCAGTCTGGTGGTTCCTCAGAAAATTGGACATAGTACTACCAGATGATCCTGTAATACCTCTCCTGTGTATATATCCAGAAGATGTCCCAATAGGTAAGAAGGACACATGCTCCACTAGGAGAGGTATTGTTGGATCTTCCAGTAGTTCTATATTTGCCAATTTTCTGATGAAACACCAGATTGATTTCCAGAGTGGTTATACCAGCTCATAATCCCACCAGCAATGGAGGAGTGTTCTTCTTTTACCACATCCTCCCCAGCATCTCCTATCATCTGAATTTTGATCTTAGCCATTCTGACTGGTGTGAAATGTAATCTCAGGGTTGTTTTGATTTGCATTTCACTGATCATTAAGGATGTTGAACATTTCTTTAGGTGCTTCTCAGCCATTCAGTATTCCTCATTTGAGAATTCTTTGTTTATCTCTGTTTGTACCCCATTTTTAATGGGGTTATTTGGTTTTTTGTAGTCCAGCTTCTTGAATTCTTTATATATATATTGGATCTTACTCCTCTATCAGATTTAGGATTGGTAAATATCTTTTCCCAATCAGTTTGTTGCTATTTTGTCTTACAAACAGTATACTTTGCCTAACAGAAGCTTTGCAATTTCATGAGGCCTCATTTGTCAATTTTCAATCATATATCACAAGCCACTGCTGTTCTGTTCAGGAATTTTTCCCCTGGGCCCATATACTTGAGTTTTTTTCCCATGTTCTCCTCTATAAGTTTTAGTTTGTTTTTATAAGACACTATATATTATATATATAGAAATATGTATTTATATACTTATTCTTTTACATTATATATTTATATGATATAGTTATATTGTTTCTATATTACAATTTATGTTATATATTATAATTATACATTTATATATTTATATTGCTTTATATTAAATATTTACATATTTTATATAAGACCATACGTTTTTGTAAGTTTATATATATATGTTTATATTATACATGCATATTATATATTAATATTATTTACATATTATAATTTTATATATTATATATTTGTATATTTATATTATTTTTATATTAAATATTTATATATAAATATAAGACATATATGTATATATCATATAAGACAGTAAGTTTTTATAAGTTTTTATAAGACACTATTGCCTATGATACAAACATTTTCTGACAGAACCCTGATACAGATGTTTCTTGTGAGGCTATGCCAGTGCCTGGCTAATCCAGAAGTGGATGCTCAGTGTCCTCTATTGTATGGAACACAGGGCCCCCAATGGTGGAGCTAGAGAAAGAACCCAAGGACCTGAAGGGTTCTGCAACCCTATAGGAAGAAGAAAAATATGAACTAACCAGTAATCCCAGAGCTCATGTGTTTAGCTGCATATGTATCAGATGATGGGATACTCCACCATCATTGAGAGGAGAGGCCCTTGATCTTGTGAACATTATATGCCCCAGTAGAGGGGAATTCCAGGGTCTGGAAGCAGTAGTGGGTGGGTTGGGGAGCAGGGTGGAAAGAGTATATAGGGGATAGTATTTGAAATTTATATGAAGAAAATATCTAATAAAATAATTTAAAAAATTAGTTGTTGTGCCGATGTTCTAACTCACACAAGTCAATGGCCTTTCTCTACACAAAGAATAAACAGGCTGAGAAAGAAATTAGGGAAACAACACCCTTCTCAGTAGTCACAAATAATATAAAATACATTGGCCTTACTCTAACTAAGGAAGTGAAAGATTTGTATGATAAGAACTTCAAATCTCTGAAGAAAGAAATTATAGAAGATCTCAGAAATTGGAAAGATCTCCCATGCTCATGGATTGGCAGGATCAATATAGTAAAAATGGCTATCTTGCCAAAAGCAATCTACAGATTCAATGCAATCCCCATCAAAATTCCAATTCAATTCTTCAACGAATTAGAAAGGGCAATCAGTAAATTTATCTGGAATAACAAAAAACCTAGGATAACAAAAACTCTTCTCAGGGATAAAAGAACCTCTGGTGGAATCACCATGCCTGACCTAAAGCTTTACTACAGAGCAATTGTGATAAAAACTGCATGGTACTGGTATAGCGACAGACAAGTAGACCAATGGAATAGAATTGAAGACCCAGAAATGAGCCCACACACCTAAGGTCACTTGATCTTCGACAAGGGAGCTAAAACCATCCAGTGGAAGAAAGACAGCATTTTCAACAATTGGTGCTGGCACAACTGGTTGTTATCATGTAGAAGAATGCGAATTGATCCATTCCTATCTCCATGTACTAAGGTCAAAACTAAGTGGATTAAGGAACTCCACATAAAACCATAGAAACTGAAACTTATTGAGGAGAAAGTAGGAAAAACCCTCGAAGATATGGGCACAGGGGAAAAATTCCTGAATAGAACAGCAATAGCTTGTGCTGTACGATCGAGAATTGACAAATGGGACCTCATAAAACTGCAAAGCTTCTGTAAAGCAAAAGACACTGTCAATAAGACAAAAAGGCCACCAAAAGATTGGGAAAGGATCTTTACCTATCTTAAATCAGATAGGGGACTAATATCCAATATATATAAAGAACTCAAGAGGGTGGACTCCAGAATATCAAATAACACCCTTAAAACATGGGGCTCAGAGCTAAACAAAGAATTCTCACCTGAGGAATACCGAATGTCTGAGAAGCATCTGAAAAGAAGTTCAGCATCCTTAATCATCAGGGAAATGCAAATCAAAACAACCCTGAGATTCCACCTCACACCAGTCAGAATGGCTAAGATCAAAAATTCAGGTGACAGCAGATGCTGGCGAGGATGTGGAGAAAGAGGAACACTCCTCCATTGTTGGTGGGATTGCAAGCTTGTACAACCACTCTGGAAATCAGTCTGGTGGTTCCTCAGAAAACTGGATATAGTAATACTGGAGGATCCTTCAATACCTCTCCTGGGCATATATCCAGAAGATATTCCAACCAGTAAGAAGGACGCATGTGAACCCAGCTTGATACGGGTCTCAAATCCCTTCCGGCCCACTGCAGCACCAGGGTCCCTGGCCCGGGGAGTCACTGGACACCCACAGGGACCCACACAGGATCTGCCACGGGATCCTAAGACCTCTGGTGAGTGGAATACAGCACCTGCTCAAATCCAATCTCGCGGGACCTGAGACTGCATTAATTAAGGAAGAAGATAACCCGGCCTGATCCAGGGCTCAAGTCCCTTCTGGCCCACTGCAGCACCGGGGTCCCTGGTCTGGGTAGTCTCTGGACACATGCAAGGACCCACACAGGGTCTGCCACGGGATCCTAAGACCTCTGGTGAGTGGAACACAACTTCTGCCAGGAAGCAGGTTCAAACACCAGATATCTGGGCACCTTCCCTGCAAAAGGAGAGCTTGCCTGCAGAGAGTACTCTGACCACTGAAACTAAGGATAGAGCTAGTCTCCCAGGTCTGCTGATAGAGGCTAACATAATCACCTGAGGAACAAGCTCTAACCAGAGACAACTATAACAACTAGCTCCAGAGATTACCAGATGGCGAAAGGCAAACATAAGAATCCTACTAACAGAAATCAAGACCACACACCATCATCAGAACATAGCACTCCCACCCACGTAGTCCTGGGCACCCCAACAAAACCAAAAAGCTAGACCCGGATTTAAAAGCATATCTCATGATGATGGTAGAGGACATCAAGAAGGACTTTAATAACTCACTTAAAGAAAACCAGGAAACCACTGTTAAAGAGTTACAATTCCTTAAAGAAAAACAGGAAAACACCACCAAACAGGTAGAAGTGCTTATAGAAAAACAGGTAAACACATCCAAACAGGTGAAGGAAATGAACAAAGCCATACTAGACCTAAAAAGGGAAGTAGACACAATAAAGAAAACCCAAAGTGAGGCAACGCTGGAGACAGATATCCTAGGAAAGAAATCTGGAACCTTAGATGTGAGCATCACAACAGAATACAAGAGATGGAAGAGAGAATCTCAGATGAAGAAGATTCCATAGAAAAAAATTGGCACAACAATCAAAGATAATACAAAACGCAAAAAGATCCTAACTCAAAACATCCAGGAAATCCAGGACACAATGAGAAGACCAAACCTACAGATAATAGGAGTTGATGAGAATGAAGATTTTCAACTTAAAGGGCTGGCAAATATCTTCAACAAAATTATAGAAGAAAACTTCCCAAACCTAAAGAATGACATGCCCATGAACATACAAGAAGCCTACAAAACTCCAAATAGACTGGACCAGAAAATAAATTCCTCCCAACACATAATAATCAGACCAACAAATGCACTAAATAAAGAGAGAATATTAAAACCAGTAAGGGAGAAAGGTCAAGTAACATATGAAGGCAGGCCTATCAGAGTTACAAAAGACTTTTCAACAGAGACTATGAAAGCCAGAAGAGCCTGGACAGATGTTATGCTGACACTAAGAGAACACAAATGGCAGCCCAGGCTATTATACCTGGCCAAACTCTCAATTACCATAGATGGAGAAACAAATGTATTACACGACAAAACCAAATTTACACATTATATATCCACGAATTCAGCCCCTCAAAGGATAATAACAGAAAAAATAAAACAATACAAGGATGGAAACCATGTCCTAGAAAAAGCAAGAAAGTCATCCCTCAACAAACTAAAAAGAAGACAGCCACAAGAACAGAATGCCAACTCTAACAACAAAAATAAAAGGAAGCAACAATTACTGTTCCTTAATATCTCTTAATATCAATGGACTCATTTCCTCAATAAAAAGACATAGACTAACAGACTGGCTACACAAAAAGGACCCAACATTCTGCTGCTTACTGGAAACCCATCTAAGGGAAAAAGACAGACACTATTTCAGAGTGAAAGGCTGGAAAACATTTTTTCCAAACAAATGGTCTCAAGAATCAAGCTGGAGTAGCCATTCTAATTTCGGATAAAATCGACTTCCAACCCAAAGTTATCAAAAAAGACAAGGAGGGACACTTGATACTCATCAAAGGTAAAATCCTCCAAGAGGAACTCTCAATTCTGAATATCTATACTCCAAATGCAAGGTAAGCCACATTCATTAAAGACACTTTAGTAAAGCTCAAAGCACACATTGCACCTCACACAATAATAGTGGGAGACTTCAACGCACCACTTTCATCAATGGACAGATAGTGGAAAAAGAAACTAAACAGGGACAAAGTAAAACTAACAGAAATTATGAAACAAATGGATCTGACAGATAATTACAGAACATTTTATCCTAAAACAAAAGAATAAACCTTGTTCTCAGCACCGCCCGGGACCTTCTCCAAAATTGACCATATAATTGTTCACAAAACAGGCCTCAACAGATACAAAAATATTGAAATTGCCCAATGCATCCTATCAGACCACCATGGACTAAGGCTGATCTTCAATAACAACATAAATAATGGAAAGCAAACATTCACTTGGAAACTGAACAACACTCTTCTCAATGACACCTTGGTCAAGGAAGAAATAAAGAAAGAAATTAAAGACTTTTTAGAGTTTAACTAAAATGAAGCCACAACACACCCAAACTTTTGGGACACAATGAAAGCATTTCTAAGAGGGAAACTCATAGCTCTGAGTGCCTCCAAGAAGAAACTGGAGGGAGCACACACTAGCTGCTTGACAACACATCTAAAATCTCTAGAAATAAAATGAAGAAAATTCACCCAAGAGGAATAGACCGCAGGAAATAATCAAACTCAGGGGTGAAATCAACCAAGTGGAAACAAGTAGAACTATTCAAAGAATTAACCAAATGAGGAGTTGGTTCTTTGAGAAAATCAACAAGATAGATACACCCTTAGCTAGACTCACTAGAGGGCACAGGGACAACATCCTAATTAACAAAATCAGAAATTAAAAGGGAGACATAACAACAGATCCTGAAAAAATCCAAACCACCATCAGATCCTTCTACAAAAGGCTATACTCAACAAAACTGGAAAACCTGGATGAAATGAACAAATTTCTAGACAGATAACAGCTACCAAAGTTAAATCAGGATCAAGTTAACGATATAAACAGTCACATATCCCCTAAAGAAATAGAAGCAGTTATTAATAGTCTCCCAGCCAAAAAAAGCTCAGGACCAGGTGGGTTTAGTGTAGAGTTCTACCAGACCTTCAAAGAAGATCTAATTGCAGTTCTGCACAAACTTTTCCACAAAATAGAAGTAGTGGGAACTCTACCCAACTCATTCTATGAAGCCACAAATACTCTGATACCTAAACCAGAGAAAGACCCAACAAAGATAGAGAACTTCAGACCAATTTCCCTTGTGAATATCGATGCAAAAATACTCAATAAAATTCTCGCTAACCGCATCCAAGAACACATTAAAGCAATCATCCATCCTGACCAAGTAGGTTTTATTCCAGGGATGCAGGGAAGGTTTAACATAGGAAAATCCATAAATGTAATCCATTATATAAACAAATTCAAAGATAAAAACCACATGATCATCTAGTTAGATGCGGAAAAAGCATTTGACAAAATCCAAAACCCATTCATGATAAAAGTCTTGGAAAGATCAGGAATTCAAGGCACATACCTAAACATGGTAAAAGTAATCTACAGCAAACCAGTAGCCAACATCAAAGTAAATGGTGAGAAGCTTGAAGCAATCCCACTAAAATCAGGGACTAGACAAGGCTGACAACTTTCTCCCTACCTATTCAACATAGTACTTGAAGTCCTAGCCAGAGCAATTCTACAACAAAAGGAGATCAAGGGGATACTAATTTGAAAAGAAGAAGTCAAAATATCACTTTTTGCAGATGATATGATAGTATATATAAGTGGCCCTAAAAATTCCACCAGAGAACTCCTAAACTTGATAAACAGCTTCGGTGAAGTAGTTGGATATAAAATTCACTCAAACAAGTCAATGGCCTTTATCTACACAAAGAATAAACAGGCTGAGAAAGAAATTAGGGAAACAGCACCCTTCTCAATAGTCACAAATAACATAAAATATCTTGGTGTGACTCTAACTAAGGAAGTGAAAGATCTGTATGATAAAAACTTCAGGTCTCTGAAGAAAGAAATTAAAGAAGATCTCAGAAGATGAAAAGATCTCCCATGCTCATGGATTGGCAGGATCAACATAGTAAAAATGGCTATCTTGCCAAAAGCAATGTACAGATTCAATGTAATCCCCATCAAAATTCCAACTCAATTCTTCAATGCATTAGAAAGAGCAATCTGCAAATTCATCTGGAATAACAAAAAACCTAGGATAGCAAAAACTCTTCTCAAGGATAAAACTACCTCTGGTGGAATCACCATGCCTGACCTAAAGCTTTACTACAGAGCAATTGTGATAAAAACTGCATGGTACTGGTATAGCGACAGACAAGTAGACCAATGGAATAGAATTGAAGACCCAGAAATGAACCCACACACCTATGGTCACTTGATCTTTGACAAGGGAGCAAAAAACATCCAGTGGAAAACAGACAGCATCTTCAGCAAATGCTGCTGGCACAACAGGATGTTATAATGTAGAAGAATGTGAATCTATCCATTCCTATCTCCTTGTACTAAGGTCAAATCTAACTGGATCAAAATACTTCACATAAAACCAGAGACACTGAAACTTATAGAGGAAAAAGTGGGGAAAAGCCTTGAAGATATGGGCACAGATGAAAAATTCATGAATAGGACAGCAATGGCTTGTGCTGTAAGATCGAGGATTGACAAATGGGACCTCATAAAACTGCAAAGCTTCTGCAAAGCAAAAGACATAGTCAAAAAGACAAAAAGGCCACCAACAGATTGGGAGAGAATCTTTACCTCTCTTAAATCAGATAGGGTACTAATATCCATTATATATAAAGAACTCTAGAGGGTGGACTCCAGAAAATCAAATAACACCCTTAAAAAATGGGGCTCAGAGCTAAACAAAGAATTCTCACCTGGGGAATAACGAATGGCTGAGAAGCACCTAAAAGAATATTCAACATACTTAATCATCAGAGAAATGCAAATCAAAGATGTGAGGAGCAGCCCTCACAGTTGCTGTTACAAGATGGTGCTGACATCCGATGCTTGTAGTAAAATGTGCGCAGGCATCAGGGTATCGTTCCATTACCTGAGCCCTGCCTCTCTCGTGGTGTTAACTGACTGATAGTGGGCAGCCAATCCTAGTGGTGCACGTCTCCAACTGTTTTTTCGAAGCCTATAAAAGGGAAGGGTTTTCTGCTCTCTGGGTCTCCTCTCCTGAAGCTGATCATCTATCTCTCGAGATTTATTAAAGCTGTACTGCAGAAGGATCTGAGTGGCCTGCGTGTGTTTTGCTGGCGAGACGGTTGCGTGGGTCATCAACAAAAACAACCCTGAGATTCCACCTCACACCAGTCAGAGTGGCTAAGATCAAAAATTCATGTGACAGCAAATGATGGCGAGGATGTGGAGAAAGAGTAACACTCCTCAATTTTTGGTGGGATTGCAAGCTTATGCAACCACTCTGGAAATCAGTCTGGCGGTTCCTCAGAAAATTGGACATAGTACTAATGGAGGATCATTCAATATCTCTCCTGGGCATATATCCAGAAAATGTCCCAACTGGTAAGAAGGACACATGCTCCACTATGTTCATAGCAGCCTTATTTATAATAGCCAGAAGCTGGAAAGAACCCAGATGCCCCTCAACAGAGGAATAGATACAAAAAATGTGGTACAATTACACAATGGAGTACTATTCAGCTATTAAAAATAATGAAATTGTGAAATTCCTATTCAAATGGTTGGACCTGGAGGGCATCATTCTGAGTGAGGTAACACAATCACAAAAGAACTCAAATGATATGTACTCACTGATAAGTGGATATTAGCCCAGAAACTTAATATAGCCAGATATAAGGTACAATTTGCAAAACACATGAAAGTGAAGAAGAACGAAGACCAAAGTGTGGATACTTTGCCCCTTCATAGAATTGTAAAAAATCACCCATGGAAGGAGTTACAGAGACAAAGTTTGGATCTGAGACAAAAGGATGGACCATCTAGAGACTGCCATATCCAGAGATCCATCCCATAATTAGCCTCCAAACAATGACACCATTGCATACACTAGCAAGTGTTTGTTGCAAGGACCGTGATATATCTGTCTCTTGTGAGACTAGGCCAGGGCCTAGCAAACACAGAAGTGGATGCTCACAGTCAACTATTGGATGGATCACAGGGCCACCAATGAAGGAGCTAGAGAAAGTATCCAAGGAGCTAAAGAGATCTGCAACCCTGTACGTGCAAGATTATGAACTAACCAGTTCCCTGGAGCTCTTGACTCTAGCTGCATATGTATCAAAAGATGACCTAGTCGGCCATCACTGGAAAGAGATGCCCATTGGACAGGCAAACTTTATATGCACCAGTACAGGGGAACGCCAGGGCCAAAAAATGTGAATGGGCGGGTAGGGGAGTGGGGGTTAGGGTGTGGGGGACTTTTGGGATTTCATTGGAAATGTAATTGAGGAAAATATGTAATAAAAAAAAAGAACACGTGCTCCACTATGTTCATACCAGCCTTATTTATAATGGCCAACAGTGGAAAGAACCCAGATGCTCCTCAACAGAGGAATGGATACTGAAAACGTGGTACATCTACACAATGGAGTAGTACTCAGCTATTAAAAAGAATGAATTTATGAAATTTCTAGGCAGATGGATGGATCTGGAGGGTATCATCCTGAGTGAGGTAACCCAAACTCAAAGGAACTCACACAATATGTACTCACTGATAAGTGGATCTTAGCCCAGAAACTTAGGATACCCAAGACATAAGATACAATTTGCTAAACGCATGAAACTCAAAAAGAACGAAGACCAAAGTGTGGACACTTTGCCCTTACTTAGAATTGGGAACTAAACACCCATGGAAGGAGTTACAGAGACAAAGTTTGGAGCTGTGTCAAAAGGATGGAATATCTAGAACCTGCCATATCCAGGGTTCATCCCATAATCAGCTTCCAAACGCTGACACCATGTCATATACTAGCAAGATTTTGATGAAAGGACCCAGATATAGCGGCCTCTTGTGAGACTATACCGGGGCCTAGCAAACACAGAAGTCGTTGCTCACAGTCAGCTATTGGATGGATCACAGGGCCCCCAATGGAGGAGCTAGAGAAAGTATCCAAGGAGCTAAAGAGATCTGCAACCCTGTACGTGCAACATTATGAACTAACCAGTTCCCTGGAGCTCTTGAATCTAGCTGCATATGTATCAAAAGTTGGCCTAGTGGGCCATCATTGGAAAGAGATGCCCATTGGACAGGCAAACTGTATATGCCCCAGTACAGGGGAACGCCAGGGCCAAAAAATGTGAATGGGTGGGTAGGGGAGTGGGGGCAAGGATGTGGGGGACTTTTGGGATAGCACTGGAAATCTAATTGAGGAAAATATGTAATAAAAAAGAACACATGGTTCACTATATTCATAGCAGCCTTATTTATAATAGCCAGAAGCTGGAAAGAATGCAGATGCCCCTCAACAGAGGAATGGATACAGAAAATGTGGTACATTTACACAATGGAGCACTACTCAGCTATTAAAAAGAATAAATTTATTAAATTCCTAGTCAAATAGATTGACCTGGAGGGCATTAGTCTGAGTGAGTTAACCCAATCACAAAAGAACTCACACAATATGTAGTCACTGATAAGTGGATATTAGTCCAGAAACTTAGAACACCCAAGATATAAGATACAATTTGGAAAATGATAATTAAACAAAAAAATTACCAAATCTGAACTACTTAATATTTCATTTGCACACTTGAAAAAGAAATTTCCTCCTTTTTTTTTTTTTTTGTTTTTTGTTTTTTGTTTTTTCCAGACAGGGCTTCTCTGTATAGCCTTGGCTCTACTCGAACTCACTTTGTAGACCATGCTGGCCTTGAACTCAGAAAACTGCCTGCCTCTGCCTCCTGACTGCTGGGATTAAAGGTGTGCACCACCACGCCCAGCCCTCCTCTTTATTCTTATGAAAGAGTGCTTCATTATCATTCATTCCACTAGATACAACTCTCTCTACTCTGAATTTAGCAGAGATTCACAAGTCATACACAGGAAAAACAGTGACTTTTACATAATGCAGAAATATACAATGCAAAACACTAAACTTGTTTGTATCATTCAAACATAAAATGGGGCATATCATTGCCCAAACTGATGAACTGCCTATATAAACTCTGCCTGTTTCCAGTCCAAATCCAATGAAACAGGGTCATGAGTGTACAATATTCAGTAAACTCTCAGATTGTCACTGTTGACTCTAGACTGCAACCAAATATACATGGGTAGAAAGAATGTATAGGAAAAGTTTACACATTGAACCAGTGTCCTGTCACATTCACTATTTGTTTCTAAGATATATAATAGATATTTGTAAATAAGATTTCTTAACAGCCAGTACCTCAATATAAACTGACAAACAATGTAGGAAAACAATATATATATAATAGATGGGTCAGACTAAGCTATTAAGTAAAAAAAAAATGAGCAAATGGGAGGGAGATAATGGCTTGGAATTCAAATATTAATATGATTTTTTCATTACTAATTAATTTTTGGAAGGTAGGGTGACTTGTTGTTTTATTGGAAATAAAGAACAAAGCATGGCATATTTTCTGGGTCTTGATGAGCCTTTAAAACTCAATCTTTACCATGTAAATTAACTGTGGATATGTGAAGAATGTATGATTTCAGATAGAGCTGGATTACCTATACTTGGGATTTGACCTGTTAATAGATTCTCAAGATAATGGAAGCACAGGTCTTGTTTAGATATTCTTATCTATCACTTCTGTGGCATAGTCCACACTCTACATGGTCTGTGGATCTCAGTGACTGTAAACATGAGTCTGCCTCTGCATGACTTGGACTGTGTAATAAAGTGTCCGTTGTGTTCTCAGTAGGTCCAGTTTTGCTATTACTGGATGTCTCACTGTGAATAATGTGATACAATCCACTGACATCATTTCTAACTGTGGTCACATAATCAGATTGTTGAAACATTCCAAGGACCAAATTTTAACACAGGGACTTCCTTCCACAGATTCACAAACATGAATGATATCATGGAGAGTGAGAATGAATTATCCTCCTATTTACCTACATGTGTTTATTACTTGGGCTGTGGACTCCAATTGCAGAGCCCCAGGGAAGAAAGTATTTAAGTTTCTTCCAGGGCTCAGGAGAAACCTGAAAATAAAATGAGTCATAAATATGCAATAAACCTCACCTTTGCACAAAGAAATAAAAGCTGGTAGAAATCTGATGTGCTGATATGCATGGCACTTCACAATCCACACTGCCCAGGTTTAAGGCAGGAAAAATATGTTCGTTTTCATGGGGGTCTTCTTACTCCTTAATATTACACTTCTCATGGCCAATTTCATTGATCCCAGGTGCTTTTGGAGAATAAATTTGGATGAAACAACGGATGAATATTTGGGATTATCTTGTGCTTTCATCCTGGCAGCTGTTCAGACACCCATTGAAAAAGATTATTTCAACAAGACTCTTAATGTTCTGTAAGTAAGTTTGTATTTTAAATTGAAATGAGAACATAAATATTTCTTGAGTGCTCTGAGGATGAAGATTTGGCAAATTCTTGAGTCTTCTGTCCTGGTGCTAAGTCTGAACTCCAAGAAACAGCCTTAATTCCTTTTCAGATTTAATCCTATATTCTCCATTTAATTAATCCAGTGGAGGTTTTGGTTTTCTTCCAGGTGGCTTCTGATTTAAAGGTTTGAAGCTTAGGAATAAAGGAATATCTACATTGATCTTTAACATAAAGCCTGCCTTTTGACACTTTATATTGCACTCTAGGAAGAGATGACTTATTGAAATTGATTCTGTAATATTTCATTATGTTTATCCCAAGCACATGTAAATAAATGGTCAATAATTCTGCTGACAGTTCTTCCATAAGTCTGCTGCTCCTAGAGCATATTCTGGTTCCAGTAATATTCATGGCACATATAGTTGTCAGAAACTTAACATACATACAAACTTACTGTCTCAAAGTCATTGCATGTGGTCACTTATTGACTTCTAAAGTTTCACCAGGTTTGGAAAAAGAAGATACTTGCACTCAGAAATTCCTACTTCATATGAATGCCTGGATGGATATCTTTGTATGTATATGAGCAAGGAATATTTAGCTCATTTGGGGTCAAGACATCTAAGTGTTTTAAAAGATAAAGTCCAAAAGCACTGTGGCTTCGTACTTCACACTATTTATGTATATCACTGGCTTTTATGTTTTGCAAAGTTCAATTGGGCACTCTCTTTAGAGTAAACCATACTTGGAACATATGGAATCCAATGATATGATTACATTCTTTGAATAGGCAGGCTATCAATAACAGTGGTGTCTGCTTATTTCCCTTATCACTGGCATGGGTTACAATTGTATTGTGGGATAGTTGGAATGTTTGAGAGCAGTAACACAGGAGCTTTCTATTAGTTTTTTTGTTATTATTTAAGAAAAATGTCTTCTTCATTCATGTATACAGTTTGTTAATCTCTGGCCCTTTTAAAATATCTAAATCTTGTGGGATTTATTATAATAATTTTAGTAAATATTAGTGCACATGTTACCAACGTGGTATCAATACCAATTTTTGTTGATTGTTGATCATTGTTTTAAAACACAGCCCTTTAGACTACTAGGCTACACAGACATCTTAAGTAACTGATGTTTCCTAAATTTCAGTTATAGGTAGTAGTTTGAGCATTGAACAACGTCTACTCTCAAATTTATTTTGTATATTATTAAACTTTAACTGAGATTTCTATGTTTGTGTGTGTGTGTGTGTGTGTGTGTGTGTGTGTGGTAATAAAGAATGTTCTAAAATGACCTATTTTAGGGTATAAAATGAAAATACAATAGTTGTATAATTTTTAGTGAAAGACTGATTGTATTTACTTCATTCTAATCAGTAAATATGCAGGTGTTCATATAGAATTTATTGATAAAATTATATGAAATGACAAGGATAAAACAGGAGATATTATTCTTTTCAAAAACATAAACAAAGCCAATATGGTATTATTCAATTCCCATGGTCTATAAGTCCACTTTTATTTAAAAGAAAACAATGATTATATTCCATAAAATTACACAAATATTCTCTTCCATATTATAAGCATATAATACTGGAATATACAAATATCACAGATATTCCTTATTTTCTGAGTTCTCAGTAGGATAATAGAACTGTTTTAGTGTAATGACAAAGGTTGTCAAAGATGTTTCCTAGAAATTAATTTATAATGAATAAAATATTCAGAGTGAATATATCACATTTCTTTGTAAATAGGAAGTGGGAGAATGATACATCAGTGGTGGGACAAGCCCTTAATCTCTGCATTAAAGACCTGCCACTGCTGCATAACTGTGCATTTGAATTGAGGATAGTCTACAGGAAAGTATCTTATAAAACATTTGGATGTATTGCAATCTTATAACCTAAATAGTCCTTGCTCAAATACATACAAACTTAAATATTGACCTGTATCAATTACCAAATTTGTGTTTGATTTTTGAATTTAATTAAAAATAAATCTTTAGAAAATATTTTATTTCAATAAAAGATTGAAAAAATAACAGCATGAGGATAGATATAAAGGGATATGTGAAGAATTTTGGCCACTAATTGTAAGTGGTTATGAGTACAGGTATCAAATGTTGCTAGAGAGACAATTATGCATTGATAAATCATGGTTTTCTTTCTTTCTTTCTTTTCTTTTCTTTCTTTCTTTCTTTTTTTTTAAAGACAGGGTTTCTCTGTATAGGTCTGGCTGTCTGGGAACTCACTTTGTAGACCAGGCTGGCCTCAAACTCAGAAATCCACCTGCCTCTGCCTCCCAAGTGCTGGGATTAAAGGCATGTGACACCACTCCTGGCTATGGTTTCATTTCCTTAACCAATTCAGTTAATTTCACAAGAAAATATCATGAAGTCAGTGGCTCTAATAACAAATCTATTTCTTGCTCAATAATTTCAAAACAAAGACATGATCAGGATTACTTTTTTGTCAATATCTGTGGTTTTCTCTTTACCTTCTGATCAAGCGTTCAAAAACAAAAATGGAAATTATCTCTGTGGATGAGGTCAATACCATCCCTTATTTATGGGACCAACACCGTCATGAACTTTAAACTGCTTTCTATTTTTCAGGTCCATCTGTCAATCCAATCTTATAACAAAAGTCATTTGTTCCCGTCTTTAGATGTCAGATGCAGAAACTTCCAGTATAGCGTAGTGCTTCTATTGAGTACAAATGTTCATGTATAATCATCTGTCCATAATAAACACTGTACTCTTTTACAGAAAAACAACTAAAAACCACAAATATGCTTTGGCATTGGTGTTTGCAATGGATGAAATCAATAGAAATCCTGATCTTTTACCAAATATGTCTTTGATTATAAGATACACTTTGGGCCACTGTGATAGAAAAACTGGAATACCCACACCATATTTATTTCATAAAAAAAAACAAAGCCCTATCCATGATTATTTCTGTAATGAAGAGACTATGTGTTCCTTTCTGCTTTCAGAATCCAATTGGGAGGTGTCTTTAAGTTCCTGGAATTACCTGAACAGCTTCTTATCTCCACGTGTGAGTTATCATTGGCCAGGAATTCTTAACATCATGTTTCTTTGGGGGATTTTGATAGCTATTAAAAAAGTTAATGGATGTGTTTGGACTTATGCTTATGTCAATCTAAGTAATCCCAGGATACTTACTATTCAGAAACATGTTAGGCCTTTTGCTAAGGGCTACCACCAGAAGTAGAAAGATACCAGCAAGATAGAATAGAAGAGGCCATGGAGAATTGAGTCTGGCATGGTGGCAGAGAGAATCTTACAGCCTTAGCTGACTGTCAGTCAGAGTGTTTCATTATTTACACAAATCTCAGCAGGCAGAGATTTGTTCACGCTGTTCTAAAATATAGAGCATGTTATTTCTGTCCCCAGATAGGTGTTATCTTCATCTTGGTTATAAGATTAAATTATCATTGGTAAACTATGAAATAATAGAATTATGGTGGTGTTATAAGTTTAGTCATCAGAGAAAAGCTGTGATGGAACAGAAATAAATTTTCCAACATTTTCTCTATAACCAAACTTTTAACTAACTGGAGTATTTTTATTCTTGTAAATGCATGAAATACCATTCTTAATCTGGCAACTCATGACATTTCAGTGGTACTAGAAAGGATGAAAATCTCCAATCCAGTCTGTGGAGTTAGTCATTTGACTACCTGTGAGTGTATGACCAACTATTAAAAGTCAGAATTTAAATTGACATTACATCCCTGGCAAAAATTTCACACCCATAGTGCTATACCTGTAATAAGTCGTTTTCTTTAATAATATGATGAAATTATTAATGTAATTAATTTAAATTATTATATTATTATTAGTATATAATATTATTATATACTCTGTAGAATTTATTGCTATGTTTTATCTTGTTTTAACCTTTTGCTTCCATATCGTAAGATACAAGATTAGAACTTCACTAGTGAACTTTTCTAAGAAGGAGGAATTATGGGGTTCCAATACCTCATTCTTCCATATTTTTCCACATGAAGATTTTTAAAACATTATAATCACTTTTGAAGGAGGACAAAATACCATTCAATCTACCTTCATTTCCATATATTTTCCTCAAGATGTACAGCTTATGAATCCCAATTATTTTGCACCAGAATTACCTGGGTATATATTAAGAAGAGTTTTTCTATTCCAATTTGCTGCTAACACTTTTAGGCTGCAAAATCTAGTTTATATTTTTACAGATACTTTGATCTTATTGTGTGTTTCTTGAGGAGGCACAGACACAGACATTGCCAGAGTAATTCAGAACAAAACTTAAAAAGGAGATCTCTGGCAGTTTTATGTGAGTCACAACCTCTAGTTTTCACTATTACTGTCAAGTAGGGCAATATAAGAATATCTCTTCCAAATGCTATATCAGTATTATGTACAGGACTTTCCTCTTCAATCTTAGAAGTATTTATGGATTATGGCATAAAAGTCTTTTTTAAAAAATATTAATCAAATATCTCCAAATTGTAAAAGTATAAAATTCCCTTCAAACATATGAAACACAGATATCAAGACTAAAACTGAAAGACAGAAAGGCAGTCATTATAACATGTGAACACATTTGTTACATCTTTGTCAAACAGCTATGCTTGCTGTTTCCATTAGAAGTGGATGTGCCAGGCTTCCACATTTGCTAATTTGAATCAGAGATATGAGAAAAAGTAACAGGTAATCAACTGTTTGCAGGTAAATATGATTACAAGTGTTTTCACATGCACCTCACCTCATGCTGCTCCTTGTGTTGTAGCTCCTTATGCTTACCTATGGACCTTTCCAATCTGTGTTCAGTGATGATGAACAATATCCCTATCTCTATCAGATGGCCCCAAAAGGCCCATCTCTAGCATTGGCAATGGTCTCCTTCATACTTTACTTCAAATGGAACTGGATTGGCCTTGTCATTCCAGATGACGATCAAGGAAACCAATTTCTTTTAGAGTTGAAGAAACAGAGTGAAAACAAGGAAATTTGCTTTGCGTTTGTGAAAATGATCTCTGTTGATGACGTTTCACTTCCACATACAACTGAAATGTACTACAGCCAAATTGTGATGTCATTAACAAATATTATTATCATTTATGGAGAAACATACAATTTCATTGACTTGATCTTCAGAATGTTGGACCCTCCCACTTTACAGAGAATATGGATCACCACAATAGAATGGAATTTCCCTACCAGTAATACAGACATAAATCATGGCACATTCTATGGATCACTTACTTTTCTACCCCACCATGGTGAGATTTCTGGCTTTAAAAATTTTGTACAGACATGGTTCCATGTCAGAAACACAGATTTATATCTACTAATGCAAGAGTGGAAATATTTTAACTATGAAGACTCAGCATCTAACTGTAAAATACTGAAGAACAATTCATCTGATGCCTCATTTGATTGGCTAATGGAACAGAAGTTTGACATGACCTTTAGTGAGAGTAGTCATAACATATACAATGCTGTGCATGCCATAGCCCATGCCCTCCACGAGATGAATCTGCAACAGGCTGATAATCAGGCAACAGACAATGGAAAAAGAGCCAGTTCTCACTGCTTGAAGGTAAAAGTTTCTTCTATTGGCCGAGGATTGGTGTCTTCAATTGCATAGTTGTTTAGAGCATTTCAGATGCCCAGACTTAAAGAAATAAGATATATATTTTTTCCAAACATTTTACCTTAACAAAAGCAAATCTATAGATTGTTATGAATGTGTTTGGAAAAAGGAATTCACAGATTAGCAATGAAATTGTGTAGTTTCATACAGAGCACCCAAATATCTATTAGCTTGCCACTTCCAATATTGGATATAAACAGTCTTTCCTCATTAATTTTCTCCATGATTAGAAGATGAGTTTTTATTTATATTTGTCAATTCTATGGAAATCATTTGGAGGAATTATTTTCATTAGTGTAATCCAGTGATTCTGCCAAGAGTGTAGGCTCTGGAGAACATTCTGGTTTTTCCGAGAGTAACTAAACAAGAAATAGTGTTGGTATTCATTTCTGTCTGTAGAAATGTGTTTATATGTGTGAATGTATGCTTCTCACTGTGTATATGTATATTTTCTACTCTTTCTGTGTATCTGTGTTTACATTTGTGTTACTTTCAACATATATGTTTATCTCTCTGTATGAAAGTGGAAGTGAGCAACAATTTTTTTCTATGTAGGAAGTTCTTTCTATAAGTGTTTGTTTATATATGTGTGTATCTTTCTTTGGGGTTTTGTGAGAGTAGGTTTCATTGTGTACAATGTATGTATTTTGTAAGTGTTTATAAGTACTTATACGGATTTGTACCTGCTTCACTAAGTATGTGTCTGCCTATTTCTTTGTACTTGGCAAGGCCTTTGCCTTCCTTTTTGTCTTTACGTGTGAGTATAAAAATCTCTGTGTGTCAATATTGTTCATGGCTGGTCCTTAAATATTCATAACTCTCCCCGTGTTTTGCTGTCAGTCTCTCTCTCTCTCTCTCTCTCTCTCTCTCTCTCTCTCTCTCTCTCTGTGTATCTGTATGTCTGTGTGTGTGGTTGTATGTGTGCCAGTGTATTATTTTGTGTGATTTCATATCTGTGTTTTTATTTGAATGGATCTAATTGTCATTTATGTGCGTGAATATTTACATATGTTTGTCAACATGTACGTATATTTGTTTGTGAATAAATGTATAGCTGTATTATGTGTGTGACTTGGAAAAGATGTGAGCCTCTCTAGGTGTCTGTATGTATATTTGTGTGTTTGTGTGTGTGTGTTTGGGGTGTGTGTGTGTGTGTGTGTGTGTGTGTGTTGCATACCTGTGTTTGGATCTGCATTTTTTTCTCTGTTTGTGTTTGGTTTTCTTCGCTGAGAAAACTGAAATTCTTGTAATATTCTGATAATTTCATTTATGCAATTGCATTTGTTGTGATTCCTCTCTTTCTTTCTTTAAATACATTTGCCTTTGCTATGAAATCAGAATGAATTTTATGACTGGAAGGAATGATATACACATTATAGTGCAGTGCTTGTATTTTAGGTAAACTCCTTTCTAAGAAGGACCTACTTCACTAATCCTCTTGGGGACAAAGTGTTTATGAAGCAAAGAGTAATAATGCAGGATGAATATGACATTGTTCACTTTGGGAATCTCTCACAACACCTTGGGATTAAGATGAAGTTAGGAAAGATCAGCCCATATTTACCACACGGTCGACACTTTCACTTATACGAAGACATGATTGAGTTGGCCACAGGAAGAAGAAAGGTAAGTGTGTGCTAGCTTACTGGTTTATAATACAGAGCAGTAAACAGTGTCAGATGAATACACGGCAACACATTGAAAGGAACAATTTAGTCACATAAGGAACCAATTTCTAGTCTCCTGTATGATATTTTTTTTCATTTTTCACATTTTTACCAATTATTTGAAGATTTCAAACATGCATACAGTATGCCTTTGTCATATCAGAACCATTCTTTGAAATTTAATAAATCAAAAACCCTGTTCTTCACCACTGTTTGATTTTCTTTCCTTTAAATTAAACAAAATTTTCTTCACATAATTGTGCTAATGAAACAGTAATCTCCTCCCTTACCTTAAACTTCTGGAACAGGTATTGATATGAAAGAGGCTAATGTTACAGTTATGAAAAACCACAGTCATAATTGCTAACCCTTGTCATTATATCCGAAAATGTTTACCATATAATAAAAGGACATTCACCGCGTTCGCTAATGAACACAGTTACAGAAATTCATATTCATAGAAACATGACTTTTTATTAAATTTGAAGAATCCATTCACCCTTTTACTTAAGATGACCAGAAGGTCAAAGGAACCTATAGACAGCACTAGAACAACAGAAAAAATACAGGCTATTAATACACCTCAAGTACAGCAATAACAGCAACCAGACAAAAGCAACAAATAATTTTCAGTTATAATTGAACTTTTTTGTTCACATTCTCTAAATGAAATCAAAGACAACAAAACTGGTTTATTTTTAAAGACATTCCTAAGTTGCCTGCAGAGGGTAGGAAGACACATTCATATACAAGAGGAGAACTTTTCTTTATTAAAAAATGGAGGAAAACAGTATAATGTATAATAAGAGGGAAAAAGGTAATTCAAGAACAATACATTTGATGGATATGTGTGGAATAATTCTTGACAAAAACACCTACCAAAACACACAGAAGAAAGATCATTCTCTGAGAAGAAGGAGATTATTTTTTTAATTTTGACTGTTTTATTTATTGAAAATAACTTGTTATTCTCACATAATATATACTAATTACAGTTTCCATTCCTTCTATTGGGATGTGAAAAATTGTCAGTTCTACTTGCAAATGTACCATTGTTAATATTCCTATTTCCTTCCTTTTTCATCAGATCCACTTTATGTTAGTCATTAGAAAATGACAGGATACTATGGGAGAATAATAAAATAAAACAAGATTAAACAAACCTAAGCCATCATAATAGGACAAAATTTACTAACACATTATGGTAACTAGACATATGAAATTGAGCTAGGTGAAAAGACCACGAAATACAACTTCATACCTCATATGAATAGTAGTGAATGAAGCATGAGTTAGTGAGAGAATATTGAGTGACAATTATTCCCAGTTTGGTTTAAGAATATTTTATTTTTGAAAATATAATTCAAACTGTCAATTCAACAATCAGAACATCATAAACTACTGATACAAATTATTTATTCCACATTTGCATGTGAACAAACATAAGAAGAATCACCTATAAACTATTAATGTCAAACTGCAAAAGGAATTCCTTGGACAAAGTGATGTTATATGTCAAAGGGAATTCTACACAAACACCCTGAAATAGACTGTCCTTTTCAAAGCCAGCCAAAACACAAGAATCTGGTAGTCAAACACTGTTGGTATCTTCTTTTATCACTGATTAACCATAGCATAATTACCAAATACAAGGGACAGTAGGAATTTTTTTGTGACTCACAAATGCTGTGTTCCCCTACCTGGAAATTAATCTTATATAAACTGAATGTGCTCAGGACTTGGGAGCAAAATTGTGAAAATACAATCCCATTAATATGTGAGCCCAAATATGACCAACTCATTACTTCCACTTGACAATTCCATCTATTGTAGACAGGACTTCTTGAGGTTTGTGGGATGAGACTGATTCTCAGTTTTGCTTGCAAACTAATCAGAGTTAATATACCTCCACAACTGCTGATAATCCTGGCTTGCTCATTCTTTTTTCTACTTTGGATTTTTGTCAACTCTTTATCATTCACTCAGAAAATTGTTATTTTTGGAGCTGTGGTACTTAAAAAATATTTCGGAAGCACTACATGGCAATAAATGAGTGTTAGATACCCCTCATATGTATCTATGTGGCACACTGCATGAAAATATAAGTATCATTTATCACAGTATACTTTAATATTTTATATGAAGAGACAGTAAGTAAATAGCAAGTTTATATAATTATATATATATGTATATATATACACACACACACACAAATTTATTATTTTTTACCTGTGTGCCTTGAATTTGGCCTGATATGTAGTAGGGCTTTTATGGGAAAAATGCAATCATATTCCTAACATTCAACTGGTATAAAAGAGGCTAAAGCCAAAAAAAAAAAAAAAAAACTATAAAAAATCAAAAAACTAGTTTTATTATCAGGCTGTCATGGAACTCATTCTGTACACCATGATGGCCTCAAAATCAGAAATCTGCCTGCCTCTGCCTCCCAGGTGTGTGCCACCACTGCCCAGCTGCCTTTGGCTTAATAAAAGTAAGACATATAAAGCCTTAACAAAAAAAAAAAAAAAAAAAACCCTGCTCTTACTTTACTGTTGTTTATTACATTCTTAGAGTTGAAGATTGAACCTAATATGTGTTAGGCTAAAAGCTACCCATGAATTATACTCCCATTTTTATTGTAATTTTGCTATTTGTGGCTTTTTTTTTCAATTTTTTAAATGGGAGATTTCATTTATTTACATTTCACATGTTACTCCTTTACCCTGTTTCCCTTCCGCAAACCCACTATACCATCCCCCCTTACCCTGCTTCTTTGAGGATGCTCTCCCACCCAACTACCCACTCCTTCCTCAGCACCTAAGCATTCCTCTACACTGGGGCATCAAGCCTTCACAGAACCAAAGGACTCCCCTCCCATTGTTGCCAGATAGGAAACTTTAACTCCTTCAGTCCTTCCCCTAACACCTCCATTGGGGTCCCTGTGCTCAGTTCAATGGTTGACTGTGAGCATCCATATCTGTATTGGTCAGGATCTGGCAGAGCCTCTCAGGAGATAGCTGTATCAGACTACTCTTTGTAAACACTTCTGGCCATCCACAATAGTGTCTGGGTGTGGTGTCTGCATTTGTGATTGATCTCCAGGTGGGGTAGTCTCTGTGTGTCCTTTCCTTCTGACTCTGCTCTACTCTTTGCCCTGTAATTTCCATTAGACAGGAACAATTCTGGGTTAAAATTTTGTGGATGTGTGGGTGGCCCTATTCCTCAACTGGGGGGCCATGAATAACCTCTAGACATGGTATCAACACATTCTTCCTCCCAATTCTAGGATATTTCAGCTAATGTCATCCCTACGTGTTCCTGGGATGCTCTTGATTTCCTGGCATCTGTGACTCTCTGGTTGCTACCCAAAGAACCCATCCCTGACTGCTATACACCTCTGTTCTATTTCCTGACCTCTGTACACATCTTCCATCTTCTACCATACCTGATTTTTCTCCTATTTTTTCCCTCCCCCTGTTTTCTTCCTCTAAGGGAGAATTTATTTCAGGGATGCAAGCATACTTCAATATATGCAGTTCTATCAAATGCAATACATGACAAAATAGAGAATTACATATTTTCCAAAAACCTTCAGAAATGTCTCTTAGCCAAATCTAACATTAATTCATAGATAAAGAAACAAAAATAGTGATTGAACAGAAGGAACCTATATTGATATTAGAACATTTTCTTTCACAAAACTATTTACAATACTATAATACATGCAGAGGAAATTTTGTCTATGAAAGTCACAAAAAATATCATGTTGTTTTTGTGATTCATGTTTTCATCCAAGCACTTTAGAGACAAAGTCTGGAAATCTCGGTCTGTTTCTTCCCACTCTACCCTATATTGTGAGGCCCAAACAACCGTGTGTTATATGGAGACACTACCTTAAAATAAATTATCATAAAGTAAAAAAGTATGCAGACTTCTCATACTCTAACTCAAAATAGTCTTTCAAATATAACAAAGGGTTAATATACAGTTAAAGAAAATGATGGGAGCCAGGCATGTTGGCACACACCTTTCATCCCAGCACATGAGGGACAGAAGCAGGCAGATTTCTGAGTTTGAGGCCAGCCTGGTCTACAAAATGAGTTCCAGGACAGCCAGGGTTATATAGAGAAACCCTGTCTCAAAAAAAAAAAGGAAGGGAGAAAGAAAGAAGGAAAGGAAGGAAGGAAGGAAGGAAGGAAGAGAGAAAGAAAGAAAGAAAGAAAGAAAGAAAGAAAGAAAGAAAGAAAGAAAGAAAGAAAGAGGGAAAGAGGGGAAGAGGGAAAGAGGGAAAGAGGGGAAGAGGGAAAGAGAAAGAGAAAGGGAAAGGAAGACAGGATGGAAGGAAGGAAGGAAGGAAGGAAGGAAGGAAGGAAGGAGGAAAGGAGGAAAGGAGGAAAGGAGGAAAGGAAGGAAGGAAGGAAGGAAGAAAGAAAGAAAGAAAGAAAGAAAAAAAGAAAGAAAGAAAGAAAGAAAGAAAAGAAAGAGAGAGAGAGAGAGAGAGAGAGAGAGAGAGAGAAAATGATGGGCGGGGGAAATATTCTCTGATTCTCTGATCTTTGATGGGAAAAATGTAAGACCCTTTTCAACAATATCAAAAATATAGAAAGAATTCTTCAAATCATCAATTAACTTTAAACAATCTAATATTTATCCAGCCCTTTTCCAAAATTTGAAGCCACTGTAGAGCATATTGACGTCATGGAATACTCCATATTCAAGGTCGCTACGGATTAATTTATCATCTCCAATCATATTAAACCAGCGTCTGCATACTCCACAATTTTTTATATACATTTTCTCTTGCTTTGCAACAGTAATTTAGTTGAGGTCATATTTGTTATCTGTGACTGAAGGACATATTTTTCCTATTACAAATTTCTTCAAATACTAACTTGCTTCTCTGTTGCTTAAATTAAACTTTGATAATAAGGAAAGTGAGGAGGAAGGTGTGATTTGACATATGGCTTATAGTTATAGAAAGACAAGTGTGGATATCAGGAAACTGGAACTAAATAATAGATTTTTTTCTTTATGATAAGGCAAGGCAAAATCTTTTAATATCAGTTTCCCAAAACATTTTTCTGATTCTCCCATTAATGGAAAAACTGCCAACATTACTTTAGGCTGTTTTTTTTCCAAGAGATCTTAAAAGAACACTACTTACTGGCTCAAGTGCCCACAGTAAGATGGGCATTCTTATATCAATTACCAAAGAAGAAAATGCTTCAAAGATATGAGGACAGGCTAGTGTTGGCTGAGAGAATATTTCAATTAAGTTTCCTCTGTTCATAGCACTTAGTACCAAGTTGAAAATAATTAACTAAAAAACATCAGGTTGCAACTTCTGTAGTTTTCACATACAGCTCAATATCAGCTCTTTTTCCTAAATTACTAGACACTCAGATAATATGCAACATTTCTTCAATGCATTTCCAATATTCATTTCTGTCCATGAAATAATGGACATTGTAAATCATCAATCAGGGGCCTGGCAGAGGTGGCACACACCTTTAATCCCAGCACTTGGGAGGCAGAGGCAGGCAGATTTCTGAGTTCGAGGCCAGCCTGGTCTACAAAGTGAGTTCCAGGACAGCCAGGGCTACACAGAGAAACCCTGCCTCAAAACACACACACACACACACACACACACACACACACACACACACACACACACCAAACAAATAAATGCCAATCAGATTGTGTGAATAAAATGAGCTTATTGAAATCTTAATGTGCTAATCTAAAACATAAAAGAACCTTCTAAAACTCATTATCAATATGTGTCTAATTTTTCTCAGATGCCATCCTCTGTGTGCAGTGCAGATTGTAGTCCTGGATTCAGAAGATTATGGAAGGAGGGAATGGCAGCCTGCTGTTTTGTTTGCAGCCCCTGTCCTGAAAATGAAATTTCTAATGAGACAAGTGAGTGTTTGCTGCTCTGATAAATCCTGAAGATATGTATTTCTCTTGCATCATCCTGGAATAATGAAGTCAGCTAAAAGGCAACTGCAGATATAAAGTAAATAACTTATCAAATTTACTACTTGTAGATATAAAAATCCTTAACAAAATCTTGCAAAAGCAAACAAACATGCCTGGTGCCTTGAACCACATATTGACTCATTGAAAATTCATGGTAGATTATATTTCATAAAGAAAATACTTTAGAAAATATAACTGTAATTTCCAGCAATTCTGCACAAGATTTTCCAAACAGATAATCTATTATAAAACTACATGTACATTTAGATTTTAGTCACTAATTTTGTTAGTATTGATTTAGTCATAGTTCATTAATCTATCTATCCTAAATATGATTATGCACACTATATACATATAAGAGCCCATGAAGAACTGAATATTATATTTAATCTACTGGATTAGATCAAGAGGCTACTAGGCGCAAAATCCATGTTCTCTGAAAGATTAATATAGAAGACAAAGGTATTTGAAAATTTATGAAAAAAATGCTAAGTATGTGATATTAAGAGAGCCATGTTCAAAACCAGATGTAGTAAGAATCCAGGATGTAGGGGATAAGAGTTGACCTATGAATTGGAATATACCATAAGACTCATATTGAGTATATTACATATTACACCCATTATTAAGATAATTTTTTAGGGTTGGCAAAATGAAATAAGTTTATGGTTACCTTTTCAAATATTTTGCCTTTCCTTCTACATAATGAATTAAAATTCTTAAAAGACATATTATGCTTGTGAGACAGTTAAACAGTTAAGTCATTTGTTGCTAAGGCTTACAGTTTGAGTTTATTTCCATGATGCATGGAGTAAAACCAAGCAATCTACGAAATTGTCTTTTGAAGTCATACATTTTAACATATACTGTGCTTGAAAACAAATTTAAAGTATACAAAATTGTTTTAGACATTAAAAAATTAATATGTTCATCAAAATTAAATACAAAAATTCCATAAAATATTTTATTGCATTAATTGCTTATGTGTGTGGAGTGGATAACACATATACAGGTGCACATATGAGCAAATAATACTTCTGTCATTAAATTTATATTTACTTGTGAGATATCTATCATGGGTACTGGGATCTGAACTCAGATTCTCTGGTAGAACAACATATTCTATTTATATCTAGTCCACCTTCTTAGAATCTTAGGCAACTTATCAAATTATATCTGTCCACAAATGCATTGTTGAAGATAAGAATTCTGAAAACCAAGGAAGCCCATCAACATTCTCTGAAATGACTTGGAAATTAAGTTCAATTACAATCACTGTTCATGTTGTTACCATGTTGGGGATTACAATTTTAGAATGGAGTATTATTGCTTAACGCAAACCATCTGGGTTACCACCCTTTCCAGAGGATTCCTCTGTGATTTTGCTCATTCTGTTTCTCAGCACTGATTTCATCCTTGATTCTCATACAAATGGAGGTGAGGAAAGAATTAAAGTGCTCAGCTTTCCATATGAAGAAGGAATCAAGGTGAAGGAACTTTTAGTACAAAGTATCTACAGAGATATTTTTCCTTCAGTGCTAAAATTAGTGCACATCATGAACAATAACCAGAACTTTTGATTAATTATTCCCAGATGAGGAAACATCTTAGGGCTCATTTCATTAGTATTTTCTACTATTCAAACATAAACATTATATTTCCTCTCATATTCCTCCTTCTTATATGACTTATGACAGGAATCACTTAAATACAATAATGCAATATCTACCTTCACATGAACGCACACATATACATACAGCCTACCTGTTCAATTTTGTGATGTTTCTGTGTCAACAAGTTTGAGCTAGTAAATTCTCCAGCAGCTATTATACTACTTTTCCCAGTAGAAGTCAGAATCTCAATGTGTCATAGGGAATCAATTCATAAAATAGTCACTGATCTTAGAAAACAGTCAGTATAGGGTTTTGTATTTATAAAATATACCCAAACACATTGTGGTTTATGAATGTATCTTCTCTGAATTAAATAATCTACTTGATGTTAACATAGAACCAAAAAAATGGCTTACAAAATCTTAGCTTTCTAATAACATTATTTTTTTATTTATTTTTTACATTTCATATTCCATTCCCCATCCCCCCATAGACCGACTGAATACTCCACATCCCACACCTTCTCCCCAACCCAACCTGTCTTCACTTTGAACTCCCATCCCCCACACCACCTTATAAGAACTAAAAGGGGGCCTGGGGAAAGAGGGGGGGAGTGAGGACCCATGTCCCGCTAGAATTCCACTTATGCCCTGGACAGGCAGACATGGGTGGGCTGCCAGACACTTTCCATTCAGCTCTGGGTGGGCATCCAAGCCTCTGACTCATTCAACAGGGGATGGACAAGGGGCAGCCCAACATGGGGGCCCTGGGGCAACACCCTGTAGCCCAGGGGTTATGGGAGTGAGGGAAGAGGAAAAACAGGTTCCCACACTGGCAAGAGTGAGCACAGCCTTGATGATCAGAGACTGTCTATGCTTTTAGAGCTTTATTGTAGAAAGGCCAAGAGAAAGAAACAATGTGGGAGAGAGAAAGGGGGTAGAAAAAAAAGAGAGAGTAAGAGGGGGAGATTGAGAGGAGAGTAAGAGCAAGGGAACAAAGGAGAGATAGAGAGAGAGAGAGAGAGAGAGAGAGAGAGAGACAGAGACAGAGACTGAGACAGAGACAGAGAGAGAGACAGAGAGAGACAGAGAGAGAGACAGAGAGACAGAGAGAAACAGAGAGAGAGACAGAGAGAGAGACAGAGAGAGAGACAGAGAGAGGGGGGCAAGGAGTGCCCAATCAGACCCTTTTAAAATATGCTATCTTTTCTGTTGCTAGGTAACTGGGGAGGAGTTTAGCCTAAAGGTCAAAGGCTTGGGATATTGCCTACTCATGCCTACTTCTAGCCTTGTTTCTCTTGTGGAGACTGTAGTAGAAGGTAACTTAGGCAGGAGCCACAGTTCCAGGACCATGAGAAAACTCCTTCCCTCCTATGTAGGTAAATTATGACCACTGAATCCCAGCTCGACTGGAGACCACCCTGTCTGTGCATAGACCAATGCCCCACACCACCTGACCTCTAAACTCCCTGGGGCCTTCCGTCTTTGAGGGTTAGGTGCATCTTCTCTGAATGAACACAGGCACAGAAGACCTTTACTGTATTGAGGGACCCATATCAGCTGGTGTTTGGTGTCTGTTTGGTAGTATATTGTTTGAGAGATTTCTGGGGTCAAGATTAATTGAGACCAGCTGCAAGATCACCTTACTCCTCAACTACTTTCAGCCTTCCCTAATTCAGGGGTTAGTTGCTTCTGTCCATTGGTTGTGTGCAAATAAATGTATTTAGGAGGTAAGTCATGATAGATCCTTTTTGTGAGTGCTCCAGGGCCTCAGTAAAATGTGAGGCCATAAGACCTCCTCTTGACCTAGATCCCACTTTGGGCCTGTCATTGGACCTTCTTTTCCTCAGGCTCCTCTCTATTTCATCCTTGCCTTCAGACAGGAACAATTATAGGTCAGAGATGTGACTATGGGATGGGAACCCCATCACTCACTTGATGTCCTATCTTCCAGCAAGAGGTGGGCTCTGTATGTTCCCTCTATCTACTGTAGTACATTTCTTCTAAGGTCTCTGACCTCCCAAGTGTCTGGTGCATTTTGGTGGGTTCACCCATGCTCTTATTATCTGAGGTTACCTGTTTATATTCTTTTTGCTGGTCCTCAGAGATTGGTTCGACTCTCACCCGCCCACACACCACAAACCTCTTTCTATTAACATCATAAACGATACAATCAAGTTAAGTATACAAAGTACAAATTGCTTGGTTTTATTTCCTTTAAATCTTTATGGACATTATGAATTGAAATCAATGCTCGGCAACAGCATCCTTCACATTACATATCAGCATCAAAGGCAGCATTGCAAGGCTTCTTTCATTACCCTTACTTGAAATACATTGACAATAAAATTTCTAAAGCAGACCTAACTAAGCTTTCCTTTGGAAATCAGATATGGATCAATGCGTGAATTGTCCAGAATACCAATATGCCAACACTGAACAGAACAAATGTATTCAGAAAGGTGTCACCTTTCTAAGCTATGAAGAACCCTTGGGGATGGCACTTGCCTTAATGGCCTTCTGTTTCTCTGCATTCACAGCTCTGGTACTTTGTGTCTTTGTGAAGCACCATGACACTCCTATTGTGAAGGCCAATAACAGAAGCCTCAGCTACCTATTACTCATGTCACTCATGTTCTGTTTTCTGTGCTCCTTTTTCTTCATTGGCCTTCCAAACAGAGTCATCTGTGTCTTACAGCAAATCACATTTGGAATTGTATTCACTGTAGCTGTTTCCACAGTTCTGGCCAAAACAGTCATTGTGGTTCTGGCTTTCAAAGTCACAGACCCAGGAAGAAGATTGAGATACTTCCTGGTATCAGGGACACCCAACTACATTATTCCCATATGTTCCCTACTCCAATGTGTTCTGTGTGCAATCTGGCTAGCAGTTTCTCCTCCCTTTGTTGATATTGATGAACACACTCTCCATGGCCACATCATCATTGTGTGCAACAAGGGCTCAGATACTGCATTCTACTGTATCCTGGGATATTTGGCCTGCCTGGCACTTGGAAGCTTCTCTGTGGCTTTCTTGGCCAAGAATCTGCCTGACACATTCAATGAAGCCAAGTTCTTGACCTTCAGCATGCTAGTATTCTGTAGTGTCTGGGTCACCTTCCTCCCTGTCTACCATAGCACTAAGGGCAAACACATGGTTGCTGTGGAGATCTTCTCCATCTTGGCATCCAGTGCAGGGATGCTTGGATGTATTTTTGTACCCAAGATTTATATCATTTTAATGCGACCAGAGAGAAATTCTACCCAAAAGATCAGGGAAAAATCATATTTCTGAACAAATATTTAGGAATTCTGTCAAATGTAAAGTTGGTACATAACCACCAAATATTGGGTTTTAGTGCATGTGTCTAGTTTTAGAATCAGTCTCACTGGTTGCTCTAGTGATATCAGGAAGTATCATATCTACTGCACTTCCGTACAGTGTCCATAAAATCTTGCACTCATTCAGTTTCTTCATTTTCTCTCAGAGAACTAAACTCTCTAATTATTACAATTTTATTCTTCGTTTCGCTTTCATGGAGATTGCCCTCTGGTAACTTCCAAAAAATGTTGTGTAGAAAAAATGAGATCTAGGACAGACAGGGTTACACATAGAAACCATCTACCAAATCAAATAATCAATGAGAAACACAGACTAAATAAATAATCAGCAAAGATGAAATCAGAACATATTTTCTGATTTCCAGTAAGAGCACACACATAAGAAAATACTGTCTTTTTTTTCTTCTGTTCTTCAAGCTACTGGCCAATAATCTACGAGGAAATGTTCCTTTTCTGCTGTCAAATACTAATATATTATATCCAACAATGATCAGAAGCCCAGGGATTCTGTGGATGAATTGGGAATATTTGGAAGAAGCTGAGGAGTAGAAGGGTGACCAGCATTCTCAACAAACCTGGACAAGCAAGATCTCTCAAACATTGAGCCTCTAACCAGAGATCATACACTAGCTGATGTGAAGCTCCCAACAAATATGCACCATAAGACTGCCTGGTCTAGCACCAGTGGGAGAGACACACCTAACCCCAGAGAGACTTAATTCCCCAGGGATTGGGAAGGGCTGGGCATTGGGGATGTAGGGATATCATCTTGGAGATGGGGGAGGAGATGTTAGATGAGGAAGTCAGAAGTCAGGGGGCAGACCAGGAGGGGGATAAACACTAGACTGTAAAAAAAAAATTGAGTAACAATAAATAAAAACTGAAATGAAATAAGCTTGTAGCTATGTCAACATGCTATTCATATTGTAGTTATGGAACGGATAGGTAAAACTATTGACATTTGCATGAACCTAATTTCTTTCAGAGATTGCCCTCTGTGTGCAGTTCTGATTGAGGTCCTGGACTCAGAAAATTCTGGAAAACAGAATGAGAGGCAGATGCTTTAATTACGCTGCTCTCTAGAAAACGACTTTTCAAAAAGACAATTGAGTGTTTGCGGCTACACTAAATATTTCACATTTATCAATTCTCATTACATAATGGGAAACCAAATGGGTCTAAAATGCATTAAAAAAAAACAATCACTTCCCTCAGTCAGTCTTCATCGAAATATGATCATTAGCAATGTCCCTTTAAGGGACACATTCTTTATTAACATCCACATTTGACTCATTGAAAATTCATGGAAGATGGCATTGTTGCAAGAAAGATTTGATATTCAAACTACAATTTAATAGAATTCTTCACGAATTTATTCTTTTTTAATTTTTTATTATTTTATTAGATTTTTTTCATTTACATTTCAAATACTATCCCCTATATACTCTCTGCACCCTGCTCCCCAACCCACCCACTTCTGCTTCCAGACCCTGGCATTCCCCTCTACGGGGGCATATAATATTCACAAGATTAAGGGCCTCTCCTCTCAATGATGGTGAAGTAGCCCATCTTCTGCTACATATGCGGCTAAATACATGACCTCTCGAGATACTGGTTAGTTCATATTATTGTTCTTCCTATAGAGTCGCAGACCCCTTCAGCTCCTTGGGTACTTTCTCTAGCTCCTCCATTGCGGGCCCTGTGTTCCATACAATAGATGACACTGAGCATCTACTTCTGGATTAGCCAGGCACTGGCATAGCCTCACAAGAGGCAGCTATATCAGGGTCCTGGCAGAAAATGTTGCTACTATAGGCAATAGTGTCTTATAAAACTTATAAAAACTTACTCTCTTATATGATATATATATATATGTCTTATATTTATATATATATATATTTAATATAAAAATAATATAAGTATACAAATATATAATTATATAATATATAAAATTATAATATGTAAACAATATAAATATATAATATACATGTATAATATAAATATATATATATATAAACTTATAAAAACTTATAGTCTTATATAAAATATATAAATATTTAATATAAAGTAATATAAATATATGAATGTATATAATATATAATATATAACATAAATTGTAATATAGAAACAATATAAATATATCATATAAATATATAATGTAAAGATATATATAAATACGTATTTACATATGTAATATATAGTGTCTTATAAAAAACAAACTAAAACTTATAGTGGAGAACGTGGGAAAAAAACTCAAGCATATGGGCCCAGGGGAAAAATTCCTGAACAGAACAGCAGTGGCTTGTGATATATGATCGACAATTGACGAATGAGACCTCAAGAAATTGCAATGCTTCTGTTAGGCAAAGTATACTGTTTGTAAGACAAAATGGCAACAAACAGATTGGGAAAAGATCTTTACCAATCCTAAATCTGATAGGGGACTAAGATCCAATATATTCAAGAATTCAAGAATTCAAGAAACTGGACTCCAGAAAACCAAATAACCCCATTAAAAATAGGGTACAAACAGAGCCTAACAAAGAATTCTCAACTGAGGAATACTGAATGGCTGAGAAGCACTTAAAGAAATGTTCAACATCCTTAATGATCAGTGAAATGCAAATCAAAACAACCCTGAGATTTCATTTCACACCAGTCAGAATGGCTAAGATCAAAAATTCAGATGATAGCAGATGCTGGGGAGGATGTGGTAAAAGAGGAATACTCCTCCATTGCTGGTGGGATTGTGAGCTGCTATATGCTCCATTATGTTCATTGCAACCTTATTTATAATAGCTGTGTAGCCCTGGCTGTCCTGAAACTCACCAGGTTGACCTTCAACTCCACTACATATCTGCTATATGTACTAATGCCACACGGCCGCAAACACCATCTTTATAAGAGTAAAATTAATACATAAAACGGGACTGTAAGACTGCATCACTATCAGGGACATCAGCCCTCTGCCTGGGCTTAGGACCCACACCCCAGAGAGCTGCAAAAATCAGGTAGACTAAGGATCCTTTACCACCCCATCCAGCATCTCCAGGCCCTCAGACAGGGCTGTCCAGAGAGGCACATGAATAGGGGTGATTCTACCAAAGGCTTAGATGAGTTATACCATGGTGGTGCAAATTTCAGACCTGTCTAGGCTATTGGTGATGACATCATAGCTGATGTGTATAACTGAGAAGAGTTTGAATTCTTGAGATCAGTGGAGAAAGGGTACTAGATTCCAAATATGTCCTTTCTTTCTTCCTCTGTGGTAATTTACTGAGTTTTCTTTGCAAGAAGACCTGTCAAGTATCATTCACACAAAGACCTATAACCTGTTGGGTCTTAAATCCAAGGCAAAAATGTTGAAATAAAGTGTCCATTAACACATCAAACTGGACAGTGGCTTCAGCATCTCTCTGTCTCTACTGCACATAGGTCCCTGCCTGGCCTACTTCCCTCCCTGCAGCCACGCCCCCCCCAAAAAAAAACTCCCCAGTCCAGGTGATCCCCTGGGCTTTACTCCTTCCAGCTCCTCTGACACATATAACTCAGCCACTTTTAGCTGTGCTAGTCTCTTGGCTCAGGTGGTCTCTCTTGGTTGGAGTCCCCTCTTTCTCTTTTCAGATCCCCTCTCCTCACATGGCCCAGCTTAGGGTAATGTTCACTCTGTAAGGTTCCCAGAGGTTTTCTGTCTGGTCTGGAACTCACTGTGACAGGCTAGTTTCTAATCCCAAACATCAACTTGCCTCTGCCAGCAGTTCTGGAATTTAGGAGTGTTTCAGCAAGCCAGGCTTTTGGAGCTCAAGGAAATACTGACACATCTATAATCACAACACTCTCCCTAACTGATTGAGTGTAAGGCTCCTTCTGGGGAGGTGTGTCCACTTCCTGGCGCTTGATCACGTCTGAACTACATTGTCCAGAAGACATTGCACCAAGAAAAGCCAATGAAAATAGGCGCGTTAATGACAACAGAAAGATGCTGGGCGGGACTTTCGGCTTTGCGTGCAGGAGGTTCTTTGAAACTTTCTGGATCTGTCAGTCTGCTTCACAGAAAACTGGTTTTATCAGTATTGGTCATGGCAGGAAAACGGTAGAGTTGAGGCGTTTTTCCTCTGTCACGGAGACGGAGCTGAGGTTTTCGACAGCCCGTGAGATCTAATCCAAGCTTCGAGGAGGGATGGCCACGTCCCAGAGCCCTGATGGCCAGTGTAACCCAATGGTGATTGTGGACACTGCGGGTGGAGCCCTGCCCCAGGTGAGTTCAGCTTAGTGATCGCCCACCTACCTGAGTTCTAGAGCGCTGAGATCTGGGTCAGGAGCCAACAGGGTAGACTCCATGTCCCCGACTGTAGGGCACCGGTGGACGAAATTATGGTAGTTTTGCTTTTGTTTTTGTTTGTTTTTGTTGTTTTTTTGTTTGTTTTTGTTTTGTTTTGTTTTGTTTTGTTTTGTTTTGTTTTGTTTTGTTTTGTTTTTGACATCTGTGTGCTAGATTGCTAAGGCTTGTGGGCAGGCCTGTGCTTGTAGGGAGAGCCCTGGGATGACCTCTACTGGCATTAGATGATGGAAAGGTCTCAGTGCACCTAAGGGCCTGACTTTTGTATACAGAGACTCTGGTGGCCAAAAAGATTAGAACAGGTGAGAGATTTGATCTAGTCAGTTTTCCAAGGGTGGTGTGGGGATAATTTAGGTGTAGGCAGAGACCTGTGAATCCTTGGGTAAATCCTGTGCACTTATGTTCGAGTTGGAATGCAAGCTGTAGCAGGGGTGGGGGAGTTGTAGGGTGGGTGGTGGTGGTGTTCAGATCTTTGATGGAGTTATTTTATTCTCTCTGTATGCCCTTCTCCCCCACCTCCTTTTCTCCTCCACCGCCCCCAGGAGGCCTGGTGGGCTCCTGCTCTCCCTCCCTCCCTCTCCCCTTTCCACTCTCTCCTCTTCCCTCTTCCTTCACCCCTTTGCCTATTCCTTTGCCCCTCTCCCTCCCCCTCCACTGCCCCTCCCCCTCTCCCTCTCTCTTTCCCCTCACCCCTCCTTCTCCCTCAGACTGGGCCTCTCTATGTAGTCATGGCTGTCCAGTCTCTCTAAGTACCAGGGTGTCTTCAAACTCAGAGAGATTCTTCTATCTCTTAACTCACAAGTGATGAGATTAAAGAACCCTTTGTTATATTTTACTTTATTTATTTACTTTTAATCTTGGCTCAGACTCACTGTTTAGACCAGACTGGCCTCAAATTCACAGAGATTTGCCTTCTTGTGGGTTAGGGTCTACTTTGGGTACGGGCTGCCAACTGAACTCTGGTTCATGGTGGAAGCGCCCTAATCGGAGCCAACCTCTTCTACATTTCCAATGAGTTTTAAAAACTCAGCCATCAGGATGTGCTGCTGTGCTAAGCATAGCTGTGAAGGAAAATTAAATTAAAAATAAATTTTATTTTTTAAATAATATTACTAAGTTATATTAGTAATTGTCTTAGTTAGGGTTTTACTGCTGTGAATAGACACCATGACCAAGGCAAGTCTTATAAAAAAACAACATTTAATTGGGGCTAGCTCACAGGTTCAGAGGTTCAGTCCATTATCATCAAGGTGGGAGCATGGCAGCATCCAGGCTGTCATGGTGCAGGCAGAGCTGAGAGTTCTATGTCTTCATCCAAAGGCTATTAGTGGAAGACTGACTTCCAGGCAACTAGGGTGAGGATCTTATACCCACACCCACAGTGACACACCCTTTCCAACCAGGTTACTCCTATTCCAACAAGGCCACACCTCCAGATGGTGCCACTCCCTGGTCCAAGGATATACAAACGATCACAGTAATTAAAATTAATATTACTAATTTGTAAGTACTACTGAAAGATTTTACAATTTTGTTATTGCATTCAGCATTTGAGTAGTCTGCCTTGTTATTAGCTATCCTCCCTTTCCCCATTGACACTCCCCATGACTCTAGCTGGCCTATATACATCGTGTTGGCATCAGATGCACAAAAGGCTGCCTGCTTCTGCCTTGCAAATGTTGTGTAAAGGCTAATTCCAAAGTCTTAATTCAATGTGGGTAGACAAAACTACATTTTGAAATCATATGTACCCATTTGTGAAACTTTTGAAAGAAGCATTAGTCATGTGCTCAGGAAGAGCCTGTACCAAATACTTGACACATAGGACTGAGCTTGAGTCTGTGATTCTCTTTTCTTTGTTTTTTTAAAGATTTATTTATTTTATGTATATGAGTACACAGTTGCTATCTTCAGACACACCAAAAGAGGGTGATTTCTACAGCCCTATGAGTCTCTTTTTTGAATAGGAAGGTATGTTAGTTTTAATGAGAACAGTTTCCATAGGCTTAGATGTTTCAATGCTTAGTCCCCAGAATGTGGAACTGTTTGAGAAGAATTGGAAGGATTAGGAGGTAAGGTATTGTTGGAGGAAGAACATAGCTGGGAGTGAACTTTGAGGTTTCAGAAGCCCACACCTAATCCAGCACAAGTGTGTGTGTGTGTGTGTGTATGTGTGTGTGTGTGTGTGTGTGTGTGTGTGTGGCTGCTGCCTGTAGATCAGAATGTAAAGTCTTCAGGTATTGCCCTGGACCCATGCCTCTCTTCTCCCCACCAAGCTAATCCTGGACAAACACTCTGAAACTGTTAGCTAGCACCCAGTTAAATGCTTTCTTTTAATTGTAAGAATTGCCTTGGCCATGGTGTCTCTTCACTGCAATAAAACAGTAAATGACACAGGCTGTCCTGCTTATCTTCAAGTAACAAACTGAAGAGATGGATTCTTTGTCCAAAGTCACCCAGTAAGAGACACCATTAAGGGATGGAGCCCAGTGGGTATCCGACTGCATGTATGAGAGGGGACTTGGGTGAACCTTTGGGATACCAACACTCTTGCTTATTACTCCCAACCTTGTTTTTCTACGGATTCCCCAGTATTCAGTGAAACCTGCCAACCAGGAAGAGGTAAGTGGAGGGTGCCCAGGAATCACATTCCTCACTTAACACATAAGTGACCTCTGGGACTGTGGTGTCCTGGGACTCTGTGCTGGAATTGTCTCTGTCCTTCCATTGGATTTCCCTGGCACATGTTCAGAATGAAAGTTCCCCACATCCACAGTAGGGATTACATGGCTAGGTTTCACTTTATGGTAACCATTGGCTGAAAATTCAAAGGTCTTAAAGTTCCAGTGATGACATTATACCAGGTCTGGAAGTGAGATGGGTTGGGGATGATTAGAAATGCTCAGGCATGCATGAGGTGAGCTGGCTTTAGGGGAAGGTAGGAATTGTAGTAGCACAACAGCTGTGGGCTAAGTCTGCATACTGAGATTGAATGGAAGCTCAGTGTGAAGACTGAAGTGTGTGTCCTGAGGTCATGTACACATGGCTTCCTGGCCTTTGTGCCAGGGACAGAGTGGACAACAGTGCCCCAAATGTAGTGTGTGTGAAACAGATGATTGGGAGGAATCCATGTTAGTGTCTGGTTGGAAGGAGTCCATGTGAATTCTATGATTGAAAGGAGGGACATTCTTCTCCCTTGGATTGACCCCAGCTGTGATGGTTTCAATGAACTCACCCTCCAGATAGTCATAGACTTGCATACTTGTTCCTTATTGGTGGAACACTTTGGAGATAATAATGATGTACAGCCTTATTGGAGGAGGTGTGTCACTGGGGTGGGCTTGTAGGTCTCAAAAGCTCTTGCCATTCCCAATTAACTCTCTCTGCCTGGTACTGTACTATGGATTAGGATGTAAGCTCTCAGCAACTGTTCCAGTGCTGTGTGTGCCTGTATCCATCCTCCCTGACATGGAGGTTACAGATTGACCCTCTGAGGTGTAAGCCCCAATAAACTCCTTGTTATTATAAGTTGCCTTGTTCATGGTGTCTCTTCACAGTAATAGAAAAGAATTTAAGCCCCTATGTCAACTTGACAGTTGTTGCTGAGTGATGAGCAGAGTAGATGGTGGGAACTTGAGAATAGACTAGCTATCAATAGAATAGATTCACAGTCTGGTACCCTCTGAGGTAGGAAGCTAAGTGGGAATGACTTAAGGGTACCAGGAATACCTGACAAGGAGGATTCATATAAATTCAAATTTCTCCACTGATCAGGACTGTTTATCCTTTGAGGATGTGGCTGTGTACTTCTCCTGGGAGGAATCAACACTGCTTGATGACTCTCAAGGGAGCCTGCACCAGACTGTGATGTCAGAGATCTGAACACTCATGTCTTTGCTGGGTAAGACCCTACCATCATTTCAGAGCATGTCTAGGCTTTCCTTTGTTTTTTGTTTTTGGGTTTTTTTATTTTTTTGTTTTTGTTTATTTGTTTGTTTGTTTTTTAGAGAGAGCTGTATCTTTTCAAAGCTGGCCTATGAATACCAAGTCTTTTCCCCACAGTCTCAGAGTATAAAATACAGGTTAAAAACTAAGTCAAGTTTCACAACAGCTCTGTTTCTCTCAATTGCAGCAAAGGCACACAGGATTCAATTTGGGTTTAGGAATTTTTTGGGTGTAGTTTGAGACACCGATCTATCTTTAGAATCCTAGCTGTGCTGGATATGCTACGTAGACCTGGCTGTCCTCTGACTTGCCAAGATCTTCTTGCTCTGTCTTTTTTTTTTAATTAGGTATTTTCCTTGTTTACATTTCCAATGCTATCCCAAAAGTCCCCCATACCCCCCCACCAATCCCCTACCCACCTACTCCCCCTTTTTGGCCCTGGCGTTCCCCTGTACTGGTGTGGACACCTTGCCCCTTCCTAGAAATGGAAACAAAACACCCATGAAAGGGGTTACAGAGAAAAAATTTGGAGCAGTGATGAAAGGATGGACCATCTAGTGATTGCCATATGCAGGGATCCATCCCATAATCAGCTTCCAAACGCTGACACAATTGCATACACTAGCAAGATTTTGCTGTAAGGACCCAGATATAGCTGTCTCTTGTGATAATATGCAGGGGCGTAGCAAACACAGAAGTGGATGCTCACAGTCAGCTCTGTCTTTTGAGAGTTGCAATTAATGGACTTCACAAACACGTCTGGCCTGGGGTCAGGAGTCTTAACACTGACAGATTCCCTGTGACCAGATGACACTCTTAATATTTTGTGGGAAGCCGTTACAGAGTGGCAGTTGCAGAGTGGCAGTTGGCTACTGCTGGCCACCACACATACATAGGCTGTGAAGGTTCTTTTGCCAAGACAAGTTAACCAATCAGATGTGAGACACGCCTCTCCTAGGCCTATGTAAGCAGCACCAGTTCTGGGCTCATGGTCTTTTTGTCTCTACAATCAAGCTCTCCCAATAAACGGGTGCAGAAGGATCCTGTTGCAGCATCGTTCTTCCTGGCCAGTCGAGTGCGCACAAGAAGTGGTGCCAAAAATCTGGGAAAAGAAACATCTTCAGGCACGAGCGAAGACCCCCTGCTACAGGGAGGATTCAGAACTGCATCACGGGGAAGGAGCGGTTAATAAAGGTTCCCGTAAAACAGACTGTTGAGAAGGATCCAGCATGGATTCAGAACTCTTCAGCTGGGGAAGGTGGTAATGAAGGTTCCCATAAAACAGACTGCTGAGAAGGATCCAGCATGGATTCAGAACTCTTCAGCTGGGGAATGCTGGTAATAAAGGTTCCCGTAAAACAGACTGTTGAGAAGGATCCAGCATGGATTCAGAACTCTTCAGCTGGGGAACGGTGGTAATGAAGGTTCCCGTAAAACAGACTGCTGAGAAGGATCCGACTGCGTGGATTCAGAACTCGTCAGCTGAGGAACGGTGGTACCGGGTGAAGAAAATCTACTTTGGGTTCGTGAAAGATCAAGATGAATCCGAAGATGATCCTGCTCCTGATGTTTGAGACCGGGATAAGTATACCTTTGTGGGCCATAAGTTCGCCCTAGGTCATTTAGCAGTTACTGTCACACAGCACTGTGGTATCCAGAGACAGGCAACTTTCCTCATGCACAGACCAACCTAAGACGGGAAAGGCTGTGACATTAGAGGAACAACCTAAAACAGGAGCCACGGCGGCTGGACATAATTGCACAGGCCTAGACCAGCCTCATTTTATTAAAACAAAAAGGAGGAGATGTGGGAAGCCATTGCAGAGTGGCAGTTGCAGAGTGGCAGTTGGCTACTGCTGGCCACCACACATACATAGGCAGTGAAGGTTCTTTTGCCAAGACAAGTTAACCAATCAGATGTGAGACACGCCTCTCCTAGGCCTATGTAAGCAGCACCAGTTCTGGGCTCAGGGTCTTTTTGCCTCTACAATCAAGCTCTTCCAATAAACGTGTGCAGAAGGATCCTGTTGCAGCATCGTTCTTCCTGGCCAGTCGAGCGCGCGCACGAATATTTGGAATCTTTGTGACTCAAGTACTTCTGGTGACATGCCTTATGTTTGAATGTAACAGGAATTTGGCACTGGTAAGTTCATTTTATTTTATTTTATTTTATTTTATTTTATTTTATTTTATTTTTGCAAGACAGCTTTAACAGAATTGCTCTCGCTAGGCTGTATTCTTGTCCAATGTATGGGTTGCATCACTTAGTACAGAACTCTCATTTTTGTATCGTGTCCTTTAGGACTTATACCTTCTGGGATCCATGACATGACTCAGCTGGAGTCTTGGGGAGAGCCCTCTGTGCTTGCATTGAGATTCCTGACTCCAGGTATGTCATAGGTACATAGAGTGTGGTGGTTTTTTGATGTTTGGAGGTATTAATTCTGAACCAGAACTGTCCCTTGGGTGTCAGTCTTGAATGTTTTGCCTGTTGCCTTGCAACCGTGTGATACACAGCTGTTCCTGTATTGTGATGGTGTGCACTGTAAATGTAACTCCTATTTGCCTGATGTAATTGTCATCTCATTGGCAGTGAGTTTCCAACTGGTAAGCAAGGCCTAATCTTGGAAGCTTCTAGCCTGTGTACAATCTAATCAAGGCCTAGAGTGGTTTCAACCATGGAGACTTACTGTTGAATAAGCTTACCTGTTCTAGCTTTTTTCTGAACTCTGGCAGGATGGTCAACTGAGCTATTTCGGCTCAAACTCCTTTGATTCAAACTGGCTTCTTTTACATTGTGACTGAATTGCTCTGTTTGCTCTCAAAGTAACTCTAGCTATCTCTTCTACTCATCTGGCTTCTCATTCTCTGGTTCATTCTGTCTTCACCTGTATCTAGCTTTTTCTCTCTACAACTTGCCTGTCCTATTGTTCAGATCAAAACTTCATCTGAACACTATGTCTGCTCTGACTTAGACTCATTTTCCTGTCTTATCGCTGATTCCTTTAGTCAAATATTTCTCTGATTCATCACTTTGCCTGCTTCTCAATTAGATGTCACTTTCCAACATGGCTGCTTGTTCTACCAACTAACTCTAGTTGGTAGAACAATGTTTTGGATTAAACGTGTGTACTATAGGAATGCCAGTATTCCAACCAGAGCAGCATGTTGGATTATAATTCATCTACCATGCACTATACCTTGGTAGTACTTCAATTTAGGTTCTTTAGGTACCATGCCATACAGCTCTACACAGCCTTCTGCACTGTGTCTTGAATCCCCAGCAGTTGAAGCATACAGAAAGCTATTGGTGAGGAAAGAGTTTGTTACTGTACCTAGCACTCCTCCCTGTCACTTATTCCATGCTTGTGTTCTTGTTGCTCCTAAGGTCCATAGAACATAAGATATTGACAAATTCAGCATGGTATTGGACCCTAGCCCCTTTGTTCTGTGAGAAACCTCAGATCACCATTATTAATAGATGCTGTCTCTCTGTCTGTCTGTCTGTCACTTGATAGTCTACATGCCATTAATCAGGATTTCTCTGTGTCCAGGTTGTTGGATCAAAGTGGAGAGTGAAATATCACCCTTTGAGCAGAGTCTGTCTGCAGAAGGTGCCAGGCCATCCACACTTCAACAGCACATGCTGTGCTGTGCTCAGACACCCTTGCTAAGCATGGACAATGTGATGATCCTCCAGACCTCCTATGGTCTTCTAAGGCATCAAGTGACTTACACTATTGGGGATACCCCCATGAACACTGAGAGTAGAGAGGCCATTCAGAGTGAGAAGAAGAACTGCATACGCAGCAACAGTGGCAAAACTTTTACTAGCACATCCCACCTCAATCAACACCGGATGATACACACTGGAGAAAAGCCTTTTAAGTGCAGGGAGTTTGGCAAGTCCTTCAGCCAAAAAGTCTTTCTCGTGAAGCATTTCAGAATTCACATCGGAGAGAAGCCTTTCAGTTTCAGTGAGTGTTGCAGAACCTTCAAGCACAACTGCTTATTTGTTGCTCATCAGCGAGTTCACACAGGAGAGACACCTTTATATGCACTAAATGTGGCAAGTCATACATGAACAGATCCAGCCTTTTATATCATTATTGGGTTCATACTGAAGAAAAGCCATAGAAGTATACTATAGTAGTTTGAATAGGTTTGGCCCAATAGATCATGTGTTTGAATGCTTGGCCCATAGGGAGTGACACTATTAGATGATGTGGCCTTCTTAAAATAGGTGTGGCCTTGTTGGAGAAAGTGTGTCACTGTGGGGATGGGCTTAAGGTTCAGTGCTCAAGCTCCACCCAGTGTGGGAGAGTCTCTTCCTGGCTGCCTTTAGATCAGGATATAAAACCTCTGCTCCACCACACCATGTCTGCCTGCATGCAGCCATGGTTCCTGCCAAGATGATAATGGACTGACCTTCTGAAACTAAGCCAGACCGAATTAAATGTTTCCCTTTATAATAGTTACCTTTTCAAAGATTTCAAAGTTCTTTACAAAGCAATGGAAACCCTAACTAAGACATGATATCAAATGCATAATTCATATAAGGAAAATTGCAGCCTTGTTTATCATGTCCAAGCTCATATAAGGGGAAGGAAATTTAAAAATCATGAATCTTGGAAGTGTTAAAAAACGAAACTCATCTTATCAATGACCAACAACTTCATAGTATAGGAAAGGATTTTATGTGTAGTGTGTGGGGGATGCAGCCTCATTTAACATCAGGGATTTTATGCAGCAAAGCATCATGAGTGCACAGAATATGGCAAAGTGTTTTGCTTCAGGACTGGCACCACATTAAATAGAGTATATGTATTGAGTGCAATGAACATGGGAAAACATTTCCATCATCTACCCTATATACACAAAAGGATATTCAGTGGACAAAAGTCAAGAGTGCTTCAGATGTGCGGAGCGATCACCCACACTTGCATCATATTTAACTGTAGAAGCCAGAGTACAGACATGCCTCATGAACCCATTGAATCTGGGGAAGAATTTGAACAAAGTTTGTTCTTATTAGCAACACAGACATAACCAAGATAGGTTTGTGTATGCAAATGTAGAGAAAGCTTCAGCCATTGACCAAGCTTGTTGAGCCTTAGGCATGAATGTGAGTCTGAGCAAAGAAGTTCTGAGAGTGGCTTTTGTGAGGAAGCCAGTCATTGAAAATTACTCATCAAAGAAGAACATAAATCAAGATGAGGATTAGTGCCATCTTATTCCTAAGAAGTTAATTTTTTCTGGGGACTTAGCAAAAGGAAGTTGTGTTCTTGGCTGCACCAGTATTGAGTGGAGTCTTCATGTTAGTGACTTTGAATGGGGGAGGAAGAGAGTGACCTCACTTTAAATGAGACATATATATTTATTGTTGTTTGTTCTATTGGTTGCCCTTTTTTCCCTCACTGAATATTGCAGTCCTTGGGATAAATGATCATTTACTATAAAATCTTCATGACTATTGTGTCACTACTTTTGTTGGGGACCAGCTCTGTGTAGCACATAATGCTCTTACATAGGAGTGCAACCCATATGTTTTAGGTGTTTGTTGTTTGTTTCTTGTGTCAGTATTTCGACTGCACATATATATGAATACTAAGTACATAACTAATGCCTGTGAGAGCCCCCTAAATGCATTAGATTCCTGTAACAGGAGATACAGATGGGTATGAAGCAGTCTGTTTGCTGGAAATGGAATAGTCTCACAAGAGACAGCTATATCAGGGTCCTTTCAGCAAAATATTGCTAGTGTATGCAATGCTGTCAGCGTTTGAAAGCTGATTATGGGATGGATGCCCGGATATGGCAGTCTCTAGATGGTCCATCCTTTCGTCTCAAGTCCAAATTTTGTCTCGGTAACTCCTTCCATGGGTATTTTGTTCCCAGTTCTAAGAAGGGGCAAAGTGTCCACACTTTGGTCTTCGTTCTTCTTGAGTTTCATGTGTTTTGCAAATTGTATCTTATATCTTGGGTATTCTAAGTTTCTGGGCTAATATCCACTTATCATTGAGTACATACTATGTAAGTTCTATTGTGATTGGGTTACCTCACTCAGGATGATGCCCTCCAGGTCCATCCATTTCCATAGGAATTTCATAATTTCATTCTGTTTAATAGCTGAGTAGTACTCCATTGTGTAAATGTACCACATTTTCTCTATCCATTCCACTGTTGAGGGGCATCTGGGTTCTTTCCAGCTTCTGGCTATTATAAATAAGGCTGCTATGAACATAATGGAGCATGTGTCCTTCTTACCGGTTCGAACATTTTCTGGATATATGCCCAGGAGAAGTATTGCAGGATCCTACAGTAGTACTATGTCCAATTTTCTGAGGAACTGCCAGACTGATTTCCAGAGTGTTTGTACAAGCTTTCAATCCCACCAACAATGGAGGGGTGTTCCTGTTTCTCCACATCCTTGCCAGCATCTGCTGTTACCTGAATTTTTGAACTTAGCCATTCTGAATGGTTTGAGGTGGAAACTCAGGGTTCTTTTAATTTGCATTTCCCTAATGATTAAGGATGCTGAATATTTTTTCAGGTGCTTCTCATCCATTCGGTATTCCTCGGGTGAGAATTCTTTGTTTACCTCTGAGCCCCATTTTTTAATGGGCTTATTTGATTTTCTGGAGTCCACCTTCTTGACTTTTTTGTATATATTGGATATTAGTCCCCTATTGGATTTAGGATTAGTAAAGATCCTTTCCCAATCTGTTGGTGGCCTTTTTGTCTTATTGACGGTGTCTTTTGACTTGCAGAAGCTTTGCAATTTTATGAGGTCCCATTTGTCTCGATCTTACAGCACAAGCCATTGCGGTTCTATTCAGGGATTTTTCTCCTGTGCCCATACCTTCGAGGCTTTTCCCCACTTTCTCCTCTATAAGTTTCAGTGTCCCTGGTTTTATGTGGAGTTCCTTAATCCACTTAGATTTTACTCTAGTACAAGTAGATAGGAATGGATCAATTCAAATTCTTCTACATGATAACTGCCAGTTGTGCCAGCACCATTTGTTGAAAATACTGTCTTTTTTCCACTGGATGGTTTTAGCTCACTTGTCAATGATCAAGTGACCATAGCTGTGTGGGTTCTTTTCTGGGTCTTCAGTTATATTCCATTGGTCTACTAATCTATTGATATACCAGTACCATTCAGGTTTATCACAATTGCTCTCTAGTACAGCTTTAGGTCAGGCATGGTGATTCCACCAAAGGTTCTTTTATCCTTGAGAGGAGTTTTTGCTATACTAGAGTTTTTTGTTATTCCAGATGAATTTGCAGATTGCTCTTTCTAATTCGTTGAAGAATTGAATTGGAATTTTGATGAGGATTGCCTTGAATCTGTAGATTGCTTTTGGCAAGATAGCCATTTTTACTATATTGATCCTGCCAATCCATGAACATTGGAGATCTTTCCATCTTCTGACATCTCCTTTAATTTCTTTCTTCAGAGACTTGAAGTTCTTATCATACAGATCTTTCACTTCCTTAGTTAGCATCACACCAAGGTATTTTATATTATTTGTGACTATTGAGAAGGGTGTTGTTTCCCTAATTTTTTTTCTCAGCCTGTTTATCCTTTTTGTAGAAAAAGTCCATTGACTTGTTTGAGTTAATTTTATATCCAGATTCATTAAACCTGTTTATCAGGATTAGGAGTTCTCTGGTGGAATTTTTACCGTCACTTATATATAGTATCATATCATCTCTAAGATGATATTTTGACTTCTTCCTTTCCAATTTGTATCCCCTTAATCTCCTTTTGTTGTCTAATTCCTCTGGCTAGGACATCAAGTACATTGTTGAATAGTTAGGGAGAAAGTGGGCAGCCATGTCTAGTCCCTGATTTTACTGGGATTGCTTCCTGCTTTTCACTATTTACTTTGATGTTGGCTACTGGTTTGCTGGAGATTGATTTTATCATGTTTACCTGTGGTCCTCGAATTCCTGATCTTTCCAAGACTTTTATCATGAATGGCTATTGGACTTTGTCAAATGCTTTCTCCAATTCTAAGGAGATGATCATGTGGATATTGTCCTTGAGTTTGTTTATATAATGGATTACATTGATGGATTTGTGTATATTAAACCATCCCTGCATTCCTGGAATGAAACCTACTTGGTCAGGATGGATGATTGCTTTGATGTGTTCTTGGACTCACTTATCGAGACTTTTATTGGGGATTTTTCATATTCATAAGGGAAATTGGTCTGAAGTTCTCTATCTTTGTTGGGTCTTTCTGTGGTTTAGGTATCAGAGTAATTGTGGCTTCATAGAATGAGTTGGGTAAAGTACCTTCTGCTTCTATTTTGTGGAATAGTTTGTGAAGAACTGGGATTAGATCTTCTATTGAAGGTCTGATAGAACTCTGAATTAAACCCATCTATTCCTGGGCTTTTTTTTGGTTGGGAGACTATTAATGACTGCTTCTATTTCTTTAGGGGTTATAGGACTGTTTAGATAATTAACCTGATCCTGATTTAACTTTGGTACGTGGTATCTGTCTAGAAACTTGTCCATTTCATCCGGGTAATCCAGTTTTGTTAAGTATAGCCTTTTGTAAAAGGATCTATTGGTGTTTTGGATTTCTTCAGGATCTGCTGTTATGTCTCCCTTTTCATTTCTTATTTTGTTAATTAGGATGCTGTCCCTGTTCCCTCTAGTGAGTCTGGCTAAGGGTTTATCTATCTTGTTGATTTTCTCAAAGACCCAGCTCCTGGTTTGGTTGATTCTTTGAATAGTTCTTGTTTCCACTTGGTTGAGTTCGCCTCTGAGTTTGATTATTTACTGTCTTCTACTCCTCTTGGGTGATTTTGCTTCCTTTTGTTCTAGAGTATTTAGGTGTGTTTTCAAGCTGCTAGTGTGTTCTCTCTCTAGTTTCTTTTTGGAAGCACTCAGAGCTATGAATTTTCCTTTTTAGAAATGATTTAATTGTGTTCCATAAGTTTGGGTATGTTGTGGCTTCATTTTCATTAAACTCTCAAAATTCCTTAATTTCTTTCTTTATTCCTTCCTTGACCAAGGTATCATTGAGAAGAGTGTTGTTCAGTTTCAACGTGAATGTTGGCTTTCTATTATTTATATTATTACTGAAGATCAGCCCTACACCACAGTGATCTGATAGGATGCATGGGACAATTTCAATATTTTTGTATCTCTTCTGGGCTGTTTTGTGACACATTATATGGTCAATTTTGGAGAAGGCACCATGAGGTGCTGAGAAGAAGGTATATTCTTTTGTTTTAGGATAAAATGTTCTGTAGATATGTGATAGATCCATTTGTTTCATAACTTCCGTTAGTTTCACTGTGTCCCTGTTTAGTTTCTATTTCCATGATCTGTCCATTGATGAAAGTGGTATGTTGAAGTTTCCCAGTATTATTGTGTGAGGTGCAATGTGTGCTTTGAGCTTTACTAAAGTTTCTTTAATGAATGTGGCTGCCCTTGTATTTGGACCATAGATATCCAGAATTTACAGTTCCTCTTGGAACATTTTGCCTTAGATGAGTATGTGTTTTTGATGACTTTGGGTTGGAAGTCAATTTTATGAGATATTAGAATGGCTACTCCAGCATGTTTTTTAAGGCCATTTGCTTGCAAAATTGTTTTCCAGCCTTTCATTCTGAGGTGGTGTATGTCTTTTTCCCTTCGATGGGTTTCCTGTACGCAGCAAAATGTTGGGTCCTGTTTGTTTAGAGAGTCTGTTAGTCTATGTCTTTTTATTGGGTAATTGAGTCCATTGATATTAAGAGATATTAAGGAAAAATAATTGTTGCTTCCTATTATTTTTGTTGTTAACGTTGACATTGTGTTCTTGTGGCTGGCTTCTTTTAGGTTTGTTGAAGGATTGCTTTCTTGTTTTTCTAGGGCATGGTTTCCGTCCTTGTATTGTTTTTTTTTTTTTTTTTTCTGTTATTATCCTTTGAAGTGCTGGATTTGTGGAAAGATAATGTGTGAATTTGGTTTTGTCATGGGATACTTTGGTTTCTCCATCTATGGTAATTGAAAGTTTGACTGGGTATAGTTGCCTGGGCTTGCATTTGTGTTCTCTTAGTGTCTGTTTAACATCTTTCCAGGATATTCTGGCTTTCATAGTCTCTGGTGAAAAATCTGGTGTAATTCAGATAGGCCTGCCTTTATGTTACTTGACCTTTTTCCCTGACTGCTTTTAATATTCTATCTTTATTTAGTGCATTTATTGTTCTGATTTTTATGTGTCTGGTGGAATTTCTTTTCTGGTCCAGTCTATTTGGAGTTATGTAGGCTTCTTGTATGTTCATGGGCATGTCTTTATTTAGGTTTGGGAAGTTTTCTTCTATAATTTTGTTGAAGATATTTGCTGACCCTTTAAGTTGGAAATCTTCATGCTCATCTACTCTTATTATCCATAGGTTTGGTATTCTCATTGTGTCCTGGATTTCCTGGATGTTTTGAGTTAGGATCTTTTTGCATTTTGCATTGTCTTTGATTGTTGTGACAATGTTCTCAATGGAATTTTCTGCACCTAAGATTCTCTCTTCCATCTCTTGTATTTTGTTGCTGATGCTTGCATCTATGGTTCCAGAATTTTTTTCCTAGGGTTTCTATCTCCAGTGTTGCATCACTTTGGGGTTTCTTTATTGTGTCTACTTCCCTTTTTAGTTCTAGTATGATTTTGTACATTTCTGTCACCTTTTTGGATGTGTTTTCCTCTTTTTCTTTAAGGACTTGTAACTCTTTAGCAGTGTTCTCCTGTATTTCTTTTAGTGAGATATTAAAGTCCTTCTTGATATCCTCTACCATCATCATGAGATATGCCTTTAAATCCGGGTCTAGCTTTTCGGGTGTTTTCGGGTACCCAGGACTGGCTAAGGTGGGAGTGCTGGGTTCTGATGATGGTGAGTGGTCATGGTTTTTGTAAGCAAAATTCTTTCCTCTGCTTTTTGCCATCTGGTAATCTCTGGAGCCAGTTGTTATAGTTGTCTCTGGTTAGAGCTTGTTCCTTCCATGATTCTGTTAGCCTCTTCCAGCAGACCTTCGAGACTAGCTCTCTCATGAGTTTCCGCAGTTAGAGCACTCTCGGCAGGCAAGATCTCCTCTTGCACAGAAGGTGCACAGATATCTGTTGTTCAGATTTGCCTCCTGGCAGAAGATGAAGGCCTGAAACAGGGCCTGTCCCTGAAACTGTTAGCTTCTGTAGTCCATACTCTCACAAGTGCAGACTATTCTTGGTGGGATCCGGGAAGGAGGATGGCTCCCATGGATGGTAAGGCAAAGCCCTCCCAGGCAGGGTGAACACCTCTCCTCTGGCATGGCAGGTGCCCAGATGTCTGGAGCATGAAACAGGGTCGACCACAGAAGCTCGGTGGCTCCTGCCTGACCCAGAAGCTGTTAGCTTCTGTAGTCTACACTCTCACCTCTGCAGATTTGTCTTGGCAGGATCTGGGAACCAAGATGGCTCCAGAGGATGTTCTGTCAATGGCTTCCTGGGTTGGGCCAAGGCCTCTCCTCTAGCAGAGACGGTGCCCGGATGTCTCATTAAAGTCCTTCTTGATGTCCTCTACCATCATCATGAGATATTCTTTTAAATCCAGGTCTAGTTTTTGGGTGTGTTGCAGTGCCCAGGACTGGGCGAGATGGGAGTGCTTAGTTCTGATGATGGTGAGTGGTCTTGGTTTCTGCTAGTAAGATTCTTATGTCTGCTTTCACCATCTGATAATCTCGGGAATTAGTTGTTATAGTTGTCTCTGGTTAAAGCTTGTTCCTCTTGTGAATCTGTTAGCCTCTATCAGGAGACCTGGCAGACTAGATCTCTCCTCTGAGTTTCAGTGGTCAGAGCCCTCTCTGCAGGCAAGCTCTCCTCTTACAGGGAAGGTACACAGATATCTGGAGTTTGGACCTCCCTCCTGCCAGAAGATGAAGGCCTGAAACAGGGCCTGTCCCAGATGCTGTAAGCTTCTGTAGTCCACACTCTCACCTGCACAGACTAGTCTGTCTACTGACCTGCACCTAGGTGACCCATTGCTAGCACTGACTGGAAGGGATTTGTGACCCTGGTCAGGCCGGCTTTTCTGCTTCCCTAATGCTGTCTCAGGTCCCACACGATTGGGTTGGAGAGGAAGTTGTGTTCCACTCACAGATGGTCCTAAGATGGTATGGAGAGTCCTCTAGGGACCTTTGGGGTGTCTGCTGACTCTTCACCCAAGGTGGCCTGGAGCTTAAAGTCATTGTTTTTAATAGCTGAGTAGTACTCTATTGTGTAAATGGAGTGAAATGACACCATAACCAAGGCAACTTTTATAAAGGACAGTGTTTAATTGGAGCTAGCTTACTGCTTCAAAGATTTATGATCATGGTGGGAAGTATGGTAACATTCTGGCAGACTTGGTACTCTAGAAATCTAGATTCTACAGCAGTCTTAAGGTAGTCAGAAGGAGACTGTCTTCTGCAGGTAGCCAGGATGATGGTCTCTTCTACACTAATCAGAGCTTACATGTATAAGGCTTCAAAGTTCACCTATGCAGTGGCATGCTTCATCCAACAAGGTCTCCAATAAGGCCACAACTACAAATAGCACTACTCCCTATTGTTAAGAATTCAAACCATCTCACTATTTTTATCCTGATTTTATTATCCATCACATTTTTGTTAGAAATTAGCCCTGTATTATTACTATTTATCATTATTAGTAGTAATGTAGTAGTAATTGCCTTATTTTATTTGTTTACTTTACATCCCAATTGTAGGCTCTCCTCCCTTTCCTCCTTTCAGTCCTCTCATTTCATCCCCTCCACTGTCCACTCTACTTCCCTTTCTCTTCAGTAAAGGGGAGGCCTCTCATTGATATCAGTCCACCTTGGCATATCAAGTTGCAGTAAAACTAGGTAAATTTTCTCCTACTGAGGCTGGACAAGCCAGCCCAATTATGGGAAAGGATTCCAAGAACAGGAAGCAGAGACAAAGACAGCTTCTACTCCATCTGGTAGGGTTCCCACATGAAGATTCTGCTGCATATCTGAATGTTTCAGTTTAAATAATTGGTGGCTTTTATTTGGTATTTATTATGGGTTGACAAAAAATGGCTTTGGACATAAAGCACCTATAAAACAGATGGATATACTTCCCAAGCATGTAATCAAGTGGTTCTTTAAACCTTTCTAAATCTTTAAGCTTCATATAGTTGTGATCCCCAGCAAAAATATTCTGTTTTTACTTCACAACTATGATTTTGCTGCTGTTATGAATCATTTTGTAAATAACTTATATGCAACCCCAAAGGGGTTACAGCCCACAGATTGAGAGGCACTTTATTCCAACACTTTGGAAGCACAGGCAGGCAGATACACTGAGATAGAAACAACCCTGCACTACATATTGTATTCCAGGCCACCCTAGGCTTTATAGTACAAATTTCTCAAATAACAAGATACAGAAACTTTTTGTATTCCCTCAGCATTAGCAACAGAGAATTGAATAACAAGTAGTTCTGCTGAATACATATTTGAAGATAATATACAGTATATGATATCACTTCTTATATAAGCTATATATGATTTCATATTCTAATTCCTTTCATATTACTGTGATAAAATCCAATGAATAATTTGATTTATCAAAGAAAGCCTTTATTTTGGTTTATAGTGTCAGTGGGTTAGAGTACATGCAGAATAGATGGAACAGCTGAGAGCTCTCCTTTTGGACCAAAAATACAATTGAAAAAACTGGCAAATTTAGGTATAAGTATGTAATAACTCACATCTCAGTGCAGTAAGAGATCATATCCAACAACATCAGTTCTCTTCTACCTTACCAAACATATCTCCAATCTGTGGACCAAGAATACAAACATACCAGGTTAGGGAGTCACTTTGATTCAAATCATCATGTACATTAATCTAATTTTCCTAAATCATGAGGAAACTAGAAATTTCCAAGATACTAAGTCGAGCCATCAATGCCAACATATAAATATTGAGGACCTCGAGGGAGTAATACTATACACAACATCTTAAGGCTTAAAGGTTTTGAAGCAACTGCAGGAGATATCTTGGATCCCGGACATCACCAAGACTACTCTGCACATATGAGAGTGTGGACTACAGAAGCTAACAGCTTCTGTGACAGGTCCTGTTTCAGGGCTTCATCTTCTGCCAGGGGGCAAGTCTGAATACAACATATATGTACACCTTCCCTGAAAGAAGAGAGCCTGCCTGCAGAGAGCGCTCTGACCACTGAAACTTAGGAGAGAGCTAGTTTCCCAGCTGGTAGGAAATAACAGAATAACAAGAGGAACAATCTCTAACCAGAGACAACTATAACGACTGACTCCAGAGTTTACCAGATGTCGAAAGGCAGACGTAAGAATCTTTCTAACAAAAACCAAGACCACTCACCATCATCAGAACCCAGTACTCCCACCTCAGCCAGTCCAGGGCACCCCAACACACGCAAAAACAAAGACCCGGATTTAATGGCATATCTCCTGATGATGATAGAAGATATCAAAAAGGTCTTTATTAACTCACATAAAGAAATACAGGAGAACACAGCTAAAGAGTTACAAGTCCTGATAGAAAAACAGGAAAACACATCCAAACAGATGATGGGAATGAACAAAACCATACTAGGCCTAAAAAGGGAAGTTGACACAATAAGTAAACCCCAAAGTAAGGCAACACTGGAGATAGAAACTCTAGGAAAGAAATCTGAAAACATAGATGCGAGCATCAGCAACAGAGTACAAGAGATGGAAGAGAGAATCTCAGGTGCAGAAGACTCCATAGAGAACATCGGCACAACAATCAAAGAAAATACAAAATGCAAAAAGATCCTAACTCAAAACATCCAGGAAATCCAGGACACAATAAGATGACCAAACCTACAGATAATTGGATTAGATGAGAATGAAGATTTTCAACTTAAAGGGCCAGCAAATATCTTCAACAAAGTTATAGAAGAAAACTTCCCAAACCTAAAGAAAGAGATGCCCATGAACATACAAGAAGCCTAAATAACTCCAAACAGACTGGACCAGAAAAGAAATTTCTCCTGACACATAATAATCAGAACAACAAATGCACTAAATAAAGAGAGAATATTAAAAGCAGTCAGGGAAAAAGGTCAAGTAACATATACAGGCAGGCCTATCAGAATTACACCAGATTTTTCACCAGAGACTATGAAAGCCAGAAGATCCTGGACAGAAGTTATACAGACACTAAAAGAACACAAATGCCAGCCCAGGCTACTATACCCAGCCAAACGTTCAATTACCATAGATGGAGAAACAATAGTATTCAAAGACCAAACCAAATTCTCACATTAACTTTGCAAAAGCCTAGCCCTTCAAAGGATAATAACAGAAAAATAATACTAGGATGGAAACCACGCCCTAGAAAAAACAAGAAAGTAATCCTCCAACTAACCTAAAAGAAGAGAGCCACAAGAACAGAATGCCAACGTTAAAAACAAAAATAGTAGGAAGCAAAACTTACTTTTCCTTAATATCTCTTAATAACAATGGGCTCAACTCCGCAATAAAAAGAGATAGACTAACAGACTGGCTACACAAACAGGACCCAACATTTTTCAACTTACCTGAAACCCATCTCAGGGCAAATACAGACACAAACTCAGAATGAAAGGCTGGAAAACAAATTCCCAAGCAAATAGTCTGAAGACACAAGCTGGAGTAGCCATTCTAATGTCCAATAAAATCGACTTCCAACCCAAAGTCCTCAAAAAAAGACAAGGAGGGACACTGCATGCGCATCAAAGGTAAAATCTTCCAAGAGGAACTCTCAATTCTGAATATCTATGCTCCAAATACAAGGGCAGCCACATTCATTAAAGAAACTTTAGTAAAGCTCAAAGCACACATTGCACTTCACACAATAATAGTGGGAGACTTCAACACATGGATTTCATCAATGGACAGATCATGAAAACAGAAACTAAACAGGAATGCAGTGAAACTAAAAGGACTTATGAAACAAATGGAACTATCACATATCTACAGAACATTTTATCATATATATATATATATATATACCTTCTTCTCAGCACCTCATGTGACCTTTTCCAAAATTGACCACATAATTGGTCAAAAAACAATCCTCAACAGATACAAAAATATTGAAAGTGTCCCATGCATCCTGTCAGATAACCATGGATTAAGGCTGATCTTCAATAACACGATAAATAATAGAAAGCCAACATTAACGTGGAAACTGAACAACACTCTTCTCAATGATACTTTGGTCAAGGAAGGAATAAAGAAAGAAATTAAGGACTTTTGAGAGTTAAATGAAAATGAAGCCACAACATACCCAAACTTATGGGACACAATTAAGGCATTTCTAAGAGTAAAACTCATAGCTCTGAGTGACTCCAAAAAAGAAACTAGAGTGAACATACCCTAGCAGCTTGACAACACACCTAAAAGCTCTAGAACAAAAGGAAGCAAATTCACTCAAGAGGAGTAGAAGGCAGGAAATGATCGCACTCAGGGGTGAAATCAACCAAATGGAAACAAGAACTATTCAAAGAATCAACCAAAGAAGGAGCTGGTTCTTTGAGAAAATTAACAAGATAGATAAAACCTTAGCCAGACTCACTAGAGGGCACAGGGACAGAATGCTAATTAACAAAATCAGAAATAAAAAAGGGAGACATAACAACAGAACCTAAAGAAATCTAAAATAGCATCAGATCCTACTACAAAAGGCTATACTCAACAAAACTGAAGAACCTGGATGAAATGGACAAGTTTCTAGACAGATACCAGGTACCAAAGTTAAATCAAGATCACGTTAATGATATAAACAGTCCTATATCCCCTAAAGAAATAGAAGCAGTCATTAATAGTCTCCCAACCAAAAAAAAAAAAAAAAAAAGCCCAGGACCAGATGGGTTTAGTGAAGAGATCTATCAGACCTTCAAAGAAGATCTAATCCCAGTTCTTCACAAACTATTCCACAAAATAGAATCAGGAGGTATTCTACCCAACTCATTCTATGAAGCCACAATTACTCTGATACTGAAACCACAGAAAGACCCAACAAAGATAGAGAACATCAGACCAATTTCCCTTATGAATATCAATGCAAAAATCCTCAATAAAGTTCTTGCTATCAGAATCCAAGAACACATCAAAACAATCATCCATCCTGACCAAGTAGGTTTCATCCCAGGGATGCAGGGATGTTTCAATATATGGAAATCCATCAATGTAATCCATTATATAACCAAACTCAAAGACAAAAACCACATGATAATCTCATTAAATGCTGAGAAAGCACTTGACAAAATCCAACACCCATTCATGATAAAATTCTTGGAAAGGTCAGGAATTCAAGGCCTGTACATAAACATGATAAAAGCAATCTACAGCAAACCAGTAGCCAACATCAAAGTAAATGGTGAAAATCAGGAAGCAATCCCACTAAAATCAGAGGCTAGGCAAGGCTGCCCACTTTCTCCCTACCTATTCAACATTGTACTTGAAATCCTAGCCAGAGCAATTCGACAAGGAAATGAGATCAAGGGAATACAAATTGGAAAGGAAGAAGTCAAAATATCACGTTTTGTAGATGATATGATAGTATATATATATATGTGTGTGTGTGTGTGTGTGATCCTAAAAATTCCAACAGAGAACTCTTAAGCTTGATAAAGAGCTTCAATGAAGTAGCTGGATATAAAATTAACTCAAACAAGTCAATGGCCTTTCTCTACACAAAAGATAAACAGGCTGAGAAAGAAATTAGGGAAACCACATCCTTCTCAATAGTAACAAATAATATAAAATACATGGGTCACATTGGTCACCTTCCTTGCAAGAGGAGAACTTGCCTGCAGACAGTACTCTGACCACTGAAACTAAGGAGAGAACTAGTCTCCCAGGTCTGCTGATAGAGGCTAACATAATCACCTGAGGAACAAGCTCTAACCAGAGACAGCTATAACAACTAGCTCCTGAGACTACCAGATGGTGAAAGGCAAACATAAGAATCCTACTAACAGAAATAAAGACCACTCACCATCACCAGAACGCAGCACTCCTACCCCACCTGGTCCCGGGCAACCCAACACAACCTAAAAGCTAGACCCAGATTTAAAAGCATATCTCATGATGATGGTAGAGGACATCAAGAAGGACTTTAATAACTCACTTAAAGAAATGCTGGAGAACACAGCTAAACAGGTAGAAGTCCTTAAAGAGGAAACACAAAAATCCCTTAAAGAATTACAGGAAAACACGATAAAACAGGTGATGGAATTGAATAAAATCATCCAAGACCTAAAAAGGGAAGTAGACACAATAAAGAACACCCAAAGTGAGGCAATGATGGAGATAGAAACCCTAGGAAAGAAATCTGGAAACATAGATGCAAGCATCAGCAACAGAATTCAAGAGATGGAAGAGAGAATCTCAGGTGCAGAAAATTCCATAGAGAATATCGGCACAACAATCAAAGAAAATACAAAACGCAAAAGGATCCTAACTCAAAACATCTAGGATATACAGGACACAATGAGAAGACGAAACCTACGGATAATAGGAGTTGATGAGAATGAAGATTTTCAAATTAAAGTGCCAGAAAATATCTTCAACAAAATTATAGAAGATAACATCCCAAACCTAAAGAATGACATGCCCATGTGCATACCAGAAGCCTACATAAGTCCAAATAGACTGGACCGGAAAAGAAATACCTCCCGACACATAATAATCAGAACAACAAATGCACTAAATTAAGAGAGAATATTAAAAGCAGTAAGGGAAAACGGTCAAGTAACATATGAAGGCAGGCCTATCAGAATTACAAAAGAGTTTTCTCCAGAGACAATGAAATCCAGAAGATCCTGGACAGATGTTATACACACACTAAGAGAACACAAATGCCAGCTCAGGCTAATATACCTGGCCAAACTCTCAATTACCATAGATGGAGAAACCAAACTATTCCACTACAAAACCAAATTTACCCATTATCTTTCCACGAATCCAGCCCTTCAAAGAATAACAGAAAAAAAACAATACAAGGACGGAAATCAAGCCCTAGAAAAAGCAAGAAAGTAATCCCTCAACAAACCAAAAAGAAGACAGCCACAAGAACAGAATGCCAACTCTAACAAAAATAAAAGGAAGCAATAATTACTTTTCCTTAATAACTCTTAATGTCAATGGACTCAATTCCCCAATAAAAAGACATAGACTAACAGAATGGCTACACAAACAGGACCCAACATTTTGCTACTTACAGGAAATCCATCTCAGGGAAAAAGACAGACACTACCTCAGAGTTAAAGGCTGGAAAACAATTTTACATGCAAATGGTCTGAAGAAACAAGCTGGAATAGCCATTCTAATATAGAATAAAATCGACTTCCAAGCAAAACTTCTCAAAAAAGACAAGGAAGGACACTTCATACTCATCAAAGGTAAAATCCTCCAAGAGGAACTCTCAATTCTGAATATCTATGCTCCAAATGTAAGGGCAGCCACATTCATTAAAGACACTTTAGTAAAGCTCAAAGCACACATTGCACCTCACACAATAACAGTGGGAGACTTCAACACACCACTTTCATCAATGGACAGATCGTGGAAACAGAAACTAAACAGGGACACAGTGAAACTAACAAAAGTAATGAAACAAATGGACTTAACAGTTATCAACAGAACATTTTGTCCTAAAACAAAAGGATATACCTTCTTCTCAGCACCTCATGGGACCTTTTCCAAAATTGACCATATACTTGGTCACAAAACAGGCCTCAACAGATACAAAAATATTGAAATTGTCCCATGCATTCTGTCAGACCACCATGGATTAACGCTGATCTTCAATAACAACATAAATAAAGGAACTGGATATAGTACTACTGGAGAATCCTGCAATACCTCTCCTGGGCATAAATCCAGAAGATGTTCCATCTGGTAAAAGAACACATGCTCCACTATGTTCATAGCAGTCTTATTCATAAAAGCCAGATGCTGGAAAGAACACAGATGCACCTCAACAGAGGAATGGATACAAAAAATGTGGTACATTTACACAATGGAGTACTACTCAGCTATTAAAAAGAATGAATTTATGAAATATCTAGGCAAATTGTTGGACCTGGAGGGCATCATCCTGAGTGAGGTAACACAATCACAAAAGAACTCAAATGATATGTATTCACTGATAAGTGGATATTAGCTCAGAAACTTAGTATACCAAGATATAAGATACAATTTGCAAAACACATTAAACTGAAGAAGAAAGAAGACCAAAGTGTGGACACTTTGCCCCATCTTAGAATTGGAAACAATCAGCCATGGAAGGAGTTACAGAGACAAAGTTTGGAGCTGAGACAAAAGGATGGACCATCTAGAGACTGCCAAAACTAGGGATCCATTCCATAATTAGCCTCCAAACGACGACACCTTTGCATACACTAGCAAGGGTTTGCTGAAAGGACCCTAACATAGCTGTCTCTTGTGAGACTATGCCTGGGCCTAACAAACACAAAAGTGGATGCTCACAGTCAGCTATTGGATGGATCACAGGGCCCCCAATGGAGGAGCTAGAGAAAGTATCCAAGGAGCTGAAGAGATCTGCAACCCTGTAGGTACAACAACATTATGAACTAACCAGTACCCCGGAACTCTTGACTCTAGCTGCATATGTATCAAAAGATGGCCTAGTTGGCCATCACTGGAAAGAGAGGCTATTGGACACGCAAACTTTTTATGCCCTAGTACAGAGGAATGCCAGCACCAAATAAATGGGAATGGGTGGGTAGGAAAGTTGGGGAGAGTGTATGGGGGACTTTTGGGATAGCATTGGAAATGTAATTGAGGAAAATACGTAATAAAATAATATAAAATAAAATACATTGTTTTAACTCTAACTAAGGATGTGAAAGATCTGTATGATAAGAACTTCAAATCTCTGAAGACAGAAATTAAAGAAGCTATCGGAAGACGGAAAGATCTCCCATCGTCTTGGATGGGCAGGATCAATATAGTAAAAATAGCTATCTTGCCAAAAGCAATCTTCAGATTCAATGCAATCCCCTTCAAAATTCCAACTAAATTCTTCAAAGAATTAGAAAGGGCAATGTGCAAATTCATCTGGAATAACAAAAACTTAGGATTGCAAAAACTCTTCTCAAGGATAAAAGAACCTCTGGTGGAATCACCATGCCTGATTTAAAGCTTTACTACAGAGCAATTGTGATAAAAATTGCATGGTACTGGTATATCAACAGAAAATTACACCCATGGAATAGAACTGAAGACTCAGAAATGAACCCACACACCTATGGTCACTTGATCTTTGACAAGGTAGCAAAAACCATCCAGTGAAAAACGGACAGCCTTTTCAACTAATGGTGCTGGCACAAATGGCGGTTATCATGTAGAAGAATGCGAATTGATCCATTCATATCTCCTTGTAATAAGGTCAAATCTAAGTGGATTAAGGAACTCCAAATAAAACCAGAGATCCTGAAATTTATAGAGGATAAAGTAGGGAAAACTCTCCAAGATATGGGTACGGGGGAAAAATTCCTGAATAGCAGAACAATAACTCGTTCTGTAAGATCGAGAATTGAGAAATGGGACCTCATAAAAAAAGAACGAAGACAAAAGTGTGGACACTTTCCCCCTTCTTAGAATTGGGAACAAAATAGCCATGAAAGGAGTTACAGAGACACAGTTTGGAGCTGAAACAAAAGAATGGACCATCTAGAGACCATCCCATAATCAGCCTCCAAACACAGACACCATTGCATACACTAGCAAGATTTTGCTGGAAGGACCCAGATAAAGCTGTCTCTTGTGAGACTATGGCAGGGCCTAACATACACAGAAGTGGATGCTCACAGTCAGCTATTGGATGAATCACAGAGCCCCCAATGGAGGAGCTATAGAAAGTACCTTAGGAGCTGGGGGGATTTGCTACCTTATAGGTGGAACAACAATATGAACTACCCAGTACCCCCCAGAGCTCGTGTCTCTAGCTGTGTAAGTATCAGAAGATGGCCTAGTCAGCCATCAGTGGAAAGAGAGGCCCAATGGTCTTGCAAACTTCATCTGCTTCAGTACAGGCAAACACCAGGGTCAAGAAGTGGGAGTGGGTAGGTGGGGGAGTGGCTGGGGTAGCAGATGGGGGATTTGGGATAGCATTGGAAATGTAAATGAAATAAATACGTAATTAAAATAAAAGAAGCACCTAAAGAAATGTTCAACATCCTCAGTCATCAAGGAAATGCAAATCAAAATGATCCTGTGATTCTACCTCATAACAGACAGAATGGCTAAGGTCAAAAATTCAGGTGACAGCAGGCACTGGTGAGAATGTGCCGAATGAGGACACTCCTCCATTTCTCTAAGATTGTAAGCCGGTACAACCACTCTGGAAATCATTCTAATGGTTCCTCAGAGAATTGGAAATAGTCCGACTTGAGGACCCTGCCATAGCACTCCTGGGCATATAACCAAAAGATGCTCCAACATATAACAAGGACACATCCTATACATATAACAAGGACACATGCTCCACTATGTTCATAGCAGCCTTATTTATAATAGCCAGAAGCTGGAAACAAACAAGATGTCCCTCAAAAGAGGGATTGATACAGAAAATGCGGTACATTTTCACAGTGAAGTACTACAGAACTACTAAAAACAATGACTTCATGAAATTCACAGGCGAATGGATGGAACTAGAAAATATCATCCTGAATGAGGTAACACAGTCACGAAAGAACACACATGGTATATACTCACTGATAACTAGGTATTAGGTAAAAAGATTGGAATACCCATGATACAACTTACAGACCATGCAAAGCTCAAGAAGTAGGAAGACCAAGTTTGGATTCTTTAGACCTATTTAGTAGTGGAGCAAAATAATCACAGGAGGTACAGGGTGAAAAGGATTTGGGAGAAAGAGAGAAGGGGAGAAGAAAAAAGGGGCAGGATCAAGTGTGAGGGGAGATGGGGGAGATATACAAAGGGTCAATAAATTAAAGACAGGTGTGTAGCAATGGGAGGTGGGAAACTGGGGGTAGCCAACAGAAAGTCCCTGATGCCAGGGAAGCAAACGGCTCTCAGGACACAACTGGGATGACATTAGCTGAAATGCCCAACCAAAGGGAGAGAGCAGTAGAGACCATATCCAGAGGTTAGGAATGGCCACCAGTTGAGGGTTGGATCCACCCCCACCCCTTCTCAAAATTTAGCCCAGAATTTCTTCTGTCTAAAGGAAATGCAGGGAAAAAGAGTAGAGCAGAAACTGAAGGGAAGGCCATCCAGAAACTGTCCGACCTGGGGATCCATTCCATATGCAGTCAACAATCCCAGTCACTATTGCTGATGTCAAGAAGTGCTTGCTTACAGGAAACTGTTATGGATGTCTCCTGAAAGACACAATGAGATCCTGACTGATATAGTTGCAAATGTTTGCAGGCAACCATTGGATGAGTTCAGGAACCCTAGTGGGGGAGTTAAAGAAATACCAAAGAAGCTGAAAGGGTTTACAACCCTATAGGAAGAGGAATGATATCAATCAACTAGACACCCAAGAACTCCCAGGAACTAAAACACCAACCAAAGAATACACATGGAGAGACCCATGGCTGCAGCTGCATATATAACAGGGGGGGGGGGCTTATCCGGCATCAATGGGAGAGGAGGAACTATGTTCTATGGAGGCTTGGTGCCATTGCTTAAGAAACACTTAGAGCAGTAAAGTGGGAGTGGGTGCATCGGTGGGCATACACCCTCATAAAATCAGAAGGGAGGGAATTGTGCTGTGGGTGTTTGAATGGGAAACTTGGAATGAGGATACCACTTGAAATGCAAAGAAATAAAATAAGCAATAATTATTAATAGAGCATGCATATACATAGAAATAAAATAAATGAATAGATCTAAAAGTAAAAAACTGAAGAAAGTGAGAAATTATTTGACTAAAAAGGCATAAAGGAATTGGGAAGGCATAAAGGAAAAGGAAATACTAAGACTATGGTCAGAAAATTTAAAGAAAAATATCATTCTTGAGTTGCAAATTGAGCATGACACAGAATGTCTTGAAGGGAGAGGAAGGTGGATTGAACTGAGGAAAAAGTCAGCGGCAAGATGGGTGACAGACATGGCCCATGCAGGTGCAGATACAGCAAAGTACATGCTACATATGTGTCAATGCGCCACAATTAAACCCTCCATAATGTATGGTAATTTACAGGAAATAATAATTATTAAACAAAAAGAATTTAACAAAATTGAACTACTGAAAATTTCATTTGCACACTTGAAAAAACAAATTTCCTCTGTATTCTTATGAAAGACTGCTCCATTATCATTCCTCTAGATAAAAAGTCTCTGCACTCTGAATTTATCACAGATTCAGCAATCATACACAGGAATACCAGTGACTTTTACATAATGCAGAAATATACAATGCAAAACACTAAACTTTTTTGTGCCGCTCAGACATAAAATGGAGTATATTATCGCCCAAACTGATGAACTGCCTATATATCCTCTGCTTGTTTCAAGTCCAAATCCAATGTAACAGGTTCATGACTGTACAATATTCAGTAAACTCTCAGATTGTCACTGTTGACTCTAGACTGCAACCAAATATACATGGGGAAAAAGAATGTAGAGGAAAATTATACACATTGAAACACAGTGCTCTTTCACAGTCACTATTTGTTTCTAAGATATTTAATAGCTATTTGTAAATAAGATTCCTTAACAGCCACTCCCTCAATGTAAAATGACAAAAAGCAATGTAGGAAAAAATGTAATGTAGAATAGATGCGTCAGCCTAGGATATTAAGTAGAAAAAAAAATTGAGCACGTGGGAGGAAGATAATGGTTTGGAACTCAAATATTAACGTGATTTTTTTCATTACTAACTATTTTTTGGAACGTGGAGTGACTTTTATTTTATTGGAAATAAAGAACAAAGCATGGTATATTTAATGGGTCTTGTTGAGCCTTTAATACTCAATCTTTACCATGTAAATTAACGGTGGATATGTGAAGAATGTATGATTTCAGATAAAGCTGGATTACATATACTTGAGAATTGATCTGTTTATAGATTTTCAAGATAATGGAAGCACAGGGCTTGTTTATATATTTCTGTCACTTAGTGACATAGTCCACACTGTACATGGTCTGTGGATCTCAGTGACTATAAACATGAGTCTGCCTCTGCATGACTTGGACTGTGTAATAAAGTGTCCTGTGTGTTCTCAGTAGGTCCAGTTTTGCTATTACTGGATGTCTCACTGTGAATAATGTGATACAATCCACTGACATCATTTCTAACTGTGTTCACATAAGCAGATTGTTGAAACTTTCCAAGGACTAAATTTGAACACAGGGGGTTTCCTTCCACAGATTCACAAACATGAATGATATCATGGAGACTGAGAATGAATTATCCTCCTAAGTATTTACCTACATGTGTTTATTAAATGGGCTGTGGACACCAGTTGCAGAGCCCCAGGGAAGAAAGTATTTAAGTTTCTTCCAGGGCTGAGGAGAAACCTGAAAATAGAATGAGTCATGAATATGCAATAAACCTCACCTTTGCACAAAGAAATAAATGCAAGCAGAAATTTGATGTGCTGATATGCATGGTTCATCACAATCTATACTGCCCAGATTTAACGCAGGAAAAATATGTTAACTTTGATGGGAGTCTTCTTCTTCCTTAACATTCCACTTTTCATGGCCAATTTCATTGATCCCAGGTGCTTTTGGAGAATAAATTTGAATGAAATTCAGGATGAATATTTGGGATTAACTTGTCCTTTCATCCTGGCAGCAGTTCAGAAACCTATTGAGAAAGATTATTTCAACAAGACTCTGAATTTCCTGTAAGTAAATTTGAGTTTCAAATTGAAATGACAACTTCAGTACTTCTTGAGTGCCCCGAGGATATTAGTCAAATTCTTTAGACTTCTGTCCTGTTGCTAAGTCTGAACACCAAGAACCAACCTTAATTCCTTTACATTTTCGATCCTATTTTCTCCTTTTAATGAATCCAGTTCAGGTTTTGGTTTTCTTTCAGGTGGCTTCTGATTTAAAGGTTGGAAGCTTAGGAATAAAGGAATATCTACATTGATCCTTAACATATAGCCTGCCTTTTGACAGTTTATATTGCACTCTAGACAGTGATGGCATTGACATTGATCCTGTAATATTGCATTATGTTTTATCTCAAGTTAATGTAAATAAATGCTCATGAACTGTGCTGACAGTCTTTCCATAAGTGTGTTGCTCCTAGAGCATATGCTGATGCTGGTTCCAGTAATATTCGTGGTACATATAGTTGTCAAAAACTTTACATACATACAAACTTACTCTCTCAAATTTATTGTGTGTGGTCACTTATTGATTTTGAAAGCTTCATCAGGTTTAGAAAGAGATCTTTACACTCAGAAATTCCTATTTCGTATCAATGCCTGGACTGATTATTTTGTATGTATATGAGCAAGGAATATTTACCTCATTGGGAGTTAAGACAGCAAATTGTTTTAAAAGATAAAATCTAAAAGCACTGTGGCTTCATGCTTCACACTGTTCATGCAAAATTACTGGCTTTTATGTTTTATAAAGTTCAGCTCAGGACTCTCTCTTTAGAATAAACCATACTTGGAACATATGGAATCCAGTGATATGATTACATTCTTTGAATAGTCAGAGTATCAATAACAGTGGCTACTGCTTATGTCCCTTGTCACTGGCATGAGTGACAGTTGTATTGTGGGATAGTTGGAACATTTGAGAACAGTAATACCGGGAGCTTCCTATTAGGTTTTTTTTTTTTGTTTTTTGTTTTTTTTGTTTTTTTTTTTTTTTTTTGTCATTAAGGGAAATATCTTCTCTATTTTCATGTCTAAGTTGGCTAATTTCTGACCCTTTTAAAACATTTAAATCTTGTGAAACTTCTTTCAATAATTTTAGTAAATATTAGTACACATGTTCTCAATGTTGTATCAATACCCATTTTTTGTGGATTGCTGATCATTGCTTTAATACACAGCCCTTTAGACTACTAGGCTACACAGACAGCTTAAGTAAGTGATGTTTCCTAAAGTTTATTTGTAGGAAGAAGTTTGAGAATTGTACAATGTCTACTCTCAAATTCCTTTTCTATATTAGTAAAATTTTAATTGACATTTTGTGTGTGTGTGTGGTAATAAAGAATATTCAAACATGACCCATTTTATTGGTTATAGAATGAAAACACAATAGTTGTATAATTTTTAGTGAAAACCTAATTGAATTTACTTCATTTCATTCATTAAATATGTAGGTGCATATTTAGTGTTTATTCATAAGATTATATGAAATGACAAGGATGAAACAGGAAATATTTTTCTCTACATAAACATCAACAATCTCAACATGGTATTATTTCATTCCCATTGCCTAGTGGCCCACTTTTTTTCTTTTAACAAAAAAGAACATATTCTAGAAATTTACACCAAAATCTCTTCATTTTATAAGCATATAATACTGGCATATACAAATTATACTGCAAATTCCTTATTTTCCTAGTTCTCAATAGGATGCTAGTATTGTTTTACTGTACCTGGAAAGGTTGTCAAATATATTTCCTATAAATTAATTTATACTGAATGAAGTACTCAGAGTGAATACATCAATTATTTTGTAAATAAAAAGTAGTAGGAAGATACATTGGTGGTGGGACAAGCCCTTAATCTCTGCACTAAATACCTTGGACTACTACATACCTGTGCGTTTGAACTGAGGGTAGTCTACAGCACGGTATCTTATAAAACATTTAGATGTATTGCAATTTTATAACCTAAATAATCCTTGCTCAAATTTATACGAACTTAATCATTGACACGTATCAATTACCAAATTCATATTTGATTTTTGAATTTATTTAAAATAAATCTTTCTAAAAGATTTTCTTTCCATTAAGATTGAAAAAAATAACAAGATGAGTATAGATATGAGGGGACACATCAAGAATTTTGACCACTAATTATAAGTAATTGTAAGTACAGGAATCAAATGTTGCTGGAGAAAGACCATTAGGCATTGATAAATCATGTTTTTACTTCCTTAACAAATTCAGTTAATTTCACAAGAAAATATAAACTCAGTGGCTCAAATAACAAGTTTTTTATATTGCTCAATAATTTCAAAACGAAGACATGATCAAAATTACTGTTTTGTCAATATCTGTGGTTTTCTCTTTACCTTCTGATCAAGCACTCAAAAACAAAAATGGAAATTATCTCTGTGGATGTGGTCAATACCATCTCTTATTTATGGGACCAACACCATCATGAACTTTTAAAGTGCTTTCTATATTCCAGGTTCTTCTGTCAATCCAATCTCACAACAAAGTCATTTGTTCCAGTCTTTAGATGTCAGATACAGAAATTTCCAGTATAGCATAGAACTTCCACTGACTACAAATATTCACGTATAATCATCTGTCCATAATAAACACTGTACTCTTTTACAGAAAAACAACTAAAAACCACAAATATGCTTTGGCATTGGTCTTTTCAATGGATGAAATCAACAGGAATCCTAATCTTTTACCAAATATGTCTTTGATCATAAGATACACTTTGGGCCGTTGTGATGGAAAAACTGGAATACCTACACCATATTTATTACATAAAAAAAAACAAAGCCCTATCCCAAACTATTTCTGTAATGAAGAGAGTATGTGTTCGTTTCTGCTTAGAGGACCCAATTGGGAGGTATCTTTAAGTTTCTGGAACTTCCTGGACAGCTTCTTATCTCCACGTGTGAGTTATCATCGTCCAGTAATTCTTAACATCATGTCTCTTTGGGGGACTTTGATAGCTATTAAGAAAGTTAATGGATGTGGTTGGACTTATGGTTATGTCAATCTAGGTAGTTCCAGGATACTTACTATTCAGAAATATGATAGGCTTTCAACTAGGGACTACCACCAGAAGTTGATAGATACCTTCATGGAGGAATAGAGAAGGCCATGTAGAATTAAGTCGGGCATGGTGCAAGAGAGAATCTTACAGCCTTGACTGACTATGAGTCAGAGTGTTTCATTATTTATACCAAGCTCAGCAAGCAGAGATTTGTTCGTGCTGTTCCAAGATATAGAGCATATTATTTCTGTCCCCAGATAGGTGTGATCTTCATCTTGGTCACAATTTTACATTATCATTGGTAAACTGAAATAACAGCATTATTATTTACAATCATGGTAGTGATATAAATTTTGTCATCAGAGATAAACTGTGAAGAAACAGAAATAAATTTTATCAACATGTCTCTATAACCCAGCATTTAAATATCTGGAGTTTTTTTTTTTTTCAAAGGCTTGAAATACCATTCTTAGCCTGGCTACTCATGACATTTTAGCAACGAGAAAGGATGAAAAACTCCAATCCAGTATGTGGAGTTGACCATTTGACTACCTGTGAGTGTATAACTATTTAGAGTCAGAATTTAAATTGGCATTAGATCTCTGGCAAAGAATTTAGGCCCATAGTGTTGTAGATATAGTAAGTCCTTTTCTTCAATAATATAATAATTCTATATCTCTGTGAAATTTATTGCTATGTCTTATATAGTTTTTTTTTTATTTTCTGTTGTTTCCATGCCATAAAATACAAGATTAGAACTTCACAAGTGAACTTCTCTAAGAAATAGGGGTTATGTGGAGCTGATACATAATCCTTTCATATTTTTCTGCACTATTGTTTATCCATCATTATAAGACACTTTGGATATAGGAGATAACTTCATCCAAACTAACTTTATTTCTGTATATTTTCGTCAAGAGGTACAACTTATAGTCTGATTTATTTTGCCCTATAATTACCTGGGTATGAGTTTTTTTCTAATCTGATTTGCTGCTAACACTTTTAGGGTGCCAAATTATGTTTAAATTTTTACACTTTCTTTGATCCTATTATCTGTCTCATGAAGAGGCACAGAGACAGACATTGCCAGAATATTTCAGAACCTTAGTCTAAATAAGAGATCTCTGGCATTTTTATGTGAATCAAAACTGTAGTGTACAATATTACCTTCAAGTAGGGCAATATAAGAATATCTCTTCAAAATGCTAAATCAGTATTATGTACAGGACTCTCCTGCTCAATCATAGAAGGAATCCTGGATTATAGCATAAACACCTTCTTTAAAAAAATATTAATCAAATATCCCCAAATTGTAAAAGTATCAAAATCCCTTCAAATATTGAAAACATGGATATCAAGATTAAAACTGAAAGATAGAAAGGAAGATATTATAACATGCAAATACATTTTTTACTTCTTGTCAAACAGCTATGCTTGCTGTTCCCATTAGAAGTGGATGTGCCAGGCTTCCAATGTTTGCACATTTGAATTAGAGATAAAACTTCACAGGTAATCAACAGTTTGCAGGTAAATATGATTACAAATTGCACTACACCTCATGGTGCTCTCTGTGTTGTAGATCCTTCAGCTTACCTATGGACCTTTCCATTCTACCTTCAGTGATGATGAACAATATCCCTATCTCTATCAGATGGCCCCAAAGGACACATCTCTAGCATTGGCAATGGTCTCCTTCATACATTACTTCAACTGGAATTGGATTGGCCTTCTCATCCCAGATGATGATCAAGGAAACCAATTTCTTTTAGAGTTGAAAAAACAGAGTGGAAACAAGGAAATTTGCTTTGCCTTTGTGAAAATGATCTCTGTTGATGACATTTTATTAGAACAAAAAACTGAAATGTACTACCAACAAATTGTGATGTCATCCTCAAATGTTATCATCATTTATGAGGAAACAATCAATTTCATTGATTTGATCTTCAGAATGTGGGAACCTCCAGTTTTACAGAGAATATGGATCACCACAAAGCAATGGAATTTCCCTACCAGTAAGAGAGACATAACTCATGGCACATTCTATGGATCACTTACTTTCCTACCCCACCATGGTGGGATTTCTGGCTTTAAAAATTTTGTACAGACTTGGTTCCATCTCAGAAGCAAAGATTTATATCTAGTAATGCCAGAGTGGAAATACTTTAAATATGAATCCTCAGCATCTAACTGTAAAATGCTGAAGAGCAATTCATCCAATGCCTCATTTGATTGGCTAATGGAACAGAAATTTGACATGGCCTTTAGTGAGAGTAGTCATAACATATACAATGCTGTGTATGCCGTAGCCCATGCACTCCATGAGATGAATTTGCAGCAGGTTGATAATCAGGCAGTAGACAATGGGAAAGGAGCCAGTTCTCACTGCTTGAAGGTAAAGTTTCTTCTATTGGGCGAGGTTTGGTGTTTTCAATTGCAGAAATGTTTAGAGTCTCTCAGATGCCCAGATTTAAAGAAATAGGAAATATTTTCCAAAGTAATAGGTTTCTGAATATTTTTCCTTAAAGAAAGGCAATCTAGAGATTATTATGAATGTGAATGGAAAAAGAATTCATAGACTAGAAATGAAAATGGGTGGTTTTATACAGAGCATGTGAATATCCATTAGCATACCCCTTCCAATATTGGATATAAACTGTCCTTACTCATTAATTTTCTCCGTGATGAGAAGATGATTATTTATCTATATTTTTCGGTCATATGGAAATCATTTTAAGGAGTGGTCTCCAGTGATTCTGCCAAAGGTACAGGCTCTGGAGAACATCTGTGTTTTCTGAGAGTAACTAAACAAGAAATAGTGTTGGTATTTAGTTCTGTCTGTAGAAAAATGTTTATATGTGTGAATGTATGTTTCTCACTGTGTATATGTATATTTTCTACTCTTTCTGTGTATCTGTGTTTATATTTCTGATACTTTCAACATACATGTTTATGTCTATATGAAAGTGGAAGTAAGCAACAATTTTTCCTATGTATGAATTTCTTTCTATAAGTGTTTGTTCATATATGTGCATATGTTTCTTTGTGGTTGTGTCAGAGTAGGTTTCTTTGTTTACATTGTATGTATTTTGTGAGTGTTTATATGTACTTATACAGATTTGTACCTGCTTTACTCTGTATGAGTCTGCCTATTTCTTTGTATTTGGCATGGACTTTGCCTGCCTTTTTGTATTTAGGTTTGAGTATAAATTTCTCTGTGTGTCAATATCATTCATGGCTGGTGCTTATATATTTATGCCTCTCCCAGTGTTTTGATGTCAGTGTGTGTGTGTGTGTGTGTGTGTGTGTGTGTGTGTGTGTGTGTGGTTGTATTGTGCCAGTGTATTCTTTTTTTGTGAGTTCATGTCTGTGTTTTTTTTTTTTTGAGTGAATATGTTTGTCTTTTATGGTCCTGAATATTTACACATGTTTCTCAACATGTATGTATATTTGTTTTTAAATAAATATATAACTGTATTTTATATGCGTGACTTAGAAAAGATGTGAGCCTCTCTCAGTGTTAATGTGTATGTGTTGCACACCTGTGTTTGATTTTGCTTTTTTTCTGTGTTTGGTATTCTTCACTGAGAGAATTGAAATTCTTGTAATATTATGATAATTTTATTTATCCAATTGCTTTGTTGTGATTTCTCTCTTTCTGTCTTTCTTTAAACATAGTTGCCTTTGCTATAAAATCAGAATGCATTTTATGACTTGAAGGAATTTTATATACATAATAGGGTAATGCTTGTATTTTAGGTAAACTCCTTTCTTAGAAAGATCCACTTCACTAATACTCTTGGGGACAAAGTGATTATGAAACAAAGAGTAATAATGCAGGAAGACTATGACATTTTTCATTTTGAGAATCTCTCACAACACCTTGGGATTAAGGTGAAGTTAGGAAAGTTCAGCCCATATTTTTCACATGGTCGAAACTTTCACTTATATGTAGACATGCTTGAGGTGGCCACAGGAAGTAGAAAGGTGAGTGTATACTAACTTACTGGTTTGTTATAGACAGCAGTAAACAGTGTCAAGTGGATTCATGGCAACATATTGAAATGAACAATTATGTCACATCAGAAACCAATTTCTAGTCTCCTGTATAATTTTTTTTATTTTTGACATTTTTACCAATTTGAAGATTTCAAACATGCATAAAATATACCTTTGTTATATCAGAACCATTATCTGACATTTAATAAATAAAAAACTGTTCTTCACCACTGTTTGATATTCTTTCCTTTAACATATTTTTCCTCATATAATTGCTCTTTTGACAATGTAATCTCCTCCCTTAATTAAACCTCTGGAACAGATATTCATATGATAGAGTCTAATATTAAAGTTATGAAATAACAACAGTCATACTAGCTAACTCTTGCCATTGTATCCAAAATTGTTTCCCATGTAATAAGAGGACACTCACCACAATCACTAATGAACACAACTATAGAAATTCATGTTCTCAAGAACAGCACTTTTTAATAATATGGAAGAATCCCTTTAACACTTTTAAGTAAGATGAACAGAAGGTCAAAGGAGCCTATAGACATCACTAGAGCAACAAACAAACAAATGGCTATTAACACACCTCAAATACAGAAAAAACAGCAACTAAGCAAAAGCAACAAATAATTTTCTGTTATAACTGAACAATTTTGTTAATGTTCTCTAAATGAAATCAAGGTCAACGAGGCTGATTTATTTTTTAAGGCATTCCTAAGTTGCCTGCAGAGGGTAGGAAGACACATTCATATACAAGAGAAGAACTTTTCTTTCTTAAAAAACTGGAGGAAAACATTATAATGTTTAATAAGGGGGAAAAAGGTAATTCAAGAATTTGATACATATGTATGGAATAATACTTGACAAAAACACGTAACAAAAGAACACAACACACAACAGAAAGATCATTCTCTGAGAACAGAGAGAATTTTTTTGAAATTATGATTGTTTTATTTTTTGAAAAAAAATTGTTATCCTCACATAATATATCCTAATTACAGTTTTACTCCCTTCTATTGGAATGTGACCAACTGTCAGCTTTGCTGGCAAATATATCTTAGTTAATATTCCTATTTACTTCCCAACTGCCTTTTCCATCAGATCCACTTTCTGTCACTCATTAGAAAATAACAGGATTCTATAGGAGAATACTAAAATAAAACAAGATTAAACAAAATCTAAGCCATCATAATAGGACAAAATTTGCATATACATTATGGTAAGTAGTTGTATGAAACGATGCTAGGTGAAAAGACCAGGAAATCCGATCTCATACCTCATATGAATAGTAGTGAGTAAAGCATGAGTTAGTGATAGACAATTCAGTGATATTTATTCCAGGTTTAGTACTAAGAACACTATACTTTAAATTGTAAATTCTATAATCAGAACATATGGAATTATTAATGCCAGTTATTTATTCCATATTTACATGTGATAAACATAATAAGATGCTCCTATAAACTATTAATGTCAAACTCCAAACGGAATTCCTTGGACAAAATCAAGTTATATGTCAATGAGAATTCTACATAAAAACCCTGAAATAGATTATCCTTGCCAGCCAAAACACAAAAATCTGGTAGTCAAACTCTGTTGGTATCTTCTTTTATCACTGATTAAACATAACACAATTCCCAAATACAAGGGACAGTAAGAAAATTTTTGTGACTCACAAATGCTGTTCCTCTAGCTGGAAATTAATCTTATGTAAACTGAATGTCCTCAGGCCTTGGGAGCATAAGAGTTATAATACAATCACATTGACATTTGATCCAAATGAGACCAACTCATTGTTTCCACTTGACTATTCCATCTATTGTAGACAGGATTTTTGATGTTTCTGGGATGAGATCAATTCTCAGTTATGCTTGCTAATATATTTGAGTAAATATTCCTCAAAAACTACTGATACTCCTGGATTGCTCATTCTTTTCCCTACTTTGGATTTTTGTCAACTTCCTATCATTCACTCAGAAAATAATCATTTTTGGAGTTGTGCTTCTTATAACATATTTAGGAAGTACTACTTGACCATAAATGAGAGTTAGATATCCCTCATATGTGTCCATGTGGCACACTGCATGGACATATAAGCCTCATTTATCACAGTATACTTAAATATTTTATATGGAGAAACAGTGAGTAAACAGCAAGTTTATATATATATATATATATATATATATATATATATATATATTATTTTTACCTTTGTAACTGATATATAGTAGGGCTTTTGTAAAAAAAAATGCAATTATATTCCTAACATTCAACTGGTATACTTTTTAAAAGAGGCTAAAGACAAAAACAAACCTAGTTTTATTATCAGGGTTAATTTTCAAGTTGTATATCCTAAATCTTTCTTTATTTCTCACATTTAAAACATAATTGCATGACCTACTACAGGAATGTAGGAATGGGGAATTATCTTTTGACATACATTCTTTCTCCAGACATTCTGAGTGAGCTCTTATTCTGAGTTTTCTCTACCTGAAGCATCACAAAGTTTTCATCAGGTCGTCTTAAGTGGTGGTTTATGCTTGATTTTTACTTCCCTATTGGACTTTTTCCCTTCAAGGTCACATTATAGTAGAGTGGTGTTCTAAAGAATAGTTATCTTGATTTTTGTTACAAACTTCTATGTTAATTGTCAGAAAATGAATACATTAAGATTCATGTTTAAATAAGAAAGTTATAAAAATTAGTATTTTATAGCTCTATTCATGATGTAAAATTAGGTTAACAATTTTCAATAAGCATGACAATAGCCTGAACATAATACTATAAACTAACATGTTTATAAGAGCATATAAACTGATTACTGTTTGGCTCTTAAAAAGCATTAATGCCTTTTGCTTTGTTTTTTGGTTTCTGTTTTGGGTTTTATATTGTTTTGATTTTTTGTTTTACTATTTTTGAGACAGTATTTCTCTGTATAGTCCTGGCTGTCCTGGAACTCACTCTGTAGACCATGCTGGCCATAAACTCAGAAATCTGCCTGCCTCTTCTTCCCAAAAGCTTCAATTAAAGGCATGCACCATCACTGCCCAGCTGCCTTTAGCTTAATAGTAGTATGACATGTAAAGCCTTACTAAATAAAACTGCTTTTATATTACAGTTGTTTATTACATTATTAGGGTTGAAGATTGAACCTACTATGTGTTAGGCTAGAAGCTACCCATGAAATATACTCCCATTTTTATGGTGATTTTGTATTTGTGGATTTTTTCAATTTTATAAATTGGAGATTTCATTTGTTTACATTTCAAATTTTGTCCCCTTTCACTGTTTCCCTTCTGCAAATCCACTATAACATCCCCCCTTACCCTGCTTCTGTGAAGGTGCTCCCCTACCCACCTACCTACTCCTGCTTCAGCACCCAAGCATTCCTCTACACTGGGGAATCAAGCCTTCACAGGACCAAGGAACTCCCCTTCCATTGATGACAGATAGGAAGCTTTAACTACTTCAGTCCTTCCCCTAACACCTCCATTGAGTCCCTGTGCTCAGTCCAATGGTTGACTGTGAGCATCAACATCTGTATTGGTCAGGATCTGGCAGAGCCTCCTAGGAGACAGCTGTATCAGTCTCCTGTCCACAAGCACTTCTTGCCATCCACAATAGTGCCTGGGTTTGGTATCTGCATTTGTGATCGATCTTCAGGTGGGGCAGGCTGTGTGTGGCCTTTAATTCAGTCTCTGCTCTACTCTTTGTCCCATTATTTACATTAGACAGGAACAATTCTGGGTTAAAATTTTGGAGATGTGTGGGTGGCCCTATCCCTCAATTGGGGGCCATGCCTAACCTCTGGCTATTGACTCGACCGATTCTCCTTCCTGATTCTGGGATATTTCAGCTAATATCATCGCTGTAGGTCCTGGAATGCTCTTGATTTCCTGGCATCTGGGACTTTCTGGTTGCTACAAACAGTTCCCTGTCCCTAGTTGCTACACACCTCTGTTGAATTTCCTGACCTTTGTACATATCTTCCACCTCCTCTCATACCTGATTCTTCTCTTATTTTTCCCCTTCCACTATTCTCTTTCTCCAGGGAGAATTTATTCCAGGGATGCAAGTATAGTTCAATATCTGTAGATCCATTAAAAGTAGTACACCACAAAATATGGAATTACATTATTTTACAAAAACCTTCAGAAATGGCTCTTAACCAAGTCCAACATTCATTTAGAGATAAAGAAACTAAAATAGTGATAGAACAGAAGGAACACTTATTGATATAAAACATTTTCTTTCAAAAAACTAATGACAATACTATAATACATGAAGAGAAAGTTATTATCCATGAAAATCAGAAATAATGTCAGGTTGTTTTTGTGGTTTCATGTTTTATCCAAGCACTTTAGAGGCAGAAATCTGGAAATCTCTGTCTGTTTCTTGACAGTCTGCCCTATATTGTGAGTACAAACCAGCCATGTGTGATATGGAAACACTACCTTAAAATAAATTAACATAAAGTACAAAGTTATGCCCACTTTCCTTATTCTAACTCAAAATAGTCTTTCAAATATTACAAAGGGTTGACATACATTTAAAGAAAATGATGGGAGAAAAGAGAAAATATACTTTCATCTTCATTGGTAATGTTAGTGTACTTCATGGTGAGATCCTGTTTCAACAAAACCAAAAACATAGAAAGAATGCTTCACATCTTCAATTAAATTTTAACAATCTAATTTGTATCTAGCCTTTTTCCAGCATTTGAAGCCACTGTAGAGCATTTTGATGTCATGGAACACTCCATATTCAAAGTCACTACACATTAACATATCATTTCCAACCATATTAAACCAGTGTCTGCATAGTCCACTGTTTTTTATATACAGTTTCTCATGCTTTGCAATAGTAATTTATTTGATGCCATAGTTATCTGTGACTTAAGGACATGTTTTTCCTGTTTCAAATATTTCAAATACTAACTTGCTTCTCTGTTGCTTTAATCCAATTTTGATAATCAGCAAAGTGAGAACGAAGGTGTGATTTGAGATATGGCCTATAGTCCTAGAAAGACAAGTGTGGATATCTGGAAACTGGAACTAAAGAATAGATCTTAAAAGAAGACTACTTACTGGCCCAACTGCCCACAGTGAGATGGGCACTCCTATATCAATTACCAATTAAGAAAATCTTCAAAGATGAGGACAGGCTAGTGTTGGCTGAGAGAATATCTGCTAAGTTTCCTCTGTTTGTTCACAGTACTTAGTACCAAGTTGAACATAAGTAACTGAAAAGCAACAGGTTGAAACTTCTGTAGTTTTTACACACAGCTCAAAAATCAGCTGTTTTTTCTGAATTACTAGACACTTAGAAACTATACAACATTTCCTCAATGCATTTCCAAAATTCATATCTGGCCACTAAATAATGGACATAGGGAAATGTCAATCAGATAGTGTGCAAAAATGAGCTTATTGAAATCTTAAAGTGCTAATATAAAACATAAAAGAAATATATGAAACTCGTTATCAGCATATGTCTAATTTTTTCTCAGATGCCATCCTCTGTGTGCAGTGCAGAATGTAGTCCTGGATTCAGAAGATTGTGGAAGGAGGGAATGGCATCCTGCTGTTTTTTTTGCAGCCCCTGCCCTGAAAATGAAATTTCTAATGAGACAAGTGAGTGTTTGCTGCTCTGATAAATACTACAAATATGTATTTCTCTTGTACCACACTGGGATGATGAAGTCAACTCAAAGGAAACTGCAGATATAAAATATATTACTTATCAAATTTACTAGTTGTAGATACAAAAATCCTTTAAAAAAAGTCTTGCAAAAACAAACAACATATCCTGTGACTTAACCCTCATCTTGACTTATTGCAAATTCATGGAAGATTATATTTCATAAAGAAATACTTTAGAAAATATAACTGTAATTTGCAAGAATTCTGCCCAAGATTTTCCAAATAAATAATCTATCGTAAAACTATGTTTACATTAGATTTCAGTCACAATAGGAGCCCATGAAGAACTGAATATAACCTCTAATCTGCTGGATTAGCTCATGAGACTGCTAGGTGCAAAATCTATGTTCTCTGTAAGATTTATATAGAAGACAAAAAAATGCAAATATATGAGAAAATGCTAAGTATGCACTATTAAGAGGACCATGCAGGATCTTTTAGCACAAAGTATCTACAGAGATAATTTTTTCCTTCAGTGCTAAAATTAGTGCATCTCATGAACTATAACCAGAACTTTTGATTAATTATTGCCAGAGGAGGATACTTCTTAGGGCTTATTTCATTAACATTTCCTGCTATTCAAACATAAGCATTATATTTTCTCTCATATTCAAACTTCTTCATATCACTTGTTACAGGAATCACTTAAATTCAATAATGCAAGTGCTACTTTGGCATGTGCACACACATATCAATATTTACACATACACACAGCAGATCTGTTTAATTTAGTGTTGTTTCTATATCAAGGAGTTTGAGCTAGAGAATTCTTGAGTAGCTCTTATACTTCTTGTCCCAGTAGAGGACAGAGACTCAATGTGTCACAGGGAATAAATTCATAAAATAGTCAGTGATCTCAGAAAACAGTGAGTGTAGTGTTTTGTAGTTATAAAATAGACCAAACCACATTGTGGTTTATGAATGTATTTTCTCTGATTTAAATAATCTACTTGATATCAACATAGAACAAAAAAATGGCTAAGGGCATTTTTGCGTTCTATAACATTATTTTTTATTTTACATTTCATATTCCATTCCCTGTGCCCACATACACCATCCAATACTTCACATTCCACACATTCTCCCCACCCCAACTGTCTTCATGTTGATCCCCCCATCCTCCCCCACACCTGACCTCTAAATTCCCTATGGCCTCCAGGCTTTTGAGTGTTAGGTGCATCATTTCTGTATGATCACAGACATGGTAGTCCTCTCCTGTATATGAATTGAGGGACCCATATCAACTGGTGTATGCTCTCTGTTTGATTATCCAGTGTCTGAGAGATCTCTGGGGTCCAGATTAATTTAGAGTGCTGGTCCTTCTGCAAGATATCCTTTCCCCTGAGCTGCTTTAAGCCTTCCCTAATTCAAGGGATAGTTGCTTCTGACCATTGTTTGGGTGCAAATAACTATTTAGGAGGGCAGTCATGATAGATCCTTTTTGTGAGTGCTCCAGAGCCTCAGTAAAATGTGAGGCAATACGACCTCCTCTTGACCTAGATCCCACTTTGGGCCTGTCATTGGACCTTCTTTTCCTCAGGCTCCTCTCCATTTCATCCTTGCATTCAGACAGGAACAATTATGGGTCAGAGATGTGACTATGGGATGGGAACCCCATCACTCACTTGATGTCTTGTCTTCCCGCTAGAGGTGGGCTCTGTACGTTCCCTCTATCTAATGTAGTACATTTCATCTAAGGTCTGGGACCTCCCAAGTCTCTGGTGCATTTTGGTGGGTCCACCCACCCTCCTATTACTTGAGGTTACCTGTTTATATTCTTTTTGCTGGTCCTCAGGGCTTGGTTCCCCTGTCACCGACACACTCCACAAGCCCCTTTCTAATAACATCATAAATGATACAAAACGTTAACTAGACTAAGAAAAAATTGCTTGGTTTTCTTTCCTTTAAATTTTTATGGACATTATGAATTGAAAGCAATGCTCAGCAGCAATTTCCTTCACATTACATTCTCAGCATCAAAGGCAGCATTGCAAGACTTCTTTCATTACCCTTACTTGAAAAACATTGACAATAATATTTCTTAAGCAGACCTAACTAAGTTTTCCTTTGGAAATCAGATATGGATCAATGTGTGAATTGTCCAGAATACCAATATGCCAACACAGAACAGAACAAATGTATTAAAAAAGGTGTCACCTTTCTAAGCTATGAAGACCCCTTGGGGATGGTACTTGCCTTAATGGCCTTCTGTTTCTCTGCATTCACAGCTCTGGTACTTTGTGTCTTTGTGAAGCACCATGACACTCCTATTGTGAAGGCCAATAACAGAAGCCTCAGCTACATATTATTGCTATCACTCATGTCCTGTTTTCTGTGTTCCTTTTTCTTCATTGGCCATCCTAACAGAGCCACCTGTGTCTTACAACAAATCACATTTGGAATTGTATTCACTGTGGCTGTTTCCACAGTTCTGGCGAAAACAGTCACTGTGGTTCTTGCTTTCAAAGTCACAGACCCAGGGAGAAGATTGAGACAATTCCTTGTATCAGGCACACCCAACTACATTATTCCCATATGTTCCCTATTTCAATGTGTTCTGTGTGCAATCTGGCTAGCAGTTTCTCCTCCCTTTGTTGATATTGATGAACACTCTCAGCATGGCCACATCATCATTGTGTGCAACAAGGGCTCAGTTACTGCATTCTACTGTGTTCTTGGATACTTGGCCTGCCTGGCACTTGGAAGCTTCACTTTGGCTTTCTTGGCCAAGAATCTGCCTGACACATTCAATGAAGCCAAGTTCTTGACCTTCAGCATACTAGTGTTCTTCAGTGTCTGGGTCACCTTCCTCCCTGTCTACCATAGCACCAAGGGCAAGGTCATGGTTGCTGTGGAGATCTTCTCCATCTTGGCATCCAGTGCAGGGATGCTTGGATGTATTTTTGCACCCAAGATTTATATCATTTTAATGAGACCAGAAAGAAATTCTACCCAAAACATCAAAGAGAGTAATTCTACCCAAAAGATCAAAGAAAAATCAAATTTCTGAATGAATAATTCAGGAATTATGTAAAATGTAAATTTGGTACATATCCACCAAATATTGGGTTATAGTGAATGTGTCCAGTTTTAGAATCACTCTCACTGGTTGCTCTAGTGATGTCATGAAGTATCATATCTACTGAACTTCTGTATAGAGTCCACAAATCTTGCACTCATTCACTTGCTTCATTTCCTCTCACAGAATTAAACTCTCTAATTATTACAATCTTATTCATCATTTTGCTCTCATGGAGATTTCCCCATGGTAACTTCCAAAAAAAAAGTTGATAAGGCAGTTGAATCCATCACTTTGTGTAGAAAAATGAGATCCAGGTCAGACAGGGTTAGATATGGAAACAATCTATCAAATCAAATAATCAATCAGAAACACAGACTAACTAAATAATCAGCAAGGATGAAATCAGAAATTATTTTCTGATTTCCAGTAGGAGCACACACATAACAAAATACTGCCTTTTTTTTTTCAGCTGTTCTTCAAGCGATTGGCCAATTGTCTAAGGAGGAAGTGTTCCTTTTCTGCTGTCAAGTACAAATATATTATATCCAACAATGGACAGAAGCCAGGGGCCCCTGTGGAAGAATTGGGAATAGTTGCAAGAAGCAGAGTAGGAGGGCAACCCATAGAAACATCAGCAGTCTCAACAAACCTGGACAAACAAGATCTCTCAGACATTGAGCATCTAACCAGAGTTCATAGACTATGTGAATGAGATCATACAGCTGATGTGAAGCCCCCAACAAATATGCAGCATAAGGCTGCCTGGTCTAGCATCAGTGGGAGAGACACACCTAAACCTAGACAGAATTAAGTCCCCAGGGATTGGGAATTGCTGGGCATTGGGGATGTAGGGATATCATCTTGGAGATGGGGGAGGAGATGTTAGATGTGGAAGAGTCAGGGGAGCAGAGCAGGAGGGGGATAACTACTAGACTGTAAAAAAAAAAGATAAAAAATAAAAAATGAAATAAAATAAGTTTGTAGATATGTCAACATGATATTTATATTGTAGTTATGAAAGGGATAGGTAAACCTACTGACATTTGCATGAACCTAATTTCTTTCAGAGATTGCCCTCTGTGTGCAGTTCTAATTGAGGTCCTGGACTCAGACAATTCTGGAAAACAGAATTTGAAACAGATGCTTTAATTACGCTGCTTTCTAGAAAATGACATTTCCGAAAAGACAATTGAATGTTTGTGGGTACACTAAATATTTCACATTTATCAATTCTCTTCCCATAAAGGGAACCAAATGGGTCTAAAATGCATTAACAAAAATAACCCCTTCCCAGAGTCAATCTTCATGGAAATATGATCATTAGCACTGTCCCTTTAAGAAAAACATTCTTCATTAACATCCACATTTTACTCATTGAAAATTCGTGGAAGATGGCATTGTTTCAAAGAAAGATTTGATATTCACACTACAGTTTAATGGAATTCTACGCACATTTATTCTTTTTTATTTATCTTTTAATTAGATATTTTCATTATTTGCATTTCAAATGCTATCCCAAAAGTCCCCTCTACACTCCCCCTGCCCTGCTCCCCAACCCACCCACTCCTGCTTCCTGACCCTGGCATTCCCCTCTACTAGGGAATATAATCTTCATAAGACCAAGAGTCTCTCCTCCAAATGATGGTCGAGTAGGCCATCTTCTGCTAAATATGCAGCTAAAGACATGAGCTCTGCGGGTACTGGATAGTTCATATCGTTACTCCTATACGGTTGCAGAAACCATTAGTTCCTTGGGTACATTCTCTAGCTCCTCCATTGGAGGCTCTATGTTCCATCCAGTAGATGACACTGAGCATCCACTTCCGGATTAGCCACGCACTGTCAGAGCCTCACAAGAGACAGGTATATCAGGGTCCTGTCAGAAACCGTTGCTATCATAGGCAATAGTGTCTTATAAAAATTTATAAAAACTTACTGTCTTATATGATATATATAAATATTTAATATAGAAATTATATCAATATATACTTCTATAATTATGTAATTATAATATATAGAAAATTATAAGATACAAATAATATAAATGTATAATATAAAATATATATAAATATAAAGACATATACAATATATATATAATATATATACCAAAGTCTTATTTACAATATATATATACATTTAATATAAAAATAATATGAATATATAATTATATAACTATAATATATAACATACAACCTATATAAAGTATAATATAGAAATAATATAAATATATAATATTAATATATAATGTAAATATATAAATATATGTTTATATATATAATAAATAGTGTCTTATAAAAACGTAAAAAACACTAGAACTTGTAGTGGAGAATGTGGGGAAAAACCTCGAAGATATTTTCCAAAGGAAAAATTCCTGAACAGAACAGCAGTGGCTTGTGCTGTAAAATCAAGAATTGACAAATGAGACCTCATAAAATTGGAAAGCTTCTGTTAGGCACAGTATGTTAGTAAGACAAAACAGCAACAAACAGATTGGGAAAAGATCTTTGCCAATCCTATATCTGATAGGGGATTAATATCCAATATATATAAAGAATTCAAGAAGCTGTACTCCAGAAAAGCAAATAACCCCATTTAAAAATGGAGTACAGACAGAACTAAACAAAGAATTCTTGACTGAGGAATACCAAATGGATGAAAAGCACATAAAAGAATGTTCAACATCCTTAATCACCAGGGAAATGCAAATCAAAACAACCCTGAGATTCAACCTCACACCAGTCAGAATGGCTAAGATCAAAAATTCAGGTGCTAGCAGATGCTGGCAAGGATGTGGTAAAAGAGGAACACTCCTCCATTGCTGATGGGATTACGAGCTGGTACAACCACTCTGGAAATCAGTCTGGTAGTTCCTCAGAAAATTGTCAGAAATAGTACTACCGGAGGATCCATCAATCCCTCCCCTGTGCATATATCCAGAAGACATTCCAACTTGTAATATGGACACATGCTCCACTGTGTTCATAGCAGCCTTATTTATAATAGCCAGAAAATGGAAAGAACCTGGATGACCCTCAATAGAGGAATGGATACAGAAAATTTATTCTAATAACTGATCTCCTCTAAAATAACATTTATTCTAAATTCCAATCTTGAATTTTAATAACATTTACTTATTCTCTTTTACATTTAAGTATATGCCCCTGTATATTTTCTAGTCACCTTGTAAGTGTAGGATCCAGTGGAGAACCGAGAATGGCAAAGGTCAACAGGAGCGTATGAGTTGGATAGGTAAATCAAGGTTTGAAACCTGTGTTAGATTAATGAAGAGGACAAATGATGACTTGTTACATTAAAAGAATCCAGCTAAGGAAGTGACTTAAGGCTTCATTCATGATCTAGACACCTCCATTTCTAAAATTCACATGACTTGATATCTAAATTTTGGGGATAATTTTTGATACATGACATGTAGAATATGATGAATGCTGTATTTGGGATTAATAAACACATCCAGTTTATTGTGCTGCATTGTAATGGGTGAAAACATTATTGCACATTTATTCAAATTGTGTTGTAAACTACAAAACCAACATTACCATAAAGATTTTTGTTTACCTTTGGCTACATATAAATGAGAGACTGATAGATTTAGCCTGTAATCATTTGTAAGGAAATCAATGTCTTTAAAGGACATTTGTGGGCAGTATGATAGATAAGGAGTTAAATCCCTTAACATTAACTTTGATGAACTGAGTTTTTCCTTGGGTTATTATACAACTATTATAAAATTATTACGTTTTTACTAGATATTTTCTTTATTTACATTTCAAATATTATCCCTATCATAGTTTACACTCCAAAAATCCCTTATACACTCCTCTCTCCCCCTTCTTCCCATCCCACCCACCCATGCTTCCTGGCCCAGTCATTCCCCTTTATACTGGGGCAAAGAACCTTCACAGGACCATGAGACTCCTCCCATGGATGACTGATTAGGTCAACCTCTGCTACACATGCACACACGAATCCTTCCCTGTGTTTTCTTTGATTGGTTGTTTAGTCCCAGGGAGCAATGGGGTTACTGGTTAGTTCATATTGTTGTTCCTTTTAGGGAGCTGTAAACCTCTTCAGCTCCTTGGGTACTAACTCTGGCTCCTTCATTATGAATCCTTTGCTCTGTCTAATGGAAGACTGTGAACACCCACTTCTGTATCAGTCAGGCACTGGGAGAGCCTCTCAGAGGACAGCTATATCAGGCTCCTGTCAGCAAGCACTTGTTGGAATCTGCCATAGTGTCTGGCATAGGTGGTTGTTTATGGGATAGATCCCCGGGTGGGGCAGTATCTGGATGATATCTAATTCAAACTATGTCTCTGTAACTCCTCCCATGGGTATTTTGTTCCACCTTCTAAGAAGGATCAATGTACCCACCCTTTGGTCTTCCTTCTTCCTGAATTTCATGTTTTGCAAATTGTATCTTGGGTATTGTGAATTTCTGGGAAAATAGCCACTTATCAGTGAGTTCATATCAAATGAGTTTTTTTGAGATTTGGTTACCTCACTGAGGAAGATATCCTCCAGAGCCATCCATTTGTCTGAGAATTTTATGAATTCATTGTTTTTAATAGCTGAGTTGTACTCCTTTATGTAAATGTACCACATTTTCTTTATCCATTCTTCTGTTGAGGGGCATCCTGGTTCTTTCAATTTTCTGGCTATTATAAATAAGGCTGCTATGAACATAGTGGAGCATGCGTCCTTATTACAAGTTGGAACATCTTCTAGGTATATGCCCAGGTGAGGTATTGATGGATCCTCTGGTAGTATGATGTCTGCCAATTTTCTGAGGAACTACCAGACTGATTTCCAGAGTGGTTTTACCAGCTCGCAATCCCATCAGCAATGGAGGACTGTTCCTCTTTTACTACATCCTCGCCAGTATCTTCTATGACCTGAATTTTTGATCTTAGCCATTCTGACTGGTGTGAGGTGGAATCTCAGGGTTATTTTGATTTGCATTTCCCTGGTGATTAAGGATGTTGAACATTTTTTTATGTGCTTCTCAGACATTCGGTATTCCTCAGTTGAGAATACTTTGTTTAGCTCTGTCTGTTCTCCAATTTTTAATGAGGTTATTTGGTTTTCTGGAGTACAGCTTCTAGAATTCTTTATATATATTGGATATTAGTCCCCTATCAGATTTAGGGTTGGTAAAGATCTTTTCCCAATTTGTTTGTTGCTGTTTTGTCTTACTGACATACTTTGCCTAACAGAATCTTTGCAATTTTATGAGGTCTCATATGTCAATTCTCGATCTTACAGCACAAGCCATTTGTGTTGTTCAGGATTTTCCACCTGAGCCAATATCTTTGAGACTCTTCCCTACTTTCTCCTCTAGAAGGTCATTGTCTCTGATTTTATGTGTAGTTCCTTGATCCAGTTAGACTTCATCTTTGTACAAACATATAAAAATGGATTAATTCACATTCTTCTACATGACAACTTCTGGTTGTACCAGTGCCATTTGTTCAAAATGCTGTCTTATTTCCACTGGATGAGCGTAGCTCCTTTGTTAAAGATTAAGTAACCATAGATGTTGAGTTCATTTCTGTGTCTTCAATTCTATTCCACGGATCTACCTGTCTGTTGTTGTACCAGTACCATGCAGTTTTTAATCACAATTGCTCTGTAGTACAGCTTGAGGTCACTCATGGTGATTCCACCACAGGTTCTTTTATAGTTGAAAATAGTTTTTTCTATCCTCATTTTTGGTTGTTTGTTTGGTTGTTTTTTGTTTTGTTTTTGTTATTCCAGATGAATTTGCAATTGTCCTTTCTAACATTGAAGAATTGAGTTGGAACTTGATGTGAATTGCATTGAATCTGTAAATTGCTATTGACAAGATGGCCATTTTTAGTATATTAATCCTGCCATTTCATGAACATGGAAGATCTCCATCTTCTGAGATCATCTTCAATTCCCTTCTTCACAGACTTGAAGTTCTTATCATGCAGATCTTGAGTTCCTTAAGTAGAGTCACAGAAAGGTATTTTATATTATTTGTGACTATTTTGAAGGGAGTTGTTTCCCTACTTTGTTTCTCAGCCTATTTATCTTTTGTGTAGAAAAAGGCTACTGGTTTATTTGAGTTAATTTTAGGTCTGTTTACTTCAGTGAAATACTTTATCAGCTTTAGGAGTTCTCCAGTTGAATTTTGGGGGTCACATTTTTTTTTATTCAGAAATGATCCATTTTTAATGTTTTGAATGTACAAATAGTAGTGGTAGAGATTCCCAACGTTTCTTCATTATTGGTACTCTTAGTGACTTCGTAGTTTGTGAAAGAATCCATTGATTTAAAGAAGTACTGGGGCTAGAGAGGTGGCTCAGTGGTTAAGAAGATATACTGCCCTTGTAGAGGACCTGAGTTTGGTTTCCAACACCCACACTGAGTGTCTCACACCACCTTTTTTTTCCATTTTTTATTAGGTATTTAGCTCATTTACATTTACAATGCTATACCAAAAGTCCCCCATACCCACCCACTCCCCCTTTTTGGCCCTGGCGTTCCCCTGTACTGAGGAATATAAAGTATGCGTGTCCAATGGGCCTCTCTTTCCAGTGATGGCCGACTAGGCCATCTTTTGATACATATGTAGCTAGAGTCAAGAGCTCCGGGGTACTGGTTAGTTCATAATGTTGTTCCGCCTATAGGGTTGCAGATCCCTTTAGCATCTTGGCTACTTTCTCTAGCTCCTCCATTGGGAGCCCTGTGATCCATCCATTAGCTGACTGTGAGCATCCACTTCAGTGTTTGCTAGGCCCCGGCATAGTCTCACAAGAGACAGCTACATCTGGGTCCTTTCGATAAAATCTTGCTAGTGTATGCAATGGTGTCAGCGTTTGGATGCTGATTATGGGGTGGATCCCTGGATATGGCAGTCTCTACATGGTCCATCCTTTCATCTCAGCTCCAAACTTTGTCTCTGTAACTCCTTCCAAGGGTGTTTTGTTCCCACTTCTAAGGAGGGGCATAGTGTCCACACTTCAGTCTTCATTTTTCTTGAGTTTCATGTGTTTAGGAAATTGTATCTTTTATCTTGGGTATCCTAGGTTTTGGGCTAATATCCACTTATCAGTGAGTACATATTGTGTGAGTTCCTTTGTGAATATGTTACCTCACTCAGGATGATGCCCTCCAGGTCCATCCATTTGGCTAGGAATTTCATAAATTCATTCTTTTTTAATAGCTGAGTAGTATTCCATTGTGTAGATGTACCACATTTTCTGTATCCATTCCTCTGTTGAGGGGCATCTGGGTTCTTTCCAGCTTCTGGCTATTATAAATAAGGCTGCTATGAACATAGTGGAGCATGTGTCCTTCTTACCAGTTGGGGCATCTTCTGGATATATGCCCAGGAGAGGTATTGCTGGATCCTCCGGTAGTACTATGTCCAATTTCCTGAGGAACCGCCAGACGGATTTCCAGAGTGGTTGTACAAGCCTGCAATCCCACCAACAATGGAGGAGTGTTCCTCTTTCTCCACATCCACGCCAGCATCTGCTGTCACCTTAATTTTTGATCTTAGCCATTCTGACTGGTGTGAGGTGGAATCTCAGGGTTGTTTTGATTTGCATTTCCCTGATGATTAAGGATGTTGAACATTTTTTCAGGTGCTTCTCTGCCATTCGGTATTCCTCAGGTGAGAATTCTTTGTTCAGTTCTGAGCCCCATTTTTTAATGGGGTTATTTGATTTTCTGAAGTCCACCTTCTTGAGTTCTTTATATGTTGGATATTAGTCCCCTATCTGATTTAGGATAGGTAAAGATCCTTTCCCAATCTGTTGGTGGTCTTTTTGTCTTATTGATGGTGTCTTTTGCCTTGCAGAAACTTTGGAGTTTCATTAGGTCCCATTTGTCAATTCTCGATCTTACAGCACAAGCCAATGCTGTTCTGTTCAGGAATTTTTCCCCTGTGCCCATATCTTCAAGGCTTTTCCCCACTTTCTCCTCTATAAGTTTCAGTGTCTCTGGTTTTATGTGAAGTTCCTTGATCCACTTAGATTTGACCTTAGTACAAGGAGATAAGTATGGATCAATGCACATTCTTCTATATGATAACAACCAGTTGTGCCAGCACCAATTGTTGAAAATGCTGTCTTTCTTCCACTGGATGGTTTTAGCTCCCTTGTCGAAGATCAAGTGACCATAGGTGTGTGGGTTCATTTCTGGGTCTTCAATTCTATTCCATTGGTCTACTGGTCTGTCTCAATACCAGTACCATGCAGTTTTTATCACAATTGCTCTGTAGTAAAGCTTTAGGTGAGGCATGGTGATTCCACCAGAGGTTCTTTTATCCTTGAGAAGACTTTTTGCTATCCTAGGTTTTTTGTTATTCCAGATGAATTTGCAAATTGCTCCTTCTAATTCGTTGAAGAATTGAGTTGGAATTTTGATGGGGATTGCATTGAATCTGTAGATTGCTTTTTGGCAAGATAGCCATTTTTACAATGTTGATCCTGCCAATCCATGAGCATGGGAGATCTTTCCATCTTCTGAGATCTTCTTTAATTTCTTTCTTCAGAGATTTGAAGTTTTTATCATATAGATCTTTCACTTCCTTAGTTAGAGTCATACCAAGATATTTTATATTATTTGTGACTATTGAGAAGGGTGTTGTTTCCCTAATTTCTTTCTCAGCCTGTTTATTCTTTGTATAGAGAAAGGCCATTGACTTGTTTGAGTTTATTTTATATCCAGCTACTTCACCGAAGCTGTTTATCAGGTTTAGGAGTTCTCTGGTAGAATTTTTAGGGTCACTTATATATACTATCATATCATCTGCAAAAAGTGATATTTTGACTTCCTCTTTTCCAATTTGTATCCCCTTGATCTCCTTTTGTTGTCGAATTGCTCTGGCTAATACTTCAAGTACTATGTTGAAAAGGTAGGGAGAAAGTGGGCAGCCTTGTCTAGTCCCTGATTTTAGTGGGATTGCTTCCAGCTTCTCTCCATTTACTTTGATGTTGGCTACTGGTTGGCTGTAGATTGCTTTTATCATGTTTAGGTATGGGCCTTGAATTCCTGATCTTTCCAACACTTTTATCATGAATGGGTGTTGGATCTTGTCAAATGATTTTCTGCATCTAACGAGATGATCATGTGGTTTTTGTCTTTGAGTTTGTTTATATAATGGATTACATTGATGGATTTTCGTATATTAAACCATCCCTGCATCCCTGGAATAAAACCTACTTGGTCAGGATGGATGATTGCTTTAATATGTTCTTGGATTCGGTTAGCGAGAATTTTATTGAGGATTTTTGCATCGATATTCATAAGAGAAATTGGTCTGAAGTTCTCTATCTTTGTTGGGTCTTTCTGTGGTTTAGGTATCAGAGTACTCACTAAAGGGCACAGGGACAAAATCCTAATTAACAAAATCAGAAATGAAAAGGGAGACATAACCACAGATCCTGAAGTAATCCAAAACACCATCAGATCCTTCTACAAAAGGCTATACTCAACAAAACTGGAAAACCTGGACGAAATGGACAAATTTCTGGACAGATACCAGGTACCAAAGTTGAATCAGGATCAAGTTGACCATCTAAACAGTTCCATATCACGTAAATAAATAGAAGCAGTTATCAATAGTCTCCCAGCAAAAAAAAAGCCCAGGACCAGACGGGTTTAGTGCAGAGTTCTATCAGACCTTCAAAGAAGATCTAATTCCAGTTCTGCACAAACTATTTCACAAAATAGAAGTAGAAGGTACTCTACCCAACTCATTTTATGGGGGTCACTTATAAATGTGATTATATCATATGCAAACAGTGATATTTTGAATTACTCCTTTCCAAATTGTACCCCTGTAATATCCTTTTGTTGTCCAATTGCTCTGGCCTTGACTTCAAGCGCTATATTGCATAGGTAAGGAGAGAGTAGACAGCCTTGTCTAGTGAATGATTTTAGTGGGATCGCTTCAAGTTTCTCTCCATTTAGTTTGATGTTGACTACTGGTTTGCTCTATATTACTTTTATTACATTTAGGTATGGGCGTTGACTTCCTGATATTTCCAAGACTTTTATCATGAATGTGTGTTGGATTTTGTCAAATGCATCTCAGCATCTAATGAGATGATCATGTCATTTTTGACTTTGAGTTTGTTTATATAGTGGGATACACTGATGGATTTCTGTATATTGAACCATCCCTGCATCACTGGGATGAAGCCTACTTGATCATGATGGATGATCATTTTGATGTGTTCTTGGATTCTATTTGCAAGAATTTTGAGTAATTTTGCATTGATATTCATATGGAAAATTGGTGTGATGTTCCCTTTATTTGTTTTGTCTCTGTGTGGTTTAGGTATCAAAGTAATTGTGGCTTCGTAGAATGAATAGGATGGAGTTCCTTGAAATTAGGTCCTTTTTGAAGGTATGATACAACTCTGCACTAAACCCATCAGGTCCTGGGCTGTTTTACTTTGGGAGACTATTAATGAGTGTTTCTATTTCTTTTGGGGAAATGGGAATATTTATGTTGTTAATTTGATCCTCATTTAACTTTGGTATCTGGTGTGTATCTAGAAAATTGTCCATTTCATCCAAGTTTTCCAGTATTGTTGAATATAGTATTTTGTAGAAGAATCTGATGATTTTTTTAAAATTTCCTCAGATTCTGTTGTTATGTCTCCCTTTTCATTTCTGATTTTCTCAATTAGGATACTGTCCTGTGCCCTCTAGTTAGTCTAGCTAATGGTTTATGTATATTGTTGATTTTCTCAAATAATTATCTTCTTGTTTGTTGATTCTGTGCATTGTTCTTCTACTTTCTTTTGAGTTGATTTCAGCCTGATTTTGATTGTTTTCTGATGTCTGCTCCTCTTGGGTGAATTTGCTTTCTTTTGTTCTAGAGCTTTTAGGTGTTCTTTTTTGCTTTCTCCAGTTTTTTTTTCCCAGCACTCAGAGCTATTAGTTTTTCTCTTAGGACTTCTTTCATTGTGTCTGATAAGTTTGGATATGTTGTGGCTTCCTTTTCCATTAGACTCCAAAAAAATTAATTTCTTACTTTATTCCTTGACCAAGTTATCATTGAGTAGAGTGTTGTTCAGCTTCCACTAGGATGTGGGCTTTCTATTATTTATGGTGTTATTGCAGATCAGCCTTTGTCTATGGTGATCTGATAGGATGCATGGGATTATTTCAATATTTTTTATATATTGAGGCCGGTTTGTTGAATGATTATATGTATGGTCAGTGTTGCAGAAAGTACCATGAGGTGCTGAGAAATAGTTATATCCTTTTGTTTTAGGGTAAAATGTTCTATAGATATCAGTTAAATCCATTTGTTTCATAACTTTTGTTAGTTTCACTATAGCTCTGTTTAGTTTCTGTTTCCAGAATCTATTCATTGATGAGAGTGGGTATTGAAATCTCCCAGTATTATTGTGTGGGGTGCAATGTGTATTTTGAGCTTTACCAATGTTTCTTTAATGAATATGGATGCCCTTGCATTTGGAGCACAAATGTTCAAAATTGAGAGTTCATCTTGGTAAGTATTACGTTTGATGTGTATGAAGTGTCCCTCCTTATCTCTTTTCATGACTTTAGGTTGAAAGTCCACTTTATTTAATATTAGAGTGGATACTCAAGCTTGTTTCTTCAGACCACTTGCATGGAAAATAGTTTCCAGCCTTTCACTCTGAGGTAGTGTCTGTCTTTGTCACTGAGGAAGATTTCCTGTATGCAGCAAAATGTTTGGTCCTGTTGACTTAACCAGTCTGTTAGTCTACATCTTTTTATTAGGGAATTGAGTCCATTGATATTAAGAGATATAGAGGCAAAGTCATTGTTCCTTCCTGTTTTTATTGTTGTTAAACTTGAGATTCTGTTCTTGTGGCTGTTTTCTTTTAGGTTTGTTGAAAGATTATTTTCTTGCTTTTTCTAGAGCATAGTTTCCCTTCTTGTGTTGGGATTTTCCCTTTAATGCCCTTTGAAAGGTTGGATTTGTGGGAAAATATTGTGTAATTTTTTTTTTTTTTTTTGGTCATGGAATGCCTTGGTTTCTTCATCTATGATAGTTGAGAGTTTTGCTGGTCATAGTAACCTGGGGCTGGCATTTGTGCTCCTTTAGGTTCTATGTGAAAGCTGCCCAGGAACTTCTAGCTTTAATAATTTCAGGGGAGAAGTCAGGTGTAATTCTGAATGGTCTGTCTTATATGTTGACCTTTTTACCTTACTGCTTTTAATATTCTTTCTTTGTTTTGTGCACTTGGTGTTTTGATTATTATGTGACAAGAGGAATTTCTTTTTGGGTCCATTCTATTTGGTGTTCTGTAGGCTTCTTGTATGTTAATAGGATCTCTTCCTTTATTTTGGGGAAGTTTTATTTCATAATTTTGTTGAAGATATTTACTGGCCCTTTAAGTTGGAAATCTTCCTTCTCATCTATACCTATTATCCTTAGGGTTAGTCTTCTCATTGTGTCCTGGATTTCCTGGATGTTTTGGGTTAGGACCTTTTTGCTTTTCTCATTTTATTAAATTGTCATGTCAATGTTTTCTATGGTATCTTCTGTACCTGAGGTTCTCTCTTCTATCTCTTGTATTCTGTTTTCCTTGCATCTATTGCTCCTGAATTATTTTCTTATTTTCTATTTCCAGAGTTGTCACCCTTTATGATTTCTTTATTGTTTCTACTTTCATATTTAGATCCTGGATGATTTTGTTCAATTCTTTCACCCATTTGAATGTATTCTCTTGTATTTCTTTAAGGGAGTTTTTTACGTCCTTCTTATAGCCCTCCATCATCACCATGAAAAGTGACTTTAGATCCATATCTGGCTTTTCCGCTGTGATGGTTTTTCCAGGACTTGCTATGGTGGGAGTGTTGGGTTCTGATGATGCCAACTAAACTTGGTTTCTGTTACTTCTATTATTATGCTTGCCTCCTTCCATCTGATTATCTCAGGTGCTCCATGTTCTGGATATATATGATTGGTGCAAATCCTTCCTGTAATCTCAGTTAAGTCAGAACTTCGCAGAATCCAGGTTTTATGGTGATTTTGTGATTCTGCGATCCAGTGATGCTGAGATTCTGGGTGTGTCAGAGTTCTTGGCAGTCCAGCTTCCTCTGATACCCTGAGATCCTGGTGTATCCAAACTCCTGGGATCTTAAGATCCTGGGAATGTTAGAGTGCCTGGAAGTGGTACATCCTCTGGGGACTAGACCGTGGGACTGTCTGCTGAGTTTGAAACCAAGGGAGACCAGCACACACAGGAAGGAACCCTAGCAACTGGTTGGGCAGGGTTCCTGTGTTTGTGCTCCAGCTGACCCCAGGCACCCTTGGTTCTATTGGATCAGATGTTGTGTTCCACTCACCAGTGATTCTAAGATCCTTGGCATGCTAGGGCCTCTGGGGGAGTGGAGAGTCCTCTGGAGACTGTGGGGCAGTCTGCTGAGACTGGGCCCAAGGTGGCCTGGTTCTGGTGCCAACCAGAAGGCATAAAATAATTTCTAATAAAACAAATAAGAATCACACCTATTTGGAAGATAAATAAAATAAAATTTTAACAAAAATCATTTTTAACATTGTACATATGTTTTTTTTTAATTTTGTTTGATTTTATTCAATTCCTTCAACTATTTTAATGTGTATTCCTGTCTTTAGAGAATTTATTTGTCCCTTCTTTAATAGTTTCTACCTGTTTACCTGTACCTCTTTCAGTGACTTATTTATACCCTCCTGAAAGGACTCTATTTTCTTTATGAGATAGGATTTTAGGTCTGCTTCATGGTTTTGAGGTGTGTTGAGATATTCAAACCTTGCTGTGATGGGAGAACTAGGTTCTAATGGTACCAAATTTTATTGGCTTCTATTGCTTATGGTCTTGTGCCACGGCACTCTGGTCGAGTCAACCTGTCAGGCAGGGATGCCTAAAAGCTGCTCATGAGGAAAAAAAGTTTCACGGAAGCTCTCCTCCTGGAGTTTGGCATTCCCTCTAACCCATACATTAATTTTCCATTCCCGAGTTAGTCTAGTGTATAGATTCACGTGCTCTCTATTAGTAATACCCTATTATAAGTGCCTTTTAAGATTGAATTCTGACATAGCTAAACCCAGTGTTCCAAGATCCCAGAAAGCAGCAAGGAAGTTTAACCTATTCAGTAACTAATTAAGCATTACAATAGACGGGGCGAGTGGCTCAACTGGTCTGCAAAAAGAGCCTGGGAATCTCACTGTGATAGAAATCTTTAGTACAGGCTACATTCCATACCTATAGCAAGTTGATATAATCTCCTGACAAATGGAGATTCTCCAGACAAGATAAGAATTAGCAAGGCCTAGAAATTTAGGGGTCCATGACACTATGTTATTCTTGAGGCTTGCCAAGAGTAAACCCCCCCTGGTGCTATTAACACTAAAGTGTGAAATTCTTGCCTGTCACTAGGCTGATCCTAGGCAGGACTGCTAATCTCTATTGTAAACATTTATTTGGTTCCTGCAATTCCTTTTGCAGTCATTCCATTGTATCTGGTAAATTTCAATGAACCTTGCCTGATGGATCTTGCAACCCCTGGTATTCTGTGTAATATAAAAAAGTCTGATGCTCAACCTGACAATACATTCAGATTCAACACCTCTCCTGTGTGCATCTGTTTGTCAATTCATCCGATGCATTGCCCACATGCCCGAGAGACCTGTTCCACTCAGACACAGGGAACCAGAGGGTCTGCGGTAGTCTTGTGCTCGCCTCTCGCCATCTCGTTATATCTGCTGTTAACTGGCCTGGGCATGAATGTCTGGAGCTTACCTCCTGTGTCTCTGTTTGCTTCAGGTCTCATGGGAGACCTGTGGCCCTGGCTACAGCAGATTTCCTTTTAGGCCTTCAGACCATGTGGTCTGTTGGCTGGCTGTAGCAGATCTCCCAGGAGGCCTTAGAACTGTGTGCTCTTCACTGGAAGAGACAAGCTGATGATCTGCCCTGGTGGAAGGAGCAGGTTGGAAAGGAGGTAGATTTGAGAGGATGGGATAGGTCTGCATTTGTATGTGCATAATGGGAGATAGCAGAAGGTATCATATTCTTCAGGTCTGGAGTAACAAAGGTTTGGATGAAGCCAAGAATGTTATGTGGGTGCTGGAATTCAAATTCTAAGCATCATGGCTCCTAAATAGACACTAATGGTTTTCTACTTCCATAACTTCTACGCCCTGGGACAATTGATATTCTTTTTGCTTAAGGTCCCACTGACCATTGTGTTTGGCACAGAGCAGCAAAAAGAAAGTGGACAGATGGACTTTGTCAAAGCTTGATGTTGAACATAGAGTTTTCCTCTCAGCCAGCTAAATTACATGAGGCTTTCTGTCTTAGGATTCCCATTCCTCCAAAGAGACCTCATGAAAAAGGGAAGTCTTATAAATAGGAAACAGTAAATCCTGGCTGGCTCACACTTTGATAGGTTGAGTCCATTATCATTATGGTGGGGAGCATGGCAGCATTCAGGCAGTCATGGAGCTATAATAAGGTCTGAGAGCTCCACAATTTGATGCCAAGGCAGCATCAAGATAGTCTCGTTTTCAGGAAGCTAAAAGAGGGTCTCTCCTGCACTTTAGTGTAGATTGAGCACAGGCTCTCAGTGCAAGACTCCACAATGACACATTTTTGCCAACAAGACCACACCTATTGTAACAAGTACATGACTCCGAATAGTGTCCCTCACTGCGGACTAAGCATTCAAACACATAAGTATATGGGGGCTCAAACCTATTCAAACCATTATAGTGTCTTTGCATTTGAAGGAACCTATGGTAAAACAAGGCTCTGAATAACCAATGACTACCCAGGCCCTCCCTCATATGTGCAGGCTGATATAGCTGTTATATTGTCCTCAATCCTCAGTGAGGCACTGTGTGCTTTCAAACAAGGCATCAAACTCTTCCAGGATATCCTCTGGAATATAGAGATTAAAAAATGTTACCCCTCCACTAAAACAAGTATTTATGTGTCGAACTCATTCTTTTCTGTCATGAACTTGGTAAGTGATAGAAAAAGATAAATAAAAAGAAAAGGGCATGACTGTTGTTAGATATGGTGGAGGGAAAGGTTTATTGTAGATATGAGGGAGAGAATAGCCAGAGGCAGACACATCTGGGAGAGAGCAGTGTGAATATAACCCTGAGCAGCAGGGTCCCTCCATAGGGGAAGGAGGTCATTCTTCCTCTCTGTAGGCTGAGAAGGCACAAATAAGAACTCTAACTGCTTGGCTTATCTTCCTTTTTTCCACAGCGATGACCATGAAGGACTACCATACCACCAATAGCTAGGTCTCCTAGAAATAGTCACTCCTGAATCCACCAGTCAGAACTACAGAGCACAGGAGTCCACACCAGTATAAGAAGTCCTTTTCTCTCACTCCATTTCTCTCAAGCCCTGTTACAGGACATTTGATTACTGGACACAGAAAACCTTCTTGTTCACAAAATATAGAAGGCTTTAATAGATGTCAGGTGCAGTAAGGTGTGTCCTGAAGAGATGAAGTTTAAGTGAGCCTCTAAACGCCTCAATAGATAAAAATGCTAAAGAATGGAAATTGTTTTGGAGGGGTCATATGTTCTTTGCTTATGACTCAAGCCAAAGTCAGCTGGATGGGCTTGAAGGTGAAAGTATTTGATGCTACTGACTTGGCTTGTAGCCGCCACTAGGAAGGTAACATGGTTCAGCCTGCCAAAGGGTGGAGGGCAGGAGCTGGAGACTTTGCTAACAATTGGACTTTTGGGAGCTCTCTTGCACTCTATTTTGGCCTGGAATCCAAGTAAAACATAGGGGTTCTCTCTCTGGGCTTGCAGGAACCAAAGAGAAGCAGCTGGGAGGACACAGGTGAGACAGTATTCTAGGAAAGAGAGCTAAGGTGTCCTCTTGGGTTTGGAGTAGCTCAAGAGAACGGTAGACTAGCTGGATAGAATGATATAGATAGAATGATATTTTTAAAGAGCTAGAAGTTTAATTTAAAAATGAGGCTTTAAAATGGATATTTTGGTTATAGTTAAGAAAATAAAGTTACCTTACTGAGCTTGCAGGTATTTAACTTCAGCTCCTGACTCCTGTGTCTTTATGGGTATAAATATTTAACAAATTCAAAAGGACAAATAATCAAAGCCCAACTAAAACAAACAAACACAATTTGTATTTTACAATTTAATTTTATTTTATATAAATGAGTGTCAGCTTGCATATATGCATAAGCATCAAATACATGGAGTATTTATGGAGGACAGAAAAAGGCATCAGATGCCATGGAATAAGAGTGACAAATGGTGTGTGCCACAAGGGGAAACTGAACCTGGGTCCTCTGGAAGAGCAGCCAGTGCAACTGGGTTTGGATGTGGTGGTGAACACCTTTAATTCCAGCATTATTAAGGCAGTGGCAAAAAGGAAAAAAAAAAAGAAATGAAATGACTAAGCTCGATGTGGCAGCTTACCTCTTTAACACTAATACCTAAGCTAGGTGTGGCAGCTCACCTCTCTACCACAAGCACCTAAGCTACGTGTGGCAACTCACTTCCATATCAATAGCACCTTGGAATCACACACACACACACACACACACACACACACACACACACACACACAATTCTAATCAAATGTCAAAAAACTAAACCCCACCAGGTCTGAATTCAATGCTAACGGGGTCTACAGACAGAGCTACATGGACAGCCAGGGAGGGCTACATGGAGAGATCCGGCCTCAAACAACAACAAAACAACACAACTTCAAACAAAAATACAGTGATGGTCAGAAGACATAACACTCTAGCACATTGGTTCTCAACCTGTGGGTCATGATCTCTTAGAAGATATGTAAGACCATCAGGAAACACAGATATTTACACTACGATTCATGACTGTAGTGAAACTACAGTTATGAAGTAGAAATGATAATTTATGGCTGGGGATCACCATAACTAGAGGAACTGTGATAAAAGGTCTTAGGATTAGAAAGGCTGAGCACCACTGCTCTTGCACATGGTTGCCTAAAGTGGAAATTCAGCATAAGTTATATGATAAGGGGGAAAGCAGCTACATAAATGTAATCATCTGACATGGTAGGTGAAAAAAGTGACTTTTGCTAATTGCACTCTGACTTGCATGAGTGTAGGGACATACACACGCACACACTTCTTTTTACGTGAGGAAGAACTCATGAATTTATTGTCTTCATTACAAAATCAGCATAGAACTAGATCACTGCGCATTGGTGTTTCCTACATCTCCATCTCCATCTGTCTCTCTGTCTCTCTCTGTCTCTCTGTTGCTCTGGTTTGGTTTTTTTGTTTGTTTGCTTGCTTGCTTTTTGAGAAAGGGTTTCACTGTGTATGTAGCTCTGCATGTCCTGATATTCACTCTGTAGTCCAAGCTGACCTTAAACTCCATCAACTGTCTGCCATGTGTGCCATTGCCACATGGCCGCAAACACCATCTTTATAAGAGTAAAATTAATAAATACCATGGGACTGTAAGACTGGTCACTATCAGGGACATCAGAGCTCTGCCTGGGCTTAGGACTCACACACCATGGTGATGCAACAATCAGATAAGCTAAGGATTCTCTGCCACCCCATCCAGTATCCCCAGGCCAGCAGAAAGGGATATCCAGAGGGGCACATGTATAGGGGCGATTCTACCCAAGGCTTAGACCAAGGATACCTTGGTGGGGCATAATTCAGACCTCTCTGGGCTATAGGGGAAAGCCTATTCTCTCTCTCCCTCACCCTTCCCTTGCCCCCTCCCTCCCCCTCCCCTGCTCTCTCTCTCTCTTCCTCTCCTTCTCCCTCTCTCTCTCCTCATCTTCTTTCTTTCTTTCTTTCTTTTCTTTAAGTCAGAGTTTCTCTTTGTAGCTTTGGCTGCACTAGATGGTAGACCAAGCTAGCCACAAACTCAGATATCCACTAGGATTATATGTATGCACTAACACCTCCTGCAACATTTCCTGCCTTTCTGCACACAGTGGGTTCTGGTTAACGTACTTCAGACAGCTTCTTCATGGATACTGGGCAGTTGCAGAGATGGACAGTGGAGAAGCAGTGTTATGGAGTTAACAGGACTCCCTGCAGACTAGATCACAGGTACATATACTCCAGTGTTCCCTTTCCCCAGGAAGCTGCTGCTAGAGTCTTTCCTTCTGAAGTGAAGTGCATTCTCAGTGCCACACCAAAGTCATTTTCTGAGCTGAATTCCGTTATGCATCCCCAAATTTCTCTTAGCATGGTGATGCACAATAGAAAAGTTATTCGTGATGATCTCCTGTCTGATGTGTATAACTGAGAAGAGTTTGAATTCTTGAGATCAGTGGTGAAATAATACTTGATTCCAAATATGTCCTTTCCTTCTTCCTCTATGGTAATTTCCTGAGGTTTTTTTTTGCAAAAAGACCTGTCATGTATCATTCACACAAAGGCCTACAACCTGTTGGGACTTAAATCCAGGGCAAAAATGTTGAACTAGTATCCAATAACATATCAAACTGGACAGTAGCCTCCAGTTTCTCTCAGCATCCCTGTCTCTATGATAGGTCCCTCCTGCCTGGAATGCCTCCCCACCCCAGCACCCCCAAACTCTCTAGAGCAAGAGATCCCCTGGCTTTCCTCCTTCTAGCTCTTCTGACACCTATATAACTCAGCCACTTTACCCATGCTAGTCTCTTGGCTCAGGCGGTCCCTCTTGGTTGGCGAACCCTCTTTCTCTTTTCAGATCTCCTCTCCTCACATGGCCCAGCTAAGGGTCATGTTCACTCTGTAACTCTCCAAGAGGTTTCCTTTCTGGTCTGGAAATCACTGTGCCAAGCTATTTTCTAATCCCAAACATCAACTTTCCTCTGCCAGTAGTCCTGTAATTTAGGAGTGTTTCAGCAAGCCCGGCCTTTGTAGCTCAAGGAAATATTGACACATCTATAATCACAACATTCTCCCTAACAGTTTGAGTGTATGGCTCAATCTGGGGAGGTGTGTCTACTTCTTGGCGCTTGATAATGTCTGAACTACATTGTACAGAAGACATTGCTCCAAGAATAGCCAGAAAAAATAGGCATTTTGGTGAAGACAAAATGATGGGTTGGTGTGCAGGAGGTTCTTTGAAACTTTTTCTATCTGTCAGTCACAGAAAACTAGTTTTATCAGTATTGGACATGGAATGAAAATGGGAGAGTTAAAGTGTTTTTCCTCCATAATGGACGTGGAACTGAGGTTTTCTACAACCCTTGTGATCTGATCCAGGCTTCCATGGGGGATGACCATGCTCCAGAGCCTGGCAGGCCAGTGGAGCCTGGTGGTGATTGTGAAGGCTGTGGGTGGAGCCCTGCCCTCGGTGAGTGCCTAGTGATTGCCCACCTCCCTGAGTTCTGGGTCAGGAGACAACAGGGTAAACTCCCATGTCCCTGACTGTATGACACCTGTGGAAAAAATATATATTTTTTGATATCTGTGTGCTCAATCACTAGAGCCATCCCCTCTGACACACAGGGTCTGGTAGACTGTACCTCCTAAGGCTTGTGGGCAGGCATGTGCTTGGAGAGAGAGCCCTGGGATGACCTCTACTGGCATTAGATGAGGGAAAGGGCTCAGTGCACCTAAGGACCTGACTTTTGTATACAGAGACTTTGGTAGCCAAGAAGATTTGAACAGATGAGCGATTCAATCTAGTCAGTTTTCCAAGGGTGGTGTGGGGGTACTTTGGGTGTAGGCAGGGACCTGTGAATCCTTGGTAAATCCTTTGCACTAATGTTTGAGTTGGAATGCAAGGTGTAGAAGGCATGGAGGAGTTGTAGATTGTTTGAAGCCAAATCTAAGATGGCGCCAGTTTCCAGTGTGCCTTTGTGGTAAACAACATCACTGTGCAGGCACTAGCCCGAATCTGACGACAACCCCTCCCGAGCAGGTGCCTGCAAATTAGGTGCTGGCCGACTGACAAATCCCAGGGGGCCACGGAGCCTTCTACTGTGCTGGGGTGCATATAAGCTGTCTTCCCTGGGTCCCCATTCCCCATTGCAGCATTGAGGCATTCCTGCAATAAAGGCTGTTGAGAAGAATCTGACTGTAATGAGTCTTCCTTGCAAGCTGAGGGGGGCGCGACAAACTGGTGGCCCGTATGGGGACCCGAGGACTTCGTGGATTCAGAACTCTTCAGGTGGGGAATATCGGTACCTGTAAGTCTCCCAAATTGATCCCCGATTAAAAGGGGGGAAATGTTTTTCTTTCCCGTGGACCCAGTGTGGGTAGCTCTTATCATTGTTGTTTCATTTTTTTGTAATTTAAGGCCTCTGCTTTTGTTTGATAGAAGCAGTTAAGGCAGATCAGAAAACTCTTACAGAACTACAAGAAAGTATGTCAGAGGAAGATAAGGAACGTATGAGCAAAGGAAGGAAAAGGGGCAAAAAGGAAAAGAGAAGGGAGAAAAGATAAATACAGAAGGAAAAGGAAATAGTGATAAAGAAAAAGGAAAAAGAAACAGTGATAAAAGGAAATAGCAAAAATAGATCCCTCTTTAAAAGACTTATTGCTAAGTCTGTCAAGTTCTAACTCCAGTGGCTCAGAGTTGAGTGAGGATGATGAAGCTGACCCAGAAGAAGAGGCAGCTCAGTATGAGAGGAATAGGTATGATCCGGATTGGCCAGAAAGAGCCAACCCACTGAAAAAGGGAGTATCGGTGAAAAAATAAATAAATAAAACCGAAAGTGCAGAGAGCTCCACCTTTCAATCCTAATTACACACCAAAAAAGGAGCACGCCAGGGATGCTAAACCAGGTACCTCATTCTGTTCAGAGGTTTGGAAATAAGTTGGTCTAAGTTTCCCTGATTTTGATGATTGTCAAGGGAAATGGTATCATGAGCCAGTGGATTTCAAAACTATTAGGCAACTGGCAGAATCAGTCCGTACTTATGGGGTGGGTGCAGCTTTTGTGGTTGAACAAATTGAGGTGCTTGCCAGATATTACCTCAACCCTGGGGACTGGAATAAGGTGGCTCGGTCTTGCTTGTCATCTGGGCAATATTTAGATTGGAAGTCCTTGACTTATAAATATGCAAATAGTCAGGCAGCAGCAAATTTAGCCACAGGACAAGATCCTCAGAGACATTGGGATGCAGACATGCTTCTGGGTTTAGGACATTTTGCTTTAGATCAAACAAATTATCCTGAAGCAGTCTATGCCCATATAAATGAAGTAGCCACCAAATTCTGGAAAGTGTTGCCAAACAGAGGTACAGTCTTGGGCAACCTTACCAAAATTTTGCAGGGACCCACAGAACCATTCTCAGACTTTATAGCATGCCTCATTGTGGCAGCTACTAGAATCTTTGGAGACCCTGATACAGCTATGCCTTTAGTCCAACAGCTAGTATATGAGCAATGCACTAAGGAATGCAGAGCAGCCATTACACCCTATAAACATAAAGGTTTAGAAGTATGGATGAGGGTTTGCAGAGAACTAGGGAGCCCATTAACCAATGCAGGCCTGGCGGTAGCTGTACTGCAATTGAGTAGATCTAATAATGATACTTGTTACAAGTGTGGCCAAAGAGGACATTTTAGAAAAAACTGCCCTGAAAATGAAAACCAGACCACATTAGATAAACCTAGACAGCCAGGCTTATGCCATAAATGTAGGAAGGGAAAACAATGGGCTAATAAATGCAGATCTACAAAGGATATAGAAGGTCAACCATTACAAACAGGATATGGTGGCACAAGGCCAAAAAACGGACAGCAGGTCCCACGTCCCCAGGGCCCTCAAATATATGGGGCTCTTCAGAAAGACCAGAAGAAACCTTGGCCATCTCTCCATCATCCAAGAGACCACAGAGAGCCACTACTGGCTCCTCAGGTTTGGACCTCCACTCCACCACCAGACTCGTATTAACACCACAGATGGGGGTACAGCCCATAGGTACAGATTTTAAAGGCCCCCTTCCCAAAGATACTATAGGACTATTGCTTGGCCACTCATCTGCTTTAAAAGGATTACAGATAACCCCTGGAGTGATTGATCCTGACTATACTGGAGTAATAAAGGTTTTGGTAGCCACCCCTGCAGGCAACTCAGCTATCACTCCAGGAGATAGAATTGCTCAATTGTTGCTATTACCCAGTTTACATAAATATTTCCCAGCAAATAATAAAATAAGAGGAGAGAGTGGACTAGGTTCTACAGGTTCTTGGTTCACTTTCTTATCAATGGAATTAGGAGATTGCCCCATGTTAACTTTAGAGGTTGAAGGAAGATCCTTTTTAGGATTATTAGACACTGGTGCAGATTGCAGTATTATCTTCACTCATGATTGGCCATCAAAGTGGCCCTTGCAGACATCATCTCAAAGCCTGAGTGGTCTGGGTTACGAGACTGCTCCTCTTGTCAGTACTAAGGAATTAACCTGGAGAAATTAGGAAGGTAAGTCAGGAAAATGGATCCCTTGTATTGTGAATATTCCCGTGACCCTATAAGGCAGGGATGTCTTAACCAAGATGGATCTTAGATTAATTAATGAATATTCCCCACAAGCTCGGGAGATAATGTCTAACATGGGCTATACTCCAGGTAAAGGATTGGGAAAGGCATTACAAGGCAGTACTATGCTAGTACCAACCAAGTTTAAAGTAGATAGAAAAGGACTGGTTTTATCCTAGGGGTCGTTGAGGGAAGAATACCCATTAATTGGAAAACAGAGGAACCTGTATGGGTTCCTCAATGGCCTCTTTTCTCTGAAAAATTGGCAGCAGCCAGGGAATTAGTAAGGGAACAATTGGAATTAGGACATATTAAACCCTCCCAGTCACCATGGAATGCCTCTATATTTGTAATCAAGAAAAGATCAGGAAAATGGAGGCTTTTACATGATCTTAGAGCTATTAATAATCAAATGCAAATTATGGGCCCAATACAAAGAGGTCTGCCCCTGCTCTCTAGCCTGCCTGATGATTGGCCTATAATAATAATTGATATTCAGGATTGATTTTTTTTCTATTCCCCTTGCATTGTGTGATAGCAAGCACTTTCCTTTTACTCTCTCTCCTGTAAATAATGAAGGGCCTGATAAATGGTATCAATGGGCCATTTTACATCAAGGCATGGCCAATAATTCTACTATGTGTCAACTTTTTGTAGGAGAAGCATTACAACCTGTCTGTGACACATTTCCGAAATTGAGGATAGTGCATTATATGGATTATATCCTCCTTGCTTCTAATAATAAAGAAAGGTTAGATAAAGCTTATATAGAATTAGTGAAAGAATAAGAAAACAAACAATTGTTTGTAGCACCTGATAAAGTTCAAATGGGAAAATTAGGAGAATTCTTGGGCACCCGAGTTACTCCACATTCCATCACACCTCAAAATGGGGAATTGCACAAAGATCATTTAAAAACATTAAGTGATTACCAGAAATTGCTAGGTGATATAAATTGGATTCACACATATATGAGACTACCCAATTCTGAATTAACTCTACTCTTTGATATGATGAAAGGTGACCCTCAATTGTCATCCACCTGTGCCCTCACTTCTGAGGCCCGAGTTGCCTTAGGAAAGGTAGAGAGGTACTTAGAAAAAGCTAAATTATGTAGATGGAAAGAAGGAGAGGGCATATATTTGTGTGTCCTGAAGACGTTTCACCAACCGACCGGACTATTGTGGCAATCAGGTCAACTATTGTGGATTTATCCTCATGTGTCTCCTAATAAAACTCTTCAATATTATCCCAGCACTGTAGCCCATTTAGCAATCTTGGGCATTAAATCATGCATTCAACATTTTGGAGCCCCCCCCCCCCCCCGCTCAAACATTTATTACACCATATAATGCTAACCAAATACAGACCCTGGGCTCTTTAGTTGATGAACGGGCTCTGATGCGTTGTAGTTATGATGGGGAATTAGATAATCATTAGACTAAAGATCCTTTATTACAAGTTTTTATTGAACATTCAGTGATTTTTCCAAAGGTTACGGCATCTAAACCCATACCAGTTGCATTGGATATTTATAGAGATGGTTCTAAAATAAGTGTTGGTGCCTATGTAGTTAATTCTCAAAAACCCATCCTTTTTCAAAACAATCCTGGCACCCCACAACTTACTGAATGTAAAATTGTGTTGGAAGTATTCAAAGCTTTTAAGGAATCTTTTAATCTAGTCTCTGATTTGGCTTATGTAGTAAATGCAGTGTGTGCATTAGAAATTGAGGGACCCATTAGACCCACAAGGCCTGTGTGCACCATCTTATTAGAATTACAAAACTTGATTTGGAATAGGGAAAGTAAATTTTTTATTCAGCATATTCGGGTTCATTCTACTCTGCCAGTCCCTATGACTGAAAGGAATTCCCTGGTAGAAGCAAGTACTCATATAGAATCCATTTTTCATGTTACTCCATTAGAGTTTGCAAAAGGTTTTCATCAATTGTATCATGTCCCCTCTGCCACATTGCAGCAAACTTTTGATATTTCCCGGGCCTTAGCCCGAACTGTTGTATTGCAATTCCCACAATTTCATCACCCTCCCCATGTTGGGATTAACCCTCGTGGATTGATCCCTCTAAAAATATGGCAAATGGATGTTACACATGTTCCAGCTATTGAAAAACTAAATATGTCCATGTTTCTATTGACACCCGTTCAGGTATCATGTATGCCTCCCCTATGTCTGGTGAAAAATCTGTAATGTTATTAGCCATTGCTTAGACGCATGGGCAGCTTGGGGAAAACCAGCTAATTTAAAAACGAATAATGGACCTGCATATACATCAACATCCTTCCAAGTCTTCTGCGAAACTATGCAAGTTAGTCATACCACCGCCATTCCCTATAACCCACAAGGCCAAGGTATTGTGGAAAGAGCATATCACACCTTGAAAGAACTGTTACAAAAACAAAAAGAGGGAATTGCCTATGGACGAGCACCCAAAGAACAATTATCTTTAGCTTTATTTACCTTATTTTTTTTTTAATTTTGAATGATCATGGTAGCTCGGCTGCAGACAGGCATGCCATGATTTCACCTATAATTCAGCATGATGTAAAATGGAAGGATGTCTTAAGTGGTAAATGACATGGCCCAGATCCCATTATTTCAGAACTAGGGGAGCTGTTTGTGTTTTTCCACAGGATAAAGAACATCCGATTTGGGTACCAGAAAGGCTGACACGAAAATTCCTTATCTTAAAGGAAATTGGTCAGCCAAGACAGAGCAGCTTTCCAGAAAGTTGCTACTCCAGATTGTCAAACTCAATGGCACTTGACTCGACCCTGTCACCCTGGGTGACTTCACCTCCTGGATCACCAATGCCTTCTCCTCTTTTAAGGAGTGGGCAGGAATGTTGGCCTGTGGAGCAGTGGTCCTCCTGGGGTGTGTCTTCTGCATCTGGCTATTGTGTTGACTAAAATGAGAGCATGCTCAGCATAAAGCAGTGGTCTACCAAGCTTTGTTGGCAATTGAAGATGACACATCTCCCAGTATTTAGTTGGCCTCTTTAAAAAAATTAAGAGTTTGCCCTAGGTCATTTGGCAGTTGTAGTCACACAGATCCATAGTATCCAGAGACGGGCAACTTTCCTCGTGCACAGACCAACCTAAGGCAAAGGGCTTGAAGGTGATAGGGTAACCCTATGACGGGTAAGGCTGTGATACTAGAGGATCAACCTAAGACAGGAGCCGTGGATGATGGACAGATTTGCCCAGGCCTAGACCAGCCTCATTTTATTTTATTTTTCCCATTTTTATTAGGTATTTAGCTCATTTACATTTCCAATGCTATACCAAAAGTCCCCCATACCCACCCACCCCCAATCCCCTACCCACACACTCCCCCTTTTTGGCCCTGGCGTTCCCCTGTACTGGGGCATATAAAGTTTGCGTGTCCAATGGGCCTCTCTTTCCAGTGATGGCCGACTAGGCCATCTTTTGATACATATGCAGCTAGAGTCAAGAGCTCCGGGGTACTGGTTAGTTCATAATGTTGTTCCGCCTATAGGGTTGCAGATCCCTTTAGCTCCTTGGCTACTTAGCTCCTGAGGAATGGTGTGGCTGGTAGTGAATTTGAGGTATCAGAAGCCCACACCTAATCCAGTGCAAGTGTGTGTGTGTGTGTGTGTGTGTGTGTGTGTGTGTGTGTGTGGCTGCTGCCTGTAGATCAGAACATAAAGTCTTCAGATATTGCCCTGGTCCCACACCTCTCTTCTCCCCACCAAGCTAATCCTAGATGAACACTCTGAAACTGTTAGTTAGCACCCAGTTAAATGCTTTCTTTTAATTGTAAGAATTTCCTTGGCCATGGTGTCTCTTCATGGCAATAAAACATTAAATTTTATCCTCAGGTAATAAACAGAAGAGATTGATTCTTTGTCCAAGGTCACCCAGTAAGAGACACCATTAAAGGATGGAACGCAGTGGGTACCTGACAGCATGTATGAGAGGGGACTTGAATGAACTTTTGGGATACCAACACTCTTGCTTATTACTCCCAAACTTGTTTTTCTACAGGTTTCCTAGTATTAAGTGAAAACTGCCAACCAGAAAGAAGTAAGTGGAGGGTACCCAGGAATCACAATCCTCACTTAACACACAAGTGACCTCTGGAACTGTGGTGTCCTGGTACTCTGTGCTGAAATTGTCTCTGTCCTTCCTTTGGATTTCCCTGGCAAATGCTCAGAATGAAAGGTCCCCACGTCCACAGCAGGGATTACATGGACAGGCTTCCCTTTATGGTAACCATTGTCTAAAGATTCAAAGGTCTTAAAGCTCCAGTGATGACATTAGACCAAGCCTGGAAGTGAGATCGGTTGGGGATGATTAGAAATGCTCAGGCATGCATGAGGTCAGCTGGCTTTAGTGGAAGGTAGGAATTGTGGTAGCACAACAGTTGAGGGCTAAGTCTGCATACTGAGATTGAATGGAAGCTCAGTGTGAAAACTGAAGTGTGTGTCCTGAGGTCATGTACACATGGTTTCCTGGCCTTTGTGCCAGGGACAGAGTGGACAACAGTGTCCCAAATGTAGTCTGTTTGAAACAGATGATTGGGATGAATCCATGTTAGTGTCTGGTTGGAAGGAGTCCATGTGAATTCTCAGATTGAAACGAGGGACATTCTTCTAGCTTGGATTGACTCCACTATGATGGTTTCAATGAAATCACCCTCCAGTTAGTCATACACTTGCATTCTTGTTCCTTATTGGTGGAACACTTTAGAGATAATAATGATGTACAGCCTTGTTGGAGGAGGTGTGTAACTGAAGGTGGGCTAGTAAGTCTCTTGCCATTCCCAGTTAACTCTCTCTGCCTGTACTGTACCAGGATGTAAGGATGATCAGGATGTAAGCTCTCAGCAATGGTTCCAGTGCTGTGTGTGCCTGTTTCCATCCTCCTTGCCATGGTGGTTACAGATTGACCCTCTGCGTTGTAAGCCCCAATAAACTCATTGTAATTATAAGTTGCCTTTGTCATGGTGTCTCTTCACAGTAATAGAAAAATAATTAAGCCACTATGTCAACTGTTGTTGCTGAGTGATCAGCACAGTAGTCGGTGGGACCTCAAGGACAGACTAGCTATCTCTGAATAAGTTGACAGCCTGGTACCCTCTGAGGTAGGAAGCTAAGTGGGAATGACTTAAGGATACCAGAAATACCTGGCAAGGACAATTTATATAAATTCAACTTTCTCTACTGTTCAGGACTGTTTATCCTTTGAGGATGTGACTGTGTACTTCTCCTGGGAGGGATGAACACTGCTTGATGACTCTCAAAGGATCCTGAACCAGACTGATATGTCAAAGATCTGAACACTCATGTCTTTGATGGGAAAGACCCTACCATCATTTCAGAGCATGTCTCTGCTTTTCTTTGGTTTTTTTGTTTGTTGGTTTGTTTGTTTTGTTTTGTTTTGTTTTGTTTTGTTTTGTTTTGTTTTGTTTTGGTTTGGTTTGGTTTGTTTTGTTTTGTTTTGTTTTGGTTTGGTTTGGTTTTGGTTTTATTTGTTTTTCTGTTTGTTTTTTTAGAGAGAGCTGTATCTTTCTCACAGCTGGCCTATGAATAACAAATCTTTCTGCCACAGTCTTGGAGTATAAAGTACAGTTTAAAAACAAAGTCAAGTTTCACAACAGCTCTCTTTGTCTCAATTACAGCAAAGGCACACAGGGATCAATTTGTGGTTAGAAATTTTTTGGGTGTAGTTTGAGACATCGGTCTATCTTTAGAATCTTAGCTGTGCTAGATGTGCTATGTAGACCAGGCTGTCCTCTGACTTGCCAAGGTCTTCTTCCTCTGTCTTTTGAGAGTTGCAATTAATGGACTAAACAAACACATCTGGCCTGGGGTCAGGAGACTTAACACTGTCAGATTCCCTGTGACCTGATGACACTCTAAATATTTGGGATGTTTGTGACTCAAGTACTTCTGGTGACATGCCTTATGTTTGAATGTAATAGGAATTTGGCACTGGTAAGTTCAGTTTATTTTATTTTATTTTATTTATTTTATTCTATTTTATTTTTACAAGACACCCTTAACAGGATTACTCTCACTAGGCTTTATTCTGGTCTCCTGGATTTGTTGCATCACTTAGTACAGAACTCTCATTTTTTTGTATCGTGTCCTTTAGGATTATACTTTCTGGGATCCATGAGATGGCTCAGCTGGAGTCTTGGAGAGAGCCCTCTGTGCTGGCATTGAGATTCCTGACTCCAGGTATGTTATAGGTACATAGAGTGTGGTGGTTTTGGATGTTTGAAGGTATTAATTCTGAACAAGAACTGTCCCTTGGGTGTCAGTCTTGAATGTTTTGCCTGTTGCCTTGCAACCCTGTGGAACACAGCTGTTCCTGTATTGTGATGGTGTGCACTGTAAATGTAACTCTTTTTTTTTCAAAGTAACTTTTTACTATTCTTTTGTTTCTTTTTTTTTAATTACGTATTTTCCTCAATTACATTTCCAATGCTATCCCAAAAGTCCCCCATACCCTCCCCCACAATTCCCTACCCATCCATTCCCATTTTTCTGGCCCTGGAGTTTCCCTGTACTTGGGCATATAAATTTTGTGTGGGGAGAAATTGTGCAGCCTTGTCTAGTCCCTGATTTTAGTGGGATTGCTTCTACCATCTCACTATTGACTTTGATGTTGGCTACTGGTTTGCTGTAGATTGCTTTTATCATGTTTATGTATGGTCCTCAAATTCCTGATATTTCCAAGGCTTATATCATGAATGGGTGTTGGACTATGTCAAATGATTTCTCCAAGTCTAAGGAGATGTTCATGTGTTTTTTGTTTTTTTTTTTTTTGAGTTTGTTTATGTAATGGATTACATTGATGGATTTCCATATATTAAACCATCCCTGAATCCCAGGAATGAAGCCTACTTGGTCAGGATGGATGATTGTTTTGATGTGTTCTTGGATTCGGTTAGGGAGAATTTTATTTAGGATTTTTGCATCGATATTCATAAGGGAAATTGGTCTGAATTTCTCTATCTCTGTTGGGTGTTTCTGTGGATTAGGTATCACAGTAATTGTGGCTTCATAGAATGAGGTGGGTAGAGTACCTTCTGCTTCTATTTTGTGGAATAGTTTGTGAAGAACTCGAATTAGATCTTCTTTGAAGGTCTGATAGAACTCTATAGTAAACCTATCTGTTCCTGGGCTTTTTTTTGATTGGGAAACTATTAATGACTGCTTCTATTTCTTTAGGGAATATAGGACTGTTTAGATCATTAACCTGATCCTGATTTTACTTTGGTACCTGATATCTGTCTAGAAACTTGTCCATTTCATCCAGGTTCTGCACTTTTGTTGAGTATAGCATTTTTTAGAAGGATCTGATGGTGTTTTGGTTTTCTTCAGGATCTGTTGTTATGTCTCCCTTTTCATTTCTGATTTTGTTAATTAGGATGATGTCCCTGTGCCCTCTACTGTGTCTGGCTAAGATATTATCTATCTTCTTGATTTTCTCAAAGAACCAGCTCATCCTTCCTTGATTCTTTGAATAGTTCTTCTTGTTTCCACTTGGTTGATTTCACCCCTGAGTGTGATTACTTCCTGCCTTCTACTCCTCTTGGATTAATTTGCTTCCTTTTGTTCTACGGCTTTTAGGTGTGCTGGCAAGCTGCTAGTGTGTGCTCTCTCTAGTTTCTTTTTGGAGGCACTCAAAGCTATGAGCTTTCCTCTTAGAAATGCTTTCTTTGTGTCCCATAAGTTTGGGTATGTTGTGGCTTCATTTTCATTAAACTACAAAAAGTCCTAAATTTCTTTCTTTATTCCTTCCTTGACCAAGGTATCATTCAGAAGTGTGTTGTTCAGTTTCCATGAGAATATAGGCTTTCTATTATTTATGTTGTTACTGAAGATCAACCTTAATCCACAGTGATCTGATAGGATGCATGGGGAAATTTGAATATTTTTGTATCTGTTGGGGACTGTTTTGTGAACCATTATATGGTCAATTTTGGAGAAGGTACCATGAGGTGCTGAGAAGAAGGTGTATCCTTTTGCTTTAGGATAAAATGTTCTGTAGATATCTGATAGATCCATTTGTTTGGTATCTTCTGTGAGTTTCACTGTGTTCCTGTTTACTTTCTATTTCCATGATCTGCCCATTGATGAAAGTGGTGTGTTGAAGTCTCCCACTATTATTGTGTGAGTTTACATGTGTGCTTTGAGCTTTGCTAAAGTTTCTTTAATGAATGTGGCTGCCCTTGTATTTGGAGCATAGATATTCAGAATTAATAGTTCCTCTTGGAAGATTTTACCTTTGAGGAGTATGTCTTTTTTGATGACTTTGGGTTGGAAGTCGATTTTATTAGATATTAGAATGGCTACTCTACCTTGTTTCTTCAGACCATTTTCTTGGAAAATTGTTTTCCAGCCTTTCATTCTGAGGTGGTGTCTGTCTTTTTCCCCTGAGATGGATTTCTTGTAAGCAGCAAAACGTTGGATCCTGTTTGTGTAGCCAGTCTGTTAGTCTATGTCTTTTTATTGGGGAGTTGAGTCCATTAATATTAAGAGATATTAAGGAAAAATAATTGTTGCTTCTCATTATTTTTGTTGTTAAAGTTGGCATTCTGTTCTTGTGTTCTTGTGTTCTTGTGTTTCTTTAAGTGAGTTGTTAAAGTCCTTCTTGATGTCCTCTACCATCATCACAAGATATGCCTTTAAATCGGGGTCTAGATTTCGGGTGTGTCGGGGTACCCAGGACTGGCTGAGGTGGGAGTGCTGGGTTCTAATGATGTTGAGTGATGTGTTTTCTGTTAGTAAGATTCTTTCATCTGCCTTTCACCATCTGGTAATCTCTGGAGTCAGTTGTTATAGTTGTCTCTGGTTATAGCTTTTTCCTTTCGTGATTCTGTTAGCCTCTACCAGCAGACCTGGGAAACTAGCTCTCTTCTGAGTTTCAGTGGTTAGAGAAATCTCTGCAGGCAATCACTTTCTTGTAGAGAAGGTGTAGAGCTATCTGTTGTTCAGATTTGCCTCCTGGCAGAAGATGAATACCTGAAACTGGGCCTGTCACAGAAGCTGTTAGCTTCCGTAGTCCACACACTCACCTGAGCAGACTAATCTTGGTGGAATCTGGGAAGGAAGATGGCTCCCGCAGATGCTAAGGCAAAAGCCCTTCTGGGCGGGGTGAACACCTCTCTTCTGGCAAGGAAGGTGCCTGGATGGCTAGAGCATGAAACAGCGTCTACCACAGAAGCTCTGTGGCTCCTGCCTGACCCAGAAGCTTTTAGCTTCTGTTGTCCACACTCTCACCTCTGCAGACCTGTCTTGGCAGAATCTGGGAACCAAGATGTCTCTGGCAGATGGTCAGTCAATAGCTTCCTGGGCCGGGACGATGCCTCTCCTCTGATAGAGAAGGTGCCCAAATGTCTCATTAAAGTCCATCTTGATGTCCTCTACCATCATCATGAGATATGCTTTTAAATCCAGGTCTAGCTTTTTGAGTGTGTTGGGGTGGCCAGGAATGGGCAAGGTAGGAGTGCTGTGTTCTGATGAATGTGAGTGGTCTTGGTTTCTGTTAGTAAGATACTTTTGTGTGCTTTCGCCATCCGGTAATCTTTAGAGTTAGTTGTTATAGTTGTCTCTGGTTAGAGCTTGTTCCTCTAGTGATTCTGTTAGCCTCTATCAGCAGGCCTGGGAGACTAGATCTCTCATCTGAGTTTCAGTGGTCAGAGCACTCTCTGCAGGAAAGCTCTCCTCATACAGGGAAGGTGCACAGATATCTGGTATTCGGACCTCCCTTCTGGCAGAAGATGAAGGTCCGAAACAGGGCCTGTCGGATAACCTGTTAGCTTCTGTAGTCCACACTCTCACCTACACAGACAAGTCTCAGGCATCCGGGAACCAAGATAGCAAACCCCAGGTACTCCGGCAAAGCCCTCCTGGGTGGCACAGACACCTCTCAGCTGGCAGGGAAGGAGCCCAGATGTCTGGAGCCCAAAATGCGGTCTGCCTTAGAAGCTGTACTTTAGGGACCTTGGGGGTGTCTGCCGATTACTCCCATAGGTGACCTGTTGCTGGCGCTGACCAGAAAGGATTTGTGACCCTGGTCAGGCTGGCTTTTCGGCTTCACTAATGCTGTCCCAGGTCCTGAATGATTGGATTGGAGCAGCAGGTGGTTTCCACACACAGGTGGTCCTAAGATGGCGTGGAGAGTCCTCTAAGCTACCTTGGTGGTGTCTGCTGACTCTGCACCTAAGGTGACCCGGTTCTTGAAGTCATTGTTTTTAATAGCTGAGTAGTACTCTATTGTGTAAATTGAGTGAAATGACACCATAACCAAAGCAACTTTTTTAAAGACAGTGTTTAATTGGAGCTGGCTTACTGCTTCAAAAATTTAGTCCATTATGATCATGGTGGAAGTGTGGCAACATTCTGGCAGACTAGGTACTCTAGAAATCAAGAGTCTACAGCTTTCTTAAGGTAAGAAACCAGAAGGAAACTGTCTTCTTCAGGTAGCCAGGAAGATGGTCTCTTCTACACTAATCAAAGCTTACATATCGAAGGATTCAAAGTCCACCTATGCAGTGACATACTTCATCCAAAAAGGTCTCAAATAAGGGCACAACTCCAAATAGCACCACTCCCTAGGGCTAAGAATTCAAACCATCTCACTGTGTTTCTCCTGATTTTATTTTCCATCACATTGTTTTGTTAGAAATTAGCCCTGTATTATTACTATTTATTATTAGTAGTAGTAATAGTAGTAGTAATTGCCTTATTTTATTTATTTACTTTACATCCCAATTGCAGCCTCTCCTCACTTTCCTCCTTTCAGTCCTCTCATTTCATCCCCTCCACTGTCTACTCCACTTCACTTTCTCCTCAGTAAATGGGAGGCCTCTCATTGATATCAATCCACATTGGCATATCAAGTTGCAGTAAGACAAGGTAAATTTTCTCCTACTGAGTCCAGACAAGCCAGCCCAATTATGGGAAAAGAATCCAAGAACAGGCAGCAGAGTCAAAGTCAACTACTACTCCAGCTGGTAGGGGTCCCACATGAAGATTCTGCTGCATATCTGAATGTTTCCGTTTAAATAAATGGTAGGTTTTATTAGGTATTTATTGTGGGTTACAAAGAATGGCTTTGTACATAAAGAACCTATGAAACAGATGGATACACTTCACAAGCTTGTAATCAAGTGGTTCTTTCAATCTTTCTAAAACTGTAAGCTTCATATAGTGGTGATCCCCAACAAAAATATTCTCTGTTTACTTCACAACTATAATTTTGCCTCTGTTATGAATCATTTTGTATATAACTGATATGCAACCCCAAAGGGGTTACAGCCCACAGATTGAGAGGCACTTTATTCCAACACTTTGGAGGCAAGAGCAGGCAGATACATTGAGATAGAGACAACCCTGGACTACATATTTTATTCCAGGCCACCCTGGGCTTTACAGTACAAATTTCTCAAATAACAAGATCCAGAAATTTTTTGTATTCCCTCAGCATTAGCAACAGAGAATTGAATAACAAGTAGATCTGCTGAATGCGTATTTGAAGATAATATACAGTACATGATATCACTTCTTCTATAAGCTACATATGAAATCATGTACTAATCCCTTTCATATTACTGTGATAAAATCCAACGAATAAATTGATTTATCAAAGAAAGCCTTTAATTTGGTTTACAGTTTCAGTGGGTTAGAGTACATGCAGAAGAGATGGAACATCTGAGAGTTCTCCTTTTGGACAACAAATACAATGGAAAAAACTGGCAAATTCAGGTATAAGTATGTAATACCTCAAATCTCAGTGCAGTCACAGGTCAGTTCCAACAACATCAGTTCTCTTCTACCTTACCAAACATGTCTCCAATCTGTGGACTAAGAATACAAACATACCAGCCTATGGGAATCACTTTCATTCAAGCTACCATATACACTAATCTAATTTTCCTAAATCATGAGGAAACTAGAAACTTCCAAGATCCTAAGTTGAACCATCGATGCCAACGAAATAAATATTGAGGACCTCTGGGGAGTAATACAATACACTACATCTTAAGATATAAAGGATTTGGAGTATCTGCAGGAAACGTCTTGGATTCCGGACTCCACCTAGACTACTCTGCACAGAGAATAGGTGTCCACCCGGCCCAGGAGGGCTTTTCCTGAGCATCTGTGGGAGACATCTTGGATCCCAGACTCCACCAAAACTACACTGCACAGAGGATAGGTCTGAGCAGCCCAGGAGGGCTTTGCCTCAGCATTTGCTGGAGACATCTTGGATTCCGGACTCCACCGAGACTACTCTGTACATGTGAGAGTGTGGACTACAGAAGCTAACAGCTTCTGGGACAGGTCCTGTTTCAGGCCTTCATCTTCTGAAAGGAGTCAAGTGTGAACAACAGATATCTGTGCATCTTCCCTGAAAGAGGAGAGCCTGCCTGCAGAGAGTGCTCTGACCACTGAAACTCAGGAGAGAGATAGACTCCCTGGTATGCTGGTAAAGAATAGCAGAATCACGAGAGGAACAAGCTCTCACCAGAGACAACTATAACAACTGACTCCAGAATTTACCAGATGTAGAAAGGCAGACGAAAGAATCTTGGCTGAAAGGACCCTTATATAGCTGTCTCTTGTGAGACTAGCCTTGGGCCTAGCAATCACATAAGCAGATGCTCACAGTCAGGTATATGATAGAGCACAGGGCCCCCAATTGAGGAGCTAAAGAAAGTATCCAAGAAGCTAAAGAGATCTGCAACCCTGTAGGTGCAACAACTTTATGAACTAACCAGTACACTGGAGCTCTTGACTCTAGCTGAATATGTATCAAAAGATTGCCTAGTCGGCCATTACTGGAAAGAGAGGCCCATTGGATATGCAAACTTTATATGCCCCAGTAGAGGGGAATGACAGGGACAAAAAATGGGAATGGGTGGGTAGAGAAGTGGGGGGTGTATGGGGGAATTTTGGGATAGCATTCTAAATGTAATTGAGAAAAATACATAATAATAAAAAAAGACGACTCACCATCATCAGAAACCAGGACTCCCACCTCAGCCAGTCCAGAGCACCCCAACACACCCGAAAACCCAGACCCGGATTTAAAGGCATATCTCATGATGATGGTAGAAGACATCAAGGAGGTCTTTAATAACTCACTTAAAGAAATACAGGAGAACACTCCTAAAGAGTTGCAAGTCATTATAGAAAAACAGGAAAACACATCCAAACAGGTGATGGAAATGAACAAAACAATACTAAACCTAAAAAGGGAAGTAGACACAATAAAGAAACACCAAAGTTAGGCAACACTGAAGATAGAAACCCTAGGAAAGAAAACTGTAAACATAGATGTGAGCATCAGCAACAGAATACAAGAGATGGAAGAGAGAATCTCAGGTGCAAAAGATTCCATAGAGAACATTGCCACAACAATCAAAGAAAATACACAATGCAAAAACATCATAACTCAAAACATCCAGGAAATCCAGTACACAGTGAGAAGACCAATCCAGCGGATAATATGAGCAGATGAGAACGAAGACTCTCAACTCAAAGGAGCAGCAAATATCTTCAACAAAATTATAGAATAAAACTTACCAAACCTAAAGAAAGAGATGCCCATGAACATACAAGAAGCCTACAGAAATCGAAATAGACTGGACCCAAAAAGAAATTCCTCCGGATATATAATAATCAGACCAACAAATGCACTAAATAAAGATAGAATATTCAGGGCAGTCAGGGGAAAAGGTCATTAACATATAAAGGCAGGCCTATCAGAATTACACCAGATTTTTCACCAGAGACTATAAAAGCCAGAAGATCCTGGACAGATGTAATACAGACACTAAGAGAACACAAATACCAGCCTAGGATACTATACCCAGCCAAATTTTCAATTACTGTAGATGGAGAAACCAAAGTATTCCATGACAAAAACAAATTCACACATTATCTTTCCACGAATCCAGCCCTTCAAAGGATAATAACAGAAAAAAATAATACAAGGACGGAAACCACACCCTAGAAAAAACAAGAAAGTAATCCTTCAAGTAACCTAAAAGAAGACAGCCAAAAGAATATAATGCCAACTTTAACAACAAAAAAATAGGAAGCAAAAATTACTTTTCCTTAATATCTCTTAATATCAATGGACTCAAAACTTCTCAATAAAAAGACATAGACTAACAGACTCAAAAACAAACAGGACCCAAAATTTTGCTGCTTACAGGAAACCCATCTCAGGGGAAAAGACAGACACTACCTCAGAGTGAAAAGCTGGAAAACAATTTTCCAAGCAAATGGTCTGAAGAAATAAGCTGGAGTAGCCATTCTAATATCGAATAAAATCGATTTCCTGCCCAAACTTACCAAAAAAGACAAGTAGGGACACTTCATACTCATCAAAGGTAAAAATCCTCCAAGAGGAACTCTCAATTCTGAATATCTATGCTCCAAATGCAAGGGCAGCCACATTCATTAAAGACACTTTAGTAAAGCTCAAAGCACACATTGCACCTTACACAATAATAGTCGGAGACTTCAACACACCACTTTCATTAATGGACAGATCTTGGAAATAGAAACTAAACAGGGACACAGTGAAACTAACAGAAATTATGAAACAAATGGACTTAAGAGATATCTACAGATAATTTTATCCTAAAACAAAAGGATATACCTTCTTTTCAGCACCTCACGGGACCTACTCCAAAATTGACCATATAGTTGGACACAAAACAGGCCTCAACAGAAACAAGAATATTGAAATTTGCCCGTGCAACCTATGAGACCACCATGGAAAAAGGCTGATCTTCATTACCACCATAAATAATGGAAAGCCAACATTCACTTGGAAATTGAACAACACTCTTCTCAATGATACCTTGATCAAGGAAGGAATAAAGAGAAAAATTAAAGACTTTTTAGAGTTTAATGAAAATTTAGCCACAACATACCCAAACCTCTGGGACACAATGAAAGCATTTCTAAGAGGGAAACTCATAGCTCTGAGTGCCTCCAAAAAGAAACTGGAGAGAGCACACACTAGCAGCTTGAAAACACATCTAAATGCTCTAGAAAAACGAAGCAAATTCACCCAAGAGGAGTAGATGGCAGGAAATAATCAAACTCAGGGGTGAAATCAACCAAGTGGAAACAAGAACTATTCAAAGAATTAACCAAACTCGAAGTTGATTCTTTGAGTAAATCAACATGATAGATAAACCCTTAGCTAGACTCACTAGAGGGCACAGGGACATCATCCTAATTAACAAAATCAGAAATGACAAGGGAGACACAACAACAGATCCTGAAGATATCCAAAACACCATGAGATCCTTCTACAAAAGGCTATACTCAACAAAACTGGAAAACCTGGATGAAATGGACAAATTTCTAGAGAGATACCAGGTACCAAAGTTAAATCAGGATCAAGTTAACGATATAAACAGTCCCATATCCCCTAAAGAAATAGAAGCAGTCATTAATAGTCTCCCAGCCAAAAAAAGCCCAGGAACAGATGGGTTTAGTGCAGAGATCTACCAGACCTTCAAAGAAGATCTAATTCCAGTTCTGCACACAGTATTCCACAAAATAGAAGTAGAAGGAACTCTACCCAACTCAATCTATGAAGCCACAATTACTCTGATACCTAAACCACAAAAAGATACAACAAAAAATAGAGAACTTCAGACCAATTTCCCTTATGAATATAGATGCAAAACTCCTCAATAAAATCCTTGCTAACCGAATCCAAGAACACATTAAAGCAATCATCAATCCTGACCAAGTAGGTTTTATTCCATGGATGCAGGGATGGATTAATATATAGAAATCCATCAAAATAATCCATTATATAAACAAACTCAAAGACAAAAACCACATGATCATCTCGTTAGATGTGGAAAAGGCATTCGACAAGATCCAACACCCATTCATGATAAAAGTCTTGGAAAGATCAGGAATTCAAGGCCCATACCTATCATGATAAAAGCAATCTACAGCACACCAGTAGCCAACATCAAAGTAAATGGTGAGAAGCTTGAAGCAATCCCACTAAAACAGGGACTAGACAAGGCTGTCCACACTCTCCATACCTATTCAACATTGTACTTGAAGTCCGAGCCAGAGAATTCGACAACAAAAGGAGATCAAGGGGAAAAATGTTGGAAAAGATTAAGTCAAAATATCACTTTTTGTAGATGATATGATAGTATATATAAGTGACCCTAAAAATTCAACCAGAGTACTTCTAAAACTGATAAACAGCTTCGGTGAAGTTGCTGGATATAAAATTAACTCAAACAAGTCAGAGCCCTTTCTCTACGCAAAGAATAAACAGGCTGAGAAAGAAATTAGTGAATCAACACCCTACTCAATAGTCACAAATAATATAAAATATCTTGGTGTGACTCTAACTAAGGAAGTTAAAGATCTGTATGATAAAAACTTCAAACCTCTGAAGAAAGAAATTAAAGAAGAACTCAGAAGATGGAAAGATCTCCCATGCTCATGGATTGGCAGGATCAACATTGTAAATATGGCTATCTTGCCAAAAGCAATCTACAGATTCAATGCAATCCCCATCAAAATTCCAACTCAATTCTTCAACGAATTAGAAAGAGCCATCTGCAAATTCATCTGGAATAACAAAAAACCTAGGATAACAAAAACTCTTCTCAAGGATAAAAGAACCTCTGGTGGATTCACCATGCCTAACCTAATGCTTTGCTACTGAGCAATTGTGATAAAAACTGCATGGTACTGGTATAGTGACAGACAAGTAGACCAATGGAATAGAATTGAAGACCCAGAAATGAACCCACACACCTATGGTCACTTGATCTTTGACAAGGGAGCTAAAACCATCCAGTGGAAGAAAGACAGCATTTTCAACAAATAGTGCTGGCACAACTGGTTGTTATCATAAAGAAGAATGCGCATTGATCCATACTTATCTCCTTGTACTAAGGTCAAATCTAAGTGGATCAAGGAACTTCACATAAAACCAGAGACACTGAATCTTATAGAGGAGAAAGTGGGGAAAAGCCTTGAAGATATGGGCACAGGGGAAAAATTCCTGAACAGAACAGCAATGGCTTGTGCTGTAAGATCGAGAATTGACAAATGGGACCTAATGAAACTCCAAAGTTTCTGCAAGGCAAAAGACACCGTCAATAAGACAAAAAGACCACCAACACATTGGGAAAGGATCTTTACCTATCCTAAATCAGATACGGGACTAATATCCAACATATATAAAGAACTCAAGAAGGTGGACTCCAGAAAATCAAATAACCCCGTTAAAAAATGGGGCTCAGAACTGAACAAAGAATTCTCACCTGAGGAGTACCGAATGGCAGAGAAGCACCCGAAAAAATGTTAAACGTCCTTAATCATCAGGGAAATGCAAATCAAAACAACCCTGAGATTCCACCTCCCACCAGTCAGAATGGCTAAGAGCAAAAAGACAAGTGACAGCAGATTCTGGCAAGGATGTGGAGAAAGAGGAACACTCTTCCATTTCTGTTCGGATTGCAAGCTTGTACAACCACTCTGGAAATCAATCTGGTCGTTCCTAAGAAAATTGGACATAGTACTACCGGAAGATCCACCAATACCTCTCCTCGGCATATATCTAGAAGATGTCCCAACCGGTAAGAAGGACACATGCTCCACTGTGTTCATAGCAGCCTTATTTATAATAACCAGAAGCTGGAAAGAACACAGATGCCCCTCAACAGAGGAATGGATACAGGAAATGTGGTACATTTACCCAATGCTGTACTACACAGCCATTAAAAAGAATGAATTTATGAAATTCCTAGGCAAATGAATGGATCTGGAGGGCATCATCCTGAGTGAGGTAACACAATCACAAAGGAACTCACACAATATGTACTCACTGATAAGTGGATATTAGCCCAAAACTTAGGATACCCAAGATATAAGATACAATTTGCTAAATGCATGAAACTCAAGAAGAATGAAGACCAAACGGTGGACACTGTGCCCCTTCTTAGAATTGGGAACAAAACACCCATTGAAGGAGTTACAGAGACAAAATTTAGAGCTGTGACAAATGGATGGACCATCTAGAGACCACCATATCCAGGGATCCATCCCATAATCAGCTTCCAAATGCTGACACCATTGCATACACAAGAAAGAATTTCCTGAAAGGACCGAGATATAGCTGTCTCTTGTGTGAATATGCCGGGGACTAACAAACACAGAAGTGGATGCTCACAGTCAGATATTGGATGGATCACAGGGCTCCCAATGGAGGAGCTAGAGAAAGTACCCAAGGAGCTAAAGGGATCTGCAACCCTATAGGTGTAACAACATTATGAACTAACCAGTACCCTGGAGCTCTTGACTCTAGCTGCATATGTATCAAAAGATGGCCTAGTCGGCCATCACTGGAAAGAGAGGCCCATTGGACACGCAAACTTTATATGCCCCAGTACAGGGGAACGCCAGGGTCAAAAATATGGGAATGGGTGGGTAGAGAATTGTGGGGAGAGGGTACGGGGGACTTTTGGGATAGCATTGGAAATGTAATTGAGAAAAATGCGTGATAAAAATATTAAAAAATAAAAATAAGAAGGCTTCATAAAGAGGGACTAAAAAAAAAAAAAGAAAGAAAAAGGAAAAGAAAATGTCATCCCGAATTAGGTAACACAGTCACAAAAGAACACATATGGCATATACTCACTGATAACTAGGTATTAGGTAAAACGATTGAAATACCCATGATACAACTTACAGACCACGCAAAGCTGAAGAAATAGGAAGACCAAGTGTAGTTTCTTTACATCTATTTAGTAGTGGAGCAAAATAATCACAGGAGGTACAGGGTGAAAAGGATTTTGGAGAAAGAGAGAAGGGGAGAAGAAAAAAGGGGCAGGATCAAGTGTGAGGGGAGATGGGGGAGATATACAAAGGGTCAATAAATTAAAGACAGGTGTGTAGCAATGGGAGGTCGGAAACTGGGGGTAGCCAACAGAAAGTCCCTGATGCCAGGAAAGCAAACGGCTCTCAGGACACAACTGGGATGACATTAGCTGAAATGCCCAACCAAAGGGAGAGAGCAGTAGAGACCATATCCAGAGGTTAGGAATGGCCACCAGTTGAGGGTTGGATCGACCCCCACCCCTTCTCAAAATTTAGCCCAGAATTTCTTCTGTCTAAACGAAATGCAGGGATAAGAGTAGAGCAGAAACTGAAGGAAAGGCCATCCAGAAACTGTCCGACCTGGGGATCCATTCCATATGCAGTCAACAATCCCAGTCACTATTGCTGATGTCAAGAATTGCTTGCTCACAGGAAACAGTTATGGATGTCTCCTGAAAGACACAATGAGAACCTGACAGATACAGTTGCAAATGTTTGCAGGCAACCATTGGATGAGTACATGAACCCCAGTGGGGGAGTTGAAGAAATACCAAAGTAGATGAAGGGGTTTGCAACCCCATAGAAAGAGGAATGATATCAATCAACTAGACACCCCAGAACTCCCAAAAACTAAAACACCAACCAAAGAATACACATGGAGAGAACCATGGCTCCAGCTGCATATTTCACAGGGGGGGGGCTTATCTGGCATCAATTTGAGGGGAGGAACTAAGTTCTGTGAAATCTTGATGCCATTCCTTAAGAAAAAGTTAGAGCAGTAAGGTGGGAGTGGGTGCATGGGTGGGCATACACCCTCATAAAATCAGGATGGAGGGGATTGTGCTGTGGGGATTTGAAGGGGAAACTTGGAATGAGGATAACATTTGAAATGCAAAGATATACAATAAGCAATAATCATTAATAAAACATGCATATACATAGAAATAAAATAAATGAATATATCTAAAAGTAAAAAACTGAAGAAAGTGAGAAATTATTTGCCTAAAAAGGCATAAAGGAATTGGGAAAGCATAAAGTAATAAAGGAAATATGAAGCTTATGTCACAAAATTGAAAGAAAAATATCATTCTTGAAATGCAATTTGAGCATGACACAGAATGTCTAAAGGGAGAAGAAGCTGGATTGAACTGAGGAATGAGTCAGCGGCAAGATGGGTGACAGACATGGGTCATGGAGGTGCAGATACCAGCAAAGTACATGCTACATTTGTGTCAATGTGCCACAATTAAACCCTCCATAATGTATGGCAATGTACAGGAAATAATAATTATTAAACAGAAAGGAATTAACAAAATTGAACTACTGAAAATTTCATTTGCACACATGAAAAACAAATTTCCTCTGTATTCTTATGAAAGACTGCTCCATTATCATTCCTCTAGATAAAAAGTCTCTGTACTCTGAATTTATCAGAGATTCAGCAGACATACACACGAAAAACAGTGACTTTTACATAATGCAGAAATATACAATGCAAAACACTAAACTTGTTTGTGTCTCTCAAACATAAAATGGAGCATATCATCGCCCAAACTGATGAACTGCCTGTATGTCCTCTGCTTGTTTCCAGTCCAAACCCAATGAAACAGGTTCATGAGTGTACAATATTCAGTAAACTCTCAGATTGTTACTGTTGACTCTAGACTGCAATCAAATGTACATGGGTAGAGAGAATGTATAGGAAACGTTTACACATTGAAACACAGTGCTATTTCACAGTCACTTTTTGTTTCTAAGATATTAAAGAGGTATTTGTAAATAAGATTCTTTAACAGCCACTACCTCAATGTAAAATGATCAAAAACAATGTAGGAAAAATATATAATGTAGAATAGATGCATCAGCCTAGGATATTAAGTTGAAAAAAATTGAGCACGTGGGAGGAAGATAATGGTTTGGAACTCAAATATTAACGTGATTTTTTTCATTACTAATTAATTTTTGGAAAGTGGAGTGACTTTTTATTTCATTGGAAATAAAGAACAAAGCATGGCATATTTTCTGGGTCTTGTTGAGCCTTTCAAACTCAATCTTTACCATGTAAATTAACTGTGGATATGTGAAGAAATGTATGATTTTAGATAGAGCTCAATTACCTATACTTGGGATTTGATCTGTTTATAAATTCTCAAGATAATGGAAGCACAGGTCTTGTTTAGATATTTCCATCACTTCTTTAACATAGTACACACTGTACATGGTCTATGGATCTAACTGACTGTAAACATGAGTCTGCCTCTGTATGACTTGGACTGTGTAATAAAATGTCCTGTGTGTCCTCAGTAGCTCCAGTTTTGATATTACTGGATGTCTTACTGTGAATAATGTGATACAATCCACTGACATCATTTCTGACTCTGTTCACATAATCAGATTGTTGAAACTTTCCAAGGACTAAATTTGAACACAGGGGCTTCCTTCCACAAATTCACAAACATTAATGATATCATGTAGACTGAGAATGAATTATTCTCCTAAGTATTTACCTACACGTGTTTATTACATGGGCTGTGGACACCAGTTGCAGAGCCCCAGGGAAGAAAGTATTTAAGTTTCTTCCAGGGCTCAGGAGAAACCTAAAAATAAAATGAGTCTTGAATATGCAATAAACCTCACATTTGCACAAAGAAATAAAAGCTGGTAGAAATCTGATGTGCTGATATGCATGGCACTTCACAATCCGCACTGCCCAGGTTTAAGGCAGGAAAAATATGTTCATTTTCATGGGAGTCTTCTTCCTCCTTAATATTACACTTCTCATGGCCAATTTCATTGATTCCAGGTGCTTTTGGAGAATAAATTTGGATGAAATAACGGATGAATATTTGGAATTATCTTGTGCTTTCATCCTGGCAGCTGTTCAGACACCCATTGAAAAAGATTATTTCAACAAGACTCTTAATTTTCTGTAAGTAAATTTGTATTTTAAATTGAAATGAGAACATAAATATTTCTTGAGTGCTCTGAGAATGAAGATTAGGCAAATTCCTGAGTCTTCTGTCCTGGTGCTAAGTCTGAACTCTGAGAAACAACCTTAATTCTTTTACAGATTTTATCCTATTTTCTCCATTTATTTAATCCAGTGGAGGTTTCGTTTTTCCTCCAGGTGGCTTCTAATTTAAAGGTTGGAAACTTTGGAATAAAGGAATATCTACATTGATCTTTTACATAAAGCCCGCGTTTTGACACTTTATATTGCACTCTAGACAGAGATGACTTATTGAAATTGATCCTGTAATATTGCATTATGTTTTATCCCAACTACATGTAAATAAATGGTCATGAATTCTGCTGACAGTCCTTCCATAAGTGTGTTGTTCCTAGAGCATATTCTGGTTCTAGTAATATTCATGGCACATATAGTTGTCAAAAACTTTACATACATACAAACTTACTGTCTCAAATTCATTGCATATGGTCACTTATTGACTTCTAAATCTTCATCAGGTTTGTAAAGAGAAGATACTTCCACTCAGAAATTCCTATCTCATATGAATGCCTGGATGGATATGTTTGTATGTATATGAGCAAAGTATATTTTGTTCATTAGGGGCCAAGACATTGAAGTGTTTTAAAAGATAAAATCCAAAAGCTCTGTGGCTTCGTACTTCACACTATTTATGTACAATCACTGGCTTTTAAGTTTTATAAAGTTCAGCTCAGGACTCTCTCTTTAGAATAAACCATACTTAGAACATATTGAATCCAATGATATGATTACATTCTTTGAATAGGCAGGCTATCAATAACAGTGGTGACTGATTATTTCACTTATCACTGGCATGGGTGACAATTGTATTTTGGGATAGTTGGAACGTTTGAGGATAGTGATACAGGTGCTTTCTATTAGTTATTTTGTCATTATTTAAGAAAAATGTCTTCTCCATTCATGTATGAGTTGGTTATTCTCTGACCCTTTTAAAATATCTAAATCTTGTGGGACTTATTTCAATAATTTTAGTAAATATTAGTGCATGTGTTACCAACTTGGTATCAATACCAATTTTTGTGGATTGCTGGTCATTGTTTTAAAACACAGCCCTTTAGACTACTAGGCTACACAGACATCTTAAGTAACTGATGTTTCCTAAATTTCAGTTATAGGTAGTAGTTTGAGCATTGCAAAAGGTCTACTCTCAAATTTATTTTGTATATTAGTAAAACTTTAATTGAGATTTGTGTGTGTGTATGTGTGTGTGTGTGTGTGTGTGTGTGTGTGTGTGTGTGTGGTAATAAAGAATATTAAAATGACCTTTTTTATAGGGTATAGAATGAAAACACAATAGTTGTATAATTTTTAGTAAAAGATTGTGTTTACATCATTCTAATCATTAAATATGTAGGTGTACATATAGTGTTCATTGATAAAATTATATGAAATGACAAGGATAAAACAGGAGATATTATTCTTTTCATAAACATAAACAAAACCAATATGGTATTATTCTATTCTCATGGTCTAGTGATCCACTTTTTTTTTTACAAAAACAATGAATACATCATATAAATTTACACAAAAAATCTCTTCTATATTATAAGCATATAATACTGACATATACACATATCACGGATATTTCCGTATTTTCCTAGTTCTCAGTAGAATACCAGTACTCTTTTAGTGTAATTGCAAAGGTTGTCAAAGATGTTTCCTAGAAATTAATTTATAATGAATAAATACCCAAAGTGAATATATCACATTTCTTTGTAAATAGGAAGTAGGAGAATGATACATTCATGATGAAACAAGCCCTTAATCTCTGAACTAAACACCTGCCACTGCTGCATATCTGTGCATTTGAATTGAGGATAGTCTACAGGAAAGTATCTTATAAAACATTTGGATGTACTGCAATCTTATAAACTAAATAGTTCTTGCCAAATACATACAAACTTAAATATTGACATGTATCAATTACGTAACTCGTGTTTGATATTGGAATTTAATTAAAAATGAATCTTTAGAAAATATTTTATTTCAATAAAAGATTGAAAAAATAACAGCATGAGGATAGATATTAAGGGATGTGTCAAGAATTTTGGCCAATAATTGTAAGTGATTATAAGTACAGGAATTAAATGTTGCTGAAGAGAGAGACAATTATGTATTGATAAATCATGGTATCACTTCTTTCTTTCTTTCTTTTTTTTTGAGATCTGGTTTCTCTGTATAGCTCTGGCTGTCCTGGAAGTCATTTTGTAGACCAGGCTGGCCGCAAAGTCAGAAATCCACCTGTGTCTGCATCCCAAGTACTGGGATTAAAGGCTTGTGACACCACGCCTGGCTATGGTTTCATTTCCTTAACCAATTCAGTTAATTTCACAAGAAAATAACATGTACTCAGGGGCTCTAATAACAAATTTATTTATTGCTCAATAATTTCAAAATGAAGACATGATCAGAATTACTGTTTTGTCAATACCTGTGATTTTCTCTTTACCTTCTGATCAAGCACTCAAAAAAAGGAAATTATCTCTGTGGATTTCAGTACCATCTCTTATTTATGGGACCAACACCATCATGAACTTTTAAAGTACTTTCTATTTACCAGGTCCACCTGTCAATCCAACCTTATAACAAAAGCCATTTGTTCCCGTCTTTGGATGTCAGATGCAGAAACTTCCAGTATAGCATAGTGCTTCTATTAATTACAAATGTTGATGTATAATCATCTGTCCATAATAAACACTGTACTCTTTTACAGAAAAACTACTAAAAACCACAAATATGCTTTGGCATTGGTGTTTGCAATGGATGAAATCAACAGATATCCTGATCTTTTACCAAATATGTCTTTGATTATCAGATACTCTTTGGGCCATTGTGATGGAAAAACTGTAACACCTACACCATATTTATTTCATAGAAAAAAGCAAAGCCCTATCCCTAATTATTTCTGTAATGAAGAGAGTATGTGTTCATTTCTGCTTTCAGGACCCAATTGGGATGAATCTTTAAGTTTCTGGAAGTACCTGGACAGCTTCTTATCTCCACGTGTGAGTTATCATTGGCCAGGAATTATTAACATCATGTCTCTTTTGTGGACCTTGATAGCTATTAAGAAAGTTAATGGATGTGGTTGGACTTATGCTTATGTCAATCTAGGTAGTTCCAGGATACTTACTATTCAGAAACATGATAGGCTTTCAACTAGTTACTACCACCAGAAGTTGACAGATACCTTCAAGGAGGAATAGAGAAGGCCATGTAGAATTAAGTCGGGCATGGTGGAAGAGAGAATCTTACAGCCTTGACTGACTGTCAGTTAGTGTTTTTTATTTATACCAAGCTCAGCAAGCAGAGATTTTTTTCATGCTGTTCCAAAACATAGAAAATATTATTTCTGTCCCCATATAGGTGTTATCTTTATCTTGGTTACAAGATTAAATTATCATTGGTAAACTATGAAATAATAGAATTATGTTGGTCTTATAGGTTTAGTCATCAGATGTAAACTGTGATAGAACAGAAATAAATTTTACCAACATTTTCTCTGTAACCTAACTTTTAACTATCTGGAGTTTTTGTTTTGTTTAGTTTAGTTTTTGTTTGTTTGTTTTTTTTTTTTTTTTGGCAAAGGCATGAAATACCATTCATAATCTAGCAACTCATGACATTTCAGTGGTACTAGAAAGGATGAAAAGCTCCAATCCAGTCTGTGGAGTTAGTCATTTGACTACCTGTGAGTGCATGACCAACTATTAAAAGTCAGAATTTAAATTGACATTACATCCCTGACAAAAATTTCACACCCATAGTGCTATACCTGTAATAATTCATTTTCTTTAATAATATGATGATATTATTAATGTAATTAATTTAAATTATTATATTATCATCAGTACATAATATATTATTATATACTCTGTAGAATTTATTTCTATGTTTTATCTTGTTTTTTTCTTTTGCTTCCACATTGTAAGATACAAGATTAGAACTTCACAAGTGAACTTTTCTAAGAAAGAGGAGTTATGGGGTTCCAATAACTCATTCCTCCATATTTTTCCACAGGAAGATTTTTTAAAACATTATAATCACTTTTTAAGGGGGACAAAATACAATTCAATCTAACTTCATTTCTATATATTTTCCTCAGGATGTACAATTTATGAATCCCAATTATTTTGCACCAGAATTACCTGGGTATATAGTAAGAAGAGTTTTTCTAATCCAATTTGCTGCTAACACTTTTAGACTGCAAAATCTAGTTTATATTTTTACAAATACTTTGATCTTATTGTCTGTTTCCTGAGGAGGCACAGAGGCAGACATTGCCAGAGTAATTCAGAACAAAACCTAAAAAGGAGATCTCTGGCAGTTTTATGTGAGTCACAACCTCTAGTGTACAATATTATTGTCAAGTAGGGCAATATAAGAGTATCTCTTCCAAATGCTATATCAGTATCATGTACAGGACTCTCCTCTTCAATCTTGGACGTATTTATGGATTAAGGCATAAAAGCCTTTTTAAAAAATATTCATCAAATATCCCCAAATTGTAAAAGTATAAAAATCCCTTCAAACATTTGAAACACAGATATCAAGACTAAAACTGAAAGACAGAAAGGCAGTAATTATAACATCTGAATACATTTGTTACATCTTTGTCAAACAGCTATGCTTGCTGTTCCCATTAGAAGTGGATGTGCCAGGCTTCCACGTTTGCTAATTTGAATCAGAGATGAGAGAAAAAGTCACAGGTAATCAACTGTTTGCAGGTAAATATGATTACAAGTGTTTTCACATGCAGCACACCTCATGCTGCTCTCTGTGTTGTAGATCCTTCAGCTTTCCTATGGATCTTTCAGTTCCATCTTCAGTGATGATGAACAATATCCCTATCTCTATCAGATGGCCCCAAAGGACACATCTCTAGCATTGGCAATGGTCTCCTTCATACTTTATTTGAAATGGAATTGGATTGGCCTTGTCATCCCAGATGACGATCAAGGAAACCAATTTCTTTTAGAGTTGAAGAAACAGAGTGAAAACAAAGAAATTTGCTTTGCCTTTGTGAAAATGATCTCTGTTGATGAAGTTTCATTTCCACAAAAAACTGAAATATACTACAAACAAATTGTGAAGTCATTAACAAATGTTATTATCATTTATGGAGAAACATATAATTTCATTGATTTGATCTTCAGAATGTGGGAACCTCCCATTTTACAGAGAATATGGATCACCACAAAACAATTGAATTTCCCTACCAGTAAGACAGACATAAGTCATGACACATTCTATGGATCACTTACTTTTCTACCCCACCATGGTGAGATTTCTGGCTTTAAAAATTTTGTACAGACATGGTTCCATCTCAGAAACACAGATTTATATCTAGTAATGCCAGAGTGGAAATATATTAACTCTGAAGACTCAGCATCTAATTGTAAAATACTGAAGAACAGTTCATCTGATGCCTCATTTGATTGGCTAATGGAAGAGAAGCTTGACATGGCCTTTAGTGATAATAGTCATAACATATATAATGCTGTGCATGCCATAGCCCATGCCCTCCATGAGATGAATCTGCAACAGGCTGATAATCAGGCAATAGATAATGGAAAAGGAGCCAGTTCTCACTGCTTGAAGGTAAAGTTTCTTCTATTTGCTGAGGTTTGGTGTCTTTAATTGCATAGTTGTTTAGAGTCTTTCAGATGCCCAGACTTAAAGAAATAAGAAATATTTTCCAAAATAGATAGGTTTCCAAACATTTTACCTTAACAAAAGCAAATCTATAGATTGTTATGAATGTGATTGGAAAAAGAATTCACAGATTAGCAATGAAAATGTGTGGTTTTATACAAAGCACCCAAATATCTATTAGCATGCCCCTTCCAATAGTAGATAAAAAGTCTTTCCTCATTAATTTTCTCCATGATTAGAAGATGAGTTTTTATTTATATTTCTCAATTATATGGAAATCATTTGGAGGAATTATTTTCATTAGCGTAATCCAGTGATTCTGCCAAGAGTGTAGGATCTGGAGAATATAATGGGTTTTCTGATAGTAACTAAACTAGAAATAGTGTTGGTATTCATTTCTGTGTGTAGAAATGTGTTTATATGTGTGAATGTATGCTTCTCACTGAGTATATGTATATTTTCTTCTCTTTCTGTTTATCTACATTTATATTTGTGTTACTTTCAACATATATGTTTATCTCTCTGTATGAAAGTGGAAGTGAACAACATTTTTTTTCTATGGAGGAATTTCTTTCTATAAGTGTTTGTTTATATATGTGTGTATGTTTCTTTGGGGTTTTGTCAGAGTAGGTTTCATTGTGTACGATGTATGTATTTTTAAGTGTTTATAAGTACTTATGCAGATTTTTACCTGCTTTACTAAGTATGTGTCTGCCTATTTCTTTGTACTTGGCAAGGTCTTTGGCTTCCTTTTTGTCTTTAAGTGTGAGTATAAAAATCTCTGTGTGTCAATATTGTTCATGGCTAGTCCTTTAATATTTATACATCTCCCTGTGTTTTGCTCTCTCTCTCTCTCTCTCTCTGTGTGTGTGTGTGTGTGTGTGTGCATGTGTGTGTGTGTGTCTGTATGTCTCTCTGTGTGGTTGTATGTGTACCAGTGTATTATTTTGTGTGATATCATATCTGTGTTTTTATTTTAGTGGATATGATTGTCATTTATGTGCCTGAATATTTACATATGTGTGTCAACATGTACATATATGTGTTTGTATATCAATGTATAGCAACACTATATGTGTGACGTGGAAAAGATGTGAGCCTCTCTCCGTGTATGTGTATATATTTGTGTGTTTGGTGTGTGTGTGTTTGTGTGTGTGTGAGTTGCATACCTGTGTTTGGATCTGCATTTTTTTCTGTTTGTGTTTGGTATTCTTCTTGTAATATTGTGATAATTTTATTTGTGCAGTTGCATTTGTTATGATTCATCTCTCTCTTTCTTTCTTTAAATACATTTTCCTTTGCTATGAAATCAGAATGAATTTTATGACTTGAAGGAATGATATATACATAATAGTGCAATGCTTGTATTTTAGGTAAACTCCTTTCTAAGAAGGACCTACTTCACTAATCCTCTTGGGGACAAAGTGTTTATGAAGCAAAGAGTAATAATGCAGGATGAATATGACATTGTTCACTTTGCGAATCTCTCAGAACACCTTGGGATTAAGATGAAGTTAGGAAAGTTCAGCCCATATTTACCACATGGTCGACACTCTCACTTATACGTAGACATGATTGAGTTGGCCACAGGAAGAAGAAAGGTAAGAGTGTGCTAGCTTACTGGTTTATAATACAGAGCAGTAAACATTGTCAAATGAACACATGGCAACATATTGAAATGAACAATTTAGTCACATAAGGAACCAATTTCTAGTCTCCTGTATATTTCTTTTTTTCATTTTTCACATTTTTACCAATTATTTGAAGATTTCAAACATACATAAAATATACTTTTTTTCATATCAGAACCATTTTTTTGAAATTTAATAAATTAAAAACCTGTTTTTCACCACTGTTTGATATTCTTTCCTTTAAATTAAACAAAATTTTCTTCACATAATTGTGCTAATGAAACAGTAATCTCCTCCCTTACCTTAATCTTCTGGAACAGGTATTGATATGGAAGAGGCTAATGTTACAGTTATGAAACACCAATAGTCATAATTGATGACCCTTGTCATTATATCCAAAAATGTTTACCATATAATAAAAGGACATTCACTAATGAACACAATTACAGAAAATCATATTCATAGAAACATGACTTTTTAGTAAATTTGAAGAATCCATTCACTCTTTTCCATAAGATGACCAGAAGATCAAAGGAACCTATAGACAGCACTAGAACAACAGAAAAAATAAAGGCTATTGACACACCTCAAGTACAGCAATAACAGCAACCAGACAAAAGCAACATATAATTTTCAGTTATAATTGAACTTTTTTGTTAACATTCTCTAAATGAAATCTACGACAACAAAACTGGTTTATTTTTTAAGACATTCCTAAGATGCCGGCAGAGGTAGGAAGACACATTCATATACAAAAGGAGAACTTTCCTTTATTAAAAAATGGAAGAAAACAGAATAATGTTTAATGAGAGGGAAAAGAGGTCATTCAAGAACAATACATTTGATGAATATGTGTGGAATAATTCTTGACAAAAACACCTACCAAAAGAACACAACACATAACAGAAAGATCATTCTCTGAGAACAGGGAGAATTTGTTTTTAATTTTGATTGTTTTATTTATTGAAAATAACTTGTTATTCTCACATAATATATCCTAATTACAGTTTCCATTTCTTCTACTGGGATGTGAACAATTGTCAGTTCTCCTGGCAAATATATCATAGTTAATATTCATATTTTCTTCCTTTTTCATCAAATCCATTTTATGTCACTCATTAGAAAATGACAGGATTCTATGGGAGAATAGTAAAATAAAACAAGATTAAACAAAACTAAGCCATCATAATATAACAAAATTTTCATAACACATTATGAAAAATAGACATATGAAAATGAGCTAGGTGAAAAGACCATGAAATCCTACTTCATACCTCAAATGAATAGTAGTGAGTTAAGCATGAGTTAGTGATAGACAATTGAATGACAGTTATTCCCAGTTTAGTACTAAGAATACTTTATTTTTGAAAATATAATTCAAACTGTCAATTCGATAATCAGAACATCTGGAACTACTGATACAGATTATGTATTCCACATTTGCATGTGAATAAACATAAGAAGAAGCTCCTATAAACTATTAATATCAAACTACAAGAGGAATTCCTTGGACAAAGTGATGTTATATGTCAGTGGGAATTCTACACAAACATACTGAAATAGACTGTCCTTTTCAAAGCCAGCCAAAACACAAAATTCTGGTAGTCAAATACTGTTGATATCTTCTTTTATCACTGATTAACCATAAAATAATTACCAAATACAAGGGACAGTAGGAAAATTTTTGTGACTCACAAATGCCCTGTTCCCCTACCAGGAAATTAATCTTATATGAACTAAATGTGCTCAGGACTTGGGAGCAAAAGTGTGAAAATACAATCACATTGATATTTGAGCCCAAATGAGACCAACTCATTGCTTCCACTTGACTATTCTATCTATTGTACACAGGATTTCTTGAGGTTTGTGGGATGAGACCAATTCTCAGTTTTGCTTGCAAACTAATCGGAGTTAATACACCTCCACAACTGCTGATAATCCTGGCTTGTTCATTCTTTTTTCTACTTTGGATTTTTGTCAATTCTTTATCATTCACTCTGAAAATTGCTATTTTTGGAGCTGTGCTACTTATAAAATATTTAGGAAGCACTACATAACAATAAATGAGTGTTAAATACCCCTCATATGTATCTAGGTGGCACAGTGCATGAAAATATAATTATCTTTTATCACAGTATAATTCAATATTTTATACAAAGAAACCTGCTTCTATGAGGGTGTTCTCCCACCCAACTACCCACTCCTTCCTCAGCACCTAAGCATTCCTCTACACTGGTGCATCAAGACTTCACAGAACCAAAGGTCTCCCCTCCCATTGTTGCCAGATAGGAAACTTTAACTCCTTCAGTCTTTCCCCTAACACCTCCATTGGGGTCCCTGTGCTCAGTTCATTGGTTGACTGTGAGCATCCATATCTGTATTGGTCAGGATCTGGCAGAGCCTCTCAGGAGATAGCTGTATCAGGCTACTGTTTGTAAACACTTCTTGCCATCCACAATAGTGCCTGGCTGTAGTGACTGCATTTGGGATGGATCTCCAGGTGGGGCAGAATCTGTGTGTCCTTTCCTTCTGTCTCTGCTCTACTCTTTGCCCCATTATTTCCATTAGACAGGAACAATTCTGGGTTAAAATTTTGTGGATGTGTGGGTGGCCCTATTCCTCAACTGGGGGCGGGGGGGGGCATGTATAACCTCTGGTTATGGTATCAACAGATTCTTCCTCCCGATTCTAGGATATTTCAGCTAATGTCACCCTGTGGGTTCCTGGGATGCTCTTGATTTCCTGGCATATGGGACTTTCTGGTTGCTACCCAAAGAACACATCCCTGACTGTTATACACCTCTGTTCAATTTCCTGACCTGTGTACACATCTTCCATTTTCTACCATACCTGATTCTTCTCCTATTTTTCCCCTCCCCCTGTTTTCTTCCTCTAAGGGAGAATTTATTTCAGGGATGCAAGCATACTTCAATATATGCAGTTTCATTAAATGCAATGCACGACCAAATAGAGAATTACATTATTTTCCAAAAACCTTCAGAAATGGCTCTTAGCCAACACCAACATCAATTCAAAGATAAAGAAACAAAAATAGTGATAGAACAGAAGGAACCTATATTGATAATAGAACATTTTCTTTCACAAAACTATTTACATAATACATGCAGAGGAAATTTTATCTATGAAAGTCAGAAAAAATGTCAAGTTGTTCTTGTGATTCATGTTTCATCCAAGCACTTTAGAGACAAAAATCTGAAAATCTCTGTGTGTTTCTTTCCAGTATACCCTATATTGTGAGTCCAAAACAGCCACGTGTAATATGGAGACACTACGTTAAAATAAATTATAAAGTACAAAAGTATGCAGACATTCCATACTCTAACTCAAAATAGTCTTTCAAATATAACAAAGGGGTTAATATACAGTTAAAGAAAATGATGGGTGCCAAGTGTGGTGGCACAGGCTTATAATTCCAAGACTTGGGAGGCAGAGGCAGACAGATTTCTGAGTTTGAGGCCAGCCTCATCAAAATAGTGAGTTCCAGGACAGCCAGGGCTATACAGAGAAACCATGTCTTGAAAAACCAAAAAAAAAAAAAAAAAAAAAAAAAAAAGAAAGAAAGAAAGAAAGAAGGAAGGAAAGGAAGGAAGAAAGGAAGGAAGGAAGGAAAGAAAGAAGGAAGAAAATGATGGGTGGAGGAAATATACTCTGATCTTCGATGGGAGAGTGTAAGAGCCTTTTCAACAATAACAAAAATATAGAAAAAATTCTTCAAATCTTCAATTAACTTTAAAAATCTAATATTTATCCAGCTTTTTCCAATATTTGAAGCCACTGTAGAGCATTTTGACGTCATGGAATTCTACATATTCAAGGTCCCTATGTATTAATTTATCATCTCCAACCATATTAAACCAGTGTCTGCATACTCCACTATTTTTATATACATTTTCTCATGCTTTGCAGCAGTAATTTATTTGAGGTCATATTTGTTATCTATGACTGAAGGACATATTTTTTCCTATTTCAAATTTCTTCAAATACTAACTTGCTTCACTGTTGCTTTAACTAAACTTTGATAATAATGAAAGTGAGGAGGAAGGTGTGATTTGACATATGGCTTATAGTTATAGAAAGACAAGTGTGGATATCAGGAAACTGGAACTAAAGAATAGATTTTTTTCTTTGTGATAAGGCAAGGCAAAATCTTTTAATATCTGTTTCCCAAAACATTTTTCTGATTCTCCCATTAATGGAAAAAACTGCCAACATTACTTTAGTCTGTTTTTTTTTTCCAAGAGATATAAAAGAACACTACTTACTGGTTCAACTGTCCACAATAAGATGGACATTCTTATATCAATTACCAAAGATGAAAATGCTTCAAAGATATGAGGGCAGGCTAGTGTTGGCTGAGAGAATATTTCAATTAAGTTTCCTCTGTCGATAGCACTTAGTACCAACTTGAAAATAATTAACTAAAAAACACCAGGTTGCAACTTCTGTAGTTTTCACATACAGCTCAATATCAGCACTTTTTCCTAAATTTATAGACACTCAGATACTATGCAACATTTCTTCAATGCATTTTCAATATTCATTTTTGTTCATTAAATAATGGACATTGTAAAATGTCAATCAGGAGCCTGGCGGTGGTGGCACACACTTTTAATCCCAGCACTTTGGAGGTAGAGGCAGGTGGATTTCTGAGTTCGAGGACAGCCAGAGTTACACTGACTCAAAACACACACACACACACACACACACACACACACACACACACAAACCAAACAAACAAACAAATATATGTCAATCAGATTGTGTGAACAAAATGAGATTATTGAAATCTTAAAGTGCTAATCTAAAACATAAAAGAACCTTCTAAAACTCATTATCAATATGTTTCTAATTTTTCTCAGATGCCATCCTCTGTGTGCAGTGCAGATTGTAGTCCTGGATTCAGAAGATTATGGAAGGAGGGAATGGCAGCCTGCTGTTTTGTTTGCAGCCCCTGCCCTGAAAATGAAATTTCTAATGAGACAAGTGAGTGTTTGCTGCTCTGATAAATCCCGAAGATATGTATTTCTCTTCCATCACCCTGGAATAATGAAGTCAGCTAAAAGGCAACTGCAGATATAAAGTATATTACTTATCAAATGTACTACTTGTAGATACAAAAATCCTTAACAAAATCTTGCAAAAGCAAACAAACATGCCTGGTGCCTTGACCCACATATTGACTCATTGAAAATTCATGGTAGATTATATTTCACAAAGAAAATACTTTAGAAAATATAACTGTAATTTCCAGCAATTCTGCACAAGATTTTCCAAACAGATAATCTATTATAAAACTACATGTACATTTAGATTTTAGTCACTAATTTTGTTAGTATTGATTTAGTCATAGTTCATTAATCTATCCATCGGAAATATGATTATGCACACCATGTACATATAAGAGCCCATGGAGAACTGAATATTATATTTAATCTACTGGATTAGATCATGAGACTACTAGGTGCAAAATCCATTTTCTCTATAAGATTAATATAGAAGACAAAAGTATTTGCAAATTTATGAAAAAATGTTAACTATGCGATATTAAGAGGGCCATGTTCAAAACCAGATGTAGTTAGAATCCAGGATGTAGGGGATAAGAGTTGACCTGCCTTCACTTTGAACCCCCATCCCCCACACAAACTTATAGGAACTAAAACGGGGCCTAGGAAAAGAGGGGGGAGTGAGAACTCATGTCCCGCTAGAGTTCCACTTATGCCCTGGACAGGCAGACATGGGAGGGCTGCCAGACACTTTCCATTCAGCCCGGGGTGGGCATCCAAGGCTCTGACTCACTTAACAGGGGATGGACAATGGGCAACCCAACCTGAGGGAACTGGGGCAACACCCTGTAGCCCCCCTGTTATGGGAGAGAGGGAAGAGGGAAGAAAGGTTCCCACACTGCCAAGGGTGAGCACAGCCTTGATGATCAGAGACTATCTATGCTTTTAGAGCTTTATTATAGAAAGGCCAGGATAAGGAAACAATGTAGGAGAGAGAAAGGGGGGTTAGAAAAAAAGAGAGAGTAAGAGGGAGAGAGTGAGAGGAGAGTAAGAGCAAGAGAACAAAGGGGAAAGAGAGAGAGAGACAGAGACAGAGAGAGAGAGAGACAGAGAGACAGAGAGACATAGAGACAGAGAGACAAAGAGAGAGAGAGAGAGAGAGAGAAAGAGAGAGAGAGAGAGAGGGGGGGGGCAAGGAGTGGCCAATCAGCCCCTTTTGAAATATGATATCTTTTCTGTTGCTAGGTAACTGGGGAGGACTTTACCTGAAGGTCAAAAGCTTGGGATATTGACTACATGGCTTCCAGCCTTGTTTCTCTTTTGGGGGCTGTAGTGGAAGGTTACTTAGGCAGGAGCCAGAGTTCCAGGACCATGAAAAACACCTTCCCTCCTACGTATGTAAATTATGACCACCAAGACCCAGGGTTCAGAATCTGAGCTGGACTGGAGACCAGCCTGTCTGTGCATAGACCAATGCCCCACACCACCTGACCTGGGGCCTTCAGTCTTTGAGGGTTATATGTATCTTCTCTGAATGAACACAGACACAGAAGCCCTTTACTGTATTGAGGGACCCATATCAGCTGGTGTGTGGTGTCTGTTTGGTGGTACATTGTTTGAGAGATTTCTGGGGTCAAGATTAATTGAGACTTCTGTTACTCCTCAACTACTTTCAGCCTTCCCTAATTCAGGGATTAGTTGCTTCAATCCATTCGTTGGGTGCAAATAACTGTATTTAGGAGGGCAGTCATGATAGATCCTTTTTGTGAGTGCTCCAGAGCCACAGTAAAATGTGAGGCCATAAGACCTCCTCTTGGCCTAGATCCCACTTTGGGCCTGTCATTGGAACTTCTTTTCCTCAGGCTCCTCTCCATTTCATCCTTGCATAAAGACAGGAACAATTATGGGTTGAAGATGTGACTATGGGATAGGAACCCCATCACTTACTTTATATCCTGTCTTCCCGCTGGAGGTGGGCTCTGTACTTTCCCTCTATCTACTGTAGTACATTTCATCTAGGGTCTCTAACCTCCCAAGTCTCTGGTGCATTTTGGTGGGTCCACCCGCCCTCTTATTACATGAGGTTGCCTGTTTATAGTCTTTTTTGTGCTCCTCAGTGCTTGGTACCCCTCTCACCCCACACACTCCACAAACCCCTTTCTAATAACATCATAAATGATACTATCAAGTTAAGTAGATAAAGAAAAAAATGCTTAGTTTTATTTGCTTTAAATCTTTATGAACATTATGAATTGAAAGCAATGCTCAGAAGCATTATCCTTCATATTACATTCTCAGCATCAAAGGCATCATTGCAAAGCTTCTTTCATTACCCTTACTTGAAATACATTGACAATAAAATTTCTTAAGCAGACCTAACTAAGCTTTCTTTTGGAAATCAGATATGGATCAATGCGTGAATTGTCCAGAATACCAATATGCCAACACAGAACAGAACAAATGTATTCAGAAAGGTGTCACCTTCCTAAGCTATGAAGACCCCTTGGGGATGGCACTTGCCTTAATGGCCTTCTGCTTCTCTGCATTCACAGCTGTGGTACTTTGTGTCTTTGTGAAGCACCATGACACTCCTATTGTGAAGGCCAATAACAGAAGCCTCAGCTATCTATTACTCATGTCACTCATGTTCTGTTTTCTGTGCTCCTTTTTCTTCATTGGCCTTCCAAACAAAGTCATCTGTGTCTTACAGCAGATCACATTTGGAATTGTATTTACTGTAGCTGTTTCCACAGTTCTGGCCAAAACAGTCACTGTGGTTCTAGCTTTCAAAGTCACAGACCCAGGAAGAAGATTGAGATACTTCCTTGTATCAGGGACACTAAACTACATTATTCCTATATGTTCCCTACTCCAATGTGAACTGTGTGCAATCTGGCTAGCAGTCTCTCCTCCCTTTGTTGATATTGATGAACACTCTCAGCATGGCCACATCATCATTGTGTGCAACAAGGGCTCAGTTACTGCATTCTACTGTGTCCTTGGATACTTGGCCTGCCTGGCACTGGGAAGCTTCACTTTGGCTTTCTTGGCCAAGAATCTACCTGATGCATTCAATGAAGCCAAGTTCTTGACCTTCAGCATGCTAGTGTTCTGCAGTGTCTGGGTCACCTTCCTCCCTGTGTACCATAGCACAAAGGGCAAACACATGGTTGCTGTGGAGATCTTCTCCATCTTGGCATCCAGTGCAGGGATGCTTGGATGTATTTTTGTACCCAAGATTTATATCATTTTAATGAGACCAGAGAGAAATTCTACCCAAAAGATCAGGGAAAAATCATATTTTTGAATAAATATTTAGGAATTCTGTCAAATGTAAAGTTGGTACATAACCACCAAATATTGGGTTATAGTGCATGTGTCTAGTTTTAGAATCACTCTCACTGGTTGCTCTAGTGATAAAAGGAAGTATCATATCTACTGAACTTCCGTACAGTGTCCATAAAATCTTGCACTCATTCACTTTCTTCATTTTCTCTCAGAGAACTAAACTCTCTAATTATTACAATTTTATTCTTCGTTTTGCTTTCATGGATATTGCCCTCTGGTAACTTCCAAAAAACGTTGATAAGGCAGTTTAATCCACCACTTTGTGTAGAAAAAATGAGATCTAGGACAGACAGGGTTACACATAGAAACCATCTACCAAATCAAATAATCAATGAGAAACACAGACTAACTAAATAATCAGCAAAGTTGAAATCAGAACTTATTTTCTGATTTCCAGTAAGAGCACACACAGAAGAAAATACTGACTTTTTTTTTCTTCTGTTCTTCAAGCTACTGGCCAATAATCTAAGGAGGAAATGTTCCTTTTCTGCTGTCAAATACAAATATATTATATCCAACAATGATCAGAAGCCCAGGGATTCTGTGGCTGAATTGGGAATATTTGGAAGAAGCTGAGGAGGAGGGTGACCAGCATTCTCAACAAACCTGGACAAGCAAGATCTCTCAGACACTGAGCCTCTAACCAGAGGTCATACACAAGCTGATGTGAAGCCCCCAACAAATATGCACCATAAGACTGCCTGGTCTAGCATCAGTGGGAGACACACCTAACCCCAGAGAGACTTAAGTCCCCAGGGATTGGGAAGTGCTGGGCATTGGGGATGTAGGGATATCATCTTGGAGATGGGGGAGGAGTTGTTAGATGAGGAAGAGTCAGGGGGGCAAACCAGGAGGGGGATAACTACTAGATTGTAACAAAAATATTGAGTAATAATAAATTAAAAAATGAAATTAAATAAGCTTGTAGCTATGTCAACGTGCTATTGATATTGTAGTTATGGAAGGGATAGGTAAAACTACTGACATTTGCATGAACCTAATTTCTTTCAGAGATTTCCCTTTGTGTGCAGTTCTGATTGAGGTCCTGGACTCAGAAAATTCTGGAAAACAGAATGAGAGGCAGATGCTTTAATTACACTGCTTTCTAGGAAACGACTTTTCAAAAAGACATTTGAGTGTTTGCGGCTACACTAAATATTTCACATTTATCAATTCTCATTATATAATGGCAAACCAAATGGGTCTAAAATACATTAACAAAATCAACCACTTCCCTAAGTCAGTATTCATAGAAATATGATCATTAGCAATCTCCCTTTAAGGAACACAATCTCTATTAACATCCACATTTGACTCATTGAAAATTTGTGAAAGATGGCATTGTTGCAAAGAAAGATTTGATATTCAAAGTATGGTTTAATGGATTTCTTCACGAACTTATTTTTTTTATTTTTTATTATTCTATTAGATATTTTCTTCATTTACATTTCAAATACTATCCCCTATATACTCTCACCACCCTGTTCCCCAACCCACCCACTCCTTCTTCCAAACCCTGACATTCCCCTCTACTGGGGCATATAATCTTCACAAGATCAAAGGCCTCTCATCCCAATGATGGTGGAGTATCCCATCATCTACTACATATGCAGCTAAACACATGAGCTCTGTGGGAACTGGATAGTTCATATTGTTGTTCTTCCTATAGGGTTGCATATCCCATTTGTTCCTTGGGTACTTTCTCTAGCTCCTTCATTGGAGTCTCTGTGTTACATACAATAGATGACACTGAGCATCCACTTCTGGATTAGCCAGGCACTGGCATAGCCTCACAAGAGACAGCTATATCAGGGTCCTGTCAGAAAATGTTGCTAACATAGTCAATAGTGTCTTATAAAGACTTATAAAAACTTATTCTCTTATATGATATATATATGTCTTATATTTATATATAAATATTTAATATAAAAATAATATAAATATACAAATATATAAGTATAATATAATATATAAAATTATAACATGTAAATAATATACTTATATAATATACATGTACAATATATATACTTATGGTTTTATATAAAATATATAAATATTTAATATAAAGTTATATAAATGTACATAATATATAACATAAATTATAATATAGAAATAATATAAACATAGCATATAAGTATATAATGTAAAATATATATATTTAAATGCATATTTATATATGTATAATATATAGTGTCTTATAAAAACAAACTAAAACTTATAGAGGAGTACGTGGGAAAAAAAAAAAAAAACTCGAGTATATGGGCCCAGGGGAAAAATTCCTGAAGAGAACAGCAGTGGCTTGTGATGTATGATCGACAATTGACAAATGAGACCTCATGAAATTGCTAAGCTTCTGTTAGGCAAAGTATACTGTTTGTAAGACAAAATGGTAACAAACAGATTTGGAAAAGATCTTTACCAATCCTAAATCTGATAGGGAACTAAGATCCAATATATATAAAGAATTCAAGAAGCTGGACTCCAGAAAACCCAATAACTCCATTAAGAATGGGGTACAAACAGAGCTAAACAAAAAATTCTCAACTGATGAATACTGAATGGCTGAGAAGCACCTAAAGAAATGTTCAACATCCTTAATGATCAGTGGAATGCAAATCAAAACAACCCTGAGATTCCATTTCACACCAGTCAGAATGGCTGAGAACAAAAATTCAGATGATAGCAGATGCTGGGGAGGATGTGGTAAAAGAGGAACACTCCTCCATTGCTGGTGCGGTTGTGAGCTGGTACAACCACTCTGGAAATCAATCTGGTGTTTCATCAGAAAATTGGCAGACATAGAACTACCTGAGGATTCAGCAATACCTCTCCTGTTCATATACCCAGAAGATGTTCCAACTTGTAATAAGGATATATGTTCCACTATGTTCATAGCAACCTTATTTATAATATCTGTGTAGCCCTGGCTGTCCTGAAACTCACTCTGAGTCCAGGCTGTCCTTGAACTCCATCATATGTCTGCTATATGTACCAATGCCACATGGCCGCAAACACCATCTTTATAAGAGTAAAATTAATAAATAAAATGGGACTGTAAGACTGGATCACTATCAGGGACATCAGCCCTCTGCCTGGGCTTAGGACCCACACCTCAGAGAGCTGCAAAAATCAGGTAAACTAAGTATCCTCTGCCACCCCATCCAGCATCTCCAGGCCCTCAGACAGGGCTTTCCAGAGAGTCACATGAATAGGGGTGATTCTACCAAAGGCTTAGATGAGTTATACCATGGTGGTGCAAATTTCAGACCTGTCTAGGCTCCAGGTGAATGCTTTTCTCCTCCCCCCCTCCTTTGTTTCTTTCCTTTGGGTCAGCCTTTCTCTGTTTAGCCTTGGCTGCACTAGATGGTAGACCAAGCTACCCCCAAACTCAGATATCCACTGGGATTATATGTATGCACTAACACCTCCCTCCACTCTTCCTGCTTTTATGCACATGGTGGGTTCTGGCTAATGTAGTTCAGCCAGCTTCACCATGGATACCAGGACAGTTGCAGAGATGGACAGTGGAGAACCAATGTGTAAGGAGTTAAGGGGACTCCCTGCAGACTAGATCACATTTACATATGCTCCAGTGTTCCCTTTTCCCACGAAGCTGCTGCTCTAGACTTTCCTTCTTATGTACATCCTCAATGCCACACTGAAGTGATTTTGTGGACTGAATCCAGTTATGCATCTCCAAATTTCTCTTAGCCTGGGGGTGCATATAGAAAAGTTGTAGGTGATGACATCATATCTGATGTGTATAACTGAGAAGAGTTTGAATTCTTGAGATCAGGGGTGAAAGAATACTTGACTTCAAATATGTCCTTTCTTTCTTCCTCTGTGGTAATTTCCTGAGTTTTTTTTTTTTTTTTTTTTTTCAAGAGGACCTGTCAAGTATCATTCACACAAAGGCCTAAAACCAGTTGGGTCTTAAATCCAAGGCAAAAATGTTGAACTAAGGTGCCCATTAACATATCAACTATACAGTGGCCTCCAGTTTCTCTCAGCATCCCTCTGTCTCTACTGCATATACGTCCCTCCTGGCTGACATGCCTCCCCAAACTAACCCCAGCCCCCCAAACATACTAGTCCAGGTGAACCCCTGGGCTTTTCTCCTTCCATCTCTTCTGACACCTATATAACTCAGCCACTTTTAGCTGTGCTAGTCTCTTAACTCAGGCTGCCCCTCTTGGTTGGTGGCCCCTCTTTCTCTTTCAGATCTCCTCTCCTCACATGTCCCGGCTTAGGGTCATTTTCACTCTGTAACTCTCCCAGAGGTTTCCTGTCTGGTCTGGAACTCACAGTGACAGGCTAGTTTCTAATCCTAGACATTAACTTGCCTCTGCCAGCAGTTCTATAATTTAGGAGTGTTTCAGCAAGCCCAGCCTTTGTAGCTCAAGGAAATATTGGCACATCTATAATCACAACAATCTCCCTAACAGATGGAGTGTATGGCTCCATCTGGGGAGGTGGGTCCACTTCCTGGCACTTGATGATGTCTGAACTACATTGTACAGAAGACATTGCACCGAGAATAGCCAGAGAAAATGGGCATTTTGGTGAAGATAAAATGATGGGACTTTCGGCTTTCTGTGCAGGAGGTTCTTTGAAACGTTTTGTATTTGTCAGTCACAGAAAACTAGTTTTATCAGTATTGGTCATGGCAGGAAAATGGGAGAGTTGAAGCATTTTTCCTCCATAATGGGGGTGGAACTGAGGTTTTCTAAAACCCTTGTGATCTGATCCAAGCTTTGATGGGTGATGACCATGCTCCGGGATCTGGCGGGCCAGTGGAGCCCAGTGGTGATTGTGGAGGCTGCTGGTAGAACCCTGCCCCAGGTGAGTGCCTAGTGATCACACACCTCCCTGAGTTCTGAGTCAGGAGCCAACAGGATTAAACTCCCATGTCCCTGACTGTAGGACACCTGGGGAAAAATATTTTTTTTCACATCTGTGTGCTCAATCACTAGAGCCATTCCCGCTGACTCACAGATCTGATGGCCTGTACCCCCTAAGGCTTTTGGTCAGGCCTGTGCTTGGAGACAGAGAACTGGTGTGACCTCTACTGGCATTAGATGAGGGAAAGGGCTCAGTGCACCTAAGGACCTGACTTTTGTATACAGAGACTCTGGTGGCCAAGAAGATTAGACAGGTGAGAGATTCAATCTAGTCAGTTTTCCAAGGGTGGGGTGGGGGGTAATTTGGGTGTAGGCAGAGACATGTGAATCCTTGGGTAAATCCTGTGCACTAATGTTCGAGTTGGAATGCAAACTGTAGCAAGCATGGGGGAGTTGTAGGGTGGTTGATGATGGTTTCCAGATCTTTGATGGAGTTATTTTATTCTCTCAATATGCCCCTCTCCCACATCCTCTGTCCTTTCCTCCTCTGCTGCCCCCCACACAGGGGGCCTTGTGAGCTCATGCCCTCCCTCCCTTCCTCTCCCCTCTCCCTTTGCCCCTCTCCCTCTCCTTCTCCCCTCCCCCTCCACCTCCCTCTACCTCAGACTGTGTATCTCTATGTAGTCATGGCTGCCCTGTCTCTCTCTATCTTCACACTATCTTCAAACTCAAAGAGATCCTTCTATCTCTAACTCACAATTGACAAGAAAAAGCACCCTTTGTTATAATTTTACTTTATTTATTTATTTTTAATCTTGGCTCAAACTGAGTGTTTACATCACACTAGCCTCAAATTCACAGAGATTTTCCTTCTTGTGGGTTAGGGTCTCCTTTGGATAAGGGCTGCCAACTGAACACTGGTTCATGGTGGTGAAAGTGCCCTAATTGGAGCCAACCTCTCTTACATTTCCAATGAATTTTAAAAACTCAGCCATCAGGACATGCTGCTGTGCTAAGCATAGCTGTGAAGAACAATTAAATTAAAAATAAATTTTATTTTTTAAATGATATTACTAAATTATATTAGTAATTATAATTAATAATATTACTAATTTTTAAGTATCAGTGAAAGATTTTATAATTGTGTGATTGCATTTAGTATTTGAGTATTAGCTATCCTCCCTCTCCCCATTGACACTCCCCATGACTCTAGCTGGCCTATGTACATCATGTTGGCCTGAGATGCACAAAAGTCGGCTTGCTTCTGCCTTGCAAATGTTGTGTAAAGGCTAATTAATTCCAAAATCGTAATTTAATGTCTCAATCATCAGGAGTAAGAATAACAGGATCATCTTGGAATTCATATTGCTCTTTCACGGTCCTTGTCAGTCGCATCTGGGCCCAAAGTAGATTTTCTTCACCCTGTGGAAAAAACACAAATAGCTCCCCGGGATCTGATTAAGATAGGATCCGGGCCATACTACTTATTATCAAGGACATTTTTCCATTTGACCATTTCACTGGGTGATTGAGGTCATTGTCCGTGTCTTTCAGCTGGTGATCTCCCAGCATCATCCAATTTTAAGATATTAAAAGCAAATATTGCAAGAGATAGAGCCATCTTTGGTGTCATAGCCTCTATTCCCCCTCTTTGTTTTTGAAAATATTGTTTCAAAGTACGATGAGCTCTTTTTGAGATGTCTTGGCCCTGTGAATTATAGGGCAATCTAGTAATATGTTTCACTTGCATTTGTTTGCAAAATTGACTAAATTTAGAAGAGGTATATGTAGGACCATTGTCTGTCTACAGCACTAGGAGCTAGCCCCATGTAATCCAAGCCTCTAAGCAGTTCGATATGACATAAACTTCTTTTTCCCCTGTCAAGGGATAGGCATATAGGACATCAGAGCTGGTATCGATGGACACATGTACATATTGTAAGTCACATCCATCTGCCAAATATCTAGGGGTCGTGATCCAAAGGATTAACACCCAAGGAAGGTGCATTAATAAATTTTACACATTTACCTCACTGTAGAACAATATCTCCAGCTTCTGTTCTTGTGAGCTTAAACTTTTGTCATAATGTAGAAGCATGGACATGATAAAGTTAATGAAAATTTTTAGCACCTTTTATAGAACTTTATGATAGGAAAACCATATCTCTGGTGGCTGAATCAGCAATTGCATTTCCCTTAACCCTAGGTTTAGGTAAAGATGTATGTGCTCTAATATGTTGAATATAAAAGGTATGCTCACACATCAAAATACAATCTTGTATTTTCATTAAAACTTTAGATACTGAACTAGACTGCTTAAAATTTTTGGCAGTCTCTAATGTTAATACAGCATTAACTACATAAACAAAATCAGAGATAATATTTATGGGCATAAGGAACCCTTTAAAAACTTTTAAAACCACCAAGCATTCCACCAATTGAGGGGCTCTTGGTGTAAATTGCAACCTCACAGCTTTTCCATTAATCACATAACTTCCAATTCCTGTTTTGGAACCATCTGTATAAATATCAATAGCTCCCTTTATAGGGGTATTAGCCATCACCTTTAAAGAGATCACTGGATGCAATAGCATAAAATGTAACAAAGGATGTTTAGGATAATGATTATTTATTGAACCAGAATAACTGTATCTAAGAATGGTCCATTCATCTATAGTAGCACACAATATTTGCATTTATGTAGCATATGGAATAAATATGCTATTAGGCATTTTTCCGAAATGAGTAATTGAACTTTAAATACCTTTATGGGCCATATTTGCCACCATGGTGGGATAATGCTCTATAGACTTATTAGGGGATAAATGTGGATGTATCCATACTAAAGGAATATCTTGCCACAACACAGCAGTTGGCAAATTTATGGTTCGTAATATGTATAGGCACGAAGGTTCTTGCTCATTTATATGACTCAACTGTGTCTTTTGGATAGCTGTTTCCTCCTTCCTAAGAGTTTTAGAAGCCTCAGGTGTTAGTTGTCTCAATGAGGTAATATGTGATTCTCCTTTTAAAATTTGAAATAAAGATTTTAATTCTGAAATAGGGATCCTTAAATAAGGTCTAATCCAATTTATATCTTTTAATAATTTTTAAAAATCATTTAATGTCTTTAAATGATCCCTTTTTTATGCTAATCTTCTGTGGGGTGTCACAACGTAAAGTAATGGTGGCTCCTAAAAAATGACCAACATTAGACTGTTGTACTTTTCTGGTGCAATAATCAAGCCATTATTTTTAAAGTTTCATTAAACAAACCATAAACTTGCTGTATACTTTCTTCTTTAGGTTCACAAATTACGATATCATTCATATAGTGACATACCTTTAAAGAGGGGAAACCATCTCTAACTGGCTGCAAAGCCTTTCTCACATATACCTGACATATGGCAGGGCCACCTACCATTCCTTGGGGCAATACTCACCATTGATACCCTTAATTAGGCTCCGTATGATTAATAGAAGGCAAGGTAAATGCAGATTTAGGTTCATCTTTTCCACTTAATGGAATGGAAAAGAAACAATCCTCAACATCCACCACTATAATTCTATAATCCTTAGGTAGAGCTGAGAGTAGGGAGAGTCCTCTTTGTATAGGACCCATAACTTACATTTGTGTATTAATAGCTCTTAGGTCATGTAACAATCTCTATTTACCTGACTTCTTTTTTACAACAAAATAGGGGTATTCTAGGGTGATTGTGTGGGTACAACAGTATTGTTTCTTTGAGAATTATAAAAATCTCAGCAACATGGATAAAGAAAAAATCAACACAGGCAATGACTAACTATACTTTAATTGCTTTTCTTGTTAAAGCAGTTGTAATTAGAAAGACAAAAAAGGTATCAATAGTCACATGTGCATATTTTATTTTTCTAAAATCAAAAATGAGTATTTATTTGCAATAATTGATTTAAGTCCTTGAGAATTAACACCAATGTGTGGAACAGGTAGAAGCTGAGGACACTGAGAGCAAATCTTTACAATATGACATGCACATTTATTTATTTATTTATTTATTTATTTATTTAAAATACCAAATCATTATCTCAAGTCATTGCTATTTTGATGATGTAAAGAATGAGATTATATGGCCGATAAGCTCACCTGTTCTACCTTATTTCTGAACACTGGCAGGATGGTCAACTCAGCTATTTTGGCTCAAACTCCTTCGATTCAAACTGGCTTCTTTTACAGTGTGACTGAATTGCTCTATTTGGTCTCAAAGTAACTCTAGCAAGTTGTTCTAATCTTCTGGCTTCTCATTCTCTAGTTCATTCTGTCTTCACCTGTATCTAGCTTGTTCTCTCTGCAAGCTGCCTATCAAAATATTCAGGTCAAAACTTCATTTGAACACTCTGTCTGCTCTGAAGTAAACTCACTTTCCTGTCTTATAGCTGATTCATTTAGTCAAATATTTCTCTGATTCATCCCTTTGCCTGCCTCTCAATTAGATGTCACTTTCCAACATGGCTGCTTGTTCTACCAACTAACTCTAGTTGGTAGAACAATGTTTTGGTAAACGTGTGTACTATAGGAATGTCAGTATTCCAACCAGAGCAGCATGTTGGATTATAATTCATCAACCATGCACTATACCATGGCAGTACTTAAATTCAGGTTCTTTAGGTACCATGCCATACAGCTATACACAGCCTTCTGTACTGTGTCTTGAATCCCCAGTAGATGAAGATTGCAGAAAGCTATTGGCGAGGAAAGAGTTTGTTACTGTACCTAGCACTCCTCCCTGTCACTTATTTCATGCTTGTGTTTTTGCTGTTCCTAAGGTCCATACAACATAAGATATTGACAAATTCAGCATGGTATTGGACCCTAGCCCCTTTGTTCAGTGAGAAACCTCAGATCATCATTAGTAATAGATGCTGTCTCTCCATCTGTCGGTCTGTCTGTCACTTGATAGTCTACATGCCACTCATCAGGACTTCTCTGTGTCCAGGTTGTTGGATCAAAGAGGAGAGTGAAATGTCACCCTTTGAGCAGAGTCCATCTGCAGAAGGTGCCAGTCCATCCACACTGCAACAGCACATGCTGTACTGTGCTGAGACACCCGTGCTAAGCATGGACAATGTGATTATCCTCCAGACCTCCTCGGGTCTTCTAAGGCATCAAGTGACTTACACTATTGGGGATGCCCCCACGAACACTGAGAGTAGAGAGGCCATTCAGAGTGAGAAGAAGAACTGCATACGCAGCGACAGTGGCAAAAAACTTTTACTAGCTCATCCCACCTCAATCAATACTGGATGATACACATTGGAAAAAAGCCTTTTCAGTGAAGGGAGTGTGGGTTGTCCTTCAGCCAAAAAGCCTTTCTCATTAAGCATTTCAGAATTCACTCTGGAAAGAAGCATTTCAGGTGAAGTGAGTGTTGCAAAACCTTCAAGGACAACTGCTTCCTTGTTACTCATCAGCGAGTTCACACAGAGGAGACACTTTTACATGGACTAAACGTGGCAAGTCATACATTAACAGATCCAGTATTTCGACTGCACGTATATGTGAATACTAAGTGCATAACTAATGCCTATGAGAGACCCCCCCAAATGCATTGGATTCCTGGAACAGGACATACAGATGGGTATGAAGCAGTATGTTTCCTGGAAATGAAACCCCGGTCCTCAACCATAGCAGAATATGGACTTACACGCTGAACCCTCTCTAAAATCCATGTTTTACATTTTTAAGAAGTTACTAGATTTTGTTCTAAAAGGCTGTGTGTTTCAGTTTTCCTCCTGTTGCACATCAGATACCAGTTTGTCACATCCTGACATTTTCCAAGTCGTGAGGTATTTACTTTAACAATTTTAGTAACTATGTTGGCTCAGGCATGATGGTGCAGGCTTTAATCCCAGCACTCAGGAGGCAGAGGCAGCTGTAGTCAGTGAGTTCAAGGTTGTCATGGTCTAGGAGTTCCAGATCCTTATATACCTTTAAGTGAATGCTGTGAATTGAACCAAAGTTATTTGCAATAAGAGTATGTGCTGTTATCCAGTGAGCCATTTTCCTGACCCTGTATCTATGTTTGCTTTTTTGTTTATATACAGCCTTAGGATGTTGGTTTGGCTAGCTTGTTTCTCTCTGTATCACAAATTGTCCTAGAACTCATAGACCTACCATATTCTGGGTTCTGAGTGCTGGTATTAAAGACATACCCCTCTGGGAGATCAAAATAAACCGGTGCTTTCCTGCCTTAGCCATTGCCCTGAGTAGATTTTGGGTGCTAGGTCTGCACCCAACCACACAACACCCAAAGGATGCTGGACACCCAGGTGTTCTAATACACCCATGATCATAGGATCACAGGTTCTTTGGAATTTGATCATGCCAGGATTTCAGGATCCTAGAGGCACCTTGACTCCCAGGCACTCTTACATGCAGAATTTCAGGATCAATGGATCACAGAGACAGCTGGACTCTGAGGAGCTCTGATAAATCCAAGAAAACAAGATGGACAAGCTCCAGTCAGAGACATTGAGTGCAAGTAGCACTAGAGATACCCAGATGGAGAGAGGCAAGGTCAAGAACATAAGCATCAGAAACAAAGTATACGTGGCATCATCAGAGCCCAGTTCTCCCATTATAGCAAGTCCTGGATATCACATCATACCAGAACAGTACAAAGAATCAATAAACCCAAGAGCTGGTTCATTGAAAAAAATCAACAAGATAGATAAACCCTTAGCCAGAGTGATGAGAGGACATGGAGACAGTATCCAAATTAATAAAATTATGACTGAAAGGGGAGACATAACAACAGAAACCATGGAAATCCTAAAAATTATCAGATCCTAATACAAAAGCCTATACTCAGCAAAAAGGAAAATATGGATGAAATGGACAATTTTCTAGGCACATACCAGGTACCAAAGTTAAATAAGGAGCAGATAAGCCATCTAAACAGTCCCATAACTTCTAAAGAAATAGAAGCAATGATTAATAGTTTCCCAACTGAAAAGAGCCCAGGACCAAATGTGTTTAGTGCAGAGTTCTTTCAGACTTTCTAAGAAGAGCTAATACCAATTCTGTTCTAACAATTTCACAAAATAGAAATATAAGGTCACTATTCAATTCATTTTATGAAGCAACAATTACACTTATACATAAACCTTACAAAGATGCAAAAAAACAAGATAACTTCAGACCAATTTCCCTTATGAACATTGATGCAAAAATACTGAATAAAATTCTCACAGACTGTAAGACATAACAAAACAATCAACCATCATGATGAAGTATGATTTATCCCAGGAATGAAGGTATGGTTCAATATACAGAAATCAAAGTAACCCACTATATAAATAAAAGCAAATGGAAAAAAAAAAAACACATGATCATCTCATTCAAAGCTGAGAAAGTATTTGACAGAACTCAGCATCCCTTCATTCTAAAAGTCTTGGAAAGATCAGGAGTTCAAAACCCATACCTAAACATAATAAAAGCAAAATATAGCAAACCAGAAGACAACAACAAACTAAATGGAGAGAAATTTGGAAAAATCCCACTAAAATCAGAAACTAGATGAGGCAGCCCACTCTTTCCCTACCATTTCAATATAGTACTTGAAATCCTAGCCAGAGCAATTTGATAACAAAAGGAGGTGAAAGGGAAAAAATGGAGAGGAAGAAGTCAAAATATCAGTGTATGGAGATGATATGATAGTATACTTAAGTGACCCCAAAATCCCACCAGAGAACTCCTAAACCTGAAAAACAACTTGAACAATGTGGCTGGATATAAAAACAACTCAAACAAATCAGTAGATTTCCACTACTTAAGGGATAACCGGGCTAAGAAAGAAATTAGGAAAATGATATCCTTCACAATAGTCACAAATAATATAACATACCTTGATGTGGCTCTAACCAAGGAAGAGAAAGATATGTATGACAAGAACTTCAAGTCTCTGAAGAAATAAATCAAAGAAGATCTCAGAAGTTGGAAAGATCTCCCATGCTCATGAATTGACAGGACTAATAAAGTAAAAATGGCCATCTTGCCAAAAGCAATCTACAGTTTCAGTGCAATCCCCACCAAAATTCCAAATTAATTCTTCATAGAGTTAGAGCAATATGCAAATTCATATGGAATAACCAAAAAGTGCAGGATCTCGAAAAATATTCTCAGCAATAAAAGAATCACCATCCCTAACCTTAAGCTGTACTACAGAGCAATTGTGATAAAAACTGCATGCTAGTGGTATAGCAACATACAGGTAGATCAATGGAGTAAAACAGAAGATGCAGAAATGAACCCACATATCTATGGTCACATAATCTTTGACAATGAAGTAAAACGCATCCAGTGGAAATAACAAGACAGCATTTTCAACCAATGGTGTTGGCTCAACTAGTGGTTAGCATGTAGGAAATGGTATATGCAATAGAGTGCAAAACTTGTATTTTAGGTAAACTCCTTTATGAGAAAAGCCCACCTTATGAGTCCGTTTGGGGGCAAAGTAATTATGAAACATAGAGTGATACTGCAGGAAGACTATGACATTTTTCACTTTGGGAATCTCTCACAACGCCTTGGGATTAAGGCTACTCTCCCTAGTCTGCTGGTAGAGAATAGCAGAATCACGAGAGGAACAAACTCTAACCAGAGACGACTATAACAACTGACTCCAGAGTTTACCACATGGCGAAAGGCAAACAAAAGAATCTTACTTACAAAAACCATGACCACTCACCAACATAAGAACCCAGTACTTCCACCTCATACAGTCCAGGACACCCGAACACACCCGTAAACCTAGACCTGGACTTAAACGCATATCTCATGATGATGATAGAAAACATCAAGAAGGTCTTTAATAACAGACTTAAAGAAATACAGGAGAACACTGCTAAAGAGTTGCAAGTCCTTGTACAAAAACAGGAAAACACATCCAAACAGATGATGGAAATGAAAAAAAAAATACTAGACCTAAAAAGGGAAGTAGACACAATAAAGAAACCCCAAATGAGGCAACGCTGGAGATAGAAAACCTAGGAAAGAAATCTGGAACCATAAATGTGAGCATCAGCAACAGAATACAAGAGATGGAAGAGAGAATTTCAAATGCAAAAGATTCCATAGAGAACATCGACACAACAATCAAAGAAAATACACAATGCAAAAAGATCCTAACTCAAAATATCCAGGAAATCCAGGACACAATGAGAAGACCAACCCTACAGATAATAGGAGTAGATGAGAATGAAGATTCTCAACTCAAAGGGCCAGCAAATATCTTCAACAAAATTATAGAAGAAAAGTTCCCAAACCTAAAGAAAGAGATGCCCATGAACATACAAGAAGCCTACTAAACTCCAAATAGACTGGACCAGAAAAGAAATTTGTCCCAACACATAATAATCAGAACAACAAATGCACTAAAGATAGAATATTAAAAGCAGTCAGGAAAAGGTCAAGAAACATATAAAGGCAGGCCTATCAGAATTACACCAGACTTTTCACCAGAGACTATGAAAGCCAGAAGATCCTGGACAGATATTATACAGACACTAAGAGAACACAAATGCCAGCCCAGGTTACAATACCAGCCAAACTTTCAATTACCATAGATAGAGAAACCAATGTATTCCACAAGAAAACCAAATTCACACATTATCTTTCCACAAATCCAGCCCTTCAATAATAACAGAAAAAAAATACAAGGATGGAAAACACGCCCTAGAAAAAGCAAGAAAGTAATCCTTCAACAAACCTAAAATAAGACAGCCACGTGAACAGAATGCCAACTTTAACAACAAAAAAATAGGAAACAAAATTACTTTTCCTTACTATCTCTTAATATCAATGGACTCAACGTCCCAATAAAAAGACATAGATTAACAGACTGACTACACAAACAAGACCCAACATTTTGCTGCTTACAGGAAACCTATCTAAGGGATAAAGACAGACACTACCTCAGAATGAAAGGCTGGAAACCAATTTTCCAAGAAAATGGTCTGAAGAAACAAGCTGGATTAGCCATTCTAATATCTAATAAAATCGACTTCCAACCCAAAGTCACCAAAAAAGACAAGGAGGGGCACTTCATACACATCAAAGTTAAAATCTTCCAAGAAGAACTCTCAATTCTTAATATCTATGCTCCAAATACAAGGGCAGTCACATTCATTAAAGAAACTTTAGTAAAGCTCAAAACACACATAGCAACTCACACAATAATATTGGGAGACTTCAACACACCACTTTCACCAATGGACAGATCATAGAAACAGAACCTAAACAGGTACACAGTGAAACTAACAAAAGTTAAGAAAAAAATGGATCTAACCGATATCTAAAGAACATTTTATCCTAAAACAATGGATATACCTTCTTCTCAGCACCTCATGATACATTCTCCAAAATTGAACTCATAATTGATCACAAAAAAAGCCTCAAAAGATACAAATATATTGAAATTGTACCATGCATCCTATCAGATCACCATAGATTAAGGCTGATCTTCAATAACAAGATAAATAATAGAAAGCCAACATTCACGTGGGAACTAAACAACAATCTGCTCAGTGATACGTTGGTCAAGGAAAGAATAAAGATAGAAATTAAGGACTTTTAGAGTTTACTGAAAATGAAGCCACAAAATACCCAAACTTATGAGATACAATGAAAGCATTTCTAAGAGCAAAACTCATAGCTCTGAGTGCCTCCAAAAAAGAAACTAGAGAGAGCACACACTAGCAGCTTGCCAGCACACCTAATAGCTCTTTAAAAAAAGGGAAGCAAATTCACACAAGAGGAGTAGAAGAGAGGAAATAATCACACTCAGGGGTGAAATCACCCAAGTGGAAACAAGAAGAACTATTCAAAGAATCAACCAAAGGTGGAGCTGGTTCTTTGAGAAAATCAACAAGATAGATAAACCCTTAGCCAGACTCACTAGAGGTCACCTGGACAGCATTCTAATTAACAAAATCAGAAATGAAAAGGGAGACATAACAACAGATCCTGAAGAAAACCAAAACACCATCAGATCCTTCTACAAAATGCTACACTCAACAAAACTGGAGAACCTGGATGAAATGTACAAGTTTCTTGTCAGATACCAGGTACCAAAGTTAAATCAAGATCAGGTTAATTATCTAAACAGTCTTATTTCCCTAAAGAAATAGAAGCAGTCATTAATACTCTGGCAATCAAAAAAACCCAGGCCAGATGAGTTTAGTGCAGAGTTCTATCAGACCTTCAAAGAAGATCTAATCCAAGTTCTTCACAAACTATTCCACAAAATAGAAGCAGGAGGTACTCTACCCAACTCATTTTATAAAGCCACAATTACTCTGATACCTAAACCACAAAAGACCCAACAAAGTTAGAGAACTTCAGACAAATTTCCCTTATGAATATCAATGCAAAAATCCTCATTAAAGTTCTTGGAAACAGAATCCAAGAACACATTAAAGGAATCATCCATCCTGATCAAGTAGGTTTCATTTGAGAGATGCAAATGAAATCCATCAATGTAATCCAGTATATATACAAACTCAAAGAAAAAAAAAACACATGATCATCTTATTAGATGCAGAGAAAGCATATGACAAAATCCTACACCCATTTATAATAAAAGTCTTTGAAAGATCAGGAATTCAAGGCCCATACCTAAACATGCTAAAAGCAATCTACAGCAATCCAGTAGCCAACATCAAAGTAAATGGTGAAAAGCTGGAAGCAATCCCACTAAAATCAGGAACTAGACAAGGCTGCCCACTTTCTCCCTACCTATTCAACATTGTACTTGAAGTCCTAAACAGAGCAATTCGACAATAAAAGGAGATCAAGGAGACACAAATAGGAAAGGAAGAAGTAAAAATATCACTTTTTGCAGATGATATGATAGTATATATAAATGATCCTTAAAATTCCAACAGAGAAATCTTAAGCCTGATAACAAGCTTCAATGAAGTAGCTGGATATAAAATTAACTCAAGTCAATGGCCTTTCTCTACACAATGAATAAACAGGCTGAGAAAGAAATTAGGGAAACAACACTCTTCTCAATAGTCACAAATAATATAAAATATCTTGGCATGACTCTAAGGAAATGAAAGATCTGTATGATAAGAACTTCAAGTCTCTGAAGAAAGAAATTAAAGAAGATTTCAGGAGATGGAAAGATCTCCCATGTTCATGGATGGGCAGGATCAGTATAGGAAAAATAGCTATATTACAAAAAGCAATCTTCAGATTCAATGCAATCCCCATCAAAATTCCAAATCAATTATTCAACGAATTAAAAAGGGCATTCTGCAAATTCCTCTGGGATAACAAAAAACATAGGATAGCAAAATCTCTTCTCAAGGATAAAAGAACCTCTGGTGGAATCACCATGCCTGACCTAAAGCTGTACTAGAAAGCAATTGTGATAAAAACTGCATGGTACTGGTATATCGACAGACAAGTAGACCAATGGAATAGAATTGAAGACCCAGAAATGCATCCACACACCTATTGTCACTTGATCTTTGGCAAGGGAACAAAAACCATCCAGTTGAAAAAAGACAGCATTTTCAACAAATGATGCAAGCAAAACTGGTAGTTATCATGTAGAAGAATGCAAATTGATCCATTCCTATCTCCTTGTACTAAGGTCAAATCTAAGTGGATTAAGGAACTCCACATAAAACCAGAGACACTGAAATTTGAAGAGGAGAAAGTAAGAAAAAAAGCCTCGAATATATGGGCACAGGGGGAAAATCCCTGAATAGAACAATAATGGATTGTGCTGTAAGATCTAGAATCGACAAATGGGACCCCATAAAATTTCAAAGCTTCTGCAATGCAAAAGACACCGTCAGTAACAAAAAAAAAGGCCACCAACAAATTGGGAAAGGATCTTTACCTATCTAAAATCAGATAGGAGACTAATATCCAATATACATAAATAATCAAGTGGCTGGACTCCAGAAAACCAAATAACACCATTAAAAATGGGGCTCACAGCTGAACAAAGAATTCTCACCTGAGGAATACCGAATGGCTAAGAAGCAACTGAAAAAATGTTGAACATACTTAATCATCAGCGAAATGCAAATCAAAACAACCCTGAGATTCCTTCTCAAACTAGTCAAAATGGCTAAGATCAAAAATTCAAGTGACAGCACATGATGGAGAGGATGTGGAGAAAGAGGAACACTCCTCCATTGTGGGATTACAAGCTTATGAAATGACTCTGGAAATCAGTCTGGAGGTTCCTCAGAAAATTGGACATAGTACTATCAGATGATCCTGCAATACCACTCCTGGGCATATATCCAGAAGATGATCCAACCGGTAAGAAGGACACATGCTCCACTATGTTCGAAGCACCCTTATTTATAATTGTGAGAAGCTGGAAAGAACCCAGATGCCCTTCAACAGAAGAACGAAAAAATAAAATGGGGTACATTTACGCAAACGAGTACTAAGCAGCTAATAAGAAAATGAATTTATGAAATTTCTAGGAAAATGGATGGACCTGGAGTACATATCCTGAGTGAGGTAACCCAATCACAAAAGAACTCACACAATATGTACTCACTGATAAGTGCATATTAGCCCACAAACTTAGAATACCCAAGATATAAGATACAATTTGGTAAACACATTAAACTCAAGAAGAAAGAAGACCAAAGTGTGGACACTTTGCCCCTTCTTAGAATTGGGAACAAAACACCCATGGAAGGAGTTATAAGAGACATAGTTTGGAGCTGAGAAGAAAGGATGAACCATCTAGAGACTGCCATATCCAGGGATCCACCACATAATCAGCATCCAAACGCTGACACCATTGCATACACTAGCAAGATTTTGCTGAAAGGACCCAGATATAGCAGACTATTATGCCAGGGTCTAGCAAACACAGAAGTGGATGCTCACAGTAAGCTATTGGATGGATCACAGTGCCCCCAAAGGAGGAGCTAGAGAAAGTACCCAAGGAGTTGGTGGAATCTGCAACCCTATAGGTGGAACAACAATAATGACCTACTGAGTACCCCCCAGAGCTCGTGTCTCTATCTGTATATGTATCATAAGATGGCCTAGTCGGCCATCAGTGGAAAAACAGACCCATTGGTCGTGAAAACTTTATCTGCCTCAGTACAGGGGAACACCAGGGCCAAGAAGTGGGAGTGGGTATGTTGGGGAGTCGGAAGGTGAGCAGACAGGGGACTTTTGTGATAGCACTGGAAATGTAAATGAAATAAACATGTAATTTAAAAAAAGCACCTAAAGAAATGTTAAACATCCTCAGTCATCAAGGAAATGCAAATCAAAATGATCCTGTGTTTCTACCTCATACCAGACAGAATGGCTAAGATCAAATACTCAGGTGACAGCAGGCACTGGTGAGGATGTGTAGAATGAGGAACACTCCTCAATTTCTCTAAGATTGTAAGCAGGTACAACCACTCTGGAAATCGTTCTGATGCTTCCTCAGGCAATTGGAAGTAGTCCTACTTGAGGACCCTGCCATAGCACTCCTGGGCATATAACCAAAGGAAGCTCCTACATATAACAAGGACACATCCTATACAAATAACAAGGACACATGCTCCACTATGTTCATAGCAGCCTTATTTATAACAGCCACAAGCTGGAAACAAACAAGATGTCCCTCAAAAGAGGGATAGATACAGAATATGCCGTACATTACATAGTGAAGTACTACAGAGCTACTAAAAACAATGGCTTCATGAAATTCACAGGCAAATGGATGGAACTAGAAAATGTCATCGTGAATGAGGTAACAAAATCACAAAAGAATACACATGGTATATACTCACTGATAAGTGGTTATTAGGTAAAAAGATTGAAATGCCCATGATAGAACTTACAGACCATGCGAAACTCAAAAAGTAGGAAAACCAAGTGTGGATTCTTTAGTCCGATCTAGTAGTGGGAGCAAAATAATCACAGGAGGTACAGAGTGAAAAGGATTTGGGAGAAAGAGAGAAGGTGAGCAGAAAAAAGGGGCAGGATCAAGTGTGAGGGGAGATGGGGGAAATATATGAAGGGTCAATAAATTAAAGAGAGGTAGGTAGCAAGGGGAGGTCGGAAACTGGGGGTAGCCAACAGAAAGTCCCTAATGCCAGGAAAGCAAAAGGCTCTCAAGACAAAACTGTGATGTCATTAGCTGAAATGCCCAACCAAGGGGAGAGATCAGTAGAGACCAAATCCAGAGGTTAGGAATGGCCACCAGTTGAGGGTTGGATCCACCCCCAACGCTTCTCAAAATTTAGCCCAGAATTTCTTCTGTCTAAAGGAAATGCAGTGAAAAGAGTAGAGCAGAAAATGAAGGAAAGGCCATCCAGAGACTCTCCGACCTGGAGATCCATTCCATATGCAGTCAACAATCCCAGTCACTATTGCTGATGTCAAGAAGTGCTTGCTTACAGGAAACTGTTATGGATGTCTCCTGAAAGACACAATGAGATCCTGACAGATACAGTTGCAAATGTTTGCAGGCAACCATTGGATGAGTACAGGAACCCCAGTGGGGGAGTTGAAGAAATAACAAAGGAGCTGAAGGGGTTTGCAACCCCATAGGAAGAGCAATGATATCAACCAAATAGACACCCCAGAACTCACAGGAACTAAAACACCAACCAAAGAATACACATGGAGAGACCCATGGCTCCAGCTGCATATTTAACAGTGGTGGGCCTTATCCAGCATCAATGGGAGGGGAGGAACTAAGTTCTGTGAAGGCTTGATGCCATTCCTTAAGAAAAAGTTAGAGCAGTAAGGTGGCAGGATGGGTGGGCAAACACCCTCGTAAAATCAGAAGGGAGAGAATTGTGATGTTGTAGTTTGAAGGGGAAACTTGGTATGAGGATAACATTTGAAATGCAAAGAATTAAAATAAACAATAATTATTAATGAAACATGCATAGAAATAAAATAAATGAATAGATCTTAAAGTAAAAATCTGAAAAAATGAAAAATTATTTGACTAAAAGGGCATAAAGGAATTGGGAAGGCATAAAGGAATAAAGGAAATATGAAGCTTATGTCAGAAAATTGAAAGAAAAATATCATTCTTGAGTTGCAAATTGAGCATGACAAGAATGTCTTGAAAGGAGAAGAAGGTGGATTGAACTGAGGAATGAGTCAGTGGCCAGATGGGTGACAGACATGGGCCATGGAGGTACAGATACCAGCAAAGTACATGCTACATTTGTGTCAATGTGCTACAATAAAACCCTCAATAATGTACGGTAATGTACTGGAAATCATAATTATTAAACAAAAATGATTTAACAAAATTGAACTACTGAAAATTTCATTTGCACACTTGAAAAACAAATTTCCTCTGTATTCTTATGAAAGACTGCTCCATTATCATTCCTCTAGATAAAAAGTCTCTGTACTCTGAATTTATCAGAGATTAAGCAGTCATACACAGGAAAACCAGTGACTTTTATATAATGCAGAAATATACAATGCAAAACACTAAACTTGTTTGTGTCACTCTGACTTAAAATGGAGCATATCATTCCCCATACTGATGAACTGCCTGTATAACCTCTTCTTGTTTCCAGTCCAAATCCAATGGAACAGGTTTATGAGTGAACAATATTCAGTAAACTCTCAGATTGCCACTGTTGACTCTATACTGCAAACAAATATACATGGGTAGAGAATGTACAGGAAAAGTTTACACATTGAACCACAATGTCCCGTCACAGTCACTATTTTTTTTTAAATATTTAATAGATTTTTTTAGATGTACAGGAAAAGTTTACACATTGAACCACAGTGTCCCGTCACAGTCAGTATTTGTTTCTAAGATATTTAATAGATATTTGTAAATAAGATTCCTTAAAAGCAACTACCTCAATGTAAAATGACAAAAAAAAACAATGTAGTAAAAAATATGTAATGTAGAATAGATGCATCAGCCTAGGATATTAAGTTGAAAAAAATTGAGAACGTGGAAGGGAGATAATGGTTTGGAACTCAAATATTAACGTGATTTTTTTCATTACTAATTAATTTTAGGAAAGTGGAGTGACTTTTTGTTGTATTGGAAATAAAGAACAAAGCATGGCATATTTTCTGGGTCTTGTTGAGCCTTTAAATCTCAATCTTTACCATGTAAATTAACTGTGGATATGTGAAGAAATGTATGATTTCAGATAAAGCTTGATTACCTATACTTGGGATTTGATCTGTTTATAGATTCAAGATAATGGAAGCATAGGTTTTGTTTACATATTTCTGTCACTTAGTGATATAGTCCACACTCTACATGATCTGTGGATCTCAGTGACTGTAAACATGAGTCTGCCTCTGCATGACTTGGACTGTGTAATAAAGTGTCCTGTGAGTCCTCAGTAGCTCCAGTTTTGCTATTACTGGATGTCTCACTGTGAATAATGTGATACAATCCACTGACATCATTTCTGACTGTGTTCACATAATCAAATTGTTGAAACTTTCCAAGGACTAAATTTGAACACAGGGGCTTCCTTCCACAGATTCACAAACATGAATGATATCATGGAGAATGAGAATGATTCATACTCCTAAGTATTTACGTACACGTGTTTATTATATGGGCTGTGGACACCAGTTGCAGAGCCCCAGGGAAGAAAGTATTTAAGTTTCTTCCAGGGCTCAGGAGAAACCTAAAAATAAAATGAGTCATGAATATGCAATAAACCTCACCTTTGCACAAAGAAATAAAAACTGGTAGAAATCTGATGTGCTGATATGCATGGCACTTCACAATCAACAAGGCATGAAAAAGATGTTCATTTTCATGAGAGTCTTCTTCCTCCTTAATATTACACTTCTCATGGCCAATTTCATTGGTCCCAGGTGCTTTTGGAGAATAAATTTGGATGAAATAATGGATGAATATTTGGGATTAAGTTGTGCTTTCATCCTGGCAGCAGTTCAGACACCCACTGAAAAAGATTATTTCAACAAGACTCTTAATTTTCTGTAAGTAAATTTGTATTTTAAAATAAAATGAGAACATCAATATTTCTTGAGTGCTCTGAGGATGAAGATTAGGCAAATTCTTGAGTCTTCTGTCCTGGTGCTAAGTCTGACCTCTGAGAAACAACCTTAATTCTTTTACAGATTTAATCCTATATTCTCCATTTAATTAATCCAGTTGAGGTTTTGGTTTTCCTCCAGGTTTGTTCTAATTTAAAGGTTGGAAGCTTTGGAATAAAGGAATATCTACATTGATCTTTAACATAAAGCCCACCTTTTGACACTTTATATTGCACTGTAGACAGAGATGACTTATTGAAATTGATCCTGTAATATTGCATTATGTTTTATCCAAAGTACATGTAAATAAATGGTCATAAATTCTGCTGACAGTCCTTCCATAAGTGTGCTGCTCCTAGAGCATATTCTGGTTCCAGTAATATTCATGGCACATATAGTTGTCAAAAACTTTACATACATACAAACTTATGTCTCAAAGTCATTGCATGTTGTCACTTATTGACTTCTAAAACTTCATCAGTTTTGGAAAGAGAAGATACTTACACTCAGAAATTCCTACTTCATATGAATGCCTGGATGGATATCTTTGTATGTATATGAGCAAGGAATATTTAGCTCATTTGGGGTCAAAACATTGAAGTGTTTTAAAAGATAAAATCCAAAAGCACTGTGGCTTCGTACTTCACACTATTTATGTACAGTCACTGACTTTTATGTTTTGCAAAGTTCAATTGGGCACTCTCTCTTTAGAGTAAACCATATTTGGAACATATGGAATCCAATGATATGATTACATTCTTTGAATAGGCAGGCTATCAATAACAGTGGTGACTGCTTATGTCCCTTTTCACTGGCATGGGTGACAATTGTATTGTGGGATAGTTGTAACGTTTGAGGACAGTGATACAGGAGCTTTCTATTAGTTTTTTGTCATTATTTAAGAAAAATGTCTTCTCCATTCATTTATGAGTTGGTTAATTCCTGACCCTTTTAAAATATCTAAATCTTGTGGGACTTATTTCAATAATTTTAGTAAATATTAGTGCATATTTTACCAACTTGGTAACAACACCAATTTTTGTGGATTGCTGATCATTGTTTTAAAACACAGCCTTTAGACAACTAGGCTACACTGATGTTTCCTAAATTTAAGTTATAGGTAGTAGTTTGAGCATTGCACAACGTCTACTCTCAAATTTATTTTGTATATTAGTATAATTTTAATTAAGATTTGTGTGTGTGTGTGTGTGTTTGTGTGTGTGTGTGTGTGTGTGTGTGTGTGTGGGTGGTAATAAATAATATTAAAATGACCTATTTTACAGGATATAGAATGAAAACACAATAGTTGTATAAGTTTTAGTGAAAGACTGTATTTACTGCATTCTAATCATTAAATATGTAGGTGTACATAGAGTGTTCATTGATAAAATTATATGAAATGACAAGGATAAAACAGGAGATATTATTCTTTTCATAAAAATAAACAAAAGCAATGGTATTATCCCATTCCCATTGTCTAGTGGTCCACTTTTTTTTTACAAAAACTGTGAATATATCATATAAATTTACACAAAAAAATCTCTTCTATATTATAAACATATAATACTGGCATATACAAATATCACAGATATTTCCTTATTTTCCTAGTACTCAGTAGGATACTAGTAATGTTTTAGTGTAATGATAAAGGTTGTCAAAGATGTTTCCTAGAAATTAATTCATAATGAATAAAATACCCAGAGTGAATATATCACATTTGTTTGTAAATAGGAAGTAGAAGAATGATACATTAGTGGTGGGACAAGCCCTTAATCTCTGCACTAAACACCTGCCACTGCTGCATAATTGTGCATTTGAATTGAGGATAGTCTACAGGAAAGTATCTTATAAAACATTTGGATGTATTGCAATCTTATAACCTAAATAGTACTTGCACAAATACATACAAACTTAAATATTGGCATGTATCAATTTCCAAATTCATGTTTGATATTTGAATTTAATTAAAAATAAATCTTTAGAGAATATTTTATTTCAATAAAAGATTGAAAAAATAACAGCATGAGGATAGATATGAAGGGATGTGTCAAGTATTTTGGCCACTAATTGTAATTGATTAGAAGTACAGGAAGCAAATATTTCTGGAGAGAGAGACCATTATGCATTGATAAATAATGGTTTCATTTCTTTCTTCTTTCTTTTTCTTTCTTTCTTTCTTTCTTTCTTTCTTTCTTTCTTTCTTTCTTTCTTTCTTTCTTTGCTTCTTTCTTCTTTACTTCTTTCTTTCTTTCTTTCTTTCTTTCTTTCTTTTTTCTTTTTTCTCCCACCTTCGTCTGCATCCCAAATGCTGGTAGTAAAGGCCTGTGACAACACTCCTGGCTATGGTTTCATTTCCTTAACCAATTCAGTTAATTTCACAAGAAAATATCATGAACTCAGTGGCTCTAATAACAAATTTATTTCTTGCTCAATAATTTCAAAATGAAGACATGATCAGAATTACTGTTTTGTCAATATCTGTGGTTTTCTCTTTACCTTCTGGTCAAGCACTCAAAAACAAAAATGGAAATTATCTCTGTGGATGAGGTCAATACCATCTCTTATTTAAGGGACCAACACGATCATGAACTTTTAAAGTACTTGCTATTTTCCAGGTCCACCTGTCAATCCAATCTTATAACAAAAGCCATTTGTTCCAATCTTTAGATGTGAGATGCAGAAACTTCCAGTATAGCATAGTAGTTCTATTGAGTACAAATGTTCATGTATAATCATCTGTCCATAATAAACACTGTACTCTTTTACAGAAAAACAACTACAAACCACAAATATGCTTTGGCATTGGTGTTTGCAATGGATGAAATCAACAGAAATCCTGATCTTTTACCAAATATGTCTTTGATTATAAGATACGCTTTGGGCCATTGTGATGGAAAAACTGTAACACCTACACCATATTTATTTCATAAAAGAAAAAAAAGCCCTATCCCTAATTATTTCTGTAATGAAGAGAGTATGTGCTCCTTTCTGATTTCAGGACCCAATTGGAAGGTATCTTTAAGTTTCTGGGATTACCTGGACAGCTTCTTATCTCCACGTGTGAGTTAACATTGTCCAGGAATTCTTAACATCATGTCTCTTTGGGGGACTTTGATAGCTATTAAGAAAGTTAAGGGATGTGGTTGGACTTATGCTTATGTCAATCTACGTAGTCCCAGGATACTTACTATTCAGAAACATGTTAGACTTTCAACTAGGGATTACCACTAGAAGTTGACAGATAACTTCAAGGAGGAATAGAAAAGGCCATGGAGAATTGAGTCTGGCATGTTGGGAGGGAGAATCTTACAGCCTTGACTGACTGTCAGTCAGAATGCTTCATTATTTATACCAAGCTCAGCAAGCAGAGATTTGTTCAAGCTGTTCCAAAACATAGAGCTTATTATTTCTGTCCCCAGATAGGAGTTATCTTCATCTTGGTCATAAGATTAAATTATTATTAGTAAACTGTGAAATAACAGAATTACGGTGGAGTTAAAAGTTTAGTCATCAGAGATAAACTGGGATAGAACAGAAATAAATTTTACCAACATTTTCTCTATAACCCAGCTTTTAAATATATGGAGTATTTTTTTTTTTGTAAAGGCATGAAATACCATTCTTAATCTGGCAACTCATGGCATTTCAGTGGTATTAGAAAGGATGAAAAGCTGCAATCCAGCCTGTGGAGTTAGTAATTTGACTACTTGTGAGTGTATGACCAACTATTAATTGGACATGGTTCTACCAGAAGATCTCACAATACCTCTCCTGGGCATATATCCAGAAGATGTTCCAAATAGTAAGAAAGACACATGCTCCACTTTGTTCATAGCAGCCTCATATATAATAGCCAGAAACTGGAAAGAACCCAGATGCCCTTCAACAGAGGAATGAATACAAAAAATGTGGTACATTTACACAATAGAGTACTACTCAGCTGTTAAAAAGAATGAATTTATGAAATTCCTAGGCAATGGTGGACAAGTAGGGCATTATCCTGAGTTAGGTAAACCAATCACAAAAGAACTCAAATGTCAGAATATAAACTGACATAATATCCCTGGTAAAACTTTTACACCCATAGTGCCATACCTTTAATAAGTCATTTTCTTTAATAATATGATCATATTATTTTGTAATTAATTTAAATTATTATATCATTATCAGTATATAATATTATTATATACTCTGTAGAATTTATTGCTATGTTTTATCTTGTTTTTTTTTCTTTTGCTTCCACATTGTAAGATACAAGATTAGAACTTCACAAGTGAACTTTTGTAAGAAAGAGGAGTTATGGGGTTCCATTACCTCGTTCTTCCATATTTTTCCACATGAAGATTTTTGCATCATTATAAGATACTTTTTTTGGCATGGTCCTTAATTTTTTTCTTTCTTTTTTTTTATTAGGTATTTTCCTCATTTACATTTCCAATGCTATCCCAAAATCCCCCATACCCTCCCCCCCTTTCTCCCCTACCCACCAACTCCCACTTTTTGGCCCTGGCGTTCCCCTGTTCTGGAGCATATAAAGTTTGCAAGTCAAATTGGCCTTTCTTTCAAGTGATGGCCTCCTAGGCCATCTTCTGATACATATGCAGCTAGAGTCAAGAGCTCCAGGGTATTGGTTAGTTCATACTGTTGTTGCACCTATAGGGTCTTTAGCTCCTTGGATACATTCTCTAGCTCCTCAATTGGGGGCCCTGTGCTCCATCCAATAGCTGACTGTGAGCATCCTCTTATGTGTTCTCTAGGCCCCGGCATAGTCTCACAAGGGACAGCTATATCTGGGTCCTTTCAGCAAAATCTTGCTAGTGTATGCAATGGTATCATCGTTTGGAGGGTGATTATGGGATGGATCCCTGGATATGGCAGTCTCTAGATGGTCCATCCTTTTGTCTCCACTCCAAACTTTGTCTCTGTATCTCCTTCCATGGGTGTTTCGTTCCCATTTCTAAGAAGAGGCAAAGTGTCCACACTTTGGTCTTAGTACTTCTTCAGTTTCATGTGTTTTGAAAATTGTAACTTGTATCTTGGGTATTCTAAGTTTCTGGGCTAATATACACTTATCAGTGAGTACATATTGTGTGAGTTCTTTTGTGATAGGTTTACCTAACTCAGGATAATGCCCTACTGCTCCACCATTTGCCTAGGAATTTCATAAATTCATTCTTTTTAATAGCTGAGTAGTACTCTATTGTGTAAATGTACCACATTTTTTGTATCCATTCCTCGGTTGACAGACATCTGGGTTCTTTCCAGTTTCTGGCTATTATAAATAAGGCTGCTATGAACATAATGGAGCATGTGTATTTCGTACTAGTTGGAACATCTTCTGGATATATGCCCAGGAGAGGTATTGCGGGATCCTCTAGTAGTACCATGTCCAATTTTCTGAAGAACTGTCAGACTGATTTTCAGAGTGGTTGTGCAAGCTTGCAATCCCACCAACAATGGAGGAGTGTTCCTCTTTCTCCACATCCTTGCCAGCATCTGCTGTCACTTCAATTTTTGATCTTAGCCATTCTGACTGGTGTGAGATGAAATCTCAGGGTTGTTTGGATTTGCATTTTCCTGATGTTTAAGGATGCTGAACATTTTTTTAGGTGTTTCTCAGCCATTCAGTATTCCTCAGGTGAGAATTCTTTGCTTACCTCTGAGCCCCATTTTTTAATGGGGTTATTTGAATTTTCTGGAGTCTACCTTCTTGATTGTTTATATATATTGGATATTAGTCCCCTATCCTATTTAGGATAGTTAAAGATTCTTTCCCGACCTGTTGGTGGCCTTTTTGTCTCATTGACAGTGTCTTTTTCCCCGCAAAAGCTTTGCATTTTCCTGAGGTCCCATTTGTCAATTCTCAACCTTACAGAACTAGCCATTGCTTTTCTATTCAAGAATTTTTCCCCTGTGCTCATATCTTTGAGGCTTTTCCCCACTTTCTCCTCTATAAGTTTCAGTGTCTCTGGTTTTATGTTGAGCTCGTTGATCCACTTAGATTTGACCTTAGTCCAAGGAGATAGGAATCGATCAATTCGCATTCTTCTACATCCAGTGGTGCCAGCCCCATTTGTTGAAAATGCTGTCTTTTTTCCACTGGATGGTTTTTGCTCCCTTGTCAAAGATCAAGTGAACATAGATGTGTGGGTTCGTTTCTGGGTCTTCAATTCTATTCCAATGGTCTACTTGTCTGTTGATATACCAGTACCATGCAGTTTTTATCACAATTGCTCTCTAGTACAGCTTTAGGTAAGGCATGGTGATTCCACCAGAGGTTCTTTTATCCTTGAGAAGGGTTTTTGCTATCCTAGGTTTTTTGTTATTCCAGATGAATCTGGCAATTGCCCTTTCTAATTCATTGAAGAATTGAGTTGGAATTTTGATGGGGATTGCACTGAATCTGTAGTTTGCTTTTGGCAACATAGCCATTTTTACAATATTGATCCTGGCAATCCATGAGCATTGGAGACCTTTCCTTCTTCTGAGTTCTTCTTTAATTACTTCATCAGAGACTTAAAGTTCTTATCATAGAGATCTTTCACTTCCTTATTTAGGGTCATGTGAAGGTATATTACATTATTTGTGACTATTGAGAAGGGTGTTGTTTCCCTAATTTCTTTCTCAGCCTTTTTATTCTTTGTATAGAGCAAGGCCATTGACTTGTTTGAGTTAATTTTATATACAGCTACTTCACTGAAGCTGTTTATCAGGTTTAGGGTTCTCTGGTGGAATTTTTAGGGTCACTTATATATATTATCATATCATCTGCAAAAAGTGATAATTTGACTTCTTTTCCAATTTGTATCCCCTTGGTCTCCTTTTGTTGTCGAATTGCTCTGGCTAGGACTTCAAGTACAATGTTGAATAGGTATGGAGAAAGTGGGCAGCCTTGTCTAGTCCCTGATTTTAGTGGGATTGCTTCCAGCTTCTCACCATTTACATTGATGTTGGCTAATGGTTTACTGTAGATTGCTTTTATCATGTATAGGTATGGTCCTTGAATTCCTATCATGAATGGGTGTTGGAATTTGTCAAATGCTTTCTCCTCATCTAAGTAGATGATTATGTGGTTTTTGTCATGAGTTTGTTTATATAATGGATTACATTGATGGATTTCCATATATTAAACCATCCCTGCATCCCTGGAATGAAACCTACTTGATCAGGATGGATGATTGTTTTGATGTGTTCTGGAATTCGGTGAGCTAGAATTTTATTGAGTATTTTTGCATTGATATTCATAAGGAAAATTGTTCTGAAGTTCTCTATCTTTGTTGGATCTTTCTGTGGTTTAGGTATCAGAGTAATTGTGGCTTCATAGAATTAGTTGGCCAGAGTACCTTCTACTTCTATTTTGTGGAATATTTTATGCAGAAGTAGAATTAGGTCTCCTTTGAAGATCTCATAGAACTCTGCACTAAACCCTTCTTCTTCCTGGGCTTTTTTTTTTTTTTTTTGGTTGGGAGACTATTAATGACTGCTTCTATTTTTTGCGGGATATGGGACTGTTTACATCATTGACCTGATCCTGGTTTAACTTTGGTACCTGGTAACTTTCTATAAATGTGTCCATTCCGCCCACGTTTTTCAGTTTTGTTGAGTATAACATTTTGTAGAAGAATCTGATGGTGTTTTTTATTTCTTCAGGATCTGTTGTTATGTCTCTCTTTTCACTTCTGATTTTGTTAATTAGGATGCTGTCCCTGTGCCCTCTAGTGAGTCTGGATAAGAGTTTATCTATCTTGTGGATTTTCTCAAAGAACCAGGTACTCATTTTGTTGATTCGTTGAATAGTTCTTCTTGTTTCCACTTGGTTGATTTCACCTCTGAGTTTGATTATTTCCTGCCGTCTACTCCTCTTGGGTGAATTTGCTTCCTTTTTTTCTAGAGCTTTTACATATGTTGTCAAGCTGCTAGTGTGTGCTCTCTCCAGTTTCTTTTTGGAGGCACTCAGAGCTATGAGTTTACCTCTTAGAAATGCTTGCATTGTGTCCCATAAATTTGGGTATGTTGTGGCTAAATTTTCATTAAACTCTAAAAAGTCTTTAATTTCTTTCTTTATTCCTTCCTTGACCAAGGTATCATTGAGAAGAGTGTTGTTCATTTTCCATGTGAATGGTGGCTTCCATTATTTATATTGTTATTGAAGAACAGCCTTAGTCCATGGTGGTCTCATAGGATGCTCGGGACAATTTCAATATTTTTGTTTTTGTTGAGGCCTGTTTTGTGACCCATTATATGTTCAATTTTGGAGTAGGTACCATGAGGTGCTGAAAAGAATTTATATCCTTTTGTTTTAGGATTAAATGTTCTGTAGATATCGGTTAATTCCATTTGTTTCATAACTTCTGTTAGTTTCACTGTGTCACTGTTTAGTTTCTGTTTCCACAATCTGTCCACTGATGAAAGTGGTATGTTGAAGTCTCCCAATATTATTGTGTGAGGAGCAATATGTGCTTTGAGCTTTACTAAAGTCAATTTAATGAATGTGACTGCCCTTGCATTTGGAGCATAGATATTCAGAATTGAGAGTTCCTCTTGGAGGATTTTACCTTTGATGATTATGAATTGTCCCTCCTTGTCTTTTTTTTTTTTGTTAACTTTGGGTTGGAATTCAATTTTATTAGATATTAGAATGGCTACTCCTGCTTGTTTCTTGAGACCATTTGCTTGGAAAATTGTTTTCCACCCATTCAGTCTGAGGTAGTGTCAGTCTTTTTCCCTGAGATGGGTTTCCTGTAAGCAGCAGAATGTTGAGTCATGTTTGTGTAGCCAGTCTGTTAGTCTATGTCTTTCTATTGGGGAATTGAGTCCATTGATATTAAGAGATATTAAGGAAAAGTAATTGTTGCTTCCTTTATTTTTTTTAGAGTTGACATTCTGTTCTTGTGGCTGTCTTGTTTTTGGTTTGTTAAGGGATTACTTTCTTGCTTTTTCTAGTGCATGGTTTCCATCCTTGTATTGGATTTTCTCTGTTATTATTCTTTGAAGGGCTGGATTCGTGGAAAGATAATGTATGAATTTGGTTTTGTCGTGGAATACTTTGGTTTCTCCATCTATGGTAATTGAGAGTTTGCCTGGGTATAGTAGCCTGGGCTGGCATTTGTGTTCTCATAGTGTCTGTATAACATCTGTCCAGGATCTTCTGCCTTTCATAGTCTCTGGTGAAAAGTCTGGTATAATTCTGATAGGCCTGCCTTTATAAGTTACTTGACCTTTTTTCCCTTACTGCTTTTAATATTCTATCTTTATTTAGTGCATTTGTTGTTCTGATTGTTATATGTCTGGAGGAATTTATTTTCTTGTCCAGTCTATTTGGAGTTCTGTAGGCTTCTTATATGTTCATGGGCTTCCCTTCCTTTAGGTTTGGGAAGTTTTCCTCTATAAACTTGTTGAAGGTATTTGCTGGTCCTTTAAGTTGAAAATCTACATTCTCATCTACTCCAATTATCCGTCAGTTTGGTCTTCTCATTCTGTCCTCATTTTTCCATATTTTTCAACATGAAGATTTTTAAAATCATTATAATCAATTTTTAAGGAGGACAAAATACCATTCAATCTAACTTCATTTGTATATATTTTCCTAAAGGTGTACAACTTATGAATCCCAATTATTTGCACCAGAATTACCTGGGTATATAGTAAGAAGAGTTTTTCTAATCCAATTTGATGCTAACACTTTTAGGCTGCAAAATCTAGTTAATATTTTTACACATACTTTGATCTTATTGTCTGTTTCCTGAGGAGGCACAGAGGCAGACATTGCCAGAGTAATTCAGAATAAAACCTAAAAAGGAGATCTCTGGCAGCTTTATATGAGTCACAACCTCTAGTGTAAAATATTACTGTCAAGTAGGGCAATATAAGAGTATCTCTTCCAAATGCTATATCAGAAATATGTACAGGACTCTCCTCTTCAATCTTAGAAGTATTTATGGATTATGGCATAAAAGCCTTTTTAAAAAAATATTCATCAAATATCCCCAAATTGTAAAAGTATAAAAAACCTTTCAAACATTTGAAACAGAGATATCAAGACCAAAACTGAAAGACAGAAGGCAGTCATTATAACATCTGAATACATTTGTTACAACTTTGTCAAACAACTATGCTTGCTGTTCCCAAAAGAAGTGGATGTGCCAGGCTTCCACGTTTGCTCATTTGAATCAGAGAGAAAAAGTCATAGGTAATCAACTGTTTGCAGGTAAATATAATTACAAGTGTTTTCACATGAACCACACATCATGCTGCTCTCTGTGTTGTAGATCCTTCAGCTTACCTATGGACCTTTCAGTTCCATCTTCAGTGATGATGAACAATATCCCTATCTCTATCAGATGGCCCCAAAGGACACATCTCTAGCATTGGCAATGGTCTCCTTCATACATTACTTCAACTGGAATTGGATTGGCCTTGTCATCCCAGATGATGATCAAGGAAACCAATTTCTTTTAGAGTTGAAGAAACAGAGTGAAAACAAGGAAATTTGCTTTGCCTTTGTGAAAATGATCTCTGTTGATGATGTTTCATTTCCACAAAATACTGAAATGTACTACAACCAAATTGTGATGTCATCCACAAATGTTATTATCATTTATGGAGAAACATACAATTTCATTGATTTGATCTTCAGAATGTGGGAACCTCCCATTTTACAGAGAATATGGATCACCACAAAACAATTGAATTTCCCTACCAGGAAAAAAGACATAAGTCATGGCACATTCTATGGATCACTTACTTTTCTACCCCACCATGGTGAGATTTCTGGCTTTAAAAATTTTGTACAGACATGGTTCCATCTCAGAAACACAGATTTATATCTACTAATGCAAGAGTGGAAATATTTTAACTATGTAAGCTCAGCATCCAATTGTAAAATACTGAAGAACAATTCATCTGATGCCTCATTTAATTGGCTAATGGAACAGAAGTTTGACATGACCTTTAGTGAGAATAGTCATAACATATACAATGCTGTGCATGCCATAGCCCATGCCCTCCATGAGATGAATCTGCAACATGCTGATAATCAGGCAATAGACAATGGAAAAAGAGCCAGTTCTCACTGCTTGAAGGTAAAAGTTTCTTCTATTTAAAGAAGTTTGGTGTCTTCAATTGCATAGTTGTTTAGAGTCTTTCAGATGCCCAGACTTAAAGAAATAAGAAATATATTCCAAAAGAGATAGGTTTCCAAACATTTTACCTTAACAAAAGCAAATCTATAGATTGTTATGAATGTGATTGGAAAAAGAATTCACAGATTAGCAATGAAAATGTGTGGTTTTATACAGAGCACACAAATATCTATTAGCATGCCCCTTCCAATATTGGATATATACAGTCTTTCCTCATTAATTTTCTCCATGATTAGAAGATGAGTTTATATTTATATTTCTCAATTATATGGAAATCATTTGGAGGAATTATTTTTATTAGTGTTTCCAGTGATTTTGCCAAGAGTGTAGGCTTTGGAGAACATTCTGGTTTTTCTGAGAGTAACTAAACAAGAAATAGTGTTGGTATCCTTTTCTGTCTGTATATGTGTTTATAAATGTGAATGTATGCTTCTCACTGAGTATATGTATATTTTCTACTCTTTCTGTGTATCTGTGTTTATATTTGTGTTACTTTCAACATATATGTTTATCTCTCTGTATGAAAGTAGAAGTGAGCAAAAATTTTTTCTATGTAGGAATTTCTTTCTATAAGTGTTTGTTTATATATGTGTGCGTGTTTCTTTGAGGTTTTGTCAGAGTAGGTTTCATTGTGTAGAAAGTATGTATTTTTAAGTGTTTTTAAGTACTTATATATATTTGTACCTGCTTTACTAAGTATGTGTCTGCCTATTTCTTTGTACTTGTCAAGGCCTCTGGCTTTCTTTTTGTCTTTAGGTGTGAGTATAAAAATCTCTGTGTGTCAATATTACCTCTCCCCGTGTTTTTCTGTCAGTCTCTCTCTCTCTCTCTCTCTCTCTCTCTCTCTCTCTCTCTCTTTCTCTCTCTCTCTTTCTCTCTCTCTCTCTGTGTGAGTGTGTGTGTGTGTGTGTGTGTGTGTGTGTGTGTATGTTTGTGAGTGTGTTGCATACCTATGTTTGGATCTGCTTTTTTCTCTGTTTGTGTTTGGTATTCTTCACTGAGAAAACTGAAATTCTTGTAATAATGTGATAATTTCATTTATGCAATTGCATTTGTTGTGATTCCTCTCTCTCTCTTTCTTTCTTTCTTTCTTTAAATATATTTGCCTTTGTTATGAAATCAGAATGAATTTTATGACTGGAAGGAATGATATATACATTCTGGTGCAATGCTTGTATTTTAGGTAAACTCCTTTCTAAGAAGGGCCTACTTCACTAATCCTCTTGGGGACAAAGTGTTTATGAAGCAAAGAGTAATAATGCAGGATGAATATGACATTATTCACTTTGGGAATCTCTCACAACACCTTGAGATTAAGATGAAGTTAGGAAAGTTCAGCCCATATTTACCACATGGTCGACACTCTCACTTATATGTAGACATGATTGAGTTGGCCACAGGAAGAAGAAAGGTAAGTGTGTGCTAGCTTACTGGTTTATAATACAGAGCAGTAAACAGTGTCAGATGAATACACGGCAACATATTGAAATGAACAATTTAGTCACATAAGGAACCAATTTCTAGTCTCCTGTATATTTCTTTTTTTCATTTTTCACATTTTTACCAATTATTTGAAGATTTCAAACATGCATAAAATATACCTTTGTCATATCAGAACCTGTTTTTGAAATTTAATAAATAAAAAAAAACTGTTTTTCCCCACTGTTTGATATTCTTTCCTTTAAATTAAACAAAATTTTCTTCACATAATTGCGCTAATGAAACATTAATTTCCTCCCTTACCTTAAACTTCTGGAACAGGTATTGATATGGAAGAGGCTAATGTTACAGTTATGAAACACCAATAGTCATAATTGCTAACCCTTGTCATTATATCCAAAAGTGTTTACCGTATAATAAAAGGACATTCAACACATTCACTAATGAACACAATTACAGAAAATAATATTCATAGAAACATCACTTTTTAGTAAATTTGAAGAATCCACTCACTCTTTTACATAAGATGACAAGAAGGTCAAAGGAACCTATAGACAGCACTAGAACAACAGAAAAATAAAGGCTATTGACACACCTCAAGTACAGCAATAACAGCAACCAGACAAAAGCAACAAGTAATTTTCAGTTATAATTGAACTTTTGTGTTCACATTCTCTAAATGAAATCAAAGACAAAAAAAAAAAAACTGGTTTATTTTTTAAGACATTCCTAAGTTGCCTGCAGAGGCAGGCAAGGAAATGAAAACACATTCATATACAAGAGGAGAAAATTTCTTTATTAAAAAATGGATAAAAACAGCATAATGTTTAATAAGAGGGAAAAAGGTCATTCAAAAACAATACATTTGATGGATATGTGTGGAATAATTCTTGACAAAAACACCTACCAAAAGAATACAACACACAAAGGAAAGATCATTCTCTGAGAACAGGGAGTTTTTTTTTTTTAATTTTGATTGTTTTATTTATTGAAAATAACTTGTTATTCTCACACAATATATCCTAATTACAGTTTCCATTCCTTCTATTGGGATGTGAACAATTGTCCGTTCTACTGGCAAATATATTATAGTTAATATGCCTATTTCCTTCCTTTTTCATCAGATCCACTTTATGTCACTCATTAGAAGATGACAGGATTCTATGGGAGAATAATAAAATACAACAAGTTTAAACAAATCTAAGCCATCAAAATAGAACAAAATTTTCATAACACATTATGGTAACTAGACATATGAAATTGAGCTAGGTGAAAAGACCACGAAATCCTACTTCATACCTCATTTGAATAGTAGTGAATGAAGCATGAGTTAGTGATAGACAATTGAGTGACAGTTTTTCCAAGTTTAGTAAAAAGAATACTTTATTTTTGAAAATATAATTCAAACTGTCAATTCGATAATCAGAATATCTGGAAGTACTGATACAAATTATTTATTCCACATTTGCATGTGAACAAACATAAGAAGAAGCACCTATAAACTATTAATGTCAAACTGTAAAAGGAATTCCTTGGACAAAGTGATGTTATATGTCAATGGGAATTCTACACAAACACCCTGAAATAGACTCTCCTTTTCAAAGCCAGCCAAAACACAAAAATCTGGTAGTCAAACACTGTTGGTATCTTCTTTTATCACTGATTAACCATAGCATAATTACCAAATACAAGGGACAGTAGAAAAATTTTTGTGACTCACAAATGCCCTGTTCCCCTACCTGGAAATTAACCTTATATAAACTGAATGTACTCAGGACTTGGGAGCAAAAGTGTGAAAATACAATCACATTGATATTTGAGCCCAAATGAGACCAACTCATTGCTTCCACTTGACTATTCTATCTATTGTACACAGGATTTCTTGAGGTTTGTGGGATGAGACTAATTCTCAGCGTTGCTTGCAAACTAATCAGAGTTAATACACATTCACAACTGCTGATAATCCTGGCTTGTTCATTCTTTTTTCTACTTTGGATTTTTGTCAACTCTGTATCATTCACTCTGAAAATTGTTAGTTTTGGAGCTGTGCTCCTTATAAAATATTTAGGAAGCACTACATGGCAATAAATGAGTGTTAGATACTCCTCATATGTATCTATGTGTCACACTGCATGAAAATATAAGTATTATATATCGCAGTATACTTTAATATTTTATATGAAGAAACAGTAAGTAAATAGCAAGTTTATATAATATTATATATATGTGTGTGTGTGTGCGTGTGTGTGTGTGTGTGTGTGTGTGTGTGTGTGTGTGTATACAAACACACAAATTTATTATTTTTTAACTTTGTGCATTGAATAGGGCCTGATATGTAGTAGGGCTTTTATGGGGAAAATTTGCAATCATATTCCTAACATTCAACTGGTATAAAAGAGGCTAAAGCCAAAAAAAATCAAAAGAAAAGAAAAAACTAGTTTTATTATCAGGCTGTCACAGAACTCATTTTGTAGACCATGATGGACTCAAAATCAGAAATCTACCTGCCTCTGCCTCCCAAGTGCTGGAATTAAAGGTGTGTGCCACCACTGCCCAACTGCCTTTGGCTTCATAAAAGTAAGACATATAAAGCCTTACCAAAAAAACAAAACAAAAAAAAAAACTGCTCTTATTTTACTGTTGTTTATTACATTCTTAGAGTTGAAGATTCAACCTAGTATGTGTTAGGCTAGAAGCTACACATGAATTATACTCCCATTTTTATTGTGATTTTGCTATTTGTGGCTTTTTTTCAATTTTTTAAATTGGAGATTTCATTTATTTACATTTCAAATGTTACTCCTTTACCCTGTTTCCCTTCCCCAAACCCACTATATCATCCCCCTTACCCTGCTTCTTTGAGGATGCTCTCCCACCCAACTACCCAGTCCTTCCTCAGCACCTAAGCATTCCTCTACACTGGGATATCAAGCCTTCACAGGACCAAAGGACTCCCCTCCAATTGTTGCCAGATAAGAAACTTTAACTCCTTCAGTCCTTCCCCTAACACCTCCATTGGGGTCCCTGTACTCAGTTCAATGGTTGACTGTGAGCATCCATATCTGTATTGGTCAGGATCTGGCAGAGCCTCTCAGGAGAAAGCTGTATCAGACTACTCTTCGTAAACACTTCTGGCCATCCACAATAGTGTCTGGGTGTGGTGTCTGCATTTGTGATTGATCTCCAGGTGGAGTAGTCTCTGTGTGTCCTTTCCTTCTGTCTCTGCTCTACTCTTTGCCCTGTTATTTCCATTAGACAGGAACAATTCTGGGTTAAAATTTTGTGGATGTGTGGGTGGCCCTATTCCTCAACCTGGGGGCCATGCCTAACCTCTGGATAAGGTATCAACAGATTCTTCCTCCTGATTCTAGGATATTTCAGATAATGTCATCCCTTTGGGTTCCTGGGATGCTCTTGATTTTCTGGCATCTGGGACTCTCTAGTTGCTATCCAAAGAACCCACCCCTGATTGCTATACACCTCTGTTCAATTTCCTGATGTCTGTACACATCTTCCATCTTCTACCTGATTCTTCTCCTATTTTTTCCCTTCCCCTGTTTTCTTCCTCTAAGGGAGAATTTATTTCAGGGATGCAAGCATACTTCAATATATGCAGTTCCATTAAATGCAATAAAAGACAAAATATAGAATTACATTATTTTCCAAAAGCCTTCAGAATTGGCTCTTAGCCAACTCCAACATTAATTCATACATAAAGAAACAAAAATAGTGATTGAACAGAAGGAACCTATATTGATATTAGAACATTTTCTTTCACAAAACTATTTACAATACTATAATACATGCAGAGGAAATTTTATCTATGAAAGTCAGAAAAAATGTCAGGTTGTTTTTGTGATTCATGTTTTCATCCAAGCACTTTAGAGACAAAATCTGAAAATCTCTGTCTGTTTCTTCCGAGTCTACCCTATATTGTGAGTCCAAAACAGCCATGTGTGATATGGAGACACTACCTTAAAATAAATTATCATAAAGTACAAAAGTATGCAGACATTCCATACTCTAACACAAAATATTCTTTCAAATATAACAAAGGGATAATATACAGTTAAAGAAAATGATGGGAGCCAGGCATGTTGGCACACACCTTTAATCCCAGCACTTGAGAGGCAGAGGCAGGCAGATTTCTGAGTTCGAGGCTAGCCTGGTCTACAAAGTAAGTTCCAGAACAGCCAGGGCTATACAGAGAAACCCCGTCTCAAAAAAAAAAAAAAAAAAAGAAGGAAAGGAAGGAAGGAAGGAAGGAAGGAAGGAAGGAAGGAAGAAAGGGAGAGAGAGAGAGAGAGAGAGAGAGAGAGAGAGAGAAAGAGGGAAAGGTAAAGGAAGAGAGAAAGGAAGAAAGGAAGATAGAAAGGAAGAAAGGAAGGAAGGAAGGAAGGAAGGAAGAAAGAAAGAAAGAAAGAAAGAAAGAAAGAAAGAAAGAAAGAAAGAAAGAAAGAAAGAAAGAAAGAAAGAGAAAAAGAAAATGATGGCCGGGGGAAATATACTCTGATCTTTGATGGGAAAGTGTAACACCCTTTTCAACAATATCAAAAATATAGAAAGAATTCTTCAAATCTTCAATTAACTTTAAACAATCTAATATTTATCCAGCTTTTTCCAATATTTGAAGCCACTGTAGAGCATTTTGACGTCATGGAATACTCCATATTCAAGGTCGCTATGGATTAATTCATCATCTCCAACCATATTAAACCAGTGTCTGCATACTCCACTATTTTTTATATAGATTTTCTCTTGCTTTGCAACAGTAATGTATTTGAGGTCATATTTGTTATCTGTGACTGAAGGACATATTTTTCCTATTACAAATTTCTTCAAATACTAACTTGCTTCTCTGTTGCTTTAATTAAACTTTGATAATAAGGAAAGTGAGGAGGAAGGTGTGATTTGACATATGCCTTATAGTTATAGAAAGACAAGTATGGATATCAGGAAACCGGGAATAAAGAATAGATTTTTTTCTTTATGATAAGGCAATGTAAAATGTTTTAATATCAGTTTCCCAAACATTTTTCTGATCCTCCCATTAATGGAAAAAACTGCCAACATTACTTTAGGCTGTTTTTTTTTTCCCAAGAGATCTTAAAAGAACACTACTTACTGGCTCAACTGCCCACAGTAAGATGGGCATTTTTATGTCAATTACCAAAGAAGAAAATGCTTCAAAGATATGAGGACAGGCTAGTGTTGGCTGAGAGAATATTTCAATTAAGTTTCCTCTGTCCATAGCACTTAGTACCAAGTTGAAAATAATTAACTAAAAAACATCAGGTTGCAACTTCTGTAGTTTCCACATACAGCTCAATATCAGCTCTTTTTCCTAAATTACTAGACACTCAGATACTATGCAACATTTCTTCAATGCATTTCCAATATTTATTTGTGGCCATTAAATAGTGGACATTGTAAAATGTCACTCAGGGGCCTGGTGGTGGTGGCACACACCTTTAATCCCAGGACTTGGGAGGCAGAGGCAGGTGGATTTCTGAGTTTGAGGCCAGACTGGTCTACAAAGTGAGTTCCAGGACAGCCAGGGCTACACAGAGAAACCCTGCCTCAAAACACACACACACACACAATAAATAAATAAATAAATAAATAAATAAATAAATAAATAAATAAATGTCAATCAGATTGTGTGAATAAAATGAGCTTATTGAAATCTTAAAGTGCTAATCTAAAACATAAAAGAACTTTCTAAAACTCATTATCAATATGTGTCTAATTTTTCTCAGATGCCATCCTCTGTGTGCAGTGCGGAATGTAGTCCTGGATTCAGAAGATTATGGAAGGAGGGAATGGCAGCCTGCTGTTTTGTTTGCAGCCCCTGCCCAGAAAATGAAATTTCTAATGAGACAAGTGAGTGTTTGCTGCTCTGATATATTCTGAAGATATGTATTTTTCTTGCATCACCCTGGGATAATGATGTCAGCTAAAAGGCAAATGCAGATATAAAGTATATTACTCATCAAATTTACTACTTGTAGATACAAAAATCTTTAACAAAATCTTGCAAAAGCAAACAAACATGCCTGGTGCCTTGACCCACATAGTGACTCATTGAAAATTCATGGTAAATTATATTTCAAAAAGAAAATACTTTAGGAAATATAACTGTAATTTGCAGGAATTCTGCACAAGATTTTCCAAACAGATAATCTGTTATAAAACTACATGTACATTTAGATTTTAGTCACGAATTTTGTTAGTATTGATTTAGTCATAGTTCATTAATCTATTTATCCTAAATATGATTATGCACACCATGTACATATAAGAGCCCATGAAGAACTGAATATTATATTTAATCTACTGGATTAGATCATGAGACTATTAGGTGCAAAATCTATGTTCTCTGTAACATTAATTTAGAAGACAAAAGTATTTTCAAATTTATGGAAAAATGTTAAGTATGCGATATTAAGAGGGCCATGTTCAAAACCAGATGTAATAAGAATCCAGGATGTAGGAGATAAGACTTGACCTATGAATTGGAATATACCATGAGACTCATAATCAGTATATTACATACTACACCCATTATTAAGATAATTTTTTAGGGTTGGCAAAATGCAATAAGTTTATGGTTACCTTTTCAAATATTTTGCTTTTCCTTCTACATAATGAATTAAAATTCTTTTTTTTTTTTTTTTATAGTTAAATCCATTTATAATTGTATGCTATTAAAATAATTCACAACACTGTATCAAGTTAAATATAATAAGATGGTAAATTTAAATGTGCTATCTGGTAACATACAGATTGCATACATAAGCTCATACTACAACCTATACTGTTCATCCCCCCCCCCCTTTTTTTTTTTCCATTTTTTATTAGGTATTTAGCTCATTTACATTTCCAATGCTATACCAAAAGTCCCCCTTACCCACACACCCCCACTCCCCTACCCACCCACTCCCCCCCTTTGGCCCTGGCGTTCCCCTGTACCGGGGCACACAAAGTCTGCATGTCCAATGGGCCTCTCTTTCCAGTGATGGCCGACTAGGCCATCTTTTGATACATATGCAGCTAGAGTCAAGAGCTCAGGGGTACTGGTTAGTTCATAATGTTGTTCCACCTATAGGGTTGAAGATCCCTTTAGCTCCTTGGGTACTTTCTCTAGCTCCTCCATTGGGAGCCCTGTGATCCATCCATTAGCTGACTGTGAGCATCCACTTCTGTGTTTGCTAGGCCCCGGCATAGTCTCACAAGAGACAGCTACGTCTGGGTCCTTTCAGTAAAAACTTGCTAGTGTATGCAATGGTGTCAGCATTTGGAAGCTGATTATGGGGTGGATCCCTGGATATGGCAGTCTCTACATGGTCCATCCTTTCATCTCAGCTCCATACTTTGTTTCTGTAACTCCTTCCATGGGTGTTTTGTTCCCACTTCTAAGGAGGGGCCTAGTGTCCACACTTCAGTCTTCATTTTTCTTGAGTTTCATGTGTTTAGGAAATTGTATCTTATATCGTGGGTATCCTAGGTTTTGGGCTAGTATCCACTTATCAGTGAGTACATATTGTGTGAGTTCCTTTGTGATTGTGTTACCTCACTCAGGATGATGCTCTCCAGGTCCATCCATTTGGCTAGGAATTTCATAAATTCATTCATTTTAATAGCTGAGTAGTACTCCATTGTGTAGATGTACCACATTTTCTGTATCCATTCCTCTGTTGAGGGGCATCTGGTTTCTTTCCAGTTTCTGGCTATTATAAATAAGGCTGCTATGAACATAGTGGAGCATGTGTCCTTCTTACCAGTTGGGGCTTCTTCTGGATATATGCCCAGGAGAGGTATTGCTGGATCCTCCGGTAGTACTATGTCCAATTTTCTGAGGAACCGCCAGACTGATTTCCAGAGTGGTTGTACAAGCCTGCAATCCCACCAACAATGGAGGAGTGTTCCTCTTTCTCCACATCCTCGCCAGCATCTGCTGTCACCTGAATTTTTGATCTTAGCCATTCTCACTGGTGTGAGGTGGAATCTCAGGGTTGTTTTGATTTGCATTTCCCTGATGATTAAGGATGTTGAACATTTTTTCAGGTGCTTCTCTGCCATTCGGTATTCCTCAGGTGAGAATTCTTTGTTCAGTTCTGAGCCCCATTTTTTAAGGGGGTTATTTGATTTTCTGAGGTCCACCTTCTTGAGTTCTTTATATATGTTGGATATTAGTCCCCTATCTGATTTAGGATAGGTAAAGATCCTTTCCCAGTCTGTTGGTGGTCTTTTTGTCTTATAGACAGTGTCTTTTGCCTTGCAGAAACTTTGGAGTTTCATTAGGTCCCATTTGTCAATTCTCGATCTTACAGCACAAGCCATTGCTGTTCTGTTCAGGAATTTTTCCCCTGTGCCCATATCTTCAAGGCTTTTCCCCACTTTCTCCTCTATAAGTTTCAGTGTCTCTGGTTTTATGTGAAGTTCCTTGATCCACTTAGATTTGACCTTAGTACAAGGAGATAAGTATGGATCGATTCGCATTCTTCTACATGATAACAACCAGTTGTGCCAGCACCAATTGTTGAAAATGCTGTCTTTCTTCCACTGGATGGTTTTGGCTCCCTTGTCGAAGATCAAGTGACCATAGGTGTGTGGGTTCATTTCTGGGTCTTCAATTCTATTCCATTGGTCCACTTGTCTGTCTCTATACCAGTACCATGCAGTTTTTATCACAATTGCTCTGTAGTAAAGCTTTAGGTCAGGCATGGTGATTCCACCAGAGGTTCTTTTATCCTTGAGAAGAGTTTTTGCTATCCTCGGTTTTTTGTTATTCCAGATGAATTTGCAAATTACTCCTTCTAATTCGTTGAAGAATTGAGTTGGAATTTTAATGGGGATTGCATTGAATCTGTAGATTGCTTTTGGCAAGATAGCCATTTTTACAATGTTGGTCCTGCCAATCCATGAGCATGGGAGATCTTTCCATCTTCTGAGATCTTCTTTAATTTCTTTCTTCAGGGACTTGAAGTTTTTATCATACAGAAGACATATTATGCCTGTGAGACAGTTAAACAGTTAAATTATTTGTTGCTAAGGCTTACAGTTTGAGTTTATTCCCATGATGCATGGAGTAAAACCAAGCAATCGACTAAGTTGTCTTTTGAAGTCATACATTTTAACATATACTGTACTTGAAAACAAATTTAAAGTATACAAAATTGTATTAGACGTAAAAAAATTAATATGTACATCAAAATTAAATACAAAAATTCCATAAAATATTTTATTGCATTATTTGCTTAAGTGTGTGGAGTGGATAACACATATACACGTGCACATATGAGCAAATAATACTACTGTCATTAAATTTATATTTACTTGTGAGATATCTGTCATGGGTACTGAGATCTGAACTCAGATTCTCTGGTAGAACAACATATTCTATTTATATCTAATTTAACTTCTTAGGCTCTTAGGCAACTTATCAAATAATATTTGTCCACAAATGCATTGTTGTAGATAAGAATTCTGAAAACCAAGGAAGCACATCAACATTCTCTGAAATGACTTGGAAATTAAGTGCAATTGCAATCACTGTTCATGTTGTTACCATGTTGGGGATTACAATTTTAGAATGGAGTATAATTGCTTATCACAAACCATCTGGGTTACCTCCCTTTCCAGAGGATTCCTCTGTGATTTTGCTCATTCTGTTTCTCAGCACTGATTTCATCCTTGATTCTCATACAAATGGAGGTGAGGCAAGGATTAAAGTACTCAGCTTTCCATATGAAGAAGGAATCAAGGTGAAGGAAATTTTAGTACAAAGTATCTACAGAGATATTTTTCCTTCAGTGCTAAAATGAGTGCACATCATGAACAATAACCAGAACTTTTGATTAATGATTGCCAGATGAGGAAACATCTTAGGGCTTATTTCATTAATATTTTCTACTATTCAAACATAAACATTATATTTCCTCTCATATTCCACCTTCTTCCTATGACTTATGACAGGAATCACTTAAATACAATAATGCAATATCTACCTTCACATGAACTCACACATATAAGTATGTATATATACATACAGCCTACCTGTTCAATTCTGTGTTGTTTCTGTGTCAACAAGTTTGAGCTAGTAAATTCTCCAGTACCTATTATACATCTTTTCCCAGTAGAAGTCAGAGGCTCAATGTGTCATAGGGAATGAATTCATAAAATAGTCAGTCATCTCAGAAAACAGTGAGTATAGGGTTTTGTATTTATAAAATATACCCAACCACATTGTGGTTTATGAATGTATCTTCTCTGAATTAAATAATCTACTTAATGTTAGAATAGAAAAAAATGGCTTAGGAAACCTTAGCTTTCTGATAACATTAATTTTTATTCCTTTTTACCTTTCATATTCCATTCCCCATCCCCCCATACACCAACTGAATACTCCACATCCCACACCTTCTGCCCAACGCAACCTGACTTCATGTTGAACCCCCATCCCCCACACCACCTTATAGGAACTAAAAGGGGGCCTGGGAAAAGAATGGGGAGTGAGGACCCATGTCCCGCGAGAATTCCACTTATGCCCTGGACAGGCAGACATGGGAGGGCTGCCAGAGACTTTCCATTCAGCTCTGGGTGGGCATCCAAGTCTCTGACTCACTCAACAGGGGATGGACAAGGGGCAGCCCAACCTGGGGGCCCGGGGCAACACCCTGTAGACCCGGGGTTATGGGAGAGAGGGAAGAGAGAAGACAGATTCCCACACTGGCAAGAGTGAGCACAGCCTTGATGATCAGAGACTGTCTATGCTTTTAGAGCTTTATTGTAGAAAGGCCGGGTGAAAGAAACAATGTAGGAGAGAGAAAGGGGGGGGAGAATTAGCAAAAACGAGAGAGTAAGATGGAGAGAGTGAGAGGAGAGTAAGATCAAGAGAACAAAGGAGAGAGAGAGAGAGAGAGAGAGAGAGAGAGAGAGAGAGAGAGAGAGAGAGAGAGAGAGAGAGAGAGCGCAAGGAGTGGCCAATCAGCCACTTTAAAATATGCTATCATTTATGTTGCTAGGTAACTGGGGAGGAGTTTAGCCTGAAGGTCAAAAGCTTGGGATATTGACTACATGACTTCTAGCCTTGTTTCTCTTGAGGGGGATGTAATGGAAGATAACTTGTGCAGGAGCCAGAGTTCCAGGACCATGAGAGAGCTCCTTCCCTCCTATGTACGTAAATTATGACCACTGAGTCCCAGGGTTCAGCATCTCAGGTCAACTGGAGACCAGCCGGTCTGTGCATAGACCAATGCCCCGCACCACCTAACCTCTAAACTCCCTCAGGCCTTCAGTCTTTGAGGATTAGGTGCATCTTCTCTGAATGAGCACAGGCACAGAGCCCTTTACCATATTGAAGGACCCATATTACCTGGTGTATGTTGTCTGTTTGGTGGTACATTGTTTGAGAGATTTCTGGGGTCAAGATTAATTGAGACTGCTGGTCTGCCTGCAAGATCACCTTACTCCTCAACTACTTTCAGCCTTCCCTAATTCAGGGATTAGTTGCTTCTGTCCATTGGTTGGGTGCAAATAACTGTATTTAGGAGGGCAGTCATGATAGATCCTTTTTGTGAGTGCTCCAGAGCCTCAGTAAAATGTGAGGCCATAAGACCTCCTCTTGACCTAGATCCCACTTTGGGCTTGTCATTGGACCTTCTTTTCCTCAGCCTCCCCCGCATTTCATCCTTGCATTCAGACAGGAACAATTATGGGTCAGAGATGTGACTATGGGATGGGAACCCAATCACTCATTTGATGCCCTGTCTTAACGCTGGAGGTGGGCTCTGTACATTCCCTCTATCTACTGTAGTACATTTCATCTAGGGTCTCTGACCTCCCAAGTCTCTGGTGCATTTTGGTGGGTCCACCCACGCTCTTATTATCTGAGGTTGCCTGTTTATATTCTTTTTGCTGGTCCTCAAGGCTTCGTTCCTCTCTCACCCGCCACACCCCACAAACCCCTTTTTAATAACATCATAACTGATACAATCAAGTTAAGTACAAAGGAAAAAATTGCTTGGTTTTATTTCCTTTAAATCTTTATGAACATTATGAATTGAAAGCAATGCTCGGCAGCAATATCCATCACATTACATATCAGCATCAAAGGCAGCATCGCAAGGCTTCTTTCATTACCCTTACATGAAATTCATTGACAATAAAATTTCTAAAGCAGACCTAACTAAGCTTTCCTTTGGAAATCAGATATGGATCAATGCATGAATTGTCCAGAATACCAATATGCCAACACTGAACAGAACAAATGTATTCAGAAAGGTGTCACCTTTCTAAGCTATGAAGACCCCTTGGGAATGGCACTTGCCTTAATGGCCTTCTGTTTCTCTGCATTCACAGCTCTGGTACTTTGTGTCTTTGTGAAGCACCATGACACTCCTATTGTGAAGGCCAATAACAGAAGCCTCAGCTACCTATTACTCATGTCACTCATGTTCTGTTTTCTGTGCTCCTTTTTCTTCATTGGCCTTCCAAACAGAGTCATCTGTGTCTTACAGCAAATCACATTTGGAATTGTATTCACTGTAGCTGTTTCCACAGTTCTGGCCAAAACAGTCATTGTGGTTCTGGCTTTCAAAGTCACAGACCCAGGAAGAAGATTGAGATACTTCCTGGTATCAGGGACACCCAACTACATTATTCCCATATGTTCCCTACTCCAATGTGTTCTGTGTGCAATCTGGCTAGCAGTTTCTCCTCCCTTTGTTGATATTGATGAACACACTCTCCATGGCCACATCATCATTGTGTGCAACAAGGGCTCAGATACTGCATTCTACTGTATCCTGGGATATTTGGCCTGCCTGGCACTTGGAAGCTTCTCTGTGGCTTTCTTGGCCAAGAATCTGCCTGACACATTCAATGAAGCCAAGTTCTTGACCTTCAGCATGCTAGTATTCTGTAGTGTCTGGGTCACCTTCCTCCCTGTCTACCATAGCACTAAGGGCAAACACATGGTTGCTGTGGAGATCTTCTCCATCTTGGCATCCAGTGCAGGGATGCTTGGATGTATTTTTGTACCCAAGATTTATATCATTTTAATGCGACCAGAGAGAAATTCTACCCAAAAGATCAGGGAAAAATCATATTTCTGAACAAATATTTAGGAATTCTGTCAAATGTAAAGTTGGTACATAACCACCAAATATTGGGTTTTAGTGCATGTGTCTAGTTTTAGAATCAGTCTCACTGGTTGCTCTAGTGATATCAGGAAGTATCATATCTACTGCACTTCCGTACAGTGTCCATAAAATCTTGCACTCATTCAGTTTCTTCATTTTCTCTCAGAGAACTAAACTCTCTAATTATTACAATTTTATTCTTCGTTTCGCTTTCATGGAGATTGCCCTCTGGTAACTTCCAAAAAATGTTGTGTAGAAAAAATGAGATCTAGGACAGACAGGGTTACACATAGAAACCATCTACCAAATCAAATAATCAATGAGAAACACAGACTAAATAAATAATCAGCAAAGATGAAATCAGAACATATTTTCTGATTTCCAGTAAGAGCACACACATAAGAAAATACTGTCTTTTTTTTCTTCTGTTCTTCAAGCTACTGGCCAATAATCTACGAGGAAATGTTCCTTTTCTGCTGTCAAATACTAATATATTATATCCAACAATGATCAGAAGCCCAGGGATTCTGTGGATGAATTGGGAATATTTGGAAGAAGCTGAGGAGTAGAAGGGTGACCAGCATTCTCAACAAACCTGGACAAGCAAGATCTCTCAAACATTGAGCCTCTAACCAGAGATCATACACTAGCTGATGTGAAGCTCCCAACAAATATGCACCATAAGACTGCCTGGTCTAGCACCAGTGGGAGAGACACACCTAACCCCAGAGAGACTTAATTCCCCAGGGATTGGGAAGGGCTGGGCATTGGGGATGTAGGGATATCATCTTGGAGATGGGGGAGGAGATGTTAGATGAGGAAGTCAGAAGTCAGGGGGCAGACCAGGAGGGGGATAAACACTAGACTGTAAAAAAAAAATTGAGTAACAATAAATAAAAACTGAAATGAAATAAGCTTGTAGCTATGTCAACATGCTATTCATATTGTAGTTATGGAACGGATAGGTAAAACTATTGACATTTGCATGAACCTAATTTCTTTCAGAGATTGCCCTCTGTGTGCAGTTCTGATTGAGGTCCTGGACTCAGAAAATTCTGGAAAACAGAATGAGAGGCAGATGCTTTAATTACGCTGCTCTCTAGAAAACGACTTTTCAAAAAGACAATTGAGTGTTTGCGGCTACACTAAATATTTCACATTTATCAATTCTCATTACATAATGGGAAACCAAATGGGTCTAAAATGCATTAAAAAAAAACAATCACTTCCCTCAGTCAGTCTTCATCGAAATATGATCATTAGCAATGTCCCTTTAAGGGACACATTCTTTATTAACATCCACATTTGACTCATTGAAAATTCATGGAAGATGGCATTGTTGCAAGAAAGATTTGATATTCAAACTACAATTTAATAGAATTCTTCACGAATTTATTCTTTTTTAATTTTTTATTATTTTATTAGATTTTTTTCATTTACATTTCAAATACTATCCCCTATATACTCTCTGCACCCTGCTCCCCAACCCACCCACTTCTGCTTCCAGACCCTGGCATTCCCCTCTACGGGGGCATATAATATTCACAAGATTAAGGGCCTCTCCTCTCAATGATGGTGAAGTAGCCCATCTTCTGCTACATATGCGGCTAAATACATGACCTCTCGAGATACTGGTTAGTTCATATTATTGTTCTTCCTATAGAGTCGCAGACCCCTTCAGCTCCTTGGGTACTTTCTCTAGCTCCTCCATTGCGGGCCCTGTGTTCCATACAATAGATGACACTGAGCATCTACTTCTGGATTAGCCAGGCACTGGCATAGCCTCACAAGAGGCAGCTATATCAGGGTCCTGGCAGAAAATGTTGCTACTATAGGCAATAGTGTCTTATAAAACTTATAAAAACTTACTCTCTTATATGATATATATATATATGTCTTATATTTATATATATATATATTTAATATAAAAATAATATAAGTATACAAATATATAATTATATAATATATAAAATTATAATATGTAAACAATATAAATATATAATATACATGTATAATATAAATATATATATATATAAACTTATAAAAACTTATAGTCTTATATAAAATATATAAATATTTAATATAAAGTAATATAAATATATGAATGTATATAATATATAATATATAACATAAATTGTAATATAGAAACAATATAAATATATCATATAAATATATAATGTAAAGATATATATAAATACGTATTTACATATGTAATATATAGTGTCTTATAAAAAACAAACTAAAACTTATAGTGGAGAACGTGGGAAAAAAACTCAAGCATATGGGCCCAGGGGAAAAATTCCTGAACAGAACAGCAGTGGCTTGTGATATATGATCGACAATTGACGAATGAGACCTCAAGAAATTGCAATGCTTCTGTTAGGCAAAGTATACTGTTTGTAAGACAAAATGGCAACAAACAGATTGGGAAAAGATCTTTACCAATCCTAAATCTGATAGGGGACTAAGATCCAATATATTCAAGAATTCAAGAATTCAAGAAACTGGACTCCAGAAAACCAAATAACCCCATTAAAAATAGGGTACAAACAGAGCCTAACAAAGAATTCTCAACTGAGGAATACTGAATGGCTGAGAAGCACTTAAAGAAATGTTCAACATCCTTAATGATCAGTGAAATGCAAATCAAAACAACCCTGAGATTTCATTTCACACCAGTCAGAATGGCTAAGATCAAAAATTCAGATGATAGCAGATGCTGGGGAGGATGTGGTAAAAGAGGAATACTCCTCCATTGCTGGTGGGATTGTGAGCTGCTATATGCTCCATTATGTTCATTGCAACCTTATTTATAATAGCTGTGTAGCCCTGGCTGTCCTGAAACTCACCAGGTTGACCTTCAACTCCACTACATATCTGCTATATGTACTAATGCCACACGGCCGCAAACACCATCTTTATAAGAGTAAAATTAATACATAAAACGGGACTGTAAGACTGCATCACTATCAGGGACATCAGCCCTCTGCCTGGGCTTAGGACCCACACCCCAGAGAGCTGCAAAAATCAGGTAGACTAAGGATCCTTTACCACCCCATCCAGCATCTCCAGGCCCTCAGACAGGGCTGTCCAGAGAGGCACATGAATAGGGGTGATTCTACCAAAGGCTTAGATGAGTTATACCATGGTGGTGCAAATTTCAGACCTGTCTAGGCTATTGGTGATGACATCATAGCTGATGTGTATAACTGAGAAGAGTTTGAATTCTTGAGATCAGTGGAGAAAGGATACTAGATTCCAAATATGTCCTTTCTTTCTTCCTCTGTGGTAATTTACTGAGTTTTCTTTGCAAGAAGACCTGTCAAGTATCATTCACACAAAGACCTATAACCTGTTGGGTCTTAAATCCAAGGCAAAAATGTTGAAATAAAGTGTCCATTAACACATCAAACTGGACAGTGGCTTCAGCATCTCTCTGTCTCTACTGCACATAGGTCCCTGCCTGGCCTACTTCCCTCCCTGCAGCCACGCCCCCCCCCCAAAAAAAACTCCCCAGTCCAGGTGATCCCCTGGGCTTTACTCCTTCCAGCTCCTCTGACACATATAACTCAGCCACTTTTAGCTGTGCTAGTCTCTTGGCTCAGGTGGTCTCTCTTGGTTGGAGTCCCCTCTTTCTCTTTTCAGATCCCCTCTCCTCACATGGCCCAGCTTAGGGTAATGTTCACTCTGTAAGTTTCCCAGAGGTTTTCTGTCTGGTCTGGAACTCACTGTGACAGGCTAGTTTCTAATCCCAAACATCAACTTGCCTCTGCCAGCAGTTCTGGAATTTAGGAGTGTTTCAGCAAGCCAGGCTTTTGGAGCTCAAGGAAATACTGACACATCTATAATCACAACACTCTCCCTAACTGATTGAGTGTAAGGCTCCTTCTGGGGAGGTGTGTCCACTTCCTGGCGCTTGATCACGTCTGAACTACATTGTCCAGAAGACATTGCACCAAGAAAAGCCAATGAAAATAGGCGCGTTAATGACAACAGAAAGATGCTGGGCGGGACTTTCGGCTTTGCGTGCAGGAGGTTCTTTGAAACTTTCTGGATCTGTCAGTCTGCTTCACAGAAAACTGGTTTTATCAGTATTGGTCATGGCAGGAAAACGGTAGAGTTGAGGCGTTTTTCCTCTGTCACGGAGACGGAGCTGAGGTTTTCGACAGCCCGTGAGATCTAATCCAAGCTTCGAGGAGGGATGGCCACGTCCCAGAGCCCTGATGGCCAGTGTAGCCCAATGGTGATTGTGGACACTGCGGGTGGAGCCCTGCCCCAGGTGAGTTCAGCTTAGTGATCGCCCACCTACCTGAGTTCTAGAGCGCTGAGATCTGGGTCAGGAGCCAACAGGGTAGACTCCATGTCCCCGACTGTAGGGCACCGGTGGACGAAATTATGGTAGTTTTGCTTTTGTTTTTGTTTGTTTTTGTTGTTTTTTTGTTTGTTTTTGTTTTGTTTTGTTTTGTTTTGTTTTGTTTTGTTTTGTTTTGTTTTTGACATCTGTGTGCTAGATTGCTAAGGCTTGTGGGCAGGCCTGTGCTTGTAGGGAGAGCCCTGGGATGACCTCTACTGGCATTAGATGATGGAAAGGTCTCAGTGCACCTAAGGGCCTGACTTTTGTATACAGAGACTCTGGTGGCCAAAAAGATTAGAACAGGTGAGAGATTTGATCTAGTCAGTTTTCCAAGGGTGGTGTGGGGATAATTTAGGTGTAGGCAGAGACCTGTGAATCCTTGGGTAAATCCTGTGCACTTATGTTCGAGTTGGAATGCAAGCTGTAGCAGGGGTGGGGGAGTTGTAGGGTGGGTGGTGGTGGTGTTCAGATCTTTGATGGAGTTATTTTATTCTCTCTGTATGCCCTTCTCCCCCACCTCCTTTTCTCCTCCACCGCCCCCAGGAGGCCTGGTGGGCTCCTGCTCTCCCTCCCTCCCTCTCCCCTTTCCACTCTCTCCTCTTCCCTCTTCCTTCACCCCTTTGCCTATTCCTTTGCCCCTCTCCCTCCCCCTCCACTGCCCCTCCCCCTCTCCCTCTCTCTTTCCCCTCACCCCTCCTTCTCCCTCAGACTGGGCCTCTCTATGTAGTCATGGCTGTCCAGTCTCTCTAAGTACCAGGGTGTCTTCAAACTCAGAGAGATTCTTCTATCTCTATTTCACAAGTGATGAGATTAAAGAACCCTTTGTTATATTTTACTTTATTTATTTACTTTTAATCTTGGCTCAGACTCACTGTTTAGACCAGACTGGCCTCAAATTCACAGAGATTTGCCTTCTTGTGGGTTAGGGTCTACTTTGGGTACGGGCTGCCAACTGAACTCTGGTTCATGGTGGAAGCGCCCTAATCGGAGCCAACCTCTTCTACATTTCCAATGAGTTTTAAAAACTCAGCCATCAGGATGTGCTGCTGTGCTAAGCATAGCTGTGAAGGAAAATTAAATTAAAAATAAATTTTATTTTTTAAATAATATTACTAAGTTATATTAGTAATTGTCTTAGTTAGGGTTTTACTGCTGTGAATAGACACCATGACCAAGGCAAGTCTTATAAAAAAACAACATTTAATTGGGGCTAGCTCACAGGTTCAGAGGTTCAGTCCATTATCATCAAGGTGGGAGCATGGCAGCATCCAGGCTGTCATGGTGCAGGCAGAGCTGAGAGTTCTATGTCTTCATCCAAAGGCTATTAGTGGAAGACTGACTTCCAGGCAACTAGGGTGAGGATCTTATACCCACACCCACAGTGACACACCCTTTCCAACCAGGTTACTCCTATTCCAACAAGGCCACACCTCCAGATGGTGCCACTCCCTGGTCCAAGGATATACAAACGATCACAGTAATTAAAATTAATATTACTAATTTGTAAGTACTACTGAAAGATTTTACAATTTTGTTATTGCATTCAGCATTTGAGTAGTCTGCCTTGTTATTAGCTATCCTCCCTTTCCCCATTGACACTCCCCATGACTCTAGCTGGCCTATATACATCGTGTTGGCATCAGATGCACAAAAGGCTGCCTGCTTCTGCCTTGCAAATGTTGTGTAAAGGCTAATTCCAAAGTCTTAATTCAATGTGGGTAGACAAAACTACATTTTGAAATCATATGTACCCATTTGTGAAACTTTTGAAAGAAGCATTAGTCATGTGCTCAGGAAGAGCCTGTACCAAATACTTGACACATAGGACTGAGCTTGAGTCTGTGATTCTCTTTTCTTTGTTTTTTTAAAGATTTATTTATTTTATGTATATGAGTACACAGTTGCTATCTTCAGACACACCAAAAGAGGGTGATTTCTACAGCCCTATGAGTCTCTTTTTTGAATAGGAAGGTATGTTAGTTTTAATGAGAACAGTTTCCATAGGCTTAGATGTTTCAATGCTTAGTCCCCAGAATGTGGAACTGTTTGAGAAGAATTGGAAGGATTAGGAGGTAAGGTATTGTTGGAGGAAGAACATAGCTGGGAGTGAACTTTGAGGTTTCAGAAGCCCACACCTAATCCAGCACAAGTGTGTGTGTGTGTGTGTGTATGTGTGTGTGTGTGTGTGTGTGTGTGTGTGGCTGCTGCCTGTAGATCAGAATGTAAAGTCTTCAGGTATTGCCCTGGACCCATGCCTCTCTTCTCCCCACCAAGCTAATCCTGGACAAACACTCTGAAACTGTTAGCTAGCACCCAGTTAAATGCTTTCTTTTAATTGTAAGAATTGCCTTGGCCATGGTGTCTCTTCACTGCAATAAAACAGTAAATGACACAGGCTGTCCTGCTTATCTTCAAGTAACAAACTGAAGAGATGGATTCTTTGTCCAAAGTCACCCAGTAAGAGACACCATTAAGGGATGGAGCCCAGTGGGTATCCGACTGCATGTATGAGAGGGGACTTGGGTGAACCTTTGGGATACCAACACTCTTGCTTATTACTCCCAACCTTGTTTTTCTACGGATTCCCCAGTATTCAGTGAAACCTGCCAACCAGGAAGAGGTAAGTGGAGGGTGCCCAGGAATCACATTCCTCACTTAACACATAAGTGACCTCTGGGACTGTGGTGTCCTGGGACTCTGTGCTGGAATTGTCTCTGTCCTTCCATTGGATTTCCCTGGCACATGTTCAGAATGAAAGTTCCCCACATCCACAGTAGGGATTACATGGCTAGGTTTCACTTTATGGTAACCATTGGCTGAAAATTCAAAGGTCTTAAAGTTCCAGTGATGACATTATACCAGGTCTGGAAGTGAGATGGGTTGGGGATGATTAGAAATGCTCAGGCATGCATGAGGTGAGCTGGCTTTAGGGGAAGGTAGGAATTGTAGTAGCACAACAGCTGTGGGCTAAGTCTGCATACTGAGATTGAATGGAAGCTCAGTGTGAAGACTGAAGTGTGTGTCCTGAGGTCATGTACACATGGAGTCTCATGAGGATGCACTGCATGATGCAGAAATAGCATGTAAACTACGGCCAATGGGTTTTAAGGCACACTTCAGAAAAGCACAAGCTTTAGCCACTCTAGGCAAGGTGAAAGAAGCACTCAAAGAATTTCTCTACTGCGTATCCCTTGATGGAAAGAACAAGAGCGCCAGATCTGAAGCTCAAAGGGAGAATCTGGAGCTTCCCCATTGTTCTAATCAGGAGGGAGCAGCAGCTGCAGAAGAGAGCAGCAGCCTAGCAAATTCCGCTCAAGGAAAGGTGAGTAGTAAAGAAGACAGAAAGAAAGATCAGGAAGGAGAGGACCGGGATGCTGCCTCCGTCAGGACCGGCAAATGCCAGGAAAAGAAGAGAAATCGTTGCCAAATCGAAACCCAAGAAGACACAGAATTGCCTAATAAAGTCTCCAAACAAGATTTTCCTGCTGAGCAGGGAGCCAAACCAGATCTCAGTAATCCACTTGGATCCTTTGATGCATCTGACCTTGAATGCTCACTGTGTATGAGATTATTCTATGAGCCAGTCACAACACCTTGTGGACACACCTTTTGCTTGAAATGTCTTGAGAGATGCCTAGATCATAATGCAAAGTGTCCACTGTGCAAAGACGTTCTTTTACAGTGCTTGCCATCAAGAAAATATAGCAAAAATGTAATCCTGGAAGAACTCATAGCTACGTTCCTGCCAGAAGAATTCAAGGAACGAAAGAGGCTTTATGAAGAGGAAATGGAAGAGCTTTCTAACTTAAATAAGAATGTCCCTATTTTCGTGTGCATGCTGTAACATGCTGTAAACATCAGATGCTTCATCAAGTTCAGCTCTAATGTCTTCAAGGCGATGGAAAAACTCATTCAAATCTTCTTCTTTATGCTCATCAAAGACTTTAAGTTGTATATCCAGGCCATCATTCTTAATGCCCTTTAAGTTTGGCAATATCTCTTTCAATCCACAACGCATAAATTCATTTCTGAGGTGAAGCCTGAAGTCCAAATCATCAGGAGATGTAACGAGAGCATTTATGAGCTGCATACAAGCAACTTTCTTGCAATGTTCGGATGCTTTCTCTTCCCACTCATCTAGTTTGGCCTGATCTATGCAAACATCTACAAACTGACTTAAGTCCAAATCTAGTCTTTTTCTGTATGTGAAGTCAGGGTCCGTTCCATCTCTATGTAATACAATCTGTGACACACACTCATCAATTAATTTGAAATACTGCTCTCTTATAAAACGATCATTGCGAATGAGCAGGAGATGCTGAAGAATAGAAAGAAAATGTTCCTCTGCTCGAGTTTCCTTAACTGTGTCCCACAGAGTCATCTGTGTCTTACAGCAAATCACATTTGGAATTGTATTCACTGTAGCTGTTTCCACAGTTCTGGCCAAAACAGTCATTGTGGTTCTGGCTTTCAAAGTCACAGACCCAGGAAGAAGATTGAGAAACTTCCTGGTATCAGGGACACCCAACTACATTATTCCTATATGTTCCCTAATCCAATGTGTTCTGTGTGCTATCTGGCTAGCAGTTTCTCCTCCCTTTGTTGATATTGATGAACACACTCTCCATGGCCACATCATCATTGTGTGCAACAAGGGCTCAGATACTGCATTCTACTGTATCCTGGGATATTTGGCCTGCATGGCACTTGGAAGCTTCTCTCTGGCTTTCTTGGCCAAGAATCTGCCTGACACATTCAATGAAGCCAAGTTCTTGACCTTCAGCATGCTAGTGTTCTGCAGTGTCTGGGTCACCTTCCTCCCTGTCTACCATAGCACCAAGGGCAAACACATGGTTGCTGTGGAGATCTTCTCCATCTTGGCATCCAGTGCAGGGATCCTTGGGTGTATATTTGTACCCAAGATTTATATCATTTTAATGCGACCAGAGAGAAATTCTACCCAAAAGATCAGGGAAAAATCATATTTCTGAACAAATATTTCACGAATTCTGTCAAATGTAAAGTTGGTACATATCCACCAAATATTGGGTTATAGTGCATGTGTCTAGTTTTAGAATCACTCTCACTGGTTGCACTAGTGATATCAGGAAGTATCAAATCTACTGAACTTATGTACAGTGTCCATAAAATCTTGCACTCATTCCCTTGCTTCATTTCCTCTCAGAGAACTAAACACTCTAATTATTACAATTTTACTTTTTCGTTTTGCTTTCATGGAGATTGCCCTCTGGTAACTTCCAAAAAATATTGATAAGGCAGTTGAATCCATCATTTTATGTAGAAAAATGAGATCTAGGACAGGCAGGGTTACACATAGAAACCATCTACCAAATCAAATAATTAGTGAGAAACACAGACTAACTAAATAATCAGCAAAGATGAAATCAGAACATATTTTTTTGATTTCAAGTTAGAGCACACACATAAAAATACTGACATTTTTTCATCTGTTCTTCAAGTTATTGGCCGATAGTCTATGAAGGAAATGTTCCTTTTCTGCTGTCAAATACAAATATATTATATCCAACAATGATCAGAAGCCCAGGGACTCTCTGGATGAATTGGGAATAGTTGTAAGAAGCTGAGGAGGGTGACCCATAGAAAGACCAGCATTCTCAACAAACCTGGACAAGCAAGATCTCTCAGACATTGAGCCTCTAACCAGAGATCATACACTAGCTGATGTGAAGCTCCCATCAAATATGCAGCATAAGACTGCCTGGTCTAGCATCAGTGGGAGAGACACACCTAACCCAAGAGACTTAAGTCCCCAGGGATTAGGAAGGGCTGGGCGTTGGGGAGGTAGGTATATCATCTTGGAGATGGCAGAGGAGTTGTTAGATGAGGAAGAGTCAGGAGGGGAAAACCAGGAGGGGGATAACCACTAGACTGTAAAAAAAATTGAGTAATAATAAATAAAAAATGAAATGAAATAAGCTTGTAGCTATGTCAACATGCTATTTATATTGTAGTTATGGAAGGGAAAGGTAAAACTACTGACATTTGCATGAACCTAATTTCTTTCGGAGATTGCCCTTTGTGTGCAGTTCTGATTGAGGTCCTGGACTCAGAAAATTCTGGAAAACAGAATGAGAGGCAGATGCTTTAATTATGCTGCTTTCTGGAAAACGACTTTTCAAAAGAACAATTGAGTGTTTGTAGCTACAGTAAATATTTCACATTTATCAATTCTCTTCTCATAAAGGGAGCCAAATGGGTCTAAAATGCATTGACAAAAACAATCACTTCCCTAAGTCAGTCTTCATAGAAATATAATCATTAGCACTGTCCCTTTAAGGAACACATTCTTCATTAACATCCACATTTTACTCATTGAAAATTCATGGAAGATGGCATCGTTGAAAAGAAAGATTTGATATTCAAACTACGGTTTAATGGAATTCTTCACGAATTTATTTTTTTTTTACTTTTTTATTATTTTTAATACTTTTTATTAGGTATTTTCCTCATTTACATTTCCAATGCTATCACAAACGTCCCCCATACCCTCCCTCCCACTCCCCTACCCACCCACTCCCACTTTTTGACCCTGGCGTTCCCCTGTACTGGGGCATATAATGTTTGCAAGTCCAATGGGCCTCTCTTTCCAGTGATGGCCGAATATGCCATCTATTGATACATATGCAGCTAGAGTCAAGAGCTCCAAGGCACTGGTTAGTTCATAATGTTGTTCTACCTATAGGGTTGCAGATCCATTTAGCTCCTTGGGTACTTTCTCTAGCTCCTCCATTGGGGACCCTGTGATCCATCCAATAGCTGACTGTGAGAACCCACTTCTGTTTTTGCTAGGCCCCGGCATAGTCTCACAAGAGACAGCTATATCTGGGTCCTTTCAGCAAAATCTTGCTAGTATATGACATGGTGTCAGCGTTTGGAAATTGATTATGAGATGAAACCCTGGATATGGCATGCTCTAGATATTCCATCCTTTTGACACAGATCCAAACTTTGTCTCTGTATCTCCTTCCTTGGTGTTTTGTTCCCAATTCTAAGGAGGGGCAAAGTGTCCACACTTTGGTCTTCGTCTTTCTTGAGTTTCATGCATTTAGGAAATGGTATTTTATATCTTGGGTATTCTAAGTTTCTGGGATAATATCCACTTAGAGTGAGTACATATTGTGTGAGTTCCTTTGTGTTTGGGTTACCTCACTCAGGACGGTACCCTCCAGGTCCATCCATCTGCCTAGAAATTTCATAAATTCATTCTTTTTAAAAGCTGAGTAGTACTCCATTGTGTAAATTTACCACATTTTCTGTATCCATTCCTCTGTTGAGGGGCATCTGGGTTCTTTCCACTTCTGGCTATTATAAATAAGGCTGCTATGAACATAGTGGACCATGTGTCCTTCTTACTGTTTAGAACATCTTCTGGATATATGCCCAGGAGAGGTATTGCAGGATCCTCCCATAGTACCATATCCAGTTTTCTGAGGAAATGCCAGACGGATTTCCTGAGTGGTTGTACATGCTTGCAATCCCACCAACAATGGAGGAGTGTTCCTCTTTCTCCACATCCTCACCAGGATCTGGTGTCACTTGAATTTTTGATCTTAGCCATTCTGACAGGTGTGAGGTGGAATCTCAGGGTTATTTTGATTTTCATTTCTCTGATGATTAAGGATGCTGAACATCTTTTCAGGTGTTTCTCAGCCATTCGGTATTCCTCAGGTGAGAATTCTTTGTTTATCTCTGAGTCCCATTTTTTAATGGGGTTATGTGATTTTCTGGAGTCTACCTCTTGATTCTTTATATATATTGGATATTAGTTCCCTATCCTATTTAGGATAGGTAAAGATCCTTTCCTGATCTGTTGGTGGCCTTTTTGTCTCATTGACAGTGTCTTTTTCCGTGCAGAAGCTTTGCAGTTTCCTGAGGTCCCATTTGTTAATTCTCAATCTTACAGAACAAGCCATTGCTTTTCTATTCAAGAATTTTTCCCCTGTGCCCATATCTTTGAGGCTTTTCCCCACTTTCTCCTCTATACAGTGTCAGTGTCTCTAGTTTTATGTTGAGCTTGTTGATCCACTTAGCTTTGACCTTAATCCAAGGAGATAGGAATCGATCAATTCGCATTCTTTCCAGTGGTGCCAGCACCATTTGTTGAAAATGCTGTCTTTTTCCCACTGGATGGTTTTTGCTCCCTTGTCAAAGATCAAGTGACCATAGGTGTGTGGGTTCATTTCTGGGTCTCCAATTCTATTCCATTGGTCTACTTGTCTGTCGCTATACCAGTAAGATGCAGTTTTTATCACAATTGCTCTGTAGTAAAGCTTTAGGTCAGGCATGGTAATTCCACCAGAGGTTCTTTTGTCCTTGAGAAGGGTTTTTGCTATCCTAGGTTTTTTGTTATTCCAGATGAATTTGCTGATTGCCCTTTCTAATTCGTTGAAAAATTGAATTGGAATTTTGATGGGGATTGCATTGAATCTGTAGATTGCTTTTGGCAATATAGCCATTTTTACTATATTGATCCTGCCAATCCATGAGCATGGGAGATCTTTCCAACTTCTGAGATCTTCTATAATTTCTTTCTTCAGAGACTTGAAGTTCTTAACATACAGATCTTTCACTTCCTTAGTTAGAGTCACGCCAAGGTATTTTATATTATTTGTGACTATTGAGAAGGGTGTTGTTTCCCTAATTTCTTTCTCAGCCTGTTTATTCTTTGTGTAGAGAAAGGCCATTGACTTGTTTGAGTTAGAACATCGGCACAACAACTAATTTTTTATTATTTTGTTAGATATTTTCTTCATTTACATTTCAAATACTATCCCCTATATACTCTCTCCACCCTGCTCCCCAACCCACCCACTCGTGCTTCCAGACCCTGGCATTCCCCTCTACTGGGGCATATAATCATCACAAGATCAAGGGCCTCTCATCCCAATGATGGTGGAGTATCCCATCATCTACTACATATGCAGCTAAACACATGAGCTCTGGGAGTACTGGTTAGTTCATATTGTTGTTCTTCCTATAGGGTTGCAGAACCATTCAGGTCCTTTGGTACTTTCTCTAGCTCCTCCATTGGGGGCCCTGTGTTCCATACAATAGAGGACACTGAGCATCCACTTATGGATTAGCCAGGCACTGGCATAGCCTCAAAAGAGACATCTGTATCAGGGTCCTGTCAGAAAATGTTGCTATCATAGACAATAGTGTCTTATAAAAACTTACTGTCTTATATGATATATATATATGTCTTATATTATATATAAATATGTAATATAAAGATAATATAAATATACAAATATAAAATTATAATATATAATATATAAAATTATAATATATAAATAATATTAATACACAATATACATGTATAATATAAACATATATATAAACTTTTGGTCTTATATAAATATGTAAATATTTAATATAAAGTAATATAAATATATAAATATATACTTATAATATATAACATAAATTGTAATATAGAAATAATATAAAAATATAATTCTATAATGTAAATAAAAATATATATATAAATACATATTTCTATATATATAATATGTACTGTCTTATAAAAACAAACTAAAACTTATAGAGGAATACGTGGGAAAAAAAACTCGAGTATATGGGCCCAGGGGAAAAATTCCTGAACAAAACAGCAGTGGCTTGTGATGTATGATCGACAATTGACAAATGAGACCTCATGAAATTGCAAAGCTTCTGTTAGACAAAGTATACTGTTTGTAAGACAAAATGGCAACAAACAGATTGGGAAAAGATCTTTACCAATCCTAAATCTGATAGGGGACTAATATCCAATATATATAAAGAATTCAAGAAGCTGGACTCCAGAAAACCAAATAACCCCATTAAAAATGGGGTACAAACAGAGCTAAACAAAGAATTCTCAACTGAGGAATACTGAATGGCAGAGAAGCACCTAAAGAAATGTTCAACATCCTTAATGATCACTGAAATGCAAATCAAAACAACCCTGAGATTCCATTTCACACCAGTCAGAATGGCTGAGAACAAAAATTCAGGTGATAGCAGATGCTGGGGAGGATGTGGTAAAAGAGGAACACTCCTCCATTGCTGACGGGATGGCAAGCTGGTAAAACCACTCTGGAAATCAATCTGGTGTTTTATCAGCAAATTGGCAAATATAGAACTAATGGAAGATCCACCAATACCTCTCCTGTTCATATACCCAGAAGATGTTCCAATTTGTAATAGGATATATGCTCCACTATGTTCATAGCAACATTATTTATAATAGCTGTGTAGCCCTGGCTGTCCTGAAGCTCACTCTGTAGTCCAGGCTGACCTTGAACTCCTTCATATGTCTGCTATATGTACCAATGCCACAGGGCAGCAAACACCATCTTTATGAGCGTAAAATTAATAAATAAAATGGGACTGTAAGACTGGATCACTATCAGGGACATCAGCCCTCTTCCTGGGCTTAGAATCCAAATCCCAGAGTTGCAAAAATCAGGTAAACTAAGGATCCTCTGCCAACCCATACAGCATCTCCAGGCCCTCAGACAGGGCTGTCCAGAGAGGCACATGAATATGGGTGATTCTACCCAAGGCTTAGAAGAGTTATACCGTGGTGGTGCAAATTTCAGACCTGTCTAGGATCCAGGTGAATGAATGCCTTTCTCTCTCTCTTTCCCTCTCTCTCTCTCTCCTTTCTTTCTTTCCTTTGAGTCAGCCTTTCTCTGTGTAGCCTTGGCTGCACTAGATGGTAGACCAAGCTAGCCACAAACTCAGATATCCACTGGGATTATATGTATGCACTAACACCTCCTGCCACTCTTCCTGCCTTTATGCACACAGTGGGTTCTGGTTAATGTAGTTCAAACAGCTTCACCATGGATACCAGGACAGTTGCAGAGATGGACAGTGGAGAACCAATGTGTAAGGAGATAAGCGGACTCCCTACAGACTAGATACATTTACATATGCTCAGTGTTCCCTTCCCCCCACCCCACCCCTCTGGAAGCTGCTGCTGGAGACTTTCCTTCTGAAGTACATCCTCAGTGCCACACCGAAATGATTTTGTGGGCTGAATTCCGTTATGCATCTCCAAATTTCTTTTAGTGTGGGGATGCACAATAGAAAAGTTATTGGTGATGACGTCATATCTGATGTGTATAACTGAGAAGAGTTTGAATTCTTGAGATCAGTGGTGAAAGAATACTTGATTTCAAATATGTCCTTTCTTTCTTCCTCTACGGTAATTTCCCGAGCTTTCTTTGCAAGAGGACCTGCCAAGTATCATTCACACAAAGGCCTAAAACCAGTTGGGTCTTAAATCCAAGGCTAAAATTTTGAACTAAGGTGTCCATTAACATATCAAACTGGACAGTGGCCTCAAGTTTCTCTCAGCATCCCTCTGTCTCTACTACATATAGGTCCCTCCTGGCTGGCATGACTCCCCAAACTAGCCCCAACTTTCTAGACCAGGTGATCCCCTGGACTTTCCTTCTTCCAGATCTTCTGACACCTATATAACTCAGCCACTTATAACCGTGTTAGTCTCTTCACTCAGGCTGCCCCTCTTGGTTGGTGGCCCCTCTTTCTCTTTTCAGATCGCCTATCCTCACATGGCCCAGCTTAGGGTCATGTTCACTCTGTAACTCTCGCAGAAGTTTCCTGTCTGGTCTGGAACTCACTGTGACAGGCCAGTTTCTAATCCCAGACATTAACTTGCCTCTGCCAGCAGTTCTGTAATTTAGGAGTGTTTCAGCAAGCCCGGCCTTTGAGGCTCAAGGAAATACTGGCACATCTATAATCACAACACTCTCCCTAACAGATTGAGTGTACAGCTCCATCTTGGGAGGTGTGTCTACTTCCTGGCACTTCATCATGTCTGAACTACATTGTACAGAAGACATTGCACTGAGAATAGCCAGAGAAAATAGGCATTTTGGTGAAGACAAAATAATGGGACCTTGACAATAAAATTTCTAAAGCAGATCTAACTAAGCTTTCCTTTGGAAATCAGATTTGGATCAATGTGTGAATTGTGTGCAGAAGGTTCTTTGAAACTTTTTGGATCTGTCAGTCACAGAAAACTAGTTTTATCAGTATTGGTCATGGCACGAAATTGGGAGAGTTGAAGCGTCTTTCCTCCATCAAGGAGGTGCAACTGAGGTTTTCTATAACCCATGTGATCTGATCCAGGCTTCAATGGGGGATGACAATGCTCCAGGGCCTGGCAGGCCAGTGGATCCCGGTGGTGATTGTGGAGGCTGCTGGAAGAACCCTGCCCCAGGTGAGTGCCTAGTGATCGATCACCTCCCTGAGTTCTGGGTCAGGAGCCAACAGGGTAAACTCCCATGTCCCTGACTGTAGGACACAGGTGGAAAAAAATATTTTTTTTGATATCTGTGTGCTCAATCACTAGAGCCATACCCTCGAACTCACAGGGTCTGGTGGACTGTACACCCTAAGGCTTGTGGGCAGGCATGTGCTTGGAGACAGAGTCCTGGGGTGACCTCTACTGGCATTAGATGAGGGAAAGGGCTCAGTGCACCTAAGGACCTGACTTTTGTATACAGAGACTCTGGTGGCCAAGAAGATTAGAACAGGTGAGAGATTCGATCTAGTAGTGAGTTTTCCAAAGGTGGGGGGGAATTTGGGTGTAGGCAGAGACCTGTGAATCCTTGGGTAAATCCTGTGCACTAATGTTCAGGCTGGAATGTAAGCTGCAGCAGGCACGGGGGACTTGTAGGGTGGGTGATGGTAGTGTCCGGATCTTTGATAGAGTTATTTTATTCTCTCAGTATGCCCCTTTCCCACACCCTCTGTCCTTTCCTGCTCTGCTGCCCTCACCACAGGGGGCCTTGTGAGCTCATGTCCTCCCTCCTTTCCTCTCCCCTCTCCCTTTGCCCCTCTCACTCTCCCTATCCCCTCCCCCTCACCGACCTATACCTCAGACTGTGTCTCTCTATATAGTCATGGCTGTCTTGTCTCTTTTTTTTATTACGTATTTTCCTCAGTTACATTTCCAATGCTATCCCAAAAGTCCCCCATACCCTCCCCCCCCCCACTTCCCTACCAACCCATTCCCATTTTTTGGCCCTGACGTTCCCCTGTACTGGGGCATATAAAGATTGCGTGTCCAATGGGCCTCTATTTCCAGTGATGGATGACTAGGCCATCTTTTGATACATATGCAGCTAGAGTCAAGAGCTCCGGGGTACTGGTTAGTTCATAATGTTGCACCTACAGTGTTGCAGATCTCTTTAGATCCTTGGATACTTTCTCTAGCTCCTCCAATGGGGTCCCTGTGATCCATCCAATAGCTGACTGTGAGCATCCATTTATGTGTTTGCTAGGCCCCGGCATAGTCTCAAAAGAAACAGCTATATCTGGGTCCTTTCACTAAATGCTTGCTAGTGTATGCAATGGTGTCATCGTTTGGAGGCTAATTATGGGATGGAACACTGGATATGGCAGTCTCTAGATGGTCCATCTTTTTGTCTCAGCTCCAAACTTTGTCTCTGAACTCCTTCGATGGGTGATTGTTTCCAATTATAAGAAGGGGCAACTTGTCCACACTATGGTCTTGGTTCTTCTTCAGTTTCATGTGTTTTGCAAATTGTATCTTATATCTTGCTATACTAAGTTTCTGGGCTAATATTCACTTATCAGTGAGTACATATCATTTGAGTTTTTCTGTGATTGTGTTACCTCACTCAGGATGATGTTCTCCAGGTCTAACGATTTGCCTAGGAATTTCATAAATTCATTCCTTTTAATAGCTGAGTAGTACTCCATTGTGTAAATTTACCACATTTTCTGTATACATGCCTCTGTTGAGAGGCATCTGGGTTCTTTCCAGCTTCTGGCTATTATAAATAACGCTGCTATGAACATAGTGGAGCATGTGTCCTACTTACCGGTTGGGACATCTTCTGGATATATGCTCAGGAGAGGTATTGCAGGATCCTCTGGTAGTACCATGTCCAATTTTCTGAGGAACCGCCAGACTGATTTCCAGAGTGGTTGTACAAGCCTGCAATCCCACCAACAATGGAGGAGTGTTCCTCTTTCTCCACATCCTCACTAGAATCTGCTGTCACCTGAATTTTTGATCTTAGCCATTCTGACTGGTGTGAGATGGAATCTCAGGGTTGTTTTGATTTGCATTTCTCTGATGATTAAGGATGCTCAACATTTTTTCAGGTGCTTCTCAGCCATTCGGTATTCCTCAGGTGAGAATTCTTTGTTTAGCTCTGAGCCCCATTTTTAATTTTATTTTCTGGAGTCCACACTATTGATATATATATATCGGATATTAGTCCCCTATCTGATTTAGGATAGGTAAAGATCCTTTCCCAATCTGTTGGTGGCCTTTATATCTTATTGACAGTGTCTTTTGCCTTGCAGAAGCTTCGAAGTTTCATGAGGTCACATTGGTCAATCTCCATCTTACAGCACAAGCCATTGCTGTTCTATTCAGGAATTTTTCCCCTGTGCCCATGTCTTCGAGGCTTTTCCCCACTTTCTCCAGTAAAAGTTTCAGTGTCTCTGGTTTTATGTGAAGTTCCTTGATCCACTTAGATTTGACCTTAGTACAAGGAGATAAGAATGGAACAATTTGCATTCTTCTACATGATAACAACCAGTTGTGCCTACACCATTTGTTGAAAATGCTGTCTTTCTTCCACTGGATGTTTTTAGCTCCCTTGCTGAATATCAAGTGACCATCGGTGTGTGGGTTCATTTCTGGGTCTTCAATTCTATTCCATTGGTCTACTTGTTTGTCTCTATACCAGTACCATGCAGTTTTTTTCACAATTGCTCTGTAGTAAAGCTTTAGGTCAGGCATGGTGATTCTACCAGAGGTACTTTTAGCCTTGAGAAGAGTTTTTGCTATCCTAGGTTTTTTGTTACTCCAGATGAATTTGCAGATTGCTCTTTCTAATTCGTTGAAGAATTGAGTTGGAATTTTGATGGGGATTGCATTGAATCTATAGATTGCTTTTGGCAAGAGAGCCATTTTTAAAATGTTGATCCTGCACATCCATGAGCATGGGAGATCTTTCCTTTTTCTGAGATCTTCTTTAATTTCTTTCTTCAGAGACTAGAAGTTTTTATCATACAGATCTTTAACTTCCTTAGTTAGGATCACGCCAAGATATTTTATATTATTTGTGACTATTGAGAAGGGTGTTGTTTCCCTAATTTCTTTCTCAGCCTGTTTATTCTTTGTGTAGAGAAAGGCCATTGACTTGTTTGAGTTAATTTTATATCCAGCTACTTCACCAAAGCTGTTTATCAGGTTTAGGAGTTCTCTGGTGGAATTTTTAGTGTCACTTATATATATTATCATATCATCTGCAAAAAGTGATAATTTGACTTCTTCCTTTCCAATTTGTATCTGCTCGATCTCCTTTTATTGTGGAATTGCTCTGTCTAGGACTTCAAGTACAATGTTGAATAGGTAGGCAGAAAGTGGGCAGCCTTGTCTAGTCCCTGATTTTAGTGGGATTGCTTCAAGCTTCTCAACATTTACTGTGATGTTGGCTACTGGTTTGCTGTAGATTGCTTTTATCATGTTTAGTTATGGGCCTTGAATTCCTGATCTTTCCAAGACTTTTATCATGAATGGGTGTTGGATATTGTCAAATGCTTTTCCCGCATCTAATGCGATGATCATGTGGTTTTTGTCTTTGAGTTTGTGTATATAATGAATTACGATGATGGATTTCCGTATATTAAACCATCCCTGCATCCCTGGAATGAAAGCTACTTGGTCAGGATGGATGATTGCTTTAATGTGTTCTTGGATTCTGTTAGCAAGAATTTTATTAAGTATTTTTGCATCTACATTCATAAGGGAAATTGGTCTGATGTTCTCTATCTTTGTTGGATCTTTCATTGGTTTAGGTATCACAGTATTTGTGGCTTCATAGAATGAGTAGGGTAGAGTTCCCTCTACTTCTATTTTGTGGAATAGTTTGTGCAGAACTGGAATTAGATCTTTTTTCAAGGTCTGGTAGAACTCTGCACTAAACCCATCTGGTCCTGGGGTTTTTTTTTTGGGGGGGGGCTGGGAGACTATTAATGACTGCTTCTATTTCTTTAGGGGATATGGGACTGTTTAGATAATTAACTTGATCCTGATTTAACTTTGGTACCTGGTATCTGTCTAGAAATTTGTCCATTTCGTCCAGGTTTTCCAGTTTTGTTGAGTATAATAGCCTCTTGTAGAAGGATCTGATGGTGTTTTGGATTTCTTCAGGATCTGTTGTTATGTCTCCCTTTTCATTTCTGATTTTGTTAATTAGGATGTTGCCCCTGTGCATACTAGTGATTCTATCTAAGGGTTTATCTACCTTGTTGATTTTCTTAAAGAACCAACTCCTCGTTTGGTTAACTCTTTGCATATTTCTTCTTGTTTCCACTTGGTTGATTTCACTCCTGAGTTTGATTATTTCCTGCAGTTTACTCCTCTTGGCTGAATTTGCTTCCTTTTTTTTAGAGCTTTTAGATGTGTTGTCAAGCTGCTAGTGTTTGCTCTCTCCAGTTTCTTTTTGGATGCACTCAGAGCTATGAGTTTCCCTCTTAGAAATGCTTTCATGGATGGACCATGTAGAGACTGCCATATCCAGGGATCCACCCCATAATCAACATCCAAATGCTGACACCATTGCATACACTTGCAAGATTTTATCGAAAGGACCCAGATGTAGCTGTCTCTTGTGAGACTATGCCGGGGCCTAGCAAACACAGAAGTGGATGCCCACAGTCAGCTAATGGATGGATCACAGGGCTCCCAATGGAGGAGCTAGAGAAAGTACACAAGGAGCTAAAGGGATCTGCAACCCTATAGGTGGATCAACATTATGAACTAACCAGTACCCCGGAGCTCTTGACTCTAGCTGCATATGTATCAAAAGATGGCCTAGTCGGCCATCACTGGAAAGAGAGGCCCATTGGACACACAAACTATATATGCCCCAGAACAGGGGAACGCCAGGGCCAAAAAGGGGGAGTGGGCGGGTAGGGGAGTGGGGGTGGGTGGGTATGGGGGACTTTTGGTATAGCATTGGAAATGTAAATGAGGTAAATACATAATAAAAAATGGAAAGAAAAAAAAAAGAAAAAAAAAAAAAGAAATGCTTTCATTGTGTCCCATAGGTTTGGGTACTTTGTGGCTTCATTTTCATTAAACTCCAAAAAGTCTTTAATTTCTTTATTCCTTCCTTGACCAAGGTATCATTGAGAAGAGTGTTGTTCAGTTTCCATGTGAATGTTGGCTTTCCATTTTTTATTTTGGTATTGAAGATCAGCCTTAGTCCATGGTGGTCTGATAGGATGCATGGGACAATTTCAATATTTTTGTATCTGTTGAGCCCTGGTTTGTGACCAATTATATGGTCAATTTTGGAGAAGGTCCCGTGAGGTGCTGAGAAGAAGGTATATCCTTTTGTTTTAGGATAAAATGTTCTGTAGATATGTGTTAAGTCCATTTGTTTCATAACTTCTGTTAGTTTCACTGTGTCCCTGTTTAGTTTCTGTTTCCACGATCTCTCCATTGATGAAAGTGGTGTGTTGAAGTCTCCTACTATTACTGTGTGAGGTGCAATGTGTTCTTTGAGTTTTATTAAAGTGTCTTTAATGAATGTGGTTACCCTTGCATTTGGAGCGTAGATATTCAGAATTGAGAGTTTCTTTTGGAGGATTTTAGCTTTGATGAGTATAAAGTGTCCTCCTTGTCTTTTTTGATAACTTTGGGTTGGAAGTTGATTTTGTTAGATATTAGAATGGCTACTCCAGCTTGTTTCTTGAGACCATTTGCTTGGAAAATTGTTTTCCAGCCTTTCACTCTGAGGTAGTGACTGTCTTTTTCCCTGAGATGGGTTTCCTGTAAGCAGCAGAATGTTGGGTCCTGTTTGTGTAGAAAGTATGTTAGTCTATGTCTTTTTATTGAGGAATTGAGTCCATTGATATTAAGAGATATTAATTAAAAGTAATTGTTGCTTCCTTTTATTCTTGTTGTTAGAATTGACATTCTGTTCTTGTGGCTGTCTTCTTTTAGGTTTGTTGAGGTATTACTTTCTTGCTTTTTCTAGGGCATGATTTCTATCCTTGTATTGGTTTGTTTCTGTTATTATCCTTTGAAGGGATGGATTCGTGGAAAGATAGTGGGTGAATTTGGTTTTGTCTTGGAATACTTTGGTTTCTCCATCTATGGTAATTTAGAGTTTGGCCGGGTATAGTAGCCTGGGCTGGCATCTCTTAGTGTCTGTATAACATCTGTCCAGGATCTTCTGGCTTTCATAGTCTCTGGTGAAAACTTTGGTGTAATTCTGATAGGCCTGACTTTATATGTTACTTGACCTTTCTCCCTTACTGCTTTTAATATTCTATCTTTATTTAGTGCATTTATTGTCCTGATTATAATGTGTCGGGAGGAATTTCTTTTCTGCTTCAGTCTATTTGGAGTTCTGTATGCTTCTTGTATTATCATGGGCATGTCTTTCTTTAGGTTTGGGAAGTTTTCTTCTAAAAATTTTTTGAAGATATTTGCTGGCCCTTTAATTTGAAAATCTTCATTCTCATCAACTCCTATTATCTGTAGGTTTGGTCTTCTCATTGTGTCCTGTATTTCCTGGATGTTTTGAGTTAAGATCTTTTTGAGTTTTGTATTTTCTTTTATTGTTGTGCCGATGTTCTCTATGAAATCTTATGCACCTGAGATTCTCTCTTCCATCTCTTGTATTCTGTTGCTGATGCTCGCATCTATGGTTCCAGATCTCTTTCCTAGGGTTTCTATCTCCAGTGTTGCCTCACTTTGAGTTTTCTTTATTGTGTCTACTTCCCCTTTTAGGTCTAGTATGGTTTTGTTCATTTCCATCACTGGTTTGGATGTGTTTTCCTGTTTTTCTTTAAGGACTTCTACCCGTTTGGTTGTGTTTTCCTGTTTTTCTTTAAGTACTTGTAACTCTTTAGCAGTGTTCTCCTGTATTTCTTTAAGTTATTTATTAAAGTCCTTTTTGATGTCCTCTACCATCATCATGAGATATGCTTTTAAATCTGGGTCTAGCTTTTTGGTTGTGTTGGGGTACCCAGGACTAGGTGGGTGGGAGTGCTGCGTTCTGATGATGGTGAGTGGTCTTGATTTCTGTTAGTAAGATTCTAACGTTTGCCTTTCGCCATCTGGTAATCTCTGGAGCTAGATGTTATAGTTGTCTCTGGATATAGCTTGTTCCTCAGGTGATTATGTTAGCCTCTATCAGCAGACCTCGGAGACTAGATTTATCCTTAGTTTCAGTGGTCAGAACTCTCTGCAGGCAAGCTCTCCTCTTGCAGGGAAGGTGCCCAGATATCTGGTGTTCGAACCTGCCTCCTGGCAGAAGTTGTGTTCCAATCATCAGAGGTCTTAAGATCCCCTAAGGGTCCTGTGAGGACCTTGGGTGTGTCCAGTAACTCAGTGCACAAGGAACCCTGGTGCTGCAGTGGACCAGAAGGGACTTGTGCCCCTGATCAGGCCTGGTTATCTGCTTCCTCAATTAATGCAGTCTCAGGTCCTGCAGGATTGGATTGGAGCAGGCGCTGTGTTCCACTCACCAGAGGCCTTAGGATCCCCTGGGGGATCCTGTGTGGGTCCTTGTGGGTGTCCGGAGACTCCCCGGGCCAGGAACCCTGGTGCTGCACTGGACCGGAAGGCTGTCTTGTCTCTCTATGTACCACACTATCTTCAAACTCAAAGAGATCCTTCTATCTCTAACTCACAATTGATAAGAAAACACACCCTTTGTTATATTTTTACTTTATTTATTTATTTTTAATCTTGGCTCAAACTCACTGTTTACATCACCATAGCCTCAAATTCACAGAGATTTTCCTTCTTGTGGGTTACAGTCTCCTTTGGGTAAGGGCTGCCAACTGAACACTGGTTCATGGTGGAAGTGCCCTAATTGGAGCCTACCTGTCTTACATATCCAATGAATTTTAAAAACTCGGCCATCAGAACATGCTGCTATCCTAAGCTTAGCTGTGAAGAAAAGTTTTATTGGGGAGTTGAGTGCATTGATATTAAGAGGTATTAAGGAAAAATAATTGTTGCTTCCTATTATTTTTGTTGTTAAAGTTGGCATTCTGGGGCACTTCATGTTCACAGTCAGCTATTGGATAGATCACAGTGCCACTGGTGGAGCTAGAGAAAGTAACCAAGGAGCTAAAGGGATCTGCAACCCTATAGGTGGAACAACAATATGAACTACCCATTACCCCACAGAGCTCGTGTCTCTAGCTGCATATGTATCAGAAGATGGCCTAGGTGGCCATCAGTGGAAAGAGAGGCCCATTGGTCGTTCAAAATTTATCTGCCACAGTACAGGTGAACACCAGGGCCAAGAAGTGGGAGTGGGCAGGTGGGGGAGTGGATGGGGGAGGGTGTAAGAGCCTTTTGGGATAACATTGGAAATGTAAATGAAATAAATATGTAATGGGGGATAGATACAGAAAATGTGGTACATTTACACAATGAAGTACTACAGGGCTACTAAAAACAATGACTTCATGAAATTTACAGGCAAATGTATGGAACTAGAAAATGTCATCCTGAATGAGGTAACACAGTTACAAAAGAACACACATGGTATGTACTCACTGATAAGTGGATATAAGGTAAAAATATTGAAATACCCATGATACAACTTACAGACCATGGAAAGCTCAAGAAGTAGGAAGACCAAGTGTGGATTCTTCACTCCTATTTAGTAGTAGGAGCAAAATAGTCACAGGAGGTACAGGGTGAAAAGGATTTGGGAGAATAGAAGGGGAGAAGTAAAAGGGGGCAGGATCAAGTGTGAGGGGAGATGAGAGAGATATACAAGGATCAATAAATTAAAGAAAGGTGTGTAGCAATGGGAGGTGGAAAACGGGGTAGCCAACAGAAAGTCCCTGATGCCAGGAAAGCAAATGGCTCTCAAGACAAAACTGGGATGACATTAGATGAAATGCTCAACAAAAGGGAGAGAGAAGTAGAGACCATATCCAGAGGTTATGAATGGCCAGTTGAGGGTTGGCCACACCCCCACCCCTTCTCAAAATTTAGTCCAGAATTTCTTCTGTCTAAAGGAAATGCAGGGAAAAAGAGTAGAGCAGAAACTGAAGGAAAGGCAATCCAGAGACTCTCCGACCTGGGGATCCATTCCATATGCAGTCAACAATCCCAGTCACTATTGCTGATGTCAAGTAGTGCTTGCTTACAGGAAACAGTTATGGATGTCTCCTGAAAGACACAAGGAGAACCTGACAGATACAGTTGCAAATGTTTGCAGGCAACCATTGGATGAGTACAGGAACCCCAGTGGGTGAGTTAAAGAAATAACAAAGGAGCTGAAGGGTATTGCAACCCAATAGGAAGATCAATGATATCAACCAACTAGACACCCCAGAACTCACAGGAACGAAAACACCAACCAAAGAATACACATAGAGAGACCCATGGCTCCAGCAGCATATATAACAGAGGGGGGGGGCTTATCCGGCATCAATGGGAGAGGAGGAACTAAGTTCTGTGAAGGCTTGGTGCCATTGCTTAAGAAAATTTAGAGCAGTAAGGTGGGAGTGGGTGCATTGGTGGGCATACACCCTCATAAAATCAGAAGGGAGGGGATTTGCTGTGAGGGTTTGAAGGAGAAACTTGGAATGAGGATAACTTTTGAAATGCAAAGAAATAAAATAAGCAACAATTATTAATAAAACGTGCATATACATAGAAATAAAATAAATGAATAGATCTAAAAGTAAAAAAACTTAAGAAAGTGAGAAATTATTTGACTAAAGAGGCATAAAGCAATTGGGAAGGCATAAAGGACTAAAGGAAATATGAAGCCTATGGTCAGAAAATTTAAAGAAAAATATCATTCATGAGTTGCAAATTGAGCATGACAAGAATGTCTTGAAGGGAGAGGAAGGTGAATTGAACTGAAGAATGAGTCACAGGCAAGATAGGCAACAGACATGGGCCATGGAGGTGCAGATACCAGCAAAGTACATGCTATATTTGTGTCAATGTGTGACAATGAAACAATCAATAATGCATGGTAATTTACAGGAAATAATAATTATTAAACAAATAAATTTAACAAAATTTAACTACTGAAAATTTCATTTGCAAACTTGAAAGACTGCTCCATTATCATTCTTCTAGATAAAAAGTCTCTGCACTCTGAATTTACCAGACATTCAGCAGTCATACACAGGAAAAACAGTTACTTTTACATAATGCAGAAATATACAATGCAAAACACTAAACTTGTTTGTGTTATTCAAACATAAAATGGAGCATATCATCACCCAAACTGATGAACTGCCTATATATACTCTGCCTGTTTCCAGTCCAAGTCCAATGAAACAGGTTCATGAGTGTACAATATTCAGTAAATTCTCAGATTGTCACTGTTGATTCTAGACTGCAACCAAATATACATGTGTAGAGAGAATGTATAGGAAAAGTTTACACATTGAAACGCAGTGCTCTTTTTCAGTCACTATTTGTTTCTAAGATATTTAATAGCTATTTGTAAATGAGATTCTTTCACAGCCACTACCTCAATGTAAAATGATAAAAAACAATGTAGGAAAAAATATAATATAGAATAGATGCGTCAGCCTAGGATATTAAGTTGAAAAAAATGAGCACGTGGGAGGGAGATAATGGTTTGGAACTCAAATATTAGCGTGATTTTTTTCATGACTAACTATTTTTTGGAAAATGGAGTGACTTTTTATTTTATTCGAAATAAAGAACAAAGCATGGCATATTTTATGGGTCTTGAGCCTTTAAAACTCAATCTTTACCTTGTAAATTAATGGTGGATATGTGAAAAAATGTATGATTTCAGATAGACCTCAATTACCTGTACTTGGGATTTGATCTGTTTATATATTCTCAAGATAATGGAAGCACAGGTCTTGTTTACATATTTCTGTCACTTAGTGACATAGTCCACACTCTACATGATCTGTGGATCTCAGTGACTGTAAACATGAGTCTGCCTCTGCATGACTTGGGCTGTGTAATAAAGTGTCCTGTGTGTCCTCAGTAGCTCCAGTTTTGCTATTACTGGATGTCTCACTGTGAATAATGTGATACAATCCACTGACATCATTTCTGACTGTGTTCACATAATCAGATTGTTGAAACTTTCCAAGGACTAAATTTGAACACAGGGGCTTCCTTCCACAGATTCACAAACATGAATGATATCATGGAGACTGGGAATGAATTATCCTCCTAAGTATTTACCTACATGTGTTTATTAAATGGGCTGTGGACACCAGTTGCAGAGCCCCAGGTAAGAAAGTATTTAAGTTTCTTCAGGGCTCAGGAGAAACCTAAAAATAAAATGAGTCATGAATATGCAATAAACCTCACCTTTGCACAAAGAAACAAATGCAAGGAGAAATTTGATGTACTGATATGCATGGCTCATCGCAATCCACGCTGCCCAGATTTAACACAGGAAAAATATGTTCACTTTGATGGGAGTCTTCTTCTTCCTTAACATTTCACTTTTCATGGCCAATTTTATTGATCCCAGGTGCTTTTGGAGAATAAATTTGAATGAAATTCAGGATGAATATTTGGGATTAACTTGTGCTTTCATCCTGGCAGCAGTTCAGAAACCTATTGAGAAAGATTATTTCAACAAGACTCTGAATTTCCTGTAAGTAAATTTGAGTTTCAAATTGAAATGACAACTTCAGTACTTCTTGAATGCTCCAAGGATATTAGTCAAATTCTTTAGTCTTCTGTCCTGTTGCTAAGTCTGAACACCAAGAACCAACCTTAATTCCTTTACATTTTCGATCCTATTTTCTCCTTTTAATGAATCCAGTTCAGGTTTTGGTTTTCTTTCAGGTGGCTTCTGATTTAAAGGTTGGAAGCTTAGGAATAAAGGAATATCTACATTGATCCTTAACATAAAGCCTGCCTTTTGACAGTTTATATTGCACTCTAGACAGTGATGGCTTATTGACATTGATCCTGTAATATTGCATTATGTTTTATCCCAAGTTCATGTAAATAAATGCTCATGAACTGTGCTGAAAGTCCTTCCATAAGTGTGTTGCACCTAGAGCATATGCTGATGCTGGTTCCAGTAATATTCGTGGCACATATAGTTGTCAAAAACTTTACATACATACAAACTTACTGTCTCAAAGTCATTGCATGTGGTCACTTATTGACTTCTAAAGCTTCATCAGATTCAGAAAGAGATCTTTACATTCAGAAATTCCTATTTCATATGAATACCTGGATGGAATTTTTTGTATGTATATGAGCAAGGAATAGTTATCTCATTGGGGGTCAAGACAGCAAAGTGTTTAAAAGATAAAATCCAAAAGCACTGTGGCTTCATGCTTCACACTGTTCCTGTACAATCACTGGCTTTTAAGTTTTATAAAGTTCAGCTCAGGACTCTCTCTTTAGAATAAATCATACGTGGAACATATGGAATCCAATGATGTGATTACATTCTTTGAATAGGCAGGCTATCAGTAACAGTGGTGACTGCTTATGTCCCTTGTCACTGGCATGGGTGACAATTGTATTGTGGGATAGTTGGAACGTTTGAGAACAGTAATACCGGGAGCTTTCTATTAGGTTTTTTGTTTTGTTTTGTTTTGTTTTTTGTTTTTGTTTTTTGGGTTTTTTTTTTTTGTCATTAAGAGAAATATCTTCTCTATTCATGTCTCAGTTGGCTAATTTCTGGCCCTTTTAAAATTTTTAAATCTTGTGAAACTTATTTCAATAATTTTAGTAAATATTAGTACACATTCCCAGTGTGGTATCAATACCCATTTTTGTGGATTGCTGATCATTTCTTTAAAACACAGCCCTTTAGACTACTAGGCTACAAAGACAGCTTAAGTAACTGAAGTTTCCTAAAGTTTATTTGTAGGAAGTAGTTTGACAATTGTACAACATCTATTCTCAAATTCCTTTTCTATATTAGTAAAACTTTAATTGAGATTGTGTGTGTGTGTGTGTGTGTGTGTGTGTGTGTGTGTGTGTGTGTGTAGTAATAAAGAATGTTCGAAAATGAACCATTGTATTGGTTATAGAACGAAAACACAATAGTTGTATAATTTGTAGTGAAAACCTAATTGTATTTACTTCATTTCAATCATTAAATATGTAGGTGCATATTTAGTGTTTATTCATAAGATTATATGAAATGACAAGGATAAAACAGGTTGCGTTTTTCTCTACATAAACGTAAATGATCTCAATATGGTATTATTCCATTCCCATTGCCTAGTGGCCCACTTTTTATTTTTACAAAAAAAAATGAACATATTCTATAAATTTACACCAAAATCTCTTCTGTTTTATAAGTATATAATACTGGCATATACAAATATCACTGCAATTTCCTTATTTTCCTAGTTCTCAATAGGATGCTAGTATTGTTTTACTGTACCTGGAAAGTTTGCCAAAGATGTTTCCTATAAATTAATTTATAATGAATGAAGTACTCAGAGTGAATATATCACATTACTTTGTAAATAAAAAGTAGGAGGAAGATACATTGGTGGTGGGACAAGCCCTTAATCTCTGCACAAAATACCTTGCACTACTACATACCTGTGCATTTTAATTGAGGGTAGTCTACAGCAAGGTATCGTATAAAACATTTGGATGTATTGCCACCTTATAACCTAAATAATCCTTGCTCAAATATATACAACCTTAGTCATTCACATGTATCAATTACTAAATTCATGTATGATTTTTGAATTTATTTAAAAATAAATCTTTCTAAAAGATTTTCTTTCCATTAAGATTGAAAAAAATAACAAGATGAATATAGATATGAGGGGACACATCAAGAATTTTGACCACTAATTATAAGTGATTGTAAGTACAGGAATTAAATGTTGCTGGAGAAAGACCATTAGGCATTGATAAATCATGTTTTTACTTCCTTAACAAATTCAGTTGATTTCACAAGAAAATATGAACTCAGTGGCTCAAATAACAAGTTTTTTTATATTGCTCAATAATTTCAAAATGAAGACATGATCAAAATTAGTTTTGTCAATATCTGTGGTTTTCTCTTTACCTTCTGATCAAGTGCTCAAAAACAAAAAATGGAAATTATTTCTGTGTATGAGGTCAATGTCATCTCTTATTTATGGGACCAACACCATCATGAACTTTTAAATTGCTTTCTATTTTCCAGGTTCTTCTGTCAATCCAATCTCACAACAAAGTCATTTGTTCCAGTCTTTAGATGTCAGATGCAGAAATTTCCAATATAGTATAGAACTTCCATTGACTACAAATGTTCATGTATAATCACCTGTCCATAATAAACACTGTACTCTTTTACAGAAAAACAACTAAAAACCACAAATATGCGTTGGCATTGGCCTTTTCAATGGATGAAATCAGCAAGAATCCTGATCTTTTACCAAATATGTCTTTGATCATAAGATACACTTTAGGCGGTTGTGATGGAAAAACTATAATACCTACACCATATTTATTACATAAAAAAAACACAGCCCTATCCCTAATTATTTCTGTAATGAAGAGAGTATGTGTTCGTTTCTGCTTACAGGACCCAATTGGGGGGTATCTATAAGTTTCTGGAAGTACCTGGACAGCTTCTTATCTCCACGTGTGAGTTATCATGGGACAGAAATTCTTAACATCATGTCTCTTTGGGGGAATTTGATAGCTATTAAGAAAGTTAATGGATGTGGTTGGACTTATGCTTATGTCAATCTAGGTTGTTCCAGGATACTTACTATTCAGAAATATGATAGGCTTTCAACTAGGGACTACCACCAGAAGTTGACAGATACCTTCATGGAGGAATAGAGAAGGCCATCTAGAATTAAGTCGGGCATGATGGAAGAGAGAATCTTACAGCCTTGACTGACTGTCAGTCAGAGTGTTTCATTATTTATACCAAGCTCAGCAAGAAAAGATTTGTTCATGCTGTTCCAAAACATAGAGCATATTATTTCTGTCTCCGGATAGGAGTTATCTTCATCTTGGTCACAATTTTACATTATCATTGGTAAACTGAAATAACAGCATTATTATTTACAGTCATAGTAGTTATATAAATTTAGTCATCAGTGATAAACTGTGAGGTTTTAGAAAGAAATTTTAACAACATTTCTCTATAACCCAGCTTTTAAATATCTGGGGTATTTTTTTTTTTTTTTGCAAAGGCATGAAATACCATCCTTAGCCTGACTACTCATGACATTTTAGCAACGAGAAAGGATGAAAAACTCCAATCCAGTATGTGGAGTTCGCCATTTGACTACCTGTGAGTGTATAACTAACTATTTAGAGTCAGAATTTAAATTGGCATTAGATCTCTGGCAAAGAATTCAGGCCCATAGTGTTATAGACATATTAAGTCCTTTTCTTTAATAATATAATAATTCTATATCTCTGTAAAATTTATTGCTATGTCTCATATAGTTTTTTATATTCTATTATTTCTATGTCATAATATACAAGATTAGAACTTCACAAGTGAACTTCTCTAAGAAAGAGGGGTTTTGAGAATTTGATACATCATTCTTTCATATTTTTCTACACTATAATTTATCCATCATTATAAGACACTTTGGATGTAGGAGATAACTTCATCCAATCTAACTTTATTTCTGTATATTTTTATCAAGAGGTACAACTTATAGTCTGATTTATTTTGCCCTATAATTACCTGGGTATGACTTTTTCTAATCTGATTTGCTGGTAACACTTTTAGGCTGCCAAATCTTGTTTAAATTTTTACACTTTCTTTGATCCTATTATCTGTCTCATGAAGAGGCACAGAGGCAGACATTGCCAGAATATTTCAGAACCTTAGTCTAAATAGGAGATCTCTGGCGTTTTTATGTGAGTCAAAACTCTAGTGTACAATATTACCTTCAAGTAGGGCAATATAAGAATATCTCTTCGAAATGCTAAATCAGTATTATGTACAAGACTCTCCTGCTCAATCGTAGAAGGAATCCTGGATTATAGCATAAACACCTTCTTTAAAAAATACTAATCAAATACCCCAAATTGTAAAAGTATCAAAATCCCTTCAAACATTGGAAACATGGATATCAAGATTAAAACTGAAAGACAGAAAGGCAGATATTATAACATGCAAATATATTTTGTTACTTCTTGTCAAACAGCTATGCTTGCTGTTCCCATTAGAAGTGGATCTGCCAGGATTCCATGTTTGCACATTTGAATTAGAGATGAGAGTATAAGTCACAGGTAATCAACAGTTTGCAGGTAAATATGATTACAAGTGTTTTCAAGGACACTACACCTCATGCTGGTCTCTGTGTTGTAGATCCTTCAGCTTACCTATGGGCCTTTCAGTTCCATCTTCAGTGATGATGAACAATATCCCTATCTCTATCAGATGGCCCCAAAGGACACATCTCTAGCATTGGCAATGGTCTCCTTCATACTTTACTTCAACTGGAACTGGATTGGCCTTGTCATCCCAGATGACGATCAAGGAAACCAATTTCTTTTAGAGTTGAAAAAACAGAGGGAAAACAAGGAAATTTGCTTTGCCTTTGTGAAAATGATCTCTGTTGATGACAATTCATTTGAACACAAAACTGAAATGTGCTACAAACAAATTGTGATGTCATCCTCAAATGTTATCATCATTTATGAGGAAACAATCGATTTCATTGATTTGATCTTCAGAATGTGGGAACCTCCAGTTTTACAGAGAATATGGATCACCACAAAACAATGGAATTTCCCTACCAGTAAGAGAGACATAACTCATGGCACATTCTATGGATCACTTACTTTTCTACCCCACCATGGTGGGATTTCTGGCTTTAAAGATTTTGTACAGACATGGTTCCATCTCAGAAGCAAAGATTTATATCTAGTAATGCCAGAGTGGAAATACTTTAAATATGAATCCTCAGCATCTAAGTGTAAAATACTGAAGAACAATTCATCTGATGCCTCATTTGATTGGCTAATGGAACAGAAGTTTGACATGGCCTTTAGTGAGAGTAGTCATAACATATACAATGCTGTGCATGCCATAGCCCATGCACTCCATGAGGTGAATTTGCAGCAGGTTGATAATCAGGCAATAGACAATGGGAAAGGAGCCAGTTCTCACTGCTTGAAGGTAAAGTTTCTTCTATTGGACAAGGTTTGATGTCTTCAATTGCATAGCTGTTTAGAGTCTTTCAGATGCCCAGACTTAAAGAAATAGGAAATGTTTTCCAAAATAATAGGTTTCTGAACATTTTTCCTTAAAGAAAGGCAGTCTAGAGATTGTTATGAATGTGAATGGAAAAAGAATTCATAGACTAGCAATGAAAATGGGTGGTTTTATACAGAGCATGTGAATATCCATCAGCATACCCCTTCCAATATTGAATATAAACTATCCTTACTCATTAATTTTCTCCATGATTAGAAGATGAGTTTTTATTTATATTTGTCAGTTATATGGAAATCATTTAAGGAGTGGTCTCCAGTGATTCTACCAAGAGTGTAGGCTCTGGAGATCATTCTGGGTTTTCTGAGAGTAACTAAACAAGAAATAGTGTTGGTATTCAGTTCTGTCTGTAGAAAAGTGTTTATATGTGTGAATGTATGTTTCTCACTGTGTATATATCTATTTTCTACTCTTTCTGTGTATCTGTGTTTATACTTGTGATACTTTCAACATACATGTTTATCTCTATATGAAAGTGGAAGTAAGCGACAATTTTTTCTATGTAGGAATTTCTTTCTATAAGTGTGTTTGTTTATATATGTGCATATGTTTCTTTGTGGTTTTGTCAGAGTAGGTTTCTTTGTGTACATTGTGTGTATTTTGTGAGTGTTTATAAGTACTTATACGGATTTGTACCTGATTTGCTGTGTATGAGTCTGCCTATTTCTTCTTACTTGGCATGGACATTGCCTGCCTTTTTGTATTTAGGTTTGAGTATAAATTTCTCTATGTGTCAATATCATTCATGGCTGGTGCTTATATATTTATGCCTCTCCCAGTGTTTTTATGTCAACGTGTGTGTGTGTCTGTGTGTGTGTATGTGTGTGTTGCATAGCTGTGTTTGGTTCTGCTTTTTTCTGTGTTTGGTATTCTTGACTGAGAGGATTGAAATTCTTGAAATATTATGATAATTTCATTTATCCAATTGCTTTGTTGTGATTTCCCTCTTTCTGTCTTTCTTTCTTTAAATGTAGTTGCCTTTGCTATAAAATCAGAATGCATTTTATGACTTGAAAGTATTTTAAATACATAATAGTACAATGCTTGTATTTTAGGTAAACTCCTTTCTAAGAAAGATCCACTTCACTAATCCTCTTGGGGACAAAGTGATTATGAAACAAAGAGTAATAATGCGGGAAGAATATGACATTTTCCATTTTGGGAATCTCTCACAACACCTTGGGATTAAGGTGAAGTTAGGAAAGTTCAGCCCATATTTTTCACATGGTCGAAACTTTCACTTATATGTAGACATGCTTGAGGTTGCCACAGGAAGTAGAAAGGTGGGTGTTGTATATTTTTTTATTTTTGACAATTTTACCAATTTGAAGATTTCAAACATGCATAAAATATACCTTTGTTATATCAGAACCATTATCTGACATTTAATAAATAAAAAAATAAAACTGTTCTTCACCACAGTTTGATATACTTTCCTTTAAATTGAACATATTTTTCTCCATATAATTGATCTTTGGACAATGTAATCTCCTCTCTTAATTAAACCTCTGGAACAGATATTCATATGATAGAGTCTAATGTTAAAGTTATGAAATAACAAGAGTCATAAGAGTTAACCCTTTTCATTGTATCCAAAAATGTTTACAATATAATAAAAGGATACTTACCACATTCACTAATGAACACAACTATGGAAATTCATATTTAAAGAAACATCACTTTTTAATAAATTTGAAGAATCCATTCATGCTTTTATATAAGATGAACAGAAGGTCAAGAGAGCCTATAAACAGCACTAGAACAACAGACAAAGAAATGGCTATTAACGCACCTCAAATACAGCAAATGCAGTAACCAGACAAAAGCAACAAATAATTTTCCATTATGATAGAACACTTTTCTTAAAATTCTCTAAATTAAACCAAGAACAACAAGGCTGGTTTATTTTTTGAGACATTCCTAATTTGCCTACCGAGGGTAGAAAGACACATTCATATACAAGAGGAAAACTTTTCTTTATTAAAAAAAATGGAGGAAAACATTATAATGTTTAATAAGAGGGAAAAAGGTAATTCAGGAACAATACATTTGATAGATATGCATGGAATAATACTTGACAAAAACACGTAACAAAAGAACACAACACACAACAGAAAGATCATTCTCTGAAAACAGAGAATTTTTTTGTAATTGTGATTGTTTTATTTTTGGACAATAACTTGTTATCCTCACATAATGTATCCTAATTACAATTTACCTCCCTTCTATTGGGATGTGACCAACTGTCAGTTTTGCTGGCAAATATATCATAGTTAATATTCCGATTTCCTTCCCAACTGCCTTTTCCATCAGATCCACTTTCTGTCACTCATTAGAAAATGACAGGATTCTATAGGAGAATACTAAAATAAAACAAGATTAAACAAAAACTAAGCCATCATAATGGGACAAAATTTGCATATCCCATTATGGTAACTAGTCATATGAAATGGTGCTAGGTGAAAAGACCAGGAAATCCTACCTCATAGCTTATATGAATAGTAGTGAGTGAAGCATGAGTTAGTGATAGACAATTGAGTGATATTTATTCCCGGTTTAGTACTAAGAATACTTTATTTTTGAAACTATAATTGAAATTGTAAATTCTATAATCAGAACATATGGAATTATTGATGCCAATTATTTTTTCATATTTGCATGTGAATAAGCATAATAAGATGCTCCTAAAAACTATTAATGTCAAACTGCAAAAGGAACTCCTTGGACAAAATCAAGTTATATGTCAATGGGAATTCTATATAAAAACCCTGAAATAGACTGTCCTTTTCATAGCCAGCCAAAACACAAAAATCTGGTAGTCAAACACTGTTGGTATCTTCTTTTATCACTGATTAACCATAACATAATTTCCAAATACAAAGAACAGTAGGAAATTTTTGTGACTCACAAATGCTCTGTTCCTCCACCTGGAATTTAATCTTATGTAAACTGAATGTCCTCAGGCCTTGGGAGCATAAGACTTATAATACAATCACATTGACATTTGATCCCAAATGAGACCAACTCATTGCTTCCACTTGACTATTCCATCTATTGTAGACAGGATTTTTTAACGTTTCTGGGATGAGACCAATTCTCTATTTTGCTTGCTAAAATATTAGAGCTAATATTCCTCAAAAACTGCTGATATCCCTGGATTGCTCATTCTTTTTCCTACTTTGGATTTTTGTCAACTTCCTATCATTCACACAGAAAATAATTATTTTTGGAGTTGTGCTTCTTATAACATATTTAGGAAGCACTACTTGACCATAAATGAGAGTTATATACCCCTCATATGTGTCCATGTCGCACACTGCATGGACATATAAGCATCATTTATTGCAGTATACTTTAACATTTTATGTGGAGAAACAGTAAGTAAATAACAAGTTTATATATAGAGAAATTTATTATTTTTACCTATTGCCTGATGTATAGTAGCGCTTTGAAAAAAAATTGCAATTATATTCCTAACATTCAACTGGTATACTTTTTAAGGAGGCTATAGACAAAACCAAACCTAGTTTTATTATCAGGGCTAATTTTCAAGTTGGATATCCTAACTCTTTCTTTATTTCTCACATTTAAAACATCATTGCATGACCTACTACAGGCAATGTAGGAATGGGGAATTATCTTTTGACATCATTCTTTCTCCAGACATTCTGAGCTCTTATTCTGAGCTTTCTCTACCTGAAGCATCGCAACGTTTTTATCAGGTCGTCTTAAGTGGTGCTTTATGCTTGAGTTTTACTTCCCTATTGGACTTTTTCCCTTCAAGTTCACATTATAGTAGAGTGGTGCTCTAAAGAATGGTGATCTTGAGTTTTGTTACAAACTTCTATATTAATTGTCAGCAAATGAATACATTAAGATTCATGTTTAAATAAGAAAGTTATAAAAATTAGTATTTTATAGCTCTATTCATGATGTAAAATTAGGTTAACAATTTTCAATAAGCATGACAATAGTCTGAATATAATACTATAAACTAACATATCTTTAAGAACATATAAACTGATTATCGTTTGGCTCTTAAAATATTGATGCCTTTGTTTTGTTTTCTTTGGTTTTTGTTTTGGGTTTTTGTTTTGTTTTGATTTTTTTTTTTTTGAGACAGGGTTTCTTTATATAGTCCTGGCTGACCTGGAATTCACTCTGTAGATCATGCTGGCTGTAAACTATGAAATCTGCCTGCCTCTCCTTCCCAAATGCTTCGATTAAAGACATGAAACATCACTGCCCAGCTGCCTTTAGCTTAATACAAGTATGACATGTAAAGCCTTACTAAATAAAACTGCTTTTATATTACAGTTGTTTATTATATTATTAGGGTTGAAGATTGAAATATACTCCCATTTTTATGGTGATTTTGTATTTGTGGATTTTTTCAATTTTATAAATTGGAGATTTCATTTGTTCACATTTCAAATTTTGTCCCCTTTCACTGTTTCCCTTCTGCAAATCCACTATGCCATCCCCCCTTACCCTGCTTCTATGAGGGAGCTCCCCTACCCACATACCCACTCTTGCTTCAGCACCCAAGCATTCATCTACACTGGGGAATCAAGCCTTCACAGGACCAAGGGACTCCCCTCCCATTGATGACAGATAGGGAGCTTTAACTACTTCAGTCCTTCCCCTAACACCTTCATTGGAGTCCCTGTGTTCAATCCAATGGTTGACTGTGAACATCCACATCTGTATTGGTCAGAATCTGGCAGAGCCTCCTAGGAGACAGCTGTATCAGTCTCCTTTCCACAAGCACTTCTTGCCATCCACAATAGTGTCTGGGTTTGGTATCTGCATTTGTGATGGATCTTCAGGTGGGCCAGGCTGTGTGTGGCCTTTAATTCAGTCTCTGATCTTCTCTTTGTCCCATTATTTCCAATAGATAGGAACAATTCTGAGTTAAAATTTTGTAGATGTGTGGGTGGGAGCCATGCCTAACCTCTGGCTATTGTCTCGACAGATTCTCCTTCCCGATTCTGGGATATTTCAGCTAATATCATCACTGTACGTCCTGGGATGCTCTTGATTTCCTGGCATCTGGGACTTTCTGGTTGCTACAAACAGTTCCCCGTCCCTAGTTGCTACACACCTCTGTTCAATTTCCTGACCTCTGTACAGATCTTCCACCTTCTCTCATACCTGATTCTTCTCTTATTTTTCCCCTCCCACTACTCTCTTCCTCCAGGGAGAATTTATTCCAGGGATGCAAGTATAGTTCAATATATGTATCCATTAAGAGTAGTACACCACAAAATGTGGAATTAAATTATTTTACAAAAACCTTCAGAAATGGCTCTTAACCAAGTCCAACATTCATTTAGAGATAAAAAAACAAAAATAGTGATAGAACAGGAGGAACACTTATTGATATAATAACACTTTCTTTCCCAAAATTATTGACAATACTATAATACATGAAGAGAATGTTATTATCCATGAAAATCAGAAATAATATCAGGTTGTTTTTGTGGTTCATGTTTTATCCAAGCACTTTAGAGGCAGAGATCTGGAAATCTCTGTCTGTTTCTTGACAGTCTGCCCTATATTGTGAGTACGAAAAAAGCCATGTGTGATATGGAAAAACTACTTTAAATTAAATTAACATAAAGTACAAACATATGCCCACATTCCTTACTCTAACTCAAAATAGTCTTTTAAATATTACAAAGGGTTAACATACATTTAAAGAAAATGATGGGAGAAAAGAGAAAAGACCCCATACCCCATCCAATATGTCACATTACACACCTCTTCCCCACCCCAACTGTCTTCATGTTGATCCCCCCCATCCTCCAACCCACCTGACCTCTAAACTCCCTGTGGCCTCCAGGCTTTTGAGTGTTAGGTGCATCATTTTGGTATGATCACAGACATGGAAGTCCTCTACTGTATATGAATTGAGGGACCCATATCAGCTGGTGTATGCTGTGTGTTTGATGCTCCAGTGTCTGAGAGATCTCTGCAGTCCAGATTAATTGAGACAGCTGGTCTTTCTGCAAGATCGCCTTTCCCCTCAGCTACTTTCAGCCTTCCCTAATCCAGGGGTTAGTTGCTTCTCTCCATTAGTTGGTTGCAAATAACTGTATTTAGGAGGGCAGTCATGACAGATCCTTTTTGTGAGTGCTCCATAGCCTCAGTAAAATGTGAGGCCATAGGACCTCCTCTTGACCTAGATCCCACTTTGGTCCTGTAATTGGACCTTCTTTTCCTGAGGCTCCTCTCCATTTCATCCTTGCATTCAGACAGGAACAATTATGGGCTGGAGATGTGACTATGGGATGGGAACCCCATCACTCACTTGATGTCCTGTCTTCCTGCCGGAGGTGGGCTCTGTACGTTCCATCTATCTATTGTAGTACATTTCATCTAGGGTCTCTGACCTCCCAAGTCTCTGGTGCATTTTAGTGGGTCCATGCACCCTCCTATTACCTGAGGTTACCTGTTTATATTCTTTATGCTGGTCCTCAGGGCTTGGTTCCCCTGTCACGCCCACACTCCACAAACCCCTTTCTAATAATGTCATAAATGATACAAAACGTTAACTAGACAAAGAAAAAAATGCTTGGTTTTATTTCCGTTAAATCTTTATGGACATTATGGATTGAAAGCAATACTCAGCAGCAATATCCTTCACATTACATTCTCAGCATCAAAGGCAGCATTTCAAGGCTTCTCTCATTACCCTTACTTGAAATACCTTGTCAATAAAATTTCTAAATCAGACCTATCTAAGCTTTCCTTTGGAAATCAGATATGGATCAATGTGTGAATTGTCCAGAATACCAATATGCCAATACAGAACAGAACAAATGTATTCAGAAAGGTGTCACCTTCCTAAGCTATGAAGACCCCTTGGGGATGGCACTTGCCTTAATGGCCTTCTGTTTCTCTGCATTCACAGCTCTGGTACTTTGTGTCTTTCTGAAGCATCATGACACTCCTATTGTGAAGGCCAATAACAGAAGCCTCAGCTACATATTATTGATATCACTCATGTCCTGTTTTCTGTGCTCTTTTTTCTTCATTGGTCATCCTAACAGAGCCACCTGTGTCTTACAACAAATCACATTTGGAATTGTGTTCACTGTGGCTGTTTCTACAGTTCTGGCCAAAACAGTCACTGTGGTTCTTGCTTTCAAAGTCACAGACCCAGGGAGAAGATTGAGAAACTTCCTGGTATCAGGGACACCCAACTACATTATTCCCATATGTTCCCTACTCCAATGTATTCTGTCTGCTATCTGGCTAGAAGTTTCTCCTCCCTTTGTTGATATTGATGAACACTCTCAGCATGGCCACATCATCATTGTGTGCAACAAGGGCTCAGATACTGCATTCTACTGTGTCCTTGGATACTTGGCCTGCCTGGCACTGGGAAGCTTCACTTTGGCTTTCTTGGCCAAGAATCTGCCTGACGCATTCAATGAAGCCAAGTTCTTGACCTTCAGCATGCTAGTGTTCTTCAGTGTCTGGGTCACCTTCCTCCCTGTCTACCATAGCACCAAGGGCAAGGTCATGGTTGCTGTGGAGATCTTCTCCATCTTGGCATCCAGTGCAGGAATGCTTGGATGTATTTTTGCACCCAAGATTTATATCATTTTAATGAGACCAGACAGAAATTCTACCCAAAAGATCAAAGTTAGAAATTCTACTCAAAAGATCAAAGAAAAATCATATTTCTGAACGAATAATTCAGGAATTGTGTCCAATGTAAAGTTGGTACATACCCACCAAATATTGGGTTATAGTGAATGTGTCTAGTTTTACAATCACTCTCACTGGTTGCTCTAGTGATGTCATTAAGTATCATATCTACTGAACTTCTGTGTAGAGTCCACAAAACTTGCACTCATTCACTTGCTTCATTTCCTCTCACAGAACTAATCTTTCTAATTATTACAATTTTATTCATCATTTTGCTTTCATGGAGATTTCCCCATTTTAACTTCCAAAAAAAATGTTGATAAGGCAGTTGAATCCATCATTTTGTATAGAAAAATGAGATCCAAGACACACAGGGTTACACATGGAAACCATCTACCAAATCATATAAACAATTAGAAACACAGACTAACTAAATAATCAACAAAGATGAAATCAGAATACATTTTCTGATTTCCAGTAGGAGCACACACATAACAAAATACTGCCTATTTTTTCAGCTGTTCTTCAAGCTATTGGCCAATAGTCTAAAGAGGAAATGTTCCTTTTCTGCTGTCAAATACAAATATATTATATCCAACAATGGACATCAGCCAGGGGCCCCTGTGGATGAATTGGGAATAGTTGCAAGAAGGAGAGGAGGAGGACAACCCATAGAAACACCAGCAGTCTCAACAAACCCGGACAAACAAGATCTCTCAGACATTGAACCTCTAACCAGAGATCATACACTAGCTGATGTGAAGCCCCCAACAAATATGCAGCATAAGGCTGCCTGGTCTAGCATCAGTGGGAGAGACACACCTAACCCCAGAGAGACTTAAATCCCCAGGGATTGGGAAGGGCTGGGCGTAGGGGATGTAGGGATATCATCTTGGAAATGTGGGAGGAGATGTTAGATGAGGAAGAGTCAGGAGAGCAGATCAGGAGGGAGATAACTACTAGACTGTTAAAAAAGATTAAATAATAAGAAATAAAAAATGAAATAAAATAAGTTTGTAGATATGTCAACTTGCTATTCATATTGTAGTTATGGAAGGGATAGGCAAAACTACTGACATTTGCATGAACCTAATTCCTTTCAGAGTTTTCCCTCTGTGTGCAGTTCTGAGTGAGGTCTTGGACACAGAAAATTCTGGAAAACAGAATGAGAGGCAGATGCTTTAATTACGCTGCTTTCTAGAAAACGACTTTTCAAAATGAAAATTGAGTGTTTGCAGCTACAGTAAATATTTCACATTTATCAATTCTCATTACATAATGGGAAACCAAATGGGTCTAAAATGCATTAACAAAAACAACCACTTCCCTCAGTCAGTCTTCATGGAAATATGATCATTAGCACTGTCCCTTTAAAGAACACATTCTTCATTAACATCCACATTTTACTTATTGAAAATTCGTGGAAGATGGCATTGTTTCAAAGAAAGATTTGATATTCACACTACAGTTTAAAGAATTCTACGCAAATTTATTCTTTTTTATTTATTTTTTATTTTTTAATTAGATATTTACTTTATTTGCATTTCAAATGCTATCCCAAAAGGCTACCCTTCCCCCGCCCTGCTCCCCAACCCACCCACTCCTGCTTCCTGACCCTGGCATTTTCCTCTACTAGGGAATATAATCTTCATAAGACCAAGAGCCTCTCCTCCCAATGATGGCCGAGTAGGCCAACTTCTGCTAAATATGCAGCTAAAGACTTGAGGTCTGTGGGTACTGGTTAGTTCATATAGTTGTTCCTACTATTGGGTTGCAGACCCCTTTAGTTCCTTGGGTACATTCTCTAGTTCCTCCATTGGGGGCCCTATGTTCCATCCAATAGATGACACTGAGCATCCACTTCTGGATTTGCCAGGTACTGGTAGAGCCTCACAAGAGACAGGTATATCAGGGTCCTGTCAGAAACTGTTGCTAGCATAGGCAATAGTGTCTTATAAAAATTTATAAAAATTTACTGTCTTATATGATATACATAAATAGTTAATATAAAATTTATATAAATATATACTTCTATAATTATAATATATGATATATAAAATTATAATATACAAATAATATAAAAATATATAAATGTATAAAGTCATATATACAATATATATACTAAAGTCTTATATAATATATATATTCACATTTAATATAAAATAATGTGAATATATAATTACATAATTATAATATATACCCTATTTAAAGTATAATATGGAAATAATATTAATATATAATATATAAATATATGTTTATATAAATAATAAATAGTGTCTTATAAAAACATAAAAAAACACTTAAACTTGTAGTAGAGAATGTGGGGAAAAACCTCAAGGATATGGGTCCAGAGGGAAAATTCCTGAACAGAACAGCAGTGGCTTATGCTGTAACATCAAAAATTGACAAATGAGACCTCATAAAACTGCAAAGCTTCTGTTAGTCAAAGTATGTTAGTAAGACAAAACATCAACAAACAGATTGGGTGTCAGAGACCATCCCGTGAGAAAGTGAGCCCTTCACAATCTCCCTAACAGACCAAATGGCCTTGTACTAAGAGCTGGTTATCAACCCCCTTCCTCCCTATTCCTTTCTTGGCACCTGAGGCTGTAAAAGCTAAATTATAGTCCCCTCTTTCCTATCTCTTCCTGAGTTCCCCTGCCATCCAAGGACATGAGTTACACCTGAGCCCAGCCTGACCCCCAAGGCTGTCAAGGAGGATCTATGTTCCAGAGATAAGATGCAGAGTGCCCACTGCCTGGCGCCTGACTTCGGCCCCCATGTCAGCAGTTGCCCACTTCTTTGTTATTTGTATAATTCTCCCTCGACCCCTCCCATATTCCCTGTGATGTATGCTTTAAAAAGAAGGCACCTCAGCATAATAGACCTCGATAGGTATCCTTCCTGGTCTCCTGCTCTTCTTTTTCTTCCTCCCATTTCCTTCCAGGTTTGCGGTCCCCCTCACACCCACAAATAACTGAATCCCGCGGGACAGGATAATTGGGAAAAGATCTTTACCAATCCTATACCTGATAGGGGAATAATATCCAATATATATAAAGAATTCAAGAAGCTATAGTCCAGAAAACCAAATAACCCCATTTAAAAATGGAGTACAGACAGAGCTAAACAAAAAATTCTCAACTGAAGAAAACCAAATGGATGAAAAGCACGTAAAAAAATGTTCAACATCCTTAATCACCAGGGAAATGCAAATCAAAATAACCCTGAGATTCCACCTCACACCAGTCAGAATGGCTAAGATCAAAAATTCAGGTGACACCAGATGCTGGCGAGGATGTGGTAAAAGAGGAACACTCTTCCATTGCTGGTGAGATTGAGAGCTGATACAACCACTCTGGAAATCAGTATGGTAGTTCCTCAGAAAATTCGCAGACATAGTGCTATCAGAGGATCCATCAATACCTCCCCTGGGCATTTACCCAGAAGACTTTCCAACTTGTAATAAGGAAACATGCTCCACTATGTTCATAGCAGCCTTATTTATAATAGCATTGGATTTAGGATTGGTAAAGATCTTTACCCAATCTTTTTTTTTTTTTTTTTTTGCTGTTTTGTCTTACTGACATACTTTGCCTAACACATGCTTTGCAATTTTATGAGATTAATTCTCAATCTTATAGCACAAACCATTTCTGTTGTTCAGGATTTTCCCCCTGTGCAAATATCTTCGAGACTCTTCTCTACTTTCTCCTCTATAAGGTCATTGTCTCTGATTTTATGTGTAGTTCCTTGATCCACTTAGACTTGATTTTTGTACAAAGAGATAAAAATGGATTAATTCACATTCTTCTACATGACAACTGCCAGTTGTACCAGTGCCATTTGTTCAAAATGATGTCTTATTTTAACTGGATGATTGTAGCTCCTTTGTTAAAGATTAAGTAACCATAGATGTGTGAGTTCATTTCTGTGCCTTCAATTCTATTCCACTGATCTATCTGTCTGTCGCTGTACCAGTACCATGCAGTTTTTCATCACATTTGCTCTGTAGTACAGCTTGAGGTCACTCATGGTGATTCCAACAGAGGTTCTTTTATAGTTGAAAGTAGTTTTATCTATCATCATTTTTTGGTTGTTTTTGTTTTGTTTTTGTTATTCCAGATGAATTTGCAATTGCCCTTTCTAACTCTGAAGAATTGAGTTGGAACTTGATGTTTATTGCATTGAACCTGTAAATTGCTATTGACAAGATGGCCATTTTTAGTATATCAATCCTGCCAATTCATGAACATGGAAGATCTCCATCTTCTGAGATCATCTTTGATTTAATCTTCACATACTTGAAGTTCTTATCATGCAGATCTTGAGTTCCTTAAGTAGAGTCACAGAAAGGTATTTTATATTATTTGTGACTATTTTGAAGGGTGTTGTTTGCCTACTTTGTTTCTCAGCCTATTTATCTTTTGTGTAGAAAAGGCCACTGATTTGTTTGAGTTAATTATAGATCTAGCTACTTCACTGAAATTGTTTATCAGCTTTAGGAGTTCTCCAGTTGAATTTTGGGGGTCACTTATAAATGCAATCATATCTTCTGCAAACAGTGATATTTTGACTTCCTCCTTTCCAAATTGTACCCTTTTAATATCCTTTTAGAGAGTCTCTCCTTACAAACAGCTAATTTACATGAGAGTTTCTGTCTTACTTAAGGTTTCCATTCCTCCGAAGATACATCATGACAAAGGGAAGTCTTATAAATAGGAAACAATTAATCCTGGCTGGCTTATACTTTCAGAGGTTCAGTCCATTATCATTATGGTAGGGAGCATGGCAGCATCCAAGAACTCATAGTGCTATAATAAGATCTGAGTGCTCCACATTTTGATGCAAAGGCAGCAGCAGGATAGTCTCTTTTTCAGGCAGCTAGGAAGAGGGTCTCTTCTGCACTTTAGTGTAGATTGAGCACAGGCTCTCAATGCCACAGTGACACATTTTTGTCAACAAAGCCACACCTATTCTAACAACTACATGACTCCAAATAGTGTCACTCAGTGTGGACTAAGCATTCTAACACATAAGTGTATGGGGTGAAACCTATTCAAACCATTATAGTGTCTTTGCATTTAAAGGAACCTATGGTTAAAAAAAAGGCTCTGAATAACCAAAGACCACCCAGAACCTCCCTCATATGTGCAGGCTGATATAGCTGTTATATTGTCCTCAATCCTCAGTGAGGCACTGTGTGCTTTCAAACAAGGCAACAAACTCTTCCTTGCTATCCTAAGGAATATGGGGATTAAAAAATATTACCCCTCCTCCAAAAGAAGTATTAATGTGTCAAACTCATTCTTACCTGTCATGAACTTGGTGAGAGAAAAAGATAAATAAAAAGAAAAGGGCATGACTGCTCTTAGATATGGTGGAGGGAAAGTTTTATTGTAGATATGAGAGAGAGAATAGCCAGAGGCAGACACATCTGGGAGAGTGCAGTGTGAATATAACCCTGAGCAGCAGGGTCCCTCCATAGGGGTAGGAGGTCATTCTTCCTCTCTGTAGGCTGAGAAGGCACAAATAGGCTACTCTAACTGCTTGGCTTATCTTCCTTTTTTCCAAAGCGATGGCCATGAAGGACTGCCATACCACCAATAGCTAGGTCTCCTAGAAATAGTCACTCCTGAATCCACCAGTCAGAACTACATAGCACAGGAGTTCACACCAGTGGAAGAAGTCCTTTTCTCCAGGTCTTTTTCTTCGTTCCTCTTCTCTCAAACCCTGTTACAGGATATTTGATTACTGTACAAAGAAAACCTACTTGTTCACAAAATATAGAAGGCTTAAATAGATGTCAGGTGCAGTAAGGTGTGTCCTGAAGAGATGAAGTTTGAGTGTGCCTCTAAATGTCTCCATAGATAAAAATGCTAAAAAACAGAAATTGTTTTTGGAGGTGTCTTATGTTCTTTGCTCATGACTCAAGCCAAAGTCAGCTGGATGGGCTTGAAGGTGAAAGGGTTTGGCTCTACTGAGTTGGCTTGTAGCCCCCACTAGGAAGGTAACATGGTTCAGCCTGCCAAAGGGTGGAGGGCAGGAGCTAGAGACTTTGCTAGCAATTGGACTTTTGGGAGCTCTCTTGCTCTCTCTTTTGGCCTGGAATCCAAGTAAAAAATAGGAGTTCTCTCTCTGGGCTTGCAGGAATCAAATAGAAAAAGCTGGTAGGACATAGGTGAGACAATATTCTAGAAAAGGGAGCTAAGGTGTCCTCTTGGGTTTGGATTAGCTCAAGAGAACAGTAGACTAGCTGCATAGAGTGATATAGATAGAATGAGATTTTTAAAAAGCCAGCCGTTTAATTATAAAATCAGGCTTTAAAATGGATATTTTGTATATAGTTAAGAAAATAAAGTTACCTTACTGAGCTTGCAGGTGTTTAACTTCAGCTCCCTACTCCTGTGTCTTTATGGGTATAAATATTAAACAAATCCAAAACTATAAATAGTCAAAGCCCACCTAAAACCAACAAACACAATTTGTATTTTACCATTTAATTTTATTTTCTATATACGAGTGTCAGCTTGCATATATGCATAAGCATCGAATATATGGAGTATTTATGGAGGACAGAAAAAGGCATCAGATGCCATGGAATAAGAGTGACAAATGGTGTGTGCCACAAGGGGAAACTGAACCTGGGTCCTCTGGAAGAGCAGCAAGTGGAACTGGGTTTGGGTGTGGTGGTGAACACCTTTAATTCCTGCATTCTTAAGGCAGAGGCAAAAAGAAAAAAAAGTAAAGAAATGAAATGACTAAGCTGGATGTGGCAGCTTATCTCTTTAACACAAACACCCAAGCTAGGTATGGCAGCTCACCTCTGTACCACAAGCACCTAAGCTGGGTGTGGCAACTCACTTCTATACCACTAGCACCATGGAATCTCTCACACACACACACACACACACACACACACACACACACACACACACACACAATCCCAATCAAATGTCAAACAACTAAACCCAACCAGGTCTGGATTCAATGCTAACAGAGTTCCATGGACAGCCAGGGAGGGCTACATGGAGAGATCCTGCCTCAAACAACAACAAAAACAACACAACTTCAAACAAAAATACAATGACAGTCAGAAGACATAACACTCTAGCACGTTGGTTCTCAACATGTGGATCATGATCTCTTAGGGGATATGTAAGACCATCAGGAAACACAGATATTTACACTAAGATTCATGACAGTAGTGAAACTACAGTTATGAGGTAGAAATGATCATTTATGGCTGGGGGTCACCATAACAAGAGGAACTGTGATAAAGGGTCCTAGTATTAGAAAGAGTGAGCACCACTAGTCTTGCACATGGTTGCCTAAAGTAGAAATTCAGCATAAGTGATATGATAAGGGGGAAAGCAGCTACATAAATGTAATCATCTGAATCGACATGGTAGGTGAAAAAAAGTGATTTTTCCAAATTGTACTCTGACTTGCATAAGTGTAGGGACATACACACGTACACACCTTTTTTGGGTAAGTAAGAACTCATGAATTTATTGTCTTCATTACAAAATCAGCATAGAACTAGATCACTGTGCATTGGTGTTTGCTACATCTCTGTCTGCATCTGTCTCTTTGTCTCTCTCTGTCTCTCAGTCACTCTGGTTGGTTTGTTTTTTGTTTGCTTTTTGAGACAGGGTTTCTCTTTGTAGCTCTGGCTGTCCTGAAACTCACTCTGTAGTCCAGGCTGACATTGAACTCCATCATCTGCCTGACATGTGTGCCACTGCCACATGGCTGCAAACACCATCTTTATAAGAGTAAAATTAATAAATAAAATGGGACTGTAAGACTGGATCACTATCAGGGACATCAGCCCTCTGCCTGGGCTTAGGACCCACACACCAGGGTGCTGCAACAACCAGGTAAGCTAAGGATTCTCTGCTACCCCATCCAGCATCAACAGGCCAGCAGACAGGGATGTCCAGAGCGGCACATGAATAGGGGCGTTTGTACCCAAGGCTTAGACCAGTTATACTGTGGTGGTGCAGACTTCAGACCTGTATCAGTTCCGGGGGAAAACCTTTTCTCCTCCCTCTCCCTCCCCCCCTCCCCCTCCCCCTCCCCCCCTCCCCCTCTCTTCTTTCTTTCTTTCCTTTGACTCAGAGTTTCTCTGTGTAGCCTTGGCTGCACTAGATGGTAGATCAAGCTAGCCACAAACTCAGATATCCACTAGGATTATATGTATACACTAACACCTCCCTCCACACTTCCTGCCCTTCTGCACACAGTGGGTTCTGGTTAACGTAGTTCAGACAGCTTTGCCATGGATACCAGGGCAGTTGCAGAGATGGACAGTGGAGAAGCAGTGTTAAGGAGTTAACAGGACTCCCTGCAGACTAAATACGGTTACATATACTCTAGTGTTACCTTCCCCCCCCCCCCGCCCCCGGGAAGCTGCTGCTCGAGTCTTTCCTTCTGAAGTGAAGTGCATCCTCAGTGCCACACCAAAGTCATTTTCTGGGCTGAATCCTGTTATGCATCTCCAAATTTCTCTTAGCATGGGGATGGACAATAGAAAAGTTATTCGTGATGACCTCCTGTCTGATGTTTATAACTGAGAAGAGTTTGAATTCTTGAGATCAGTGGTGAAAGAATACTCGATTCCAAATATGTCTTTTTTTTTTTATTCCTCTATGGTAATTTCCTAAGTTTTCTTTGTAAGAAGACCTGTCAAGTATCATTCCCACAAAGACCTACAACCTGTTGGGTCTTAAATCCAAGGCAAAAATGTTGAACTAAAGTGTCCATTAACATATCAAACTGGACAGTGGCCTCAGCATCCCTCTGTCCCTGGCTGGCATGCCTCCCCCCACCCCCCAGCCACCACACTGCCCAAACTCCCCAGTCCAGGTGATCCCCTGGGCTTTCCTCCTTCCAGCTACTCTGACCACTATATAACTCAGCCACTTTTAGCTGTGCTAGTCTCTTGGCTCAGGCGGTCCTTCTTGGTTGGACTCCCCTCTTTCTCTTTTCAGATCTCCTCTCCTCACATGGCCCAGCTTAGGGTAATGTTCACTCTGTAAGGTTCCCAGAGGTTTTCTGTCTGGTCTGGAACTCACTGTGACAGGCTAGTTTCTAATCCCAAACATCAACTTACCTCTGCCAGCAGTTCTGTAATTCAGGAGTGTTTCAGCAAGCCCGGCCTTTGAGGCTCAAGGAAATACTGGCACATCTATAATCACAACACTCTCCCTAACAGATTGAGTGTAAGGCTCCATCTGGGGAGGTGTGTCCACTTCCTGGCGCTTGATCACGTCTGAACTACATTGTCCAGAAGACATTGCACCGAGAATAGCCAATGAAAATAGGCGCGTTAGTGACGACAAAAGGACGCTGGGCGGGACTTTCGGCTTTGCGTGCAGGAGGTTCTTTGAAACTTTCTGGATCTGTCAGTCTGGTTCACAGAAAACTGGTTTTATCAGTATTGGTCATGGCAGGAAAATGGTAGAGTTGAGGCGTTTTTCCTCCGTCACGGAGACAGAGCTGAGGTTTTCGACAGCCCGTGTGATCTAATCCAAGCTTCGAGGAGGGATGGCCACGTCCCAGGGCCTGGCTGGCCACTGGAGCCTGATGGTGATTGTGGAGGCTGCTGGTGGAGCCCTGCCCCAGGTGAGTGCCTAGTGATCGCCCAACTACCTGAGTTCTGGAGCACTGAGATCTGGGTCAGGAGCCAACAGGGTAGACTCCCATGTCCCCGACTGTAGGGCACCGGTGGACGAAATTATTGTAGTTTTGTTTTTGTTTGTTTTGGTTTGGTTTTGGTTTTATTTTTTGTTTTTGTTTTTGGTTTTGGTTTTGGTTTTGTTTTTGTTTTGATTTTTGGTTTTTTTGTTGTTGTTGTTTTGTTTTGTTTTTTGTTTTTTGTTTTTTGTTTTTTTTTATTTTGTTTTGTTTTGTTTTGTTTTTTGACATCTGTCTGCTAGATTGCTAGAACCAAACCCTCTGACTCAGTGTCTGGTGGACTGTACCTCTCAAGGCTTGTGGGAGGGCATGAGCTCTGACAAAGAGCCCTGGAGTGACCTCTACTGGCATTACATGAGGGAAAGGGCTCAGTGAACCTAAGGACCTGACTTTTGTTTAGAGAGACTCTGGTGGCCAAGAAGATTTGAACAGGTGAGAGATTCCATCTAGTCAGTTTCCTAGCTTGGGGTGGGGGTAATATGGGTGTAGGCAGAGACCTATGAATCCTTGGGTAAATCCTGTGCACTCATGTTCAAGTTGGAATGCAAGCTGTAGCAGGGGTGGGGGAGTTGTAGGGTGGGTGATGGTGGTGTTCAGATCTTTGATGGAGTTATTTTATTCTCTCTGTATGCCCCTCTTCCCCACCTCCTTTCCACCTCCACTGTCCCCCAGGGGGCCTGGTGGGTTCCTGCTATCCCTCCCTCCCTCTCCCTTTTCCACACTCCCCTCTTCCTTCACCCCTCTGCCTATTCCTTTGCCCCTCTCCGTCTCCCTCTCCCTCTCCCTCCCCCTCCCCGTCCCCCTCCACCTCCCCCTCTCCCTCTCCCTCTCCCTCTCCATCTTCCTCTTCTTCTCCCTCTCCCCTCATCCCTCCTTCTCCCTCAGACTGGGCCTCTCTATGTAGTCATGGATGTCCAGTCTCTCTATGTATCAGGGTGTCTTCAAACTCAGAGAGATTCTTCTATCTCTATTTCACAAGTGATGAGATTAAAGCACCTTTTGTTATATTTTTACTTTATTCATTTACTTTTGATCTTGGCTCAAACTCACTGTTTACACCACACTGGCCTCAAATTCACAGAGATTTGCCTTCTTGTGAGTTAGGGTCTCCTTTGGGTAAGGGCTGCCAACTGAACACTGGTTCATGGTGGAAGTGCCCTAATTAGAGCCAACCTCTCCTACATTTCCAATGAGTTTTAAAAACTCAGCCATCAAGACATGCTGCTGTGCTAAGCATAGCTGTGAGGGAAAATTAAATTAAAAATAAATTTTATTTTTTAAAAAATATTACTAAATTACACTAGTAATAACAATTAATAATATTACTAATTTTTAAGTATTACTGAAATGTTTTACAACTCTGTAATTGCATTCAGTATTTGAGTAAAGTCTGCCTTGTTATTAGCTATACTCCCTCTCCCCATTGACACGCCCCATGACTCTAGCTGACCTATATACATCGTGTTGGCCTCAGATGCACAAAAGTCTGCTTGCTTCTGCCTTGCAAATGTTGTGTAAAGGCTAATTAATTCCAAAGTCTTAATTCAATGTGGGAAGACAAAACAACATTTTGAAATCATATGTACCCATTTGTGAAACTTTTGAAAGAAGCATTAGTCATGTGCTCAGGAAGAGCCTGTACCAAATACTTGACACACAGGACTGAGTTTGAGACTGTGATTCTCTTTTGTTTGTTTTTTTAAAGATTTATTTATTTTATGTATATGAGTACATGGTTGCTATCTTCAGACACACCAAAAGAGGGTAATCTCTCCAGCCCTATTAGTCTCTTTTTGGAATAGGAAGGTATGTTAGTTTTAATGAGAACAGTTCCCATAGGCTTAGATATTTCAATGCTCGGTCCCTAGGGTGTGGAACTGTTTGAGAAGAATTGGAAGGATTAGGAGGTAAGGTATTGTTGGAGGAAGGGCTTGGCTGGGAGTGAACTTTGAGGTTTCAGAAGCCCACGCCTAATCCAGTGCAAGTGTGTGTGTGTGTGTGTGTGTGTGTGTGTGTGTGTGTCTACTGCCTGTAGATCAGAATGTAAAGTCTTCAGGTATTGCCATGGTCCCATGCCTCTCTTCTCCCTACCAAGCTAATCCTAGATGAACACTCTGAAACTGTTAGCCAGCACCCAGTTAAATGCTTTTTTTTATTGTAAGAATTGCCTTGGCCATGGTGTCTCTTCATGGCAATAAAACAGTAAATTTTATCCTCAGGTAACAAACAGAAGAGATTGATTCTTTGTCCAAGGTCACCCAGTAAGAGAGACCATTAAGGGATTGAGAGCAGTGGGTACCTGACTGCATGTAAGACAGAGGACTTGGGTGAACCTTTGGGATACCAACACTCTTGCTTATTACTCACAACCTTGTTTTTCTACAGGTTTCCCAGTATTCAGTGAAACATGCTAACCAGAAAGAAGTAAGTGGAGGGTGCCCAGGAATCACACTCCTGACTTAACACATAAGTGACCTCAGGGACTGTGGTGTCCTGGGACTCTGTGCTGGAATTGTCTCTGTCCTGACACTGGATTTCCCTGGCACATGCTCAGAATGAAAGGTCCCCACGTCCACAGCAGGGATTACATGGACAGGTTTCCCTTTATGGTAACCATTGGCTGAAGATTCAAAGGTCTTAAAGCTCCAATGATGACATTAGACCAGGCCTGGAAGTGAGATGGGTTGGGGATGATTAGAAATGCTCAGGCATGCATGAGATCAGCTGGCTTTAGTGGAAGATAGGAATTGTAGTAGCACAACAGTTGAGGGCTAAGTCTGCATACTGAGTGTGAATGGAAGCTCAGTGTGAAGACTGAAGTGTGTCCTGAGATCTTGTACATATGGCTTCCTGACCTTTGTGCCAGGGACAGAGTGGACAACAGTGCCCCAAATGTAGTCTGTGTGAAACAGAAGATTGGGAGGAATCCATGTTAGTGTCTGGTTGGAAGGAGTCCATGTGAATTCTATGATTGAAAGGAGGGACATTCTTCTAGCTTGGATTGACTCCAGCTGTGATGGTTTCAATGAACTCACCCTCCAGAAAGTCATAGACTTGCATACTTGTTCCTTATTGGTGGAACACTTTAGAGATAATAATGATGTATAGCCTTGTTGGAGGAGGTGTGTCCCTGGGGGTGGGCTTGTAGGTCTCAAAAGCTCTTTCCATTCCCAGTTAACTCTCTCTCCCTGGTACTGTACTATGGATCAGGATGTAAGCTCTCAGCAACTGTTCCAATGCTGTGTGTGCCTGTATTCATCCTCCCTGACATGGAGGTTACAGATTGACCCTCTGAGGTTTAAGCCCCAATAAACTCCTTGTTATCATAAGTTGCCTTGGTCATGGTGTCTCTTCACAGTAATAGAAAAGTAATTAAGCCACTATGTCAACTTAACTCATGTTGCTGAGTGATGAGCACAGTAGTCGGAGGGAACATGAAACTGGCTATCAATAGAATAGGTTCACAGCCTGGTATACTCTGAGGTAGAAAGCTAAGTGGGAATGACTTAAGGGTACCAGGAATCCCTGACAAGGAGGATTCATATAAATTCAACTTTCTCCATTATTCAGGACTGTTTATCCTTTGAGGATGTGGCTGTGGACTTCTCCTGGGAGGAATGGACACTGCTTGATGACTCTCAAAGGATGCTGCACCAGACTTTGATGTCAGAAATATGAACACTCATGTCTTTACTTGTAAGACCCTGTCCTGCCATCATTTCAGAGCATGTCTAGGCTTTCCTTTGTTTTTTGGTTTTTGGTTTTTGTTTTTGTTTTTTTTTGTTTTTGTTTTTTTGGAGGGGGGGATTGTGTTTTTTTGTTTTTGTTTGTTTGTTTGTTTGTTTGTTTGTTTTTTAGAGAGAGCTGTATCTTTCTCAAAGCTGGCCTGTGAATACTAAATCTTTCCCCCACAGTCTTAGAGTATAAAATACAGGTTAGGAACCAAGTCAAGTTTCACAACAGCTCTGTTTCTCTCAATTGCAGCAAAGGCACACAGGAATCAATTTGGGGTTAGGAATTTTTGGGGTGTAGTTTGAGACATCAGTCTATCTTTACAATCCTAGCTGTGCTGGATGTGCTATGTAGACCTGGCTGTCCTCTGACTTGCCAAGGTCTTCTTGCTCTGTCTATTGAGTATTGTAATTAATGGACTTCACAAACACATCTGGCCTGGTGTCAGGAGTCTTGACACTGACAGCTACCCTGTGACCTGATGACACTCTAAATATTTGGGATCTTTGTGACTCAAGTACTTCTGGTGACATGCCTTATGTTTGAATGTAACTGGAATTTGGCACTGGTAAGTTCATTTTATTATTTTATTTTATTTTATTTTATTTTACTTTATTTTATATTTTTGCAAGGCACCCTTAACAGAATTACTCTCACTAGGCTTTATTCTTATCTACTGTATGGTGTACATAACTTAATACAAAACTGTCATTTTTTCTATCATGTCCTTTAGGACTTATACCTTCTGGGATCCGTGACATGACTCAGCTGGAGTCTTGGGGAGAGCCCTCTGTGCCTGCATTGAGATTCCTGACTCCAGGTATGTTATAGGTACATAGAGTGTGGTGGTTTTATTGATGTTTGGAGGTATTAATTCTGAACCAGAACTGTCCCTTGGGCATCAGTCTTGAATGTTTTGCCTGTTGCCTTGCAACCCTGTGATACACAGCTGTTCCTGTATTGTGATGGTGTGCACTGTAAATGTAACTCTTATTTGCCTGATGTAATTGTCATCTGAGAGGCAGTGATTTTCTAACTGGTAAGCAAGGCCTAGTCTTGGAAGTTTCTAGCCTATGTGCAATCTAATCAAGGACTAGAGTGGTTTCAACCCCCTAGACTTACTATTGAATAACCTCACCTGTTCTACCTTATTTCTGAACACTGGCAGGATGGTCAACTCAGCTATTTTGGCTCAAACTCCTTCGATTCAAACTGGCTTCTTTTACTGTGTGACTGAATTGCTCTATTTGGTCTCAAAGTAACTCAAGCAATCTGTACTAATCTTCTGGCTTCTCATTCTCTGGTTCATTCTGTCTTCACCTCTATCTAGTTTGTTCTCTCTGCAACCTGCCTGTCAAAATGTTCAGGTCAAAACTTCATCTGAACACTCTGTCTGCTCTGACTTAGACTCACTTTCCTGTCTTATCGCTGATTCATTTAGTCAAATATTTCTCTGATTTATCACTTTGCCTGACTCTCAATTAGATGTCACTTTCCACCATGGCTGCTTTATCTACGAAATAGCTTTAGTTGGTAGAACAATGTTTTGGATTAAATGTGTGTACTATAGGAATGCCAGTATTCCAACCAGAGGAGCACGTTGGATTACAATTCATCTACCATGCAATTTACCTTGGTGGTACTTAAATTCAGGTTCTTTAGGTACCATGCCATATAGCTCTACACAGCCTTCTGCACTGTGTCTTGAATCCCCAGCAATTGAAGCTTGCAGAAAGCTATTGGTGAGGAAAGAGTTTGTTACCGTAAATAGCATGCCTCCCTTTTACTTATTCCATGCTTGTGTTCTTGCTGCTCCTAAGGTCCATAGAACATAAGATATTGACAAATTCAGCATGGTATTGGACCCTAGCCCCTTTGTTCTGTGAGAAACCTCAGATCACCATTACTAATAGATGATGTATCTCTGTCTGTCTGTCTGTTTGTCATTTGATAGTCTACATGCCACTCATCAGGATTTCTCTGTGTCCAGGTTGTTGGATCAAAGTGGAGAGTGAAATGTCACCCTTTGAGCAGAGTCTGTCTGCAGAAGGTGCCAGTCCATCCACGCTGCAGCAGCACATGCTGTGCTGTGCTGTGCTGAGACACCCTTGCTAAGCATGGACAATGTGATGATCCTCCAGACCTCCTAGGGTCTTCTAAAGCATCAAGTGACTTACACTATTGGGGATACCCCCACAAACACTGAGAGTAGAGAGGCCATTCAGAGTGAGAAGAACTGCATACGCAGCGACAGTGGCAAAACTTTTACTAGCACATCCCACCTCAATCGACACCGGAAGATACACACTGGAGAAAAGCCTTTTCAGTGCAGGGAGTGTGGGATGTCCTTCAGCCAAAAAGCCTTTCTTATTAAGCATTTCAGAATTCACACCGCAGAGAAGCCATTCAGGTACAGTGAGTGTTGCAAAACCTTCAAGCACAACTGCTACCTTGTTGCTCATCAGTGAGTTCACACAGGAGTGACACTGTTACATGGGCTAAATGTGGCAAGTCATACATGAACAGATCCAGCCTTTTATATCATTATTGGGTCCATACTGGAGAAAATCCATAGAAGTATACTATAGTAGTTTGAATAGGTTTGGCCCTATAGATTCATGTGTTTGAATGCTTGGCCCATAGGGAGTGACACTATTAGGTGATGTGGCCTTCTTAGAATAGGTGTGGCATTCTTGCAGAAAGTGTGTCACTGTGGGGATGGGCTTTGAGGTTCAGTGCTCAAGCTCCACCCAGTGTGGGAGAGTCTCGTCCTGGCTGCCTTTAGATCAGGATATAAAACCTCTACTCCACAGCACCGTGTCTGCCTGCATGCAGCCATGGTTCCTGCCAAGATGGTAATGGATTGACCTTCTGAAAATGTAAGCCAGACCCAATTAAATGTTTTCCTTTATAAGAGTTACCTTTTCAAAGTTTTCAAAGTTCCTTTCAAAGCAATAAAAACACTAACTAAGACATGATATCAAATGCATAAATAATATAAGGAAAATTCCAGCCATGTTTATCATGTCCAAGCTCATATAAGGGAAAGGAAATTTAAAAATCATGAATCTTGAAAGTGTTAAAAAACGAAACTCATCTCATCAATGACCAACAAACTTCATAGTAGAGGAAAGGATTTTATGTGTAGTGTGTGGGGGATGCAGCCTCATTTAACATCAGGGATTTTATGCAGCAAAGCATCATGAGTGCACAGAATGTGGCAAAGTGTTTTGCTGCAGGACTGGCACCACACTAAATAGAGTATATGTATTGAGTGCAATGAACATGGGAAATTGTTTCCATGATCTACCCTATCTACACAAAAGGATATTCACTGGACAAAAGTCAAGAGTGCTTCAGATGTGCGGAGCGTTCACCCACACTTGCATCATATTTAACTGAAGAAGCCACAGTGCAGACATGCATCATGAACCCACTGAATCTGGGGAAGACTTTGAACAAAGTTTGTTCTTACTAGCAACACAGACACAACCCAGATAGATTTGTGAATGCAAACGTAGAGAAAGCTTCAACCATTGACCAAGCTTGTTGAGCCTTAGGAGTGAATGTGAGTCTGAGCAAAGAAGTTCTGAGAGTGGCTTTTGTGAGGAAGCAAGTCATTGAAAATTACTCATCAAAGAAGAACATGGATCAAGATGAGGATTAGTGCCATCTTATTCCTAAGAAGTTAATGCTTTCTGGGGACTTAGCAAGAGGAAGCTGTGTTCTTGGCTGCACTGCACCAGTATTGAGTGGAGTCTTCATGTGGCTGACTTTGAATGGGGGAGGAAGAGAGTGACCTCAGTTTAAATAAGACATATATATTTATTGTTGTTTGTTCTATTGGTTGCCATTTTTCCCTCACTGAATATTGCAGTCCATGGGATAAATGATCATTTACTATAAAGTCTTCATAACTATTGTGTCACTACTTTTGTTGGGGACCAGCTCTGTGTAGCACCCTGTATCTATGTTTCCTTTTTTGTTTATATACAGTCTTACCATGTTGGTTTGTCTCACTTGTTTCTCTGTGTGTCTCAAGTTGTCGTAGAACTCAGAGACCTTCCCTATTCTGGGTTCTGAATGCTGGTATTAAGGACAAGCCCCTCTGGGAGATCTAAAGAAACTGGTGCCTTCCTGTCTTAGCCAGTGCCCTGAGTAGATTTCAGGTGCTAGCTCTGCACCCAACCACACAACACCCAGAGGATGCTGGACTCCCAGGTGTTCTAACACACCCATGATCATAGGATTACAGGTTCTTAGGAGTTTGATCATGCCAGGATTTCAGGATCCTAGAGGCACCTTGACTCCCAGGCTCTCTTACACACAGAATTTCAGAATCAATGGATCACAGAGACATCAGGACTCTGAGGAGCTCTGATACAACCAGAAAAACAAGATGGACAAGCTCCAGTCAGAGACATTGAGTGCATGTAGCACTAGAGATACACAGATGGAGAGAGGCAAGATCAAGAACACAAGCATCAGAAACCAAGGTTACTTGGCATCATCAGAACCCAGTTTTCCCATTATAGCAAGTCCTGGATACCACATCACACCAGAACTATACAAAGATTCAATAAACCCAAGAGCTGGTTCAATGAGAAAAATCAACAAGATAGATAAACCCTTAGCCAGAGTGACAAGAGGACATGGAGACAGTATCCAAATTAATAAAATAAGAACTGAAAGGGGAGACATAACAACAGAAACCATGGAAATCCTAAAAATTATTAGATCCTAATACAAAAGCCTATACCCATCAAAACTGGAAAATCTGGATGAAATGGACAATTTTCTAGGCACATAGCAGGTACCAAAGTTAAATAAGGGTCAGATAAACCATCTAAACAGTCCCATAACTTCTAAAGTAATAGAAGCAATCATTAATAGTTTCCCAACTGAAAGAGCCTGGGACCAAACTCTGTTTAGTGCAGAGTTCTATCAGACTTTCTAAGAAGAGTAATACCAATTCTGTTCTAACTATTTCACAAAATAGAAACAGAAGGACACTACTCAATTCATTCTATGAAGCAACAATTATACTTATCCCCAAACCTTACAAAGATGCAACAAAACAATATAACTTCAGACCAATTTCCCTTGTGAATATTGATGCAAAAATACTGAATAAAATTCTCAGAGTGTAAGAACATAACAAAACAATCAACCATCATGATGAAGTAGGTTTTTTCCCAGGAATGAAGGGATTGTTCAATATACAGAAATCAAAGTAACCCACTATATAAATAAAAGCAAAGAAAAAAACCCCACATGATCATCTCATTCAATGCTGAGAAAGCATTTGACAGAACTCAACATCCCTTCATGCTAAAAGTCTTGGAAAGATCAGGAGTTCAAGACCCATACCTAAACATAATAAAAGCAAAATATAACAAACCAGAAGACAACAACAAACTAAATGGAGAGAACCTTGGAACAATCCCACTAAAATCATAGACTAGACGAGGCAGCCCACTCTTTTCCTACCTATTCAATATAGTACTTGAAATCCAAGCCAGAGCAATTTGATAACAAAAGGAGGTGAAAGGGAAAAAATTGGAGAGGAAGAAGTCAAAATATCAGTATATGGAGATGATATGATAGTATACTTAAGGGACCCCAAAATCCCACCAGAGAACTCTAAACCTGAATAACAACTTCAACAATGTGGCTGGATGTAAGATCAACTCAAACAAATCATAGACTTCCACTACTTAAAGGATAAACAGGCTGAGAAAGAAATTAGGAAAATGATATCCTTCACAATAGTCACAAATACTATAAAATACCTTGATGTGGCTCTAACCAAGGAAGTGAAAGATATGTATGACAAGAACTTCAAGTCTCTGAAGAAAGAAATCAAAGAAGATCTCAGCAGTTGGAAAGATCTCCCATGCCTATGAATTGGCAGGACTAATAAAGTAAAAATGGCCATCTTGCCAAAAGCAATCTACAGTTTCAATGCAATCCCCACCAAAATTCCAACTTAATTCTTCATAGAGTTAGAAAGAGCAATTTGCAAATTCATCTGGAATAACTAAAAAATGCAGGATCTAGAAAAAATATTCTCAGCAATAAAAGAACTTCTGTGTCATGTCTGCTCTAGACCAGCAAGAATGACAGGACACAGTTGGGTTTTTCTCAACAGCCTTTATTACAGGAATGCCTTGATGCTTCTACAGGGACCCCGGGTGCACAGGGAGCCCTGCTTATATGCACCCCAGCACAGGAGAATACTCCTTGGCCCCCTGGGATTGGTCAGTCTGCCAGCACCCAATTTGCATGCACCCGCTCAGGAGGGGTTGGCGCCAAATTCGAATTGACACCTGCGCAGTGGTGTTGTTTATGACAATGGCAACGGGAAACTGGCGCCATCTTGGAGTTGGCTTCCCACATCTCCCCCTTTTTTGTTTAGTGATGCTGGACTAGGTCTGGGTAAATCTGTCCATCGGCCATGGCTCCTGTTTTAAGTTGATCTTCTAGTGTCACAGCCTTACCTGTCATAGGGTAGCCCTATCGCCTCTAGGCCCCGTGTCTTAGGTTGGTCTGTGCATGAGGAAAGTTGCCTGTCTCTGGATACCATGGATCTGTTTGACTACAATTGCCAAATGACCTAGGGCGAACTCTAAGTTTTTCAAAGAGGCCAGCCAAATATTGGGAGATGCGCCATCTTCAATTGCCAACAGAGCTTGGTACACCACTGCTTTATGTAGAGCATGCTCTCTTTTTAGTCGACACAATGATCAGATGCAGAAGACACAACCCAGGAGGACCACTGCCCCCCCCCAGGCCAACATTTTCCCCCATTCCTTAAAATATGAGAAGGCAATGGTGATCCAGGAGGTGAAGTCCTCCAAGGTGACTGGGTCCAGTCGAGTGCCATTGAGTTTGGCAATCTAAAAACTGGAAAGGTTAATCCTATTTCTTTCCACACCTCTGGGCAGAAGGAGGTACCTGGTCTAACAGCCCTAGTGGACCTTTTTTCCTGTGTAATCAGGGTTGTAAGGTGGAACTGTTGGCACTTTCGGTTTTGTTCTTTTATTAGCTGATGCTCCCCTTTTCATTAGCTTGGTTCTATATGACCAATCCGGGTCATATCTTTCCCTCTCATACCAAGCTGCCTCTTTCTCTAGGTCAGCTTCCTCATCTTTGCTAAGCTCCGAGTCACTGGAAGTGGAGCTTGATAAACTTAAATCCTTTAAAGATTTAAATATCTTCTCTATTTCCTTTTCTTCATCACTGATTCCTTTTATTTTTTCCTCCCTTTTCTTTTCCTTTTTCTTTTTCGCCCTTTTTTGTTCTCTTGCTCATACGCTCTTTGTCCTCTTCTGACATGCTTTCTTGTTGTTCCATAAGAATTTTCTGACCTGTACAGAAAACGAAACAACAAGGATAAGAGCTACCCACACTGGGTCTATGGGCAAGAAAAAACATATCCCCCTTAAACACGGGGATCAATTTGGGAGACTTACTGGTACTGCCGTTCCCCAGCTGAAGAATTCTGAATCCACAAGATCCTCGGGTCCTCATATGGGCTACCATATGTTGCATCTGCTCTCGACCAGCAAGAACGACATGACACAGTTGGATTCTGTTCAACAGCCTTTATTGCAGGAACGCCTCGATGCTTCTATGGGGACCCTGGTCACCCAGGGAGCCCTGCTTATATGCACCCCAGCACAGGAGAAGGCTCCGTGGCCCCCTGGAATTGGTCAGTTTGCCAGCACCCAATTTGCATGCAGTGCAAATTTGCAGTGGTGTTGTTTATAAAAACAGCAACCAGAAACTGGTGCCATCTTGGAGTTGGCTTCCCACACTTCTGGGGGAATCACCATTCCTGACCTTAAGCTGTACAACAGAGCAATTGTGATAAAAACTGCATGGTACTGGTATAGCAACATAGAGGTAGATCAATGGAATAGAACTGAAGATGCAGAAATGAACCCACATATCTATGGTCACTTAATCTTTGACAATAAGGTAAAACCATCCAGTGGAAATAAGACAGCATTTTCAACCAAAGGTGATGGATCAACTAGTGGTTAGCATGTAGGGAATGGTATATACAATATAGGGCAATGCTTGTATGTTAGGTAAACTCCTTTATGAGAAAGGCCCACCTTATGAGTCTGCTTGGGGGGCAAAGTAATTATGAAACAGAGAGTGATAGTGCAGGAAGACTATGACATTTTTCACTTTGGGAATCTCTCACAACACCTTGGGATAAAGGTGAAGTTAGGAAAGTTCAGCCGATATTTTCCACATGGTGAATATTTTCACTTATATGTAGACATGTTCAAGTTGGCTACAGCAAAGAGAAAGGTGAGTGTGTACTAACTTATTGATTTATAATACACAGCAGTAAACACTGTCAAGTGGATACACATTAACATATTGAAATGAAAAAAATACTTTAACATCAAGAAACAATTTCTAAGTTCCTATATTATGTTTATTTTGACATTTTCCCCAATTCTTTGAAGATTCAAACATGCATAAAATATACCTATGTCATATCAGAACTATTTTCTGAAATTTAATGAATACAAACTGTTCTTCATCACTGTTTGATATTCTTTCCTTTAAATTAAACAAAATATTTTTCACTTTGTTGCTGTTATTACACAGTAATCTATTCCCTTACCTTAAACCACTGAAACAGGTGTTGGTAAGAGAGAGACCAATGTTACAATTAGGAAACGCTATGAGCCATAATTGCTAACCCTTGTCATTTTACCCAAAAATGTTTTCCCACAAAACAAACGGATACATACCACGTTCAATAATGAACACAATTATAAAAATTCATATTCACATAAACATGACTTTTTAATAAATTGAAGAACCCAGTCATATTTTTAATTAAGATGAACAGAATTTCAAAGGAACTGCACTAAAACATCAAACAAAGAAATACCTATTAACACACCTCAAGTACAGCAATAATAGCAACCAGACAAAAGCAACAAGTAATTTTCAGTTATAAGTGAACACTTTTGTTAAAATTCTGTAAATAAAATCAAAGACAACAATGCTGGCTTAAATTTTTTAAGAAACTCCTTAGTTGCCTGCAGAAGGTGGGGAGACACATTCACATACAAGAGGAGAGCATTTCTTTATTTTAAAAATGAGTAAAGCATAATGTTTAGTAAGAGGAGAAAGGATATTTGAGAACAATAAAAATTTGAGAAAATTTGAGATAGATATTTATAGAATAATTCTTGACAAAAACACCTACCCACCCAAAAAAGAGAGGAAAAAAAAAAACAGAACACAAAACAGAAAATTCATTCTCTGACAACAGAGATAATTTTTTTGAATTGAGAGTTCTTTTTTATTTATTGAAAATAGCATGTTACTCTCACATAATATATCCTACCTACAGTTTCCTTTCCTTCTACTGGGATATGACCAATTCTCAGTTTTACTTGCAATATATCATAATTAATACTCTTATTTCCCTCCCAACAGCTTTTTCCATCAGATACATTTTCTCTTACTCATTAGGAAATAACAGGATTCTATGGGAAAATAACAAAGTAAAACAAAATTAAAAAAAATTAAGACATCATAATAGGGCAAAATTTTCATAACATATAAGGGTATCTTCATGGAACACTCCATATTCAGGGTCACTACACATAGATTGATCGTTTTCAACAATATTAAACCGGTGTCTGCAAGTTCCACTGTTTTTCATAAACAGTCTTTCATGCTTTGCCATGCTTATTTATTCAAGGTTTTATTTCTTATCTGTAATTTAAGGACATATTTTTTCCTATTTCAAATTTCTTCCAATACTAACTTGCTTTTCTGTTGCTTTAAATAAACTATGATAATAAGTAAAGTAAGTAGGAAGGAAAGATTTGATATATGGCTTATATACACTCATGAAAAGACAAGTGTGGATATTGGGAAACGGGCATTAAAGCATAGATATTAAAGAACAGATAGGGTGTTTTCACGAGGAATTGAAACCAGGAAAGTGGATAACATTTGAAATGTAAATAAAGAAAATATCCAAAAAAAAAAAAGATGGAAAACAAGAATACTACTTACTGGATCTGCTACCCATAGTGAGATGGACACACCTGTATCAATTACCAATTAATAAAAAGCTTCAAACTCATAAGGACAGGATAGTGTTGGGTAAAAAAAAAGCCTCAATTAAATTTCCCTATGTCTGTTTACAATACTTAGTGCCAAAATGAAAATAAAAAAGTAAAAACATCAGGTTGCAATCTCTGTATTTACACACAACATGCATGCCAAAACAAGGGCCACAGCAAGGGCACCTATCCCAGCCCATTCTTTCCCAATGCCAAGCCAGGATCCACTCAGGTAGAATTCACAATGACAATTGCCGAGCAAAGCTCATTCATATTGCCATCAAAATTTGCAGTCCAATTTAAACACCTACAGTATCCCCCATCTGGGTTCTGCACCCATCAGGGGCAGACACATGCTCATCACCAGCAAGATCAGCTATTTCATTTTGACAGTGTCACACTAGCCACTCTGGAATCGACACTGGCTCTGCGCGATTCTGTGGAAACATGCAAACACACCCTCTCGCCCAGGCCAACACGGGATCTGAACCATTCCATGATCCTGTAAGCACATCCTTCCATTTAGCATACCCCAGTTTACTGGGGCTGGTATTAGCATGCCGTTCAGCAGCAGAGCGACCTTCCTTATCCAATTGCAAAAAAATTTAAGGTAAAAAGAGCTAAGGAGAGTCTTATCTTTGGAGTATGGCCATAGCCTATTCCCCCTTTTTGTTTTATTAATAATTCCTTTAAGGTTCTATGTGCTTGGTCAATGATACCTTGGCCTTGAGGATTATATGGCAGGCTGTGTTTAACTTGTACTTCCATCTGTTGACAAAAAGACACCAGGGTTTTGGCAGTATATGCAGGGCCATTATCTGTTTTAAGTTGTTGGCGTTTACCCCAAGCTGCCCAGGCCTCCAAACAATGCTGTATAACATGGGAGGCCTTTTTCCCATGCCATGGGAGATGCATAAACTATTCCTGAACATGTATCAATGGATACATGAATGTATTTCAATTTGCCAAATTCTGAAAAATGTGTCAGATCCATCTGCCACACCTGTAGAGGGAGCAATCCTCTAGGATTCACTCCATAAAAAGGTGGGTGTTGAAACTCAAGGCAACGTCCACAGGTAGTGACTACATCCCAAGATTGTGTTCTAGAGATTCCAAATTTTCTCTGCAGAGTTTTATCATTAACATGAAATTTAGAATGAAATTGTGAGGCTAACTCAATAGGGGATGCTAAAAATATGAACTCCATATGAGTACAATTATCCACAATATCATTTCCCCTACTTAAGGGTCCTGGAAGCCCACTATAGGCAGACATGTCCAATAGATAATGGTTGGCGTCTTTCCCACAGCAACTTCTGCAAGGCTAAGGCTTGGATGGTACTACGAGCTTTTATTTGGCCAGCCACTTCTAGGTATAAAACTAAATTAACTACATTTTGTGAATCTGAAATTAGATTAAAAGGAAAATCACAATCCTTAATGACCTCAATAACTATTTGTAATTCCACCATCTGCGGAGTACAGTGATAATACTGCCTGACACAGGATCATTCCCCTCTAACATATCTACTCTGCATCCAGTTTTTGATCCATCAGTAAACACATTAACTGCATCCTTAATGGGTGTTTTCCTCACCACTTGAGGGAAAATGACTGGATGTTCCTTAAAAAAGGTCATTAACGGATGTTTGGGATAATGATTATCAAATGGGCCCTCATTAATGCAGGCTAAAATAGCCCACTCATCAATATTTGCTGTTAGGACCTTTTGCTGATACCCATCATAAGGGATTACAATACAGCTGGGTTTTATACCAAAAAAAAAAATTGTAAACAATGCTGAATTTCCAACAAGGCTAAAGAAGCCACTGTTGTAGGGTAATGATCTAATGTCCTCCCAGCAGATATTTTGGAATGGATCCATCACAATGGGCCTCCTTGCCACAATAATCCTGTGGGTTGCATCTCAGTAGGTAATATTATCAAAATGATGGGTAACCCTTCTCTACAACGCTGAAGCTGGGCTTTAACCAATTCTTCCACTAGGGTAAGGGCCTTTCTAGCCTCAGGTGTTAATTCCCTTTTGGAACTTAACTATGAGTCTCCTTCTAAAATTTGAAACAGAGGTTTTAATTTAACATTTGAGATCTTCAAATAGGGCCGAATCCAATTGATATCGCCTAACAATTTCTGAAAATCATTTAAAGAATGCAAGGAATCAACCCTCAACTGTATCATTTGAGGCCAAATGGCCGTAGGGGCAATCCTTGCTCCTAAATAGGACACTATTTTCAACAAATACCTACCCCATAAGCTAATGGGCAGTTCAAGCACATATGTTTGAAACATCCCATTATGCCATTCCTTATCTTTCCAGGGGAGCATCCTGGCACTTACATCTGGGCTCTTCGCATAGCCCAGGCCTTGTAATATTTGTTCTGACTCCTGAATCGGCCATCCTTTTGGCCAGTCCTTAAACCAAAATGCAGTTAGAAAAGTTACCCAAATGGCTAGAAAAAGAAAGTAATCCATAGACTGTCCCTATTACCCTCTTACTTTCACTACCATCTTACCTTCACTTTCTTGTCTCCAGAGCCGGAGAGCCTTTTTGTCTCTTACCGAGAGCCTAATTGTCTATTTACAGAGAGCCTAATTGTCTCTTTACCAAGAGCCTAATTGTCTCTTACCGAGAGCCTTATTGTCTCTTTACCAAGAGCCTAATTGTCTCTTACCGAGAGACTAATTGTCTCATACCAAGAACCTAATCGTCTCTTACAGAGAGCCTAATCCCAACCTCAGGATGGTGAGTTCCTTACAGTACTCATCCTGTCGACAGACCCTGACTACAGAAAGTTATGAACCTCTTCAGTGGGGGAGTCGGGTCCCGGGTTTCGGCACCACTTCTTGTGTCCAACTCAGCACACAAGGAAAATGCAAGCACTGGTTCTTCTTTTTTTTTTTTTCCAGCATTGTTTTTTTGTTTGTTTGTTTGTTTGTTTTTTGGTTTTTTTTTCATTTTTATTAGGTATTTAGCTCATTTACATTTCCAATGCTATACCAGAAGTCCCCCATACCCACCCACCCCCACTCCCCTACCCACCCACTCCCCCTTTTTGGCCCTGGCGTTCCCCTGTACTGGGGCATATAAAGTTTGCAAGTCCAATGGGCCTCTCTTTCCAGTGATGGCCGACTAGGCCATCTTTTGATACATATGCAGCTAGAGTCAAGAGCTCCGGGGTACTGGTTAGTTCATAATGTTGTTCCACCTATAGGGTTGCAGATCCCTTTAGCTCCTTGGGTACTTTCTCTAGCTCCTCCATTGGGAGCCCTGTGATCCATCCATTAGCTGACTGTGAACATCCACTTCTGTGTTTGCTAGGCCCCGGCATAGTCTCACAAGAGACAGCTACATCCGGGTCCTTTCGATAAAATCTTGCTAGTATATGCAATGGTGTCAGCGTTTGGATGCTGATTATGGGGTGGATCCCTGGATATGGCAGTCTCTACATGGTCCATCCTTTCATCTCAGCTCCAAACACTGGTTCTTCTTAAAGCAGTTTACTCAGGCAGCTTCTCTCTTCAAATCCCCCGTGTTTCAGGGTACAAGCGTTTTTATCCACTCAAGCCACCGCCATGCTTCAACCAATCACCACAGGTCACATCACCTCCCCGGGCAGGCTTGCTCAGCCAATCAGGGATTAAGGGTAAGCCATCCACCAAATATGGGCTTGTTTACTGCCTGGCACAGATTTAAATCAGGCTGGCCAGGGAGTCTGAAATGGTTTCCTACAGGCCCTGTGATCCATCAATAGCTGACTGTGAGCATTCACTTCTGTGTTTGCTACGCACCAGCATGGTCTCACAAGAGACAGCTATATTAAGGTACTTTCATCAAAATATTCCTAGTGTATGCAATGGTGTCAGCGTTTGAAAGCTGATTATGGGATGGATCCCCGGATTTGGCAGTCTCTGGATGGTCCATCCATTCGTCTCAGGTCCAAACTTTGTCTCTGTAACTCTTTCCATGGGTGTTTTGTTCCCAATTTAAGAAGAGGCAAAGTGTCTACACTTTGGTCTTCGTTCTTCTTGAGTTTCATGTGTTTTACAAATTGTATATTATATGTTGGGTATTCTAAGTTTGTGGGCTAATATCCACTTATCAGTGAGTACATATTGTGTGAGTTCTATTGTGATTGGGTTACCTCACTCAGGATGATTCCCTCCAGGTCCATCCATTTGCCTAGGAATTTCATAAATTCATTCTTTTTAAGAGTTGAGTAGTATATTCCATTGTGTAAATGTACCACATTTTCTGTACCCATTCCTCTGTTGAGGGGCATCTGGGTTCTTTCCAGCTTCTGGCTGTTAGAAATAAGGCTGCTATGAACCTAGTGGAGCATGTTTCCTTCTTACTGGTTTGAACACTTTCTGGATATATGCCCAGGAGAGGTATTGCAGGATCCTCTGGTAGTGCTATGTCCAAATTTCTGAGGAACCACCAGAATGATTTCCAGATTGTTTGTACAAGCTTGCAATCCCCAACAATGGAGGGGTGTTCCTCTTTCACCACATCCTTGCTTGCATCTGCTGTCACCTGAATTTTTGATCTTACCATTCAGACTTGTTTGAGGTGAAATCTCAGGGTTATTTTGATTTGCAATTCCCTGATGATTAAAGATGCTGAATATTTTTTCAGGTGCTTCTCAGCCATTCTGTATTCCTCAGGGGAGAATTCTTTGTTTAGCTCTGAGCCCCATTTTTAATGGGGTTATTTGATTTTCTGGAGTCCACCTTCTTGAGTTCTTTATACAAACTGGATATTAGTCCCCTATCTGATTTAGGATAGGTAAAGATCCTTTCCCAATCATTTGGTGGTCTCTTTGTGTTATCGACAGTGTCTTTTGCCTTATTGAAGCTTTGCAATTTTATGATGTCCCATTTGTCGATTCTCGATCTTACAGCACAATTGATTGCGGTTCTATTCAGGAATGTTTCCCCTCTGCCCATAACTTTGAGGTTTTTCGCACTTTCTCCTCTATAACTTTCGGTGTCTCTAGTTTTATGTGGAGTTCCTTAATACACTAAGATTTGACCTTAGTACAAAGAGAGAGGAATGGATCAATTCACATTCTTCTTCATGATAACCACCAATTATGCCTGCACCATTTGTTGAAAATGCTGTCTTTTTTCCACTGGATGGTTTTAGTTCTTTTGTCGAGATCAAGTGACCATAGGTGTAGGTTCATTTCTGGGTCTTCAATTTTATTCCATTGGTCTACTTCTCTGTCAACATACCATTACCATGCAGTTTTTTATCACAATTGCTCTCTAGTACAGCTTTAGGTCAGGCATGGTGAATCCACCGGAGGTTCTTTTATTCTTGAGAAGAGTTTTTGCTATCCTAGTTTTTTTTTGTTTTTTTTTTTTTGTTATCCAGATAAATTTGCAGATTATCCTTTCCAATTCATTGAAGAATTGAGTTGGAATTTTGATGGGGATTGCATTGAATCTGAAGATTGCTTTTGGTAAGATAGCCATTTTTACTATATTGATCCTACCAATCCATGAACATGGGAGAACTTTCCATCTCCTGAAAACTTCTTTAATTTCTTTCTTTAGAGACTTGAAGTTCTTATCATACAGATCTTTCACTTCCTTAGTTAGAGTCATGCCAAGGTATTCTATGTTATTTGTGACTATTGAGAAGGCTGTGGTTTCCCTAAATTCTTTCTCAGCCTGTTTATCCTTTGTGTAGAGAAAGTCCATTGACATGTTTGAGTTAATTTTATATCCTGATAATTCTTAAACCTGTTTATCAGGTTTCGGGGTTCTCTGGTGGAATGTTTAGGGTCACTTATATATACTATCATATCATATACAAAAAGTGATATTTTGACTTCTATTTTTCCAATTTGTATCCCCTTAATCTCCTTTTGTTGTCGAATTGCTCTGGCTATGACTTCAAGTACAATTTTGAAGATGTGGGGAGAAAGTGCACACCCTTGTCTAGTCCCTGTTTTTAGTGGGGTCGCTTCCACCTTCTCACTATTTACTTTGATGTTGGCTACTGGTTTGCTGTAGATTGCTTTTATCATGATTACGTATGGTCCTCAAATTCCTGATCTTTCCAAGGCTTTTATCATGAATGGATGTTTGACTTTGTCAAATGCTTTCTCCTAGTATAAGAGATGATCATGTGGTTTTTGTCTTTGAGTTTGTTTATATAATGGATTATATTGATGGATTTCTATATATTAAACCATCTCTGCATCCCTGGAATGAAACCTACTTGGGCAGGATAGATGATTGTTTTGATATGTTCTTGGATTTGATTAGCGAGAATTTTATTGAGGATTTGTGCATTGATATTCATAAGGGAAATTGGTCTGAAGTTCTCTATCTTTGTTGGGTCTTTTTTGGATTAGGTATCACAGTAATTGTGGCTTCATAGAATGAAGACCTTTTCATTTCTGATTTTGTTAATTAGGATGCTGTCCCTGTGCCCTCTAGTGAGTCTTCTTAAGGGTTTATCTATCCTGTTGATTTTCTCAAAGAACCACCTCCTCCTTTGGTTGATTCTTTGAAGAGTTCTTCTTGTTTCCACTTGGTTGATTTCACCCCTGAGCGTGATAATTTCCTGCCTTCTACTAATCTTGGGTGAATTTGCTTCCTTTTGTTTTAGAGCTTTTAGGTGTGTTGTCAAGCTGCTAGTATGTGCTCTCTCTACTTTCTTTTTGGAGGTACTCAAAGCTATTGGTTTACTTCTTAGAAATGCTTTCATTGTGTCCCTTAAGTTTGGGTATGTAGTGGCTTCATTTTCATTAAACTCCAAAACGTCCTTAATTTCTTTTTTTATTCCTTCCTTGACAAAGTTATCATTGAGAAGGGTGTTTTTCAGTTTCCACATGAATGTTGGCTTTCTATCATATGGTTGTTACTGAAGATCAACCTTAGTCCACGGGGATCTGATAGAATGTATGGGACAATTTCAATATTTTTGTATCTGTTGGGGCCTGTTTTGTGACCCATTATATGGTCAATTTTGGATAAGGTACCATGAGGTGCTGAGAAGAAGTTATATCCTTTTGCTTTAGGATAAAATGTTCTGTAGATATTTGATAGATCCATTTGTCTTATAACTTCTGTTAGATTCACTGTGTTCCTGTTTAGTTTATATTTCCATGATCTGTCCATTGGTGAAAGTGGTGTAAGGGTTTTTCCCTTAGATGGATTTCCTGTAAGCAGCAAAATGATGGGTCCTGTTTGTGTAGCCAGTCTGTTAGTATATGTCTTTTTATTAGGGAGTTGAGTCCATTGATATTAAGAGGTATTAAGGAAAAATAATTGTTGCTTCCGATTATCTTTGTTGTTAAAGTTGGCATTCTGTTCTTGTGGCTGTCTTTTTTCAGGTTTTTTGAAGGATTACTTTCTTGTTTTTCTAGAGCATGGTTTCCGTCCTTGTATTGGTTTTTTTTTCTGTTATTATCCTTTGAAGGGCTGGATTTGTGGAAAGATAATGTGTGAATTTGGTTTTCTAGTGGAATACTTTGATTTCTACATCTATGGTAATTGAAAGTTTGGCTGGGTAGAGTAACCTGGGCTGGCATTTTTGTTCTCTTAGTGTCTGTATATTATCTGACCAGGATCTACTGGCTTTCATAGTCTCTGGTGAAAAGTCTGGTGTAATTCTGATAGGCCTGCCTTTATATTTTAATTCATCTTTTTCCCTGACTGCTTTTAATATTCTATCTTTATTTAGTGCATTTGTTGTTCAGATTATTATGTGTCAGGACAAATTTCTTTTCTGCTCCAGTCTATTTGGAGTTCGGTAGTCTTCTTGTATGTTGATGGGCATCTCTTTCTTTAGGTTTGGGATGTTTTCTTCTATAATTTTGTTGAAGATATTTGCTGTCCCTTTGAGTTGAGAATCTTCATTCTCACACACTCCTATTATCAGTAGGTTTGGTCTTCTCATTGTGTCTTGGATTTCCTGAATGTTTTGAGTCAGGATATTTTTGCACTGTGTATTTTCTTTGATTTCTGTGCCGATGTTCTCCATGGAATTTTCTGCACCTGAGATTCTCTCTTCCATCTCTTATATTCTGTTGCTGATGCTCGCATCTATGGTTCCAGATTTCTTTCCTAGGGTTTCTATCTCCAGCTTTGCCTCACTTTGGGATTTCTTTATTGTGTCTACCTCCCTTTTTAGGGCTAGTATCATTTTGTTCATTTCCATCACCTGTTTGGATGTGTTTTCCTCTTTTTCTTTAAGGACTTATAACTCTTTAGCAGTGTTTCCTGTGTTTCTTTAAGTGAATTATTAAAGTCCTTCTTGATGTCCTCTTCCATCATCATAACATGTGCCTTTAAATCCGGGTCTAGGTTTTCGGGTGTGTTGGGGTACCCAGAACTGGCTGAGGTGGGAGTTCTGGGTTCTGATGATGGTGAGTGGTCTTGGTTTCTGTTAGTAAGATTCTTTCATCTGCCTTTCACCATCTGGTAATCTCTGGACTCAGTTGTTATAGTTGTCTCTGGTTAGAGCTTGTTCCTATCATGATTCTGTTAGCCTCTACCAGCAGACCTGAGAGACTAGCTCTCTTCTGATTTTCAGTGGTTAGAGAACTCTCTTCAGGCAAGCTCTCCTCTTGCAGAGAATGTACACAAATATCTGTTGTTCAGATTTGCTTCCTGGCAGAAGATGAAAGCCTGAAACAGGGTCTGTCCCAGAAGTTGTTAGCTTCTGTAGTCCACACTCTCACCTGTGCAGACTAGTCTTGGTGGGATCCAGGAAGGAAGATGGCTCCCAAGGATGCTAAGGCAAAGCCCTCCCGGGAGGGGTGAACACCTCTCCTCTGGCAGGGAAGGTGCTGGATGTCTGGAGTGTGAAACAGGATCTACCACAGAAGCTCTGTGGCTCCTGCCTGACCCAGAAGCTGTTAGGTTCTGTAGTCCACACTCTCACCTCTGCTGACTTGTCTTGGCAGGATCTGGGAACCAAGATGTCTCTGGCAGATGTTCAGTCAATGGCTTCCTGGGCCTGGACGAAGCCTCTCCTCTGACAGAGAAGGTGCCTGGATGTCTCATTAAAGTCTTTCTTGATGTTCTCCTCCATCATTATGAGATATGCTTTTAAATTCAGGTCTAGCTTTTTGAGTGTGTTGGGGTGCCCAGGACTGGGCGAGGTGGGAGTGCTGTGTTCTGATGATGGTGAGTGGTCTTGGTTTCTGTTTGTAAGATTCTTGTGTTTGCCTTTCACCATCTGGTAATCTCTGGAGTTAGGTGTTATAGTTGTGTCTGGTTAGAGCTTGTTCCTCTAGTCATTCTGTTAGCCTCTATCAGCAGGCCTGGGAGACTAGCTCTCTCCTCAGAGTTTCAGTGGCCAGAGCACTCTCTGCAGGCAAGCTCTCCTCTTACAGTGAAGGTGCACAGATATCTGGTATTCGGACCTCCCTCCTGCCAGAGGATGAAGGCCCAAAACAGGGCCTGTCCCAGAAGCTGTTAGCTTCTGTAGTCCACATTCTCACCTGTGCAGACTAGTCTCAAGGATCCGGGAACCAAGATAGCACCCCCAGATACTCCTGTAAAGCCCTCCTGGGTGGGACGGACACCTCTCCTCTGGCAGGGAAGGATCCCAGATGTCTGGAGCCCAAAATGGGGTCTGCCTCAGAAGCTGTACTCTAGGGATCTTGGGGGTGTCTGCCGTCCCCAGAACTAGCAGACCCATTGCTGGCACTGACCAGAAGAGATTTGTGACCCTGGTCAGGCCGGCTTTTCAGCTTCCCTAATGCTGTCTCAGGTCCTGAACGATTGGATTGGAGCAGAAGTTGTGTTCCACTCACCGGTGGTCCTAAGATGGCATGGAGAATCCTCTAGGGTAACCTGGGGGGTGTCTGCTGACTCTGCACCCGAGGTGACCCGGTGCTCGAAGTCATTGTTTTTAATAGCTGAGTAGTACTCTATTGTGTAAATGGAGTGAAATGACACCATAATCAAGACAACTTTTATAAAGTACAGTGTTTAATTGGAGCTGGCTTACTGCTTCCAAGATTTAGTCCATTATGATCATGGTGGAAGCGTGGAAGCGTGGCAACATTCTGGCAGACTTGGTACTCTAGAAATCAAGAGTCTCCAGCAGTCTTAAGGTAGAAAGAAGGAGACTGTCTTCTGCAGGTAGCCAGGATGATGGTCTCTTCTACGCTAATCAGAGCTTACATGTAGAAGGCTTCAAAGTCCACCTATGCAGTGACATGCTTCATCCTACAAGGTCTCCAATAAGGCCACAACTCCAAATAGCACTACTCCCTAAGGCTAAAAATTCAAACCATCTCACTATGTTTATCCTGATTTTATTTTCCATCACATTGTTTTGTTAGATATTAGCCCTGTATTATTACTATTTCTTATTATTAGTAGTAATAGTAATAGTAATTGCCTTATCTTATTTATTTACTTTACATCCCAATTGCGGCCTCTCCTGCCTTTCCTCCTTTCAGTCCTCTCATTTCATCCCCTCCACTGTCCACTACACTTCCCTTTCTCCTCAGTAAATGGGAGGCCTCTCATTGATATCAATCCACCTTGGCATATCAAGTTGCAGTAAAACTAGGTAAATTTCTCCTACTGAAGCTGACAAGCCAGCCCAATTATGGGAAAGGAATCCAAGAACAGGCATCAAAGTCAAAGACAGCTACTACTCCAGCTGGTAGGGGTCCCACATGAAGATTCTGCTGCATATCTGAATGTTTCAGTTTATACAAATGGTGGGTTTTATTAGGTATTTATTGTGGGTTGACAAAGAATGGCTTTGTACATAAAGCACCTATAAAACAGATGGATATACTTCACAAGCTTGTAATAAAGTGGTTCTTTCAATCTTTCTAAAACTGTAAGCTTCATATAGTGGTGATCCCCAACAAATATATTCTGCTTTTACTTCACAACTATAATTTTGCTGCTGTTATGAATCATTTTGTAAATAACTGATATGCAACCCCAAAGGGGATACAGCCCACACATTGAGTGGCACTTTATACCAACACTTTGGAGTTAGGATCAGGCAGATGCATTGAGATAGAAACATCCCTGGACTACATATTGTATTCCAGGCCACCCTGGGGTTTACAGAGCAAATTTCTCAAATAATAAGAATCAGAAACTTTTTGTATTCTCTCAGCATTAGCAACAGAGAATTGAATAACAAGTAGATCTGCTGAATGCATATTTGAAGATAATATACAGTATATGATATCACTTCTTCTATAAGCTACATATGATTTCATGTACTAATTCCTTTCATATTACTGTGATAAAATCCAATGAATAATTTGATTTATCAAAGAAAGCCTTTAATTTGGTTTACAGTGTCAGTGGGTTAGAGTACATGCAGAACAGATGGAACAGCTGAGAGCTCTCCTTTTGGACCAAAAATACAATTGAAAAAACTGGCAAATTTAGGTATAAGTATGTAATAACTCACATCTCAGTGCAGTAAGAGATCATATCCAACAACATCAGTTCTCTTCTACCTTACCAAACATATCTCCAATCTGTGGACTAAGAATGCAAACATACCAGCCTATGGGAGTCACTTTCATTCAAACCAGCATATACATCAATCTAATTTTCCTAAAGCAAGAGGAAACTAGAAACTTCCAAGATACTAAGTTGAGCCATCAATGCAAACGTATAAATATTGAGGACCTCCGGGGAGTAATACTATATACCACATCTTAAAATTTAAAGGTTTTAGAGCATCTGCGGGAGAAATCTTTGATCGCGGACTCCACCAAGACTACTCTGCACAGGTGAGAGTGTGGACTACAGAAGCTAACAGCTTCTGGGACAGGCGGGAGCCATAGACCTTCTGAGGCAGCCCCCTTTTCGAGTTCCAAACATCTGGGCACCTTCCCTACCAGAGGAGAGGTGTCTGCCCTACCAGAGGAGAGGTGTCTGCCCGGCCCATGAGGGCTTTACCTGAGCAATTTCAGGAGACATCTTGGATCCCGGACTCCACTGAGACTACTCTGCACAGAGGATAAGTGTCTGAGCAGCCTGGGATTGCTTTGCCTGAGCATTTGCAGGAGAAATCTTGGATCCAAGACTCCACCGAGACTACTCTGCACATGTGAGAGTGTGGACTACAGAAGCTAACAGCTTCTAGGACCAGTCCTGTTTCGGGCCTTCATCTTCTGCCAGGAGGCAAGTGTGAACGCTAGATATCTGTGCACCTTCCCTGAAAGAGGAGAACCTGCCTACAGAGAGAGCTCTGACCACTGAAACTCAGGACAAAGCTAGTCTCCCTGGTATCCTGGTAGAAAATAGCAGAATCACGAAAGCAACAAGCTCTAACCAGAGACAACTATAACAACTGACTCCAGAGTTTACCAGATGACGAAAAGCAGACAAAAGAATCTTACTAACAAAAACCACGACCACTCACCTTCATCAGAACCCAGTACTCCCACCTCAGCTAGTCCAGGACACCCCAACACACCCGAAAACCTAGACCCAGATTTAAAGGCATATCTCATGATGATGGTAGAGGACATCAAGAAGGTCTTTAATAACTCACTTAAAGAAATACAGGAGAACACTGCTAAAGAGTTGCAAGTCCTTATAGAAAAAGAGGAAAACACATCCAAACAGATGATGGAAATGAACAAAACGATACTAGACCTAAAAAGGGAAGTAGACACAATAAAGAAAACCCAAAGTGAGGCAACGCTGGAGATAGAAAACCTAGGAAAGAAATCTGGAACCATAGATGCCAGCATCAGCAACAGAATAAAAGAGATGGAAGAAAGAATCTCAGGTGCAAAAGATTCCATAGAGAACATCAGCACAACAACCAAAGAAAATCCACAATACAAAAAGATTATAATTCAAAACATCCAGGAAATCCAGGACACAATGAGAATACCAAACCTATAGATAATAAGAGTAGATGAAAATGAAGATTCTCAAATCAAAGGGCCAGCAAATATCTTCAACAAAAATATAGAAGAAAACTTCCCAAACATAAAGAAAGAGATGCCAATGAACATACAAGAAGCCTACAGAACTCCAAATAGAGTGGACCAGAAAAGAAATTCATCCCGACATATAATAATCAGAACAACAAATACATTAAATAAAAATAGAATATTAAAAGCAGTCAGGGAAAAAGGTCAAGTAACATATAAAGGCAGGGCTATCAGAATTACACCAGACTTTTCACCAGAGACTATGAAAGCCATATGATCCTGGACAGATGTTATACAGACACTAAGAGAACACAATGCCAGCCCAGGCTACTATACCCAGCCAAATTTTCAATTACCATAGATGGAGAAACCAAAGCATTCCATAACAAAACCAAATGCACACATTATCTTTCAACAAATCCAGCACTTCAAAATATAATAACAGAAAAAAACCAATACAAGGACAGAAACCAAGCACTAGAAAAAACAAGACAGTAATCCTTCAACTACCTAACAGAAGACAGCCACATGAACAGAATGCCAACATTAATAACAAAAAAATATGAAGCAAAAATTTCTTTTCCTTACTATCTCTTAATATAAATGGATTCAATGTCCCAATAAAAAGACATAGACTAACAGACTGACTACACAAACAGGACCCAACATTTTGCTGCTTACAGGAAACCCATCTCAGGGAAAAAGACAGACATTACCTCAGAATGAAAGGCTGGAAAACAATTTTCCAAGAAAATGGTCTGAAGAAACAAGCTGGAGTAGCCATTCTAATATCTAATAAAATCGACTTCCAACCCAAAGTCATCAAAAAAGACAAGGAGGGGCACGTCATACTCATCAAAGGTAAAATCTTCCAAGAGGAACTCTCAATTCTGAACATCTATGCTCCAAATACAAGGGCAGCCACCTTCATTAAAGAAACTTTAGTAAAGCTCAAAGCACACATAGCAACACACACAATAATAGTGGGAGACTTCAACACACCACTTTTACCAATGGACAGATCATGGAAACAGAAACTAAACAGGGACACAGTGAAACTAAGAGAAGTTAAGAAACAAATGGATCTAACAGATATCTACAGAACATTTTATTCTAAAACTAAAGGCTATGACTTCTCCTCAGCATCTCATGATACCTTCTCCAAAATTGACCACATAATTGGTCACAAAACAAGCCTCAACAGATACAAATATATTGAAATTGTCCCATATCAGATCACCATGGATTAAGGCTGATCTTCAATAACAAGATAAATAATAGAAAGCCAAAATTCACGTGGAAACTAAACAACAATGTCCTCCATGATAACTTGGTTAAGGAAGTAATATAGATAGAATTAAGGACTTTTTAGAGTTTAATGAAAATGAATCCACAACATACCCAAAATTATGGGACACAATGAAAGAATTTCCTAGAGCAAAACTCATAGATCTGAGTGCCTCCAAATAAGAAATTAGAGAGAACACACATTAGCAGCTTGCCAGCACACCTAAAAGCTCTAAAACAAAAGGAAGCAAATTCACCCAAGGGGAGTAGAAGGCAGGAAATAATCACACTCAGGGGTGAAATCAACCAAGTGGAAACAAGAAGAACTATTCAAAGAATCATTGAAACGAGGAGCTGGTTCTTTGAGAAAATCAACAAGATAGATAAACCCTTAGCCAGACTCACTAGAGGGCACAGGGACAGCATTCTAATTAACAAAATCAGAAATGAAAAGGGAGACATAACAACAGATCCTGAAGAAATCCAAAACACAATCAGATCCTTCTACAAAAGGCTATACTCAACAAAACTGGAGAACCTGGATATAAATGGACAAATTTCTAGACAGATACCAGGTATCAAAGTTAAATCAGGATCAGGTTAATGATCTAAACAGTCCCATATCCCCTGAAGAAATAGAAGCAGTCATTAATATTCTCCCCGCCCAAAAAAAAAAAAAAAAAAAAAAAAAACCCAGGACCAGATGGGTTTAGGGCAGAGTTCTATCAGACATTCAAAGAAGATCTAATCCCAGTTCTTTACAAACTATTCCACAAAATAGAAGCAGAAGGTTCTCTACCCAACTCATTCTATAAAGCCACAATTACTCTGATACCTAAACCACAAAAGACCCAACAAAGATAGAGAACTTCAGACCAATTTCCCTTAAGCATATCAATGCAAAAATCCTTAATAAAGTACTTGCAAACAGAATCCAAGTACACATCAAAACAATCATCCATCCTGACCAAGTAGGTTTCATTCCAGGGATGCAGGGATGATTCAATATATGGAAATCCATCAATGTAATCCAGTATATAAACAAACTCAAAGACAAAAACCACATGATCATAGTGTTAGATGGGGAGAAAGCATATGACAATATCCTACACCCATTCATGATAAAAGTCTCGGAAAGATCAGGAATTCAAAGCCCATACCTAAATATGTTAAAAGCAATCTACAGCAAACCAGAAACCAACATCAAAGTAAATGGTGAGAAGCTGGAAGTAATCCCACCTAAATCAGGGACCAGACAAGGCTGCCCACTTTCTCCCTACCTATTCGACATTGTACTTGAAGTCCTAGCCAGAGTAATTCAACAACAAAAGGAGATCAAGGGGACACAAATTGGAAAGGAAGAAGTCAAAATATCACTTTTTGCAGATGATATAACAGTATATATAAGTGATCCTAAAATTCTACCAGAGAACTCCTAAGCCTGATAAAAAGCTTCAGTGAAGTAGCTGGATATAAAATCAACTCAAACAAGTCATAGGCCTTTCTGTACACAAAGAGTAAACAGGCTGAGAAAGAAATTAGGGAAATCACACCCTTCTCAATAGTCACAAGTAATATAAAATACCGTGGCATGCCTCTAATGAAGGAATTGAAAGATCTGTATGATAAGTACTTCAAGTCTCTGTAGAAAGAAATTAAAGAAGTTTTCAGAAGATGGAAAGATCTCCCATGCTCATGGATTGGCAGGATCAATATACTAAAAATGGCTATATTGCCAAAAGCAATCTTCAAATACAATGCAATCCCCATCAAAATTCCAACTCAATTCTTCAACGAACTAGAAAGGGTAATCTGCAAACTCATCTGGAATAACAAAAAACCTAGGATAGCAAAAACTCTTCTCAAGGATAAAAGAACCTCTGGTGGAATCACCATGCCTGACTTAAAGCTGTACTACAGAGCAATTGTGATAAAAAAAAAAAAAAAAAAAAACTGCATGGCACTGGTATATCGACAGACAAGTAGATCAATGTTATAGAATTGAAGACTCAGAAATGAACCAACACACCTACGGTCACTTGATCTTTGACAAGGGAGCAAAAAACATCAACTTGAAAAATGGCAGCATTTTCAACAAATGGTGTGGGCGCAACTGGTGGTTATCATGTAGAAGAATGCAACTCGATCCATTCCTATCTCCTTGTACTAAGGTCAAATCTAAGTGGATTAACTCCAATAAAAACCAGAGACACTGAAACTGATAAAGGAGAAAGTAGGAAAAAGCCTCAAATATATGTGCACTGGGGAAAAATCCCTGAATAGAACAGTAATGGGTTGTGCTGTAAGATTGAGAATCGATAAATGGGACCCCATAAAATTTTAAAGCTTCTGCAAGGCAAAAGACACCGTCAATAAGACAAAAAGGCCACCAATAGATTGGGAAAGGATCTTTACCTATCTTAAATCAGATAGGAGACTAATAACCAATATATATAAAGGATCAAGATGGTGGACTCAAGAATATCAAATAACCCTATTAAAAATTGGGGCTCAGAGCTAAACAAAGAATTCTCACCTGAGGAATAAAGAATGGCTGAGAAGCTCCTGAAAAAAAGTTCCACATCCTTAATCATCAGGGAAATGCAAATCAAAACAACCCTGAGATTCCATCTCACCCAAATCAAAATGGCTAAGGTCACAAATTCAGGTGACAGCACATGCTGGCAAGGATGTGTAGAAAGAGGAAAATCCTCCATTTTTGGTGGGATTACAAGCTTATACAATGACTCTGGAAATCAGTCTGGAGGTTCCACAGAAAATTGGACATAGTAGTACCAGAGGATCCCACAATACCTCTCCTGGGCATATATCCAGAAGATGTTCCAACCGGTAAGAAGGACACATGCTCCACTATGTTCATAGCAGCCTTATTTATAATAGCCAGAAGCTGGAAAGAACCCAGATGCCCTTCAACAAAAAAATGGATACAGAAAATGTGGTACATTTGCATAATAGAGTACTACTCATCAATTAAATAAATGAATTTATGAAATTTCTAGGCAAATGGATTGATCTGGAGTGCATTATCCTGAGTGAGGTAACCCAATCACAAAAGAACTCACACAATATGTACTCACTGATAAGTGGATATTAGCCCACGAACTAGAATACACAAGATATAAGATTCAATTTGCTAAACACATTAAACTCAAGAAGAACGAAGACCAAAGTGTGGACACTTTGCCCCTTCTTAGAATTGGGAACAAAACACCAATGGAAGGAGTTACAGAGACATAGTTTGGAGCTGAGAAGAAAGGATGGCCCATCTAGAGACTGCCATTTCCAGGGATCCTTCCCATAATCAGCCTCCAAACGCAGACACCATTGCATACACTAGCAAGATTTTGCGGAGATATAGCTGTCTCTTGTGAGATTATGCCAGGGTCTAGCAAACACAGAGGTGGATGCTCACAGTCAGATATTGGATGGATCACAGTGCCCCCAATGGAGGAGCCACAGAAAGTACCTAAGGAGTTGGGGGAATCTGCAACCCTATATGTGGATCAACAAAATGAACTACCGAGTACACCCCAGAGCTCGTGTCTCTACCTGCATATGTATCATAAGATGGCCTACTCGGCCATCAGTGGGAAGAGAGTCCCATTGGTCATGCAAACTTTATCTGCCTCAGTACAGGGGAACATGAGGGCCAAGAAGTGGGAGTGGGTATGTGGGGGAGTTGGTGGGGAAGCAGATGGGGGACTTTTGGGATAGCATTGGAAATGTAAATGAAATAAATACGTAATTAAAATCAAAGAAGCACCTAAAGAAATATTCAACATCCTCAGTCATCAAGGGAATGCAAATCAAAATGATACTGTGGTTCTACCTCATACCAGACAGAATGGCTAAGGTCAAAAATTCATGTGACAGCAGGCACTGGTGAGCATGTGCAGAATGAGGAACACTCCTCCATTTCTCTAAGATTGTAAACAGGTACAACCACTCTGGAATCATTCTGATGCTTCCTCAGGCAATTAGAAATAGTCATACTTGAGGACCGAGCCATAGCACTCCTGGTCATATAACCAAAAGATGCTCCTACACATAAGAAGGACACATCCTATACATATAACAAGGACACATGCTCCACTATGTTCATAGCAGCCTTATTTATAATAGCCAGAAGATGGAAACAAATAAGATGTCCCTCAAAAGAGGGATAGATACAGAAAAGGTAGTACAATTACACAGTGAAGTACTACAGAGCTAGTAAAAACAATGACTTTATGAAATTCACAGGCAAATGGATGGAACAAGAAAATTTCATCCTGAATGAGGTAACACAGTCACAAAAGAACACACATGGTATATACTCACTGATAAGTGGGTATTAGGTAAAAAGATTGAAATGCCCATGATACAACTTACAGACCATGCAAAGCTCAAGAAGTAGGATGACCAAGTGTGGATTCTTCACTCCTATATAGTAGTGGGAGCAAAATAATCACAGGAGGTACAGGGTGAAAAGTATTTGGGAGAAAGAGAGAAGGGGAAAAGAAAAAAGGGGCAGAATCAAGTGTGAGGGGAGATGGGGGAGATATACAAAGGATCAATAAATTAATGAGAGGTGGGTAGCAAGGGGAGGTGAGAAACTGGGGGTAGCCAACAGAAAGTCCCTGATGCCAGGAAAGCAAAAGGCTCTTAAGACAAAACTGTGATGACATTAGCTGAAATGCCCAACCAAGGGGAGAGAGCAGTAGAGACCAAATCCAGAGGTTAGGAATGGCCACCAGTTGAGGGTTGGATCCACCCCCACCCCTTCTCAAATTTTTGCCCAGAATTTCTTCTGTCTAAAGGAAATGCAGGGATAAGAGTAGAGCAGAAAATGAAGGAAAGGCCATCCAGAGACTCTCCGACCTGGAGATCCATTCCATATGCAGTCAACAATCCCAGTCACTATTGCTGATGTCAAGAAGTGCCTGCTTACAGGAAACAGTTATGGATGTCTCCTGAAAGACACAATGAGAACCTGACTGATACAGTTGCAAATGTTTGCAGGCAACCATTGGATGAGTACAGGAACCCCAGTGGGGGAGTTGAAGAAATACCAAAGGAGCTGAAGGGATTTGCAACTCCATAGGAGGAGTAGTGATATCAACCAACTAGACACCCCAAAACTCACAGGAACTAAAACACCAACCAAAGAATACATATGGAGAGACCCATGGCTCCAGCTGCATATATAACAGAGGGTGGCCTTATCCTGCATCAATGGGAGGGGAGGAACTAAGTTCCGTGAAGGCTTGACGCCATTCCTTAAGAAAAAGTTAGGGCAGTAAGGTGGGTGGATGGGTGGGCATACACCCTCATAAAATCAGAAGGGAGGGGATTGTGCTGTGGGGGTTTGAAGGGGAAATAAGAATGAGGATAACATTTGAAATGCAAATAAATAAAATAAGCAATAATTATTAATAAAACATACATATACATAGAAATAAAATAAATGAATAGATCTAAAAGTAAATAACTGAAGAAAGTGAGAAATTATTTGACTAAAAAGGCATAAAGGTATTGGGAAGGCATAAAGGAATAAAGGAAATATGAAGCTTATGTCAGAAATTTGAAAGAAAAATATCATTCTTGAGTTGTAAATTGAGCATGACACAGAATGTCTTGAAGGGACAAGAATGTGGATTGAACTGAGGAATGAGTCAGTGGCCAGATGGGTGACAGACATGGGCCATGGAGGTGCAGATACCAGCAAAGTACATGCTACATTTGAGTCATTGTGCCAAAATGAAACACTCAATAATGTACGGTAATGTACAGGAAATAATAATTATTAAACAAAAATTATTTTAAAAAATTGAACTACTGAAAATTTCATTTGCTCACTGGAAAAACAAATTGACTCTGTATCCTTATGAAAGATTGCTCCATTATCATTCCTCTACATAAAAAGTTTCTGCACTCTGAATTTATCAGAGATTCAGCAGTCATACACAGGAAAAACAGTGACTTTTACATAATGCAGAAATATACAATGCAAAACACTAAACTTGTTTGTGTCACTCAGTATTAAATTGGAGCATATCATCGCCCAAACTGAAGAACTGTCTATATAAACTCTGCTCGTTTTCAGTCCAAATCCAATGAAACAGGTTCATAAGTGTACAATATTCAGTAAATTCTCAGATTGTCACTGTTGACTCTAGACTGCAACCAAATATACATGGGTAGAAAGAATGTATAGGAAAAGTTTACACATTGAACCACAGTGTCCCGTCATAGTCACTACTTGTTTCTAAGATATTTAATAGCTATTTGTAAATAAGATTCCTTAACAGCCACTACCTCAATGTAAAATGACAAAAAGCAATGTAGGAAAACAAATATGATGTAGAATAGATGCTCAGCCTAGGATATTAAGTTGAAAAAAATTGAGCACGTGGGAGGGACATAATGGTTTGGAACTCAAATATTAACGTGACTTTTTCATTAATAATTAATTTTTGGAAAGTCGAGTGACTTTTCGTTTCATTGGAAATAAAGAACAAAATATCGCATATTTTATGGGTCTTGTTGAGCCTTTAAAACTCAATCTTTACCATGTAAATTAACGGTGGATATGTGAAGAAATGTATGATTTCAGATAGAGCTGGATTACATATACTTTGGATTTGATCTGTTTATAGATTCTCAAGATAATGGAAGCACAGGTCTTGTTTAGATATTTCTGTCACTTAGTGACATAGTCCACACTCTACATGGTCTTTGGATCCCAGTGACTATAAACATGAGTCTGTGTTTCCCTGACTTGGACTGTGTAATAAAGTATACTGTATGTCCTCAGTAGCTCCAGTTTTGATATTACTGGATGTCTCACTGTGAATAATGTGATACAATCCACTGACATCATTTCTAACTGTGTTCACATAATCAGATTGTTGAAACTTTTCAAGGACTAAATTTGAACACAGGGGCTTCCTTCCACAGATTCACAAACATGAATGATATCATGGAGACTGAGTATGAATTATCCTCCTAAGTATTTACCTACATGTGTTTATTACATGGGCTGTGGACACCAGTTGCAGAAGAAAGTATTTAAGTTTCTTCCAGGGCTCAGGAGAAACCTGAAAATAAAATGAGTCATGAATATGCAATAAACCTCACCTTTGCACAAAGAAATAAAAGCTGGTAGAAATCTGATGTGCTGATATGCATGGCACTTCAAAATCCGCACTGCCCAAGTTTAAGGCAGGAAAAATATGTTCATTTTCATGGGAGTCTTCTTCCTCCTTAATATTACACTTCTCATGGCCAATTTCATTGATCCCAGGTGCTTTTGGAGAATAAATTTGGATGAAATAACGGATGAATATTTGGGATTATCTTGTACTTTCATCCTGGCAGCAGTTCAGACACCCACTGAAAAAGATTATTTCAACAAGACTCTTAATGTTCTGTAAGTAAATTTGTATTTTAAATTGAAATGAGAACATCAATATTTCTTCAGTGCTTTGAGGATGAAGATTAGGCAAATTCTTGAGTCTTCTGTCCTGGTGCTAAGTCTGAAAAACAACCTTAAATCTTTTACAGATTTAATCCAATTTTCTCCATTTAATTAATCCAGTGGAGGTTTTGTTTTTCCTCCAGGTGGCTTCTAATATAAAGGTTGGAAGCTTTGGAATAAAGGAATATCTACATTGATCTTTAACATAAAGCCCTCCTTTTGATACTTTATATTGCACTCTAGACAGAGATGACTTATTGAAATTGATCCTTTAATATTGCATTATGTTTTATCCAAAGTACATGTAAATAAATGGTCATGAATTCTGCTGACAGTCCTTCCATAAGTCTGCTGCTCCAGTAATATTCATGGCACATATAGTTGTCAAAAACTGTACATACATACAAGCTTACTGTCTCAAAGTCATTGTATGTGGTCACTTATTCACTTCTAAACCTTCATCAGTTTTGGAAAGAGAAGATACCTGGACTCAGAAATTCCTATTTCATATGAATGCCTTTGTATGTATATGAGCAAGGAATATTTTGCTCATTAGGGGTCAAGACTTCGAAGTATTTTAAAAGATAAAGTCCAAGAGCACTGTGGCTTCGTACTTCACACTATTTATGTACATTCACTGGCTTTTATGTTTTGCAAAGTTCAATTGGGCACTCTCTCTTTAGAGTAAACCATATTTGGAACATATGGAATCCAATGATATGATTACATTCTTTGAATAAGCAGGCTATCAATAAGAGTGGTGACTGCTTATTTCACTTATCACTGGCATGGGTGACAATTGTATTGTGGGATAGTTGGAATGTTTGAGGACAGTGTTACAGGAGCTTTCTATTAGTTTTTTGTCATTATTTAAGAAAAATGTCTTCTCCATTCATGTATGAGTTGGTTAATCTCTGACCTTTTAAAATATCTAAATCTTGTGGGACTTATTTCAATAATTTTAGTAAATATTAGTGCATATGTTACCAACTTGGTATCAATACCAATTTTTGTGGATTGCTGATCATTGTTTTAAAACACAGCCTTTAGAAAACTAGGCTACACAGACATCTTAAGTAACTGATGTTTCCTAAATTTCAGTTATAGGTAGTAGTTTGAGCATTGCACAACTTCTACTCTCAAATTTATTTTGTATATTAGTAAAACATTAATTGAGATTTGTGTGTGTGTATGTGTGTGTGTGTGAGGTAGTAAAGAATAATAAAATGACCTATTTTATAGGGTATAGAATGAAAACACAAGAGTTGTATAATTTTTAGTGAAAGACTGTATTTACTTCACTCTAATCATTAAATATGTAGGTGTACATATATTGTTCATTGATAAAATTATATGAAATGACAAGGATAAAACAGGAGATACTATTTTTTTCATAAACATAAATGAAACCAATGTGGTATTATTCCATTCCCATGGTCTAGTGGTCCACTTTTTTTTTTTTACAAATACAATGAATATATCATATAAATTTACACAAAAAAGCTCTTCTATATTATAAGCATATAATACTGGCATATACAAATATCACGGATATTTCCTTATTTTCCTAGTTCTCAGTAGGATACTAGTACTGTTTTAGTGTAATGACAAAGGTTGTCAAAGATGTTTCCTAGAAATTAATTTATAATGAATAAAATACCCAGAGTGAATATATCACATTTCTTTGCAATTAGGAAGTAGGAGAATGATACATTAGTGGTGGGACAAGCCCTTAATCTCTGCACTAAACACCTGTCACTGCTGCATATCTGTGCATTTGAATTGAGGATAGTCTACAGGAAAGTATCTTATAGAACATTTGGATGTATTGCAATCTTATAACCTAAATAGTCCTTGCTCAAATACATACAAACTTATATATTGACATGTATCAATTACCAAATTCATTTTTGATATTTGAATTTAATTAAAAATAAAACTTTAGAAAATATTTTATTTCAATAAAAGATTGAAAAAATAACAGCATGAGGATAGATATGAAGGGATGTGTCAAGAATTTTGACCTCTAATTGTAAATGATTATAAGTACAGGAATCAAATGTTGCTGAAGAGAGAGACCGTTATGCATTAATAAATCATGGTTTCATTTATTTATATATTTATTTATTTATTTATTTATTTCTCTCTTTCTTTCTTCCTTTTTTTCTTTCCTTCTCTCTTTCTTTCGTTCTTTCTTACTTTTTTCTATTTTCTTTTTCTTTTCTTTCTTTTTTTTTTTTTGAGATAGGGTTTCTCTGTATAGCTCTGGCTCTCCGGGAACTCACTTTGTAGACCAGGCTGGCCTCAAACTCAGAAATCCACCTGCTTCTGCATCCCAAGTGCCGGGATTAAAGGAGAATGACACCACTCCTGGCTATGGTTTCATTTCCTTAACCAATTCAGTTAATTTCACGAGAAAATATCATGAACTCAGTGGCTCTAATAACAAATACATTTATTGCTCAATAATTTCAAAATGAAGACATGATCAGAATTACTGTTTTGTCAATATCTGTGGTTATCTCTTTTCCTTCTGATCAAGCACTCAAAAACAAAAATGGAAATTATCTCTGTGGATGAGGTCAATACCATCTCTTAATTATGGGACCAACACTGTCATAAATTTTTAAAGTGCTTTCTATTTTCCAGGTCCATCTGTCAATCCAATCTTATAACAAAAGCCATTTGTTCCCGTCTTTAGATGTCAGATGCAGAAACTTCCAGTATAGTGTAGTGCTTCTATTGAGTACAAATGCTCATGTATAATCATCTGTCCATAATAAACACTGTATTCTTTTACAGAAAAACAACTAAAAACCACAAATATGCTTTGGCATTGGTGTTTGCAATGGATGAAATCAACAGAAATCCTGATCTTTTACCAAATATGTCTTTGATTATAAGATACACTTTGGGCCTTTGTGATGGAAAAACTGTAACACCTACACCATATTTATTTCATAAAAAAAAACAAAGCCCTATTCCTAATTATTTCTGTAATGAAGAGACTATGTGTTCATTTCAGCTTTCAGGACCCAAGTGGGATGTATCTTTAAGTTTCTGGATGTACCTGGACAGCTTCTTATCTCTGCGTGTGAGTTATCATTGGCCAGGAATTCTTAACATCATGTATTTTGGGGGGACTTTGATAGCTATTAAGAAAGTTAATGGATGTGGTTGGACTTATGCTTATGTCAATCTAGGTAGTTCCAGGATACTTACTATTTAGAAACATGATAGGACTTCTGCTAGAGGCTACCACCAGAAGTTGACAAATACCAGCACGGAGGAATAGAAGAGGCCATGGAGAATTGAGTCTGGCATGATGGAAGAGAGAATCTTACAGCCTTGACTGACTGTCAGTCAGAATGCTTCATTATTTATACCAAAATCAGCAAGCAGAGATTGGTTCATGCTGTTCCAAAACTTAGAGCTTATTATTTCTGTCCCCAGATAGGAGTTATCTTCATCTTGGTCATAAGATTAAATTATCATTGGTAAACTATGAAATAACAGAATTATGGTCACGTTATAAGTTTAGTCATCAGAGATAAACTGTGATGGAACAGAAATAAATTTTAACAACATTTTCTCTATAACTTACCTTTTAACTATCTGGAGTATTTTTTTTGTAAAGGCATAAAATACCATTCTTAATCTGGCAACTCATTACATTTCAGTAGTACTAGAAAGGATGAAAAGCTCCAAACCGGTCTGTGGAGTTAGTCATTTGACTACCTGTGATTGTATGTCGAACTATTAAAAGTCAGAATTTAAATTGACATTAGATCGCTGGCAAAAATTTCACACCCATAGTGCTATACCTTTAATAAGTCATTTTCTTTAATAATATGATGACATTATTAAAGTAATTAATTTAAATTATTATATTATTATCAGTATATAATATTATTATAAACCTTGTAGAATTTATTGCTATGTTTCATCTTGTTTTTTTTTCTTTTGCTTCCACACCGTAAGATACAAGATTAGAACTTCACAAGTGAACTTTTCTAAGAAAGAGGAGTTATGGGGTTCCAATACCTTGTTCTTCCATATTTTTCCATATGAAAAATTTTGCATCATTATAAGACACTTTTTTTTGGTATGATCCTTAATTTCTTTCTTTCTTTTTTTATTAGGTATTTTCCTCATTTACATTTCCAATGCTATCCCAAAAGTCCCCTATTCACCCATTACCACTTTTTGGCCCTGGCATTCCCCTGTTCTGGAGCATATAAAGTTTGCAAGTCCAATGGGCCTCTCTTTCCATTGATGGCCTACTAGGCCATATTTTGATACATGTGCAGCTAGAGACAAGAGCTCCGGGGTATTGGTTAGTTCATAATGTTGCTCAACCTATAGGGTTGCAGATCACTTTAGCTCCTTGGGTGCTTTCTCTAGCTCCTCCATTGGGGGTCCTATGATCCATCCAATAGCTGACTCTGACCATCCAATTATGTATTTGCTAGGTCCCTGCATAGTTTCACAAGAGACAGCTATATCAGGGTCCTTTCAGCAAAATCTTGCTAGTGTATGCAATGGTGTCAGCATTTGGAGGCTAATTATGGGACGGATCATGGATATGGCAGTCTCTAGATGGTCTGTTCTTTTGTCTCTGCTCCAAACTTTATCTCTGTAACTCCTTCAATGGGTGTTTTGTTCCCAATTCTAAGAAGGGGCAAACTGTCCATATTTTGGTCTTCATACTTCTTCAGTTTCATGTGTTTTGCAAATTGTAACTTATTTCTTGGGTATTCTAAGTTTCTGGGCTAATATCCACTTATCAGTGAGTACATATCATTTGAGTTCTTTTGTGATTGGGTTGCCTAAATCAAGATAATGCCCTACCAGTCCAACCATTTGCCTAATAATTTCATAAATTCATTCTTTTTAATAGCTGTGTATTACTCTATTGTGTAAATGTACCACATTTTCTGTATCCAATCCTCTTTTGAGGGACATCTGGGTTCTTTCCAGTTTTTGGCTATTATAAATAAGGCTGCTATGAATATAGTGGAGCTTGTGTCTTTCTTACTAGTTGGAACATCTTCTGGATATATACCCAGGAGAGGTATTGTGGGATCCTCCGGTAGTACCATGTCGAATGTTCTGAGGAACCAACAGACTGATTTCCAGAGTGGTTGTACAAGCCTGCAATCCCACCAACAATGGAGGAGTGTTCCTCTTTCTCCACATCCACGCCAGCATCTGCTGTAACATCAATTTTTGACCTTAGCCATTCTGACTGGTGTGAGATGGAATCTCAGGGTTGTTTTGATTTGCATTTCCCTGATGATTAAGGATGTTTAACATTTTTTTGGTGTTTCTCATCCATTCGGTATTCCTCAAGTGAGAATACTTTATTTAGCTCTGAGCCCCATTTTTTAATGGGGTTATGTGATCTTCTGGAGACCACCTTCTTGAGTTCTTTATATATATTGGATATTAGTCCCCTATCTGATATAAGATAGGTAAAGATTCTTTTCCAGTCTGTTGGTGGCCTTTTTGTCTTATTGACGGTGTGTTTTACCTTACAGAAGCTTTGCAGTTTCCTGAGGTCCCATTAGTCAATTCTCGATCTTACAGAACAAGCCATTGTTTTCTATTTAGGAAGTTTTCCCCTGTGCCCATATCTTCGAGGCTTTTCACCACTTTCTCCTCTATAAGTTTCAGTGTCTCTGGTTTTATGTGGAGCTCCTAGATCCACTTAGATTTGACCTTAGTACAAGGAGATAGGAATGGATCAATTCGCATTCTTCTACATAATAACCACCAGTTGTGCCAGCACCATTTGGTGAAAATGCTGTCTTTTTTCCACTGGATGGTTTTACGTCCCTTGTCGAAAATCAAGTGACCATAGGTGTGTGGGTTCATTTCTGGGTCTCCAATTCTATTCCATTGCTCTACTTGTCTGTCACTATAACAGTACCATGCAGTTTTTATCACAATTGCTCTGTAGTACAGCTTTAGGTCAGGCATGGTGATTCCACCAGAGGTTCTTTTATCCTTGAGAAGAGTTTTTGATATCCTAGGTTTTTTGCTTTTCCAGATGAATTTACAAATTGCTCTTTCAAATTCCTTGAAGAATTGAGTTGGAATTTTGATGGGGATTGCACTGAATCTGTAGATTGCTTTTGGCAAGATAGCCATTTTTACAATGTTGAGCTAGGTAATCCATGAGATGGGAGAACTTTCCTTCTTCTGAGACCTTCTTTAATTTCTTTCATCAGAGACTTAAAGTTCTTATCATACATATCTTTCATTTCCTTAGTTAGAGTCATGCCAAGGTATTTTATATTATTTGTGACAATTGAGAAGGGTGTGGTTTCCCTAATTTCTTTCTCAGCCTGTTTATTCTTTGTGTAGAGAAAGGCCATTGACTTGTTTGAGTTAATTTTATATCCAGCTCCTTCACTGAAGCTATTTATCAGGTTTAGGAGTTCTATGGTGAAATTTTTAGTGTCACTTATATATATTATCATATCATCTGCAAAAAGTGATAATTTAACTTCTTTTCCAATTTGTATCCCCTTGATCTCCTTTTGTTGTCAAATTGCTCCGGCTAGGACATCAAGTACAATGTTGAATAGGTAGAGAGAAAGTGGGAAGCCTTGTCTTGTCCCTGATTTTAGTGGGATTGCTTCCAGCTTCTCACCATTTACTTATCTGTTGGCTATTGGTTTGCTGTAGATTGCTTTTATCTTGTTTAGGTATGGGCCTTGAATTCCTAATCTTTCCAAGACTTTTATCATGAATCGGTGTTGTGTTTTGTAAATGCTTTCTCCTCATCTAAGGAGATGATGATGTGGTTGTTGTCTTTGAGTTTGTTTATCTAATAGATTACATTGATGGATTTCCATATATTAAACCATCCCTGCATCCCTGGAATGAAACCTACTTGGTCAGGATGGATGATTGTTTTCATGTGTTCTTGGATTTGTTGAGCGAGAATTTTATTGAGTATTTTTGCATCGATATTCATAAGGGAAATTGGTCTGAAGATCTCTACCTTTGTTGGATCTTTCTGTGGTTTAAGTATCAGAGTAATTGTGGATTCATCAAATGAGTTTGGTAGAGTACCTTCTACTTCTATTTTGTGGAATAGTTTTGCAGAACTGGAATGAGGTCTTCTTTGAAGGTCTGATAGAACTCTGCACTAAACTCATAAGGTCCTGGGCTTTTTTTTGGTTGGGAGACTATTAATGACTGCTTCTATTTCTTTAGGGGATATGGGAATGTTTAGATCTTTGACTTGATCCTGGTTTAACTTTAGTACCTGATATCTGTCTAGAAACTTGTCCATTTCATCCAGGTTTTCCAGTTTTCTTGAGTATAGCATTTTGTAGAAGGATCTGATGGTGTTTTGGATTTCTTCAGGATCAGTTGTTATGTCTCCCTTTTCCTTTCTGAATTTGTTAATTAGGATGCAGTTCCTGTGCCCTCTAGTGAGTCTGGATAAGGGTATATCATTCTTGTGGATTTTCTCAAAGAACCAGCTCCTCATTTGGTTGATTCTTTAAATAGTTCTTGTTTCCATTTGGTTGATTTTGCCCCTGAGCTTGATTATTTTCTGCCATCTTGTCCACTTGGGTGAATTTGCTTCCTTTTTTCTAGAGCTTTTAGGTGTGTTGTCACGCTGCTAGTGTGTGCTCTCTCCAGTTTCTTTTTGGAGGCACTCAGAGCTATGAGTTTCCCTCCTTCAAATGCTTTCATTGTGTCCTAAAAGTATGGTTATGTTGTGGCTTCATTTTAATTAAACTCTAAGAAGTCTTTAATTTCTTTCTTTATTCCTTCCTTGACCAAGGTATCGCTGAGAAGAGTGTTGTTCATTTTCCACGTGAATTTTGGCTTTCCAATATTTATGTTGTTACTGAAGTACAGCCTTAGTCCATTGTGGTCTGATAGGATGCACGGGACAATTTCAATATTTTTGTATCTGTTGAGGCCTGTTTTGTGACCAGTTATATGGTCAATTTTGGAGAAGGTACCATGAGGTGCTGAGAAGAATGTATATCCTTTTGTTTTAGGATTAAATGATCTGTAGATATCTGTTAAGTCCATTTTTTTCATAAATTCTGTTAGTTTGACTATGTCCCTGTTTAGTTTCTGTGTCCACGATGTGTCCATTGATGAAAGTGGTGTGTTGAAGTCTCCCACTATTATTGTATGAGTTGCAATGTGTGCTTTGAGATTTACTAAAGTTAATTTAATGAAAGTGGCTGCCCTTACATTTGGAGCATAGATATACAGAATTGAGAGTTCTCCTTGAAGAATTTTAACTTTGATGAATATGAAGTGTCCCTCCTTGTCTTTTTTGATAACTTTAGTTTGGAATTCAATTTTATTCGATATTAGAATGGCTACTCCAGCTTGTTTCTTCAGACCATTTGCTTGAAAAATTGTTTTCCAGCCTTTTACTCTGAGGTAGTATCTGTCTTTTTTCCCTGAGATGGGTTTCCTGTAAGCAGCAGAATGTTGGGTCCTGTTTTTGTAGCCAGACTGTTAGTCTATGTCTTTTTATTGGGGAATTGAATCCATTGATATTAAGAGATATTAAGGAAAAGTAATTGTTGCTTCCTATTATTTTTGGTTTTAGAGTTGGCATTCTGTTCATGTGACTGTCTTCTTTTTGGTTTGTTGAGGGATTACTTTCTTGCTTTTTCTAGGGTGTGGTTTCTGTCCTTGTATTGCTTTTCCTCTGATATTATCCTTTGAAGGGCTGGATTCGTGGAATGGTTATGTGTGAATTTGGTTTTGCCTTGGAATGCTTTGGTTTCTCCATCTATGGTAATTGAGAGTTTGGCTGGATATAGTAGCCTGGGCTGGCATTTGTGTTCTCTTAGTGTCTGTATAACATCTGTCCAGGATCTTCTGGCTTTCATAGTCTCTGGTGAAAAGTCTGGTGTAATTCTGATAGGCCTGCCTTTATTTGTTACTTGACCTTTTTCGCTGACTGATTTTAATATTCTATCTTTATTTAGTGCATTTGTTGTTCTGATTATTATATGTCAATGGAATTTCTTTTCTGGTCCAGTCCAGTAGGCTTCCTGCAGGTTCATGGGATTCTCTTTCTTTAGGTTTGGGAAGTTTTCCTCTATTATTTTGTTGGAGATATTTGCTGGTCCCTTAAGTTGAAAATCTTCATTCTCATCTACTCCTATTATCCGTAGGTTTGGTCTTCTCAGTGTGTCCTCGTTGTTCCGTATTTTTCCACATGAAGATGTTTAAATCATTATAATCGCTTTTTTTTGAAGTTATATTTTATTTATTTATTTATTTATTCCATTTTTTAATTAGGTATTTAGCTCATTTACATTTCCAATGCTATACCAAAAGTCCCCCATACCCACCCACCCCCACTCCCCTACCCACCCACTCACCCTTTTTGGCCCTGGCGTTCCCCTGTACTGGGGCATATAAAGTTTGCGTGTCCAATGGGCCTCTCTTTCCAGTGATGGCCAACTAGGCCATCTTTTGATACATATGCAGCTAGAGTCAAGAGCTCCGAGGTACTGGTTAGTTCATAATGTTGTTCCACCTATAGGGTTGCAGATCCCTTTAGCTCCTTGGGTTTTTTCTCCTAGCTCTCTGGCTAGGAATTTCATAAATTCATTCTTTTTAATAGCTGAGTAGTACTCCATTGTGTAGATGTACCACATTTTCTTTATCCATTCCTCTGTTGAGGGGCATCTAGGTTCTTTCCAGCTTCTGGCTATTATAAATAAGGCTGCTATGAACATAGTGGAGCATATGTCCTTCTTACCAGTTGGGGCATCTTCTGGATATATGCCCAGCATAGGTATTGCTGGATCCTCCGGTAGTACTATGTCCAAATTTCCGAGGAACCGCCAGACTGATTTCCAGAGTGGTTGTGAAGCAAATTCACCCAAGAGGAGTAGAAGGCAGGAAATAATCAAACTCAGGGGTGAAATCAACCAAGTGGAAACAAGAAGAACTATTCAAAGAATTAACCAAACGAGGAGTTGGTTCTTTGAGAAAATCAACAAGATAGATAAACCCTTAGCTAGACTCACTAGAGGGCACAGGGACAAAATCCTAATTAACAAAATCAGAAATGAAAAGGGAGACATAACAACAGATCCTGAAGAAATCCAAAACACCATCAGATCCTTCTACAAAAGGCTATACTCAACAAAACTGGAAAACCTGGACGAAATGGACAAATTTCTGGACAGATACCAGGTACCAAAGTTGAATCAGGATCAAGTTGACCATCTAAACAGTCCCATATCCCCTAAAGAAATGGAAGCAGTTATTGATAGTCTCCCAGCCAAAAAAAGCCCAGGACCAGACAGGTTTAGTGCAGAGTTCTATCAGACCTTCAAAGAAGATCTAATTCCAGTTCTGCACAAACTATTTCATAAAATAGAAGTAGAAGGTACTCTACCCAACTCATTTTATAATCGCTTTTTAAAGTGGACAAAATACCATTCAATCTAACTTCATTTCTATATATTTTCCTCAGGATGTACAACTTATGAATCCCAATTATTTTGCACCAGAATTACCTGGGTATATATTAAGAACAGTTTTTCTAATCCAATTTGCTGCTAACACTTTTAGGCTGCAAAATCTAGTTTACATTTTTACAAATACTTTGATCTTATTGTCTGTTTCCTGGGGAGGCACAGAGGCAGACATTGCCAGAGTAATTCAGAACAAAACCTAAAAAGAAGATCTTGGCAGCTTTATGTGAGTCACAACATCTAGTGTACAATATTACTTTCAAGTAGGACAATATAAAAATATCTCTTCCAAATGCTGTATCAGTATTATGTACAGGACTCTACTCTTCATTTTAGTAGTTTTATGGATTATGGCATGAAAGTCTTTTTAATAAATATTAATCAAATATCCCCAAATTGTAAAAGTATAAAAATCCCTTCAAACATTTGAAACAGAGATATCAAGACTAAAACTGAAAGACAGAAAGGCAGTCATTATAACATCTGAATACATTTGTAACATCTTTGTCAAACAGCTATGCTTGCTGTTCCCATCAGAACTGGATGTGCCAGGCTTCCACGTTTGCTCATTTGAATCAGAGAGAAAAAGTCACAGGTAATCAACTGTTTGCAGGTAAATATGATTACAAGTGTTTTTACATGCACCACACCTCATGCTGCTCTCTGTGTTTTAGATCCTTCAGCTTACCTATGGACCTTTCTATTCTATCTTCAGTGATGATGAACAATATCCCTATCTCTATCAGATGGCCCCAAAGGACACATCTCTAGCATTGGCAATGGTCTCCTTCATACTTTATTTGAAATGGAACTGGATTGGCCTTGTCATCCCAGATGACGATCAAGGAAACCAATTTCTTTTAGAGTTGAAGAAACAGAGTGAAAACAAGGAAATTTGCTTTGCCTTTGTGAAAATGATCTCTGTTGATGATACTTCATTTCCACATAAAACTGAAATGGACTACAACCAAATTGTGATGTCATCCACAAATGTTATTATCATTTATGGAGAAACACGCAATTTCATTTATTTGATCTTCAGAATGTGGGAACCTCCCATTTTACAGAGAATATGGATCACCACAAAACAATTGAATTTCCCTACCAGGAAGACAGACATAAGTCATGGCACATTCTATGGATCACTTACTTTTCTACCCCACCATGGTGAGATTTCTGGCTTTAAAAAGTTTGTACAGACATGGTTCCATGTCAGAAACACAGATTTATATTTAGTAATGCCAGAGTGGAACTATTTTAACTATGTAAGCTCAGCATCCAATTGTAAAATACTGAAGAACAATTCATCTGATGCCTCATTTGATTGGCTAATGGAACAGAAGTTTGACATGACCTTTAGTGAGAATAGTCATAACATATACAATGCTGTGCATGCCATAGCCCATGCCCTCCATGAGATGAATCTGCAACAGGCTGATAATCAGGCAATAGGCAATGGAAAAGGAGCCAGTTCTCACTGCTTGAAGGTAAAAGTTTCTTCTATTGGCCGAGGTTTGGTATCTTCAATTGCATAGTTGTTTAGAGTCTTTCAGATGCCCAGACATAAAGAAATAAGAAATATTTTCCAAAATAGATAGGTTTCCCGAACATTTTACCTTAACAAAAGCAAATCTATAGATTGTTATGAATGTGATTGAAAAAAGAAATCACAGATTAGCAATGAAAATGTTTGGTTTTATACAGAGCAAACAAATATCTATTAGCATGCCCCTTCTAATATTGGATATAAAAAGTCTTTCCTCATTAAATTTCTCCATGATTAGAAGATGAGTTTTTATTTATATTTGTCAATTATATGGAAATCATTTGGAGGAATTATTTTCATTAGTGTAATCCAGTGATTCTGCAAAGAGTGTAGGCTCTGGAGAACATTCTGGGTTTTCTGAGAGTAACTAAACAAGAAATAGTGTTGGTATTCATTTCTGTCTGTAGAAATATGTTTATATGTGTGAATGTATGCTTCTCACTGAGTATATGTATATTTTCTACTCTTTCTGTGTATCTGCATTCATATTTGTGTTACTTTCAACATATATGTTTATCTCTCTGTATGAAAGTGGAATTGAGCAACAATTATTTCTATGTAGGAATTTCTTTCTATAAGTGTTTGTTTATATATGTGTGTATGTTTCTTTGGGGTTTTGATAGAGTAGGTTTCATTGTGTACAATGTATGTATTTTGTAAGTGTTTATAAGTACTTATATGGATTTGTACCTGCTTTACTATGTATGTGTCTGCCTATTTCTTTGTACTTGGCAAGGCCTTTGCCTTCCTTTTTGTCTTTAGGTGTGAATATAAAACTCTCTGTGTGTCAATATTATTCATGGCTGTTCCTTATATATTTATACCACTCCCCGTGTTTTGCTGTCAGCCTCCCTCCCTCTCTCTCTCTCTCTCTCTCTCTCTCTGTGTGTGTGTTTGTGTGTGTGTGTGTGTGTGTGTTTGTGTGAGTGTGTGTGTGTATGTCTGTATGTCTGTATGTGTAGTTGTATGTGTGCCAGTGTATTATTTTGTGTGATTTCATATCTGTCTTTTTATTTGAGTGGATATGATTGTCACTTATGTGAATGAATATTTACATATGTGTGTCAACATGTACGTATATTTGTTTGTAAATGAATGTATAGATGTATTATATGTGTGACATGGAAAAGATGTGAGCCACTCTAGGTGTCTGTGTGTATATTCGTGTGTTTGTGTGCGTGTGTTTGGTGTGTGTGTGTGTGTGTGTGTGTGTGTGTGTGTTTGTGTGTGTGTGTGTGTGTGTGTGTGTTGCATACCTGTGTTTGGATCTGCATTTTTCACTGTGTTTGGAATTCTTCACTGAGAAAACTGAAATTCTTGTAATATTCTGATAATTTCATTTATGCAATTGCATTTGTTGTAATTCCTCTCTTCCTTTCTTTCTTTAAATACATTTGCCTTTGCTATGAAATCAGAATGAATTTTATGACTTGAAGGAATGATACATACATTATAGTGCAATGCTTGTATTTTAGGTAAACTCCTTTCTAAGAAGGACCTGCTTCACTAATCCTCTTGGGGACAAAGTGTTTATGAAGCAAAGAGTAATAATGCAGGATGAATATGATATTATTCACTTTGGGAATCTCTCACAACACCTTGGGATTAAGATGAAGTTAGGAAAGTTCAGCCCATATTTACCACATGGTCGACACTCTCACTTATATGTAGACATGATTGAGTTGGCCACAGGAAGAAGAAAGGTAAGTGTGTGCTAGCTTACTGGTTTATAATACAGAGCAGTAAACAGTGTCAGATGAATACACGGCAACACATTGAAATGAACAATTTAGTCACATAAGGAACCAATTTCTAGTCTCCTGTATGATATTTCATTTTTCAGTTTTCACATTTTTACCAATTATTTGAAGATTTCAAACATGCATAAAATATACCTTTGTCATACCAGAACCATTTTTTGAAATTTAATAAATGAAAAAAACCTGTTTTTCACCAGTTTGATATTCTTTCCTTTAAATTAAACAAATTTTTCTTCACATAATTGCTCTAATGAAACAGTAATTTCCTCCCTTACCTTAAACTACTGGAACAGGTATTGGTATGAAATAGGCTAATGTTACAGTTATGAAACACCAGTAGTCATAATTGCTATCCCTTGTCATTATATCCAAAAGTGTTTACCATATAATAAAAGGACATTCAACACATTCACTAATGAACACAATTACAGAAAATCATATTCATAGAAACAAGACTTTTTAGTAAATTTAAAGATTCCATTCACTCTTTTACATAAGATGACCACAAGGTCAAAGGAACCTATAGACAGCACTAGAACAACAGAAAAAATAAAGGTTATTAACACACCTCAAGTACAGCAATAACAGCAACCAGACAAAATCATCAAATAATTTTCAGTTATAATTGAACTTTTTTGTTAACATTCTCTAAATGAAATCAAAGACAACAAAACTGGATTTTTTTAAGACATTCCTAAGTTGCCTGCAGAGGGTAGGAAGACACATTCATATACAAGAGGAGAACTTTTCTTTATTAAAAAATGGAGGAAAACAGTATAATGTTTAATAAGAGGGAAAAAGGTAATTCAAAAACAATATATTTGATGGATATGTGTGGAATAATTCTTTACAAAAACACCTACCAAAAGAACACCACACACAACAGAAAGATCATTCTCTGAGAACAGGGAGATTTTTTAAAATTTTAATTGTTTTATTGATTGAAAATAACTTGTATTTCTCACATAATATATCCTAATTACAGTTTCCATTCCTTCTATTGGGATATGAACAATTGTCAGTTTTACTGGCAAATATATCATAGTTAATATGCCTATTTCCTTTCCTTATTATCAGATCCTCTTTATGTCACTCATTAGAAAATGACAGGATTCTATGAGAGAATAATAAAATACAACAAGTTTAAACAAATCTAATCCATCATAATAGAACAAAATTTTCATAACACATTCTGGTACCTAGACATATGAAATTGAGCTAGATGAAAAGACCACGAAATACTATTTCATACCTCATACGAATAGTAGTGAATGAAGCATGAGTTAGTGATAGACAATTGAGTGACAGTTATTCCCAGTTTAGTACTAAGAATATTTTATTTTGAAAATATAATTCTAACTGTCAATTTGACAATCAGAACATCTGGAACTACTGATATAAATTATTTATTCCACATTTGCATGTGAACAAACATAAGAAGAAGCACCTATAAACTATTAATGTCAAACTGCAAAAGGAATTCCTTGGACAAAGTGATGTTATATATAAATGGGAATTCTACACAAACACCCTGAAATAGACTGTCCTTTTCAAAGCCAGCCAAAACATAAAAATCTGGTAGTCAAACACTGTTGGTACCTTCTTTTATCACTGATTAACCATAGCATAATTACCAAATACAAGGGACAGTAGGAAAATTTTTGTGACTCACAAATGCCCTGTTCTCCTACCTCGAAATTAATCTTATATAAACTGAATGTACTCAGGACAATGTGAAAATATAATCACATTGATATTTGAGCCCAAATGAGACCAACTCATTGATTCCACTTGTCTATTCAATCTATTGTAGACAGGATTTCTTGAGGTTTGTGGGATGAGACTAATTCTCAGCGTTGCTTGCAAACTAATCAGAGTTAATACACCTCCACAACTGCTGATAATCCTGGCTTGCTCATTCTTTTTTTCTACTTTGGATTTTTGTCAACTCTTTATCATTCACTCTGAAAATTGTTATTTTTGGAGCTGTGCTACTTATAAAATATTTAGGAAGCACTACATGGCAATAAATGAGTGTTAGATACTCCTCATATGTATCTATGTGGCGCAATGCATGAAAATATAAGTATCATTAATCGCAGTATACTTTAATACAAGTTTATATAATATTAAATATATGTATATATATATATATATGTATACACACACACACACACACACACACACACACACACACACACAAATTTATTATTTTTTACCTTTGTGCCTTGAATAGGGCCTGATATGTAGTACGGCTTTTATGGGGAAAATTTGCAATCATATTCCTAACATTCAACTGGTATAAAACAGACTAAAGCCAAAAAAAAAATCAAAAACAGAAAAATCAAAACAAAACAAAACAAAAAACTATATTTATTATCAGGCTGTCATGGAACTCATTCTGTAGACCATGATGGCCTCAAAATCAAAAATCTGCCTGCCTTTGCCTGCCAAGTGCTGGGATTAAAGGTGTGTGCCACCACTGCCCAGCTGCCTTTGACTTAATAAAAGTAAGACATATAAAGCCTTTACAAAAAAATAAAAATAAAAAATAAAAAAATACCTGCTCTTATTTTACTGTTGTTTATTATATTCTTAGAGTTGAAGATTGAACCTAGTATGTGTTAGGCTAAAAGCTACCCATGAATTATACTCCCATTTTTATTGTGATTTTGCTATTTGTGGCTTTTTTCAATTTTTTAAATAGGAGATTTAATTTATTTACATTTCAAATGTTACTCCTTTACCCTGTTTCCCTTCCACAAAGCCACTATACCATCCCCCCTTACCCTGTTTCTTTGAGGATGCTCTCCCACCCAACTACCCACTCCTTCCTCAGCACCTAAGCATCCCTCTACACTGGGGCATCAAGCCTTCACAGAACCAAAGGACTCCCCTCCAATTGTTGCCAGATAGGAAACTTTAACTCCTTCAGTCCTTCCCCTAACACCTCCATTGGGGTCCCTGTACTCAGTTCATTGGTTGAATGTGAGCATCCGTATTATTTCCATTAGACAGGAACAATTCTGGGTTAAAATTTTGTGGATGTGTGGGTGGCCCTATTCCTCAACTGGGGGCGGGGGGGCATGTATAACCTCTGGTTATGGTATCAACAGATTCTTCCTCCCGATTCTAGGATATTTCAGCTAATATCATCCCTGTGGGTTCCTGGGATTCTCTTGATTTCCTGGCATATGGGACTCTCTGGTTGCTACCCAAAGAACCCATCCCTGATTGCTATACACCTCTGTTCAATTTCCTGACCTGTGTACACATCTTCCATCTTCTACCATACCTGATTCTGCTCCTATTTCCCCCCTCCCCCTGTTTCCTTCCTCTAAGGGAGAATTTATTTCAGGGATGCAAGCATACTTCAATATATGCAGTTCCATTAAATGCAATAAAAGACAAAATATAGAATTACATTGTTTTCCAAAAGCCTTCAGAAATGGCTCTTAGACAACTCCAACATTAATTCAAAGATAAAGAAACAAAAATAGTGATAGAACAGCAGGAACCTATATTGATATTAGGACATTTTATTTCACAAAACTATTCACAATACTATAATACATGCAGAGAAAATTTTATCTATGAAAGTCAGAAAAAATGTCAGGTTGTTTTTGTGATTCATGTTTTCATCCAAGCACTTTAGAGACAAAATCTGAAAATCTCTGTCTGTTTCTTCCGAGTCTACCCTATATTGTGAGTCCAAAACAGCCATGTGTGATATGGAGACACTACCTTAATATAAATTATCATAAAGTACAAAAGTATGCAGACTTTCCATACTCCAACACAAAATAGTCTTTCAAATATAACAAAGGGTTAATATACAGTTAAAAAAAATGATGGGAGCCAGGCATGTTGGCACATACCTTTAATTCCAGCACTTGAGAGGCAGAGTCAGGCAGATTACTGAGTTCGAGGCCAGCCTGGTTTACAAAGAAAGTTCCAGGACAGCCAGGGCTATATAGAGAAACCCTGTCTCGAAAAAAAAAAATAAAGAAAGAAGGAAAGGAAGGAAGGAGGGAGGGAGGGAGGGAGGAAGGAAAGAAAGAAAGAAAGAAAGAAAGAAAGAAAGAAAGAAAGAAAGAGGGGAAGAGGGGAAAGAGGGAAAGAGTGAAAGAGGGAAAGAGTGAAAGAGGGAAAGAAAGAGGTAAAGAGGGAAAGAAAGAGGGAAAGAGGGAAAGGGAAAGGAAGGAAGGAAGGGAGCAAGGGAGCAAGCAAGAAAGAAGGAAAGAAAGAAAGAAAGAAAGAAAGAAAGAAAGAAAGAAAGAAAGGAAGGAAGGAAGGAAGGAAGGAAGAAAGGAAGAAAGGAAGAAAGAAAGAAAGAAAATGATGGACAGGGGAAATATATTCTGATATTTGATGGGAAAGTGTAAGACCCTTTTCAACAATATCAAAAATATAGAAAGAATTCTTCAAATCATCAATTAACTTTAAACAATCTAATATTTATCCAGCTTTTTCCAATATGTGAAGCCACTATAGAGCATTTTGACGTCATGGAATACTCCATATTCAAGGTCGCTACGGATTAATTTATCATCTCCAACCATATTAAACCAGTGTCTGCATACTCCACTATTTTTATATACATTTTCTCTTGCTTTGCAACAGTAATTTATTTGAGGTCATATTTGTTATCTGTGACTGAAGGATATATTTTTTCCTATTACAAATTTCTTCAAATACTAACTTGCTTCTCTGTTGATTTAATTAAACTTTGATAATAAGGAAAGTGAGGAGGAAGGTGTGACTTGACATATGCCTTATAGTTATAGAAAGACGGGTGTGGATATCAGGAAAAGAACTAAAGAATAGATTTTTTTCTTTATGATAAGGCAAGGCAAAATCTTTTAATATCAGTTTCCCAGAACATTTTTCTGATTCTCCCATTAGTGGAAAAACTGCCAACATTACTTTAGGCTGTTTTTTTTTTTTCCAAGAGATCTTAAAAGAACACTACTTACTGGATCAACTGTCCACAGTAAGATGGGCATTCTTATATCAATTACCAAAGAAGAAAATGCTTCAAAGATATGAGGACAGGCTAGTGTTGGCTGAGAAAATATTTCAATTAAGTTTCCTCTTTCCATAGCACTTAGTACCAAGTTGAAAATACTTAACTAAAAAACATCCGGTTGCAACTTCTGTAGTTTTCACATACAGCTCAATATCAGCTCTTTTTCCTAAATTACTAGACACTCAGATAATATGCAACATTTCTTCAATGCATTTCCAATATTCAGTTCTGGCCATTAAATAATGGACATTGTAAAATGTCAATCAGGGGCCTGGTGGTGGTGGCACACACCTTTAATCCCAGGACTTGGGAGGCAGAGGCAGGTGGATTTCTGAGTTTGAGGCCAGACTGGTCTACAAAGTGAGTTCCAGGACAGCCAGGGCTACACAGAGAAACCCTGCCTCAAAACACACTCACAAAAAAGACCAAACAAATAAATGTCAATCAGATTGTGTGAATGAAATGAGCTTATTGAAATCTTAAAGTGCTAATCTAAAACATAAAAGAACCTTCTAAAATTCGTTACCAATATGTGTGTAATTTTTCTCAGATGCCATCCTCTGTGTGCAGTGCAGATTGTAGTCCTGGATTCAGAAGATTATGGAAGGAGGGAATGGCAGCCTGCTGTTTTGTTTGCAGCCCCTGCCCTGAAAATGAAATTTCTAATGAGACAAGTGAGTGTTTGCTGCTCTGATATATTCTGAAGATATGTATTTCTCTTCCATCACCCTGGAATAATGAAGTCAGCTAAAAGGCAACTGCAGATATAAAGTATATTACTTATCAAATTTACTACTTGTAGATACAAAAATCCTTAACAAAATGTTGCAAAAGCAAAGAAACATGCCTGGAGCCTTGACCCACATAGTGACTCATTGAAAATTCATGGAAGATTTTATTTCACAAATACTTTAGAAAATATAACTGCAATTTGCAGGAATACTGCACAAGATTTTCCAAACAGATAATCTATTATAAAACTACATGTACATTTAGATTTTAGTCACTAATTTTGTTAGTATTGATTTACTCATATTTCATGAATCTATCTATCCTAAATATGATTATGCACACCATGTACATATAAGAGCCCATGAAAAACTGAATATTATATTTAATCTACTGGATTAGATCATGAGATGACTAGGTGCAAAATCCATGTTCTCTGTAAGATTAATATAGAAGACAAAAGTATTTGCAAATTTATGAAAAAATGCTAAGTATGCGATATTAAGAGGGCCATGTTCAAACCCAGATGTAGTAAGAATCCAGGATGTAGGGGATAAGAGTTGACCTGTCAATTGCAATATACCATGAGAGTCATATTCATTATATTACATACTACACCCATTATTAAAATAATTTTTTAGGGTTGGCAAAATGCAATAAGTTTATGGTTACCTTTTCAAATATTTTGCCTTTCCTTCTACATAATGAATTAAAATTCTTAAAAGACATATTATGCCTGTGAGACAGTTAAACAGTTAAATCATTTGTTGCTAAGGCTTACAGTTTGAGTTTATTCCCATGATGCATGGAGTAAAACCAAGCAATCTACTAAGTTGTCTTTTGAAGTCATACATTTTAACATATACTGTACTTGAAAACAAATTTAAAGTATACAAAATTGTATTAGATGTAAAAAAATTAATATGTACATCAAAATTTAATACAAAAATTCCATAAAATATTTTATTGCATTATTTGCTTAAGTGTGTGGAGTGGATAACACATATACAGGTGCACATAAGAGCAAATAATACTGCTGTCATTAAATTTATATTTATTTGTGAGATATCTGTCATGGGTACTGGGATCTGAACTCAGATTCTCTGGTAGAACAACATATTCTATTTATATCTAATCCACCTTCTTAGACTCTTAGGCAACTTATCAAATAATATCTGTCCACAAATGCATTGTTGTAGATGAGAATTCTGAAAACCAAGGAAGCACATCAACATTCTTTGAAATGACTTGTAAATTAAGTGCAATTACAATCACTGTTCATGTTGTTACCGAGTTGGGGATTACAATTTCAGAATGGAGTATAATTGCTTAACACAACCTATCTGGGTTACCACCCTTTCCAGAAGATTCCTTTGTTATTTTGCTGATTCTGTATCACAACACTGATTTCATCCTTGATTCTCATATGAATGAAGGTGAGGAAAGAATTAAAGTGCTCAGCTTTCCATATGAAGAAGGAATCAAGGTGAAGGAACTTTTAGTACAAAGTATCTACAGAGATATTTTTCCTTCAGTGCTAAAATTAGTGCACATCATGAACAATAACCAGAACTTTTGACTAATTATTGCCAGATGAGGAAACATCTTAGGGCTTATTTCATTAATATTTTCTACTATTCAAACATAAACATTATATTTCCTCTCATATCCCACCTTCTTATATGACTTATGACAGGAATCACTTAAATACAATAATGCAATATCTACCTTCACATGAACGCACATATATACATACAGCCTACCTGTTCAATTTTGTGTTGTTTCTGTGTCAACAAGTTTGAGCTAGTAAATTCTCCAGCAGCTATTATACAGCTTTTCCCAGTAGAAGTCAGAATCTCAATGTGTCATAGGGAATCAATTGATAAAATAGTCACTGATCTCAGAAAACAGTGAGTATAGGGTTTTGTATTTATAAAATATACCCAACCACATTGTGGTTTATGAATGTATCTTCTCTGAAATAAATAATCTACTTGATGTTAACATAGAACTAAAAAAATGGCTTAGGAAATCTTAGCTTTCTGATAACTTCTTTTTTATTTATTTTTTACATTTCATATTCCATTACCCATCCCCCCATACACCGACTGAATACTCCACATCCCACACCTTCTCCCCAACCCAAACTCTTCACGTTGAACCCCCATCCCCCACACCACCTTATAGGAACTAAAAGGGGGCCTGGGAAAAGAGGGGGGAGTGAGGACCCATGTCCAGCTAGAATTCCACTTATGCCCTGGACAGGCAGACTAGGGAGGGTTGCCAGACACTTTCCATTCAGCTCTGGGTGGGCATCCAAGCCTCTGACTCACTCAACAGGGGATGGACAAGGGGCAGCCCAACCTGGAGGCCCTGGGGCAACACCCTGTAGCCCAGGGGTTATGGGAGTGAGGGAAGAGGGAAGTCAGGTTCCCACACTGGCAAGAGTGAGCACAGCCTTGATGATGAGAGACTGTCTATGCCTTTAGAGCTTTATTTTACAAAGTCCAAGAGAACGAAACAATGTGGGAGAGAGGAAGGGGGTAGAAAAAAAGAGAGAGTAAGAGGGAGAGATTGAGAGGAGAATAAGAACAAGCAAACAAAGGAGGGGGGGGCAAGGAATGGCCAAACAACCCCTTTAAAATATGCTATCTTTTCTGTTGCTAGGTAACTGGGGAGGAGTTTAGCCTGAAGGTCAAAAGCTTGGGATATTGCCTACATGACTTCTAGCCTTGTTTCTCTTGTGGGGGCTGTAGTGGAAGGTAACTTAGGCAGGAGCCAGTGTTCCAGGACCATGATAGAACTCCTTCCCTTCTCTGTAGGTAAATTATGACCACTGAATCCCAGCTCGACTGGAGACCAGCCTGTCTGTGCATAGACCAATGCCCCACACCACCTGTCTTCTAAACTCCCTGGGGCCTTCAGTCTTTGAGGGTTAGGTGCACCTTCTGTGAATGAACACAAACCCAGAAGCCCTTTACTGTATTGGGGGACCCATACCAGCTGGTGTATGGTGTCTGTTTGGTGGTACATTGTTTGAGAGATTTCTGGGGTCAAGATTAACTGAGACTGTTGGTCTGCCTGTAAGATTACCTTATCCTCAACTACTTTCAGCCTTCCCTAATTCAGGAATTAGTTGCTTCTGTACACTGGTTGGGTGCAAATAACTGTATTTAGGAGGGTAGTAATGATAGATGCTTTTTGTGAGTGCTCCAGGGCCTCAGTAAAATGTGAGGCAATAAGACCTCCTCTTGACCTAGATCCCACTTTGGGCCTGTCATTGGACTTTCTTTTCCTCAGGCTCCTCTCCATTTCATCCTTGCATTCAGACAGGAACAATTATGGGCTGGAGATGTGACTATGGGATGGGAATCCCATCACTCACTTGATGTCCTGTCTTCCCGCTGGAGGTGGGCTCTTTAAGTTCCCACTATCTACTGTAGTACATTTCATCTAAGGTCTCTGACCTCCCAAGTCTCTGGTGCATTTTGGTGGGTCCACCCACCCTCCTATTACCTGAGGTTGCCTGTTTATATTCTTTTTGCTGGTCCTCAGAGATCGGTTCCCCTCTCACCTGCCCACACACCACAAACCCCTTTCAAATAACATCATAAATGATTCAATGAAGTTAAGTATACAAAGAACAAATTGCTTTGTTTTATTTCATTTAAATCTTTATGAACATTATGAATTGAAATCAATGCTCGGCAACAGCATCCTTCACATTACATATCAGCATCAAAGGCAGCATTGCAAGGCTTCTTTCATTACCCTTACTTGAATTACCTTGACAATAAAATTTCTGAAGCAGACCTAACTAAGCTTTCCTTTGGAAATCAGATATGGATCAATGTGTGAATTGTCCAGAATACCAATATGCCAACACAGAACAGAACAAATGTATTCAGAAAGGTGTCACCTTCCTAAGCTATGAAGACCCCTTGGGGATGGCACTTGCCTTAATGGCCTTCTGCTTCTCTGCATTCACAGCTGTGGTACTTTGTGTCTTTGTGAAGCACCATGACACTCCTATTGTGAAGGCCAATAACAGAAGCCTCAGCTACCTATTACTCATGTCACTCATGTTCTGTTTTCTGTGCTCCTTTTTCTTCATTGGCCTTCCAAACAGAGCCATCTGTGTCTTACAGCAAATCACATTTGGAATTGTATTCACTGTGGCTGTTTCCACAGTTCTGGCCAAAACAGTCACTGTGGTTCTGGCTTTCAAAGTCACAGACCCAGGGAGAAGATTGAGGAACTTCCTTGTATCAGGGACACCCAACTACATTATTCCTATATGTTCCCTACTCCAATGTGTTCTGTGTGCAATCTGGCTAGCAGTTTCTCCTCCCTTTGTTGATATTGATGAACACACTCTCCATGGCCACATCATCATTGTGTGCAACAAGGGCTCAGATACTGCATTCTACTGTATCCTGGGATATTTGGCCTGCATGGCACTTGGAAGCTTCTCTCTGGCTTTCTTGGCCAAGAATCTGCCTGACACATTCAATGAAGCCAAGTTCTTGACCTTCAGCATGCTAGTGTTCTGCAGTGTCTGGGTCACCTTCCTCCCTGTCTACCATAGCACCAAGGGCAAACACATGGTTGCTGTGGAGATCTTCTCCATCTTGGCATCCAGTGCAGGGATCCTTGGATGTATTTTTGTACCCAAGATTTATATCATTTTTATGCGACCAGAGAGAAATTCTACCCAAAAGATCAGGGAAAAATCATATTTCTGAACAAATATTTAGGAATTCTGTCAAATGTAAAGTTGGTACATACCCACCAAATATTGGGTTATAGTGCATGTGTCTAGTTTTAGAATCACTCTCACTGGTTGCTCTAGTGATATCAGGAAGTATCATATCTACTGAACTTCCCTACAGTGTCCATAAAATCTTGCACTCATTCACTTTCTTCATTTTCTCTCAGAGAACTAAACTCTCTAATTATTACAATTTTATTCTTTATTTTGCTTTCATGGAGATGGCCCTCTGGTAACAGCCAAAAAATGTTGATAAGGCAGTTGAATCCACCACTTTGTGTAGAAAAATGAGATCTAGGAAGACAGGGTTACACATAAAAACCATCTACCAAATCAAATAATCAATGAGAAACACAGACTAACTAAATAATCAGCAAAGATGAAATCAGAACATATTTTCTGACTTCCAGTAAGAGCACACACATAAGAAAATACTTACTTTTTTCATCTGTTCTTCAATCTACTGGCCAATAGTCTAAGGAGGAAATGTTCCTTTTCTGCTGTCAAATAAAAATATATTATATCCAACAATGATCAGAAGCCCAGGGACTCTCTGGATGAATTGGGAATATTGGGAAGAAGCTGAGGAGGAGGGTGACCAGCATTCTCAACAAACCTGGACAAGCAAGATCTCTCAGACATTGAGCCTCTAACCAGAGATCATACACTAGCTGATGTGAAGCCCCCAACAAATATGCAGCATAAGACTGCCTGGTCTAGCATCAGTGGGAGAGACACACCTAACCCCAGAGAGACTTAAGTCTCCAGGGATTGGGAAGGGCTGGGCGTTGGGGAGGTAGGGATATCATCTTGGAGATGGGGGAGGAGTTGTTAGATGAGGAAGAGTCAGGGGGCAAACCAGGAGGGGGATAACCACTAGACTGTAAAAAAATATTGAATAATAATAAATAAAAAATACAATGAAATAAGCTTGTAGCTATGTCAACATGCTATTCATATTGTAGTTATGGAAGGGATAAGTAAAACTACTGACATTTGCATGAACCTAATTTCTTTCAGAGATTTCCCTCTGTGTGCAGTTCTGATTGAGGTCCTGGACTCAGAAAATTCTGGAAAACAGAATGAGAGCCAGATGCTTTAATTACGCTGCTTTCTAGAAAATGACATTTTCAGACAATTGAGTGTTTGCGGCTACACTAAATATTTCACATTTATTAATTCTCATTATATAAAGGGAAACCAAATGGGTCTAAAATGCATTAACAAAACAATCACTTCCCTAAGTCAGTCTTCATAGAAATATGATCATTAGCACTGTCCCTTTAAGGAACACATTCTTCATTAACATCTACATTTTACTCATTGAAAATTCGTGGAAGATGGCATTGTTTCAAGAAAGATTTGATATTCAAACTCCCGTTTAATGGATTCTTCACAAATGTATTCTTTTTTAATTTTTTATTATTTTATTAGACATTTTCTTCATTTACATTTCAAATACCATCCCCTATAAACTCTCACCACCCTGCTCCCCAACCCACCCACTCCTGCTTCCAGACCCTGGCATTCCCCTCTACAGGGGCATATAATCTTCACAAGATCAAGGGCCTCTCCTCTCAATGATGGTAGAGTATCCCATCTTCTGCTACATATGCAGCTAAACACATAAGCTCTGGGAATACTGGTTAGTTCATATTGTTGTTCTTCCTATAGGGTTGCAGACCCCTTCAGCTCCTTGGGTACTTTCTCTAGCTCCTTCATTGGGGGCCCTGTGTTCCATACAGTAGATGACACTGAGCATCCACTTCTGGATTTGCCAGGCACTGGTAGAGCCTCACAAGAGACAGCTATATCACGGTCCTGTCAGAAACTGTTGCTAGCATAGGCAATAGTGAATTATAAAAGCTTATAAAAACTTACCCTTATATGATATATATAAATATTTAATATAAAATTATATAAATATATACTTCTATAATTATATAATTAAAATATATAATATATAAAATTATAATATACAAATAATATAAATGTATAATAGAAAATATATATAAACATATAAAGACTTATATACAATATATACAATATATATACTAAAGTCTTATATAGAATATATACACATTTAATATAAAAATAATATAAATATATAATTATTTAACTATAATATATAACATATAACCTATATAAAGTATAATATAGAAATAATATAAATATATAATAATATATAATGTAAAATATATAAATATATGTTTATATATATAATAAATAGTGTCTTATAAAAACGTAAAAAACACTAAAACTTGTAGTGGAGAATGTAGGGAAAAACCTCGAAGATATTTTCCAGCGGAAAAATTCCTGAATAGAACAGCAGTGGCTTGTGCTGTAAGATCAAGAATTGACAAATGAGACCTCATAAAATTGGAAAGCTTCTGTTAGGCACAGTATGTTGGTAAGACAAAACAGCAACAAACAGATTGGGAAAAGATCTTTGCCAATCCTATATATGATAGGGGACTAATATCCAATATATATAAAGATTCGAGAGGCTATACTCCAGAAAACCAAATAATCCCATTTTAAAATGTAGTACAGACAGAGCTAAACAACTAATTCTCAACTGAGGAATACCAAATGGATGATAAGCACATAAAAGAATGTTCAACATCCTTAATCACCAGGGAAATGCAAATCAAAACAACCCTGAGATTCCACCTCATAGCAGTCAGAATGGCTAAGATCAAAAATTCAGGTGATAGCAGATGCTGGCGAGGATGTGGTAAAAGAGGAACACTCCTCCATTGCTGGTGGGATTGAGAGCTGATACAACCACTCTGGAAATCAGTCTGGTAGTTCCTCAGAAAATTGGCAGACATAGTACTACCGAGGATCCATCAATACCTCCCATGGGCATTTACCCTGAAGACTTTCCAATTTGTAATATGGACACATGCTCCAGTATGTTCATAGCAGCCTTATTTATAATAGTCAGAAAATGGAAAGAACCTGGATGCCCCTCAAAAGAGGAATGGATATAGAAAATGTATTCTAATAACTGATCTCCTCTAAAATAACATTTATTCTATATTCCAATCTTGAATTTTAATAATATTTACTTATTCTCTTTTACATTTAAGTATATGTCCCTGTATATTTTCTAGTCACCATGTAAGTGCAGGATCCAGTGGAGAACAGAAAATGGCAAAGGTCAACAGGAGAGTACGAGTTGGATGTGGAAATCAAGGTTTGAAACCTTTGTTAGATTAATGAAGAGGACAAATGATGACTTGTAACATTAAAAGAATCCAGCTAAGGAAGTGACTTAAGACTTCATTCATGATCTGGACACCTCCATTTCTAAAATTCACATGACTTGATATCTAAAATTTGGGGATAATTTTTGATACATTACTTATAGAATATGATGAATGCTGTATTTGGTATTTCTAAACACATCCAGTTTATTATGCTGCATTTTAATGGGTGAAAACATTATTGCACATTTATTCAAATTGTGTTGTAAACTACAAAACCAATATTACCCTAAAGATTTTTGTTTACCTTTGGCTACACATAAATGAGAGACTGATAGATTTAGCCTGTAATCATTTGTAAGGAAATCAATGTCTTTAACGAACATTTGTGGCCAGCATGATAGATAAGGAGTTAAATCCCTTAACATTAAATATGATGACTTGAGTCCTTCCTCAGGTTATTATACAACTATTATAAAATTGTTATGTTTTTATTAGATATTTTCTTTATTTACATTTCAAAGATTATCCCTATCCTAGTTTACTCTCCAAAAATCCCTATACACTCCTCCCTCCCCCTGCTTCCCGTCCCACCCACCCATGCTTCCTGACCCAGTCATTCCCATACACTGGGGGAAAGAATCTTCACAGGACCATGAGACTTTCCTCCCATGGATTACTGAACAGGACATCCTCTGCTACATATGCACACTCGAATCCTTCCCTGTGTTTTCTTTGATTGGTGGTTTAGTCCCAGGGAGCTGTGGGGTTACTGGTTAGTTCATATTGTTGTTCCTTCAAGAAGGCTGTAAGCCTCTTCAGCTCCTTGGTTACTAACTCTGGATCCTTCAACTGGGAACCCTGTGCTCTGTCTAATGGAAGACTGAACACCCCTTCTGTATTAGTCAGGCACTGGCAGAGCCGCTCAGAGGACAGTTATACCAGTCTCCAGTCAGCAACCACTTGTTGGAATCTGCCATAGTGTCTGGCATAGGTGGTTTTTTATGGGATAGATCCGCAGGTGGGGCAGTATCTGGATGGTATCTGATCCAAAATATGTCTCTGTAACTCCTCCCATGTTATTTTGTTCCACCTTCTAAGAAAGATCAAAGTATCCAAACTTTGATCTTCCTTCTTCCTGAATTTCATATGTCTTGCAAATTGTATTTTGGGTATTGTGAGCTTCTGGGCTAATATCCACTTATCAGTGAGTTCATATCAAGTGAATTCTTTTTGAGATTTGTTTACCTCACTGAAGACGATATCCTCCAGAGTCATCCATTTGTCTGAGAATTTTATGAATTCATTGTTTTTAATAGCTGAGTAGTAGTCCATTGTGTAAATGTAACACATTTTCTGTATCCATTCCTCTGTTGAGGGGCATCCAGGTTATTTCCATTTTCTGGCTATTATATATAAGGCTGCTATGAACATAGTGGAGCATGTGTCCTTATTTCGAGTTGGAACGTCTTCTGGGTAAATGTCCAGGAGAGGTATTAATGGATCCTCAGATAGTACTATGTCCACCAATTTTCTGAGGAAGTACCAGAATGATTTCCAGAATGGTTGTAGCAGCTCACAATCCCACCAGCAATGGAGGAGTGTTCCTCTTTTACCACATACTCCCCAGCATCTGCAGTCACCTGAATTTTTGATCTTAGCCATTCTGACTGGTGTGAGGTGGAATCTCAGGGTTATTTTGATTTGCATTTCCCTGGTGATTAAGGATGTTGAACATTTCTTTTGGTGTTTCTCAGCCATTCGGTATTCCTCAATTGAGAATTCTGTGTTTAACTCTGTCTGTACCCCATTTTTAATGGGGTTATTTGGTTTTCTGGACTCTATTTTCTTAAATTCTTTATATATATTGGATATTAGTCCCCTATCTGATTTAGGATTGGTAAAGATCTTTTCCCAATCTGTTTGTTGACATTTGCCATTTGTTGTCTTACTGACATTATACTTTGCCTAACAGAAGCTTTGCAATTTTATGTGGTCTCATATGTCAATTCTTGATCTTACAGTACAAGCCATTTCTGTAGTTCAGGAAGTTTTCCCTTGTGCCAATATCTTCGAGACTCTTCTCTACTTTCTCCTCTATAAGATAATTGTCTCTGATTTTATGTGGAGTTCCTTGATCCACTTAGAATAGAGCTTTGTACAAAAAGATAAGAATGGATAAATTCACATTCTTCTACATGACAAGTGCCAGTTATACCAGTTCTTTGTTCAAAATGCTGTATTATTTCCACTGGAGGATTGTAGCTCCTTTGTCAAAGATTAAGTAACCATAGATGTGTGGGTCCATTTCTTTGTCTTCAATTCTATTCCACGAATCTACCTGTCTGTCGCTGTACCAGTACCATGCAGTTTTTAATCAAAATTGCTCTGTAGTACAGCTTGAGGTCAGTCATGGTGATTCCACCAGAGGTTTGTTTATTGTTGAAAATAGTTTTTGCCACTGACACCATTGCATACACTAGCAAGATTTGCTGAAAGGACCCAGATATAGTTGTCTCTTGTGAGACTATGCCGGGGCCTAGCAAACACAGAAGTGGATGCTCACTGTCAGCTGTTGGATGGATCACAGGGCTCCCAATGGAGGAGCTAGAGAAAGTACCCAAGGAGCTAAAGGGATCTGCAACCCTATAGGTGGAACAACATTATGAACTAACCAGTACCCCAGAGCTCTTGACTCTAGCTGCATATGTATCAAAAGATGGCCTAGTCGGCCATCACTGGAAAGAGAGGCCCATTGGACACACAAATTTTATATGCCCCAGTACAGGGGAACACCAGGGCCAAAAAAAATGGGAATGGGTGGGTAGGGAAGTGGGGGGACAGTATGGGGGACTTTTGGGATAGCATTGGAAATGTAATTGAGGAAAATACATAATAAAAAATATTAAAAATTTTAAAAAAGAAAATATTTTTGTTATCCTCATTTTTTTGGTTGTTTGTTTGGTTGTTTTTGTTTTGTTTTGTTTTGTTTTGTTTTGTTTTTGATATTCCAGATGAATTTTCAATTGCCCTTTCTAACTCTGAAGAATTGAGTTGGAACTTGATATGAATTGCATTGAATCTGTAAATTGCTTTTGACAAGATGGCCATTTTTAGTATATTAATCCTGCCAATTCATGTACATGGGAGATCTCCATCTTCAGAGATCATCTTTGATTTCCTTCTTCACATACTTGAACTTATTATACAGAACTTGACTTCCTTAAATAGTGTCACACAAAGTTATTTTATATTATTTGTGACTATTTTGAAGGGTGTTGTTTCCCTACTTTGTTTCTCAGTCTACTTATCTTTTATGTAGAAAAAGGATACTTGATTTGTTAGAGTTAATTTTACATCCAGCTACTTCAATGAAATTGTTTATGAGTTTTAGGAGTTCTCCGGCTGAATTTTGGGGGTCAATTATAAATGCCATCATATCATCTGCAAACAGTGATATTTTGACTTCCTCCTTTCCAAATTGTATCCCTTTAATATCCTTTTGTTGTCTGATTGCTCTGGCTAGGACTTCAAGTACTGTATTGAATAGGTAGAGAGAGAGTGGAGAGCCTTGTCTAGTGACTGATTTTAGTGGGATTGCTTCAATTTTCTCTCCATTTAGTTTGATGTTGACTATTGGTTTGCTGTATATTACTTTTATTGTGTTTAGGTATGGGCGTTGAATTCCTGATATTTTCAAGGCTTTTATCATTAATGTGTGTTGGATTTTGCCAAATGCTTTCTTAGCCTCTATGGAGGTGATCATGTCATTTTTGTCTTTGAGTTTGTTTACATAGCTGATTACATTGATGTATTTCTGTATATTGAACCATCCCTCCATCATTGGGATGAAGCCTACTTGATCATGATGGATGATCATTTTGATGTGTACTTAGATTCTTCTTAGATTCTGTTTGTAAGAATTTTATTGAGTATTTTTGCATTATATTCATATGGGAAATTGGTCTGATGTTCCCTTTCTTTGTTTTGTCTTTGTGTGGTTTAGATATCAGAGTAATTGTGGCTTCATAAAATGAATTGCATGGAGTACCTTCTGTTTCTATTTTGTGGACTAGTTTAAGGGGTATTGAAATTAGGTCCTCTTGGAGGTCTGATAGAAATCTGCACTAAATCCATCAGGTCCTGGGGTTTTTTCCTTTGGGAGACTATTACTGAGTGTTTCTATTTTTTTAGGGGATATGGGAATATTACATTGTTAATTTGATCCTCATTTAACTTTGGTATCTTGTATGTATCTAGAAAATTGTCCATTTCATCCATGTTTTCCAGTTTTGTTCAATATAAGCTTTTGTAGAAGCATCTGATGATTTTTTTTTTTTTATTTCTCAGATTCTGTTGTTATGTCTCCCATTTCATTTCTGACTTTCTCAATTAGGACACTGTCCTGTGGGATTCCACTGAGACAAGTCTTCGCAGGTAAGAGCATGGACTACAGACGCTAACAGCTTCTGAGACAGGAAGAAGCCACGGAGTTTCTGAGACAGACACGGTTTCAGACACCAGACATCTGGACAACTTCATGCCAGAGGAGAGGTGTTCGCCCTACCAGGGAGGGTTTTGCCAGAGCACCTCAGGGAGCCATCTTGGTTCCAAGATTTCTCCAAGACTAGTCTGTGCAGGTGAGAATGTGGACTACAGAAGCTAACAGCTTCTGGGACAGGCCCTGTTTCAGGCCTTCATCTTCTGCCAGCAGGCAGGTTCGAACTCCAGATATCTGTGCACCTTCCCTTCACGAGGAGACCTTTCGTGCAGAGAGTGCTCTGACCACTGAAATTCAGGAGAGATCTAGTCTCCCAGGTCTGCTGATAGAGGCTAGCAGAATCACTAGAGGAACAAGTTATAACCTGAGACAACTATAACAACTAACTTCAAAGATTATCAGTTGGTAAAAGGCAAACGTAAGAACCTTACTAACAGAAACCAAGCCCAGTCACCATCATCAGAACCCAGCACTCCCAACTTGCACAGTCCTGGGGACCCCAAAACACCTGAAAAGCTAGACCTGGATTTAAAATCGTATCCCATGATGATGGTAGAGTACATCTAAAAAGACTTTAATAACTCACTGAAGAAATACAGAACACTGCTAAAGAGTTACAAATCCTTAAAGAAAAACAGGAAAACACAACCAAACAGGTGATGGAATTGAACAAAACCACACTAGACCTAAAAAGGGAACTAGACATAATAAAGAAAACCCAAAGTGAGGCAAAGCTGGAGATAGAAACCCTAGGAAAGAAATCTGGAACCATAGATGCAAGCATCAGCAACAGAATACAAGAGAAGGAAGAGAGAATCTCAGGTGCAAAAGATTCCATAGAGAACATCGGCACAACAATCAAAGAAATTACAAAATGCAAGAAGATCCTAACTCAAAACATCCAGGAAATCCAGGACACAATGAGAAGACCAAACCTACTGATAATAGGAGTAGATGAGAATGAAGATTTTCAATTTAAAGGGCCAGCAAATATTTTCAACAAAATTATAGAAGAGAACTTCACAAACCAAAAGAAAGAGATGACAATGAAAATACAAGAAGCCTACAGAACTCCAAATAGACTGGACCAGAAAAGAAATTCCTCCCGACACATAATAATCAGAACAACAAATGCACTAAATAAAGATATAATCTTAAAAGCAGTAAGGGGAAAAGGTGAAGTAACATATAAAGGCAAGCCTATCAGAATTATACCAGAATTTTCACCAGAGACTATGAAAGCCAGAAGACCCTGGACAGATGTTATACGGACACTAAGAGAACACAAAAGCCAGCCCAGACTACTATACCCAGCCAAACTTTCAATTACCATAGATGGATAAACCAAAGTATTCCACTAGAAAACCAAATTCATATATTCTTTCCATGAATCCAGCCCTTCAAAGAATAATAACAGAAAAAACAAACAATATAAGGATGAAAGCCAAGCCCTAGAAAAGCAAGAAATTAATCCTTCAACAAACCTAAAAGAAGACAGCCACAAGAAAAGAATGCCAACTCTAAAAAAAAAAAAAAATAATAGGAAGCAACATTTATTTTTCTTTAATATCTCCTAATATCAATGCACTCAATTCCCCAATAAAAAGACATAGACTAACAGACTTATCCCGAGCTTTTGTCCCCGCTGGCAAGAACACACTCAGGACAACCGGAATCTTCTGCGGCAAAGCTTTTATTGCTTACTTATTAGGAGGGAAGACCCCGAACCGGGAAAATGGCGCTGCTTATATAGCCCGCAGCATGACGTTTCAGCACCTGATGTGGCGTGACAGCTCCTGATTCGTTGCTCACCCATCAACCCATTACTAGCCGCGAGATGGGCAGTGACTAGGCGTGATTTCACTCTTGCACTTGCGCATAAGGCTTATTTACTAGTTAGGCACAGTGGAAGCCAGCACCATCTTATAATGGCGATTGCTCACAGCACGCATGCAATTGCTCAAGGCACAGCTCTCCACACAGACTGGCTAAACAAACAGGACCCAAAATTTTGCTGCTTACAGGAAACCCATCTCAGGGAAAAAGACAGAAACTACATCAGAATGAAAGGCTGGAAAACAAATTTGCAAGCAAATGGTCTGAAGAAACAAGCTGGAGTAGCCATTCTAATATCTAAAAATAACAACTTCCAACCCAAAGTTATCAAAAAAGACAAGGAGGAGCACTTCATACACATCAAAGATAAAATCTTACAAAAGGAACTATCAATTCTGAATATTTATGCTCCAAATGCAAAGGCAGCCACATTCATTAAAGAAACTTTAGTAAAGCTCAAAGCACACATTGCACCACACACAATAATATTGAGAGACTTCAGCACACCACTTTCATCACTGGACAGATTGTGGAAACAGAAACTAAACAGGGACACAGTGAAACTAACAGAAGTTATGAAACAAATGGATTTAACCGATATCTACAGAACATTTTGTCCTAAAACAAAAGGATATACCTTCTTCTTAGCACCTCATGGTACCTTCTCCAAAACTCAACACATAATTGGTCACAAAAAAGGCCTCAACAGATACAAAAATATTGAAATGGCCACATGCATCCTATCAGATCACCATGGACTAAGGCTGATCTGCAATAACAACATAAATAATGGAAAGTCAATATTCACGTGTAAACTGAACAACACTCTTCTCAATAATAACTTGGTCAAGAAAGGAATAAAGAAAGAAATTAAAGACTTTTTAGAGTTTAATGAAAATGAGCCACGACATACCCAAACTTATGGGACAAAATGAAAGCATTTCTAAAAGGAAAACTCATAGCGTTGAGTGCCTACAAAAAGAAACTAGAGTGAGCACACACTAGAGCTTAACAACACACCTAAAAGCTCTAGAACAAAAGAAAGCAAATTTACCCCAGAGGAGTAGATGGTAGGAAATAATCAAACTCAGGGGCGAAATCGCCCAAGTGGAAACAAGAAGAACTACTCAAAGAATCAACCAAACCAGAAACTATTTCTTTGAGAAAAATAACAAGATAGATAAACCCTTAGCCAGACTCACTAGAGGGCACAGGGATAGCATCCTAATTAACAAAATCAGAAATGAAAAAGAAGACATAACAACAGATCCTGAAGAAACCCAAAACACCATCAGAACCTTCTACAAAAGGCTATACTCAACAAAACTGGAAAACCTGGACGAAATGGACAAATTTCTAGACAGATACCAGGTACCAAAGTTGAGTCAGGATCAAGTTGACCATCTAAACAGTCCCATATCACCTAAAGAAATAGAAGCAGTCCTTTAAAAAAAAAGCCAAAAAAAAGTCCAGGACCAGATGGGTTAGTGCAGAGTTCTACCGGACCTTGAAAGGAGATCTAATTCCAATTCTGCACAAACTATTCCACAAAATAGAAATAGAAGGTACTCTACCCAACTCATTCTATGAAGCCACAATTACTCTGATACCTCAACCACAGAAAGACCCAACAAAGATAGAGAACTTCAGACTAGTTTCCCTTATAAATATCGATGCAAAAATACTCAATAAAATCTCGCTATCCAAATCCAAGAACACATCAAAACAATCATCCATCCTGACCAAGTAGGTTTCATTCCAGGGATGCAGGAATGGTTTAATATATGGAAATCCATCAACGTAATCCATTATATGAACAAACTCAAAGAAAAAAAACACATGATCATCTCCTTAATGCTGAGAAAGCATTTGACAAAGCCCAATACACATTCATGATAAAAGTCTTGGAAAGATCAGGAATTCGAGGACCACATATAAACCTGATAAATCTACAGCAAACCAGTAGCCAAAATCAAATAAATGGTGAGAAGCTGGAAGTAATCCTACTAAAATCAGGGACTACACAAGGCTGCCCACTTTCTCCCTACCTATTCAATATAGTACTTGAAGTCCTAGGCAGGGCATTTCGACAACAAAGGAGACCAAGGGGATACAAATTGCAAAGAAAGAAGTGAAAATATCACTTTTTGCAGAACATATGATAGTATATATAAGTGACCCTAAAAATTCAACCAGGGGACTCCTAAGCCTGATAAACAGCTTCAGTGAAGTAGCTGGATATAAAATTAACTCAAACAAGTCTATGGCCTTTCTCTACACAAAGGAAAAAAATGCTGAAAAAGAATTTAGGGGCACAATACACTTCACAATAGTCAAATAATATAAAATACCTTGGTGTGATGCTAACTAAGGAAGTGAAAGATCTGTATGATAACAACTTCAAGTCTCTAAAGAAAGAAATTAAAGAAGTTCTCAGAAGATAGAAAGATCTCCCATGCTCATGGATTGGCAGGATCAACATAGTAAAAATGGCTATCTTGCCAAAAGCAATCTACAGATTCAATGCAATCCCCATCAAAATTCCAACTCATTTCTTCAACGAATTAGAAAGGGCAATCTGCAAATTCATCTGGAATAACAAATAAACTAAGATAGCAAAAACTCTTCTCAAAGAAAAAAAAAAACCCTCTGGTGGAATCACCATGCCTGACCTAACCTAAAGCTGTACTACAGAGCAATTGTGATAAAAACTGCATGACACTGGTATAGCGACAGACAAGTAGACCAATGGAATAGAATTGAAGACCCAGAAATGAACCAACACACCTATGGTCACTTGATCTTTGTCAAGGAAGCTAAAACCATCCAATGGAAAAAAGACAGCATTGTCAACAAGTGGTGCTGGCACAACTGGCAGTTATATTGTGGAAGAATACGGATTGATCCATTTCTATCTCCTTGTACTGATATCAAATATAAGTGGATCAAGGAACTCCACATAAAACCAGAGACACTGAAACTTATAGAGGAGAAAGTAGGGAAAAGCCTCGAAGATATGGGTACAGGGGGGAAATTCCTGAATAGAACAGCAATGGCTTGCGCTGTAAGATTGAGAATCGATAAATGGGACCTCATAAAATTGCAAAGCTTCTGCAAGGCAAAAGACACCGTCAATAAGACAAAAAGACCAGCAACAGATTGGGAAAGGATCTTTACCTACCCCAAATCAGATAGGGGACTAATATTAAATATATATAAAGAACTCAAGAAGGTAGACTCCATAAAAACAAATAACCCCATTAAAAAATGGGGCTCAGAACTGAACAAAGATTTCTCACTCGAGGAATACCGAATAGCAGAGAAGCACCTGAAAACATGTTCAACATCCTTAATCATCAAGGAAATGCAAATCAAAACAACCCTGAGATTCCACCTCACACCAGTCAGAATGGCTAAGATGAAAAATTCAGGTGACAACAGATGCTGGTGAGGATGTGGAGAAAGAGGAATGATCCTCCATTGTTGGTGGGATTGCAAGCTTGTACAACCACTCTGGAAATCAGTCTGGCAGTTCCTCAGAAAATTGGACATAGTACTACCGGAGGATCCAGCAATACCTCTTCTTGGCATATATCCAGAAGATGTCCCAACCGGTAAGAAGGACACATGCTCCACTATGTTCATAGCAGCCTTATTTGTAATAGCCAGAACCTGGAAAGAACCCAGATGCCCCTCAACAGAGGAATGGATACAGAAAGTGTGGTATATTTACACACTGGAGTACTACTCAGCTATTAAAAAGAATGAATTTATGAAATTCCTATGCAAATGGATGGACCTGGAGGGCATCATCCTGAGTGAGGTAACCCAATCACAAAGGAACTCTCACAATATGTACTCACTGATAAGTGGATATTAGCCCAGAAACTTAGGATACCCAAGATATAAGATAAAATTTGCTAAACACATTAAACTCAAGAGAACGAAGACCTAAGTGTGGACACTTTGCCTCTTCTTAGAATAGGAAACAAAACACCCATGGAAGGAGTTACAGAGACAAAATTTGGAAGTGTGATGAAAGGATGGACAATCTAGTGATTGCCATATCCAGAGATCCATCCCATGATCAGCTTCCAAACACTGACACCATTGCATACACTAGCAAGATTTTGCTGTCTCGTGTGAGACTATGCCGGGGCCTAGCAAACACAGAAGTGGATGCTCACAGTCAGCTATTGAATGGACCACAGGGCCCCCAATGGAGGAGCTAGAGAAAGCACCCAAGGAACTAAAGGGAACTGCAACCCTATAGGTGGAACAACATTATGAACTAACCAGTACCCTGGAGCTCTTGTCTCTAGCTGCATATGTATCAAAAGATGGCCTAATAGGCCATCACTTGAAAGAGAGGCCCATTGGATTTGCAAACTTTATATGCCCCAGTACAGGGGAACGCCAGGGTCAAAAAGGCGGAGTGGGTGGGCAGGGGAGTGAGGGGAGTGGGTATGGGGGAATTTTGGTATAGCGTTGGAAATGTAAATGAGCTAAATACCTAATAAAAATGGAAGAAAAAAAAAGAAATTGAGGGACCCAATAGACCCACCAGCCCTGTGTACACCATCTTATTAGAATTACAAAACTTGTTGGAATAGGAAAAGTAAATTTTTTATCCAGCATATTCCGGTTCATTCTACTCTGCCAGGCCCTATGACTGAAAGGAATACCCTGGTAGATGCAAGTACTCATATGGAATTCATTTTTCATTTTACTCCATTAGAGCTTGCAAAAGGTTTTCATCAATTGTATAATGTCCCCACTGCAACATTGCAGCAAAAATTTAATATTTTCTGGGCCTCAGCCCGAACTGTTGTATTGCAATGCCCACAATTCGTGCACTTTCATCACCCTCCCCATGTTGGGATTAACCCTCTTGGATTGATACCTCTAAAAATACGGCAAATGGATGTTACACGTGTTCCAGCCTTTGGAAATTTTAAATATGTCCATGTTTCTATTGACACCTGTTCAGGTATCATGTATGCCTCCCCTATGTCTGGTGAAAAAACCTGCAATGTTATTAGCCATTGCTTAGACGCATGGGCAGCTTGGGGAAAACCATCTAATTTAAAAACTGATAATGGACCTGCATATACATCAACATCCTTCCAAGTCTTCTGCGAAACTATGGAAGTTAGTCATACCACAGCCCTTCCCTATAACCCACAAGGCCAAGATATTGTGGAAAGAGCACATAGCACCTTGAAAGAACTGTTACAAAAACAAAAGGAGGGAATTGCCTATGGACGAGCACCCAAAGAACAATTATCTTTAGCTTTATTTACCTTAATTTTTTTAATTTTCTTTTTTTTTCCCAATTCTTTTTTTTCCATTTTTTATTAGGTATTTAGCTCATTTACATTTCCAATGCTATACCAAAAGTCCCCCATACCCACCCACCCCCACTCCGCTAACCACCCACTCCCCCTTTTTGGCCCTGGCGTTCCCCTGTACTGGGGCATACAAAGTTTGCGTTTCCAATGGGCCTCTCTTTCCAGTGATGGCAGACTAGGCAATCTTTTGATACATATGCAGCTAGAGTCAAGAGCTCCGGGGTACTGGATAGTTCATAATGTTGTTCCACCTATAGGGTTGCAGATCCCTTTAGCTCCTTGGGTTCTTTCTCTAGCTCCTCCATTGGGAGCCCTGTGATCCATCCATTAGCTGGCTGTGAGCATCCACGTCTGTGTTTGCTAGGCCCCGGCATAGTCTCACAAGAGATAGTTACATCTGGGTCCTTTCGATAAAATTTTGCTAGGGTATGCAATGGTATCAGTGTTTGGATGCTGATTATGGGGTGGATCCCTGGATATGGCAGTCTCTACATGGTCCATCCTTTCATCTCAGCTCCAAACTTTGTCTCTGTAACTCCTTCCATGGGTGTTTTGTTCCCAATTATAAGGAGGGGCATAGTATCCACACTTCAGTCTTCATTCTTCTTGAGTTTCATGTGTTTAGCAAATTGTACCTTATATCTTGGGAATCCTAGGTTTGGGGCTAATATCCACTTATCAGTGAGTACATATTGTGTGAGTTCCTTTGTGAATGTATTAACTCACTCAGGATGATGCCCTCCAGGTCCATCTATTTGGCTAGGAATTTCATAAATTCATTCTTTTTAATAGCTGAGTAGTACTCCATTGTGTAGATGTACCACATTTTCTGTATCCATTCCTCTGTTGAGGGGCATCTGGGTTCTTTCCAGGTTCTGGCTATTAGAAATAAGGCTGCTATGAACATAGTGGAGCATGTGTCCTTCTTACCAGTTGGGGCATCTTCTGGATATATGACCAGGAGAGGTATTGCTGGATCCTCCGGTAGTACTATGTCCAATTTTCTGAGGAACCGCCAGACTGATTTCCAGAGTGGTTGTACAAGCCTGCAATCCCACCAACAATGGAGGAGTGTTCCTCTTGCTCCACATCCACGCCAGCATCTGCTGTCACCTGAATTTTTGATCTTAGCCATTCTGACTGGTGTGAGGTGGAATCTCAGGGTTGTTTTGATTTGCATTTCCCTGATGATTAAGGGTGTTGATCATTTTTTCAGGTGCTTCTCTGCCATTCGGTATTCCTCAGATGAGAATTCTTTGTTCAGTTCTGAACCCATTTTTTAATGGGGTTGTTCGATTTTCTGAAGTCCACCTTCTTGAGTTCTTTATATATGTTGGATATTAGTCCCCTATCTGATTTAGGATAGGTAAAGATCCTTTCCCAATCTGTTGGTGGTCTTTTTGTCTTATTGACGGTGTCTTTTGCCTTGGAGAAACTTTGGAGTTTCATTAGGTCCCATTTGTCAATTCTCGATCTTACAGCACATGCCATTGCTGTTCTGTTCAGGAATTTTTCCCCTGTGCCCATATCTTCAAGGTTTTTCCCCACTTTCTCCTCTATAAGTTTCAGTGTCTCTGGTTTTATGTGAAGTTCCTTGATCCACTTAGATTTGACCTTAGTACAAGGAGATAAGTATGGATCGATTCGCATTCTTCTACACGGTAACAACCAGTTGTGCCAGCACCAATTGTTGAAAAAGCTGTCTTTCTTCCACTGGATGGTTTTAGCTCCCTTGTCGAAGATCAAGTGACCATAGGTGTGTGGGTTCATTTCTGGGTCTTCAATTCTATTCCATTGCTCTACTTGTCTGTTTCTAAACCAGTACCATGCAGTTTTAATCACAATTGCTCTGTAGTATAGCTTTAGGTCAGGCATGGTGATTCCACCAGAGGTTCTTTTATCCTTGAGAAGAATTTTTGCTATCCTAGGTTTTTTGTTATTCCAGATGAATTTGCAAATTGCTCCTTCTAATTCGTTGAAGAATTGAATTGGAATTTTGATGGGGATTGCGTTGAATCTGTAGATTGCTTTTGGCAAGATAGCCATTTTTACAATGTTGGTCCTGCCAATCCATGAGCATGGGAGATCTTTCCATCTTCTGAGATCTTTTATTTCTTTCTTCAGAGATTTGAAGTTTTTATCATACAGATCTTTCACCTCCTTAGTTAGAGTCACGCCAAGATATTTTATACTATTTGTGACTATTGAGAAGGGTGTTGTTTCCCTAATTTCTTTCTCAGCCTGTTTATTCTTTGTATAGAAAAAGGCCATTGACTTTTTTGAGTTTATTTTATATCCAGCTACTTCACCGAAGCGGTTTATCAGGTTTAGGAGTTCTCTGGTAGAATTTTTAGGGTCACTTATATATACTATCATATCATCTGGAAAAAGTGATATTTTGACTTCCTCTTTTCCAATTTGTATCCCCTTGATCTCCTTTTGTTGTCGAATTGCTCTGGCTAATACTTCAAGTACTATGTTGAAAAGGTAGGGAGAAAGTGGGCAGCCTTGTCTAGTCCCTGATTTTAGTGGGATTGCTTCCAGCTTCTCTCCATTTACTTTGATATTGGCTACTGGTTTGCTGTAGATTGCTTTTATCATGTTTAGGTATGGGCCTTGAATTCCTGATCTTTCCAACACTTTTATCATGAATGGGTGTTGAATCTTGTCAAATGCTTTTTCTGCATCTAACGAGATGATCATGTGGTTTTTGTCTTTGAGTTTGTTTATATAATGGATTACATTGATGGATTTTCGTATATTAAACCATCCCTGCATTCCTGGAATAAAACCTACTTGGTCAGGATGGATGATTGCTTTAATATGTTCTTGGATTCGGTTAGCAAGTATTTTATTGAGGATTTTTGCATCGATATTCATAAGAGAAATTGGTCTGAAGTTCTCTATCTTTGTTGGGTCTTTCTGTGGTTTAGGTATCAGAGTAATAGTGGCTTCATAAAATGAGTTGGGTAGAGTACCTTCTACTTCTATCTTGTGAAATAGTTTGTACAGAACTGGAATTAGATCTTCTTTGAAGGTCTGATAGAACTCTGCACTAAACCCATCTGGTCCTGCGCTTTTTTTGGCTGGGAGACTATTAATAACTGCTTCTATTTCTTTAGGTGATATGGGACTGTTTAGATGGTCAACTTGATCCTGACTCAACTTTGGTACCTGGTATCTGTCCAGAAATTTGTCCATTTCGTCCAGGTTTTCCAGTTTTGTTGAGTATAACCTTTTGTAGAAGGATCTGATAGTGTTTTGGATTTCTACAGGATCTGTTGTTATGTCTCCCCTTTCATTTCTGATTTTGTTAATTAGTATTTTGTCCCTGTGCCCTTTAGTGAGTCTAGCTAAGGGTTTATCTATCTTGTTGATTTTCTCAAAGAACCAACTCCTCGTTTGGTTAATTCTTTGAATAGTTCTTCTTGTTTCCACTTGGTTGATTTCACCCCTGAGTTTGATTATTTCCTGCCGTCTTCTCCTCTTGGGTGAATTTGCTTCCTTTTTTCTAGAGCTTTTAGATGTGTTGTCAAGCTGCTAGTATGTGCTCTCTCCCGTTTCTTCTTGGAGGCACTCAGAGCTATGAGTTTCCCTCTTAGAAATGCTTTCATTGTGTCCCATAGGTTTGGGTACGTTGTGGCTTCATTTTCATTAAACTCTAAAAAGTCTTTAATTTCTTTCTTTATTCCTTCCTTGACCAAGGTATCATTGAGAAGAGTGTTGTTCAGTTTCCACGTGTATTTTGGCTTTCTATTATTTATGTTGTTATTGAAGATCAGTCTTAGCCCATGGTGGTCTGATAGGATATATGGGACAATTTCAATATTTTTGTATCTGTTGAGGCCTGTTTTGTGACCATTTTTATGGTCAATTTTGGAGAAGGTCCCGTGAGGTGCTGATAAGAAGTTATATCCTTTTGTTTTAGGATAAAATATTCTGTAGATATCTGTCAGGTCCATTTGTTTCATAACTTCTGTTAGTTTCACTGTGTCCCTGTTTACTTTCTGTTTCCACGATCTGTCCATTGATGAAAGTGGTGTGTTGAAGTCTCCCACTATTATTGTGTGAGGTGCAATGTGTTCTTTGAGCTTTACTAAAGTGTCTTTAATGAATGTGGCTGCCCTTGCATTTGGAGCGTAGATATTCAGAATTGAGAGTTCCTCTTGGAGGATTTTACCTTTGATGAGTATGAAGTGTCCCTCATTGTCTTTTTTGATAACTTTGGGTTGGAAGTCAATCTTATCAGATATTAGAATGGCTACTCCAGCTTGTTTCTTCAGACCATTTCCTTGGAAAATTGTTTTCCAGCCTTTCACTCTGAGGTAGGGTCTGTCTTTTTCCCTGAGATGGGTTTCCTGTAAGCAGCAGAATGTTGGGTCCTGTTTGTGTAGCCAGTCTGTTAGTCTATGTCTTTTTATTGGGGAATTGAGTCCATTGATATTAAGAGATATTAAGGAAAAGTAATTGTTGCTTCCTTTTATTTTTGTTGTTAGAGTTGGCATTCTGTTCTTGTGGCAGTCTTCTTTTTGGTTTGTTGAGGGATTACTTTCTTGCTTGTTCTAGGGCGTGATTTCCGTCCTTGTATTGCTTCTTTTCTGTTATTATCCTTTGAAGGGCTAGATTCGTGGAAAGATATTGTGTGAATTTGGATTTGTTGTGGAATACTTTGGTTTCTCCATCTATGGTAATTGAGAGTTTGGCCGGGTATATTAGCCTGGGCTGGCATTTGTGTTCTCTTAGTTTCTGTATAACATCTGTCCAGGCTCTTCTTTCTGGCTTTCATAGTCTCTGGTGAAAAGTCTGGTGTAATTCTGATAGGCCTTCCTTTATATGTTACTTGACCTTTCTCCCTTACTGCTTTTAATATTCTATCTTTATTTAGTGCATTTGTTGTTCTGATTATTATGTGTTGGGAGGAATTTCTTTTCTGGTCCAGTCTATTTGGAGTTCTGTAGGCTTCTTGTATGATCATGGGCATCTCTTTCTTTATGTTTGGGAAGTTTTCTTCAATTATTTTGTTGAAGATATTAGCTGGCCCTTTGAGTTGAAAATCTTCATTCTCATCAATTCCTATTATCCGTAGGTTTGGTCTTCTCATTCTGCCCTGGATTTCCTGAATGTTTTGAGTTAGGATCCTTTTGCATTTTGGATTTTCTTTGACTGTTGTGTCGATGTTCTCTATGGAATCTTCTGCACCTGAGATTCTCTCTTCCATTTCTTTTATTCTGTTGCTGATTCTGGCATCTATGGTTCCAGATCTCTTTCCTAGGGTTTCTATCTCCAGCGTTGCCTCGCTTTGGGTTTTCTTTACTGTGTCTACTTCCCTTTTTAGTTCTAGTATGGTTTTGTTCATTTCCATTACCTGTTTGGATGTGTTTTCCTGTTTTTCTTTAAGGACTTCTACCTGTTTGGCTGTGTTTTCCTGCTTTTCTTTAAGGGCCTGTAACTCTTTAGCAGTGCTCTCCTGTAATTCTTTAAGTGACTTATGAAAGTCCTTCTTGATGTCCTCTAGCATCATCATGAGAAATGTTTTTAAATCTGGGTCTAGATTTTCCGGTGTGTTGGGGTGCCCAGGACTAGGTGGGGTGGGAGTGCTGCGTTCTGATGATGGTGTGTGGTCTTGATTTCTGTTAGTAGGATTCTTACGTTTGCTTTTCACCATCTGGTAATCTCTGAAGCTAGCTGTTATAGTTGTCTCTGTTAAGAGCTTGTTCTTCAGGTGACTCTGTTAGCCTCTATAAGCATACCTGGGAGGGTAGCACTCTCCTTAGTTTCAGTGGGTAGAGTATTCTCTGCAGGCAAGCTCTCTTCTTGCAGGGAAGGTACCCAGATATCTGGTGTTCGAACCGGACTCCTGGCAGAAGTTGTGTTCCACTCACTAGAGGTCTTAGGATCCCGTAGGGAATCCTGTGTGGGCCCTTGCGGGTGTCAGGCAACTCCGCTGGTAAGGAAGCCCGAGGCTCGAGTGGAGCGGTAGGGGCTTTTGCCCCGGGTCAGGCCCGGGTAGTCTGTTTCCCTATGTACCGCAGTCTCAGGTTCCGCGCGATTGGATTGGGGCTGGCGCTGTGTTCCACTCACCGGAGGTCTTAGGATCCCGTGGGGAATACTGTGTGGGCCCTTGCACATGTCTGGCAACTCCGCTGGCAAGGAAGCCTGGGGCTCGAGTCAATTTTTTTAATTTTCAATGATCATGGTCGCTCGGCTGCAGACAGACATGCCATGATTTCACCTATAGTTCAGCATGATGTAAAATGGAAGGATGTCTTAAGTGGTAAATGGCATGGCCCAGATCCCGTTATTTTGAAATTTAGGGGAGCTTTTTGTGTTTTTCCACAGGATAAAGAATATCCGATTTGGGTACCAGAAAGGCTGACACAAAAATTCCTTATCTTAAAGGAAATTGGTCAGCCAAGGCAGAGCAGCTGTCCAGAAAGTTGCTCCTCCAGATTGCCAAACTCAATGGCACTTGACTCGACCTGTTACCCTGGGAGACTTCACCTCCTGGATCACCAATGCCTTCTCTTTTTTTAAGGAGTGGGCAGGAATGTTGGCCTGGGGAGCATTGGTCCTCATGGGGTGTGTCTTCTGCATCTGGCTATTGTGTCAACTAAAAAGAGAGCATGCTCAGCATAAAGCAGTGGTCTACCAAACTTTGTTGGCAATTGCAGATGGCACATCTCCCACTATTTGGCTGGTCTCTTTAAAAAAGTAAGAGTTTGCCCTAGGTCATTTGGCAGTTGTAGTCACACAGATTCATGGTATCCAGAGACGGGCACCTTTTTTCGTGCACAGACCAACCTAAGACAAGGGGCCTGGAAGTGATAGGATAACCCTATGACTGGTAAGGCAGTGATATTAGAGGTAGGACCTAAGACAGGAGCCATGGCCAATGGACAGATTTGCCCAGGCCTAGACCAGCCTCATTTTATTAAACAAAAAGAGAACGATGTAGGAAGCCAACTCTAAGATGGCGCCGGTTTCCAGTGTCCTTTGTGGTAAACAACACCACTGCTCAGGCGCTAGCCCAAATCTGGTACCAACCCTTCTGGAGCGGGTGCATGCAAATTAGGTGCCTGCAGACTGACAAATCCCACGGGGACACAGAGGCTTCTCCTGTGCTGTGGTTCATATAAGCAGTCCTCCCAGGGTTCCCGTGGTCTCTGTAGTGGCATCTAGGCATTCCTGCAATAAAGGCTGTTGAGAAGAATCCCACCGTGTGGTTTCTTCCTTGCTGGCTAAGGGGGCATGACAGTAGGGTGGGTGATGGTGGTGTTAAAATCTTGGATGGAGTTATTTTATTCTCTCAGTATGCCCATTTCCAACCCTCTCTGTACTTTCCTCCACTGCTGCCCCCCACAGGGGGCCTTGTGAGCTCATGCACTCCCTCCCTCTCCCCTCTCACTTTGCCCCTCTCCGCTCCCCCTCCCGCTCCCCCTACCTCTACCTCAGACTGTGTCTCTCTATGTAGTCATGGCTGTCCTGTCTCTCTATGTACCACACTATCTTCAAACTCAAAGAGATCCTTCTATCTCTAACTCCCAATTGATGAGAAAAAGGACACTTTGTTATATTTTTACTTTATTTATTTATTTTTAATCTTGGCTCAAACTCACTGTTTACACGACACTGGCCTCGAATTCACAGAGATTTGCGTTCTTGAGGGTTAGGGTCTCCTTTGGGTAAGGGCTGCCAACTGAACTCTGGTTCATGGTGGAAGCGCCCTAATCGAAGCCAAACACACCTACCTTTCCAGTGAATTTTAAAAACTCAGGCATCAGGATGTGCTGCTGAGCTAAGTGTAGCTGTGGGGGAAAATTAAATGAAAAATAAATTTTATTTTTTAAATAATATTACGAAGATATATTAGTAATTAAAATTAATATTACTAATTTTAAGTACTACTGAAAGATTTTACCATTGTGTGATTGCATTCAGCATTTGAGTAGTCTGCCTTGTTATTAGCTATCCTCCCTCTCCCCATTGAAACTCTCCATGACTCTAGCTGGCCTATATACATCGTGGTGGCCTCAGACGCACAAAGTCTGCCTGCTTCTGCCTTGCAAATGTTGTATAAAGGCTAATTCCAAAGTCTTAATTCAATGTGGGTAGACAAAACAACATTTTGAAATCATATGTACCCATTTGTGAAACTTTTTAAAGAAGCATTAATCATGTGCTCAGGAAGAGCCTGTACCAAATACTTCACACATAGGACTGAGTTTGAGACTGTGATTCTCTTTTGTTTGTTTTTTTAAAGATTTATTTATTTTATGTATATGAGTGCACAGTTGCTATCTTCAAAAACACCAAAAGAGGGTGATCTCTCCAGACCAATGAGTCTCTTTTTGGAATAGGAAGGTATGTTAGTTTTAATGAGAACAGTTTCCATAGGCTTAGATATTTCAATGCTCAATCCCCAGGGTGTGGAACTGTTTGAGAAGAATTGGAAGGATTAGGAGGTGAGGTACTGATGGAGAAACATCGTGGCTGGGAGTGAACTTTGAGGTTTCAGAAGCCCACACCTAATCCAGTGCATGTGTGTGTGTGTGTGTGTGTGTGTGTGTGTGTGTGTGTGTGTGTATGTGTGTGGCTACTGCCTGTAGATCAGAATGTAAAGTCTTCAGGTATTGCCCTGGCCCCAAGCCTCTCTTCTCCCCACCAAGCTAATCCTAGATGAACACTCTGAAACTGTTAGCTAGCACCCAGTTAAATGCTTTCTTTTAATTGTAAGAATACCTTGGCCATGATGTCTCTTCACGGCAATAAAACAGTAAATTTTATCCTCAGATAACAAACAGAAGAGATTGAATCTTTGTCCAAGGTCACCCAGTAAGAGACACCATTAAAGGATGGAGCCCAGTGGGTACCTGACAGCATGTATGAGAGGGGACTTGGGTGAAATTTTGGGATACCAACACTCTTGCTTATTACTCACAATCTTGTTTTTCTACAGGTTTCCCAGTATTCAGTGAAACCTGCCAACCAGGAAAAGGTAAGTGGAGGATGCCCAGGAATCACACTCCTCACTTAACACATAAGGGACTCTGGGACTGTGGAGTCCTGGGACTCTGTGCTAGAATTGTCTCTGTCCTTCCATTGGATTTCCCTGGCACATGCTCAGAATGAAAGGTCCCCACGTCCACAGCAGGGATTACATGGACAGGCTTCCCTTTATGGTAACCATTGGCTGAAGATTCAAAGGTCTTAAATCTCCAGTGATGACATTAGACCAGGTCTGGAAGTGAGATGGGTTGGGGATGATTAGAAATGCTCAGGCATGCATGAGATCAGCTGGCTTTAGTGGAAGGTAGGAATTGTAGTAGCACAACATCTGTGGGCTAAGTCTGCATACTGAGATTGAATGGAAGCTCAGTGTGAAGACTGAAGTGTGTTTCCTGAGGTCATGGACACATGGCTTCCTGGCCTTTGTGCCAGGGACAGAGTGGACAACAGTGCCCCAAATGTAGTCTGTGTGAAACAGATGATTGGGAGGAATCCATGTTAGTGTCTGATTGGAAGGAGTCCATGTGAATTCTCAGATTGAAAGGAGGGACATTCTTCTCGCTTGGATTGACTCCAGCTGTGATGGTTTCAATGAACTCACCCTCCAAACAGTCATAGACTTGCATACTTGTTCCTTATTGGTGGAACACTTTGGAGATATTAATGATGTATAGCCTTGTTGGAGGAGGTGTGTCACTGGGGTTGGGCTAGTACATCTCAAAAGCTCTTGCCATTCCCTGTTAACTCTCTCTGCCTGGTACTGTACTATGGATTAGGATGTAAGCTCTCAGCAAATGTTCCAGTGCTGTGTTTGCCTGTATCCATCCTCCCTGACATGGAGGTTACAGATTGACCCTCTGAGGTGTTAGGCCCAATAAACTCCTTGTTATCATAAGTTGCCTTGGTCATGGTGTCTCTTCACAGTAATAGAAAAGTAATTAAGCCACTATGTCAACTGTTGTTGCTAAGTGATGAGCACAGTAGTCGGTGGGACCTCAAGGACAGACTAGGTATCAGTAGAATAGGTTCACAGCCTGGTACCCTCTGAGGTAGGAAGCTCAGTGGGAATGACATAAGGATACCAGGAATACCTGACAAGGAGGATTCATATAATTTCAACTTTCTGTTGAACTGTTCAGGACTGTTTATCCTTTGAGGATGTGGCTGTGTACTTCTCCTGGGAGGAATGAACACTGCTTGATGACTCTCAAAAGATCCTGCACCAGACTGTGATGTCAGAGATCTGAACACTCATGTCTTTGATGGGTAAGACCCTACCATCATTTATGAGCATGTCTAGACTTTCGTTTGGTTTTTGTTTTGTTTTGTTTTGTTTTGGTTTGGTTTGGTTTGGTTTGGTTTGGTTTGGTTTGGTTTGGTTTGGTTTGGTTTGGTTTTGGTTTTGTTTGTATGTTTGTTTTTTTAGAGAGAGCCGCATCTTTCTGACAGCTGGCCTATGAATACCAAGTCTTTCTGCCACAGTCTTGGAGTATAAAATACAGGTTAAAAACCAAGTCAAGTTTCACAACAGCTCTATTTCTCTCAATTGCATCAAAGGCACACAGGTATCAATTTGGGGTTAGAAATTTTTTGTGTGTAGTTTGAGACTTCTGTCTATCTTTAGAATCCTAGCTGTGCTTGATGTGCTATGTAGACCTGGCTGTCCTCTGACTTACCAAGGTCTTCTTGCTGTATCTTTTGAGAGTTGAAATTAATGGACTAAACAAACACATCTGGCCTGGGGTCAAGAGACTTAACACTGTCAGATTCCCTCTGACTTGATGACACTCTAAATATTTGGGATGTTTGCGACTCAAGTACTTCTGGTGACATGCCTTATGTTTGAATGTAACAGGAATTTGGCACTGGTAAGTTCAGTTTATTTTGTTTTATTTTATTTTATTTTATTTTATTTTATTTTATTTTATTTTATTTTATTTTTACAAGACACCCTTAAAAGGATTACTCTCACTAGGCTTTATTCTTCTCTCCTGTATGGGTTGCATCACTTAGTGCAGAACTCTCATTTTTTTGAATCATGTACTTTAGGACTTATATCTTCTGGGATCCATGACATGACTCAGCTGGAGTCTTGGGGAGAGCCCTCTGTGCCTGCATTGAGATTCCTGACTCCAGGTATGTTATAGGTACATAGCGTGTGGTGGTTTTTGATGTTTGGAGGTATTAATTCTGAAACAGAACTGTCCCTTGGGTGTCAGTCTTGAATGTTTTGCCTATTGCCTTGCAACCCTGTGATACACAGCTGTTCCTGTATTGTAATGGTGTGCATTGTAAATGTAACTCCTATTTGCCTGATGTAATTGTCATCTCAGAGACAGTGAGCTTCCAAATGGTAAGCAAGGCCTAGTCTTGGAAGCTTCTAGCCTGTGTACAATCTAATCAAGGCCTAGAGTGGATTCAACCATGGAGACTTACTGTTGAATAAGCTCACCTCTTCTACCTTTTTTCTGAACTCTGGCAGGATGTTCAACTCAGCTATTTCGGCTCAAACTCCTTCGATTCAAACTGGCTTCTTTTACACTCTGACTCAATTGCTCTGTTTGGTCTCAAAGTAACTCTAGCAATCTGTACTAATCTTCTGGCTTCTCATTCTCTGGTTCATTCTGTCTTCACCTCTATCTAGTTTGTTCTCTCTGGAACCTGCCTGTCAAAATGTTCGGGTCAAAACTTCATCTGAACACTCTGTCTGCTCTGAAGTAGACTCACTTTCCTGTCTCATCGCTGATTCATTTAGTCAAATATTTCTCTGATTTATCACTTTGCCTGACTCTTAATTAGATGTCACTTTCCAACATGGTTGCTTGTTCTACCAACTAACTCTAGTTGGTAGAACAATGTTTTGGATTAAACGTGTGTACTATAGGAATGCCAGTATTCCAACCAGAGCAGCATGTTGGATTACAATTCATCTACCATGCACTATACATTGGCAGTACTTAAATTCAGGTTCTTTACATACTATGCCATACAGCTCTACACAGCCTTCTGCACTGTGTCTTGAATCCCTAGCAATTGAAGCTTGCAGAAAGCTATTGGTGAGGAAAGAGTTTGTTACCGTAAATAGCATGCCTCCCTGTTACTTATTCCATGCTTGTGTTCTTGCTGCTCCTAAGGTTCATGAACATAAGATATTGACAAATTCAGCATGGTATTGGACCCTAGCCCCTTTGTTCTGTGAGAAACCTCAGATTACCATTAGTAATAGATGCTGTCTCTCTGTCTGTCTGTCTGTCTGTCACTTGATAGTCTACATGCCACTCATTAGGTTGTCCAGGTTGTTGGATCAAAGTGCATAGTGAAATGTCACCCTTTGAGCAGAGTCTGTCTGCAGAAGGTGCCAGTCCATCCACGCTGCAGCAGCACATGCTGTGCTGTGCTGAGACACCCTTGCTAAGCATGGACAATGTGATGATCCTCCAGAGCTCCTTAGGTCTTCTAAGGCATCAAGTGACTTACACTATTGGGGATGCCCCCACGAACACTGAGAGTAGAGAGGCCATTCAGAGTGAGATGAACTGCATATGCAGCGACAGTGGCAAAACTTTTACTAGCACATCCCACCTCAATCGACACCAGATGATACACACTGGAGAAAAGCCTTTTCAGTGTAGCGAATGTGGCAAGTCCTTCAGCCAAAAAGCCTTTCTTATTAAGCATTTCAGAATTAACACTGGAGAGAAGCCATTCAGGTGTGGGGAGTGTGGCAAAACCTTCAAGCACAACTGATTCCTTGTTGCTCATCAGCGAGTTCACACAGAAGTGACACTTTTACATGGACTAAATGTGCCAAGTCATACATGAACAGATCCAGCCTTTTATATCATTATTGGGTTCATACTGGAGAAAATCCATAGAAGTATACTATAGTAGTTTGAATAGGTAGCCCCATAGATTCATGTGTTTGAATGCTTGGCCCATAGGGAGTGACACTATTAGGTGATGTGGCCTTCTTAGAATAGGTGTGGCCTTGTTGGAGAAAGTGTGTCACGGTGGGGATGGGCTTTGAGGTTCAGTGCTCAAGCTCCACCCAGTGTGGGAGAGTCTCTTCCTGGCTGCCTTTAGATCAGGATATAAAACCTCTGCTCCACAGCACCATGTCTGTCTGCATGCAGACATGGTTCCTGCCAAGATGGTAATGGATTGACCTTCTGAAAATGTAAGCCAGACCCAATTAAATGCTGTCCTTTATAAGAGTTACCTTTTCAAAGATTTCAAAGTTGTATTCAAAGCACTGGAAACCCTAAGACATGATATCAAATGCATGAATCATATAAGGAAAATTCCAGCCTTGTTTATCATGTCCAAGCTCATATAAGGGAAAGGAAATTTAAATGTTATGAATCTGGGAAGTGTTAAATAACGAAACTCATCTCATCAATGACCAACAACTTCATAGTAGAGGAAAGTCTTTTATGTGTAGTGTGTGGGAGATGCAGCCTCATTTAACATCTGAGATTTTATGCAGCAAAGCATCATGAGTGCAAAGAATGTGGCAAAGTGTTTTGCTACAGGACTGGCACGACACTAAATAGAGTATATGTATTGAGTGCAATGAACATGGGACATTGTTTCCATGATCTACCCTATCTACACAAAAGGATATTCACTGGACAGAAGTCAAGAGTTCTTCAGATGTGCGGAGCGTTCACCCACACTTACATCATATTTAAATGAAGAAGCCACAGTGCAGACATGCATCATGAACCCACTGAATCTGGGGAAGACTTTGAACAAAATTTGTTCTCATTAGCAACACAGACACAACCCAGATAGGTTTGTGACTGCAAATGTAAAGAAAGCTTCAGCAATTTACCAAGCTTGTTGAGCCTTAGGAGTGAATGTGAGTCTGAGCAAAGAAGTTCTGAGAGTGGATTTTGTGAGGAAGCCAGTCATTGAAAATTACTCATCAAAGATATGGGGGACTTTAGGTATAGCATTGGAAATGTAAATGAGTTAAATACCTAATAAAAAATGGAAAAAAAAATTAAAAGCAGAACAAAATTCATATCTAATCATTCTGTATGAACCAGGTTGTTTTCATTGTACATTAATGGGTTGATGCAACATATTAGGACAGTTTTCATCTAAGTATGACCTTGTTCTTAGACTTTTAAACAAGACAATTTTGTAATGGAACCATACACTATAAATAAAAAGAAAAATAGGAAAAAAAAAAAAAAAGAAGAACATGGATCAAGATGAGGATTAGTGTCATCTTATTCCTAAGAAGTTAATGCTTTCTGAGGACTTAGCAAGAGGAAGCTGTGTTCTTGGCTGCACCAGGATTGAGTGGAGTCTTCATGTTACTGACTTTGAATGGGGGAGGAAGAGAGTGACCTCAGTTTAAATAAGACATATATATTTATTGTTGTTTGTTCTATTGGTTGCCCTTTTTCCCTCACTGAATATTGCAGTCCATGGGATAAATGATCATTTCCTATAAAGTCTTCATGACTATTGTGTCACTACTTTTGTTGGGGACCAGCTCTGTGTAGCACCTAATGCTCTTACATAGGAGTGCAACCCATATGTTTTAGGTGTTTGTTGTTTGTTTCTTGTGTCTGTATTTCGACTGCACATATATATGAATACTAAGTGAATAACTAATGCCTGTGAGGCCCGCCAAAATGCATTGGATTCCTGGAACAGGAGATACAGATGTGTATGAAGCAGTCTGTTTGCTGGAAATGGAACCGTGATCCTCTACCATAGCAGAATATGGACTTAGACGCTGACCCCTCTCTAGAATCCATGTTTTACATTTTTAAGAAGTTACTAGATTTTGTTCTAAAAGGCTGTGTGTTTCAGTTTTCCTCCTGCAGCATATCAGATACCAGTTTGTCACATCCTGACATTTTCCAAGTCATGAGGTATTCACTTTAACAATTTTAGCAACTATTTTGGCTCAGGCATGATGGTGCAGGCTTTAATCCCAGCACTCAGGAGGCAGAGGCAGCTATAGTCAGTGAGTTCAAGGACGTCATGGTCTAGGAGTTCCAGATCTTTGTATACCTTTAAGTGAATGCTGGGAATTGAACCAAAGTTATCTACAATAAGAGTAAGTGCTGTTATCCAGTGAGCCATTTTCCTGACCCTGTATCTATGTTTCCTTTTTTGTTATATACAGTCTTAGGATGTTGGTTTGGCTAGCTTCTTTCTCTGTGAATCACATGTTGTCCTAGAACTCATAGACCTAACATATTCTGGGTTCTGAGTGCTGGTACTAAAGACACACCCCTCTGGGAGATCAAAAGAAACTGGTGCCTTCCTGTGTTAGCCAATGCCCTGAGTAGATTTCAGGTGCTAGCTCTGCATCCAACCACACAAGAGCCGGAGGATGCTGGACTCACGGGTGTTCTAACACACCCACAGGTTCTTACTTGTTTGATCATGCCAGGATTTCAGGATTCTCAAGGCACCTTGACTCCTAGGCACTCTTACATGCAGAATTTCAGGATCAATGGATCACAGAAACATCTGGACTCTGAGGAGCTCTAATAAAACCAGAAAAACAAGACTGACAAGCTCCAGTTGGAGACATTGAGTGCAGGTAGCACTAGATACCCAGATGTAGAGAGGCAAGATCAAGAACATAAGCATCAGAAAACATGCTTACTTGGCACCATCAGAACCCAGTTCTCCCATTATAGCAAGTCCTGGATACCACATTACACCAGAACTGTACAAAGAATCAATAAACCCAAGAGCTGGTTCATTGAGAAAAATCAACAAGATAGATAAACCCTTAGCCAGAGTGATGAGAGGACATGGAGATAGTATCCAAATTAATAAAATGAGAACTGAATATGGAGACAACAAGAGAAAACAAGGAAATCCTAAAAATTATCAGATCCTACTACAAAAGCCTATACTCATCAAAACTGGAAAATCTGGATGAAATGGACAATTTTCTAGGCACATAGCAGGTACCCAAGTTAAATAAGGATAACATAAACCATCTAAACAGTCCCATAACTTCTAAAGAATTAGAAGCAATCATTAATAGTTTCCCAACTGAAAAGAGCACAGGACCAAATGGGTTTAGTGCAGAGTTCTATCAGACTTTATAAGAAGAGCTAATTCCAATTCTGTTCTAACTATTTCACAAAATAGAAACAGAAGGACACTACTCAATTCATTCTATGAAGCAACAATTACACCTATACCTAAACCTTACAAAGACGCAATAAAGGAAGATAACTTCAGACAAATTTCCCTTATAAATATTGTTGCAAAAATACTCAATAAAATTCTCACAAAGTGTAAGAACGTAACAAAACAATCAAACATCATGATGAAGTAGGCTTTTTCCCAGGAATGAAGGGATGGTTCAATATACAGAAATCAAAGAAACCCACTATATAAATATAAGCAAAGGAAAAAACCCACATGATCATCTAATTCAATGCTGAGAAAGCATTTGACAGAACTCAACATCCCTTCATGCTAAAAGTCTTGGAAAGATCAGAAGTTCAAGACCCATAGCTAAACATAATAAAAGCAAAATATAGCAAACCAGAAGACAACAACAAACTAAATGGAGAGAACCTTGGAACAATCCCACTAAAATCATAAACTAGACGAGGCAGCCCACTCTTTCCCTACCGATTCAGTATAGTACTGGAAATCCTAGCCAGAGCAATTTGATAACAAAAGGAGGTGAAAGGGGAAATAGGAGATGAAGAAGTCAAAATATCAGTATATAGAGATGATATAATATTATACTTAAGTGACCCCAAAATCCTACCAGAGAACTCCTAAACCTAAAAACAACTTCAACAATGTGGCTTAATGTAAAATCAACTCAAACAAATCAGTAGACTTCCACTACTTAAAGGATAAACAGGCTAAGAAAGAAATTAGGAAAATGATATCCTTCACAATATTCATAAATAATATAAAATACCTTGATGTGGCTCTAACCAAGGAAGTGAAAGATATGTATGACAAGAACTTCAAGTCTCTGAAGAAAGAAATCAAAGAAGATCTCAGAAGTTGGAAAGATCTCCCATGCTCATGAATTGGCAGGACTAATAAAGTAAAAATGGCCATCTTGCCAAAAAGCAATCTACAGTTTCAGTGCAATCCCCACCAAAATTCCAACTTAATTCTTCATAGAGTTAGAGCAATTTGCAAATTCATCTGGAATAACCAAAAAACGCAGGACCTCGAAAAATATTCTCAGCAAAAATAAAAGAAATTCTGGGGGAAATCACCATCCCTGACCTTAAGCTGTACTACAGAGCAATTGTGATAAAAACTGCATGGTACTGGTATAGCAACATAGAGGTAGATCAATGGAATAAAACTGAAGATGCAAAGATGAACCCACATATCTATGGTCACTTGATCTTTGACAATGAGGTAAAACCATCCAATGGAAATATGACAGCATTTTCAACCAATGGTGATGGATCACCTGGTGGTTGGCATGTAGGGAATGGTATATACAATATAGTGCAATGCTTGTATTTTAGGCAAACTCCTTTATGAGAAAGGCCCACCTTATGAGTCCGCTAGGGGGCAAAGTAATTATGAAACAGAGAGTGATACTGCAGGAAGACTATGGCATTTTTCACTTTGGGAATCTCTCACAATACCTTGGGATTAAGGTGAAGTTAGGAAAGTTCAGCCCATATTTTCCACATGGTGAATACTTTCACTTATATGTAGACATGCTTGAGTTGGCTACAGCAAGGAGAAAGATGAGTGAGTAATAACTTATTGATTTATAATACATAGCACTAAACACTGTCAAGTGGATACACATTAACATATTGAAATGAAAAAATATTTTAACATCAAGAACCAATTTCTAGGTTCCTATACAATGTTTATTTTGACATTTTCCCCAATTCTTTGAAGATTCAAACATGCATAAAATATACCTATGTCATATCAGAACTATTTTCTGAAATTTAATAAATACAAAACTGTTCTTCACCGCTGTTTGATATTCTTTCCTTTAAATTAAACAAAATATTTTTCACTTTGTTGCTGTTATTACACAGTAATCTATTCCCTTACCTTAAACCTCTGGAACAGGTGTTGGTAAGAGAAAGACCAATGTTACAATAAAGAAACACTATGAGTCATAATTGCTAACCCTTGTCATTTTACCCAAAAATGTTTTCCCACAAAACAAACGGATACATACCATGTTCAATAATGAACACAATTATAAAAATTTATATTCACATAAACATGACTTTATAATAAATTGAAGAACCCCGTCATATTTTTAATTAAGATGAACAGAATTTCAAAGGAACGTACAGACTGCACTAAAACATCAAACAAAGAAATAGCTATTAAAACACCTCAAGTACAGCAATAACAGCAACCAGACAAAATCAACAAATAATTTTCAGTTATAAGTGAACACTTGTGTTAAAATTCTGTAAATGAAATCAAAGACAACAATGCTGGCTTATTTTTTTAAGAAACTCCTTAGTTGCCTGCAAGGAGGGGGAGACACATTCACTTACAAGAGGAGAGCATTTCTTCATTTAAAAAAATGAGGAAAACATAATGTTTAGTAAGAGAAAAAAGGAAATTTGAGAACATAAAAAATTTGAGAAATTTTGAGAAAGATATTTATAGAATAATTCTTGACAAAAACACCAACCCACCCAAAAATGAGAGAGAGAGAGAGAAAAAAAAGAACACAAAACAGAAAATTCATTCTCTGAGAACAGAGAGAAATTTTTTTTTTAAATTGAGATTTCTTTTTTATTTATAGAAAATAGCATGTTACTCTCACATAATATATCCTACCTACAGTTCCCTTTCCTTCTACTGGGATATGACCAATTCTCAGTTTTACTTGCAATATATCATAGTTAATACTCTTATTTCCCTCCCAACAGCCTTTTCCATCAGATACATTTTCTGCTATGCATTAGGAAATAGAAAGATTCTATGGGAGAATAACAAAGTAAAACAAGATTAAACAAAAATTAAGACATCATAATAGGACAAAATTTTCATAACATTTTATGGTAAATAGACATATGAGGGTATCTTCATGGAACACTCCATATTCAGCGTCACTACACATAGATTTATCGTTTTCAATAATATTAAACCAGTGTCTGCATGTTCCGCTGTTTTTCATAAACAGTCTTTCATGCTTTGCAATGCTCATTTATTCAAGGTTGTATTGCTTATCTGTAATTTAAGGACATATTTTTTTCCTATTTCAAATTTCTTCCAATACTAACTTGCTTTTCTGTTGCTTTAAATAAACTATGATAATAAGTAAAGTAAGTAGGAAGGAAAGATTTGATATATGGCTTATATACACTCATGAAAAGACAAGTGTGGATATTGGGAAACGGGCATTAAAGCATAGATATTAAAGAACAGATAGGGTGTTTTCACGAAGAATGGAAATCCAGGAAAGTGGATAACATTTGAAATGTAAATAAAGAAAATATTCAATTAAAAAATGATGGAAAACAAGAATACTCCTTACTGGCTTGGCTACCCATAGTGAGATGGGCACACTTATATCAATTACCAATTAAGAAAACGCTTCAAACTCATAATGACAGGCTAGTGTTGGGTAAAAAAAAAATACCTCAATTAAAGTTCCCTATGTCTGTTTACAATACTTAGTGCCAAATTGAAATTAAAAAAGTGAACACATCAGGTTGCAATCTCTATAGTTTTTGCACAAAGATCACTAGCAGCTTTTTCCTGAATTACTAGACATTCATAAGTTATCCAACATTTCCTCAATGTCTTTCCAATATTCACAGCTGGCCATTAAACACTGGACAATATAAAATATCTACCAGTTGGAATACATAAATAAGCTTATTAAACTTTTAATGGTCTTATATAAAACATAAAAGAATATCTAAAAATCATTATCAGTATGTGTCTCATTTTCTTCTCAGATGTCATGCTCTACATGCAGTGCAAAAATTCAGAATATCCTAGAAGGACAGAGTGGCAGCCTACTGTTTCATTTTCAGCCTCTGCCCTGAAAATGAAATTTCTAATAAGAGAAGCAAGTTTTATCTGCTCTGATAAATCCTACATATATATATTTCTCTTTTACCACACTGGAATGAAGAAGTCAACTAAAAGGCAAATTTTTTCTAGTAATTTCTTTTTTATTAGGTATTTATCCCATTAATATTTCCAGTGCTATTCCAAAAGTCCCCCACATGCTCCCCCACCCACCCACTCCCACTTCTTGGCCCTGGCTTTCGCCTGTATAAGGGCAAATAAAGTTTACAAGACCAATGGGCCTCTCTTTCCACTGATGGCCAACTAGGCAATCATCTGATACATATGCAGCTATAGACACAAGCTCCAGGGGGTACTGGTTAGTTCAGATTGTTGTTCCACCAATAGGGTTGCAGATTCCCTCAACTCCTTGGGTACTTTCTCTAGCTCCTACATTGGGGGCCCTGTGATCCATCCAATAGTTGACTGTGACCATCCACTACTGTGTTTGCTACGCCCCAGCATGGTCTCACAAGAGACAGCTATATAAGGGTCCTTTCAGCAAAATCTTGCTATTGTATGCAATGGTGTCAGCGTTTGAAAGCTGATTATGGGATGGATCCCCGGATATGGCAATCTCTAGATGGTCCATCCTTTCTTCTCAGGTCCAAACTTTGTCTCTGAAACTCCTTCCATGGGTGTTTTGTTCCCAATTATAAGAAGGGTCAAAGTGTCCAGACTTTGGTCTTCATTCTTCTTGAGTTTCATGTGGTTTGCAAATTGTATATTATATCTTGAGTATCCTAAGTTTCTGGGTTAATATCCACTTATTAGTGAGTACATATTGTATGACTTCTATTGTGATTGGGTTACCTCACTCAGGATGATGCTCTCCAGGTCCATCCATTTCCATAGGAATTTCATAAATTCATTCTTTTTAATAGCTGAGTAGTACTCCATTGTGTAAATGTACCACATTTTCTGTATTCACTCCACTGTTGAGGGGCATCCTTGTTTCTTTCCAGTTTCTGGCTATTATAAATAAGGCTGCTATGAACATAGTGGAGCATGTGTCCTTCTTACTGGTTGGAACACTTTCTGGGTATATGCCCAGGAGAAATACTGCGGGATCCTCCAGTAGTACTAAGTCCAATTTTCTGAGGAACCACCAGACTGATTTCCAGATTGTTTAAACAAGCTTGCAATCCCACCAACAATGAAGGGGTGTTCGTCTTTATCCACATCCTTGCCAGCATCTACTGTCACCTGAATTTTTGATCTTACTATTCTGACTGGAATGAGGTAGAATCTCAGGGATGTTTTGATTTGCATTTCCCTGATGATTAAGGAGGCTGAACATTTTTTCAGGTGCTTCTCAGCCATTCTGTATTCCTCAGGTGAGAATTCTTTGTTTAGCTCTGAACCCCATTTTTAATGGTGTTATTTAATTTTCTGGAGTCCACGTTCTTGAGTTCTTTATATATATTGGATATTAGTCCCCTATCTGATTTAGGATAGGTAAAGATCCTTTCCCAATCTGTTGGTGGCCTTTTTGTGTTATTGACAGTGTCTTTTGCCTTGCTGAAGCTTTCAATTTTATGAGGTCCCAATTGTCGAGTCTCCATATTACATCACAAGCCATTGCGGTTCTATTCAGGGATTTTTTTCCCCTGTGCCCATATCTTTGAGGCTTTTCCCAACTTTCTCCTCTATAAGTTTCGGTGTCTCTGGTTTTATGTGGAGTTCCTTAATCCACTTAGATTTGACCTTAGTATAAGTGGATAGGAATGGATCAGTTCACATTCTTTTCATGATAACCACAAATTGTGCCAGCACCATTTGTTGAAAATGCTGTCTATTTTCCACTGGATGGTTTTAGCTCCCTTGTCAAAGATCAAGTGACCATAGTTGTGTGGGTTCATTTCTGGGTCTTCAATTCTATTCCATTGGTCTACTTGTCTGTCGATATACCAGTACCATGCAATTTTTATCACAATTACTCTCTAGTACAGCTTTAGGTCAGGCATGGTGATTCCACCAGAGGTTCTTTTATTCTTGAGAAGACTTTTTGCTATCCTAGGTTTTTTGTTATTCCAGATGAATTTGCAGATTGCCCTTTCCAATTCATTGAAGAATTGAGTTGGAATTTTGAGGGGATTGAATTGAATCTGAAGATTGCTTTTTTCTATATTGATCCTGCCAATCAATGAACATGGGAGATCTTTCCATCTTCTGAAATCTTTTTTAATTTCTTTCTACAGTGACTTGAAGTTCTTATCATACAGATCTTTCACTTCCTTAGTTAGAGTCATGCCACGGTATTTTATATTATTTGTGACTATTGAGAAGGCTGTGTTTTCCCTAATTTCTTTCTCAGCCTGTTTATCCTTTGTGTAGAGAAAGTCCATTGACATGTTTGAGTTAATTTTATATCCACATAATTCATTAAACCTGTTTATTATGTTTAGGAGTTTTCTGGTGGAATTTTAGGGTCACTTATATATACTATCATATCATCTGCAAAAAGTGATATTTTGACTTCTTCCTTGCCAATTCGTTTCCCCTTAATCTCCTTTTTTGTCGAATTGCTCTGGCTAGGACTTCAAGTACAATGTTGAATATGTGGGGAGAAAGTGTGCAGCCTTGTCTAGTCCCTGATTTTAGTGGGATTGCTTCCATCTTCTCAGTATTTACTATGATGTTGGCTACTGGTTTGCTGTAGATTGCTTTTACCATGTTTACATATGTTACTTAAATTCCTGATCTTTCCAAGGCTTTTATCATGAATGGGTGTTGGACTTTGTCGAATAATTTCTCCAAGTCTAATGAGATGATCATGTGGTTTTTGTCTTTGAGTTTGTTTATATAATGGATTACATTGATGGATTTCCATATATTAAACCATCCCTGCATCCCAGTAATGAAACCTACTTGGTCAGGATGGATGATTGTTTTGATGTGTTCTTGGATTCTCTTATCGAGAATTTTATTTAATTTTTCAATGTTCAAAACTTTTATTTTGTATAACTTTTTAAAGAATAGTTTTTTTTCCTTTTTTTTATACTTTTTATTAGGTATTTTCCTCATTTAAATTTCCAATGCTATACCAAAAGTCCCCCATACCCTCTCACCCACACCCCTACCCACCCACTCCCACTTTTTGGCCCTGGCGTTCCCCTGTACTGGGGCATATAAAATTTGCAAGTCCAATGGCCCTCTCTTTCTAGTGATGGCCGACTAGGCTATCTTTTGATCAAGAGCTCTGGGGTACAGGTTAGTTCATAATGTTCTACCTATAGGGTTGTTTAGCTCCTTGGGTACATTCTCTAGCTCCTCCATTGGAGGCCCTGTGATCCATCCAATAGCTGACTGTGAGCATCCACTTCTGTGTTTGCTAGGCCCCAGCATAGTCTCACAAGAGACAGCTATATCTGGGTCCTTTCAGCAAAATCTTGCTAGTATATGCAATGGTGTCAGCGTTTGGAAGCTGATTATGGGATGGAACCCTGGATAAGGCAGGTTTTAGATGATCCATCCTTTTGACACAGCTCCAAACTTTGTCACTGTAACTCCTTCCATGGGTCTTTTGTTCCCAATTCTAAGAAGTGGCAAAGTGTCCACACTTTGGTCTGTGTTCTTCTTGAGTTTCATGTGTTTCACAAATTGTATCTTATATCTTGGGTATCCTAAGTTTCTGGGATAATATCCACTTCTCAGTGAGTACAAATTGTGAGTTCCTTTGTGATTGGGATACCTCACTCAGGATGATAGCCTCCAGGTCCATCCATTTGCCTAGGAATTTCATAAATTCATTCTTTTTAATAGCTGAGTAATGCTCCATTATGTAAATGTACTAAAAATAATAAATAGTAATAATACAGGGCTAATTTCTAACAAAACAATGTGATGGAAAATAAAATCAGGATAAACATAGTGAGATGGTTTGAATTCTTACCCCTAGGGAGTGATGCTATTTGGAGTTGTGGGCTTATTGGAGACCTTGTTGGATGAAGCATATCACTGCATATGTGGACTTTGAAACCTTCTACCTGTAAGCTCTGATTAGTGTAGAAGAGACCATCATCCTGGCTACCTGCGGAAGACAGTTTTCCTTCTGGTTACCTTAAGAAAGCTGTAGACTCTTGAATTCTGGAGTACCAAGTCTGCCAGAATGTTGCCACACTTCCACCATGATCATAATGGACTAAATCTTTGAAGCAGTAAGCCAGCTCCAATTAAACACTGTCCTTTATAAAAGTAGACTTGATTATGGTGTCATTTCACTCCATTTACACAATAGAGTACTACTCAGCTATTAAAAACAATGACTTCGAGCACCGGGTCACCTTGGGTGCAGAGTCAGCAGACACCCCCAAGGTACCCTAGAGAACTCTCCACGCCATCTTAGGACCACCTGTGTGTGTAAACCACCTGCTGCTCCAATCCAGTCATTCGGGACCTGGGACAGCATTAGGGAAACCGAAAAGCAGGCCTGACCAGGCTCACAAATCTCTTCTGGTCAGTGCCAGCAACAGGTCACCTAAATGAGGAGTTGGCAGACACCCCAAGGTCCCTAGAGTACAGCTTCTGAGGCAGACCCCATTTTGGCCTCCAGACATCTGGGCTCCTTCCCTGCCAGAGGAGAGGTGTCCGTGCCACCCAGGAGGGATTTGCTGGAGTACCTGGGGGTGCTATCTTGGTTCCCGGATGCCTGAGACTAGTCTGCACAGGTAAGAGTGTGGACTACAGAAGCTAACAGCTTCTGGGACAGGCCCTGTTTCAGGCCTTCATCTTCTGCCAGGAGGGAGGTCCAAATGCCAGATATCTGTGCACCTTCCCTGTAAGAGGAGAGCTTGTCTGCAGAGAGTGCTCTGACCACTGAAACTCAGAGGAGAGAGCTAGTCTCCCAGGCCTGCTGATAGAAGCTAACAGAATCACTAGAGGAACAAGCTCTAACCAGAGACAACTATAACACCTAACTCCAGAGATTACCAGATGGTGAAAGGCAAACACAAGAATCTTACTAACAGAAACCAAGACCACTCACCATCATCAGAACACAGCACCCCTACCTCAGCCAGTCCTGGGCACCCCAACACACTCAAAAAGCTGGACCTGGATTTAAAAGCATATCTCATGATGATGGTAGAGGACATCAAGAAGGACTTTAATGAGACATCCGGGCACCTTCTCTGTCAGAGGAGAGGCATCATCACAGCCCAGGAAGCCATTGACTGAACATCTTCCAGAGACATCTTGGTTCCCGGATCCTGCCATGACAAGTCTGCAGAGGTAGGTGAGAGTGTGGACTACAGAAGCTAACAGCTTCTGGGTCAGGTGGGAGCCACAGAGCTTCTGTGGTACACCCTGTTTCATGATCCAGACATCCAGGCACCTTCCCTGCCAGAAGAGAGGTGTTCACCCCGCCAAGGAGGGCTTTGCGTTAGCATCTGCGAGAGCCATCTTCATTCCCGGATCCCACCAAGATTAGTCTGCTCAGGTGAATGTGTAGACTACAGAAGCTAACAGCTTCTGGGACAGGCCCTGTTTCAGGTCTTCATCTTCTACCAGGAGGCAAATCTGAACAACAGATATCTGTGCACCTTCTCTGCAAGAGGAGAGCTTGCCTGCAGAGAGTTCTCTAACCACTGAAATTCAAAAGAGAGCTAGTCTCCCAGGTCTGCTGGTAGAGGCAAACAGAATCACGAAAGGAAAAAACTCTAACCAGAGACAACTGTAACAACTGACTCCAGAGATTACCAGATGACAAAAGGCAGACAAAAGATTCTTACTAACAGAAACCAAGACCACTCACCATCAACAGAAGCCAGAACTCCCACCTCAGCCAGTTCTGGGTACCCCAACACACCCAAAATCTAGACCCCGATTTAAAGGCATATCTCATGATGATGGTGGAGGACATCAAGAAGAACTTTAATAACTCATTTAAAGAAACACAGGAGAACACTGCTAAAGAGTTACAAGTCCTTAAAGAAAAAGAGGAAAACACATCCAAACAGGTGATGGAAATGAACAAAACCATGCTAGACCTAAAAAGGGAAGTAGACACAATAAAGAAACCCCAAAGTGTGGCAACACTGGAGATAGAAACCCTAGGAAAGAAATATCGGACGATAGATGTGAGCATCAGCAACAGAATACAAAAGATGGAAGAGAATATCTCAGGTGCAGAAAATTCCATAGAGAACATCACCACAACAATCAAAGACAATGCAAAATGCAAAAAGATCCTAACTCAAAACATCCAGGAAATCCAGGACACAATGAGAAGACCAAACCTATGGATAAGGTCAAGTAACATATAAAGGCAGGCCTATCAGAATTACACCAGATTTTTCACCAGGACTATGAAAGCCAGAAGATCCTGGACAGATGTTATACAGACACTAAGAGAACACAAATGCCAGCCCAGGCTACTATACCCAGCCAAGCTTTCAATTACTGTAGATGGAGAAACCAACTTATTCCATGACAAAACCAAATTCACACATTAAATTTCGACAAATCCAGCACTTCAAAGGATAATAACAGAAAGAAAAAAAAACAATACAAAGACGGAAACCACGCCCTAGAAAAAAAAAAAAGAAAGTAATCCTTCAACTAACCTAAAAGAAGACAGCCACAAGAACAGAATGCCAACTTTAACAACAACAACAAAAAAAGGGAGCAAAAATTACTTTTTCTTACTATCTCTTAATATCAATGGAATTAACTTCTCAATAAAAAGACATAGACTAACAGACTCACTACACAAACAGGACCCAACATTTTGCTGCTTAAAGGAAACCCATCTCAGGGAAAAAGACAGACACTACCTCAGCATGAATGGCTGGAAAAGAATTTTGCAAGCAAATGGTCTGAAGAAACAAGCTGGAATAGCCATTCTAATATTTAATAAAATCGACTTCCAAACCAATGTCATCAAAAAAGACAAGGGCACTTCATACTCATCAAAGGTAAAATCTTCCAAGAGGAATTCTCAATACTGACTATCTATGCTCCAAATACAAGGGCAGCCAAAGCATACATTGCAAATCACACAATAATAGTGCAAGACATCAACACACCCAATCATAAAAGAACTCAAATGATATGTTCTTACTAATAAGTGGATATTAGCCCAGAAACTTAGAATACCCAAGATATAAGATACAATTTGTGAAACACATGAAACTCAAGAAGAACAAAGACCAAAGTGTGGACACTTTGCCCCTTCTTAGATTTGGTAACAAAACACCAATGGAAGGAGTTACAAAGACACAGTTTGGAGCTGAGACGAAAGAATGGACCATCTAGAGACTGCCATTTCTGGGGATCCTTCCCATAATCAGCCTCCAAATGCAGACGCCATTCCATACACTAGCAAGGTTTTGCTGAAATGACTGAGATATAGCTGTTTCTCGTGAGACTATGCCGGGTTCTAGCAAACACAGAAGTGGATGCTCACAGTCAGTTCTTGGATGGATCACAGTTCCCCTAATGGAGGAGCTAGAGAAAGTAACCAAGGAGCTAAAGGGATCTGCAACCCTATAGGTGGAACAACAATATGAAGTATCCAGTACCTCCCAGAGCTCGTGTCTTTAGCTGCATCTGTATCATAAGCTGGCCTACTTGGCCATCATTGGAAAGAGAAGTCAATTTGTCGTGCAAACTTTATCTGCCCACTGGGGAGCATCAGGGCCAAGAAGTGGGATTGGGTAGGTAAGGGAGTGGGTGGGGGAGCAGATGGGGGACTTTTGGAATGGCATTGGAAATGTAAATGAAATTAATGTGTAATTTTAAAAAAGAAGCACCCAAAGAAATGTTCAACATCCTCAGTCATCAAGGAAATTCAAATCAAAATGACTCTGTGATTCTACCTCATACCAGACAGAATGGCTAAGATCAAATACGCAGGTGACAGCAGGCACTGGTGAGGATGTGCAGAATGAGGAACACTCCTCCATTTCACTAAGATTGTAAGCAGGTACAACCACTCTGGAAATCGTTCTGATGCTTCCTCAGAGAATTGGAAATAGTCCTACTTGAGGACCCTGCCAGAGCACTCCTGAGCATATAACCAAAAGATGCTCCTACATATAACAAAAACACAACCTATACATATATCAAGGACACATGCACCACTATGTTCATAGCAGCCTTATTTATAATAGCCAGAAGCTGGAAACAAACAAGATGTCCCTCAAAAAAGGGATAGACACAGAAAATGTGGTACATTTACACAGTGAAGTACTACAGAGCTAGTAAAAACAATGGCTTCATGTAATTCCCAGGCAAATGGATGGAATTAGAAAATGTCATCCTGAATGAGGTAACAAAGTCACAAAAGAACACACATGGTATATACTCACTGATAAGTGGGTATTAGGTAAAAAGTTTGAAATGCCCATGATACAACTTACAGACCATGCAAAGCTCAAGAAGTAGGAAGACCAAGTGTGGATTCTTCACTCCTATTTAGTAGTGGGAGCAAAATAATCACAGGAGGTACAGGGTGAAAAGGATTTGGGAGAAAGAGAGAAGGGGAGAAGAAAAAGAGGCAGGATCAAGTGTGAGGGGAGATGGGGGTGATATACAAAGGGTCAATAAATTAAAGAAAGGTGGGTAGCAAGGGGAGGTGGGAATCTGGGGGTAGCCAACAGAAAGTCCCTGATGCCAGGAAAGCAAACAGCTCTCAAGACAAAACTGTGATGACATTAGCTGAAATGCCCAACCCAGGGGAGAGAGCAGTAGAGACCATATCCAGAGGTTAGGAATGACCACCAGATGAAGATTGGATCCACCCCCACCCTTTCTCAAAATTTAGCCCAGAATTTCTTCTGTCTAAAGGAAATGCAGGGAGAAGAGTGGAGCAGAAACAGAAGGAAAGGCCATCCAGAGACTGTCCGACCTAGGAATCCATTCCATATGCAGTCAACATTCCCAGTCACTATTGCTGATGTCAAGAAGTGCTTGCTTACAGGAAACTGTTATTGATGTCTCCTGAAAGACACAATGAGAACCTGACAGATACAGTTGCAAATGTTTGCAGGCAACCATTGGATAGTTACAGGAACCCCAGTGGGGGAGTTAAAAAAATACCAAAGTAGATGAAGGGGTTTGCAACCCCATAGGAAGAGCAATGATATCAACCAACTAGACACCCCGGAACTCACAGGAACTAAAACACCAACCAAAGAATACACATAGAGAGACCCATGGTTCCACCTGCATATATAACAGATATATAACATATATAACAGAGGGGGGCCTTATCAATCAATTGGAAGGGAGGAACTAAGTTCTGTGAAGGCTTGATGCCATTTCTTAAGAAAAAGTTAGAGCAGTAAGGTGAGAGTGGGTGCATGGGTGGGCATACACCCTCATAAAATCAGAAGGGAGGGGATTGTGCTGTGGGGGTTTGAAGGGGAAACTTGGGATAAGGATAACATTTGAAATGCAAAGAAATAAAATAAGCAATAATTATTAATAAAACATGCATATACAAAGAAATAAAATAAATGAATAGATCTAAAAGTAAAACACTGAAAAAAGTGAGAAATTATTTGACTAAACAGGCAAAAAGGAATTGGGAAGGCATAAAGGAATAAAGGAAATATGAAGCTTATGTCAGAAAATTGAAAGAAAAATATTATTCTTGAGTTGTAAATTGAGCATGAAAGAATGTCTTGAAGGGAGAGGAAGGTTGATTGAACTGAGGAATGAGTCAGTGGCCAGATGGGCAACAGACATGGGCCATAGACGTGCAGATACCAGCAAAGTACATGCTACATGTGTGTCAATGTGCCACAAGAAAATCCTGAATAATGTATGGTAATTTACAGGAAATAATAGTTATTAAACAAAAATGATTTAACAAAATTGAACTACTGAAAATTTCATTTGCACACTTGAAAAAGAAATTTCCTCTGTATTCTTATGAAAGACTGCGCCATTATCATTCCTCTAGATAAAAAGTCTCTGCATTCTGAATTTATCAGAGATTTAGCAGTCATACACAGGAAAAACAGTGACTTTTACATAATGCAGAAATATACAGTGCAAAACACTAAACTTGTTTGTGTCACTCTGACATAAAATGGAGCATATTATCGCCCAAACTGATGAACTGCCTATATATACTCTGCCTGTTTCCAGTCCAAATCCAATGAAACAGGTTCATGAGTGTACAATATTCAGTAAAATCTCAGATTGTCACTCTTGTTGACTCTAGACTGCAACCAAATATACATGGGTAAAAAGAATGTATAGGAAAGTTTACACATTGAAACACAGTGCTCTTTCACAGTCACTATTTGTTTCGAAGATATTTAATAGCTATTTGTAAATAAGATTCTTTAACAGCCACTACCTCAATGTAAAATAACAAAAAACAATGTAGGAAAAATATAATGTAGAACAGATGTGTCAGCCTAGGATATTAAGTTGAAAAAAAATGAGCACGTGGGAGGTAGATAATAGTTTGGAACTCAAATATTAACGTGATTTTTTTCACTACTAATTAATTTTTGGAAAGTGGAGTGACTTTTTGTTTTATTCGAAATAAAGAACAAAGCATGGCATATTTTATGGGTCTTGTTGAGCCTTTAAAACTCAATCTTTACCTTGTAAATTAACGGTGGATATGTGAAGAAATGTATGATTTCAGATAGACCTCAATTACCTATACTTGGGATTTGATCTGTTTATATATTCTCAAGATAATGGAAGCACAGGTCTTGTTTAGATATTTCTGTCACCTAGTGACATAGTTCACACTCTACATGGTCTGTGGATCTCAGTGACTGTAAACATGAGTCTGCCTCAGCATGACTTGGACTGTGTAATAAAGTGTCCTGTGTGTCCTCAGTAGCTCCAGTTTTGCTATTACTGGATGTCTCACTCTGAATAATGTGATACAATACACTGACATCATTTCTGACTGGGTTCACATAATCAGATTGTTGAAACTTTCCAAGGACTAAATTTGAACACAGGGGCTTCCTTCCACAGATTCACAAACATGAATGATATCATGGAGACTGAGTATGAATTATCCTCCTAAGTATTTACCTACATGTGTTTATTACATGGGCTGTGGACACCAGTTGCAGAGCCCCAGGGAAGACAGTATTTAAGTTTCTTCCAGGGCTCAGGAGAAACCTGAAAATAAAATGAGTCATGAATATGCCATAAACCTCACCTTTGCACAAAGAAATAAATGCAAGCAGAAATTTGATGTAGTGATATGCATGGCTCATCACAATCCACACTGCCCAGATTTAAGGCAGGAAAAATATGTTCATTTTGATGGGAGTCTTCTTCCTCCTTAACATTCCAGTTTTTATGGCAAATTTCACTGATCCCGTGTGCTTTTGGAGAATAAATTTGAATGAAATTCAGGATGAATATTTGGGATTAACTTGTGCTTTCATCCTGGCAGCAGTTCAGAAACCTATTGAGAAAGATTATTTCAACAAGACTCTGAATTTCCTGTAAGTAAATTTGAGTTTCAAATTGAAATGACAACTTCAGTACTTCTTGAGTGCTCCGAGGATATTAGTCAAATTCTTTAGACTTCTGTCCTGTTGCTAAGTCTGAACACCAAGAACCAACCTTGATTCCTGTACAGATTCAATCCTATTTTTCCTTTTTTTCATATCCAGTGGAGGTTTTGGTTTTCTTTCAGGTGGCTTCTGATTTAAATGTTAGAAGATTAGGAATAAAGGAATATCTACATTGATCCTTAACATAAAGCCTGCCTTCTGACACTTTATATTGCACTCTAGACAGTGATGGCTTATTGACATTGATCCTGTAATATTTCATTATGTTTTATCCCAAGTACGTGTAAATAAATGGTCATAAATTCTGCTGACAGTCCTTCCATAAGTGTGTTGATCCTAGAGCATATTATGGTTCCAGTAATATTCATGGCACATATAGTTTTTAAAACTTTACATACATACAAAATTACTGTCTCAAATTCATTGCATGTGGTCACTTATTGACTTCTAAAGCTTCATCAGATTTAGAAAGAGAACTTTACATTCAGAAATTCCTATTTCATATGAATACCTGGATGGATTTTTTTGTATGTATATGAGCAAGGAATAGTTATCTCATTGGGGGTCAAGACAGCGAAGTGTTTTAAAAGATAAAATCAAAAAGCACTGTGGCTTCATGCTTTACAATGTTCATGTACAATCACTGGCTTTTATGTTTTATAAAGTTCAGCTCAGGACTCTCTCTTTAGAATAAACCATACTTGGAACATATGGAATCCAATGATGTGATTACATTCTTTGAATAGGCAGGCTATCAATAACAGTGGTGACTGCTTATGTCCCTTGTCACTGGCATGGGTGACAATTGTATTATGAGAGAGTTGGAACATTTGAGAGCAGTAACGCAGGAGCTTTCTATTAGGTTTTTTTGTCATTAAGGGAAATATCTTCTCTATTCATGCCTAAGTTGGCTAATTTCTCACCCTTTTAAAATACTTAAATCTTGTGAAACTTCTTTCAATAATTTTAGTAAATATTAGTACACATGTTCCCAATGTGGTATCAAAACCCATTTTTGTGGATTGCTGATCATTTTTTTAAAACACAGCCCTTTAGACTACTAGGCTACAAAGACAGCTTAAGTAACTGAAGTTTCATAAAGTTTATTTGTAGGAAGTAGTTTGAGAATTGTACAATGTCTACTCTCAAATTCCTTTTCTATATTAGTAAAACTTTAATTGAGATTGTATGTGTGTGTGTGTGTGTGTGTGTGTGTGTGTGTGTCTGTGTGTGTGGTAATAAAGAATCTTCTAAAATGACCTATTTTATAGGGTATAGAATGAAAACAAAATAGGTGTATAATTTTTAGTGAAAACCTAATTGTATTTACTTCATTTCAATTATTAAATATGTAGGTGTATATTTAGTGTTTATTCATAAGATCATATAAAATGACAAGGATGAAACAGGAGATATAATTCATTACATAAACATAAACAATCTCAGTATGGTATTATTCCATTTCCATTGCCTAGTGGCCCACTTTTTTTTTTCTTTTTACGAAAAAACAATGAACATATTCTCTAAATTTACACCAAAATCTCTTCTGTTTTATAAGCATATAATACTGGCATATACAAATATCACTGCAATTTCCATATTTTCCTAGTTCTCAATAGGATGCTAGTATTGTTTTACTGTACCTGGAAAGTTTGCCAAAGATATTTCCAGAAATTAATTTATAATGAATGAAGTACCCAGAGTGAATATATCACATTCCTTTGTAAAAAGAAATTAGGAGCAAGATACATGGGTGGTAGGACAACCCCTTAAACTCTGTACTAAATACCTGGCACTACTACATACCTGTGCATTTGAATTTAGGGTAGTCTACAGAGAAGTATCTTATAAAACATTTGCATGTATTGCAATCTTATAACCTAAATAATACTTGCTCAAATACATACAAACGTAAACATTGACATGTATCAGTTACCAAATTCATGTTTGATATTTGAATTTATTTAAAAATAAATCTTTCTAAAAGATATTCTTTGAATAAAAGATTGAAAAAAATAACAAGATGAGGATAGATATGAGGGGACATGTCAAGAATTTTGACCACTAATTATAAGTGATTATAAGTACAAGAATCAAATGTTGCTGGAGAGAGACCATTATGCATTGATAAATCATTTTATTACTGCCTTAACAAGTTCAGTTAATTTCACAAGACAATATGAACTCAGTGGCTCTAATAACAAGTTTTTTATATTGCTCAATAACTTCAAAATGAAGACATGATCAGAATTACTGTTTTGTCAATATCTGTGATTTTCTTTTTACCTTCTGATCAATCACTCAAAAGAAGAGATGGGAATGTTCTCTGTGGATGAGGTCAATACCATATCTTATTTATGAGAGAAATACTGTCATGAACTTTAAAAGAGTTTACTATTTTCCAGGTTCTCATGTCAATTCAATCTCACAACAAAAGCCATTTGTCCCCGTCTTTAGATGTCAGATGCAGAAACTTCCAGTATACCATAGTGCTTCTCTTGAGTACAAATAATCGTGTATAATCATCTGGCCATAATAATCACTGTACTCTTTTACAGAAAAACAACTAAAAACCACAAATATGCTTTGGCATTGGCCTTTGCAATGGATGAAATCAACAGGAATCCTGATCTTTTACCAAATATGTCTTTGATTATAAGATACACTTTGGGCCGTTGTGATGGGAAAACTGTAATACCTACACCATATTTATTTCATAAAAAAACAAAAAGTCCTATCCCTAATTATTTCTGTAATGAAGAGACTATGTGTTCCTTTCTGCTTACAGGAACCCATTGGGAGGTATCTTTAAGTTTCTGGAAGTACCTGGACAGCTTTTTATCTCCACGTGTGAGTTATCATCGTCCAGGAATTCTTAACATCATGTCTCTTTGGAAGACTTTGATAGCTATTAAGAAAGTTAATGGATGTGGTTGGACTTATGCTTATGTCAATCTTGGTAGTTCCAGGATACTTACTATTCAGAAACATGATAGGCCTTCTGCTAAGTGCTACCACCAGAAGTAGAAAAATAGCAGCAAGACAGAATGGAAGAGGCCATGGAGAATTGAGTCTGGCATGGTGGTAGAAGGAATCTTATGCCTTGACTGACTGCCAGTCAGAGTGTTTCATTATTTATACCAATCTCAGAAAGCAGAGATTTGTTCACTCTGTTCAAAAATTTAAAGCATATTATTTCTGTCCCCCGATAGGAGTTATCTTTATCTTGGTTATAAGATTAAATTATCATTGGTAAACTATGAAATAATAGAATTATGGTGGTGTTATAAGTTTAGTCATCAGAGATAAACTGTGATGAAATCACAAAAATAAATTTTATCAACATTTTCTCTATAACCCAGCTTTTAAATATCTGGAGTTTTTTTTTTTTTTTTTTTTTTTTGCAAAGGCATGAGATACCATTCTTAGCCTGGCTATTCATGACATTTTAGTGACTAGAAAGGATGAAAACTCCAATCCAGTATGTGGAGTTCGCCATTTGACTACCTGTGAGTGTATAACTAACTATTTAGATTCAGAATTTAAATTGGCATTAGATCTCTGACAAAGAATTCAGGCCCATACTGCTACAGCTATAATAAGTCATTTTCTTTAATAATATAATAATTCTATATCTCTGTGGAATTTATTGCTATGTCTTATCTTGTTTTGTTTTGTTTTGTTTTTTTAATTTTCGGTTGTTTCCATGTCATAAGATAAAAGATTAGAACTTCACAAGTGAACTTCTCTAAGAAAGAGGGGTTATGGAAATCTGAGACATCATTCTTTCATATTTTTCTACACTATTATTTATCCATCATTATAAGACACTTTGTATGTAGGAGATAACTCCATCCAATCTAACTTTGTTTCTGTATGTTTTCCTCAAGAGGTACAACTTATGAGTCTGATTTATTTTGCCCTATAATTACCTGGATATATAGTAGGAAGAGTTTTTCTAATCTGATTTGCTGATAACACTCTTAGGCTGCCAAATCTAGTTTAATTTTTTACATTTACTTTGACCTTATTATCTGTTTCCTGAAGAGGCACAGAGGCAGACATTGCCAGAATATTTCAGAAACTTAACCTAAAAAGGAGATTGCTGGCATTTTTAAGTGAGTCAAAACCTATAGTGTACAATGTTACCATCAAGTAGGGCAATATAAGACTATCTCTTGTGAATCCTTAGAAAGTTAGAATATCCAAAATATAAGATACAATCGGCAAAACACATGAACCTCAAAAAGAATGAAGACCAAAGAGTAGATACTTTGCCCCTTCTTAGAATTGGGAACAAAACACCCATGGAAGGAGTTACCAAAGGCTAAATCAGTATTATGAACAGGACTCTCATGTTCACTCTTAGAAATAATTCTGGATTACAGCATAAATACCTTTTTAAAAAATATTAATCAAATATCCCAAAATTGTAAAAGTATCAAAATCCCTTCAAATATTGAAAACATGGATATCAAGACAAAAACTGAAAGACAGAAAGGCAGATATTATAACATGCAAATACATTTTGTTACTTCTTGTCAAACAGCTATGCTTGCTATTCCCATTAGAAGTGGATGGGCCAGGCTTCCATGTTTGCACATTTGAATTAGAGATGAAACATCACAGGTAATCAACAGTTTGCAGGTAAATATGATTACAAGTGTTTTCAAGTGCACTACACCTCATGCTGCTCTCTGTGTTGTAGATCCTTCAGCTTACCTATGGACCTTTCAGTTCCATCTTCAGTGATGATGAACAATATCCCTATCTCTATCAGATGGCCCCAAAGGACACATCTCTAGCATTGGCAATGGTCTCCTTCATACTTTACTTTAGCTGGAACTGGATTGGCCTTGTCATTCCAGATGACGATCAAGGAAACCAATTTCTTTTAGAGTTGAAGAAACAGAGTGAAAACAAGGAAATTTGCTTTGCCTTTGTGAAAATGATCTCTGTTGATTATGTTTATTTAGAACCAGAAATTGAAATGTACTACAAACAAATTGTGATGTCATCCTCAAATGTTATTATCATTTATGAGGAAAAAGACAATTTCTTTGATTTGATCTTCAGAATGTGGGAACCTCCAGTTTTACAGAGAATATGGATCACCACAAAACAATGGAATTGCCCTACCAGTAAGAGAGACATAACTCATGGCACATTCTATGGATCACTTACTTTTCTACCCCACCATGGTGAGATTTCTGGCTTTAAAAATTTTGTACAGACATGGTTCAATCTCAGAAACAAAGATTTATATCTAGTAATGCCAGAGTGGAAATATTTTAAATATGAAGGCTCAGCATCTAACTGTAAAATACTGAAGAACAATTCATCTGATGCCTCATTTGATTGGCTAATGGAACAGAAGTTTGACATGACCTTTAGTGAGAATAGTCATAACATATACAATGCTGTGCATGCCATAGCCCATGCCCTCCATGAGATGAATCTGCAACAGGCTGATAATCAGGCAATAGACAATGGAAAAGGAGCCAGTTCTCACTGCTTGAAGGTAAAGTTTCTTCTGTTGGATGAGGTTTGGTGTCTTCAACTGCATAGCTATTTAGAGTCACTCAGATGCACAGACTTAAAGAAATAGGAAATATTTTCCAAAATAATAGGTTTCTGAATAATTTTCCTTAAAGAACGGCAGTCTAGAGATTGTTATGAATGTGAATGGAAAAAGAATTCATAGACTAGCAATGAAAATGGGTGGTTTTATAAAGAGCATGCAAATATCCATTAGCATACCCCTTCCAATATTGGATATAAACTGTCCTTACTCATTAATTTTCTCCGTGATGAGAATATGATTTTTATCTATATTTTTCAGTTATATGGAAAACATTTTAATAAATGGTCTCCAGTGATTCTGCCAAGAGTGTAGGCTGTGGAGAACATTGTGGCTTTCTGAGAGTAACTAAACAAGAAATAGTGTTGGTATTCAGTTCTGTCTGTAGAAAAGTGTTTATATGTGTGAGTGTATGTTTCTCACTGTGTATATGTATATTTTCTACTCTTTATGTATATCTGTGTTTATATTTGTGATATTTTCAACATACATGTTTATCTCTATATGAAAGTGGAAGTAAGCAACAAATTTTTTCTATGTATGAATTTCTTTAAGTGTGTTTGTTTATGTATGTGCATATGTTTCTTTGTGGTTTTGTCAGAGTAGGTTTCTTTGTGTACATTGTATGTATTTTGTGAGTGTTTATAAGTACTTATTCGGATTTGTACCTGCTTTGCTGTGTATGAGTCTGCCTATTTCTTCTTACTTGGCATGGACATTGCCTGCCATTTTGTATTTAGGTATGAGTATAAATTTCTCTGTGTCAATATCATTCATGGCTGGTGCTTATATATTTATGCCTCTCCCAGTATTTTGCTGTCAGTGTGTGTGTGTGTGTGTGTGTGTGTGTGTGTGTGTGGTTGTATGTGTGCCAGTGTAATATTTTGAGTGAGTTCATATATGTGTTTTCATTTGACTGAATGTATTTGTCTTTTATGGTCCTGAATATTTACACATGTTTCTCAACATGTATATACATTTGTTTGTAAATAAATGTATTGCTGTATTATGTGTGACTTAGAAAAGATGTGAGCCTTTCTCAAGATTAATGTGTGTGTGTGTGTGTGTGTGTGTGTGTGTGTGTGTGTGTGTGTTGCATACCTTTGTTTGGTTCTGCATTTTTCTCTGTGTTTCATATTCTTCACTGAGAGAACATAAATTATTGTAATATGATAATTTCATTTATCCAATTGCTTTGTTGTGATTTCTCTTTCTCTTTCTTTCTTTAAATACAGTTGCCTTTGCTATAAAATCAGAATGCATTTTATGAATTGAAGGAACTTTATATACATCATACTGCAATGCTTGTATTTTAGGTACACTCCTTTCTAAGAAAGACCCACTTCACTAATCCTCTTGGGGACAAAGTGATTATGAAACAAAGAGTAATAACGCAGGAAGACTATGACGTTTTTCATTTTGGGAATCTCTCACAACATCTTGGGATTAAGCTGAAGTTAGAAAAGTTCAGCCCATATTTTTCACATGGTCGACACTTTCACTTATACATAGACATGATTGAAGTGGCCACAGGAAGTAGAAAGGTGAGTGTATACTAACTTACTGGTTTGTTATACACAACAATAAACAGTGTCAAGTGGATTCATGGCAACATATTGAAATGAACAATTATGTCACATCAGAATCCAATTTCTAGTCTCCTGTATATTTTCTTTCATTTTTGACATTTTTACCAATTTTTGAAGATTTCAAACATGCATAAAATATAGCTTTGTTATATCAGGACCATTATCTGAAATTTAATAAAATACTGTTGTTCACCACTGATATTCTTTCCTTTAAATTTAACAAAATTTTCTTCATATAATTGCTCTTTTGACAATGTAATCTCGTCCCTTAATTAAACCTCTGGAACAGGTATTGATATGAGAGAGTCTAATATTAAAGTTATGAAATAACAAGAGTCATAATACCTAACCTTGTCATTATATCCAAAACTGTTTCCCATGTAATAAGAGGACACTCACCACATTCACTAATGAACACAACGATAGAAAATCATATTAACAGAAACATCACTTTTTAATAAATTGGAAGAATCCATTCATGTTTTTTGTAAGATGAACAGAAGGTCAAGGCAGCCTATAGACAGCACTAGAACAACAGAAAACGAAATGGCTATTAACACACCTCAAGTACAGCAAAAACAGCAATTAGACAAAAGCAACAAATAATTTTCCATTATGATTGAACATTTTTGTTAATGTTCTCTAAATGAAATCAAAGACAACAAGGCTGGTTTATTTTTTTTAGACATTCCTAAATTGCCTACAGTGGGTAGGAAGACACATTCATATACAAGAGGAGAACATTTCTTTCTTAAAAAAAAATGGAGGAAAACGTTATAATGTTTAATAAGAGGGAAAAAGGTAATTGAAGAACTATACATTTGATAGGTATGTATGGAATAATACTTGACAAAAACACATAAAAAGGAACACAATACACAACAGAAAAATCATTCTCTGAGAACAGAGAGAATTTTTTTGAAATTATGATTGTTTTTGTTATTGAAAATTACTTGTTATCCTCACATAATGTATCCTAATTACAGTTTTCCTCCCTTCTATTGGGATGTGACCAATTGTCAGTTTTGCTGGCAAATGTATCATAGTTAATACACTTATTTCATTCCCAACACCTTTTCCATCAGATCCACTTTATGTCACTCATTAGAAAATAACAGGATTCTATAGGAGAATACTAAAATAAACAAGTTAAACAAAATCATAATAGGACAAAATTTGCATATCACATTATGGTAAGTAGTTGTATGAAATGGTGCTAGGGAAAAGACGAAGAAATCCTACCTCATACCTCATAGAATAGTAATAAGTGAAGCATGAGTTAGTGATAATGACAATTGAGTGATATTTATTCCCGGTTTAGTACTAAGAATACTTGATTTTTGAAACTATAATTTAAATTGTAAATTCTATAATCAGAACATATGGAATTATTGATGCCAATTATTTATTCCATATTTGCATTGAATAAGCATAATAAGATGCTCCTAAAAACGATTAATGTCAAACTCCAAAAGGAATTCCTTGGACAAAATCAAGTTATATGTCAATGGGAATTCTACATAAAAACCCTGAAATAGACTGTCCTTTTCAAAGCCAGCCAAAACACAAAAATCTGGTAGTCAAACACTGTTGGTATCTTCTTTTACCACTGATTAACCATAACATAATTCCCAAATACAAAGAACAGTAGGAAATTTTTGTGACTCACAAATGCTTTGTTCCTCTAGCTGGAAATTAATCTTATGTAAACTGAATGTCCTCAGGCCTTGGGAGCATAAGAATTATAATACAATCACATTGACATTTGATCCCAAATGAGACCAACTCATTGCTTCGACTTGACTATTCCATCTATTGTAGACAGGATTTTTGAGGTTTCTGGGATGAGACCAATTCTCCGTTTTGTTTGCTAATATATTAGAGTTAATATTCCTCAAAAACTGCTGATACTCCTGGATTGCTCATTCTTTCCCTACTTTGGATTTTTGTCAACTTCCTATCATTCACTCAGAAAATAATTATTTTTGGAGTTGTGCTTCTTATAACATATTTAGGAAGTACTACTTGACCATAAATGAGAGTTAGATACCCCTAATATGTGTCCATGTGTCACACTGCATGGACATATAAGCATCATTTATCAGAGTATACTTTAATATCTTATATGGAGAAACAGTAAGTAAATAGCAAGTTTATATATAGAGAAATTTATTATTTTTACCTTTGTGCCTGATATATAGTAGGACTTTTATAAAAAAAAAATGCAATTATATTTCTAACATTCAACTGGTATACTTTTTAAAGAAGGCTAAAGGCAAAAAGAAACCTAGTTTTATTATCAGGGTTAATTTTCAAGTTGTATATCCTAACTCTTTCTTTATTTTGCACATTTAAAACTTCATTGCATGACCTACGCCAGGCAATGTAGGAATGGGGAATTATCTTTTGACATCATTCTTTCTCCAGACATTCTGAGCTCTTATTCTGAGCTTTCTCTACCCGAAGCATCGCAAAGTTTTTATCAGGTCGTCTTAAGTGGTGCTTTATGCTTAAGTTTTACTTCCCTATTGGACTTTTTCCCTTCAAGGTCACATTATAGTAGAGTGGTGCTCTAAAGAATGGTGATCTTGAGTTTTGTTACAAACTTCTATGTTAATTGTCAGCAAATGAACACATTAAGATTCATGTTTAAATAAGAAAGGTATAAAAATTAGTATTTTATAGCTCTATTCATGATGTAAAATTAGGCTAACAATTTTCAATAAGCATGACAATAGTCTGAATATAATAATATAAACTAACATATCTATAAGAACATATAAACTGATTATCGTTTGGCTCTTAAAAAACATTGATGCGTTTTGTTTTGTTTTTTGGTTTTTGTTTTGGGTTTTTGTTTTGTTTTGATTTTTTTTTTTTTTTTGAGACAGGGTTTCATTGTATAGTCCTGGCTGACCTGGAATTCACTCTGTAGATCATGCTGGCCATAAACTATGAAATCTGCCTGCCTCTTCTTCCCAAATGCCTCGGTTAAAGGCATGAACCATCACTGCCCAGCTGCCTTTAGCTTAATACAAGTGTGACAAGTAAAGCCTTACTAATTAAAACTGCTTTTATATTACAGTTGTTTGTTATATTATTAGGGTTGAAGATTGAAATATACTCCCATTTTTATGGTGATTTTGTATTTGTGGATTTTTTCAATTTTATAAATTGGAGATTTCACTTATTTACATTTCAAATTTTGTCCCCTTTCACTATTTCCCTTCTGCAAATCCACTATGCCATCCCCCCTTACCCTGCTTCTATGAGGGTGCTCCCCTACCCACATACCCACTCTTGCTTCAGCACCCAAGCATTCATCTACACTGGGGAATCAAGCCTTCACAGGACCAAAGGACTCCCCTCCCATTGATGACAGATAGGGAGCTTTAACTACTTCAGTCCTTCCCCTAACACCTCCATTGGAGTCTCTGTGCACAGTCCAATGGTTGACTGTGAGCATCCACATCTGTATTGGTCAGGATCTGGCAGAGCCTCCTAGGAGACAGCTGTATCAGTCTCCTGTCCACAAGCACTTCTTGCCATCCACAATAGTGTCTGAGTTTGGTATCTGCATTTGTGATCGATCTTCAGGTGGGGCAGGCTGTGTATGGCCTTTAATTCAGTCTCTGATCTTCTCTTTGTCCCATTATTTCCAATAGATAGGAACAATTCTGAGTTAAAATTTTGTAGATGTGTGGGTGGTCCTATCCCTCAACTGGGAGCCATGCCTAACCTCTGGCTATTGTCTCGACAGATTCTCCTTCCTGATTCTGGGATATTTCATCTAATATCATCGCTGTACATCCTGGGATGCTCTTGATTTCCTGGCATCTGGGACTTTCTGGTTGCTACAAACAGTTCCCCGTCCCTAGTTGCTACACAACTCTGTTCAATTTCCTGACCTCTGTACAGATCTTCCACATTCTCTCATACCTGATTCTTCTCTTATTTTTCCCCTCCCACTATTCTCTTCCTCCAGGGAGAATTTATTCCAGGGATGCAAGTATAGTTCAATATCTGTAGATCCATTAATAGTAGTAAAAACAAAATGTGGAATTACATTATTTTACAAAAACCTTCAGAAATGACTCTTAACCAAGTCCAACATTCATTTAGAGATAAAGAAACAAAAATAGTGATAGAACAGAAGGAACACTTATTGATATAAGAACACTTTCTTTCACAAAACTATTGACAATACTATAATAAATGAAGAGAAAGTTATTATCCATGAAAATCAGAAATAATATCAGGTTGTTTTTGTGATTCATGTTTTATCCAAGCACTTAGAAGCAGAGATCTGGAAATCTCTGTCTATTTCTTGACAGTCTGCCCTATATTGTGAGTACGAACCAGCCATGTGTGATATGAAACACTACCTTAAAATAAATTAACATAAAGTACAAATGTATGCCCACATTCCTTACTCTAACTCAAAATAGTCTTTCAAATATTACAAAGGGTTAACATACATTTAAAGAAAATGATGGGAGAAAAGAGAAAATGTGCCTTCATCTTCATTGGTAATGTTAGTGTACTTCATGGTAAGATCCTGTTTCAACAAAACCAAAGATATAGAAAGAATGCTTCACATCTTCAATTAAACTTAAACAATCTAATTTTTATCTGGATTTTTCCAGCATTTGAAGCCACTGTAGAGCATTTTGACATCATGGAACACTCCATATTCAAAGTCACTATACATTAACATATCATTTCCAACCATATTAAACCAGTGTCTGCATAGTCCACTGTTTTTTATATACAGTTTCTCATGCTTTGCAATAGTAATTTATTTGATGCCATATTTGTTATCTGTGACTTAAGGACATGTTTTTCCTGTTTCAAATTTTTTCAAATACTACCTTGCTTCTCTGCTGCTTTAATCAAACTTTGATAATAAGCATAGTGAGAAGGAAGGTTTGATTTGAGATATGGCTTATAGTCCTAGAAAAACAAGTGTGGATATCTGGAAACTGGAACTAAAGAATAGATCTTAAAAGAAGACTACTTACTGGCCCAACTGCCCACAGTGAGATGGGCACTCCTATATCAGTTACCAATTAAGAAAATGCTTAAAAGATATGAGGACAGGCTAGTGTTGGCTGAGAGAATATCTCAGTTAAGTTCCCTCTGTCTGTTCAGAGCACTTAGTACTAAAATGAACACAATTAACTAAAAAACAACAGGTTGCTACTTCTGTAGTTTTTACACACAGCTCAAAAATCAGCTGTTTTTCCTGAATTACTAGACACTCAGAAACTATACAACATTTCTTAAATGCATTTCCAATATTCATATCTGGCCATTAAATAATGGACATAGGGAAATGTCAATCAGATAGTGTGCAAAAAAGGAGCTTATTGAAATCTTAAAGTACTAATATAAAATATAAAATAAATATATAAGACTCATTATCAGTATATGTTTAATTTTTTCTCAGATGCCATCCTCTGTGTGCAGTGCGGAATGTAGTCCTGGATTCAGAAGATTGTGGAAGGAGGGAATGGCAGCCTGCTGTTTTGTTTGCAGCCCCTGCCCTGAAAATGAAATTTCTAATGAGACAAGTGAGTTTTTGCTGCTCTGATAAATACTACAAATATGGATTTCTTTTGGACCACACTGGGATGATGAAGTCAACTCAAAGGAAACTGCAGATATAAAATATATTAGTTATCAAATTTACTAGTTTTAGATATAAACATCGTTAACAAAATCTTGCAAAAACAAACAAACATATCTTGTGGCTTAACCCTCATATTGACTTATTGCAAATTCATGGAAGATTATATCTCACAAAGAAATACTTTAGAAAATATAATTGCAATTTGCAGGAATTCTGCACAAGAATTTCCAAATAAATAATCTATTGTAAAACTACATTTACATTAGATTTTAGTCACAATAGGAGCCCATGAAGAACTGAATATAATATCTAATCTACTGGATTAGCTCATGAGACTGCTAGGGGCAAAATCTATTTTCTCTGTAAGATTAATATAGAAGACAAAAAAATTGCAAATATATGAGAAAATGCTAAGTATGCACTATTAAGAGGACCATGAAGCATCTTTTAGCACAAAGTATCTACAGAGATAATTTTTTCCTTCAGTGCTAAAATTAGTGCATCTCATGAACAATAACCAGAACTTTTGATTAATTATTGCCAGATGAGGAAACTTCTTAGGGCTTATTTCATTAACATTTCCTGCTATTCAAACATAAGCATTATATTTCCACTCTATTCAAACTTCTTCACATGACTTGTTACAGGAATCACTTAAATTCAATAATGCAAGTGCTACTTTGGCATGAACACACACATATCAATATTTACACATACACACAGCCGATCTGTTTAATTTAGTGTAGTTTCTATGTCAAGGAGTTTGAGCTTGTGAATTCTTGAGTAGCTATTATACTTGTCCCAGTAGAGGGCAGAATTTCAATGTGTCACAGGGAATAAATATATAAAATAGTCAGTGATCTCAGAAAACAGTGAGTGTAGGGTTTTGAAGTTCTAAAATAGACCCGAACACATTGTGGTTTATGAATGTATCTTCTCTGAATTAAATAATCTACTTGATATCAAAATAGAAATAAAAATGGCTTAGGAAATTTTTGCTTTCTGATAACATTATTTTTTATTTTTTACATTCCATATTCTATTCCCCACGCCCCCATACCCCATCCAATATATCACATTCCACACCTCTTCCCCACCCCAACTGTCTTCACGTTGATCCCCCCCATCCTCCAACCCACCTGACCTCTAAACTCCCTGTGACCTCCAGGCTTTTGAGTATTAGGTGCATCATTTCAGTATGATCACAGACATGGAAGTCCTCTACTGTATATGAATTGAGGGACCCATATCAGCTGGTGTATGCTGTGTGTTTGATGCTCCAGTGTCTGAGAGATCTCTGCAGTCCAGATTAATTGAGAGAGCTGGTCTTTCTGCAAAATCGCCTTTCCCCTCAGCTACTTTCAGCCTTCCCTAATCCAGGGGTTAGTTGCTTCTCTCCATATCTTGGTTGCAAATAACTGTATTTAGGAGGGCAGTCATGATAGATCCTTTTTGTGAGTGCTCCATAGCTTCAGTAAAATGTGAGGCCATAGGACCTCCTCTTGACCTAGATCCCACTTTGGTCCTGTCATTGGACATTCTTTTCCTGAGGCTCCTCTCCATTTCATCCTTGCATTCAGACAGGAACAAATATGGGTCAGAGATGTGACTATGGGATGGGAATCCCATCACTCACTTGATGTCCTGTCTTATCGCTGGAGGTGGGCTCTGTACATTCCCTCTATCTACTGTAGTACATTTCATCTAGGGTCTCTGACCTCCCAAGTCTCTGGAGCATTTTGGTGGGTCCACCCACCCTCCTATTACCTGAGGTTACCTGTTTATATTCTTTATACTGGTCCTCAAGGCCTGGTTCCCCTGTCACGCCCACACTCCACAAACCCCTTTCTAATAACATCATAAATGATACAAAATGTTAACTAGACAAAGAAAAAATTGCTTGGTTTTATTTCCTTTAAATCTTTATGGACATTATGGATTGAAAGCAATGCTCAGCAGCAATATCCTTCACATTACATTCTCAGCATCAAAGACAGCATTGCAATGTTTCTCTCATTACCCTTACTTGAAATACCTTGTCAATAAAATTTCTAAATCAGACCTAACTAAGCTTTCCTTTGGAAATCAGATATGGATCAATGTGTGAATTGTCCAGAATACCAATATGCCAATACAGAACAGAACAAATGTATTCAGAAAGGTGTCACCTTCCTTAGCTATGAAGACCCTTTGGGGATGGCACTTGCCTTAATGGCCTTCTGTTTCTCTGCATTCACAGCTGTGGTACTTTGTGTCTTTGTGAAGCATCATGACACTCCTATTGTGAAGGCCAATAACAGAATCCTCAGCTACATATTATTGATATCACTCATGTCCTGTTTTCTGTGCTCATTTTTCTTCATTGGTCATCCTAACAGAGCCACCTGTGTCTTACAACAAATCACATTTGGAATTGTATTCACTGTGGCTGTTTCCACAGTTCTGGCCAAAACAGTCACTGTGGTTCTTGCTTTCAAAGTCACAGACCCAGGGAGAAGATTGAGAAACTTCGTGGTATCAGGGACACCCAACTACATTATCCCCATATGTTCCCTACTCCAGTGTGTTCTATGTGCAATCTGGCTAGCAGTTTCTCCTCCCTTTGTTGATATTGATGAACACACTCTCCATGGCCACATCATCATTGTGTGCAACAAGGGCTCAGTTACTGCATTCTACTGTGTCCTTGGATACTTGGCCTGCCTGGCACTGGGAAGCTTCACTTTGGCTTTCTTGGCCAAGAATCTGCCTGACACATTCAATGAAGCCAAGTTCTTGACCTTCAGCATGCTAGTGTTCTTCAGTGTCTGGGTCACCTTCCTCCCTGTCTACCACAGCACCAAGGGCAAGGTCATGTGTTATTAGACGCGTTCTCACGACCGGCCAGGAAGAACACCACAGACCAGAATCTTCTGCGGCAAAGCTTTATTGCTTACATCTTCAGGAGCCAGAGTGCAAGAAGCAAGAGAGCAAGAAGCAAGAGAGAGAGAAAACGAAACCCCGTCCCTATTAAAGAGAATTCTCCTTCGCCTAGGACGTGTCACTCCCTGATTGGCTGCAGCCCATCGGCCGAGTTGACGTCACGGGGAAGGCAGAGCACATGGAGTAGAGAACCACCCTCGGCATATGCGCAGATTATTTGTTTACCACTTAGAACACAGCTGTCAGCGCCATCTTGTAACGGCGAATGTGGGCGCGGCTCCCAACATCTCCCCCTTTCCTTTTAATAAGAGCAAATAGGCCACCCATATTAATGAGAGTGGAGATAGAGGTCAAATCCCCAGTGTGTAGGTAAAGGAGCCATGTACAGGATTAGCTCTTAGGCTCACAGGCTTTTACCCAGAGCAACCCTGACCTGCTCCCGTGTCGTTTTGCCTGGGGGAAGGGAACTAGGACACTGAACCTTCATGAAAGATGACATGTCTCCCTAGAATAGGCTCATATATGCCGCAGAGCCTTTCCATTGCAGTGCTTAGCCGTGCAACTCTCTCGGGCTGCTGAAGCACACTCACTCTATCCCGTGCAATGAGACTAGCCTCGTGGGATATAAGAGCTGAGTGGCCAGCGACCTATTGCCTAAGCATAGATAACCATATATCAGGGGGAGCTCCATGTTCTAGTCCTGCAAGCGCCTGGGCAATAACCACCTTGTCTCTCCTAGTTTGGGCCTTAAGCTTACAGACCAATCAAAGAAGCAACACTAATCCACAGCAAAGTGTATCTCCAAATAATATTAATCCCACCCATTTTTTAAAGAAAGAAAATGCTGAGGAGATCCAATTGGGTAATCCTTTGGTCAGGGACAGGTCCAAGCGCGTGGAGTTGACCTGAAGTCTCAATTCCCGAAGGGATCTGTTCAAATTCAGCCATCCAATTCTGTAACATATACTGAAAAAGACTTTTTGACAAATTAGCTGCCCTAGTAAATTTAACATACTGAATGGAAATAACACACAATCCCGGAAACTTTTGTTCACATCCCAGCTGAGTTATTTGTCATAATACATCTAGTTGTATCTGGACAAGATCTATGAGTTGATTAACCAGCATGAGACCTCTCTGTATCTTGACATTAGCTGAGGCCTGTTCATCTATGACTGTAGTCACTGAGGCTGACAAAGTGTTAATGGTGTCAGTCGTCTGGACCTGTCCAGACAGAGCCAAGGCTGTCTGAATCAAGGCTAAACCCAGTTCCCAGTTAGTGGTAAAAAAGCAGGAGAATACTTGAGCATTATACATCACCGTCATTGGGAGTGGAAATGTCGACATTATCCCCCAACGCTGCTCTCTTTTTATTATTGACGCCCTGGACATCACCAAGACGAGGGACATTAGTATTCCCTTGGTCAGTCTGGATTTTTCGGGTGAGTCTTTCTGGTAACCAAAATGGGTTGTCTTCATTCTGTGGGAAAACACAGATAGCTCCCCTGGATCTTATCAAAATAGGATCCGGGCCATACCATTTATTATCAAGGACATTTTTCCATTTAACCATCTCATTGGGCCTATCTGGCTCTGTACAATGACGTTCAGCCGCAGTATGGCCATGAGCATCAATATTTAAAAAATTGAGTGTAAAGAGTGCCAAAGACACAGACACTCTTGGTGCTCGGGGTACAGTCTCCTCAAAAGTTCCCCTCTTCTGTTTTATAAGATAGGTTTTGAGGGTGCGATGCGCACGCTCAACAATACCCTGTCCTTGAGGGTTGTATGGAAGTCCAGTCAGGTGGGTCACGTCCATCTGACGGCAGAACTGTTGGAATTTAAATTTTTTGCAGCCTCTACCGGGGATGATAGGGCAGCAGCCACCACTTTAGTGGCCTTATCTGCCAAATCATTTCCCAGAGCCATGGGGCCAGGTAGGCCTGAATGGGCTCTAACATGAGTAATATAAACAGGAGATCTTCTAGATAACAAAACTAATTGTATCTGCTGAAAAATATTGGCAACTCTACTGGAAGGCTTAATCACTCCAGCCACTTCTAAAAGATTTACTGCATTAACCACATAACAGGAATCTGACACAATATTAAGGGGTTCTAAAAAGGTTTTTAAAACTTCTAAGACCACTAAACATTCTACCACTTGAGGTGAATTTTCATTATACTGTTTGGATACCACTTTACCATTAGCCACATAGGCACCTATGCCAGTTTTTGATCCATCAGTATATACCACAATCCCATTTTTAAGTGGGTTTCTTACTGTTATTTGTGGAAACACAACAGATTGATTTTGGGCAAACTGTAAGATTGGATGCTTTGGATAATGGTTATCTATTTTTCCTGAAAAGGAGGTAACTAAAACTGCCCAATCATTAGATGTGGCTGCCAAGGTTTGAACCTGTGCAGCGGTATAAGGTACAATTAAAAGATATGGACTTTGCCCAAAGTGGGTGATTGCTGCTTTTAGACCTTTAAGGGCAAGCTGTGCAATTGCATCAGGATACCAATCTATTATTTTAGCTGGGGATACGTTTGGATGGATCCACAACAATGGCCCATTCTGCCACAAAACTGCAGTTGGCAATTGTGCTGTCTTAAAGACACACAAACTGAAAGGCTGCGAATCCTCAATACGTTGTAATTGTGCATTCTGTAAGGCTTTTTCCACCTTTTGTAAGGCCTGGTTAGCAGCTAGAGTAAGAGTCCTAGGGGAGGAGATATGAGGATCTCCTTCTAAAATACTAAACAAAGGCCTTAACTCAGCGGAAGGAATCTTTAAAAAAGGTCTAAGCCAATTAATATCTCCCAACAGCTTTTGAAAATCATTTAAGGTATGGAGGTGATCTCTTCTTATCTCTACCTTTTGGGGCACAATCTTATCTGGGGACACCACAGAGCCCAAGAATTGTCCTGTATCAGAAATTTGGACCTTTTCTGTGGCTATCTGTAAACCCCACTGACTTAAAGTTTTAAGTAGAAAAGGATATGCCTTTTGTAGCATGGTAAGGTCTTTATGGCACAGGAGGATGTCATCCATGTAAAGGAGCAAAATTAAAGAGGGGAATTGTTCCCTCACTGGCAAAAGAGCTTCTTGTACATAAAGTTGTCACATAGTAGGACTATTGGACATTCCCTGTGGTAAGACCTTCCATTGATACCTCTTATCAGGTTCCATGTGATTAATAGAGGGGATGGTAAAGGCAAATCTGGGCCTATCTCTTGGACACAAAGGTATAGAAAAGAAACAATCTTTAATATCTATAATAATTAAATTCCAGCCACGTGGTAAGGCGGAAAGTACAGGGAGACCCCTCTGTACTGGGCCAAATAAGTTCATTTGCTCATTAATGGCTCTGAGGTCATGGAGCAGTCTCCACTTTCCTGACTTTTTCTTAATTACAAAAATTGGAGTATTCCAAGGTGAGGTAGAGGGTTCAATATGGCCTAGTTTTAATTGTTCCTCTACCAGTTGAATCACAGCTTCTAGTTTTTCAGAGGATAGGTGCCATTGAGGAACCCACACTGGGTCCCCTGTTTTCCATGGTATGGGTCGTGCTGCCCCAATGGCCGCTAAAGAAAACCCAGACCCTGTCTGTCTTGGTTTCCATTAGGTAAGATAGGCTCTATCCTTCCCTGTTCTTGATGTCCTAACCCTTTTCCTTCTTTATAACCCATCTTTGCCATGATATTTTTTGCTTTAGCTGAATACCCTCCCGATGGGGCGTTTTCATTGGACAAAATAAGGCCCAAATGCTGCATAATATCCCTTCCCCAGAGGTTAACCGGGAGTGGGAGCACATAAGGTATGAATTTCCCTTGCTGCCCTTCAGAGGATTCCCACGTCAAGGCAACGGAGCTTATAGTGGGACATGATTGATATCCTAGGCCCTGTAATGAATGAGATGACTCTGTGGTGGGCCATGCTTTGGGCCACCAATGTGTAGAAATTATACTTTTATCTGCTCCGGTATCAAGAATGCCTTCAAACTCTTTTCCGTTGATCTTAAGGCGGAGCTTAGGTCTATCATTTAAAGATACAACCAAATAGGCAGAATCATTTCCTGAGGAGCCCATTTTCTTTATCTCAGGTCCTGCAGATTTTTCCCTGGTATTATCAGGGAGGAGCAGCAGCTGAGCTATCCTATCTCCTTTACTAATAGAAAAAACGCCTTTAGGGCTTGAGCACAGGACCTGTATTTCAGGGGAATGTTGACAATCCATAACTCCAGGGTGGACTACTAAGCCCTGTAAGGTGAGTGAACCCCGGCCGAGAATAAGGCCCATGGTTCCCGGGGGCAAGGATGGTATAGGCTCCACCGGCACCGGCTGAATACTCATTTGAGGCATTAGTAGGAAGTCGGAGGCGGCACGCAGGTCCACCCTTGTGGGTCTTCCTGGGTCGCCTCTCTGACTGCTTCCTGGGTCCTGACAAACCGGTTCCCATATCTTTGAGGGCCCTGGGACCGAGGGCCCGATGACCCGTTTTTTGGCACATAAGCTGATTGACTATCAGGTGGGGGAAGAACTCTGCCCTTTATATCCCTCACAGAGCGACACTGGTCGGCTCTATGATAACCCTTGCCACACTTAGAGCAAAGAGTGAGAGTCCCTCCCTGTTTATCTGGAGCTCTGCAATCTTTCTTAAAATGCCCAGGCTTTCCGCAGTTAAAACATGTCCTCTGATCATTTCTGCTCATGGAGCGGTTTTGGGATTGAAGGATGGCAGCCGCTAAACCTGCATTGCTGAGAGGTCCCCCAAGCTCTCGACAGACCCTGAGCCAGTCTTGTAAGCCTTTGTTCTTTCTTGGGGCTATGGCCGCTCGGCACTCCTTTGTGGCTTGCTCATAGATTAGCTGTTCTATCAGAGGCGCAGCTTGCTCTGACTCTCCAAAAATACGCTCTGCTGCCTCTGTCATTCTGGCCACAAAATCTGAGAAGGATTCCTGAGGTCCCTGGATTATCTTTGTTAACTGACCAGTGGTTTCACCTGCTCGAGAGAGCGCCTTCCAGGCCCTAATAGCCGTAGAAGAAATCTGGGCATAAGCTCCCCAATGGTAGTTTGTCTGATCAGCAGAATAAGCTCCCTGACCCGTTAACAAGTCAAAAGTCCAATCTCTCTGCTCTGGAGTCAAAGCAGCTGCGTTTGCTCGGGCCTGCGCTTGTGCAGCTTCGTGCCAAAGCGCTCTCCATTCCATATATTTGCCCATACTAGGGAGAGCGGCTTTTACAACCGTTTGCCAGTCAGCAGGAGTTAGTGCCATGCCGGCGAGCCTGTCTAACTGCACCAAGGTAAAATTAGCATTGGTTCCATATTTACGGACCGACTCGGCAATTTCTTTAATTTGTAAGTATTCTACCGGAGCGTGGACACGCCCACCCTCGGCTCCTTCAAAGACCGGAAATGCCTGTTGTATTTTCCTTTGTTCCTCTCTGGGAATGAATGAGTCTGCGCACTGCCTCTCTGCGCACTGCCTCTCTGCGCATTGCTGACGCACTACGCAGGGCGGGGACTCCGCATAGGGCGGACCTTGAAGCCGACTGCCCTGAGGCCAATCAGCAAACTGGCCTTCGCCAGCCGCTTTTGGCTTTTTTCTTGACCAATTAGCTGGCTGGTAATGGGCTGCTTCTTCCTCCCAGTCTGTTTCCTCAGAGGAGAATTCTTCATCTGCTTCAGAACTACTAAGAGCTGGCTTCCTGAGCTCATCTAGTGACGAGTATCTCCTAGAGACCTCCGCTAATTGATCTTTCTTCTTTTCCCTTTTTCCTCTTTTTCTTCTAATCTCTCTCCAGGTATTCCTACCTAACCTTAACTTTTCCTCGGGTTCAAGACCCTTGGAAAGGCCTGTATACTTATTTTGTGTACCATATTTTCTCTTTGCTCCTACTCTCTCTCCCCGCTTTACTTCTGATAGCTTGTCCTGAATTTCCTCTAGAATTTTCAGCCCTATCTTAATCACTTGATAACATGTGAAAAGGAACAAAAGGGCTCCTAACACCAGAAAAAATTCAAGGCCAAACATATTCCACTTTACTTCTGATAGACTGTCTTGAATTTCCTTAGAAAGTTCAAGATCAGACTTACCTCGTAAAGCTGTACTCACTGGTACTCTCGTTCCCCAGCTGAAAAGTTCTGAATTCATACAGTTGAATCCTTCTTAACAGTCTGCTTTACGGGAACCTTTATTACCGCGACCCGCAGTTCTGGTTCTGGAATGAGGGATCTTCCTTGCGCCAGTCCCGAGTTTTTTTCTCGTCCCGGAATTCGGCACCAATTGTTATTAGACGCGTTCTCACGCCCGGCCAGGAAGAACACCACAGACCAGAATCTTCTGCGGCAAAGCTTTATTGCTTACATCTTCAGGAGCCAGAGTGCAAGAAGCAAGAGAGCAAGAAGCAAGAGAGAGAGAAAACGAAACCCCGTCCCTATTAAAGAGAATTCTCCTTCGCCTAGGACGTGTCACTCCCTGATTGGCTGCAGCCCATCGGCCGAGTTGACGTCACGGGGAAGGCAGAGCACATGGAGTAGAGAACCACCCTCGGCATATGCGCAGATTATTTGTTTACCACTTAGAACACAGCTGTCAGCGCCATCTTGTAACGGCGAATGTGGGCGCGGCTCCCAACAGTCATGGTTGCTGTGGAGATCTTCTCCATCTTGGCATCCAGTGCAGGGATGCTTGGATGTATTTTTGCACCCAAGATTTATATCATTTTAATGAGACCAGAGAGAAATTCTACCCAAAAGATCAAAGAGAGAAATTCTACCCAAAAGATCAAAGAAAAATCATATTTCTGAACGAATAATTCAGGAATTGTGTCAAACGTAAAATTGGTACATACCCACCAAATATTGGGTTATAGTGAATGTGTCTAGTTTTAGAATCACTCTCACTGGTTGCTCTAGGGATATCATGAAGTATCATATCTACTGAACTTCTGTGTAGAGTCATCAAATCTTGCACTCATTCACTTGCTTCATTTCCTCTTACAGAACTAAACTCTCTAATTATTACAATTTTATTCATCATTTTGCTTTCATGGAGATTTCCCCATGGTAACTTACAAATAAAAAGTTTGATAAGGCAGTTGAATTCATCATTTTGTGTAGAAAAATGAGATCCAAGACACACAGGGTTACACATGGAAACCATCTACCAAATCATATAATCAATTAGAAACACAGACTAACTAAATAATCAGCAAAGATGAAATCAGAATATATTTTCTGATTTCCAGTAGGAGCACACACATAACAAAATACTGCCTATTTTTTCAGCTGTTCTTCAAGCTATTGGCCAATAGTCTAAGGAGGAAATATTCCTTTTCTGCTGTCAAATACAAATATATTATATCCAACACTGGAAATCAGCCAGGGGCCCCTGTGGATGAATTGGGAATAGTTGCAAGAAGCAGAGGAGGAGGACAACCCATAGAAACACAAGCAGTCTCATCAAACCTGGACAAGCAAGATCTCTCAGACATTGAGCCTCTAACCAGAGATCATACACTAGCTGATGTGAAGCCCCCAACAAATATGCAGCATAAGACTGCCTGGTCTAGCATCAGTGGGAGAGACACACCTAACCCCAGAGAGACTTAAGTCCCCAGGGATTGGGAAGGGCTGGGCGTTGGGGAGGTAGAGATATCATCTTGGAGATGGGGGAAGAGTTTTTAGATGAGGAAGTGTCAGGGGGCAAACCAGGAGGGGGATAACCACTAGACTGTAAAAAAATATTGAGTAATAATAAATAAAAAATGAAATGAAATAAGCTTGTAGCTATGGCAACATGCTATTCATATTGTAGTTATGGAAGGGATAGGTAAAACTACTGACATTTGCATGAACCTAATTTCTTTCAGAGATTTCCCTCTATGTGCAGTTCTGATTGAGGTCCTGGCCTCAGAAAATTCTGGAAAACAGAATGAGAGCCAGATGCTTTAATTATGCTGCTTTCTAGAAAACAACATTTTCAAAAGGACAATTGAGTGTTTGCGGCTACACTAAATATTTCACATTTATCAATTCTCTTCCCATAAAGGGAACCAAATGGGTCTAAAATGCATTACCAAAAACAACCACTTCCCTCAGTCAGTCTTCATGGAAATATGATCATTAGCAGTGTCCCTTTAAGGAACACATTCTTCATTAACATTCACATTTTACTTATTGAAAATTCGTGGAAGATGGCATTGTTTCAAAGAAAGATTTGATATTCACACTACAGTATGATGGAATTCTTCACGAATTTATTCTTTTATAATTTTTTTATTTTTAATTAGATATTTTCTTTATTTGCATTTCAAATGCTATCCCAAAAGTCCCCTGTACCCTCCCCCGCCCTGCTCCCCAACCCATCCACTCCTGCTTCCTGACCCTGGCATTTTCCTCTACTAGGGAATATAATCTTCATAAGACCAAGGGCTTCTCCTCCCAATGATGGTTGAGTAGCCCATCTTCTGCTAAATATGCAGCTAAAGACATGAGCTCTGCGGGTACTGGTTAGTTCATACAGTTGTTCCTCCTATAGAGTTGCAGACACCTTTAGTTCCTTGGGTACATTCTCTAGCTCCTCCATTGGGAGCCCTATGTTCCATCCAATAGATGACACTGAGCATCCACTTCTGGATTTGCCAGGCACTGGTAGAGCCTCACAAGAGACAGCTATATCAGGGTCCTGTCAGAAACTGTTGTTAGCATAGGCAATAGTGTCTTATAAAAATTTACTATCTTATATGATATACATAAATATTTAATATAAAAATTATATAAATATATACTTCTATAATTATATAATTATAATATATAATATATAAAATTATAATATACAAGTAATATAAAATATATATAAATGTATAAAGTCATATATACAATATATATATACTAAAGTCTTATATAATATATATACACATTTAATATAAAAATAATATGAATATATAATTACATAATATATAATATATACCCTATTTAAAGTATGATATAGAAATAATATAAATATATAATATTAATATATAATGTATAATATATAAATATGTGTTTATATATATATAATAAATAGTGTCTTATAAAACCATAAAAAACACTAAAACTTGTAGTGGAGAATGTGGGGAAAAACCTCGACGATATGGGTCCAGGGGAAAAATTCCTGAACAGAACAGCAGTGGCTTATGCTGTAACATCAAGAATTGACAAATGAGACCTCATAAAACTGCAAAGCTTCTGTTAGGCAAAGTATGTTAGTAAGACAAAACAGCAACAAACAGATTGGGTGTCAGAGACCATCCCGTGAGAAAGTGAGCCCTTCACAATCTCCCTAACAGGCCAAATGGCCTTGTACTAAGAGCTGGAAGTGACTTAAGACTTCTTTCATGATTTGGACACCTCCATTTCTAAAATTCACATGACTTGATATCTAAAATTTGGGGATAATTTTTGATACATGACATATAGAATGTGATGAATGCTGTATTTGGTATTAATAAACACATTCAGTTTATTTCGCTGAATTGTAATGGGTGGAAACATTATTGCACATTTATTCAAATTGTGTTGTAAACTACAAAACCAATATTACCCTAAAGATTTTTGTTTACCTTTGGCTACATATAAATGAGAGACTGATAGATTTAGCCTGTAATCATTTGTAAGGAAATCAATGTCTTTAAAGGACATTTGTGGCCAGTATGATTGATAAGGAGTTAAATCCCTTAACATTAAATATGATGAACTGAGTCCTTCCTCAGGTTATTATACAACTGTTATAAAATTATTACATTTTTATTAGATATTTTCTTTATTTACATTTCGAATATTATCCCTATCCTAGCTTACACTCCAAAAATTCCCTATACACTGCTATCTCCCCCTGCTTCCCATTCCACCCACCCATGCTTCCTGGCCCAGACATTCCCCTACACTGGGGCAAAGAACCTTCCCAGGACCATGAGACTCTCCTCCCATGGATGACTGAACAGGACATCCTCTGCTACATATGCACACACGAATCCTTCCCTGTGTTTTCTTTGATTGGTGGTTTAGTCCCAGAGAGCAGTGGGGTTACTGGTTAGTTCTTATTGTTGTTCCTTCTAGGGAGCTGTAAACCTCTTCAGCTCCTTGGGTACTAACTCTGGCTCCTTCAATTAGGAACCCTGTACTCTGTCTAATGGAAGACTGTGAACACCCACTTCTGTATTAGTCAGGCACTGGCAGAGCCTCTCAGAGGACAGCTATATCAGGCACCTGTCAGCAAGCACTTGTTGGAATCTGCCATAGTGTCTGGCATAGGTGGTTGTTTATGGGATAGATCCCCGGGTGGCGCAGTATCTGGATGGTATCTGATTCAAACTATGTCTCTGTAACTCCTCCCATGAGTATTTTGTTCCACATTCTAAGAAGGATCAAAGTATCCACGCTTTGGTCTTCCTTCTTCCTGAATTTCATATGTATTGCAAATTGTATCTTGGGGATTGTGAGCTTCTGAGATAATAGCCACTTATCAGTGAGTTCATATCAAGTGAGTTCTTTTGAGATATGGTTACCTCACTGAAGATGATATCCTCCAAAGCCATCCATTTGTCTGAGAATTACATGAATTCATTGTTTTTAATAGCTGAGTATCCATTATGTAAATGAACCACATTTTCTGTATCCATTCCTCTGTTGAGGGGCATCCGGGTTCTTTCCATCTTCTGGCTATAATAAATAAGGCTTCTATGAACATAGTGGAGGATGTGTCCTTATTACAAGTTAGAACATCTTCTAGATATATGCCCAGGGGAGGTATTAATGGATCCTCTGATAGTACTATGTCTGCCAATTTTCTGAGGAACTACCAGACTGATTTCCAGAGTGGTTATGCCAGCTCGCAATCCCATCAGCAATGAAGGAGTGTTCCTCTTTTACTGCATCCTCGCCAGCATCTGCTATCACCTGAATTTTTGATCTTAGCCATTCTGACTAGTGTGATGTGGAATCTCAGGGTTATTTTGATTTGCATTTCCCTGGGGATTAAGGATGGTGAACATTTTTTACCTGCTTCTCAGCCATTCGGTATTCCTTAGTTGAGAATTCTTTGTTTAGCTCTGTCTATACTCCATTTTTTATTGGGGTTATTTGGTTTTCTGGAGTCCAGCTTCTAGAGTTCTTTATATATATTGGATATTAGCCCCCTATCAGATTTAGGATTGGAAAGATCTTTTCCCAATCTGTTTGTTGCTGTTTTATCTTACTGACATACTTTGCCTAACAAAAGCTTTGCAATTTTATGAGGTCTCATATGTCAATTCTGGATCTTACAGCACAAGCCATTTCTGTTGTTCAGGATTTTCCCCCTGTGCCAATATCTTCGAGACTCTTCCCTACTTTCTCCTCTATAAGGTCATTGTCTCTGATTTTATATGTAGTTCCTTGATCCACTTAGACTTGATCTTTGTACAAAGAGATAAAAATGGATTAATTCACATTCTTCTACATGACAACTTACAGTTGTACCAGTGCCATTTGTTCAAAACGCTGTCTTATTTCCACTGGATGACTGTAGCTCCTTTGTTAAAGATTAAGTAACCATAGATGTGTGAGTTCATTTCTGTGTCTTCAATTCTATTCCACTTATCTACATGTCTATTTTGAGACCAGTGCCATGCAGTTTTTAATCACAATTGCTCTGTAGTACAGCTTGAGGTCACTCATGGTGATTCCACAAGAGGTTCTATTATAGTTGAAAATAGTTTTTGCTGTCCTCATTTTTTTTGGTTGTTTGTTTGTTTGTCTTTGTTTTGTTTTGTTTTGTTTTTGTTATTCCAGATGAATTTGCAATTGCCCTTTCTAACTCTGAAGAATTGAGTTGGAACTTGATGTGAATTGCATTGAATCTGTAAATTGCTATTGACAAGATAGCCATTTTTAGTATATCAATTCTGCCAATTCATGAACATGGAAGATCTCCATCTTCTGAGATCATCTTTGATTTCCTTCTTCACAGACTTGAAGTTCGTATCATGCAGATCTTGAGTTCCTTAAGTAGAGTCACACAAAGGTATTTTATATTATTTGTGACTATTTTGAAGGGTGTTGTTTCCCTACTTTCTTTCTCAGCCTATTTATCTTTTGTGTAGAAAAGGCCACTGATTTGTTTGAGTTAATTTTAGATCTAGCTACTTCACTGAAATTGTTTATCATCTTTATGCGTTCTCCAGTTGAATTTTGGGGGTCATTTATAAATGTGATCATGTCATCTGCAAACAGTGATATTTTGACTTCCCCCTTTCCCAATTGTACCCCTTTAATATCCTTTTGCCGTCCAATTGCTCTGGCCTGGACTTCAAGTGCTATATTGAATAGGTAGGGAGAGAGTGGACAGCCTTGTCTAGTGATTGATTTTAGTGGCATTGCTTCAAGTTTCTCTCCATTTAGTTTGATGTTGACTACTGGTTTGCTCTATAATACTTTTATTATGTTTAGGGATGGGCGTTGAATTCCTGATATTTCCAAGACATTTATCATGAATGAATGTGTGTTGGATTTTGTCAAATACATCTCAGCATCTAAGGAGATGATAATGTTGTTTTTGTCTTAGAGTTTGTTTATATCACAGGTTACATTGATGGATTTCTGTATATTGAATCATCCCTGCATCACTGGGATGAAGCCTAATTGATCATGATGTATGATCATTTTGATGTGTACTTGGATTCTATTTGCAAGAATTTTATTGAGTAATTTTGCATTGATATTCATATGGAAAATTGGTGTGATGTTCCCTTTCTTTGTTTTGTCTCTCTGTGGTTTAGGTATCAGAGTAATTGTGGCTTCATAGAATGAATTGGATGGAGTACCATGAAATTAGGTCCATTTTGAAAGTATGACACAACTCTGCACTAAACCCATCATGTCCTTGGTTTTATTTTCCTTGGGAGACTAATGAATGTTTCTATTTCTTTTGGTGATATGGGAACATTTATATTGTTAATTTGATCCTCATTTAACTTTGGTATCTGGTATGTATCTATAAAATTGTCCATTTCATCCAAGTTTTCCAGTATTGTTGAGTATAAGCTTTTGTTAAAGGATCTGATGATTTTTTTTATTTCCTCAGATTCTGTTATTATGTCTCCCTTTTCATTTCTGATTCTCTCAATTAGGATACTGTCCTGTGCCCTCTAGTTAGTCTGGCTAATGGTTTATATATGTTGTTGATTTTCTCTAAGAATTATCTTCTGGTTTCTTGATTCTGTGTATCGTTCTGCTAGTTTCTATGGAGTTGATTTCAGCCCGATTTTGATTATTTTCTGATGTCTGTTCCTCTTGGATTTTGCTTCCTTTTGTTCTAGAGTTTTTAGGAGTTCTTTTTTGCTCTCTGCAGTTTTTTTTTTCCCCAGCACTCAGAGCTATTAGTTTTTCTCTTAGGATTTCTTTCATTGTGTCTGATAAGTTTGGATATCTTGTGGTTTCCTTTTCCATTAGACTCTAAATATATTAATTTCTTACTTTATTTCTTCCTTGACAAAGTTATCATTGAGTAGAGTGTTGTTCAGCTTCCATGAGAATGTGGGATTTCTATTATTTATGTTGTTATTGCAGATTAGCCTTTTTCTATAGTGATCTGATAGGATGCATGAGATTATTTCAATATATTTTATATACTGAGGCCCGTTTGGTGACTGATTATATGGTCAGTGTTGCAGAAAGTACCATGAGGTGCTGAGAAAAGGCTATATCCTGATGTTTTAGGATAAAATGTTCTATAGATATCAGTTAAATCCATTTGTTTCATAACGTCTGTAAGTTTCACTGTGGCTCTGTTTAGTTTCTGTTTCCAGGATCTGTACATTGATGAGAGTGGGTATTGAAGTCTCCCACTATTATTGTGTGTGGTGCAATGTGTATTTTGAGCTTTACCAAAGTTTCTTTAATGAATGTGGATGCCCTTGCATTTGGAGCACAGATGTTCAAAATTGAGAGTTCATCTTGGTAAATTTTACCTTTGATGTGTATGAAGTGTCCCTCCTTATCTTTTTTGATGATGTTAGGATGAAAGTCCACTTTATTCGATATTAGAGTGGGAACTCAAGCTTGTTTCTTCAGACCGCTTGCATGGAAAATAGTTTCCAGCCTTTTACTCTGAGGTAGTGTCTGTCTTTGTCACTGAGGAAGATTTCCTGTATGCAGCAAAATGTTGGGTCCTGTTTGTGTAACCAGTCTGTTAGTCTACATCTTTTTATTAGGGAACTAAGTCCATTGATATTAAGAGATAAAGAGGAAAAGGCATTGTTCCTTTCTGTTTTTATTGTTGTTAAAGTTGAGATTCTGTTCTTGTGGCTGTTTTCTTTTAGGTTTGTTGAAAGATTATTTTCTTGCTTTTTCTAGAGAATAGTTTCCCTTCTTGTGTTGGAATTTTCCCTTTATTGTCCTTGAAAATGCTGGATTTGTGGAAAAATATTGTGTAATTTTTTTTGGTCATGGAATACCTTGGCTTCTTCATCTATGATAGTTGAGAGTTTTGCTGGTCATAGTAACCTGGGGCTGGCATCTGTGCTCCTTTAGGTTCTGTATGAAAGCTGCCCAGGATCTTCTAGCTTTAATAATTTCTGGGGAGAAGTCAGGTGTAATTCTGATTGGTCTACCTTTATATGTTGACCTTTTTCCCTTACTGCTTTTAATATTCTTTCTTTGTTTTGTGCACTTGGTGTTTTGATTATTATGTGAAAAGAGGAATTTATTTTCGGGTCCATTCTATTTGGTGTTCTGTAGGCTTCTTGTATGTTCATAGGATCTTTTCCTTTATGTTGGGGAAGTTTTCTTTTATAATTTTGTTGAAGATATTTACTGGCCCTTTAAGTTGGAAATCTTCCTTCTCATCTATACCTATTATCCTTAGGTTTGGTCTTCTCATTGTGTCCTAATTTCCTGGAAGTTTTGGGTTAGGACCTCTTTGCTTTTCTCATTTTATTAGATTGTCATGTCAATGTTTTCTATGGTATCTTCTGTACCTGAGGTTCTCTCTTCTATCTCTTGTATTCTGTTTTCTTTGCATCTATGGCTCCTGAATTGTTTTCTTATGTTCTGTTTCCAGAGTTGTCACTCTTTGTGATTTCTTTATTGTTTCTACTTCCGTGTTTAGGTACTGGATGGTTTGGTTCAATTCTTTCACCCATTTGGATGTATTCTCTTGTATTAATTTAAGGGAGTTATTTATGTCCTTGTTATAGTCCTCCATCATCACCATGAAAAGTGACTTTAGATCCATATCTGGCTTTTCTGCTGTGATGGTTTTTACAGGATTTGCTATGGTGGCAGCGTTGGGTTCTGATGATGCAAAGTAACCTTGGTTTCTCTTACTTCTATTATTATGTTTGCCTCCTGACATCTGATTATCTCAGGTGCTCCATGACTTGGATATATATGATTGCTGCCTGTCCTTCCTATAATCCCAATTAAGTCAGAACTTCTCAGAATCCAGGTTTCTTTCTGGTTTTGTGATTCTGGGATCTGGTGATGCTGACATTCTGGGTGTGTCAGAGTTCTTGGCAGTCCAAATTTCTCTGATACCCTGAGATCCTGGTGTATCCAATCTCCTTGGATCTTAAAATACTGGGCATGTTAGAGTGCGTGGAAGTGTTACATCCTCTGGGGACCAGACCTGGGGGCTGTCTTCTGAGTTTGAAACCAAGGGAGACCAGCACACACAGGAAGGAACCCTAGCAACTGGTCAGGCAGGGTTCCTGTGTTTGTGCTCCAGCTGTCCTCAGGCACCCTTGGTTCTATTGGAACAGGTGTTGTGTTCCACTCTCCAGTGATCCTAAGATCCTTGGCATGCTAGGGCCCCTGGGGAAGTGGAGAGTCCTCTGGAGACTATGGGACAGTCTGCTGAAATTGGGCCCAAGTTCGCCTGGTTCTGGTGTCAACCAGAAGGCATAAAATAATTCCTAATAAAACAACTAAGAATCTCACCTATTTAGAAGATAAATACAATAAAATTTTAACAAAAATCATTTTACTATTGTACATATGTTTTCTATTTGATTTGATTTTATTCAATACCTTTACCTGTTTTAATGTGTTTTCCTGAATTTAGAGTATTTATTTGTTTCTTCTTTAATAGTTTCTACCTATTTACCTGTACCTCTTTCAGTGACTTATTTTTACCCTCCTGAAAGGACTCTATTTTCTTCATGAGATAGGATTTTAGGTCTGCATCATGGTTTTGAGGTGTGTTGGGATATTCAAACCTTGCTGTGATGGGAGAACTAGGTTCTAATGGTACCAAGTTATATTGGCTTCTGTTGCTTAAGGTCTTGTGCTCACCTCTCGCTATCTAGTAATCTCTGGTGTTAACTGGCCTGGGCATGAATGCCTGGAGCTTGCCTCCTGTGTCCCTGCTTGCTTCAGGTCTCCTGGGAGACCTGTGGCCCTTGCTACAGCAGATTTCCTTTGAGGCCTTCAGACTATGTGTCTGTTGGCTGGCTGTAGCAGATCTCCCGGGAGGCCTTCAGACTGTGTGGTCTACAGAGGAAGAGACAAGCTGATGATCTGCCCTTGTGGAAGGAGCAGATAGGAAGTGAGGTAGATTTAGAGGATGGGATAGGTCTACATTTGTATGTGCATAATGGGAGATTCAGAAGGTTTCATATTCTTCAGGTCTGGAGTAAGAAAGGTTTAGATGAAGCCAAGAATATTATGTGTGTACTGGAATTCAAATTCTAAGCATCGTGGTTCCTAAATAGACACTAAGGATTTTCTGCTTACCTAACTTCTAGGCCCTGGGACAATTGATCCTCTTTTTGCTTAAGGTCCCACTGACCATTGTGTTTGGCACAGAGCAGCAAAAAGAAAGTGGACAGATGGACTCTGTCAAAGCTTGATGTTGAACATAGAGAGTCTCTCCTTTCAAACAGCTAAATTACATGAGGCTTTCTGTCTTACTTAGGGTTTCCATTCCTCCGAAGAGACATCATGACAAAGGGAAGTCTTATAAATAGAAAACAATTAATCCTGGCTGGCTTACACTTTCAGAGGTTCAGTCCATTATCATTATGGTGGGGAGCATGGCAGCATCCAGGCAGTCATGGTGCTATAATAAGATCTGAGAGCTCCACATTTTGATGCAAAGGCAGCAGCAGGATAGTCTCTTTTTCAGGCAGCTAGGAAGAGGGTCTCTTCTGCACTTTAGTGTAGATTGAGCACAGGCTCTCAATGCCAGCCTCCACAGTGACACATTTTTGCCAACAAGGCCACACCTATTCTAACAACTACATGACTCAGAATAGTGTCACTCAGTGTGGACTAAGCATTCAAACACATAAGTATATGGGGGCTCAAACCTTTTCAAACCATTATAGTGTCTTTGCATTTAAAGGAACCTATGATAAAACAAGGCTCTGAATAACCAAAGACCACCCAGGCCCTCCCTCATATGTGCAGGCTGATATAGCTGTTATATTTTCCTCAATCCTCAGTGAGGCACTGTGTGCTTTCAAACAAGGCAACAAACTCTTCCACGCTATCCTATGGAATATGGGGATTAAAAAATGTTACCCCTCCTCCTAAAGAAATATTAATGTGTCAAACTCATTCTTACCTGTCATGAACTTGGTAAGTGAGAGAAAAAGATAAATAAAAAGAAAAGGGCATGACTGCTGTTAGATATGGTGGAGGGAAAGTTTTATTGTAGATATGAGGGAGAGAATAGCCAGAGGCAGACACATCTGGGAGAGTGCAGTGTGCATATAACCCTGAGCAGCAGGGTTCTTCCATAGGGGAAGGAGGTCATTCTTCCTCTCTGTAGGCTGAGAAGGCACAAATAGTCTACTCTAACTGCTTGGCTTATCTTCCTTTTTTCCACAGTGATGGCCATGAAGGACTACCAATAGCTAGGTCTCCTAGAAATAGTCACTCCTGAATCCACCAGTCAGAACTACAGAGCACAGGAGTCCATACCAGTGGAAGAAGTCCTTTTCTCTCGCTCCATTTCTCTCAAGCCCTGTTACAGGACATTTGATTACTAGACACAGAAATCCTACTTATTCACAAAATATAGAAGGCTTAAATAGATGTCAGGTGCAGTAAGGTGTGTCCTGAAGAGATGAAGTTTGAGTGTGCCTCTAAAAGCCTCCATAGATAAAGATGTTAAAGAACGGAAATTGTTTTTGGAGGGGTCATATGTTCTTTGCTTATGACTCAAGCCAAAGTCAGCTGGATGGGCTTGAAGGTGAAATGGTTTGGCTCTACTTACTTGGCTTGTAGCCCCCACTAGGAAGGTAACATGGTTCAGCCTGCCAAAGGGTGGAGGGCAGGAGCTAGAGACTTTGCTAGCAATTGGACTTTTGGGAGCTCTCTTGCTCTCTCTTTTGGCCTGGAATCCAAGTAAAAATAGGGGTTCTCTCTCTGGGCTTTTCAGAAACCAAAGAGAAGCAGATGGCAGGACACAGGTAAGACAGTATTCTAGGAAAGAGAGCTAAGGTGTCCTCTTGGGTTTGGAGTAGCTCAAGAGACCAGTAGACTAGCTGGGTAGAATGATATAGATAGAATGAGATTTTTAAAGAGCCAGCAGTTTAATTATAAAATCAGGCTTTAAAATGGATATTTTGTATATAGTTAAGAAAATAAAGTTACCTTACTGTGCTTGCAGGTATTTAACTTCAGCTCCTGACTCCTGTGTATTTATGAGTATAAATATTAAACGAATTCAAAAGGATAAATAGTCAAAGCCCAACTAAAACAAACAAACACAATTTGTATTTTACCATTTAATTTTATTTTCTATATACGAGTGTCAGCTTGCATATACGCATAAGCATCGAATATATGGAGTATTTATGGGGGGCAGAAAAAGGCATCAGATGCCATGGAATAAGAGTGACAAATGGTGTGTGCCACAAGGGGAAACTGAACCTGGGTCCTCTGGAAAAGCAGCAAATGGAACTGGGTTTGGGTGTGGTGGTGAACACCTTTAATTCCTGCATTCTTAAGGCAGAGGCAAAAAAAAAATTAAAGAAATGAAATGACTAAGCTGGATGTGGCAGCTTACCACTTTAACACAAACACATAAGCTAGGTGTGGCAGCTCACCTCTGTACCACAAGCACCTAAGCTGGGTGTGGCAACTCACTTCTAGACCACTAGCACCCTGGAATCTCTCTCTCTCACACACATACACATACACACACACACACACACACACACACACACACACACACACACACACACACACAGGATCCCAAACAAATGTCAAACAACTAAACCCCACCAGATCTGAACTCATTGCTAACCTGCTCTACAGACAGAGTTTCATGGACAGCCAGGGAGGGCTACATGGAGAGATCCTGCCTCAAACAACAACAAAAACAACACAACATCAAACAAAAATACAATGATGGTCAGAAGACATAACACTCTAGCACAGTGGTTCTCCACCTGTGGGTCATGATCTCTTAGGGGATATGTAAGACCATCAGGAAACACAGATATTTACACTAAGATTCATGACAGTAGTGAAACTACAGTTATGAAGTAGAAATGATAATTTATGGCTGAGGATCACCATAACTAGAGGAACTGTGATAAAGGGTCTTAGGATTAGAAAGAGTGAGCACCACTGCTCTTGCACATGGTTGCCTAAAGTGGAAATTCAGCATAAGTGATATGATAAGAGGGAAAGCAGCTACATAAATTTAATCATCTGAATCGACATGGTAGGTGAAAAAAAGTGACTTTTCCAAATTGTACTCTGACTTGCATAAGTGTAGGGACATACACACGCACACACCTTTTTTAGGTGAGTAAGAACTCATGAATTTATTGTCTTCATTACAAAATCAGCATAGAACTAAATCATTTTGCATTGGTGTTGGCTACATCTCTGTCTCCATCTGTCTCTCTGTCTCTCTCTGACTCTCTGGTTTGTTTGTTTGCTTGCTTGGTTTTTGAGACAGGGTTTCTCTGTGTACTCTGGCTGTCCTGAAACTCACTCTGTAGTCCAGACTGTCCTTGAACTCCAACATATGTCTGCTATATGTACCAATGACAGACGGCCGCAAACACCATCTTTATAAGAGTAAAATTAATAAATAAAATGGGACTGCCATTCGGTATTCCTCAGGTGAGAATTCTTTGTTCAGCTCTGAGCCCCATTTTTAATGGGATTATTTGATTTTCTGGAGTCCACCTTCTTGAGTTCTTTATATATATTAGATATTAGTCCCCTATCCGATTTGGGAAAGGTAAAGAGCCTTTCCCAATTTATTGGTGGCCTTTTTGTCTTATTAACGGTGTCTTTTGCCTTGCAGAAGCTTTGCAATTTTATGAGGTCCCATTTATAGATTCTTGATCTTACAGCACAAGCCATTGCTGTTCTATTCAGGAATTTTTCCCCTGTACCCATATCTTCGAGGCTTTTCCCTACTTTCTCCTCTATAAGTTTCAGTGTCTCTGGTTTTATGTGGAGTTCCTTAATCCACTTAGATTTGACCTTAGTACAAGGAGATAGAAATGGATCAATTCGCATTCTTCTACATGATAACCGCCAGTTGTGCGAGCACCATTCGTTGAAAATGCTGTCTTTTTTCCACTGGATGGGTTTAGCTCCCTTGTCAAAGATCAAGTGACCATAGGTGTGTGGATTCATCTCTGGGTCTTCAATTCTGCTCCATTGGTCTACTTGATTGTCACTATACCAGTACCATGCAGTTTTGATCACAATTGCTCTGTAGTACAGCTTGAGGTCCGGCATGGTGATTCCACCAGAGGTTCTTTTATCCTTGAGAAGAGTTTTTGCTATCCTAGGTTTTTTGTTATTCCAGATGAATCTGCCGATTGCCCTTTCTAATTCGTTGAAGAATTGAGTTGGAATTTTGATGGGGATTGCATTGAATCTGTAGATTGCTTTTGGCAAGATAGCCATTTTTACAATGTTGATCCTGCCAATCCATGAGCATGGGAGATCTTTCCATCTTCTGAGATCTTCTTTAATTTCTTTCTTTAGAGACTTGAAGTTCTTATCATACAGATCTTTCACTTCCTTAGTTAGAGTCACGCCAAGGTATTTTATATTATTTGTGACTATTGAGAAGGGTGTTGTTTCCCTAATTTCTTTCTCAGCCTGTTTATCCTTTGTGTACAGAAAGGCCATTGACTTGTTTGAGTTAATTTTATATCCAGCTACTTCATTGAAGCTGTTTATCAGGCTTAGGAGTTCTCTGGTGGAATTTTTAGGGTCACTTATATATACTATCATATCATCTGCAAAAAGTGATATTTTGACTTCTTCCTTTTCTATTTGTATCCCCTTGATCTCCTTTTGTTGTCTAATTGCTCTGGCTAGGACTTCAAGTACAATGTTGAATAGGTAGGGAGAGAGTGGACAGCCTTGTCTAGTCCCTGATTTTAGTGGGATTGCTTCCAGCTTCTCACCATTTACTTTGATGTTGGCTATTGGTTTGCTGTAGATTGCTTTTATCATGTTTAGGTATGGGCCTTGAATTCCTGATCTTTCCAAGGTTTTTATCATGAATGGGTGTTGGATTTTGTCAAATTCTTTCTCAGCATCTAACTAGATGATCATGTGGTTTTTGTCTTTGAGTTTGTTCAGAATAATTGTGGCTTCATAGAATGAGTTGGGTAGAGTACCTTCCGTTTCTATTTTGTGGAATAGTTTGTGAAGAACTGGAATTAGGTCTTCTTTGAAGGTCTGATAGAACTCTGCACTAAACCTGTCTGGTCCTGGGCTTTTTTTGGCTGGGAGACTATTAATGACTGCTTCTATTTCTTTCGGGGATACAGGAATGCTGAGATCATTAACCTGATCTTGATTTAGCTTTAGTACCTGGTATCTGTCTAGAAACTTGTCCATTTCATTCAGGTTTTCCAGTTTTGTTGAGTATAGCCTTTTGTAGAAGGATCTGATGGTGTTTTGGATTTCTTCAGGATCTGTTGTTATGTTTCCCTTCTCATTTCTGATTTTGTTAATTAGGATGCTTTCCCTGTGCCTTCTAGTGAGTGTGGCTAATGGTTTATCTATCTTGTTGATTTTCTCAAAGAACCAGCTCCTTGATTGGTTGATTCTTTAAATAGTTCTGTAGATATCTGTTATGTCCATTTGTTTCATCACTTCTGTTAGTTTCACTGTGTCCCTGTTTAGTTTCTGTTTCCATGATTGGTCCATTGGTAAAAGTGGTGTGTTGAAGTCTCCCACTATTATTGTTTGAGGTGCAATGTGTGCTTTGAGCTTTACTAAAGTTTCTTTAATGAATGTGGCTGCCCTTGAATTTGGAGCATAGATATTCAGAATTGAGAGTTCCTCTTGAAGGATTTTACCTTTGATGAGTATGAAGTGCCCCTCCTTGTCTTTTTTGATTATTTTGGGTTGGAAGTCGATTTTGTTAGATATTAGAATGGCTACTCCATCTTGTTTCTTCAGACCATTTGCTTGGAAAATTGTTTTCCAGCCTTTCATTCTGAGGTAGTGTCTATCTTTTTCTCTGAGATGAGTTTCCTGTAAGCAGCAAAATGTTGGGTCTTGTTTGTGTAGCCAGTTTGTTAGTCTATGTCTTTTTATTGGGGTGTTGAGTCCATTGATATTAAGAGATATTAAGGAAAAGTAATTGTTGCTTCCTGTTATTTTTGTTGTTAAAGTTGGCATTCTTTTCTTGTGGCTGTCTTCTTTTAGTTTTGTTGAGGGATTACCTTCTTGTTTTTTCTAGGGCGTGATTCCTGTCCTTGTATTGGTTTTTTTCTGTTATTATCCTTTGAAGGCCTGGATTCGTGGAGAGATAATGGGTGAATTTAGTTTTGTCGTGGAATACTTTGGTTTCTCCATCTATGGTAATTGAGAGTTTGGCTGGGTATAGTAGCCTGGGCTGGAATTTGTGTTCTCTTAGTGTCTGTATAACATCTGTCCAGGCTCTTCTGGCTTTCATAGTCTCTGGTGAAAAGTCTGGTGTAATTCTGATAGGCTTGCCTTTATATGTTACTTGACATTTTTCCCTTACTGCTTTTAGGATTCTATCTTTATTTAGTGCATTTGATGTTCTGATTATTATGTGTCGGGAGGAATTTCTTTTCTGGTCCAGTCTATTTGGAGTTCTGTAGGCTTCTTGTATGTTCATGGGCATCTTTTTCTTTAAATTTTGGAAGTTTTCTTCAATAATTTTGTTGAAGATGTTTGCTGGTCCTTTGAGTTGAAAATCTTCATTCTCATCCACTCCTATTATCCGTAGGTTTGGTCTTCTTACTGTGTCCTGGATTTCCTGGATGTTTTGAGTTAGGATCTTTTTGCATTTTCCATTTTCTTTTATTGTTGTGCCGATGTTCTCTATGGAATTTTCTGCACCTGAGATTCTCTCTTCCATCTCTTGTATTCTGTTGCTGATGCTGGCATCTATGGTTCCAGATTTCTTTCCTAGTGTTTCTATCTCCACTGTTGCCTCACTTTGGGTTTTCTTTATTGTGTCTACTTCCCTTTTTAGGTCTAGTATGGTTTTGTTCATTTCCATCACCTGTTTGGATGTGTTTTCCTGTTTTTCTATAAGGACTTCTACCTGTTTGGTTGTGTTTTCCTGTTTTTCTTTAAGGACTTGTAACTCTTCATCAGTGTTCTCCTGTATTTCTTTAAGTGAGTTATTAAATTCCTTCTTTATGTCCTCTACCATCATCATGAGATATGCTTATATTAATTTTAAAATAAGGATCTGTTTTATAGTTTGATCTATAATGTCAAGTAACTTGTTTAACACATTACTTTAATACTCTAATTTCTAACCTTTTCTACTTTTTTTTCTCAGTCCTGGAGAGAGATGTATTAAACTTTCACTGTCATTATATACTTCTGTTTTGTTTCCTTGTAGGTTAATCAATAACTGAGTTCTATATTTTTGTCTTACACTATTAGGGACAGATGAATATTGATTATTTTTTATTTTACTAATTATTGGCTCTGTTATCATTATGAAATGTACTATATTATCATGTAAACTATTGTGGTCCTTAAGTTTCCCCTTTTTTATAATATGGATGTGAGGGAAACTTTCCTCCAAGTATTTGTATTCATATCATTTTTACTTAATATCTATTCTATGTGCTTATAATTTGGACAATTTTGTAGGAACCATAAAATAGTTGACCTTTCATTTGGGGTATTTAGTTTATTTATTTAATATCACTTCTGATGTGATTAGTTGTATATTTATCTCTTAACTACATTTTAAAAAACTGTTGGTCATACCTGAATCTATGTTCATTTTCCTTTTCTTGTTTTATCCACAAAGTAGGCTTACTTATTCTATTATTTTTCCTTGTTTACTTTGGTAGTTTTGTATTTTTCATAGTGTAAGAAATATTAAGAAACCATTTTAAATTTGTTAAAAGCTAACATGAAAGATGGTTTATTTACCAAACAAATTGAGAACTTTGAGTGCATTATAAAATGCTTGTGTTTTATTTTAAATTTTCTCATGTTAATTGCTGCTGTATTTTTAAGTCTTGTAATATAATATTGTAGTCTCCCCTCCCCCAGCCTGAAACCTGCTTGCTCGGGGTGGAGCTTCCTGCTCATTCGTTCTGCCACGCCCACTGCTGGAACCTGAGAAGCCACACACGTGCACCTTTCTACTGGACCCGAGATTATTCGGCGGGAATCGGGTCCCCTCCCCCTTCCTTCATAACTAGTGTCCCAACAATAAAATTTGAGCTTTGATCAGAATGAATTTGTCTTAGCTCCGTTTCTTCTTTCATCCCGTCTAGATTCCTCTCTTACAGCTCGAGTAGCCTTCTCAGTTGAACCGTTCATGTTGCCAGCTGCTGGCGGCCACAACATTTTGGCGCCAGAACTGGGAACTGAAGAATGGCAGAGAGATGCTAAGAGGAACGCTGCTGTGGAGCTCCATAGGAAAGGATCTTCGTATCGGACATTGGAGCAACGGACAGGTACACATGCTAGCGCTAGCTAAAAATTCCAGTTTTGTAAAGTGTTGCTGAGGATGCGGTAGGATACGAATTAAGCTTGAATCAGTGCTAACCCAACGCTGGTTCTGCTTGGGTCAGCAGCGTGTTAATCGGAACTAGAAACGGAAACAGGCAGGTTAGCCGCAGCTTTTTAGGAAGCGCTTAGGTGGAAGAAGAAAGGGTTTAAAGTCATGGATCAGGCGGTTGCCCATAGTTTTCAGGAGTTGTTTCAGGCCAGAGGAGTAAGGCTTGAAGTACAATTAGTAAAAAATTTTTTAGGTAAGATAGATAGCTGTTGCCCATGGTTCAAGGAAGAAGAAACACTAGATTGTGGAACCTGGGAGAAAGTTGGTGAGGCCTTAAAAATCACTCAGGCAGATAATTTTACCCTAGGCCTCTGGGCGCTCGTAAATGATGCAATAAAAGATGCCACTTCCCCAGGGCTAAGTTGCCCCCAGGCGGAGCTTGTGGTATCTCAGGAGGAGTGCCTGTCAGAGAGGGCCTCCTCAGAAAAAGATCTTCTTAACTCAAAAATTGATAAATGTGGAAACTCGGATGAAAAACTGATTTTTAACAAAAATCACTCAGATAGAGGAGCTGCCCATTACCTTAATGAGAATTGGTCCTCTTGTGAATCTCCCGCTCCACCTGTAGTCCCCACTTCGGGAGGTGCCACTCATAGGGACACACGACTAAGCGAGTTAGAGTTTGAGATTAAGCTTCAGAGGCTGACTAATGAGCTTCGGGAACTAAAAAAGATGTCAGAAGCGGAGAAGAGTAACTCTTCTGTAGTTCACCAGGTGCCGCTAGAAAAGGTTGTGAGTCAGGCTCATGGGAAAGGACAGAATATGTCTAATACGCTAGCCTTTCCTGTGGTCGAGGTAGTTGATCAGCAAGATACTAGGGGCAGACATTACCAGACCTTAGATTTCAAGTTGATAAAAGAGTTAAAGGCGGCTGTTGTGCAATATGGCCCTTCAGCCCCATTCACTCAAGCATTACTGGACACAGTTGTGGAGTCACACTTAACCCCTTTAGATTGGAAGACTCTTTCTAAGGCTACCCTGTCAGGAGGAGATTTTTTGCTTTGGGATTCTGAATGGCGAGACGCCAGTAAGAAAACTGCTGCTTCTAACGCTCAGGCTGGTAATTCAGGCTGGCATAGCAACATGCTTTTAGGAGAGGGTCCATATGAGGGACAGACAAATCAGATTGATTTTCCTGTTGCAGTGTACGCACAAATTGCGAGGGCCGCGCGCCGAGCTTGGGGAAGGTTGCCAGTCAAAGGAGAGATTGGTGGAAGTTTAGCTAGCATTCGGCAGAGTTCTGATGAACCATATCAGGATTTTGTGGACAGGCTATTGATTTCAGCTAGTAGAATCCTTGGAAATCCGGACACGGGAAGTCCTTTCGTTATGCAATTGGCTTATGAGAATGCTAACGCAATTTGCCGAGCTGCGATTCAACCGCATAAGGGAATGACAGATTTGGCAGGATATGTCCGTCTTTGCACAGACATCGGGCCTTCCTGCGAGATCTTGCAGGGAACCCACGCGCAAGCAATGTTCTCAAGGAAACGAGGGAGAAATGTATGCTTTAAGTGTGGAAGTTTAGATCATTTTAGAATTGATTGTCCTCAGAACAAGGGTGCCCCAGGAATATGTCCCCGGTGTGGGAAGGGCCGCCACTGGGCAAAGGATTGTAAGCATAAAACAAGGGTTTTGAGCCGCCCGGTGCCGGGAAACGAGGAAAGGGGTCAGCCCCAGGCCCCGAGTTACTCAAAGAAGACAGCTTATGGGGCTATAAATCTGCTGCCCAGCCAACAAGATCAGTTCTTGAGCTTGTCAGGTCAAACCCAGGAAATGCAAGACTGGACCTCTTTTCCACTGTCCATGTAGCATTAACCCCAGAAGTGGGAGTCCAAACTCTGCCTACCGGAGTCTCTGGACCGCTACCTGTAGGAACCTGTGGTTTTCTCTTAGGACGAAGCAGTTCTATTGTAGAAGGCCTGCAGATTTATCCAGGTGTTATAAGTAATGATTATGAGGGAGAAATTAAAATCATAGCCGCTTGCCCTCGTGGTGCTATAACTATACCCGCTAATCAGAAAATTGCTCAACTTACTTTGATCCCTTTGCGCTGGTCACTATCTAAATTCTTTGAAAATGAAGAAGGACAGAATGACTTTGACTCCTCTGGCGTAAATTGGGTGAAATCTATCACTAATCAGAGACCTAACCTTAAATTGATTCTTGATGGAAAAAGCTTTGAAGGATTAATAGATACCGGGGCCGATGTAACGATTATAAGAGGGCAGGACTGGCCCTCAAACTGGCCCCTGTCTGTTTCCTTGACTCACCTTCAAGGAATTGGTTATGCCAGTAACCCAAAACGTAGTTCCAAATTGCTAACCTGGAGAGATGAGGATTTAAAATCAGGAAATATTCAGCTGTATGTTATGCCAAATTTGCCTGTAACCCTGTGGGGAAGAGATCTGTTGTCACAGATGGGCGTTATCCTGTGCAGTTCTAAGGAGATGGTGACTGAACAGACGTTCAGGCAGGGACCCCTGCCTGATCGTTGACTAATAAAGAAGGGAGAGAAAATTAAGAATTTTGAGGATCTTAAACCCCACTCTAACGTGAGAGGTTTAAAGTATTTTCAGTAGCGGCCACTGTCTTGCCTGCATCCCATGCCGAAAAAATTCAATGGCATAATGATATTCCGGTGTGGGTAGATCAGTGGTCTTTACCTAAAGAGAAAATAGAGGCCGCTTCTTTGCTAGTGCAGGAGCAGTTAGAAGCAGGACATTTGGTGGAGTCTCACTCTCCCTGGAATACACCCATTTTCATTATCAGGAAGAAATCGGGAAAATGGAGACTGTTGCAAGATTTAAGAAAGGTTAATGAAACCATGGTACTTATGGGAACTTTACAACCGGGGCTCCCCTCCCCAGTAGCCATTCCTAAGGGATATTATAAGATTGTTATAGATTTGAAAGATTGTTTCTTTACCATCCCTTTGCATCCAAAGGATTGTGAGAGATTTGCTTTTAGTGTTCCTTCTGTAAATTTCAAGGAACCCATGAAAAGATATCAATGGACAGTTCTTCCGCAGGGGATGGCTAATAGTCCCACCTTATGTCAAAGGTTTGTGACAAAGGCAATTCAGCCTGTTAGACAACAATGGCCAAATATTTACATCATTCATTTCACAGATGATGTTTTGATGGCGGGAAAGGACCCCCAAGATTTGCTTTTGTGTTATGGAGACTTAGGAAAGGCCCTGGCTGATAAGGGATTACAAATTGCTTCTGAAAAGATACAAACTCAGGATCCTTATAATTATTTGGGTTTTAGACTCACTGATCAAGCTGTTTTTCCCCAGAAAATTGTTATTCGTAGAGATAACTTAAGGACCTTAAATGATTTTCAAAAATTGTTAGGTGATATAAATTGGCTTCGCCCCTATCTAAAGCTTACTACAGGGGAGTTGAAACCTTTATTTGATATTCTTAAAGGGAGTTCTGATCCCACTTCCCCTAGATCCCTAACCTCAGAAGGATTACTGGCCTTACAGCTAGTGGAAAAGGCTATTGAAGAACAGTTCGTCACTTACATAGATTACTCCCTGCCGCTGCACCTGTTAATTTTTAATACGACTCATGTGCCTACGGGATTGCTATGGCAAAAATTTCCTATAATGTGGATACATTCGAGGATTTCTCCCAAACGTAATATCTTGCCATATCACGAAGCAGTGGCTCAGATGATTATCACTGGAAGAAGGCAGGCATTGACTTATTTTGGAAAGGAGCCAGATATCATTGTCCAGCCTTACAGCGTGAGTCAGGACACTTGGCTGAAACAGCATAGTACAGATTGGTTGCTTGCACAATTAGGGTTTGAAGGAACTATAGATAGCCACTACCCCCAAGATAGGTTGATAAAATTCTTAAATGTACATGATATTATATTTCCTAAGATGAATTCCTTACAGCCTTTAAATAATGCTCTATTGATTTTTACTGATGGCTCCTCTAAAGGGCGAGCTGGATATCTTATTAGTAATCAACAGGTTATCGTAGAGACTCCTGGTCTCTCGGCTCAGCTCGCCGAATTAACAGCAGTACTGAAGGTTTTTCAGTCTATACATGAGGCTTTTAATATTTTTACTGACAGTTTATATGTTGCTCAGTCAGTACCCTTATTGGAAACCTGTGGTACGTTTAACTTCAATACGCCGTCAGGATCTTTATTTTCAGAATTACAAAACATCATTCTCGCCCGGAAAAATCCGTTTTATATTGGCCACATACGGTCTCACTCTGGTCTTCCTGGACCTCTGGCAGAGGGTAATGATCGCATTGACAGAGCTCTAATAGGAGAAGCCTTAGTTTCAGATCGGGTTGCTTTGGCCCAACGTGATCATGAAAGGTTTCATCTCTCTAGACATACCCTAAGGCTCCGACATAAGATCACAAAGGAGCAAGCGAGAATGATTGTAAAACAATGTCCTAAATGTATTACTTTATCTCCAGTGCCGCATCTAGGAGTTAATCCTAGAGGCCTTATGCCTAATCATATTTGGCAAATGGATATAACCCATTATGCAGAATTTGGAAAACTAAAATATATACATGTTTGCATTGATACTTGTTCAGGATTTCTTTTTGCTTCTCTGCATACAGGAGAAGCTTCAAAAAATGTAATTGACCATTGCCTACAAGCATTTAATGCCATGGGATTGCCTAAACTTATTAAGACAGACAATGGGCCATCTTATTCCAGTAAAAACTTTATTTCATTCTGTAAAGAATTCGGTATTAAACATAAAACTGGAATTCCTTACAACCCCATGGGACAAGGAATAGTTGAACGTGCTCATCGCACCTTAAAGAATTGGCTTTTTAAAACAAAAGAGGGGCAGCTATATCCCCCAAGGTCACCAAAGGCCCACCTTGCCTTCACCTTATTTGTCCTAAATTTCTTGCACACCGATATCAAGGGCCAGTCTGCAGCGGATCGCCACTGGCATCCAGTTACTTCTAATTCTTATGCATTGGTAAAATGGAAGGACCCCCTGACTAATGAATGGAAGGGTCCAGATCCAGTTCTAATTTGGGGTAGGGGCTCAGTTTGTGTTTTTTCACGAGATGAAAATGGAGCGCGGTGGCTGCCAGAGAGATTAATTCGTCAGATGAACACAGATTCTGACTCTTCTGGTAAGTATCATTCTAAAGACTAAAATTCCTTTTGTGCTTAGAATTCAGCTGAGAGCGAAAGCTCCCAAAGCTGTTTTCCAGCTACTCTCTGAGCCAGCTCCCAACAGGAGGCCGGAGACTAGCCTCAGCTTTACAATTTGCATTTGAATAAAGTACCTAGACTTCCCGAAAGAAGTTCTGCTTTCCTACTTTCTCACTGTCGAGATTTTGTCTTTCAAGCAGGTAAATCAACATTCTCGAAGTGGACCAGCGGATGTGCATCCCCGCCCCCCTAGAGCACACAGGTAGCTGCTGTTATCTCCTTTCCAAGGACATTTCCAGCACGTGGCTTTCAGTCTGAGTTAAAAATTAGGTTTACCAAGAGGGCTAGAAGAGTAGATATTTCTATATTAATAAAGATTGGTTTTTATTTTGATAGACAGGCTTAGTCCCTTAGCTGACCTCTGGCTTTTCACCCTTGCTGTTACTGCAAGGTGTCCTTAGGCTGTGGAAAAAACAGGGATGAGGAGGAACGACTTCCAGCTCCTATTTTAGCCACAAGTCGTGGTGTTACTAATGACATAATTCTTGCCTAGGTCTTGCTAAATCTGAGGTTGATAATTCTCCTTTAGGAGCTGCACAGCACTCAGAACTGTGCATACTGGTTTGTGATTGTACAAATTCAGTATGGGCATCGCTTGGTGCAGAGGCACTGCAGGGGAAGGTCCAGCTTGACAATTTCTGAGTTTCCTGTGAGATAAACCCGGTTTAAAAGAGGTTGGTATCATATTTTGGTTAAAAATCAAAAATATTTTTCGGCTCTGCCTCACCTCCCCAAAAGATACCCAGAGCCACAGGTGTGGGTCTTATCAGTACCCACGGGAGGAATCGGGTCAATGTCCACCCAAGCCAAGGTTAAAAGCCCACTCATCTACGGATGAGAAAATCATTTGATCACCTCAGTTAAGCATTGCCTTATTTTAACTTAATTAATAAGGGGGAGAGAGATTGGAGACGTACTATTGAAAGGGCAAGCCCTTCACTGCCTTTCACCCAAATAAAAAAGCCAATTGGCCTTGTACTACAAGAGCCGGTCGAACTCCTTCTCCCTGTTTCCCACCTATCATCCAAAAATGCGGAGGTCAACTAGAAAGTTACCTACCAAGTACTAATTAGCATCTTAAAGTCAGAGCCTGCAGCTCCAGGCCTTTCAGTTAGTTGTTTACTAAGAAAGGACAGTCTTAAGCCAGATACAGTTTACCATAAGAAAAGTTAAAGAATCCCAGTGAAGCAAGTTTTTTCTTTAGCCCTAGATTCCAGGCAGAACTATTGAGCATAGATAATTTTCCCCCCTCAGGCCAGCTTTTTCTTTTTTTTTAAATTTTGTTAATAAAAGGAGAAGATGTAGTCTCCCCTCCCCCAGCCTGAAACCTGCTTGCTCAGGGTGGAGCTTCCTGCTCATTCGTTCTGCCACGCCCACTGCTGGAACCTGAGGAGCCACACACGTGCACCTTTCTACTGGACCCGAGATTATTCGGCGGGAATCGGGTCCCCTCCCCCTTCCTTCATAACTAGTGTCCCAACAATAAAATTTGAGCTTTGATCAGAATGAATTTGTCTTAGCTCCGTTTCTTCTTTCGCCCCGTCTAGATTCCTCTCTTACAGCTCGAGTAGCCTTCTCAGTCGATCCGTTCATGTTGCGAGCTGCTGGCGGCCGCAACATAATATCACCATTATTGTTTACTATAGTAAATATATATTCAAATCTCTGTTTGTCTTTATAATATCCTTTCTCATGCCTATCTTTGTTTTCTGGGAATTTATGGTTTTACTTAGCATCATTTTTCTTCTTCTCGGGATATTTCCTTTAGTTTTCCACCTAGTACATACTCCTTAAGATTTTGGTTATATTAAGTGTATCATTTTAAAAAGATGTATGCTAGATGCTCACAGTCATCTATCTATAAGATGGAACACAGGGTCCCAAATGGAGAAGCTAGAGAAAGCACCCAAGGAGCTGAAGGGGTCTGCTACCCTATAGGTGGAACAACAATATGAACCCCAGAGCTCATGACTTTAGCTGCATATGTAGCAGAAAATGGCCTAGTTGGCCATCACTGGGAAGAGAGGCCCCTTGATCTTGCAAACTTTATATGCCCCAGTACAGGGGAATGCCAGGGCCAAGAAGAGGGAGTGGGTGGGTAGGGAAGCAGGGGGTGGGGAAGGTATAGGAACTTTCAGTATAGCATTTGAAATGGATATAAAGAAAATATCTAATAAAAAAATAAAAGCTTATGTTATTTTAAAAAAATAATAAAACGGGACTGTAAGACTGGATCACTATCAGGGACATCAGCCCTCTGCCTGGGCTTAGGACCCACACACCAGGGTGCTACAACAACCAGGTAAACTAAGGATTCTCTGCCACCCATCCAGCAACACAGGCCAGCAGACAGGGATGTGCAGAGAGGCACATGGATAGGGGCGTTTGTACCCAAGGCTTAGACCAGTTATACCGTAGTGATGCAGACTTCAGACCTGTCTCAGCTCCAGGGGAAAACCTTCTCTCCCTCTCCCTCTCCCTCTCCCTCTCCCTCTCCCTCTCCCTCTCCCTCTCCCTCTCCCTCTCCCTCTCCCTCTCCCTCTCCCTCTCCCTCTCCCTCTCCCTCTCCCTTTCTTTCTTTCCTTTGAGTCAGGGTTTCTCTGTGTAGACTTTGCTGCACTAGATTTTAGACCAAGCTAGCCACAAACTCAGATATCCACTAGGATTATATGTACGCACGCACTAACAACTCCCACCACTCTTCCTGCCTTTCTGCACACAGTGGGTTCTGGTTAATGTAGTTCAGACAGTTAGCCATGGATACCAGGGCAGTTGCAGAGATGGACAGTGGAGAAGCAGTGTTAAGGAGTTAACAGGACTCCCTGCAGACTAGATCACAGTACATATGCTCCAGTGTTCCCTTTCCCCGGGAAGCTGCTTCTCGTCTTTCCTTTGAAGTGAAGTGCATCCTCAGTGCCACACCAAAGTCATTTTCTGAGCTGAATCCCGTAATGCATCCCCAAATTTCTCTTAGCATGGGAATGCATAATAGAAAAGTTATTCATGATGACCTCCTGTCTGATGTGTATAACTGAGAAGAGTTTGAATTCTTGAGATCAGTGGTGAAAGGATACTCGATTCCAAATATGTCCTTTCTTTCTTCCTCTATGGTAATTTCCTAACTTTTCTTTGCAAGAAGACCTGTCAAGTATCATTCACACAAAGACCTATAACCTGTTGGGTCTTAAATCCAAGGCAAAAATGTTGAACTAAAGTGTCCATTAATATATCAAACTGGACAGTGGCCTCAGCATCCCTCTGTCCCTTGCTGGCATGCCTCCCTACCTGCAGCCACCCATGCCCCACACTCCCCAGTAAAGGTGATCCCCTGGGCTTTCCTCCTTCCAGCTCCTCTGACCCCTATATAACTCAGTCACTTTTAGCTGTGCTAGTCTCTTGGCTCAGGTGGTCCCTCTAGGTTAGTGGCCCCTGTTTCTCTTTTCAGATCTCCTCTCCTCACATGGCCCAGCTTAGGGTCATGTTCACTCTATAAGGTTTTCTGTCTGGTCTGGAACTCACTGTGACAGGCTAATTTCTAATCCCAAACATCAACTTGCCTCTGCCAGCAGTTCTGTAATTTAGGAGTGTTTCAGCAAGCCCGGCTTTTGGAGCTCAAGGAAATATTGACACATCTATAATCACAACACTCTCCCTAACAGATTGAGTGTAAGGCTCCATCTGGGGAGGTGTGTCCACTTCCTGGCGCTTGATCACGTCTGAACTACATTGTCCAGAAGACATTGCACCGAAAAAAGCCAATGAAAATAGGCGCGTTAGTGACAACAAAAGGACGCTGGGCGGGACTTTCGGCTTTGCATGCAGGAGGTTCTTTGAAACTTTCTGGATCTGTCAGTCTGCTTCACAGAAAACTAGTTTTATCAGTATTGGTCATGGCAGAAAAACGGTAGAGTTGAGGCGTTTTTCCTCCGTCATGGAGATGGAGCTGAGGTTTTTCGACAGCCCGTGTGATCTAATTCAAGCTTCGAGGAGGGATGGCCACATCCCAGGGACCGGCTGGCCAGTGGAGCCCAATGGTGATTGTGGAGACTGCGGGTGGAGCCCTGCCCCAGGTGAGTGCCTAGTGATCGCCCACCTACCTGAGTTCTAGAGCAATGAGATCTGGGTCAGGAGCCAACAGGGTAGACTCCCATGTCCCCGACTGTTGGGCAACGGTGGACGAAATTATGGTAGTTGGGTTGTTTTGTTTTGTTTTGGTTTGGTTTTGTCATCTGTGTGCTTGAGCCATCCCCTCTGACTCAGTGTGGTGGACTGTACCTCTCAAGGCTTGTGGGAGGGCCTGAGCTCTACTGGCATTAGATGAGGGAAAGGGCTCAGTGAACCTAAGGACCTGACTTTTGTATAGAGAGATTCTGGTGGCCAAGAAGATTTGAACAGGTGAGAGATTCCATCTAGTCAGTTTTCCGAGCATGGGGTGGGGGTAATATGGGTGTAGGCAGAGACCTGTGAATCCTTGGGTAAATCCTGTGCACTCATGTTTGAGTTGGAATGCAAGCTGTAGCAGGGGTGGGGGAGTTTTAGGGTGGGTGATGGTGGCGTTCAGATCTTTGATGGAGTTATTTTATTCTCTCTGTATGCCCCTCTCCCCCACCTCCTTCCCTCCTCCACCGCCCCCAGGAGGCCTGGTGGGCTCCTGCTCTCCCTCCCTTCCTCTCCCCTTTCCACTCTCTCCTCTTCCCTCTTCCTTAACCCCTCTCCCTATTCCTTTGCCTCTCTCCCTCCCCCTCCCCCTCCCCCTCTCCCTTTCCCCTCCTTCTCCCTCAGACTGGGCCTCTCTATGTAGTCATGGCTGTCCTGTCTCTCTATGTACCAGGGTGTCTTCAAACTCAGAGAGATTCTTCTATCTCTAACTCAAAAGTGGTTAGATTAAAGCACCTTTTGTTATATTTTTACTTTATTTATTTTCTTTTGATCTAGGCTCAAACTCACTGTTTACACCACACTAGCCTCAAATTCACAGAGATTTGCCTTCTTGTGGGTTAGGGTCGCCTTTGGTAAGGGCTGCCAACTGAACTCTGGTTCATGGTGGAAGAGCCCTAATCGGAGCCAACCACTCCTACCTTTCCAATGAGTTTTAAAAACTTAGCCATCAGGATGTGCTGCTGAACTAAGTGTAGCTGTGAGGGAAAATTAAATTAAAAATAATTTTATTTTTTAAATAATATTACTAAATTATATTAGTAATTAAAATTAATATTACTAACTTTTAAATACTACTGAAAGATTTTACAATTCTATGATTGCATTCAGCATTTGAGTAGTCTGCCTTGTTATTAGCTATCCTCCCTCTCCCCATTGACACTCCCCATGACTCTAGCTGGCCTATATACATCGTGTTGGCCTCAGATGCACAAAAGTCTGCCTGCTTCTGCCTTGCAAATGATGTGTAAAGGCTAATTCCAAAGTCTTAATTCAATGTGGGTAGAGAAAACTACATTTTGAAATCATATGTACCCATTTGTGAAACTTTTGAAAGAAGCATTAGTCATGTGCTCAGGAAGAGCCTGTACCAAACACTTGACACATAGGACTGAGGTGGAGACTGCGATTCTCTTTTGTTTGTTTTTTAAAATTTTATTTATTTTATGTATATAAGTACACAGTTGCTATCTTCAGAAACACCAAAAGAGGGTGATCTCTCCAGAACAATGAGTCTCTTTTTGGAATAGGAAGGTATGTTAGTTTTAATGAGAACAGTTTCCATAGGCTTAGATATTTGAATGCTTAGTCCCCAGGGTGTGGAACTGTTTGAGAAGAATTGGGAGGATTAGGAGGTAAGATATTGTTGGTGGAAGGGCGTGGCTGGGAGTGAACTTGGAGGTTTCAGAAGCCCACACCTACTCCAGTGCGTGTGTGTGTGTGTGTGTGTGTGTGTGTGTGTGTGTGTGTGTGTTTGTGTCTGCTGCCTGTAGATCAGAATGTAAAGACTTCAGGTATTGCCCTGGCCTCTCTTCTCCCCAACAAGCTCGTTCTGGACGAACACTCTGAAACTGTTAGCTACCACCCAGTTAAATGCTTTCTTTTAATTGTAAGAATTGCCTTGGCCAAGGTGTCTCTTCAGGGCAATAAAACAGTAAATGAGACAGGCTGCCCTGCTTATCTTCAGGTAACAAACTGAAGAGATTGATTCTTTGTCCAAGGTCACCCAGTAAGAGACACCATTAAGAGATGGAGCGCAGTGGGTACCTGACTGCATGTATGAGAGGGGACTTGGGTGAACCTTTGAGATACCAACACTCTTGCTTATTACTCACAACCTTGTTTTTCTACAGGTTTCCCAGTATTCAGTGAAACCTGCTAACCAGAAAAAGTGGAGGGTGCCCAAGAATCACATCCTCACTTAACACATAAGTGACCTCTGGGACTGTGGTGTCCTGGGACTCTGTGCTGGAATTGTCTCTGTCCTTCCATTGGATTTCCCTGGCACATGCTCAGAATGAAAGGTCCCCACGTCCACAGCAGGGATTACACGGACAGACTTCCCTTTATGGTAACCATTGGCTGAAGATTCAAAGGTCTTAAAGCTCCATTAATGACATTAGACCACGCCTGGAAGTTAGATAAGCTGGGGATAATTAGAAATGCTCAGGCATGCATGAGGTCCGCTGGCTTTAGTGGAAGGTAGGAATTGTGGTAGCACAACAGTTGTGGGCTAAGTCTGCATACTGGGATTGAATGGAAGCTCAGTGTGAAGACTGAAGTGTGTGTCATGAGGTCTTGTACACATATGTTCCTGGGCTTTGTGCCAGGGACAGAGTGGACAACAGTGCCCCAAATGTAGTCTGTGTGAAACAGATGATTGGGTGGAATCCATGATAGTGTCTGGTTGGAAGGAGTCCATGTGAATTCTCAGATTGAAAGGAGGGACATTCTTCTAGCTTTGATTGACTCCAGCTGTGATGGTTTCAATGAACTCACCCTCCAGATAGTCATAGACTTGCATACTTGTTCCTTATTGGTGGAACACTTTAGAGATAATAATGATGTATAGCCTTGTTGGAGGAGGTGTGTCACTGGGGGTGGGCTAGTAGGTCTCAAAAGCTCTTGCCATTCCCAGTTAACTCTCTCTGCCTGGTACTGTACTATGGATCAGGATGTAAGCTCTCAGCAACTGTTCCAATGCTGTGTGTGCCTGTATTCATCCTCCCTGACATGGAGGTTACAGATTGACCCTCTGAGGTGTAAGCCCCAATAAACTCCTTGTTATCATAAATTGCCTTGTTCATGGTGTCTCTTCAAAGTAATAGAAAAGTAATTAAGCCACTATGTCAACTGTTGTTGCTGAGTGATGAGCACAGTAGTCGGTGGGAACTCAAGGACAGACTAGCTATCAGCAGAATAGGTTCACAGCCTGGTACACTCTGAGGTAGGAAGCTCAGTGGGAATGACATAAGGATACCAGGAATACCTGACAAGGAGGATTCATATAAATTCAACTTTTTCCACTGTTCAGGACTATTTATCCTTTGAGGATGTGGCTGGGTACTTCTCCTGGGAGGAATGAACACTGCTTAATGACTCTCAAAGAATCCTGCACCAGACTGTGATGTCAGAGAACTGAAAACTCATGTCTTTGATGGGAAAGACCCTACCATCATTTAAGAGCATGTCTAGGCTTTCTTTGGTTTTTGGGGTTTTTTTTTTGGTTTTGTTTGTTTGCTTGTTTGTTTGTTTGTTTGTTTGTTTGTTAGAGAGAGCTGTATCTTTCTCAAAGCTGGCCTATGAATACCAACTCTTTCCCCCACAGTCTTGGAGTATAAAATACAGGTTAAAAACAAGTCAAGTTTCACAACAGCTCTGTTTCTCTCAATTGCAGCAAAGGCACACAGGAATTAATTTGGATTTAGAAATTTTTTGGGTGTAGTTTGAGACATCAGTCTATCTTTAGAATCCTACCTGTGCTAGATGTGCTATGTAGACCTGGCTGTCCTCTGACTTGCCAAGGTCTTTTTGCTCCATCTTTTGAGAGTTGCAATTAATGGACTCAACAAACACGTCTGGTCTGGGGTTAGGATACTTAACACTGACAGATTCCCTGTGACCTGATGACACTGTAAATATTTGGGATGTTTTTGACTCAAGTACTTCTGGTGGCATGCCTTATGTTTGAATGTAACAGGAATTTGGCACTGGTAAGTTCAGTTTATTTTATTTATTTTATTTTATTTTACTTTATTTTATATTTTTGCAAGACACCCTTAACAGGATTACTCTCACTAGGCTTTATTCTTCTCTCCTGTATGGGTTGCATCACTTAGTACAGAACTGTCATTTTTTTGTATCATGTCCTTTAGGACTTATACCTTCTGGGATCCATGACATGACTCAGCTGGAGTCTTGGGGAGAGCCCTCTGTGCCTGCATTGAGATTCCTGACTCCAGTTATGTTATAGGTACATAGCGTTTGGTGGTTTTTGATGTTTGGAGATATTAATTTTGAACCAGAACTGTCCCTTGGGTGTCAGTCTTGAATGTTTTGCCTGTTGCCTTGCAACCCTGTGATACACAGCTGTTCCTGTATTGTGATGGTGTGCACTCTAAATGTAACTCTTATTTTCCAGATGTAATTGTCATCTCAGAGGCAGTGATTTTCTAACTGGTAACCAAGGCCTAGTCTTGGACGCTTCTAGCATATGTGCAATCTAATCAAGGACTAGAGTGGTTTCAACCCCCGAGACTTACTATTGAATAAGCTAACCTGTTCTACCTTATTTCTGAACACTGGCAGGATGGTCAACTCAGCTATTTTGGCTCAAACTCCTTTGATTCAAACTGGCTTCTTTTACAGTGTGACTGAATTGCTCTGTTTGGTCTCAAAGTAACTCTAGCAAGTTGTTCTAATCTTCTGGCTTCTCATTCTCTGGTTCATTCTGTCTTCACCTGTATCTAGCTTGTTCTCTCTGCAAGCTGCCTATCAAAATATTCAGATCAAAACTTCATCTGAACACTCTGTCTGCTCTGAAGTAAACTCACTTTCCTGTCTCATCGCTGATTCATTTAGTCAAATATTTCTCTGGTTCATCCCTTTGCCTGCCTCTCAATTAGATGTCACTTTCCAACATGGCTGCTTGTTCTACCAACTAACTCTAGTTGGTAGAACAATGTTTTGATAAACGTGTGTACTATAGGAATGTCAGTATTCCAACCAGAGCAGCATGTTGGATTATAATTCATCAACCATGCACTATACCTTGGAAGTATTTAAATTCAGGTTCTTTAGGTACCATGCCATACAGCTATACACAGCTTTCTGTACTGTGTCTTGAATGCCCAGTAGACGAAGATTGCAGAAAGCTATTGGCGAGGAAAGAGTTTGTTACTGTACCTAGCACTCCTCCCTATCACTTATTTCATGCTTGTGTTTTTGCTGTTCCTAAGGTCCATACAACATAAGATATTGACAAATTCAGCATGGTATTGGACCCTAGCCCCTTTGTTCAGTGGGAAACCTCAGATCATCATTAGTAATAGATGCTGTCTCTCCGTCTGTCGGTCTGTCTGTCACTTGATAGTCTACATGCCACTCATCAGGACTTCTCTGTGTCCAGGTTGTTGGATCAAAGAGGAGAGTGAAATGTCACCCTTTGAGCAGAGTCCATCTGCAGAAGGTGCCAGTCCATCCACACTGCAACAGCACATGCTGTGCTGTGCTGAGACACCCTTGCTATGCATGGACAGTGTGAGGATCTTCCAGACCTCCTCGGGTCTTCTAAGGCATCAAGTGACTTACACTATTGGGGATGCCCCCACAACACTGAGAGTAGAGAGGCCATTCAGAGTGAGAAGAAGAACTGCATACGCAGCGACAGTGGCAAAAAACTTTTACTAGCTCATCCCACCTCAATCAACACCGGATGATACACACTGGAAAAAAGCCTTTTCAGTGCAGGGGGTGTGGGATGTCCTTCAGCCAAAAAACCTTTCTAGTTAAGCATTTCAGAATTCACTCTGGAAAGAAGCATTTCAGGTGAAGTGAGTGTTGCAAAACCTTCAAGGACAACTGCTTCCTTGTTGCTCATCAGCGATTTCACACAGGAGAGACACTTTTACATGTACTAAACGTGGCAAGTCATACATTAACAGATCCAGTATTTCGACTGCACATATATATGAATGCTAAGTGCATAACTAGTGCCTATGAGAGACCCCCCTCCAAATGCATTGGATTCCTGGAACAGGAGATACATATGGGTATGAAGCAGTCTGTTTCCTGGAAATGGAACCCTGGTCCTCTACCATAGCAGAATATGGACTTACACGCTGAACCCTCTCTAAAATCCATGTTTTACATTTTTAAGAAGTTACTAGATTTTGTTCTAAAAGGCTGTGTGTTTCAGTTTTCCTCCTGTTGCACACCAGATACCAGTTTGTCACATCCTGACATTTTCCAAGTCGTGAGGTATTCACTTTAACAATTTTAGTAACTATGGTGGCTCAGGCATGATGGTGCAGGCTTTAATCCCAGCACTCAGGAGGCAGAGGCAGCTGTAGTCAGTGAGTTCAAGGTCGTCATGGTCTAGGAGTTCCAGATCCTTGTATACCTTTAAGTGAATGCTGGGAATTGAACCAAAGTTATCTGCAATAAGAGTAAGTGCTGTTATCCAGTGAGCCATTTTCCTGACCCTGTATCTATGTTTCCTTTTTTGTTTATATACAGTCTTACCATGTTGGTTTGGCTAGCTTGTTTCTCTCTGTATCACAAGTTGTCCTAGAACTCATAGACCTACCATATTCTGGGTTCTGAGTGTTGGTATTAAAGACACACCCCTCTGGGAGATCAAAAGAAACTGGTGCTTTCCTGTCTTAGCCATTGCCCTGAGTAGATTTCGGGTGCTAGGTCTGCACCCAACCACACAACACCCAGAGGATGCTGGATACCCAGGTGTTCTAATACACCCATGATCATAGGATCACAGGTTCTTTGGAGTTTGATCATGCCAGGATTTCAGGATCCTAGAGGCACCTTGACTCCTAGGCACTCTTACATGCAGAATTTCAGGATCAATGGATCACAGAGACAGCTGGACTCTGAGGAGCTCTGATACAAACAGAAAAACAAGATGGACAAGCTCTCGTCAGAGACATTGAGTGCAGGTAGCACTAGAGATACCCAGATGGAGAGAGGCAAGATCAAGAACATAAGCATCAGAAACCAAGTTTACTTGGCATCATCAGAGCCTAGTTCTCCCATTATAGCAAGTCCTGGATATCACATCACACCAGACCAATACAAAGAATCCATAAAACCAAGAGCTGGTTCATTGAGAAAAATCAACAATATAGATAAACCCTTAGCCAGAGAGATGAGAGGACATGGAGACAGTATCCAAATTAATAAAATTATAACTGAAAGTGGAGACATAACAACAGAAACCATGGAAATCCTAAAAATTATCAGATCCTAATACAAAAGCCTATACTCAGCAAAATGGAAAATATGGATGAAATGGACAATTTTCTAGGCACATAGCAGGTACCAAAGTTAAATAAGGATCAGATAAGCCATCTAAACAGCCCCATAACTTCTAAAGAAATAGAAGCAATGATTAATAGTTTCCCAACTGAAAAAAGCCCAGGACCAAATGTGTTTAGTGCAGAGTTCTATCAGACTTTCTAAGAAGAGCTAATACCAATTCTGTTCTAACTATTTCACAAAATAGAAACAGAAGGACACTATTCAATTCATTTTATGAAGCAACAATTACACTTATACCTAAACCTTACAAAGATGCAAAAAAACAAGATAACTTCAGGCCAATTTCCCTTATGAACATTGATGCAAAAATACTAAATAAAATTCTCACAGACTGTAAGAACATAACAAAACAATCAACCATCATGATGAAGTATGATTTATCCCAGGAATGAAGGGATGGTTCAATATACAGAAATCAATGTAACCCACAATATAAATAAAAGCAAAGGAAAAAAAAAACACATGATCATCTCATTCAAAGCTGACAAAGTATTTGACAGAATTCAGCATCCCTTCATTCTAAAAGTCTTGGAAAGATCAGGAGTTCAAAACCCATACCTAAACATACAAAAGCAAAATATAGCAAACCAGAAGACAACAACAAACTAAATGGAGAGAAACTTGGAAAAATCCCACTAAAATCAGAAACTAGATGAGGCAGCCCACTCTTTCCCTACCATTTCAATATAGTACTTGAAATCCTAGCCAGAGCAATTTGATAACAAAAGGAGGTGAAAGGGAAAAAATAGAGAGGAAGAAGTCAAAATATCAGTATATGGAGATGATATGATAGTATACGTAAGTGACCCCAAAATCCCACCAGAGAACTCCTAAACCTGAAAAACAACTTCAACAATGTGGCTGGATATAAAATCAACTCAAACAAATCAGTAGATTTCCACTACTTGAGGGATAACCGGGCTAAGAAAAAAATTAGGAAAATGATATCCTTCACAATACTCACAAATAATATAACATACCTTGATGTGGCTCTAACCAAGGAAGTGAAAGATATGTATGACAAGAACTTCAAGTCTCTGCAGAAAGAAATCAAAGAAGATCTCAGAAGTTGGAAAGATCTCCCATGCTCATGATTTGACAGGACTAATAAAGTAAAAATGGCCATCTTGCCAAAAGCAATCTACAGTTTCAGTGCAATCCCCACCAAAATTCCAACTTAATTCTTCATAGAGTTAGAGCAATTTGCGAATTTATATGGAATAACTAAAAAATGCAGGATCTCAAAAAATATTCTCAGCAATAAAAGAACTTCTGTGAGAATCACCATCCCTAACCTTAAGCTGTACTATAGAGCAATTGTGATAAAAACTGCATGCTAGTGGTATAGCAACATACAGGTAGATCAATGGAGTAAAACAGAAGATGCAGGAATGAACCCACATATCTATGGTCACATAATCTTTGACAATGAAGTAAAACCCATCCAGTGGAAATAACAAGACTGCATTTTCAACCAATGGTGTTGGATCAACTAGTGGTTAGCATGTAGGGAATGGTATATACAATATAGTGCAGTGCTTGTATTTTATGTAAACTCCTTTATGAGAAAGGCCCACCTTATGAGTCCGCTTGGGGGCAAAGTAATTATGAAACATGGAGTGATACTGCAGGAAAACTATGACATTTTTCACTTTGGGAATCTCTTACAACGCCTTGGGATTAAGGCTAGTCTCCTTAGTCTGCTGGTACAGAATAGCAGAATCACGAGAGGAACAAGCTCTAACCAGAGACAACTATAACAACTGACTCCAGAGTTTACCAGATGGCGAAAGGCAGATGAAAGTATCTTACTTACAAAAACCATGACCACTCACCACCATAAGAACCCAGTAATTACACCTCATCCAGTCCAGGGCACCCGAACACACCCATAAACCTAGACCTGGATTTAAACGCATATCTCATGATGATGATAGAAGACATCAAGAAGGTCTTTAATAACAGACTTAAAGAAATACAGGAGAACACTGCTAAAGAGTTGCAAGTCCTTATACAAAAACAGGAAAACACATCCAAACAGATGATGGAAATGAAAAAAAAAAAAAAAACATACTAGACCTAATAAAGAAACCCCAAAGTGAGGCAACGCTGGAGATAGAAAACCTAGGAAAGAAGTCTGGAACTATACATGTGAGCATCAGCAACAGAATACAAGAGATGGAAGAGAGAATCTCAGGTGCAAAAGATTCCATAGAGAACATTGACACAACAATCAAAGAAAATACACAATGCAAAAAGACCCTAACTCAAAATTCCAGGAAATCCAGGACACAATGAGAAGACCAACCCTACAGATAATAGGAGTAGATGAGAATGAAGATTCTCAACTCAAAGAGCCAGCAAATATCTTCAACAAAATTATAGAAGAAAAGTTCCCAAACCTAAAGAAAGAGATGCCCATGAACATACAAGAAGCCTAGTAAACTCCAAATAGACTGGACCAGAAAAGAAATTTGTCCCAACACATAATAATCAGAACAACAAATGCACTAAAGAGAGAATATTAAAAGCAGTCAGGGAAAAGGTCAAGAAACATATAAAGGGAGGCCTATCAGAATTACACCAGACTTTTCACCAGAGACTATGAAAGCCAGAAGATCCTGGACAGATATTATACAGACACTAAGAGAACACAAATGCCAGCCCAGGTTACTATACCCAGCCAAACTTTCAATTACCATAGATAGAGAAACCAAAGTATTCCACAAGAAAACCAAATTCACAAATTATCTTTCCACAAACCCAGCCCTTTAATAATAACAGAAAAAAAAAAAACAATACAAGGATGGAAAACACGCCCTAGAAAAAGCAAGAAAGTAATCCATCAACAAACCTAAAATAAGGCAGCCACAAGAACAGAATGCCAACTCTAACAACAAAAAAATAGGAAACAAACTTACTTTTCCTTACTATCTCTTAATATCAATGGACTCAACGTCCCAATAAAAAGACATAGACTAGCAGACTGACTACACAAACAAGACCCAACATTTTGCTGCTTACAGGCAACCTATCTAAGGGATAAAGACAGACACTACCTCAGAATGAAAGGCTGGAAAACAATTTTCCAAGAAAATGGTCTGAAGAAACAAGCTGGAGTAGCCATTCTAATATCTAATAAAATCGACTTCCAACCCAAAGTCACCAAAAAAGACAAGGAGGGGCACTTCATACTCATCAAAGGTAAAATCTTCCAAGAAGAACTATCAATTCTTAATATCTATGCTCCAAATACAAGGGCAGTCACATTCATTAAAGAAACTTTACTAAAGCTCAAAGCACACATAGCAACTCACACAAAAATATTGGGAGACTTCAACACACCACTTTCACCAATGGACAGATCATAGAAACAGAACTTAAACAGGGACACAGTGAAACTAAGAGAAGTTAAGAAACAAATGGATCTAACAGATATCTACAGAACATTTTATCCTAAAACAAAGGATATACCTTCTTCTCAGCACCTCATGATACCTTCTCCAAAATTGAACTCAAAATTGATCACAAAAAAGCCTCAATAGATTCAAATATATTGAAATTGTCCCATGCATCCTATCAGATCACCATGGATTAAGGCTGATCTTCAATAACAAGATAAATAATAGGAAGCCAACATTCACGTGGGAACTAAACAACAATCTCCTCAGTGATACCTTGGTCAAGGAAAGAATAAAGATAGAAATTAAGGGCTTTTTAGAGTTTAATGAAAATGAAGCCACAAAATACCCAAACTTATGGGATACAATGAAAGCATTTCTAAGAGCAAAACTCATAGCTCTGAGTGCCTCCAAAAAAGAAACTAGAGAGAGCACACACTAGCAGCTTGCCAGCACACCTAATAGCTCTTTAAAAAAAAAGGAAGCAAATTCACACAAGAGGAGTAGAAGGCAGGAAATAATCACCCAAGTGGAAACAAGAAGAACTATTCAAAGAATCAACCAAAGGAGGAGCTGGTTCTTTGAGAAAATCAACAAGATAGATAAACCCTTAGCCAGATGAAATAGAGGTCACAGGGACAGCATACTAATTAACAAAATCAGAAATGAAAAGGGAGACATAACAACAGGTCCTGAAGAAATCCAAAACACCATCAGATCCTACTACAAAAGGAGATACTCAACAAAATTGGAGAACCTGGATGAAATGTACAAATTTCTTGTCATATACAAGGTACCAAAGTTAAATCAAGATCAGGTTAATTATCTAAACAGGCTTATTTCCCTAAAGAAATAGATGCAGTCATTAATACTCTCCCAATCAAAAAAAAAAAAAAAAAAAAAAAAAAAGCCCAGACCAGATGTATTTAGTGCAGAGTTCTATCAGACCTTCAAAGAAGATCTAATCCCAGTTCTTCACAAACTATTCCACAAAATAGAAGCAGGAGGTACTCTACCCAACTCATTCTATAAAGCCACAATTACTCTGATACCTAAACCACAAAAGACCCAACAAAGTTAGAGAACTTCAGACCAATTTCCCTTATGAATATCAATGCAAAACTCCTCAATAAAGTTCTTGGAAACAGAATCCAAGAACACATCAAAACAATCATCCATCCTGACCAAGTAGGTTTCATTCGAGAGATGCAAATGAAATCCATCAATGTAATCCAGTATATATACAAACTCAAAGGAAAAAAAAAAACACATGATCAACTTGTTAGATGGAGAGAAAGCATATGACAAAATCGTACACCCATTTATAATAAAAGTCTTTGAAAGATCAGGAATTCAAGGCCCATAATAAACATGCTAAAAGCAATCTACAGCAAACCAGTAGCCAACATCAAAGTAAATGGTGAGAAGCTGGAAGCAATCCCACTAAAATCAGGGACTAGACAAGGCTGCCCACTTTCTCCCTACCTATTCAACATTGTACTTGAAGTCCTAGCCAGAGCAATTCGACAACAAAAGGAGATCAAGGGGACACAAATAGGAAAGGAAGAAGTCAAAATATCACTTTTTGCAGATGATATGATAGTATATATAAGTGATCCTAAAAATTCCAACAGAGAAATCCTAAGCCGGATAAAAAGCTTCAATGAAGTAGCTGGATATAAAATTAACTCAAGCAAGTCAATGACCTTTCTCTACACAAAGAATAAACAGGCTGAGAAAGAAATTAGTGAAACAACACTCTTCTCAATAGTCACAAATAATATAAAATATCTTGGCATGACTCTAAGGAAGTGAAAGATCTGTATGATAAGAACTTCAAGTCTCTGAAGAAAGAAATTAAAGATCTCAGAAGATGGAAAGATCTCCCATGCTCATGGATGGGCAGGATCAGTGTAGGAAAAATAGCTATATTATGAAAAGCAATCTTCAGATTCAATGCAATCCCCATCAAAATTCCAACTCAATTTTTCAACGAATTAAAAAGGACATTCTGCAAATTCATCTGGGATAACAAAAAACCTAGGATAGCAAAAACTCTTCTCAAGGATAAAAGAACCTCTGGTGGAATCACCATGCCTGACTTAAGGCTGTAGTAGAGAGCAATTGTGATAAAAACTGCATGGTACTGGTGTATCGACAGAGAAGTAGACCAATGGAATAGAATTGAAGACCCAGAAATGAATCCACACACCTATGGTCACTTGATCTTTGGCAAGGGAACAAAAACCATCCAGTTGAAAAGAAGACAGCATTTTCAACAAATGGTGCAAGCAAAACTGGTAGTTATCATGTAGAAGAATGCAAATTGATCCATTCCTATCTCCTTGTACTAAGGTCAAATCTAAGTGGATTAAGGAACTCCACATAAAACCAGAGACACTGAAATTTGAAGAGGAGAAAGTAAGGAGAAAGCCTCGAATACATGAGCACAGGGGGAAAATTCCTGAATAGAACAATAATGGATTGTGCTGTAAGATCTAGAATTGACAAATGGGACACCATAAAATTTCAAAGCTTCTGCAATGCAAAAGACACCTTCAGTAAGAAAAAAAGGCCACCAACAAATTGGGAAAGGATCTTTACCTATCTAAAATCAGATAGGGGACTAATATCCAACATACATAAATAATCAAGAAGGTGGACTCAATGAAATCAAATAACCCCATTAAAAATGGGGCTTACAGCTGAACAAAGAATTCTCACCTGAGAAATACCAAATGGCTGAGAAGCACCTGAAAAAATGTTGAACATCCTTAATCATCAGCGAAATGCAAATCAAAACAACCCCGAGATTCCATCTCACACCAGTCAGAATGGCTAAGATCAAAAATTCAGGTGACAGCACATGATGGAGAGGATGTGGAGAAAAAGGAACACTCCTCCATTGTGGGATTACAAGCTTATGAAATGACTCTGGAAATCAGTCTGGAGGTTCCTCAAAAAATTGGACATAGTATTATCAGAGGATCCCGCAATACCACTCCTGGGCATATATCCAGAAGATATTCCAACCGGTAAGAAGGTCACATGCTCCACTATGTTCAAAGCAGCCTTATTTATAATTGCCAGAAGCTGGAAAGACCCAGATGCCCCTCAACAGAAGAATGGAAAAATAAAATGTGGTACATTTATACAAAGGAGTACTAAACAGCTAATAAGAAAATGAATTTATGAAATTTCTAGGCAAATGGTTGGACCTGGAGTACATATCCTGAGTGAGGTAACCCAATCACAAAAGAACTCACACAATATGTACTCACTGATAAGTGCATATTAGCCCACAAACTTAGAATACCCAAGATATAAGATAAAATTTGCTAAACACATTAAACTCAAGGAGAAAGAAGACCAAAGTGTGGACACTTTGCCCCTTCTTAGAATTGGGAACAAAACACCCATGGAAGGAGTTCCAGAGACATAGTTTGGAGCTGAGAAGAAAGGATGGACCATTTAGAGACTGCCATTTCCGGGGATCCTTCCCATAGTCAGCCTCCAAACGCAGACACCATTGCATACACTAGCAAGATTTTGCTGAAAGGACCCATATATAGCTGACTTTTGTGATATTATGCCAGGGTCTAGCAAACACAGAAGTGGATGCTCACAGTAAGCTATTGGATGGATCACATTGCCCCAAAGTAGGAGCTAGAGAAAGTACCCAAGGAGTTGGTGGAATCTGCAACCCTATAGGTGGAACAACAATAATGAACTACTGAGTACCCCCCAGAGCTCGCGTCTCTACCTGTATATGTATCATAAGATGGCCTAGTCGGCCATCAGTGGAAAGAGAGGCCCATTGGTCTTGAAAACTTTATCTGCCTCAATACAGCGGGACACCAGGGCCAAGAAGTGGGAGTGGGTATGTTGGGGAGTCAGTGGGTGAGCAGACAGGGGACTTTTTTGATAGCACTGGAAATGTAAATGAAATAAACACGTAATTTTTAAAAAAGCACCTAAAGAAATGTTCAACATCCTCAGTCATCAAGGAAATGCAAATCAAAATGATCCTGTGATTCTACCTCATACCAGACAGAATGGCTAAGATCAAATACTCAGGTGACCGCAGGCACTGGTGAGGATGTGTAGAATGAGGAACACTCCTCCATTTCTCTAAGATTGTAAGCAGGTACAACCACTCTGGAAATCGTTCTGATGCTTCCTCAGGCAATTGGAAGTAGTCCTACTTGAGGACCCTGCCATAGCTGTCCTGTGCATATAAACAAAAGATGCTCCTAAATATAACAAGGACACATCCTATACAAATTACAAGGAAACATGCTCCACTATGTTCATAGCAGCCTTATTTATAACAACCAGAAGCTGGAAACAAACAAGATGTCCCTCAAAAGAGGGATAGATACAGAATATGTGGTACATTTCACAGTGAAATACTACAGAGCTACTAAAAACAATGGATTCATGAAATTCACAGGCAAATGGATGGAACTAGAAAATGTCATCCTGAATGAGGTAACAAAGTCACAAAAGAACACACATGGTATATACTCACTGATAAGTGGGTATTATGTAAAAAGATTGAAATGCCCATGATAGAACTCACAGACTATGCAAAGCACAAGAAGTAGGAAGACCAAATGTGGATTCTTTAGTCCTATCTAGTAGTGGGAGCAAAATAATCACAGGAGGTACAGAGTGAAAAGGATTTGGGAGAAAGAGAGAAGGTGAGAAGAAAAAAGGGGCAGGATCAAGTGTGAGGGGAGATGGGGGAAATATATGAAGGGTCAATAAATTAAAGAGAGGTGGGTAGCAAGGGGAGGTAGGAAACTGGGGGTAGCCAACAGAAAGTCCCTGATGCCAGGAAAGCAAAAGGCTCTCAAGACAAAACTGTGATGACATTAGCTGAAATGCCCAACCAAGGGGAGAGATCAGTAGAGACCAAATCCAGAGGTTAGGAATGGCCACCAGTTGAGGGTTGGATTCACCCCCACCCCTTCTCAAAATTTAGCCCAGAATTTCTTCTGTCTAAAGGAAATGCAGTGAAAAGAGTAGAGCAGAAACTGAAGGAAAGGCCATCCAGAGACTCTCCGACCTGGGGATCTATTCCATATGCAGTCAACAATCCCAGTCACTATTGCTGATGTCAAGAAGTGCTTGCTTACAGGAAACTGTTATGGATGTCTTCTGAAAGACACAATGAGAACCTGACAGATACAGTTCCAAATGTTTGCAGGCAACCATTGGATGAGTACAGGAACTCCAGTGGGGGAGATTAATAAATACCAAAGGAGGTGAAGGGGTTTACAACCCGATAGGAAGAGCAATGATATCAACCAACTAGACACCCCAGAACTCACAGGAACTAAATCACCAACCAAAGAATACACATGGAGAGACCCATGCCTCCAGCTGCATATTTAACAGTGGTGGGCCTTATCCAGCATCAACGGGAGGGGAGGAACTAAGTTCTGTGAAGGCTTGATGCCATTCCTTAAGAAAATTTAGAGCAGTAAGGTGGCAGAATGGGTGGGCATACACCCTCATAAAATCAGAAGGGAGGGAATTGTTATGTGGAGGTTTGAAGGGGAAACTTGGAATGAGGATAACATTTGAAATACAAAGAATTAAAATAAGCAATAATTATTAACAAAACATGCATAGAAATAAAATAAATGAATAGATTTAAAGTAAAAATCTGAAGAAAGTGAAAAATTATTTGACTAAAAAGGCATAAAGGAATTGGGGAGGCATAAAGGAATAAAGGAAATATGAAGCTTATGTCAGAATATTGAAAGAAAAATATCATTCTTGAGTTGCAAATTGAGCATGACAAGAATGTCTTGAAGGGAGAAGAAGGTGGTTTGAACTGAGGAATGAGTCAGTGGCCTGATGGGTGACAGACATGGGCCTTGGAGGTACAGATACCAGCAAAGTACATGCTACATTTGTGTCAATGTGCTACAATGAAACCCTCAATAATGTACGGTAATGTACAGGAAATCATAATTATTAAACAAAAATGATTTAACAAACTTGAACTACTGAAAATTTCATTTGCACACTTGAAAAACAAATTTCCTCTGTATTCTTATGAAAGACAGCTCCATTATCATTCCTCTAGATAAAAAGTCTCTGTACTCTGAATTTATCAGAGATTCAGCAGTCATACACAGGAAAACCAGTGACTTTTACATAATGCAGAAATATACAATGCAAAACACTAAACTTGTTTGTGTCACTCTGAATTAAAATGGAGCATAGCATTCCCCATACTGATGAACTGCCTATATAACCTCTTCTTGTTTCCAGTCCAAATCCAATGGAACAGTTTCATGAGTGTATAATATTTAGTAAACACTCAGATTGTCACTGTTGACTCTAGACTGCAACCAAATATACATGGGTAGAGAATGTACAGGAAAAGTTTATACACTGAACCACAATGTCCCGTCACAGTCACTATTTGTTTCTAAGATATTTAATAGCTATTTGTAAATAAGATTCCTTAACAGCCACTACCTCAATGTAAAATGACAAAAAACAATGTAGTAAAAAATATATAATGTAGAATAGATGCATCAGCCTAGGATATTAAGTTGAAAAAAATTGAGAATGTGGGAGGGAGATAATGGTTTGGAACTCAAATATTAACGTGATTTTTTTCATTACTAATTAATTTTTGGAAAGTGAAGTGACTTTTTGTATTATTGGAAATAAAGAACAAAGCATGGCATATTTTCTGGGTCTTGTTGAGCCTTTAAATCTCAATCTTTACCATGTAAATTAACTGTGGATATGTGAAGAAATGTATGATTTCAGATAGAGCTTGATTACCTATACTTGGGATTTGATCTGTTTATAGATTCTCAAGATAATGGAAGCACAGGTCTTGTTTAGATATTTCTGTCACTTAGTGACATAGTCCACACTCTACATGATCTGTGGATCTCAGTGAATGTAAACATGAGTCTGCCTCTGCATGACTTGGACTGTGTAATAAAGTGTCCTGTGTGTCCTCAGTAGCTCCAATTTTGCTATTACTGGATGTCTCACTGTGAATAATGTGATTCAATCCACTGACATCATTTCTGACTGTGTTCACATAATCAGATTGTTGAAACTTTCCAAGGACTAAATTTGAACACAGGGGCTTCCTTCCACAGATTCACAATCATGAATGATATCATGGAGACTGAGAATGATTCATACTCCTAAGTATTTACATACAAGTGTTTATTACATGGACTATTGACACCAGTTGCAGAGCCCCAGGGAAGAAAGTATTTACGTTTCTTCCAGGGCTCAGGAGAAACCTAAAAATAAAATGAGTCATGAATATGCAATAAACCTCACCTTTGCACAAAGAAATAAATGCTGGTAGAAATCTGATGTGCTGATATGCATGGCACTTCACAATCAACACTGCCCAGGTTTAAGGCAGGAAAAAGATGTTCATTTTCATGGGAGTTTTCTTCCTCCTTGATATTACACTTCTCATGGCCAATTTCATTGATCCCAGGTGCTTTTGGAGAATAAATTTGGATGAAATAATGGATGAATATTTGGGATTAACTTGTGCTTTCATCCTGGCAGCAGTTCAGACACCCACTGAAAAAGATTATTTCAACAAGACTCTTAATTTTCTGTAAGTATATTTGTATTTTAAATTGAAATGAGAACATCAATATTTCTTGAGTGCTCTGAGGATGAAGATTAGGCAAATTCTTGAGTCTTCTCTCCTGGTGCTAATTCTGAACTCCGAGAAACAACCTTAATTCCTTTACAGATTTAATCCTATATTCTCCATTTAATTAATCCAGTTGAGGTTTTGGTTTTCCTCCAGGTTTCTTCTAAATTAAAAATTGGAAGCTTTGGAATAAAGGAATATCTACATTGATCTTTAACATAAAGCCCGCCTTTTGACCCTTTATATTGCACTGTAGACAGAGATGACTTATTGAAATTGATCCTGTAATATTGCATTATGTTTTATCCAAAGTACATGTAAATAAATGGTCATAAATTCTGCTGAAAGTCCTTCCATAAGTGTGTTGTTCCTAGAGCATATTCTGGTTCCAGTAATATTCATGGCACATATAGTTGTCAAAAACTTTACATACATACAAACTTACTGTCTCAAAGTCATTGCATATCGTCACTTATTGACTTCTAAAGCTTCATCAGGTTTGGAAAGAGAAGATACTTACACTCAGAAATTCCTACTTCATATGAATGCCTGGATGGATATCTTTGTATGTATATGAGCAAGAAATATTTAGCTCATTAGGGGTCAAAACATTGAAGTGTTTTAAAAGATAAAATCCAAAAGCACTGTGGCTTCGTACCTCACACTATTTATGTACAATCACTGGCTTTTATGTTTTGCAAAGTTCAATTGGGCACTCTCTCTTTAGAGTAAACTATATTTGGAACATATGGAATCCAATGATATGATTACATTCTTTGAATAGGCAGGCTATCAACAGTGGTGACTGCTTATGTCCCTTGTCATTGGCATGGGTGACAATTGTATTGTGGGATAGTTGTAACGTTTGAGAACAGTGATACAGGAGCTTTCTATTAGTTTTTTGTCATTATTTAAGACAATTGTCTTCTCCATTCATGTATGAGTTGGTTAATCTCTGACCCTTTTAAAATATCTAAATCTTGTGGGACTTATTTCAATAATTTTAGTAAATATTAGTGCATATGTTACCAACTTGGTATCAACACCAATTTTTGTGGATTGCTGATCATTGTTTTAAAACACAGCCTTTAGACAACTAGGCTACACAGACATATTATAATTGATGTTTCCTAAATTTCAGTTATAGGTAGTAGTTTGAGCATTGCACAATGTCTACTCTCAAATTTATTTTGTATAGTAGTAAAACTTTAATTAAGATTTGTGTGTGTGTGTGTGTGTGTGTGTGTGTGTGTGTGTGTGTGTGTGTTTGTGGTAATAAATAATATTAAAATGACCTATTTTACAGGATATAGAATGAAAACACAATAGTTGTATAAGTTTTAGTGAAAGACTGTATTTACTGCATTCTAATCATTAAATATGTAGGTGTACATAGAGTGTTCATTGATAAAATTATATGAAATGACAAGGATAAAACAGGAGATATTATTCTTTTCATAAAAATAAACAAAAGCAATGGTATTATTCCATTGTCTTTGGTCTAGTTTTCCACTTTTTTTTTACAAGAACAGTGAATATATCATATAAATTTACACAAAAAAAATCTCTTCTATATTATAAGCATATAATACTGACATATAGAAATATCACAGATATTTCCTTATTTTCCTAGTTCTCAGTAGGATACTAGTAATGATTTAGTGTAATGATAAGGGTTGTCAAAGATGTTTCCTAGAAATTAATTTATAATGAATAAAATACCCAGATTGAATATATCACATTTGTTTGTAAATAGGAAGTAGGAGAATGATACATTAGTTGTGGGACAAGCCCTTAATCTCTGCACTAAACACCTGCCACTGCTGCATAACTGTGCATTTGAATTGAGGATAGTCTACAGGAAAGTATCTTATAAAACATTTGGATGTATTGCAATCTTATAACCTAAATAGTACTTGCTCAAATACATACAAACTTAAATATTGGCATGTATCAATTTCCAAATTCATGTTTGATATTCGAATTTAATTAAAAATAAATCTTTAGAGAATATTTTATTTTAATAAAAGATTGAAAAAATAACAGCATGAGGATAGATATGAAGGGATGTGTCAAGTATTTTGGCCACAAATTGTAAGTGATTATAAGTACAGGAATCAAATGTTGCTGGAGAGAGAGACCATTATGCATTGATAAATCATGGTTTCATTTCTTTCTTTTTCTCTTTCTTTCTTTCTTTCTTTCTTTCTTTCTTTCTTTCTTTCCTTCTTTCTTCTTTACTTCTTTCTTTCTTTCTTTTTTCTATTTTCTTCCACCTGTGTCTGCATCCCAAGTGCTGGGATTAAAGGTGTGTGACACCACTCCTGGCTATGGTTTCATTTCCTTAACCAATTCAGTTAATTTCACAAGAAAATATCATGAACTCAGTGGCTCTAATAACAAATTTATTTCTTGCTCAATAATTTCAAAATGAAGACATGATCAGAATTACTGTTTTGTCAATATCTGTGGTTTTCTCTTTACCTTCTGGTCAAGCACTCAAAAACAAAAATGGAAATTATCTCTGTGGATGAGGTCAATACCATCTCTTATTTATGGGACCAACACGATCATGAACTTTTAAAGTACTTACTATTTTCCAGGTCCACCTGTCAATCCAATCTTATAACAAAAGCCATTTGTTCCAATCTTTAGACGTGAGATACACAAACTTCCAGTATTGCATAGTGCTTCTATTGAGTACAAGTATTCACGTATAATCATCTGTCCATAATAAACACTGTACTCTTTTACAGAAAAACAACTACAAACCACAAATATGCTTTGGCATTGGTGTTTGCAATGGATGAAATCAACAGAAATCCTGATCTTTTACCAAATATGTCTTTGATTATAAGATACGCTTTGGGCCATTGTGATGGAAAAACTGTAACACCTACACCATATTTATTTCATAAAAAAAAAAAAAGCCCTATCCCTAATTATTTCTGTAATGAAGAGAGTATGTGTTCCTTTCTGATTTCAGGACCCAATTGGAAGGTATCATTAAGTTTCTGGAAGTACCTGGACAGCTTTTTATCTCCACGTGTGAGTTATCATCGTCCAGGAATTCTTAACATGTCTCTTTGGAAGACTTTGATAGCTATTAAGAAAGTTAAAGGATGTGGTTGGACTTATGCTTATGTCAATCTAGGTAGTTCCAGGATACTTACTATTTAGAAACATGTTAGACTTTCAACTAGGGATTACCACTAGAAGTTGACAGATAACTTCGAGGAGGAATAGAAGAGGCCATGGAGAATTGAGTCTGTCATATTGGGAGGGATAATCTTACAGCCTTGACTGACTGTCAGTCAGAATGCTTCATTATTTATACCAAGCTCAGCAAGCAGTGATTTGTTCAAACTGTTCCAAAACATAGAGCTTATTATTTCTGTCCCCAGATAGGAGTTATCTTCATCTTGGTCATAAGATTAAATTATCATTAGTAAACTGTGAAATAACAAAATTATGGTGGTGTTAAAAGTTTAGTCATCAGAGATAAACTGGGATAAAACAGAAATGTTACCAACATTTTCTCTATAACCCAGCTTTTAAATATATGGAGTATTTTTTTTTTTTTGTAAAGGCATGAAATACTATTCTTAATCTGGCAACTCATGGCATTTCAGTGGTATTAGAAAGAATGAAAAGCTGCAATCCAGTCTGTGGAGTTAGTAATTTGACTACCTGTGAGTGTATGACCAACTATTAATTGGACATGGTTCTACCGGAAGATCCCACAATACCTCTCCTGGGCATATATACAGAAAATGTTCCAACTAGTAAGAAAGACACATGCTCCACTATGTTCATAGCAGCCTTATTTATAATAGCCAGAAACTGGAAAGAACCCAGATGTCCCTCAACAGAGGAATGAATACAAAATGTGGTACATTTACACAATAAAGTACTACTCAGCTGTTAAAAAGAATGAATTTATGAAATTCCTAGGCAATGGTGGACAAGTAGGGCATTATCCTGAGTTAGGTAAACCAATCACAAAAGAACTCAAATGTCAGAATATAAACTGACATAATATCCCTGGCAAAACTTTTACACCCATAGTGCTATACCTTTAATAAGTCATTTTCTTTAATAATATGATGATATTATTATGTAATTAATTTACATTATTATATCATTATCTATATATAATATTATTATATAATCTGTAGAATTTATTGCTATGTTTTATCTTGTTTTTTTTCCACATCGTAAGATACAAAATTAGAACTTCACAAGTGAACTTTTCTAAGAAAGACGAGTTATGGGGTTCCATTACCTCGTTCTTCCATATTTTTCCACATGAAGATTTTTGCATCATTATAAGACACTTTTTTTGGTATGGTACTTAATTTTTTTCTTTCTTTTTTATTAGGTATTTTCCTCATTTACATTTCCAATGCTATCCCAAAATCCCCCATACCCTCACCCCCTTACTCCCCTACCCACCAACTCCCACTTTTTGGCCCTGGTGTTCCCCTGTTCTGGAGCATATAAAGTTTGCAAGTCAAATTGGCCTTTCTTTCCAGTGATGGCCTCCTAGGCCATCTTCTGATACATATGCAGCTAAAGTCAAGAGCTCCAGGGTACTGGTTAGTTCATACTGTTGTTGCACCTATAGGGTCTTTAGCTCCTTGGATATATTCTCTAGCTCCTCCATTGGGGGCCCTGTGCTCCATCCAATAGCTGACTGTGAGCATCCACTTATGTGTTTGCTAGGCCCCGGCATAGCCTCACAAGAGACACCTATATCAGGGTCCTTTCAGCAAACTCTTGCTAGTGTATGCAATGATGTCATCGTTTGGAGGCTGATTATGGGATGGATCCTTGGATATGGCAGTCTCTAGATGGTCCATCTTTTTGTCTCCACTCCAAACTTTGTCTCTGTATCTCCTTCCATGGGTGTTTCGTTCCGATTTCTAAGAAGAGGCAAAGTGTCCACACTTTTGGTCTTAGTACTTCTTCAGTTTCATGTGTTTTGAAAATTGTAACTTGTATCTTGGGTGTTCTAAGTTTCTGGGCTAATATCCACTTATCAGTGAGTACATATTGTGTGAGTTCTTTTGTGATTGGTTTACCTAACTCAGGATAATGCCCTACTAGTCCACCATTTGCCTAGGAATTTCATAAATTCATTGTTTTTAATACCTGAGTAGTACTCTATTGTGTAAATGTACCACATTTTTTGTATCCATTCCTCGGTTGACAAACATCTGGGTTCTTTCCAGTTTCTGGTTATTATAAATAAGGCTGCTATGAACATAATGGAGCATGTGTATTTCTTACTAGTTGGAACATCTTCTGGATATATGCCCAGGAGAGGTATTGCGGGATCCTCTAGTAGTACCATGTCCAATTTTCTGAAGAACTGTCAGACTGATTTCCAGAGTGGTTGTGCAAGCTTGCAATCTCACCAACAATGGAGGAGTGTTCCTCTTTCTCCACATCCTTGCCAGCATCTGCTGTCACTTCAATTTTTGGTCTTAGCCATTCTGACTGGTGTGAGATGAAATCTCAGGGTTGTTTGGATTTGCATTTTCCTGATGTTTAAGGATGCTGAACATTTTTTTAGGTGTTTCTCAGCCATTCAGTATTCCTCAGGTGAGAATTCTTTGCTTACCTCTGAGCCCCATTTTTTAATGGGGTTATTTGATTTTCTGGAGTCTACCTTCTTGATTCTTTATATATATTGGATATTAGTCCCCTATCCTATTTAGGATAGGTAAAGATCCTTTTCCGACCTGTTGGTGGCCTTTTTGTCTCATTGACAGTGTCTTTTTGCCCGCAGAAATTTGCAGTTTCCTGAGGTCCCATTTGTCAATTCTCAACCTTACAGAACTAGCCATTGCTTTTGTATTCAAGAATTTTTCCCCTGTGCCCCATATCTTTGAGGCTTTTCCCCACTTTCTCCTCTATAAGTTTCAGTGTCTCTGGTTTTATGTCGAGCTCGTTGATCCACTTAGATTTGACCTTAGTCCAAGGAGATAGGAATCGATCAATTCGCATTCTTCTACATGATAACCACCAGTGGTGCCAGCACCATTTGTTGAAAATGCTGTCTTTTTTCCACTGGATGGTTTTTGCTCCCTTGTCAAAGATCAAGTGACCATAGATGTGTGGGTTCATTTCTGGGTCTTCAATTCTATTCCAATGGTCTACTTGTCTGTTGATATACCAGTACAATGCAGTTTTTATCAAAATTGCTCTCTAGTACAGCTTTAGGTCAGGCATGGTGATTCCACCAGAGGTTCTTTTATCCTTGAGAAGGGTTTTTGCTATCCTAGGTTTTTTGTTATTCCAGATGAATCTGGCAATTGCCCTTTCTAATTCATTGAAGAATTGATTTGGAATTTTGATGGGGATTGCACTGAATCTGTAGTTTGCTTTTGGCAACATAGCCATTTTTACAATATTGATCCTGGCAATCTATGAGCATTGGAGACCTTTCCTTCTTCTGAGATCTTCTTTAATTACTTTCATCAGAGACTTAAAGTTCTTATCATACAGATCTTTCAATTCCTTATTTAGGGTCATGCGAAGGTATATTACATTATTTGTGACTATTGAGAAGGGTGTTGTTTCCCTAATTTCTTTCTCAGCCTGTTTATTCTTTGTATAGAGCAAAGCCATTGACTTGTTTGAGTTAATTTTATATACAGCTACTTCACTGAAGCTGTTTATCAGGTTTAGGGGTTCTCTGGTGGAATTTTTAGGGTCACTTATATATATTATCATATCATCTGCAAAAAGTGATAATTTGACTTCTTTTCCAATTTGTATCCCCTTGGTCTCCTTTTGTTGTCGAATTGCTCTGGCTAGGACTTCAAGTACAATGTTGAATAGGTATGGAGAAAGTGGGCAGCCTTGTCTAGTTTCTGATTTTAGTGGGATTGCTTCCAGCTTCTCACCATTTACATTGATGTTGGCTAATGGTTTACTGTAGATTGCTTTTATCATGTATAGGTATGGTCCTTGAATTCCTATCATGAATGGGTGTTGTCAAATCTTGTCAAATGCTTTCTCCTCGTCTAAGTAGATGATTATGTGGTTTTTGTCTTTGAGTTTGTTTATATAATGGATTACATTGATGGATTTCCATATATTAAACCATCCCTGCATCCCTGGAATGAAACCTACTTGGTCAGGATGGATCGTTGTTTTGATGTGTTCTGGAATTTGGTGAGCTAGAATTTAATTGAGTATTTTTGCATCGATATTCATAAGGGAAATTGTTCTGAAGTTCTCTATTTTTGTTGGATCTTTCTGTGGTTTAGGTATCAGAGTAATTGTGGCTTCATAGAATTAGTTGGCTAGAGTACCTTCCACTTCTATTTTGTGGAATAGTTTATGCAGAACTAGAATTAGGTCTTCTTTGAAGATCTCAGAACTCTGTACTAAACCCTTCTTCTTCCTGGGCTTTTTTTTTTTTTTGCATCGATATTCATAAGGGAAATTGTTCTGAAGTTCTCAATCTTTGTTGGATCTTTCAGTGGTTTAGGTATCAGAGTATTTGTGGCTTCATAGAATGAGTTGTGTAGAGTTCCCTCTACTTCTATTTTGTGGAATAGTTTGTGCAGAACTGGAATTAGATCTCCTTTCAAGGTCTGGTAGAACTCTGCACTAAACCTATCTGGTCCTGGTTTTTTTTTTTTTTTTTTTTGGCTGGGAGACTATTAATGACTGCTTCTATTTCTTTAGGGGATATCGGACTGTTTAGATAACTAACTTGATCCTGATTTAACTTTGGTACCTGGTATCTGTCTAGAAATTTGTCCATGTCGTCCAGGTTTTCCAGTTTTTTTTTTTTAGTATAGCCTCTTGTAGAAGAATCTGATGGTGTTTTTTACTTCTTCAGGATCTGTTGTTATGTCGCCCTTTTCACTTCTGATTTTGTTAATTAGGATGCTGTCCCTGTGCCCTCTAGTGAGTCTGGCTAAGAGTTTATCTATCTTGTGGATTTTCTCAAAGAACCAGGTACTCATTTTGTTGATTCATTGAATAGTTCTTATTGTTTCCACTTGGTTGATTTCACCTGTGAGTTTGATTATTTCCTGTCGTCTACTCCTCTTGGGTGAATTTGCTTCCTTTTTTTCTAGAGCTTTTACATATGTTGTCAAGCTGCTAGTGTGTGCTCTCTCCAGTTTCTTTTTGGAGGCACTCAGAGCTATGAGTTTACCTCTTAGAAATGCTTTCATTGTGTCCCATAAGTTTGGGTATGTTGTGGCTAAATTTTCATTAAACTCTAAAAATTCTTTAATTTCTTTCTTTATTCCTTCCTTGACCAAGGAATCATTGAGAAGAGTGTTGTTCATTTTCCATGTGAATGGTGGCTTCCATTATTTATATTGTTATTGAAGAACAGCTTTAGTCCATGGTGGTCTCATAGGATGCTCGGACAATTTCGATATTTTTGTTTTTGTTGAGGCCTGTTTTGTGACCCATTATATGGTCAATTTTGGAGAAGGTACGTTGAGGTGCTGAAAAGAATTTATATCCTTTTGTTTTAGGATTAAATGTTCTGTAGATATCTGTTAATTCCATTTGTTTCATAACTTCTGTTAGTTTCACTGTGTCCCTGTTTAGTTTCTGTTTCCACAATCTGTCCATTGATGAAAGTGGTATGTTGAAGTCTCCCAATATTATTGTGTGAGGAGCAATATGTGCTTTGAGCTTTACTAAAGTCAATTTAATGAATGTGACTGCCCTTGCATTTGGAGCATAGATATTCAGAATTGAGAGTTCCTATTGGAGGATTTTACCTTTGATGGTTATGAATTGTCCCTCCTTGTCTTTTTTTGTTAACTTTGGTTTGGAAGTCAATTTTATTAGATATTAGAATGGCTACTCCTGCTTATTTCTTGAGACCATTTGCTTGGAAAATTGTTTTCCACCCATTCTCTCTGAGGTAGTGTCAGTCTTTTTCCCTGAGATGGGTTTCCTGTAAGCAGCAGAATGTTGAGTCCTGTTTGTGTAGCCAGTCTGTTAGTCTATTTCTTTTTATTGGGGAATTGAGTCCATTGATATTAAGAGATATTAAGGAAAAGTAATTGTTGCTTCCTTTATTTTTTTTTAGAGGTGACATTCTGTTCTTGTGGCTGTCTTGTTTTTGGTTTGTTAAGGGATTACTTTCTTGCTTTTTCTAGTGCATGGTTTCCATCCTTGTATTGGATTTTCTCTGTTATTATCCTTTGAAGGGCTGGATTTGTGGAAAGATAATGTATGAATTTGGTTTTGTCTTGGAATACTTTGGTTTCTCCATCTATGGTAATTGAGAGTTTGGCTGGGTATAGTAGCCTGGGTTGGCATTTGTGTTCTCATACTGTCTGTATAACATCTGTCCAGGAACTTCTGCCTTTCATAGTCTCTGGTGAAAAGTCTGGTATAATTCTGATAGGCCTGCCTTCATAAGTTACTTGACCTTTTTTCCCTTACTGCTTTTAATATTCTATCTTTATTTAGTGCATTTGTTGTTCTGATTGTTATATGTCGGGAGGAATTTATTTTCTTGTCCAGTCTATTTGGAGTTCTGTAGGCTTCTTATATGTTCTTGGGCTTCCCTTCCTTTAGGTTTAGGAAGTTTTCCTCTATAAATTTGTTGAAGGTATTTGCTGGTCCTTTAAGTTGAAAATCTACATTCTCATCTACTCCAATTATCCGTCAGTTTGGTCTTCTCATTCTGTCCTCATTTTTCCATATTTTTCAACATGAAGATTTTTTTTTTTTTTTTTTTTTTACCATTCAAATATGGAGCAGCCTTTTATTGCTGTAATTTAGGGAAAATGGTAAGAGTTTCATAGCAAAAAAAATTTTTTTTTCTCAAGACTTACCTCTCAGAGGCCGGGAATATGTATAGCTTTGTAAAGGAGCATTTCTTTTTTTTTTTTTTTTCTTTTTTTTTTTTTCCATTTTTTATTAGGTATTTAACTCATTTACATTTCCAATGCTATACCAAAAGTCCCCCATATCCACCCACCCCCACTCCCCTGCCCACCCACTCCCCCTTTTTGGCCCTGGTATTCCCCTGTACTGGGGCATATAAAGTTTGCAAGTCCAATGGGCCTCTCTTTCCAGTGATGGCCGACTAGGCCATCTTTTGATATATATGCAGCTAGAGTCAAGAGCTCCAGGGTACTGGTTAGCTCATAATGTTGTTCCACCTATAGGGTTGCAGATCCCTTTAGCTCCTAGGCTACTTTCTCTAGCTCCTCCATTGGGAGCCCTATGATCCATCCATTAGCTGACTGTGAGCATCCACTTCTGTGTTTGCTGGGCCCCGGCATAGTCTCACAAGAGACAGCTACATCTGCGTCCTTTCAATAAAATCTTGCTAGTGTATGCAATGGTGTCAGCGTTTGGATGCTGATTATGGGGTGGATCCCTGGCTATGGCAGTCTCTACATGGTCCATCCTTTCATCTCAGCTCCAAACTCCGTCTCTGTAACTCCTTCCATGGGTGTTTTGTTCCCAAATCTAAGGAGGGGCATAGTGTCCACACTTCAGTCTTCATTCTCCTTGAGTTTCATGTGTTTAGCAAATTATATCTTATATCTTGGGTATCCTAGGTTTGGGGCTAATATCCACTTATCAGTGAATACATATTGTGTGAGTTTCTTTGTGAATGTGTTACCTCACTCAGGATGATGCCCTCCAGGTCCATCCAATTGGCTAGGAATTTTATAAATTCATTCTTTTTAATAGCTGAGTAGTACTCCATTGTGTAGATGTACCACATTTTCTGTATCCATTCCTCTGTTGAGGGGCATCTAGGTTCTTTCCAGCTTCTGGCTATTATAAATAAGGCTGCTATGAACATAGTGGAGCATGTGTCCTTCTTACCTGTTGGGGCATCTTCTGGATATATGCCCAGGAGAGGTATTGCTGGATCCTCCGGTAGTACTATGTCCAGTTTTCTGAGGAACCGCCAGACTGATTTCCAGAGTGGTTGTACAAGCCTGCACTCCCACCAACAATGGAGGAGTGTTCCTCTTTCTCCACATCCTCGCCAGCATCTGCTGTCACCTGAATTTTTGATCTTAGCCATTCTGACTGGTGTGAGGTGGAATCTCAGGGTTGTTTTGATTTGCATTTCCCTGATGATTAAGGATGTTGAACATTTTTTCAAGTGCTTCTCTGCCATTCGGTATTCCTCAGGTGAGAATTCTTTGTTCAGTTCTGAGCCCCATTTTTTAATGGGGTTATTTGATTTTCTGAAGTCCACCTTCTTGAGTTCTTTATATATGTTGGATATTAGTCCCCTATCTGATTTAGGATAGGTAAAGATCCTTTCCCAATCTGTTGGTGGTCTTTTTGTCTTATTGACGGTGTCTTTTGCCTTGCAGAAACTTTGGAGTTTCATTAGGTCCCATTTGTCAATTCTCGATCTTACAGCACAAGCCATTGCTGTTCTGTTCAGGAATTTTTCCCCTGTGCCCATATCTTCAAGGCTTTTCCCCACTTTCTCCTCTATGAGATTCAGTGTCTCTGGTTTTATGTGAAGTTCCTTGATCCACTTAGATTTGACCTTAGTACAAGGAGATAAGTATGGATCAATGCGCATTCTTCTATATGATAACAACCAGTTGTGCCAGCACCAATTGTTGAAAATGCTGTCTTTCTTCCACTGGATGGTTTTAGCTCCCTTGTCGAAGATCAAGTGACCATAGGTGTGTGGGTTCATTTCTGGGTCTTCAATTCAATTTGTATATATTTTCCTAAAGGTGTACAACTTATGAATCCCAATTATTTGCACCAGAATTACCTGGGTATATAGTAAGAAGAGTTTTTCTAATCCAATTTGCTGCTAACACTTTTAGGCTGCAAAATCTAGTTAATATTTTTACAAATACTTTGATCTTATTGTCTGTTTCCTGAGGAGGCACAGAGGCAGACATTGCCAGAGTAATTCAGAATAAAACCTAAAAAGGAGATCTCTGGCAGCTTTATATGAGTCACAACCTCTAGTGTAAAATATTACTGTCAAGTAGGGCAATATAAGAGTATCTCTTCCAAATGCTATATCAGAAATATGTACAGGACTCTCCTCTTCAATCTTAGAAGTATTTATGGATTATGGCATAAAAGCCTTTTTAAAAAAATATTCATCAAATATCCCCAAATTGTAAAAGTATAAAAAACCCTTCAAACATTTGAAACAGAGATATCAAGACCAAAACTGAAAGACAGAAGGCAGTCATTATAACATCTGAATACATTTGTTACAACTTTGTCAAACAGCTATGCTTGCTGTTCCCAATAGAAGTGGATGTGCCAGGCTTCCACGTTTGCTCATTTGAATCAGAGAGAAAAAGCCATAGGTAATCAACTGTTTGCAGGTAAATATAATTACAAGTGTTTTCACATGCACCACACCTCATGCTGCTCTCTGTGTTGTAGATCCTTCAGCTTACCTATGGACCTTTCAGTTCCATCTTCAGTGATGATGAACAATATCCCTATCTCTATCAGATGGCCCCAAAGGACACATCTCTAGCATTGGCAATGGTCTCCTTCATACATTACTTCAACTGGAATTGGATTGGCCTTGTCATCCCAGATGATGATCAAGGAAACCAATTTCTTTTAGAGTTGAAGAAACAGAGTGAAAACAAGGAAATTTGCTTTGCCTTTGTGAAAATGATCTCTGTTGATGATGTTTCATTTCCACAAAATACTGAAATGTACTACAACCAAATTGTGATGTCATCCACAAATGTCATTATCATTTATGGAGAAACATACAATTTCATTGATTTGATCTTCAGAATGTGGGAACCTCCCATTTTACAGAGAATATGGATCACCACAAAACAATTGAATTTCCCTACCAGGAAAAAAGACATAAGTCATGGCACATTCTATGGATCACTTACTTTTCTACCCCACCATGGTGAGATTTCTGGCTTTAAAAATTTTGTACAGACATGGTTCCATTTCAGAAACACAGATTTATATCTAGTAATGCCAGAGTGGAAATATTTTAACTATGAAGACTCAGCATCTAACTGTAAAATACTGAAGAACAATTCATCTGATGCCTCATTTGATTGGCTAATGGAACAGAAGTTTGACATGACCTTTAGTGAGAGTAGTCATAACATATACAATGCTGTGCATGCCATAGCCCATGCCCTCCATGAGATGAATCTGCAAAAGGCTGATAATCAGGCAATAGACAATGGAAAAAATAGCCAGTTCTCACTGCTTGAAGGTAAAAGTTTCTTCTATTTAAAGAAGTTTGGTGTCTTCAATTGCATAGTTGTTTAGAGTCTTTCAGATGCCCAGACTTAAAGAAATAAGAAATATTTTCCAAAATAGATAGGTTTCCAAACATTTTACCTTAACAAAAGCAAATCTATAGATTGTTATGAATGTGATTGGAAAAAGAATTCACAGATTAGCAATGAAAATGTGTGGTTTTATACAGAGAACACAAATATCTATTAGCATGCCCCTTCCAATATTGGATATAAACAGTCTTTCCTCATTAATTTTCTCCATGATTAGAAGATGAGTTTATATTTATATTTGTCAATTTTATGAAAATCATTTGGAGGAATTATTTTCATTAGTGTTTCCAGTGATTTTGCCAAGAGTGTAGGCTTTGGAGAACATTCTGGTTTTTCTGAGAGTAACTAAACAAGAAATAGTGTTGGTATCATTTTCTGTCTGTATATGTGTTTATAAATGTGAATGTATGCTTCTCACTGATTATATGTATATTTTCTACTCTTTCTGTGTATCTGCGATTATATTTGTGTTACTTTCAATATATATGTTTATCTCTCTGTATGAAAGTGGAAGTGAGCAAAAATTTTTTCTATGTAGGAATTTCTTTCTATAAGTGTTTGTTTATATATGTGTGCGTGTTTCTTTGAGGTTTTGTCAGAGTAGGTTTCATTGTGTAGAAAGTATGTATTTTTAAGTGTTTTTAAGTACTTATATATATTTGTACCTGCTTTACTAAGTATGTGTCTGCCTATTTCTTTGTACTTGTCAAGGCCTCTGGGTTTCTTTTTGTCTTTAGGTGTGAGTATAAAAATCTCTGTGTGTCAATATTACCTCTCCCCGTGTTTTTCTGTCAGTCTCTCTCTCTCTTTCTCTCTCTCTCTCTCTCTCTCTCTCTCTCTCTCTCTCTCTCTCTCTCTTCCTCTCTCTCTCTCTCTGTGTGAGTGTGTGTGTGTGTGTGTGTGTGTGTGTGTGTATGTTTGTGAGTGTGTTGCATACCTATGTTTGGATCTGCATTTTTCTCTGTTTGTGTTTGGTATTCTTCACTGAGAAAACTGAAATTCTTGTAATATTGTGATAATTTCATTTATGCAATTGCATTTGTTGTGATTCCTCTCTTTCTCTCTTTCTTTCTTTCTTTCCTTCTTTCTTTCTTTCTTTCTTTCTTTCTTTAAATACATTTGCCTTTGTTATGAAATCAGAATGAATTTTATGACTTGATATATACATTCTGGTGCAATGCTTGTATTTTAGGTAAACTCCTTTCTAAGAAGGGCCTACTTCACTAATCCTCTTGGGGACAAAGTGTTTATGAAGCAAAGAGTAATAATGCAGGATGAATATGACATTATTCACTTTTGGAATCTCTCACAACACCTTGGGATTAAGATGAAGTTAGGAAAGTTCAGCCCATATTTACCACATGGTCGACACTCTCACTTATATGTAGACATGATTGAGTTGGCCACAGGAAGAAGAAAGGTAAGAGTGTGCTAGCTTACTGGTTTATAATACAGAGCAGTAAACAGTGTCAGATGAACACACGGCAACATATTGAAATGAACAATTTAGTCACATAAGGAACCAATTTCTAGTCTCCTGTATGATATTTCTTTTTTTCATTTTTCACATTTTTACCAATTATTTGAAGATTTCAAACATACATAAAATATACCATTGTCATATCAGAATCTTTTTTTGAAATTTAATAAATAAAAAACCTGATTTTCACCAGTTTGATATTCTTTCCCTTAAATTAAACAAAATTTTCTTCACATAATTGCGCTAATGAAACAGTAATCTCCTCCCTTACCTTAAAGTTCAGGAACAGGTATTTATATGGAAGAGGCTAATGTTACAGTTATGAAACACCAACAGTCATAATTGCTAACCCTTGTCATTATATCCAAAAGTTTTTACCGTATAATAAAAGGGCATTCGACACATTCACTAATGAACACAATTACAGAAAATCATATTCATAGAAACATCACTTTTTAGTAAATTTGAAGAATCCACTCACTCTTTTACATAAGATGACCAGAAGGTCAAAGGAACCTATAGACAGCACTAGAACAACAGAAAAAATAAAGGCTATTAACACACCTCAAGTACAGCAATAACAGCAACCAGACAAAAGCAACAAGTAATTTTCACTTATAATTGAACTTTTGTGTTCACATTCTCTAAGTGAAATCAAATAAAAAAAACTGGTTTATTTTTTAAGACATTCCTAAGTTGTTTGCAGAGAATAGGAAAGCACATTCATATACAAGAGGAGAACTTTTCTTTATTAAAAAATGGATAAAAACAGCATAATGTTTAATAAGAGGGAAAAAGGTCATTCAAAAACAATACATTTGATGGATATGTGTGGAATAATTCTTGACAAAAACACCTACCAAAAGAACACAACACCAAACAAGATCATTCTCTGAGAACACGTAGTTTTTTTTTTAATTTTGATTGTTTTATTTATTGAAAATAACTTGTTATTCTCACATAATACATCCTAATTACAGTTTCCATTCCTTCTATTGGGATGTGAACAATTGTCATTTCTACTGGAAAATATATCATAGTTAATATGCCTATTTCCTTCCTTTTTCATCAGATCCACTTTATGTCACTCATTAGAAGATGACAGGATTCTATGGGAGAATAAAATAAAACAAGTTTAAACAAATCTAAGCCATCATAATAGAACAAAATTTTTATAACACATTTTGGTAACTAGACATATGAAATTGAGCTAGGTGAAAAGACCACGAAATCCTACTTCATACCTCATTTGAATAGTAGTGAATGAAGCATGAGTTAGTGATAGACAATTGAGTGACAGTTTTTCCAAGTTTAGTAAAAAGAATACTTTATTTTTGAAAATATAATTCAAACTGTCAATTCGATAATCAGAATATCTGGAACTACTGATACAAATTATTTATTCCACATTTGCATGTGAACAAACATAAGAAGAAGCACCTATAAACTATTAATGTCAAACTGCAAAAGGAATTCTTTGGACAAAGTGATGTTATATGTCAATGGGAATTCTACACAAACACCCTGAAATAGACTCTCCTTTTCAAAGCCAGCCAAAACACAAAAATCTGGTAGTCAAACACTGTTGGTATCTTCTTTTTTCACTAATTAACCATAGCATAATTACCAAATACAAGGGACAATAGAAAAATTTTTGTGACTCACAAATGCCCTGTTCCCCTACCTGGAAATGAACCTTATATAAACTGAATGTACTCAGGACTTGGGAGCAAAAGTGTGAAAATACAATCACATTGATATTTGAGCCCAAATGAGACCAACTCATTGCTTCCACTTGACTATTCTATCTATTGTACACAGGATTTCTTGAGGTTTGTGGGATGAGACCAATTCTCAGCGTTGCTTGCAAACTAATCAGAGATAATACACCTTCACAACTGCTGATAATCCTGGCTTGTTCATTCTTTTTTCTACTTTGGATTTTTGTCAACTCTTTATCATTCACTCTGAAAATTGTTAGTTTTGGAGCTGTGCTACTTATAAAATATTTAGGAAGCACTACATGGCAATAAATGAGTGTTAGATACTCCTCATATGTATCTATGTGTCACACTGCATGAAAATATAAGTATCATATATCGCAGTATACTTTAATATTTTATATGAAGAAACAGTAAGTAAATAGCAAGTTTATATAATGTGTGTGTGTGTGTGTGTGTGTATGTGTGTGTATACAAACACACAAATTTATTATTTTTTAACTTTGTGCATTGAATAGGGCCTGATATGTAGTATGGCTTTTATGGGAACAATTTGCAATCATATTCCTAACATTCAACTAGTATAAAAGAGGATAAAGCCAAAAAAAATCAAAAGAAAACAAAAAACTAGTTTTATTATCAGGCTGTCATGGAACTCATTTTCTAGATCATGATGGCCTCAAAATCAGAAATCTGCCTGCCTCTGCCACCCAAGTGCTGGGATTAAAGGTGTGTGCCACCACTGCCCAACTGCCTTTGGCTTCAAAAAAGTAAGACATATAAAGCCTTAACAAAAAAACAAAACAAAAAAAAACTGCTCTTATTTTACTGTTGCTTATTACATTCTTAGAGTTGAAGATTCAACCTAGTATGTGTTAGGCTAGAAGCAACCCATGAATTATACTCCCATTTTTATTGTGATTTTGCTATTTGTGGCTTTTTTTCAATTTTTTAATTTGGAGATTTCATTTATTTACATTTCAAATGTTACTCCTTTACCCTGTTTCCCTTCCCCAAACCCACTATATCATCCCCCCTTACCCTGCTTCTTTGAGGATGCTCTTCCACCCAACTACTGAGTCCTTCCTCAGCTCCTAAGCATTCCTCTACACTGGGGCATCAAGCCTTCACAGAACCAAAGGACTCCCCTCCAATTGTTGCCAGATAGGAAACTTTAACTCCTTCAGTCCTTCCCCTAAAACCTCCATTGGGGTCCCTGTGCTCAGTTCAATGGTTGACTGTGAGCATCCATATCTGTATTGGTCAGGATCTGGCAGAGCCTCTCAGGAGATAGCTGTATCAGGCTACTGTTTGTAAACACTTCTGGCCATCCACAATAGTGCCTGGGTGTGGTGTCTGCATTTGGGATGGATCTCCAGGTGTGGTAGTCTCTGTATGTCCTTTCCTTCTGTCTCTGCTCTACTCTTTGCCCCATTATTTCCATTAGACAGGAACAATTCTGGGTTAAAATTTTGTAATTGTGTGGGTGTCCCTATTCCTCAACTGGGGGGCCATGCCTAAACTCTGGATAAGGTATCAACAGATTCTTCCTCCTGATTCTAGGATATTTCAGCTAATGTCTTCCCTTTGGGTTCCTGGGATGCTCTTGATTTCCCAGCATCTGGGACTCTCTGGTTGCTACCCAAAGAACCCATCTCTGATTGCTATATACCTCTGTTCAATTTCCTGACCTCTGTACACATCTTCCATCTTCCACCATACCTGATTCTTCTCCTATTTTTCCCTCCCCATGTGTTCTTCCTCTAAAGGAGAAATTATTTCAGGGATGCAAGCATTCTTCAATATATGCAGTTCCTTTAAATGCAATACATGACAAAATATAGAATTACATTATTTTCCAAAAGCCTTCAGAATTGGCGCTTAGCCAACTCCAACATTAATTCATAGATAAAGAATCAAAAACAGTGATTGAACAGAAGGAACCTATATTGATATTAGAACATTTTCTTTCACAAAACTATTTACAATACTATAATACATGCAGAGGAAATTTTATCTATGAAAGTCAGAAAAAATGTCAGGTTGTTTTTGTGATTCATGTTTTCATCCAAGCACTTTAGAGACAAAATCTGAAAATCATTGTCTGTTTCTCCCCAGTCTACCCTATATTGTGACTTCAAAACAGCCATGTGTGATATGGAGACACTACCTCAAAATAAATTATCATAAAGTACAAAAGTATGCAGACATTCCATACTCTAACTCAAAATAGTCTTTCAAATATAACAAAGGGTTAATATACAGTTAAAGAAAATGGATGGGAGCCAGGCATGTTGGCACACACCTTTAATCCCAGTACTTGAGAGGCAGAGGCAGGCAGATTTCTAAGTTCGAGGCTAGCCTGGTATACAATGTGAGTTCCAGAACAGCCAGGGCTATACAGAGAAACCCTGTCTCAAAAAAAAAAAAAAAAAAAAAAAGTAAAGGAAGGAAGGAAGGAAGGAAGGAAGGAAGGAAGAAAGAAAGAAAGAAAGAAAGAAAGAAAGAAAGAAAGAAAGAAAGAAAGAAAGAAAGAAAGAAAGAAAAAAGAAAGAAAAAAAGAAAGAAAAGAGAGAGAGAGAAAGAAAGAAGGAAAGGGAAAGTGGGAAAGTGAAAGGAAGAAAGGAAGAAGGAAGATAGGAAGAAAGGAAGAAAGGAAGGAAGGAAGGAAGGAAGAAAGAAAGAAAGAAAGAAAGAAAGAAAGAAAGAAAGAAAGAAAGAAAGAAAGAAAAAGAAAATGATGGCTGGGGGAAATATACTCTGATCTTTGATGGGAAAGTGTAACACCCTTTTCAACAATATCAAAAATATAGACAGAATACTTTAAATCTTCAATTAACTTTAAACAACTAATATTTATCCAGCTTTTTCCAATATTTGAAGCCACTGTAGAGCATTTTGACTTCATGGAATACTCCATATTCAAGGTCGCTACGGATTAATTTATCATCTCCAACCATATTAAACCAGTGTCTGCATACTCCACTATTTTTATAAACATTTTCTCATGCTTTGCAACAGTAATTTATTTGAGGTCATATTTGTTATCTGTGACTGAAGGACATATTTTTCCTATTTCAAATTTCTTCAAATATTAACTTGCTTCTCTGTTGTTTTCATTAAACTTTGATAATAAGTAAAGTGAGGAGGAAGGTGTGATTTGACATATGGCTTATAGTTATAGAAAGGCAAGTGTGGATATCAGGAAACTGGGAATAAAGAATAGATTTTTTTCTTTATGATAAGGCAAGGTAATTGTTTTAATATCAGTTTCCCAAACATTTTTCTGATTCTCCCATTAATGGAAAAAACTGCCAACATTACTTTAGGCTGTTTTTTTTTCCCAAGAGATCGAAAAGAACACTAGTTACTGGCTCAACTGCCCACAGTAAGATGGGCATTCTTATATCAATTTCCAAAGAAGAAAATGCTTCAAAGGTATGAGGACAGGCTAGTGTTGGCTGAGAGAATATTTCAATTAAGTTTCCTCTGTCCATAGCACTTAGTACCAAGTTGAAAATACTTAACTAAAAAACATCAGGTTGCAACTTCTGTAGTTTCCACATACAGCTCAATATCTGCTCTTTTTCGTAAATTACTAGACACTCAGATACTATGCAACATTTCTTCAATGCATTTCCAATATTCATTTCTGGCCATTAAATAGTGGACATTGTAAAATGTCACTCAGGGGCCTGGTGGTGGTGCCACACACCTTTAATCCCAGGACTTGGGAGGCAGAGGCAGGTGGATTTCTGAGTTTGAGGCCAGTCTGGTCTACAAAGTGGGTTCCAGGACAGCCAGGGCTACACGGAGAAACCCTGCCTCAAAACACACACACACACACACACACACACACACACACACACACACACACACACACACAAAATAAATAAATAAATAAATGTCAATCAGATTGTGTGAATAAAATAAGCTTATTGAAATCTTAAAGTGCTAACCTAAAACATAAAAGAACCTTCTAAAACTCATTATTAATATGTGTCTAATTTTTCTCAGATGCCATCCTCTGTGTGCAGTGCAGATTGTAGTCCTGGATTCAGAAGATTATGGAAGGAGGGAATGGCTGCCTGCTGTTTTGTTTGCAGCCCCTGCCCTGAAAATGAAATTTCTAATGAGACAAGTGAGTGTGTGCTGCTCTGATATATTCTGAAGATATGTATTTCTCTTGCATCACCCTGGAATAATTAAGTCAGCTAAAAGGCAACTGCAGATATAAAGTATATTACTCATCAAATTTACTACTTGTAGATACAAATATCCTTAACAAAATCTTGTAAAAGCTAACAAACATGCCTGGTGCCTTGACCCACATAGTGACTCATTGAAAATTCATGGTAAATTATATTTCACAAAGAAAATACTTTAGAAAATATAACTGCAATTTGCAGGAATTCTGCACAAGATTTTCCAAAGAGATAATCTATTATAAAACTACATGTACATTTAGATTTTAGTCAGGATTTTTTTTTTAGTATTGATTTAGTCATATTTCATTAATCTATCTATCCTAAATATGATTATGCACACCATGGACTTATAAGAGCCCATGAAGAACTGACTATTATATTTAATCTACTGGATTAGATCATGAGACTACTAGGTGCAAAATCCATGTTCTCTGTAAGATTAATTTAGAAGACAAAAGTATTTTCAAATTTGTGAAAAAAATGTTAAGTATGCGATATTAAGAGGGCCATGTTCAAAAGCAGATGTAGTAAGAATCCAGGATGTAGGGGATAAGAGTTGACCTATGAATTGGAATATACCATGAGACTCATAATCAGTATATTACATACTACACCCATTATTAAGATAATTTTTTAGGGTTGGCAAAATGCAATAAGTTTATGGTTACCTTTTCAAATATTTTGCTTTTCCTTCTACATAATGAATTAAAATTCTTAAAAGACATATTATGCCTGTGAGACAGTTAAACAGTTAAATTATTTGTTGCTAAGGCTTACAGTTTGAGTTTATTCCCATGATGCATGGAGTAAAACCAAGCAATCTACTAAGTTGTCTTTTGAAGTCATACATTTTAACATATACTGTACTTGAAAACAAATTTAAAGTGTACAAAATTGTATTAGACGTAAAAAAATTAATTCGTACAACAAAATTAAATACAAAAATTCCATAAAATATTTTGTTGCATTATTTGCTTAAGTGTGTGGAGTGGATAACACATATACACATGCACATATGAGCAAATAATACTACTGTCATTAAATTTATATTTACTTGTGAGATATCTGTCATGGGTACTGTGATCTGAACTCAGGTTCTCTGGTAGAGCAACATATTCTATTTATAGCTAATCCAACTTCTTAGGCTCTTAGGCAACTTATCAAATAATATCTGTCCACAAATGCATTGTTGAAGATAAGAATTCTGAAAACCAAGAAAGCACATCAACATTCTCTGAAATGACTTGTAAATTAAGTGCAATTACAATCACTGTTCATGTTGTTACCCAGTTGGGGATTACAATTTTAGAATGGAGTATAATTGCTTAACACAAACCATCTGGGTTACCACCCTTTCCAGAGGATTCCTCTGTGATTTTGCTCATTCTGTTTCTCAGCACTGATTTCATCCTTGATTCTCATACAAATGGAGGTGAGGCAAGGATTAAAGTGCTCAGCTTTCCATATGAAGAAGGAATCAAGGTGAAGGATTTTTTAGTACAAAGTATCTACAGAGATATTTTTCCTTCAGTGCTAAAATTAGTGCACATCATGAACAATAACCAGAACTTTTGATTAATGATTGCCAGATGAGGAAACATCTTAGGGCTTATTTCATTAATATTTTCTACTATTCAAATATAAACATTATATTTCCTCTCATATTCCACCTTCTTCCTATGACTTATGACAGGAATCACTTAAATACAATAATGCAATATCTACCTTCACATGAACTCACACATATAATTATGTATATATACATACAGCCTACCTGTTCAATTCTGTGTTGTTTCTGTGTCAACAAGTTTGAGCTAGTAAATTCTCCAGTAGCTATTATACATCTTTTCCCAGTAGAAGTCAGAGTCTCAATGTGTCATAGGGAATGAATTCATAAAATAGTCAGTCATCTCAGAAAACAGTGAGTATAGGGTTTTGTATTTATAAAATATACCCAACCACATTGTGGTTTATGAATGTATCTTCTCTGAATTAAATAATCTACTTGATGTTAGCATAGAAAAAAATGGCTTAGGAAACTTTAGCTTTCTGATATCATTAATTTTTATTCCTTTTTACCTTTCATATTCCATTCCCCATCCCCCCCCATACACCAACTGAATACTCCACATCCCACACCTTCTCCCCAACGCAACCTGACTTCATGTTGAACCCCATCCCCCACACCACCTTATAGGAACTAAAAGGGGGCCTGGGAAAAGAATGGGGAGTGAGGACCCATGTCCCGCGAGAATTCAACTTATGCCCTGGACAGGCAGACATGGGAGGGCTGCCAGACACTTTCCATTCAGCTCTGGGTGGGCATCCAAGTCTCTGACTCACTCAACAGGGGATGGACAAGGGGCAGCCCAACCTGGGGGCCCGGGGCAACACCCTGTAGATCCGGAGTTATGGGAGAGAGGGAAGAGAGAAGACAGATTCCCACACTGGCAAGAGTGAGCACAGCCTTGATGATCAGAGACTGTCTATGCTTTTAGAGCTTTATTGTAGAAAGGCTGGGAGAAATAAACAATGTAGGAGAGAGAAAGAGGGGGAATTAGCAAAACGAGAGAGTAAGATGGAGAGAGTGAGAGGAGAGTAAGATCAAGAGAACAAAGGAGAGAGAGAGAGAGAGAGAGAGAGAGAGAGAGAGAGAGAGAGAGAGAGAGAGAGAGAGCAAGGAGTGGCCAATCAGCCCCTTTAAAATATGCTGTCATTTATGTTGCTAGGTAACTGGGGAGGAGTTTAGCCTGAAGGTCAAAAGCTTGGGATATTGACTACATGACTTCTAGCCTTGTTTCTCTTGCGGGGGATGTAGTGGAAGATAACTTGTGCAGGAGCCAGAGTTCCAGGACCATGAGAGAGCTCCTTCCCTCCTATGTAGGTAAAGTATGACCACTGAGTCCCAGGGTTCAGCATCTCAGGTCGACTGGAGACCAGCCTGTCTGTGCATAGACCAATGCCCCACACCACCTGACCTCTAAACTCCCTCAGGCCTTCAGTCTTTGAGGGTTAGGTGCATCTTCTCTGAATGAACACAGGCACAGAAGCCCTTTACCTTATTGAGGGACCCATATCACCTGGTGTATGTTGTCTGTTTGGTGGTACATTGTTTGAGAGATTTCTGGGGTCAAGATTAATTGAGACTGCTGGTCTGCCTGCAAGATCACCTTACTCCTCAACTACTTTCAGCCTTCCCTAATTCAGAGATTAGTAGCTTCTGTCCATTGGTTGGGTGCAAATAACTGTATTTAGGAGGGCAGTCATGATAGATACTTTTTGTGAGGGCTCCAGACCTCAGTAAAATGTGAGGCCATAAGACCTCCTCTTGACCTAAATCCCACTTTGGGCCTGTCATTGGACCTTCTTTTCCACAGACTGCTCTGCATTTCATCCTTGCATTCAGACAGGAACAATTATGGGTCAGAGATGTGACTATGGGATGGGAACCCAATCACTCACTTGATGCCCTGTCTTCCCGCTGGAGGTGGGCTCTGTACATTCCCTCTATCTACTGTAGTACACTTCATCTAGGGTCTCTGACCTCCCAAGTCTCTGATGCATTTTGGTGGGTCCACCCACACTCTTATTATCTGAGGTTGCCTGTTTATATTCTTTTTGTTGGTCCTCAGGGCTTGGTTCCTCTCTCACCCGCCACACCCCACAAACCCCTTTCTAATAACATCATAAATGATACAATCAAGTTAAGTACAAAGAAAAAATTGCTTGGTTTTATTTCCTTTAAATCTTTATGAAGATTATGAATTGAAAACAATGCTTGGCAGCAATATCCTTCACATTACATATCAGCATCAAAGAAAGCATTGCAAGCCTTCTTTCATTATCCTTACTTGAAATTCATTGACAATAAAATTTCTAAAGCAGACCTAACTAAGCTTTCCTTTGGAAATCAGATATGGATCAATGCATGAATTGTCCAGAATACCAATATGCCAACACTGAACAGAACAAATGTATTCAGAAAGGTGTCACCTTTCTAAGCTATGAAGACCCCTTGGGAATGGCACTTGCCTTAATGGCCTTCTGCTTCTCTGCATTCACAGCTGTGGTACTTTGTGTCTTTGTGAAGCACCATGACACTCCTATTGTGAAGGCCAATAACAGAAGCCTCAGCTACCTATTACTCATGTCACTCATGTTCATGTTCAGGGAGAAGATTGAGAAACTTCCTGGTATCAGGGACACCCAACTACATTATTCCCATATGTTCCCTACTCCAATGTGTTCTGTGTGCAATCTGGCTAGCAGTTTCTCCTCCCTTTGTTGATATTGATGAACACACTCTCCATGGCCACATCATCATTGTGTGCAACAAGGGCTCAGATACTGCATTCTACTGTATCCTGGGATATTTGGCCTGCCTGGCACTTGGAAGCTTCTCTCTGGCTTTCTTGGCCAAGAATCTGCCTGACACATTCAATGAAGCCAAGTTCGTGACCTTCAGCATGCTAGTGTTCTGCAGTGTCTGGGTCACCTTCCTCCTTGTCTACCATAGCACCAAGGGCAAACACATGGTTGCTGTGGAGATCTTCTCCATCTTGGCATCCAGTGCAGGGATCCTTGGATGTATATTTGTACCCAAGATTTATATCATTTTAATGCTACCAGAGAGAAATTCTACCCAAAAGATCAGGGAAAAATCATATTTCTGAACAAATATTTCAGGAATTCTGTCAAATGTAATGTTGGTACATACCCACCAAATATTGGGTTATAGTGCATGTGTCTAGTTTTAGAATCACTCTCATTGTTTGCAGTAGTGATCTCAGGAAGTATCCTATCTACTGAAGTTATGTAAAGTGTCCATAAAATCTTGCACTCATTCCCTTGCTTCATTTCCTCTCTGAGAACTAAACACTCTACTTATTACAATTTTACTTTTTCGTTTTGTTTCATTGAGATTGCCCTCTGGGAACTTCCAAAAAATGTTGATAAGGTGGTTGAATCCATCACTTTATGTAGAAAAAATGACATCTAGGACAGGCTGGGTTACACATAGAAACCATCTACCAAATCAAATAATCAGTGAGAAACACAAACTTAACTAAATAATCAGCAAAGATGAAATCAGAACATATTTTCTGATTTCAAGTAAGAGCACACACATAAAAAATACTGACTTTTTTTTCATCTGTTCTTCAAGCTATTGGCCGATAGTCTATGAAGGAAATGTTCCTTTTCTGCTGTCAAGTACAAATATATTATATCCAACAATGGACATCAGCCAGGGGCCCCTGTGGATGAATTGGGAATAGTTGCAAAAAGAAGAGGAGGACAACCCATAGAAACACAAGCAGTCTCATCAAACCTGGACAAGCAAGATCTCTCAGACATTGAGCCTCTAACCAGAGATCATACACTAGCTGATGTGAAGCCCCCAACAAATATGCAGCATAAGACTGCCTGGTCTAGCATCAGTGGGATAGACACACCTAACCCCAGAGAGACTTAAGTCCCCAGGGATTGGGAAGGGCTGGGCGTTAGGGAGGTAGGGATATCATCTTGGAGATGGGGGAGGAGTTGATAGATGAGGAAGAGTCAGGGGGGCAAACCAGGAGGGGGATAACCACTAGACTGTAAAAAAAATTGAGTAATAATAAATAAAAAATGAAATGAAATAAGCTTGTAGCTATGGCAACATGCTATTCATATTGTAGTTATGGAAGGGATAGGTAAAACTACTGACATTTGCATGAACCTAATTTCTTTCAGAGATTGCCCTCTGTGTGCAGTTCTGATTGAGGTCCTGGACTCAGAAAATTCTGGAAAACAGAATGAGAGTCAGATGCTTTAATTACGCTGCTTTCTAGGAAACGACTTTTCAAAAAGAAAATTGAGTGTTTGCGGCTACACTAAATATTTCACATTTATCAATTCGCATTATATTATGGGAAACCAAATGGGTCTAAAATGCATTAACAAAAACAATCACTTCCCTAAGTCAGTCTTCATGGAAATATAATCATTAGCACTGTCCCTTTAAGAAACACATTCTTCATTAACATCCACATTTTACTCATTGAAAATTCATGGAAGATGGCATTGTTGCAAAGAAAGATTTGATATTCAAACTACGGTTTAATGGAATTCTTCACGAATTAATTTTTTTTACTTTATTATATTTTAATAGTTTTTATTAGGTATTTTCCTCATTTACATTTCCAATGCTATCCAAAACGTCCCCCATACTCTCCCTCCCACTCCCCTACCCACCCATTCCCACTTTTTGGCCCTGGCGTTCCCCTGTACTTTGGCATATAAAGTTTGCAAGTCCACTCTTTCCAGTGATGGCCGAATATGCCATCTATTGATACATATGCAGCTAGAGTCAAGAGCTCCGGGGCACTGGTTAGTTCATAATGTTGTTCTACCTATAGGGATGCAGATCCATTTAGCTCCTTGGGTACTTTCTCTAGCTCCTCCATTGGGGGCCCTGTGATCCATCCAATAGCTGACTGTGAGAACCCACTTCTGTTTTTGCTAGGCCCCGACATAGTCTCACGAGAGACAGCTATATCTGGGTCCTTTCAGCAAACTCTTGCTAGTATATGACATGGTGTCAGCGTTTGGAAGCTGATTATGGGATGGAACCCTGGATATGGCAGGCTCTAGATGTTCCATCCTTTTGACACAGATCCAAACTTTGTCTCTGTAACTCCTTCCTTGGTGTTTTGTTCCCAATTCTAAGGAGGGGCAAAGTGTCCACACTTTGGTCTTTGTCTTTCTTGAGTTTCATGCATTTAGCAAATTGTACCTTATATCTTGGGTATTCTAAGTTTCTGGGCTAATATCCACTTAGAGTGAGTACATATTGTGTGAGTTCCTTTGTGTTTGGGTTAACTCACTCAGGATGGTACCCTCCAGGTCAATCCATCTGCCTAGAAATTTCATAAATTCATTCTTTTTAATAGCTGAGTAGTACTCCATTGTGTAAATGTACCACATTTTCTGTATCCATTCCTCTGTTGACAGACATCTGGGTTCTTTCCACTTCTGGCTATTATAAATAAGGCTGCTATGAACATAGTGGACCATGTGTCCTTCCTACCGTTTAGAACAGCTTCTGGATATATGCCCAGGAAAGGTATTGCAGGATCCTCCCATAGTACCATATCCAGTTTTCTGAGGAAATGCCAGACTGATTTCCAGAGTGGTTGTACATGCTTGCAATCCCACTAACAATGGAGGAGTGTTCCTCTTTCTATACATCCTCAGCAGCATCTGCGGTCACCTGAATTTTTGATCTTAGCCATTCTGACTGGTGTGACGTGGAATCTCAGGGTTATTTTGATTTTCATTTCTCTGATGATTAAGGATGCTGAACATCTTTTCAGGTGCTACTCAGCCATTCGGTATTCCTCAGGTGAGAATTCTTTGTTTAGCTCTGAGCCCCATTTTTTTAATGGGGTTATTTGATTTTCTGGAGTCCACCTTCTTGAGTTCGTTATATATATTGGATAATAGTCCCCTATCTGATTTAGGATAGGTAAAGATCCTTTCCCAATCTTTTGGTGGCCTTTTTATCTTATTGACGGTGTCTTTTGCTTTACAGAAGCTTTGCAGTTTCATGAGGTCCCATTTGTCAATTCTCGATCTTACAGCACAAGCCATTGCTGTTCTATTCAGGAATTTTTCCCCTGTACCCATATCTTCGAGGGTTTTTCCTACTTTCTCCTCAATAAGTTTCAGTGTCTATGGCTTTATGTGGAGTTCCTTAATCCACTTAGATTTGACCTTAGTACATGGAGATAGGAATGATTCAATCTGCTTTCATCTACGTGATAACCGCCAGTTGTGCCAGCACCACTTGTTGAAAATGCTGTCTTTTTTCCACTGGATGGTTTTTGCTCCCTTGTCAAAGATCAAATGACCGTAGGTGTGTGGGTTCATTTCTGGGTCTCCAATTCTATTCCATCGGTCTACTTGTCTGTCGCTATACCAGTACCATGCAGTTTTTATCACAATTGCTCTGTAGTAAAGCTATAAGTCAGGCATGGTAATTCCACCAGAGGTTCTTTTATCCTTGAGAATGGTTTTTGCTATCCTAGGTTTTTTGTTATTTCAGATGAATTTCCTGATTGCCCTTTCTAATTCGTTGAAGAATTGAATTGGAATTTTGATGGGGATTGCATTGAATCTGTAGATTGCTTTTGGTAATATAGCCATTTTTACTATATTGATCCTGCCAATCCATGAGCATGGGAGATCTTTCCATCTTCTGAGATCTTCTACAATTTCTTTCTTCAGAGACTTGAAGTTCTTATCATACAGATCTTTCACTTCCTTAGTTAGAGTCATGCCAAGATATTTTATATTATTTGTGACTATTGAGAAGGGTGTTGTTTCCCTAATTTCTTTCTCAGCCTGTTTATTCTTTGTGTAGAGAAAGGCCATTGACTTGTTTGAGTTAGAACATCGGCACAACAACTAAATTTTTTTTTTTATTTTATTAGATAATTTTATCATTTACATTTCAAATACTATCCCCTATATACTCTCTCCACCCTGCTCCCCAACCCACCCACTCCTTCTTCCAAACCCTGGCATTCCCCTCTACTGGGGCATATAATCTTCACAAGACCAAAGGCCTCTCATCCCAATGATGGTGGAGTATCCCATCATCTACTACATATGCAGCTAAACACATGAGCTCTGGGGAGTACTGGTTAGTTCATATTGTTGTTCTTCCTATAGGGTTGTAGAACCATTCAGGTACTTTGGGTACTTTCTCTAGCTCCTCCATTGGGGGCCCTGTGTTTCATAAAATAGAGGACACTGAGCATCCACTTATGGATTAGCCAGGCACTGGCATAGCCTCACAAGAGCCATCTGTATCAGGGTCCTGTCAGAAAATGTTGCTATCATAGACAATAGTGTCTTATAAAATCTTATAAAAACTTACTGTCCTATATGATATATATATATATATATATGTCTTATATTATATATAAATATTCAATATAAAAATAATATAAATATACAAATATATAATTATAATATATAATATAAAATTATAATATGTAACTATTATTAATATACAATAAACATGTATACTATAAACATATATATAAACTTATATAATCTTATGGTTTCTTATAAAATATATAAATATTTAATATAAAGTAATATAAATATATAAATGTATAATTATAATATATAACATAAATTGTAATATATAAATAATATAAATATATCATATAAGTATATAATGTAAATAAATATATATAAATAAGTATTTGTATATATATAATATATAGTGTCTTATAAAAACAAACTAAAACTTATAGAGGATAACGTGGGAAAAAAACTCGAGTATATGGGCCCAGGGGGAAAATTCCTGAACAGAGCAGCAGTGGCTTGTGATGTATGATCAACAATTGACAAATGAGACCTCATGAAATTGCAAAGCTTTAGTTAGACAAAGTATACTGTTTGTAAGACAAAATGGCAACAAACAGATTAGGAAAAGATCTTTATCAATCCTAAATCTGATAGGGGACTAAGATCCAATATATATAAAGAATTCAAGAAGCTGGACTCCAGAAAACCAAATAACCCCATTAAAAATGGGGTACAAAGAGAGCTAAGCAAAGAATTCTCAACTGAGGAATACTGAATGGCTGAGAAGCACCTAAAGAAATGTTCAACATCCTTAATGATCAGTGAAATGCGAATCAAAACAACCCTGAGATTCCATTTCACACCAGTCAGAATGGCTGAGAACAAAAATTCAGTTGCTAGCAGATGCTGGGAAGGATGTGGTAAAAGAGGAACACTCCTCCATTGCTGATGGGATGGCGAGCTGGTACAACCACTCTGGAAATCAATCTGGTGTTTCATCAGAAAATTGGCAAATATAGAACTAATGGAAGATCCAGCAATATCTCTCCTGTTCATATACCCAGAAGATGTTCCCATTTGTAATAGGATATATGCTCCACTATGTTCATAGCAACATTATTTATAATAGCTATGTAACCCTGGCTGTCCTAAAACTCACTGTGTAGTCCAGGCTGACCTTGAACTCCATCATATGTCTGCTATATGTACCAATGCCACAGGGCAGCAAAGACCATCGTTATGAGCGAAAAAATTAATAAATAAAATGGGACTGTAAGACTGGATCACTATCAGGGACATCAGCCCTCTGCCTGGGCTTAGCACACACATCCCAGAGTTGCAAAAATCAGGTAAACTAAGTGTCCTCTGCCACCCCATAGAGCATCTCCAGGCCCTCAGACAGGGCTGTCCAGAGAGGCACATGAATGTGGGTGATTTTACCCAAGGCTTAGACGAGTTATACCGTGGTGGTGCAAATTTCAGACCTGTCTAGGCTCCAGGTGGATGAATGGCTTTTCTCTCTCTCTCTCCCTCTCTCTCTCTCTCTCTCTCTCCTTTCTTTCTTTCCTTTGAGTCAGCCTTTCTCTGTGTAGCCTTGGCTGCACTAGGTGGTAGACCAAGCTAGCCACAAACTCAGATATCCACTGGGATTATATGTATGCACTAACACCTCCTGCCACTCTTCCTGCCTTTATGCACACAGTGGGTTTTGGTTAATGTAGTTCAAACAACTTCACCATGGATACCAGGACAGTTGCAGAGATGGACAGTGGAGAACTAATGTGTAAGGAGTTAAGGGGACTCCCTACAGACTAGATCCATTTACATATGCTCAGTGTTCCCTTCCCCCCACCCCACCCCTCTGGAAGCTGCTGCTGGAGACTTTCCTTCTGAAGAACATCCTCAGTGCCACACCGAAATGATTTTGTGGGCTGAATTCCGTTATGCATCTCCAAATTTCTTTTAGCGTGGGGATGCACAATAGAAAAGTTATTGGTGATGACGTCATATCTGATGTGTATAACTGAGAAGAGTTTGAATTCTTGAGATCAGTGGTGAAAGAATACTTGATTTCAAATATGTCCTTTCTTTCTTCCTCTATGGTAATTTCCCAAGCTTTCTTTGCAAGAGGACCTGTCAAGTATCATTCACACAAAGGCCTAAAACCAGTTGGGTCTTAAATCCAAGGCAAAAATTTTGAACTAAGGTGTCCATTAACATATCAAACTGGACAGTGGCCTCCAGTTTCTCTCAGCATCCCTCTGTCTCTACTGCATATAGGTCCCTCCTGGCTGGCATGCCTCCCCAAACTAGCCCCAAATTTCTAGACCAGGTGATCCCCTGGACTTTCCTTCTTCCAGATCTTCTGACACCTATATAACTCAGCCACTTATAACCATGTTAGTCTCTTCACTCAGGCTGCCCCTCTTGGTTGGTGGCCCCTCTTTCTCTTTTCAGATCGCCTATCCTCACATGGCCCAGCTTAGGGTCATGTTCACTCTGTAACTCTCGCAGAGGTTTCCTGTCTGGTCTGGAACTCACTGTGACAGGCCAGTTTCTAATCCCAGACATTAACTTGCCTCTGCTAGCAGTTCTGTAATTTAGGAGTGTTTCAGCAAGCCCGGCCTTTGTAGCTCAAGGAAATACTGGCACATCTATAACCACAACACTCTCCCTAACAGATTGAGTGTACAGCTCCATCTTGGGAGGTGTGTCTACTTCCTGGCACTTCATCATGTCTGAACTACATTGTACAGAAGACATTGCACTGAGAATAGCCAGAGAAACTAGGCATTTTGGTGAAGACAAAATAATGGGACCTTGACAATAAAATTTCTAAAGCAGATCTAACTAAGCTTTCCTTTGGAAATCAGATTTGGATCAGTGTGTGAATTGTGTGCAGAAGGTTCTTTGAAACTTTTTGGATCTGTCAGTCACAGAAAACTAGTTTTATCAGTATTGGTCATGGCACGAAATTGGGAGAGTTGAAGCGTCTTTCCTCCATCAAGGAGGTGCAACTGAGGTTTTCTATAACCCATGTGATCTGATCCAGGCTTCAATGGGGGATGACAATGCTCCAGGGCCTGGCAGGCCAGTGGATCCCGGTGGTGATTGTGGAGGCTGCTGGAAGAACCCTGCCCCAGGTGAGTGCCTAGTGATCGCCCACCTCCCTGAGTTCTGGGTCAGGAGCCAACGGGGTAAACTCCCATGTCCCTGACTGTAGGACACAGGTGGAAAAAAAATTATTTTTTTGATATCTGTGTGCTCAATCACTAGAGCCATCCCCTCGAACTCACAGGGTCTGGTGGACTGTACCCCCAAGACTTGTGGGCAGGCATGTGCTTGGAGACAGAGTCCTGGGGTGACCTCTACTGGCATTAGATGAGGGAAAGGGCTCAGTGCACCTAAGGACCTGACTTTTGTATACAGAGAATCTGGTGGCCAAGAAGATTAGAACAGGTGAGAGATTCGATCTAGTAGTGAGTTTTCCAAGGGTGGGAGGGGGATTTGGGTGTAGGCAGAGACCTGTGAATCCTTGGGTAAATCCTGTGCACTAATGTTCAAGCTGGAATGTAAGCTGCAGCAGGCACGGGGGAGTTGTAGGATGGGTGATGGTGGTGTCCAGATCTTTGATAGAGTTATTTTATTCTCTCAGTATGCCCCTCTCCCACACCCTCTGTCCTTTCCTGCTCTGCTGCCCTCACCACAGGGGGCCTTGTGAGCTCATGGCCTCCCTCCTTTCCTCTCCCCTCTCCCTTTGTCCCTCTCACTCTCCCTATCCCCTCCCACTCCCCGACCTATACCTCAGACTGTGTCTCTCTATATAGTCATGGCTGTCTTGTCTCTCTTTTTTTTTATTACGTATTTTCCTCAGTTACATTTCCAATGCTATCCCAAAAGTCCCCCATACCCTTCCCACCCCACTTTCCTACCCACCCATTCCCATTTTTTTGACCCTGACGTTCCCCTGTACTGGGACATATAAAGATTGCGTGTCCAATGGGCCTCTCTTTCCAGTGATGGATGACTAGGCCATCTTTTGATGCATATGCAGCTAGAGTCAAGAGCTCCAGGGTACTGGTTAGTTCATAATTTTGCACCTACAGTGTTGCAGATCTCTTTAGCTCCTTGAGTACTTTCTCTAGCTCCTCCAATGGGGGCCCTGTGATCCATCCAATAGCTGACTGTGAGCATCCATTTATGAGTTTGCTAGGCCCCGGCATAGTCTCAAAAGAAACAGCTATATCTGGGTCCTTTCAGTAATTGCTTGCTAGTATATGCAATGGTATCATCGTTTGGAGGCTAATTATGGGATGGAACTCTGGATATGGCAGTCTCTAGATGGTCCATCTTTTTGTCTCAGCACCAAACTTTGTCTCTGTAACTCCTTCCATGGGTGATTGTTTCCAATTCTAAGAAGGGGCAAATTGTCCACACTATGGTCTTCGTTCTTCTTCAGTTTCATGTGTTTTGCAAATTGTATCTTATATCTCGCTATACTAAGTTTCTGGGCTAAAATCCACCTATCAGTGAGTACATATTGTGTGAGTTCCATTGTGAATGTGTTACCTCACTCAGGATGATGCCCTCCAGGTCCATCCATTTGGCTAGGAATTTCATAAATTCATTCTTTTTAATAGCTGAGTAGTACTCCATTGTGTAAATGTACCACATTTTCTGTATCCATTCCTCTGTTGAGGGGCATCTGGTTTCTTTCCAGCTTCTGGCTATTATAAATAACGCTGCTATGAACATAGTGGAGCATGTGTCCTACTTACCAGTTGGGACATCTTCTGGATATATGCTCAGGAGAGGTATTGCAGGATCCTCTGGTAGTACCATGTCCAGTTTTCTGAGGAACCGCCAGACTGATTTCCAGAGTGGTTGTACAAGCCTGCAATCCCACCAACAATGAAGGAGTGTTCCTCTTTCTCCACATCCTCACTAGCATATGCTGTCACCTGAATTTTTGATCGTAGCCATTCTGACTGGTGTGAGATGGAATCTCAGGGTTATTTTGATTTGCATTTCTCTGATGATTAAGGATGCTCAACATTTTTTCAGGTGCTTCTCAGCCATTCGGTATTCCTCAGGTGAGAATTCTTTGTTTACCTCTGAGCCCCATTTTTAATGAGGTTATTTGATTTTCTGGACTCCACTCTATTGATATATATATCGGATATTAGTCCCCTATCTGATTTAGGATAGGTAAAGATCCTTTCCCAATCTGTTGGTGGCCTTTTTATCTTATTGACGGTGTCTTTTGCCTTGCAGAAGCTTTGAAGTTTCATGAGGTCACATTGGTCAATCTCCATCTTACAGCACAAGCCATTGCTGTTCTATTCAGGAATTTTTCCCCTGTGCCCATATCTTCGAGGCCTTTCCCCACTTTCTCCATTATAAGTTTCAGGGTCTCTGGTTTTATGTGAAGTTCCTTGATCCACTTAGATTTGACCTTAGTACAAGGATATAAGAATGGAACAATTTTTATTCTTCTACATGATAACAACCAGTTGTGCCTACACTATTTGTTGAAAATGCTGTCTTTCTTCCACTGGATGTTTTTAGCTCCCGTGTTGAAGATCAAGTGATCATCGGTGTGTGGGTTCATTTCTGGGTCTTCAATTCTATTCCATTGTTCTACTTGTCTGTCGATACACCAGTACCATGCAGTCTTTATCACAATTGCTCTGTAGTAAAGCTTTAGGTCAGGCATGGTGATTCTACCAGAGGTACTTTTATCCTTGAGAAGAGTTTTTGCTATCCTAGGTTTTTTGTTACTCCAGATAAATTTGGAGATTGCTCTTTCTAATTCGTTGAAGAATTGAGTTGGAATTTTGATGGGGATTGCATTGAATCTGTAGATTGCTTTTGGCAAGAGAGCCATTTTTACAATGTTGATCCTGCACATCCATGAGCATGGGAGATCTTTCCTTTTTCTGAGATCTTCTTTAATTTATTTCTTCAGAGACTTGAAGTTTTGATCATACAGATCTTTAACTTCCTTAGTTAGGATCACACCAAGATATTTTATATTATTTGTGACTATTGAGAAGGGTGTTGTTTCCCTAATTTCTTTCTCAGCCTGTTTATTATTTGTGTAGAGAAAGGCCATTGACTTGTTTGAGTTAATTTATATCCAGTTACTTCACCGAAGCTGTTTATCAGGTTTAGGAGTTCTCTGGTGGAATTTTTAGTGTCACTTATATATATTATCATATCATCTGCAAAAAGTGATAATTTGACTTCTTCCTTTCCAATTTGTATCTGCTCGATCTCCTTTTGTTGTGGAATTGCTCTGGCTAGGACTTCAAGTACAATGTTGAATAGGTAGGCAGAAAGTGGGCAGCCTTGTGTAGTCCCTGATTTTAGTGGGATTGCTTCAAGCTTCTCAACAATTACTGTGATGTTGGCTACTGGTTTGCTGTAGATTGCTTTTATCATGTTTAGTTATGGGCCTTGAATTCCTGATCTTTCCAAGACTTTTATCATGAATGGGTGTTGGATATGGTCAAATGCTTTTCCCGCATCTAATGCGATGATCATGTGGTTTTTGTCTTTGAGTTTGTGTATATAATGAATTACGATGATGGATTTCCGTATATTAAACCATCCCTGCATCCCTGGAATGAAAGCCACTTGGTCAGGATGGATGATTGCTTTAATGTGTTCTTAAATTCTGTTAGCGAGAATTTTATTAAGTATTTTTGCATCTATATTCATAAGGGAAATTGGTCTGATGTTCTCTATCTTTGTTGGATCTTTCAGTGGTTTAGGTATCACAGTATTTGTGGCTTTATAGAATGAGTAGGGTAGAGTTCCCTCTACTTCTATTTTGTGGAATAGTTTGTGCAGAACTGGAATTAGATCTTTTTTCAAGGCCTGGTAGAACTCTGCACTAAACCCATCTGGTCCTGGGTTTGTTTTTGTTTTTTTTTTTGGGGGGGGGGGCTGGGAGACTATTAATGACTGCTTCTATTTCTTTAGGGGATATGGGACTGTTTAGATAATTAACTTGATCCTGATTTAACTTTGGTACCTGGTATCTGTCTAGAAATTTGTAGATTTCGTCCAGATTTTCCAGTTTTGTTGAGTATAGCCTCTTGTAGAAGGATCTGATGGTGTTTTGGATTTCTTCAGGATCTGTTATTATGTCTCCCTGTTCATTTCTGACTTTGTTAATTAGGATGTTGCCCCTGTGCAAACTAGTGATTCTAGCTAAGGGTTTATCTACCTTGTTGATTTTCTCAAAGAACCAACTTTTCGTTTGGTTAATTCTTTGAATAGTTCTTCTTGTTTCCACTTGGTTGATTTCACTCCTGAGTTTGATTATTTCCTGCAGTTTACTCCTCTTGGGTGAATTTGCTTCCTTTTTTTCTAGAGCTTTTAGATGTGTTGTCAAGCTGCTAGTGTTTGCTCTCTCCAGTTTCTTTTTGGATGCACTCAGAGCTATGTGTTTCCCTCTTAGAAATGCTTTCATTGTGTCCCATAGGTTTGGGTACGTTGTGGCTTCATTTTCATTAAACTCCAAAAAGTCTTTAATTTATTTCTTTATTCCTTCCTTGACCAAGGTATGATTGAGAAGAGTGTTGTTCAGTTTCCATGTGAATGTTGGCTTTCCATTTTTTATTTTGTTATTGAAGATCAGCCTTAGTCCATGGTGGTCTGATAGGATGCATGGGACAATTTCAATATTTTTGTATCTGTTGAGCCCTGGTTTGTGACCAATTATATGGTCAATTTTGGAGTAGGTCCCGTGAGGTGCTGAGAAGAAGGTATATCCTTTTGTTTTAGGATAAAATGTTCTGTAGATATATGTTAAGTCCATTTGTTTCATAACTTCTGTTAGTTTCACTGTGTCCCTCTTTAGTTTCTGTTTCCACGATCTCTCCATTGATGAAAGTGGTGTGTTTAAGTCTCCCACTATTACTGTGTGAGGTGCAATGTGTTCTTTGAGTTTTATTAAAGTGTCTTTAATGAATGTGGCTACCCTTGCATTTGGAGCATAGATATTCAGGATTGAGAGTTCCTCTTGGAGGATTTTAGCTTTGATGAGTATGAAGTGTCCTCCTTGTCTTTTTTGATAACTTTGGGTTGGAAGTCGATTTTGTTAGATATTAGAATGGCTACTCCAGGTTGTTTCTTGAGACCATTTGCTTGGAAAATTGTTTTCCAGCCTTTCACTCTGAGGTAGTGACTGTCTTTTTCCCTGAGATGGGTTACCTGTAATCAGCAGAATGTTGGGTCCTGTTTGTGTAGCCAGTATGTTAGTCTATGTCTTTTTTTTTGAGGAATTGAGTCCATTGATATTAAGAGATATTAATGAAAGGTAATTGTTGCTTCCTTTTATTCTTGTTGTTAGAGTTGGCATTCTGTTCTTGTGGCTGTCTTCTTTTAGGTTTGTTGAGTTATTACTTTCTTGCTTTTTCTAGGGCATGATTTCTATCCTTGTATTGGTTTATTTCTGTTATTATCCTTTGAAAGGCTGGATTCGTGGAAAGATAGTGTGTGAATTTGGTTTTGTCTTGGAATACTTTGGTTTCTCCATCTATGGTAATTTAGAGTTTGGCCGGGTATAGTAGCTTGGGCTGGCATCTCTTAGTGTCTGTATAACATCTGTCCAGGATCTTCTGGCTTTCATAGTCTCTGGTGAAAAGTTTGGTGTAATTCTGATAGGCCTGCCTTTATATGTTACTTGACCTTTCTCCCTTACTTCTTTTAATATTCTGTCTTTATTTAGTGCATTTATTGTCCTGATTATAATGTGTCGGGAGGAATTTCTTTTCTGCTTCAGTCTATTTGGAGTTCTGTATGCTTCTTGTATTATCATGGGCATGTCTTTCTTTAGGTTTGGGAAGTTTTCTTCTAAAATTTTTTTGAAGATATTTGCTGGCCCTTTAATTTGAAAATCTTCATTCTCATCAACTCCTATTATCTGTAGGTTTGGTCTTCTCATTGTGTCCTGTATTTCCTGGATGTTTTGAGTTAGGATCTTTTTGCGTTTTGTATTTTCTTTTATTGTGGTGCCGATGTTCTCTATGAAATCTTATGCACCTGAGATTCTCTCTTCCATCTCTTGTATTCTGTTGCTGATGCTCGCATCTATGGTTCCAGATCTCTTTCCTAGGGTTTCTATCTCCAGCGTTGCCTCACTTTGGGTTTTCTTTATTGTGTCTAATTCCCTTTTTAGGTCTAGTATGGTTTTGTTCATTTCCATCACTTGTTTGGATGTGTTTTCCTGTTTTTCTTTAAGGACTTCTACCCGTTTGGTTGTGTTTTCCTGTTTTTCTTTAAGTACTTGTAACTCTTTAGCAGTGTTCTCCTGTATTTCTTTAAGTTATTTATTAAAGTCCTTTTTGATGTCCTCTACCATCATCATGAGATATGCTTTTAAATCTGGGTCTAGCTTTTTGGTTGTGTTGGGGTACCCAGGACTAGGTGGGTGGGAGTGCTGCGTTCTGATGATGGTGAGTGGTCTTGATTTCTGTTAGTAGGATTCTAACGTTTGCCTTTCGCCATCTGGTAATCTCTGGAGCTAGTTGTTATAGTTGTCTCTGGATAGAGCTTGTTCCTCAGGTGATTATGTTAGCCTCTATCAGCAGACCTCGGAGACTAGATTTATCCTTAGTTTCAGTGGTCAGAACACTCTGCAGGCAAGCTCTCCTCTTGCAGGGAAGGTGCCCAGATATCTGGTGTTCGAACCTGCCTCCTGGCAGAAGTTGTGTTCCAATCATCAAAGGTCTTAAGATCCCCTGAGGGTCCTGTGAGGACCTTGGGTGTGTCCAGTAACTCAGTGCACAAGGAACCCCGGTGCTGCAGTGGACCAGAAGAGACTTGTGCCCCTGATCAGGCCTGGTTATCTGCTTCCTCAATTAATGCAGTCTCAGGTCCCGCAGGATTGGATTGGAGCAGGCGCTGTGTTCCACTCACCAGAGGCCTTAGAATCCTGTGGGGGATCCTGTATGGGTCCTTGTGGGTGTCCAGAGACTCCCCGGGCCAGGAACCCTGGTGCTGCACTGGACCGGAAGGCTGTCTTGTCTCTTTATGTACCACACTATCTTCAAACTCAAAGAGATCCTTCTATCTCTAACTCACAATTCATAAGAAAACACACCCTTTGTTATATTTTTACTTTATTTATTCATTTTTAATCTTGGCTCAAACTCACTGTTTACATCACCATAGCCTCAAATTCACAGAGATTTTCCTTCTTGTGGGTTACGGTCTCCTTTGGGTAAGGGCTGCCAACTGAACACTGGTTCATGGTGGAAGTGCCCTAATTGGAGCCAACCTGTCTTACATCTCCAATGAATTTTAAAAACTCGGCCATCAGGACATGCTGCTATCCTAAGCTTAGCTGTGAAGAAAAATTTTATTGGGGAGTTGAGTCCATTGATATTAAGAGGTATTAAGGAAAAATAATTGTTGCTTCCTATTATTTTTGTTGTTAAAGTTGGCATTCTGGGGCACTTCATGTTCACAGTCAGCTATTGGATAGATCACAGTGCCACTGGTGGAGCTAGAGAAAGTAACCAAGGAGCTAAAGGGATCTGCAACCCTATAGGTGGAACAACAATATGAACTACCCAGTACCCCACAGAGCTCGTGTCTCTAGCTGCATATGTATCAGAAGATGGACTAGTTGGCCATCAGTGGAAAGAGAGGCCCATTGGTCGTTCAAACTTTATCTGCCACAGTACAGGGGAACACCAGGGCTAAGAAGTGGGAGTGGGCAGGTGGGGGAGTGGATGGGGGAGCGTGTAAGAGCTGTTTGGGATAACATTGGAAATGTAAATGAAATAAATACGTAATGGGGGATAGATACAGAAAACGTGGTACATTTACACAATGAAGTACTACAGAGCTACTAAAAACAATGACTTCATGAAATTTACAGGCAAATGTATGGGACTAGAAAATGTCATCCTGAATGAGGTAACACAGTTACAAAAGAACACACATGGTATATACTCACTGATAAGTGGATATAAGGTAAAAATATTGAAATACCCATGATACAACTTACAGACCATGGAAAGCTCAAGACGTAGGAAGACCAAGTGTAGATTCTTCACTCCTATTTAGTAGTAGTAGCAAAATAGTCACAGGAGGTACAGGGTGAAAAGGATTTTGGAGAATAGAAAGGGAGAAGTAAAAGGGGGCAAGATCAAGTGTGAGGGGAGATCAGAGAGATATACAAGGATCAATAAATTAAAGAAAGGTGTGTAGCAATGGGAGGTGGAAAACGGGGTAGCCAACAGAAAGTCCCTGATGCCAGGAAAGCAAATGGCTCTCAAGACAAAACTGGGATGACATTAGCTGAAATGCTCAACCAAAGGGAGAGAGCAGTAGAGACCATATCCAGAGGTTATGAATGGCCAGTTGAGGGTTGGCCACACCCCCACCCCTTCTCAAAATTTAGCCCAGAATTTCTTCTGTCTAAAGGAAATGCAGGGAAAAAGAGTAGAGCAAAAAATGAAGGAAAGGCCATCCAGAGACTGTCCGACCTGGGGATCCATTCCATATGCAGTCAACAATCCCAGTCACTATTGCTGATGTCAAGAAGTGCCTGCTTACAGGAAACTGTTATGGATGTCTCCTGAAAGACACAATGAGAACCTGACTGATACAGTTGCAAATGTTTGCAGGCAACCATTGGATGAGTTCAGGAACCCCAGTGGGGGAGTTGAAGAAATACCAAAGGAGCTGAAGGGGTTTGCAACCCCATAGGAAGAGCAATGATATCAACCAACTAGACACCCCAGAACTCACAGGAACGAAAACACCAACCAAAGAATACACATAGAGAGACCCATGGCTCCAGCTGCATATATAACAGAGGGGGGCCTTATCCAGCATCAATGGGAGAGGAGGAAATAAGTTCTGTGAAGGCTTGGTGCCATTGCTTAAGAAAAAGTTAGAGCAGTAAGGTGGGAGTGGGTGCATTGGTAGGCATACACCCTCATAAAATCAGAAGGGAGGGGATTTGCTGTGAGGGTTTGAAGGAGAAACTTGGAATGAGGATAACTTTTGAAATGCAAAGAAATAAAATAAGCAATAATTATTAATAAAATATGCATATACATAGAAATAAATGAATAGATCTAAAAGTAAAAAAAAAACTGAAGAAAGTGAGAAATTATTTGACTAAAGAGGCATAAAGCAATTAGGAAGGCATAAAGGACTAAAGGAAATATGAAGCCTATGGTCAGAAAATTTAAAAAAAATATCATTCATGAGTTGCAAATTGAACATGACAAGAATGTCTTGAAGGGAGAGGAAGGTGAATTGAACTGAAGAATGAGTCACAGGCAAGATAGGCAACAGACATGGGCCATGGAGGTGCAGATACCAGCAAAGTACATGCTATATTTGTGTCAATGTGTGACAATGAAACAATCAATAATGCATGGTAATTTACAGGAAATAATAATTATTAAACAAAAAAATTTAACAAAATTTAACTACTGAAAATTTCATTTGCAAACTTGAAAAACAAATTTCCTCTGTATTCTTATGAAAGACTGCTCCATTATCATTCCTCTAGATAAAAAGTCTCTGCACTCTGAATTTACCAGAAATTCAGCAGTCATACACAGGAAAAACAGTGACTTTTACATAATGCAGAAATATACAATGCAAAAGACTAAACTTGTTTGTGTTATTCAAACATAAAATGGAGCATATCATCACCCAAACTGATGAACTGCCTATATATACTCTGCCTGTTTCCAGTCCAAATCCAATAAAACAGGTTCATGAGTGTACAATATTCAGTAAATTCTCAGATTGTCACTGTTGACTCTAGACTGCAACAAAATATACATGGGTAGAGAGGATGTATAGGAAAAGTTTACACATTGAAACACAGTGCTCTTTCACAGTCACTATTTGTTTCTAAGATATTTAATAGCTATTTGTAAATAAGATTCTTTCACAGCCACTACCTCAATGTAAAATGACAAAAAACAATGTAGGAAAAAATATAATATAGAATAGATGCGTCAGCCTAGGATAATAAGTTGAAAAAAATGAGCACGTGGGACGGAGATAATGGTTTGGAATTCAAATATTAACGTGACTAAATATTTTTTGGAAAATGGAGTGACTTTTTATTTTATTGGAAATAAAGAACAAAGCATGGCATATTTTCTGGGTCTTGTTGAGCCTTTAAACTCAATCTTTACCATGTAAATTAACTGTGGATATGTGAAGAATGTATGATTTCAGATAGAGCTGGATTACCTATACTTGAGATTTGATCTGTTTATAGATCTTCAAGATAATGGAAGCACAGGTCTTGTTTAGATATTACTATCACTTCTGTAACATAGTCCACACTGTACATGGTCTGTGGATCTCAGTGACTGTAAACATGAGTCTGCCTCTGCATGACTTGGACTGTGTAATAAAGTGTCCTGTATGTCCTCAGTAGCTCCAGTTTTGCTATTTCTGGATGTCTTACTGTGAATAATGTGATACAAACCACTGACATCATTTCTAACTGTGTTCACATAAGCAGATTGTTGAAACTTTCCAGGGACCAAATTTGAACACAGGGGCTTCCTTCCACAGATTCACAAACATGACTGATATCATGGAGACTGAGAATGAATTATCCTCCTAAGTATTTACCTACATGTGTTTATTACATGGGCTGTGGACACCAGTTTCAGAGCCCCAGGGAAGAAAGTATTTAAGTTTCTTCAGGGCTCAGGAGAAACCTAAAAATATAATGAGTCATGAATATGCAATAAACCTCACCATTGCACAAAGAAATAAATGCAAGGAGAAATTTGATGTGCTGATATGCATGACTCATCACAATCCACACTGCCCAGATTTAACACAGGAAAAATATGTTCACTTTGATGGGAGTCTTCTTCTTGCTTAACATTCCACTTTTCATGGCCAACTTTATTGATCCCAGGTGCTTTTGGAGAATAAATTTGAATGAAATTCAGGATGAATATTTGGGATTAACTTGTGCTTTCATCCTGGCAGTAGTTCAGAAACCTATTGAGAAAGATTATTTCAACAAGACTCTGAATTTCCTGTAAGTAAATTTGAGTTTCAAATTGAAATGACAACTTCAGTACTTCTTGAGTGCTCCGAGGATATTAGTCAAATTCTTTAGTCTTCTGTCCTGTTGCTAAGTCTGAACACCAAGAACCAACCTTAATTCCTATACATTTTCAAACCTACTTTCTCCTTTTAATGAATCCAGTGGAGGTTTTGGTTTTCTTTCAGGTGGCTTCTGATTTAAAGGTTGGAAGCTTAGGAATAAAGGAATATCTACATTGATCCTTAACATAAAGCCTGCCTTTTGACACTTTATATTGCACTCTAGACAGTGATGGCTTATTGACATTGATCCTGTAATATTGCATTATGTTTTATCCCAAGTCCGTGTAAATAAAAGCTCATGAACTGTGCTGAAAGTCCTTCCATAAGTGTGTTGCTCCTATAGCATATTCTGGTTCCAGTAATATTCGTGGCACATATAGTTGTCAAAAACTTTACATACATACAAACTTACTGTCTCAAAGTCATTGCATGTGGTCACTTATTGACTTCTAAAGCTTCATCAGATTTAGAAAGAGATCTTTACATTCAGAAATTTCTATTTCATATGAATACCTGGATGGAATTTTTTGTATGTATATGAGCAAGGAATAGTTATCTCAATGGGGGTCAAGACAGCAAAGTGTTTTAAAAGATAAAATCCAAAAGCACTGTGGCTTCATACTTCACACTATTTATGTATAATCACTGGCTTTTATGTTTTGCAAAGTTCAATTGGGCACTCTCTCTTTAGAATAAACCATACTTGGAACATATGGAATCCAATGATATGATTACATTCTTTGAATAGGCACACTATCAGTAACAGTGGTGACTGCTTATGTCCCTTGTCACTGGCCTGGGTGACAATTGTATTGTGAGATAGTTGTAACGTTTGAGATCAGTAACGCAGGAGCTTTGTATTAGGTTTTTTGTTTTGTTTTGTTTTGTTTTTTGTTTTTGTTTTTTTGGGGTTTTTTGTCATTAAGAGAAATATCTTCTCTATTCATGTCTCAGTAGGCTAATTTCTGGCCCTTTTAAAATTTTTAAATCTTGTGAAACTTCTTTCAATAATTTTAGTAAATATTAGTACACATGTTCCCAATGTGGTATCAATACCCATTTTTGTGGATTGCTGATCATTGCTTTAAAACACAGCCCTTTAGACTACTAGGCTACAAAGACAGCTTAAGTAACTGATGTTTCCTAAAGTTTATTTGTAGGAAGTAGTTTGACAATTGTACAACATCTACTTTCAAATTCCATTTCTATATTAGTAAAACTTTAATTGAGATTTTGTGTGTCTGTGTGTGTGTGTGTATAGTAATAAAGAATATTCAAAAATGAACCATTGTATTGGTTATAGAATAAAAATACAATAGTTGTATAATTTGTAGTGAAAACCTAATTGTATTTACTTCATTTCAATCATTAAATATGTAGGTGCATATTTAGTGTTTATTCATAAGATTATATGAAATGACAAGGATAAAACAGGTTGCGTTTTTCTCTACATAAACGTAAATGATCTCAATATGGTATTATTCCATTCCCATTGCCTAGTGGCCCACTTTTTATTTTTACAAAGAAATATATGAACATATTCTATAAATTTACACCAAAATCTCTTCTGTTTTATAAGTATATAATACTGGCATATACAAATATCACTGCAATTTCCTTATTTTCCTAGTTCTCAATAGGATGCTAATATTGTTTTATTGTACCTGGAAAGTTTGCCAAAGATATTTCCTATAAATTAATTTATAATGAATGAAGTACCCAGAGTGAATATATCACATTCCTTTGTAAAAAGAAATTAGGAGCAAGATACATTGGTGGTAGGACAACCCCTTAATCTCTGCACTAAATACCTGGCACTACTACATACCTGTGCATTTGAATTTATGATAGTCTACAGGAAAGTATCTTATAAAACATTTGCATGTATTGCAATCTTATAACCTAAATAATACTTGCTCAAATACATACAAACGTAAACATTGACATGTATCAGTTACCAAATTCATGTTTGATATTTGAATTTATTTAAAAATATATCTTTCTAAAAGATATTCTTTGAATAAAAGATTGAAAAAAATAACAAGATGAGGATAGATATGAGGGGACATGTCAAGAATTTTGACCACTAATTATAAGTGATTATAAGTACAAGAATCAAATATTGCTGGAGAGAGACCATTATGCATTGATAATTCATGTTATTACTGCCTTAACAAGTTCAGTTAATTTCACAAGAAAATATGAACTCAGTGGCTCTAATAACAAGTTTTTTATATTGCTCAATAATTTCAAAATGAAGACATGATCAGAATTACTGTTTTGTCAATATCTGTGATTTTCTCTTTACCTTCTGATCAAGCACTCAAAAGAAGAGATGGGAATGTTCTCTGTGGATGAGGTCAATACCATATCTTATTTATGAGAGAAATACTGTCATGAACTTTAAAAGAGTTTACTATTTTCCAGGTTCTCATGTCAATTCAACCTCACAACAAAAACCATTTGTTCCCTTCTTTAGATGTCAGATGCAGAAACTTCCAGTATACCATAGTGCTTCTCTTGAGTACAAATAATCATGTATAATCATCTGGCCATAATAAACACTGTACTCTTTTACAGAAAAACGACTAAAAACCACAAATACGCTTTGGCATTGGCCTTTGCAATGGATGAAATCAACAGGAATTCTGATCTTTTACCAAATATGTCTTTGATTATAAGATACACTTTGGGCCGTTGTGATGGGAAAACTGTAATACCTACACCATATTTATTTCATAAAAAAAAAAACAAAGCCCTATCCCTAATTATTTCTGTAATGAAGAGACTATGTGTTCGTTTCTGCTTACAGGACCCAATTGGGGGGTATCTATAAGTTTCTGGAAGTACCTGGACAGCTTCTTATCTCCACGTGTGAGTTATCATGGGACAGAAATTCTTAACATCATGTTTCTTTGGGAGAATTTGATAGCTATTAAGAAAGTTAATGGATGTGGTTGGACTTATGCTTATGTCAATCTGGGTTGTTCCAGGATACATACTATTCAGAAGTATGATAGGCTTTCAAATAGGGACTACCACCAGAAGTTGACAGATACCTTCATGGAGGAATAGAGAAGGCCATGTAGAATTAAGTCGGGCATGGTGGAAGAGAGAATCTTACAGCCTTGACGGACTGTCAGTCAGAGAGTTTCATTATATATACCAAGCTCAGCAAGAAAAGATTTGTTCGTGCTGTTCCAAAACATAGAGCATATTATTTCTGTCCCCAGATAGGAGTTATCTTCATCTTGGTCACAATTTTACATTATCATTGGTAAACTGAAATAACAGCATTATTATTTACAGTCATGGTAGTTATATAAATTTAGTCATCAGTGATAAACTGTGAGGTTTTAGAAATAAATTTTAACAACATTTCTCTATAACCCAGCTTTTAAATATCTGGGGTATTTTTTTTTGAAAAGGCATGAAATACCATCCTTAGCCTGACTACTCATGACATTTTAGCAACAAGAAAGGATGAAAAACTCCAATCCAGTATGTGGAGTTCGCCATTTGACTACCTGTGAGTGTATAACTAACTATTTAGAGTCAGAATTTAAATTGGCATTAGATCTCTGGCAAAGAATTCAGGCCCATAGTGTTATAGACATATTAAGTCCTTTTCTTTAATAATATAATAATTATATATCTCTGTGAAATTTATTGCTATGTCTCATATATTTTTTATATTCTGTTATTTCTATGTCATAAGATACAAGATTAGAACTTCACAAGTGAATTTCTCTAAGAAAGAGGGGTTATGAGAATTTGATGCATCATTCTTTCATATTTTTTACACTAAAATTTATCTATCATTATAAGACACTTTGGATGTAGGAGATAACTTCATCCAATCTAACTTTATTTCTGTATATTATTATCAAGAGGTACAACTTATAGACCGATTTATTTTGCCCTATAATTACCTGGGTATGACTTTTTCTAATCTGATTTGCTGGTAACACTTTTAGGCTGCCAAATCTTGTTTAAATATTTAGATTTTATTTGATCTTATTATCTGTCTCATGAAGAGGCACAGAGGCAGACATTGCCAGAATATTTCAGAAACTTAGTCTAAATAGGAGATCTCTGACATTTTTATGTGAGTCAAAACCTCTAGTGTACGATATTACCTTCAACTAGGGCAATATAAGAATATCTCTTCGAAATGCTAAATCAGTATTATGTACAGGACTCTCCTGCTCAATAGTAGAAGTAATCCTGAATTATAGCATAAAGACCTTCTTTAAAAAAATATTAATCAAATACCCCAAATTGTAAAAGTATCAAAATCCCTTCAAACATTGGAAACATGGATATCAAGATTAAAACTGGAAGACAGAAAGGCAGATATTATAACATGCAAATATATTTTGTTACTTCTTGTCAAACAGCTATGCTTGCTGTTCCCATTAGAAGTGGATCTGCCAGGATTCCATATTTGCACATTTGAATTAGAGATGAGAGTATAAGTCACAGGTAATCAACAGTTTGCTGGTAAGTATTATTACAAGTGTTTTCAAGGACACTACACCTCATGCTGCTCTCTGTGTTGTAGATCCTTCAGCTTACCTATGGGCCTTTCAGTTCCATCTTCAGTGATGATGAACAATATCCCTATCTCTATCAGATGGCCCCAAAGGACACATCTCTAGCATTGGCAATGGTCTCCTTCATACTTTACTTCAACTGGAACTGGATTGGCCTTGTCATCCCAGATGACGATCAAGGAAACCAATTTCTTTTAGAGTTGAAAAAACAGAAGGAAAACAAGGAAATTTGCTTTGCCTTTGTGAAAATGATCTCTGTTGATGACATTTCATTTGAACACAAAACTGAAATGTACTACAAACAAATTGTGATGTCATCCTCAAATGTTATCATCATTTATGAGGAAACAATCGATTTCGTTGATTTGATCTTCAGAATGTGGGAACCTCCAGGTTTACAGAGAATATGGATCACCACAAAACAATGGAATTTCCCTACCAGTAAGAGAGACATAACTCATGGCATAATCTATGGATCACTTACTTTTCTACCCCACCATGGTGGGATTTCTGGCTTTAAAGATTTTGTACAGACATGGTTCCATCTCAGAAGCAAAGATTTATATCTAGTAATGCCAGAGTGGAAATACTTTAAATATGAATCCTCAGCATCTAAGTGTAAAATACTGAAGAACAATTCATCTGATGCCTCATTTGATTGGCTAATGGAACAGAAGTTTGACATGGCCTTTAGTGAGAGTAGTCATAACATATACAATGCTGTGCATGCCATAGCCCATGCACTCCATGAGATGAATTTGCAGCAGGTTGATAATCAGGCAATAGACAATGGGAAAGGAGCCAGTTCTCACTGCTTGAAGGTAAAGTTTCTTCTATTGGACAAGGTTTGATGTCTTCAATTGCATAGCTGTTTAGAGTCTTTCAGATGCCCAGACTTAAAGAAATAGGAAATGTTTTCCAAAATAATAAGTTTCTGAACATTTTTCCTTAAAGAAAGGCAGTCTAGAGATTGTTATGAATGTGAATGGAAAAAGAATTCATAGACTAGCAATGAAAATGGGTGGTTTTATACAGAGCATGTGAATATCCATTAGCATACCCCTTCCAATATTGAATATAAACTATCCTTACTCATTAATTTTCTCCATGGTTAGAAGATGAGTTTTTATTTATATTTGTCAGTTATATGGAAATCATTTAAGGAGTGGTCTCCAGTGATTCTACCAAGAGTGTAGGCTCTGGAGATCATTCTGGGTTTTCTGAGAGTAACTAAACAAGAAATAGTGTTGGTATTCAGTTCTGTCTGTAGAAAAGTGTTTATATGTGTGAATGTAAGTTTCTCACTGTGTATATGTCTATTTTCTACACTTTCTGTGTATCTGTGTTCATTCTTGTGATACTTTCAACATACATGTTTATCTCTATATGAAAGTGGAAGTAAGTGACAATTTTTTCTATGTAGGAATTTCTTTCTATAAGTGTGTTTGTTTATATATGTGCATATGTTTCTTTGTGGTTTTGTCAGAGTAGGTTTCTTTGTGTACATTGTGTGTATTTTGTGAGTGTTTATAAGTACTTATACGGATTTGTACCTGCTTTGCTGTGTATGAGTCTGCCCTTTGTACTTGGCATGGACTTTGCCTGCCATTTTGTATTTACGTTTGAGTATAAATTTCTCTATGTGTCAATATCATTCATGGCTGGTGCTTATATATTTATGCCTCTCCCAGTGTTTTTATGTCAACGTGTGTGTGTGTCTGTGTGTGTGTATGTGTGTGTTGCATAGCTGTGTTTGGTTCTGCTTTTTTCTGTGTTTGGTATTCTTGACTGAGAGAATTGAAATTCTTGAAATATTATGATAATTTCATTTATCCAATTGCTTTGTTGTGATTTCTCTCTTTCTGTCTTTCTTTCTTTAAATGTAGTTGCCTTTGCTATAAAATCAGAATGCATTTTATGACTTGAAAGTATTTTAAATACATAATAGTACAATGCTTGTATTTTAGGTAAACTCCTTTCTAAGAAAGATCCACTTTACTAATCCTCTTGGGGACAAAGTGATTATGAAACAAAGAGTAATAATGCAGGAAGAATATGACATTTTCCATTTTGGGAATCTCTCACAACACCTTGGGATTAAGGTGAAGTTAGGAAAGTTCAGCCCATACTTTTCACATGGTCGAAACTTTCACTTATATGTAGACATGCTTGAGGTTGCCACAGGAAGTAGAAAGGTGGGTGTTTACTAACTTACTGGTTTGTTATACACAGCAATAAACAGTGTCAAGTGGATTCATGGCAACATATTGAAATGAACAATTATGTCACATCAGAAACCATTTTTCTAGTCTCCTGTATATTTTTTTTTATTTTTGACAATTTTACCAATTTGAAGATTTCAAACATGCATAAAATATACCTTTGTTATATCAGAACCATTATCTGACATTTAATAAATAAAAAAAAACTGTTCTTCACCACTGTTTGATATACTTTCCTTTAAATTGAACATATTTTTCTCCATATAATTGCTCTTTGGACAATGTAATCTCCTCTCTTAATTAAACCTCTGGAACAGATATTCATATGATAGAGTCTAATGTTAAAGTTATGAAATAAAAAGAGTCATAAGAGTTATCCCTTTTCATTGTATCCAAAAATGTTTACAATATAATAAAAGGACACTTACCACATTCACTAATGAACACAACTATGGAAATTCATATTTAAAGAAACATCACTTTTTAATAAATTTGAAGAATCCATTCATGCTTTTATGTAAGATGAACAGAAGGTCAAGGGAGCCTATAAACAGCACTAGAACAACAGACAAAGAAATGGCTATTAACGCACCTCAAATACAGGAAATGCAGTAACCAGACAAAAGCAACAAATAATTTTCCATTATGATAGAACACATTTCTTAAAATTCTCTAAATTAAACCAAGGACAACAAGGCTGGTTTATTTTTTGAGACATTCCTAATTTGCCTACCGAGGGTATGAAGACACATTCATATACAAGAGGAAAACTTTTCTTTATTAAAAAAATGGAGGAAAACATTATAATGTTTAATAAGAGGGAAAAAGGTAATTCAGGAACAATACATTTGATAGATATGCATGGAATAATACTTGACAAAAACATGTAACAAAAGAACACAACACACAACAGAAAGATCATTCTCTGAAAACAGAGAATTTTTTTGTAATTGTGATTGTTTTATTTTTTGACAATCACTTGTTATCCTCACATAATGTATCCTAATTACAATTTACCTCCCTTCTATTGGGATGTGACCAACTGTCAGTTTTGCTGGCAAATATATCATAGTTAATATTCCAAATTCCTTCCCAACTGCCTTTTCCATCAGATCCACTTTCTGTCACTCATTAGAAAATGACAGGATTCTATAGGAGAATACTAAAATAAAACAAGATTAAACAAAAACTAAGCCATCATAATGGGACAAAATTTGCATATCACATTATGGTAACTAGTCATATGAAATGGTGCTAGGTGAAAAGACCAGGAAATCCTACCTCATAGCTTATATGAATAGTAGTGAGTGAAGCATGAGCTAGTGATAGACAATGGAGTGATATTTATTCCCGGTTTAGTACTAAGAATACTTTATTTTTGAAACTATAATTGAAATTGTAAATTCTATAATCAGAACATATGGAATTATTGATGCCAATTATTTATTTCATATTTGCATGTGAATAAGCATAATAAGATGCTCCTAAAAACTATTAATGTCAAACTGCAAAAGGAATTCCTTGGACAAAATTAAGTTATATGTCAATGGGAATTCTACATAAAAACCCTGAAATAGACTGTCCTTTTCAAAGCCAGCCAAAACACAAAAATCTGGTAGTCAAACACTGTTGGTATCTTCTTTTATCACTGATTAACCATAACATAATTTCCAAATACAAAGAACAGTAGGAAATTTTTGTGACTCACAAATGCTCTGTTCCTCTAGCTGGAATTTAATCTTATGTAAACTGAATGTCCTCAGGCCTTGGGAGCATAAGACTTATAATACAATCACATTGACATTTGATCCCAAATGAGACCAACTCATTGCTTCCACTTGACTATTCCATCTATTGTAGACAGGATTTTTTTAACGTTTCTGGGATGAGACCAATTCTCTATTTTGATTGCTAAAATATTAGAGCTAATATTCCTCAAAAACTGCTGATATCCCTGGATTGCTCATTCTTTTCCCTACTTTGGATTTTTGTCAACTTCCTAGCATTCACACAGAAAATAATTATTTTTGGAGTTGTGCTTCTTATAACATATTTAGGAAGCACTACTTGACCATAAATGAGAGTTATATACCCCTCATATGTGTCCATGTCGCACATTGCATGGACATATAAGCATCATTTATTGCAGTATACTTTAGCATTTTATGTGGAGAAACAGTAAGTAAATAACAAGTTTATATATAGAGAAATTTATTATTTTTACCTATTGCCTGATGTATAGTAGCGCTTTGAAAAAAATTGCAATTATATTCCTAACATTCAACTGGTATACTTTTTAAAGGAGGCTATAGACAAAACCAAACCTAGTTTTATTATCAGGGCTAATTTTCAAGTTGGATATCCTAACTCTTTCTTTATTTCTCACATTTAAAACATCATTGCATGACCTACTACAGGCAATGTAGGAATGGGGAATTATCTTTTGACATCATTCTTTCTCCAGACATTCTGAGCTCTTATTCTGAGCTTTCTCTACCTGAAGCATCGCAAAGTATTTATCAGGTCGTCTTAAGTGGTGCTTTATGCTTGAGTTTTACTTCCCTATTGGACTTTTTCCCTTCAAGGTCACATTATAGTACAGTGGTGCTCTAAAGAATGGTGATCTTGAGTTTTGTTACAAACTTCTATATTAATTGTCAGCAAATGAATACATTAAGATTCATGTTTAAATAAGAAAGTTATAAAAATTAGTATTTTATAGCTTTATTCACGATGTAAAATTAGGTTAACAATTTTCAATAAGCATGACAAAAGTCTGAATATAATACTATAAACTAACATATCTATAAGAACATATAAACTGATTATCGTTTGGCTCTTAAAAATATTGATGCCTTTGTTTTGTTTTGTTTTGTTTTGTTTGGTTTTTGTTTTGGGTTTTTGTTTTGTTTTGATTTTTATTTTTTTTTTGAGACAAGGTTTCATTGTATAGTCCTGGCTGACCTGGAATTCACTCTGTAGATCATGCTGGCTGTAAACTATGAAATCTGCCTGCCTCTCCTTCCCAAATGCTTCGATTAAAGACATGAACCATCACTGCCCAGCTGCCTTTAGCTTAATACAAGTATGACATGTAAAGCCTTACTAAATAAAACTGCTTTTATATTACAGTTGTTTATTATATTATTAGGGTTGAAGATTGAAATATACTCCCATTTTTATGGTGATTTTGTATTTGTGGATTTTTTCAATTTTATAAATTGTAGATTGCATTTGTTCACATTTCAAATTTTGTCCCCTTTCACTATTTCCCTTCTGCAAATCCACTATGCCATCCCCCCTTACCATGCTTCTATGAGGGAGCTCCCCTACCCACATACCCACTCTTGCTTCAGCACCCAAGCATTCATCTACACTGGGGAATCAAGCCTTCACAGGGCCAAGGGACTCCCCTCACATTGATGACAGATAGGGAGCTTTAACTACTTCAGTCCTTCCCCTAACACCTTCATTGGAGTCCCTGTGTTCAGTCCAATGGTTGACTGTGAACATCCACATCTGTATTGGTCAGGATCTGGCAGAGCCTCCTAGAAGACAGCTGGATCAGTCTCCTTTCCACAAGCACTTCTTGCCATCCACAATAGTGTCTGGGTTTGGTATCTGCATTTGTGATGGATCTTCAGGTGGGGCAGGCTGTGTGTGGCCTTTAATTCAGTCTCTGATCTTCTCTTTGTCCCATTATTTCCAATAGATAGGAACAATTCTGAGTTAAAATTTTGTAGATGTGTGGGTGGTCCTATCCCTCAACTGGGAGCCATGCCTATCCTCTGGCTATTGTCTCGACAGATTCTCCTTCCCGATTCTGGGATATTTCAGCTAATATCATCGCTGTACGTCCTGGGATGCTCTTGATTTCCTGGCATCTGGGACTTTCTGGTTGCTACAAACAGTTCCCCGTCCCTAGTTGCTACACACCTCTGTTCAATTTCCTGACCTCTGTACAGATCTTCCACCTTCTCTCATACCTGATTCTTCTCTTATTTTTCCCCTCCCACTATTCTCTTCCTCCAGGGAGATTTTATTCCAGGGATGCAAGTATAGTTCAATATCTGTAGATCCATTAAGAGTAGTACACCACAAAATGTGGAATTACATTATTTTACAAAAACCTTCACAAATGGCTCTTAACCAAGTCCAACATTCATTTAGAGATTAAAAAACAAAAATAGTGATAGAACAGGAGGGGCACTTACTGATATAAGAACACTTTCTTTCACAAAATTATTGACAATACTATAATACATGAAGAGAATGTTATTATCCATGAAAATCAGAAATGATATCAGGTTGTTTTTGTGATTCATATTTTATCCAAGCACTTTAGAGGCAGAGATCTGGAAATCTCTGTCTGTTTCTTGCCAGTCTGCCCTATATAGTGAGTACGAAAAAAGCCATGTGTGATATGGAAACACTACCTTAAAATAAATTAACATAAAGTACAAACATATGTCCACATTCCTTACTCTAACTCAAAATAGTCTTTCAAATATTACAAAGGGTTAACATACATTTAAAGAAAATGATGGGAGAAAAGAAAAAATGTGTTTTCATCTTCATTGGTAATGTAAGTGTACTTCATGGTAAGATCCTGTTTCAACAAAACCAAAAACATAGAAAGAATGTTTCAAATCTTCAATTAAACTTATACAAACTAATTTTTATCTGGATTTTTCCAGCATTGAAGCCACTGTAGAGCATTTTGACATCATGGAACACTCCATATTCAAACTCAGTACACATTAACATATCATTTCCAACCATATTAAACCACTGTCTGCATACTCCACTGTTTTTTATATACAGTTTTTCATGCTTTGCGATAGTAATTTATTTGATGCCATATTTGTTATCTGTGACTTAAGGACATGTTTTTCCTGTTTCAAATTTTTTCAAATACTAACATGCTTCTCTGTTGCTTTAATCAAAATTTGATAATAAGCATAGTGAGAAGGAAGGTGTGATTTGAGATATGGCTTATAGTCCTAGAAAGACAAGTGTGGATATCTGGAAACTGGAACTAAAAAATAGATCTTAAAAGAAGACTACATACTGGCCTAACTGCCCACAGTGAGATGGGCACTCCTATATCAATTACCAATTAAGAAAATGCTTCAAAGATATGAGGACAGGCTAGTGTTGGCTGAGAGAATATCTCAGTTAAGTTCCCTCTGTCTGTTCAGAGCACTTAGTACTAAGATGAACATAATTAACTAAAAAACAACAGGTTGCTACTTCTGTAGTTTTTACACACAGCTCAAAAATCAGCTGTTTTTCCTGAATTACTAGACACTCAGAAACTATACAACATTTCTTCAATGCATTTCCAATATTCATATCTGGCCATTAAATAATGGACATAGGGAAATGTCAATCAGATAGTGTGCAAAAAAGGATCTTATTGAAATCTTAAAGTGCTAATATAAAACATAAAAGAAATATATAAGACTCATTATCAGTATATGTCTAATTTTTTCTCAGATGCCATCCTCTGTGTGCAGTGCGGAATATAGTCCTGGATTCAGAAGATTGTGGAAGGATGGAATGGCAGCCTGCTGTTTTGTTTGCAGCCCCTGCCCTGAAAATGAAATTTCTAATGAGACAAGTGAGTTTTTGCTGCTCTGATAAATATTACAAATATGGATTTCTCTTGGTCCACACTGGGATGATGAAGTCAACTCAAAGGAAACTGCAGATATAAAATATTAGTTATCAAATTTACTAGTTGTAGATATAAAAATACTTAAGAAAATCTTGCAAAAACAAACAAACATATCTTATGCCTTAACCCTCATATTGACTTATTGCAAATTCATGGAAGATTATATTGCACAAAGAAATACTTAGAAAATATAACTGCAATTTGCAGGAACACTGCACAAGACTTTCCAAATAAATTATCTATTGTAAAACTACATTTATATTAGATTTTAGTCACAATAGGAGCCCATGAAGAACTGAATATAATATATAATCTACTGGATTAGCTCATGAGACTGCTAGATGCAAAATCTATTTTCTCTGTAAGATTAATATAGAAGACAAAAAATTGCAAATATATGAGAAAATGCTAAGGATGCATCATTTAGAGGGCCATGAAGGATCTTTTAGTACAAAGTATCTACAGAGATAATATTTTCCTTCAGTGCTAAAATTAGTGCATCTCATGAACAATAACCAGAACTTTTGATTAATTATTGCCTTATGAGGAAACTTCTTAAAGCTTATTTCATTAACATTTCCTGCTATTCAAACATAAGCATTATATTTCCTCTCTATTCAAACTTCTTCATATGACTTGTTACAGGAATCACTTAAATTCAATAATGCAAGTGCTACTTTGGCATGAGCACACACATATCAATATTTACACATACACACAGCCGATCTGTTTAATTTAGTGTTGTTTCTATGTCAAGGAGTTTGAACTTGTGAATTCTTGAGTAGCTATTATACTTATCTCAGTAGAGGACAGAGTCTCAATGTGTCACAGGGAATAAATTTATAAAATAGTCAGTGATCTCAGAAAACAGTGAGTGCAGGGTTTTGAAGTTCTAAAATAGACCCGACCACATTGTGGTTTATGAATATATCTTCTCTGAATTAAATAATCTACTTGATATCAAAATAGAAACAAAAATGGCTTAGGAAATTTTTGCTTTCTGATAACATTATTTTTTATTTTTTACATTTCATATTCTATTCCCCACTCCCCCATACCCCATCCAATATGTCACATTCCACACCTCTTCCCCACCCCAACTGTCTTCATGTTGATCCCCCTATCCTCCAACCCACCTGACCTCTAAACTCCCTGTGGCCTCCAGGCTTTTGAGTGTTAGGTGCATCATTTTGGTATGATCACAGACATGGAAGTTCTCTACTGTATATGAATTGAGGGACCCATATCAGCTGGTGTATGCTGTCTGTTTGATGCTCCAGTGTCTGAGAGATCTCTGCAGTCCAGATTAATTGAGACAGCTGGTCTTTCTGCAAAATCGCCTTTCCCCTCAGCTACGTTCAGCCTTCCCTAATCCAGGGGTTAGTTGCTTCTCTCCATTAGTTGGTTGGAAATAACTGTATTTAGGAGGGCAGTCATGACAGATTCTTTTTGTGAATGCTCCATAGCCTCAGTAAAATGTGAGGCCATAGGACCTCCTCTTGACCTAGATCCCACTTTGGTCCTGTAATTGGACCTTCTTTTCCTGAGGCTAATCTCCATTTCATCCTTGCATTCAGACAGGAAAAATTATGGACTGGAGATGTGACTATGGGATGGGAACCCCATCACTCACTTGATGTCCTGTCTTCCCGCTGGAGGTGGGCTCTGTACATTCCCTCTATCTATTGTAGTACATTTCATCTAGGGTCTCTGACCTCCCAAGTCTCTGGTGCATTTTAGTGGGTCCATGCACCCTCCTATTACCTAAGGTTACCTGTTTATATTTTTTATGCTGGTCCTCAGAGCTTGGTTCCCCTGTCACGCCCACACTCCACAAACTCCTTTCTAATAACATCATAAATGATACAAAATGTTAACTAGACAAAGAAAAAATTGCTTGGTTTTATTTCTGTTAAATCTTTATGAATATTATGGATTGAAAGCAATGCTCAGCAACAATATCCTTCACATTACATGCTCAGCATCAAAGGCAGCATTTCAAGGCTTCTCTCATTACCCTTACTTGAAATACCTTGTCAATAAAATTTGTAATTAAGACCTAACTAAGCTTTACTTTGGAAATCAGATATGGATCAATGTGTGAATTGTCCAGAATACCAATATGCCAATACAGAACAGAACAAATGTATTCAGAAAGGTGTCACCTTCCTAAGTTATGAAGACCCTTTGGGGATGGCACTTGCCTTAATGGCCTTCTGTTTCTCTGCATTCACAGCTGTGGTACTTTGTGTCTTTGTGAAGCATCATGACACTCCTATTGTGAAGGCCAATAACAGAATCCTCAGCTACATATTATTGATATCACTCATGTCCTGTTTTCTGTGCTCTTTTTTCTTCATTGGTCATCCTAACAGAGCCACCTGTGTCTTACAACAAATCACATTTGGAATTGTATTCACTGTGGCTGTTTCCAAAGTTCTGGCCAAAACAGTCACTGTGGTTCTTGCTTTCAAAGTCACAGACCCAGGAAGAAGATTGAGAAACTTTCTGGTATCAGGGACACCCAACTACATTATTCCCATATGTTCCCTACTCCAATGTGTTCTGTGTGCAATCTGGCTAGCAGTTTCTCCTCCCTTTGTTGATATTGATGAACACACTCTCCATGGCCACATCATCATTGTGTTCTACAAGGGCTCAGTTACTGCATTCTACTGTATCCTGGGATATTTGGCCTGCCTGGCACTTGGAAGCTTCTCTCTGGCTTTCTTGGCCAAGAATCTGCCTGACACATTCAATGAAGTCAAGTTCTTGACCTTCAGCATGCTAGTGTTCTGCAGTGTCTGGGTCAACTTCCTCCCTGTCTACCATAGCACCAAGGGCAAACACATGGTTGCTGTGGAGATCTTCTCCATCTTGGCATCCAGTGCAGGGATCCTTGGATGTATTTTTGTACCCAAGATTTATATCATTTTAATGAGACCAGAGAGAAATTCTACCCAAAAGATCAGGGAAAAATCATATTTCTGAACAAATATTTAGGAATTCTGTCAAATGTAAAGTTGGTGCATACCCACCAAATATTGGGTTATAGTGCATGTGTCTAGTTTTTGAATCACTCTCACTGGTTGCTCTAGTGATATCAGGAAGTATCATATCTACTGAACTTCCATACAGTGTCCATAAAATCTTGCACTCATTCACTTTCTTCATTTTCTCTCAGAGAACTAAACTCTCTAATTATTACAATTTTATTCTTCGTTTTGCTTTCATGGAGATTGCCCTCTGGTAACTTCCAAAAAATGTTGATAAGGCAATTGAATCCACCACTTTGCGTAGAAAAATGAGATCTAGGACAGACATGGTTACACATAGAAACAATCTACCAAATCAAATAATCAATGAGAAACAGACAGAGAGTAACTAAATAATCAGCAAAGATGAAATCTGAACATATTTTCTGATTTCCCGTAAGAGCACACACTGAAGAAAATACTGACTTTTTTCTTTTGTTCTTCAAGCTACTGGCCAATATTCTAAGGAGGAAATGTTCCTTTTCTGCTGTCAAATACAAATATATTATATCCAACAATGATCAGAAGCCCAGGGACTCTGTGGATGAATTGGGAATATGTGGAAGAAGCTGAAGAGGAGGGTGACCAGCATTCTCAACAAACCTGGAAAAGCAAGATCTCTCAGACATTGAGCCTCTAACCAGAGATCATACACTAGCTGATGTGAAGCCCCCAACAAATATGCAGCATAAGACTTCCTGGTCTAGCATCAGTGGGAGAGAAACACCTAACCCCAGAGAGACTTAATTCCCCAGGGATTGGGAAGGACTGGATGTTGGGGATGTAGTGATATCATTTTGGAAATGGGGGAGGAAATGTTAGATGAGGAAGTCAGGGGGCAGACCAGGAGGGGGATAACTACTAGATTGTAAAAAAAATTGAGTAACAATAAATAAAAAATGAAATGAAATAAGCTTGTAGATATGTCAACATGCTATTCATATTGTAATTATGGAAGGGATAGGTAAAACTACTGACATTTGCATGAACTTAATTTCTTTCAGAGATTGCCCTCTGTGTGCAGTTCTGATTAAGGTTCTGGACTCAGAAAATTCTGGAAAACAGAATGAGAGTCAGATGCTTTAATTACGCTGCATTCTAGGAAACGACTTTTCAAAAAGACCATTGAGTGTTTGTGGCTACACTAAATATTTCACATTTATCAATTCTCATTATATAATGGGAAACCAAATGGGTCTAAAGTGCATTAACAAAAACAGTCACTTCCCTCAGTCAGTCTTCATATAAATATGATCATTAGCAATGTCCCTTTAAGGAACACATTCTTCATTAACATCCATATTTTACTCATTGAAAATTCATGGAAGGTGGCATTGTTGCAAGAAAGATTTGATATTCAAACTACAGTTTAATGGAATTCTTCACGAATTTATTCTTTTTAATTTTTTTATTTTTTTATTAGATATTTTCATCATTTACATTTCAAATACTATCCCCTATAAACTCTCACCACCCTGCTCCCCAACCCACCCACTCCTGCTTCCAGACACTGGCATTCCCCTCTACTGGGGCATATAATCTTCACAAAATCAAGGGCCTCTCCTCTCAATCATGGTGGAGTAGCCCATCTTCTGCTACATATGCAGCTAAACAAATGAGCTCTGGGGATACTGGTTAGTTCATATTGTTGTTCTTCCTATAAGGTCGCAGACCCCTTCAGCTCCTTGGGTACTTTCTCTAGCTCCTGCATTTGGGGCCCTGTGTTCCATACAATAGATGACACTGAGTATCCACTTCTGGATTATCCAGGCACTGGCATAGCCTCACAAGAGACAGCTATATCAGGATCCTGTCAGAAAATGTTGCTAGCATAGGCAATAGTGTCTTATCAAAACTTATAATAACTTACTCTCTTATATGATATATATATCTTATATTTATATATAAATATGTAATATAAAAATAATATAAATATACTAATATATAATTATAATATATAATATATGAAATTATAATATATAAAAATATAAATGTATAATATAAACATATATGGACTCTACCAAAGGCATAGATGAGTTATACCATGGTGGTGCAAATTTCAGACCTGTCTAGGCTATTGGTGATGACGTCATATCTGATGTGTATAACTGAGAAGAGTTTGAATTCTTGAGATCAGTGGTGAAACGATACTTGATTCCAAATATGTCCTTTCTTTCTTCTTCTGTGGTAATTTCCCGAGTTTTCTTTGCAAGAAGACCTGTCAAGTATCATTCCCACAAAGACCTATAACCTGTTGGGTCTTAATTTCAAGGCAAAAATGTTGAACTAAAGTGTCCATTAACATATCAAACTGTGCAGTGGACTCAGCATCCCTCTGTCTCTACTGCACATAGGTCCCTGGCTGGCATGCCTCCCTCCCTGCAGCCACCCCCCCAAAAAAAAATAACTCCCCAGTCCAGGTGATCCCCTGGGCTTTACTCGTTCCAGCTCCTCTGACACCTATATAACTCAGCCACTTTTAGCTGTGCTAGTCTCTTGGCTCAGGTGGTCCCTCTTGGTTGGAGTCCCCTCTTTCTCTTTTCAGATCTCCTCTCCTCACATGGCCCAGTTTAGGGTCATGTTTACTCTGTTAGGTTTCCTGTATGGTCTGGAACTCACTGTGACAAGCTAGTCTCTAATCCCAAACATCAACTTGCCTCTGCCAGCAGTTCTGGAATTTAGGAGTGTTTCAGCAAGCCGGGCTTTTGGAGCTCAAGGAAATACTGACACATCTATAATCACAACACTCTCCCTAACTGATTGAGTGTAAGGCTCCATCTGGGGAGGTGTGTCCACTTCCTGGCGCTTGATCACACCACACAACTGAACTACATTGTCCAGAAGACATTGCACCGAGAATAGCCAATTAAAATAGGCGCATTAGTGACAACAAAAGGACTCTGGGCGGGACTTTCGACTTTGCATGCAGGAGGTTCTTTGAAACTTTTTTTTTTTTATTCAGCTTCACAGAAAACTGGTTTTATCAGTATTGGTCATGGCAGAAAAACGCTAGAGTTGAGGCATTTTTCCTCCGTCACGGAGACGGAGCTGAGGTTTTCGAAAGCCCGTGTGATCTAATCCAAGCTTCGAGGAGGGATGTCCACGTCCCATGGCCGCCTGGCCAGTGGAGCCCAATGGTGATTGTGGAGACTGCAGGTAGAACCCTGCCCCAGGTGAGTGCCTTGTGATCTCCCACCTACCTGAGTTCTAGAGCGCTGAGATCAGGGTCAGGAGCCAACAGGGTAGACTCCATGTCCCCGACTGTAGGGCACTGGTGGACAAAATTATGGTAGTTTTGGTAATGTTTTTGTTTGTTTTTTGTTGTTTTGTTTGTTTGTTTGTTTGTTTGTTTTTGTTTTGTTTTGTTTTTGACATCTGTGTGCTAGATTGCTAAGGCTTGTGGGCAGGCCTGGGCTTGGAGGGAGAGCCCTGGGATGACCTCTACTGGCATTAGATGAGGGAAAGGGCTCAGTGCACCTAAGGACCTGACTTTTGTATACAGAGACTCTGGTGGCCAAAAAGATTAGAACAGGTGAGAGATTCGATCTAGTCAGTTTTCCAAGGGTGGTGTGGGGGTAATTTGGGTGTAGGCAGAGACCTGTGAATCCTTTGATAAATCCTGTGCACTTATGTTTCATTTCGAATGCAAGCTGTAGCAGGGGTGGGGGAGTTGTAGGGTGGGTGCTGGTGGTGTTCAGATCTTTGATGGAGTTATTTTATTCTCTCAGTATGCCCCTCTCCCCCACCTCCTTTCCTCCTCCATCGCCCCCAGGAGCTCTGGTGGGCTCCTGCTCTCCCTCCCTCCCTCTCCCCTTTCCACTCTGTCCTCTTCCCTCTTCCTTCACCCCTCTGCCTATTCATTTGCCCCTCTCCCTCCCCCTCCACTGCCCCTCCCCCTCCCCCTCTCCCTCTCTCTTTCCCCTCATCCCTCCCTCTCCCTCAGACTGGGCCTCTCTATGTAGTCATGGCTGTCCTGTCTCTCTATGTACCAGGGTGTCTTCAAACTCAGAGAGATTCTTCTATCTCTTAACTCACAAGTGATGAGATTAAAGAACCCTTTGTTATATTTTACTTTATTTATTCACATTTAATCTTGCCTCAAAATCACTGTTTACACCAGACTGGCCTCAAATTCACAGAGATTTGCCTTCTTGTGGGTTAGGGTCTACTTTGAGTAAGGGCTGCCAACTGAACGCTGGTTCATGGTGGAAGTGCCCTAATCGGAGCCAACCTCTTCTACATTTCCAAAGAGTTTTAAAAACTCAGCCATCAGGATGTGCTGCTGTGCTAAGCATAGCTGTGAGGGAAAAATTAAATTAAAAATGAATTTTATTTTTTTAAATAATATTACTAAGTTATATTAGTAATTGTCTTAGTTAGGGTTTTACTGCTGTGAATAGACACCATGACCAAGGCAAGTCTCATAAAATAACAACATTTAATTGGGGCTAGCTCACTGGTTAGATCTGGTAATCTCTGGAGTCAGTTATTATAGTTGTCTCTGGTTAGAGCTTGATCCTTTCATGATTCTGTTAGCCTTTATCAGCAGACCCTCGAGACTAGCTCACTCCTGATTTTCCGTGGTTAGAGCCCTCTCTGCAGGCAAGCTCTCCTCTTGCACAGAAGGTGCACAGATATCTGTTGTTCAGGTTTGCTTCCAGGCACAAGATGAAGGCCTGAAACAGGGCCTGTCCCAGAAACTGTTAGCTTCTGTAGTCCATACTCTCACAAGTGCAGACTATTCTTGGTGGGATCCGGGAAGGAGGATGGCTCCCATGGATGCTAAGGCAAAACCCTCCTCAGCGGGGTGAATACCTCTCCTCTGGCATGGCAGGTGCCCGGATGTCTGGAGCATGAAAGAGGGTGGACCACAAAAGCTCTGTGGCTCCTGCCTGACCCAGAAGCTGTTAGCTTCTGTAGTCTACACTCTCACCTCTGCAGACTTGTCTTGGCAGGATCCAGGAACCAAGATGTCCCTGGCAGATGTTCTGTCACTGTCTTCCTGGGCTGGGCCAAGGCCTCTCCTCTAGCAGAGAAGGTACCTGGATGTCTCATTAAAGTCCTTGTTGATGTCCTCTACCATAATCATGAGATATGCTTTTAAATCCAGGTCTAGTTTTTGGGTGTGTTGCAGTGCCCAGGACTGGGCGAAGTGGGAGTACTGAGTTCTGATTATGGTGAGTGGTCTTGGTTTCTGTTAGTAAGATTCTTATGTCTGCCTTTCGCCATCTAATAATCTCGGGAGTTTGTTGTTATAGTTGTCTCTGGTTTAAAGATTGTTTCTCTCGTGATTCTGTTAGCCTCTATCAGAAGACCTGGGAGACTAGGTCTCTCCTCTGAGTTTCAGTGGTCAGAGCCCTCTCTGCAGGCAAGCTCTCCTCTTACAGGGAAGGTGCACAGATATCTGGAGTTCGGACCTCCCTCCTGCCAGAAGATGAAGGCCTGAAACAGGGCCTGTCCCAGAAGCTGTAAGCTTCTGTAGTCCACACTCTCACCTGCACAGACTAGTTTCAGGGATCCGGGAACCAAGATAGTGCCTCCAGGTACTCCTGGAAAGCCCTTCTGGGTGGGGCAGGCACCTCTCCTCTGGCAGGGAAGGAGCTTAGATGTCTGAAGCCCAAAATGGGGTCTGCCTCAGAAGCTATCCTCTAGGGACCTTGGGGATGTCTACCGACCCGCACCTAGGTGACCCATTGCTGGCACTGACTGGAAGGGATTTGTGACCCTGGTCAGGCCGGCTTTTCTGCTTCCCTAATGCTGTCTCAGGTCTCACACGATTGGATTGGAGAGGAAGTTGTGTTACACTCACAGATGGTCCTAAGATGGTATGGAGAGTCCTCTAGGGACCTTGGGGGTGTCTGCCGACTCTGCACCCAAGGTGACCTAGAGCTTGAAGTCATTGTTTTTAATAGCTCTACTGTGTAAATGGAGTGAAATGACACCATAATCAAGGCACCTTTTATAAAGGACAGTGTTTAATTGGAGCTGGCTTACTGCTTCCAAGATTTAGTCCATTGTGATC